>NC_090812.1:78922969-80293386 GCF_000390325.3 Nicotiana tomentosiformis | reverse complement strand
GGCGGGGCGGTGACTATGGTTCCTTAGGTCGTATTACATGGCCCAAAAACATTTTTTGTCGATCGGGGTCCGGCGGCCCAGGCCTACTTGGAAGACGTGGGCTTTAGAACACGAAAATATGGGAATCGGGCAGAATTCTAGTATTTTGGCCATATAATGCAAAACAAACGGGGAGAGGCCATGGCGGGGCAGTGACTATGGTTCCTTAGTTCGTATTTGATTGTCCAAAAAAATTTTAGGCGATCCGTGTCCGGGGGGCCCGACCCACTTGTAAGGCGTGGGCTATAGCACATGAAAATATGGTAATTAGGCGGAATTCTAGTTTTTTGGGCGCAAAATGCAAAAAATGAGGAACGATCATGGCGTGTCAGTGACTATGGTTCCTTAGGTCATATTTGATGGCCCAGAAAATTTTTAGGCGATCTGGGTCTGGGGGCCCGGGCTCACTCGGAAGGCGTGGGCTATAGCACACGAAAATATGGTAATCGAGCGGAATTCTAGTTTTTTGGCAGTAAAATTCAAAACAACGAGGAATGGTCACGGCGGGTCGGTGAATATGGTTCCTTAGGTCGTATTTGTTTGCTCGGAAACATTTTAGGTGATCCGGTTTCGGGCAGCCCGGGCCCACTCACAAGGCGTGGGCTATAGCACACGAAAATATGGGAATCGGGCGGAATTCTACTTTTTTGACTGTAAAACGCAAAAGAACGAGGAATGGTCATGGCGGGGCGGTGACTATGGTTCCTAAGGTCGTATTAGATGGCTTGAAAACATTTTTGGTCGATCGGGGTCCGGGGGCCCGGGCCTACTCGAAGACGTGGGCTTTAGCACACGAAAAATATGGGAATCGGGCGGAATTCTAGTATTTTGGCCATATAACGCAAAACAAACGGGGAGAGGCCATGGCGGGGCAGTGAATATGGTTCCTTAGTTCATATTTGATTGTCCAAAAAAATTTTAGGCGATCCGTGTCCGGGGGGCCCGACCCACTTGTAAGGCGTGGGCTATAGCACATGAAAATATGGGAATTAGGCGGAATTCTAGTTTTTTGGCCGTAAAATGCAAAAAATGAGGAACGATCATGGAGGGTCAATGACTATGGTTCCTTAGGTCATATTTGATGGCCCAGAAAATTTTTAGGCGATCTGGGTCTGGGGGCCGGGCTCACTCGGAAGGCGTGGGCTATAGCACACGAAAATATGGTAATCGAGCGGAATTCTATTTTTTTGGCAGTAAAATGCAAAACAACAAGGAATGGTCATGGCGGGTAGGTGAATATTGTTCCTTAGGTCGTATTTGTTTGCTCGGAAATATTTTAGGCGATCCGGTTTCGGGCGGCCCGGGCCCACTCACAAGGCGTGGGCTATAGCACACGAAAATATGGGAATCGGGCGGAATTCTCGTTTTTAGGCCGGAAACGTAAAAAAATGAGGAACGGTCATGGCGGGACGGTTATTATGGTTCCTTAGGTCATATGTGATGGCCCGGAAAAATTTTAGGCGATCCGGTTCTGGGGGGACCGGGCCCACTTGGAAGGCGGGGGCTATAGCACACGAAAATATGGGAATTAGGAGGAATTCTAGTTTTTTGGCCGTAAAATGCAAAAGAACAAGGAACGGTCATGGAGGGGCTGTGAATATGGTTCCTTAGGTTTTATTTGATGGCCCTGAAAATTTTTATGCGATCTGGGTCTGGGGGCCCGGGCTCACTCGAAAGGCGTGGGCTATAGCACACAAAAATATAGGAATCGTGCGGAATTCTAGTTTTTTGGCCGTAAAAGCAAAAAATGAGGATCGGTCATGGCGAGACGGTGACTATGGTTCTTAAAGTCATATTTGATGGCCCAAAAAAATTTTAGGCGATCCGAGTCCAGGGTGCCCGAACCACTCGTTAGGCGTGGGCTATAGCACACGAAAATATGGGAGTTGGTCGGAATTCTAGTTTTTTTGCCGTAAAATGCAAAAGATGAGGAACGATCATGGTGGGGCGGTGATTATGGTTCCTTAGGTCGTATTTGATGCCAAAATATTTTTAGGCGATCTGGGTCTGGGGGCCCGGGCTCACTCAGAAGGCATGGTCTAGAGCACATGAAAATATGGTAATTGGGTGGAATTCTAGTTTTTTTTCCGTAAAATGCAAAACAACGAGGAACGGTCACGGCGGGTCAGTGAATATGGTTCCTTAGGTCATATTTGTTCGCCCGAAAATTTTTTAGGCGATCCTGTTTCGGGGAGCCCGGGCCCACTCGCAAGGCGTGGGCTATAGCACACGAAAATATGGGAATCGTGAGGAATTCTACTTTTTTGGCCGTAAAACGCAAATGAACGAGGAATGGTCATGGCGGGGTGGTGACTATGGTTCCTTAGGTCGTATTAGATTGCACAAAAACATTTTTGGTCGATCGGGGTCCGAGGGCCCGGGCCTACTCGGAAGACGTGGGCTTTACCATATGAAAATATGGGAATCGGGCGGAATTCTAGTATTTTGGCCGTAAAACGCAAAACAAACGGGGAGAGGCCATGGCGGGGCAGTGACTATGGTTCCTTAGGTCGTATTTGATTGTCAAAAAATATTTTAGGCGATCCGAGTCCGGGGGGGCCGGGCCTACTTGTAAGGCGTGGGCTATAGCACATGAAAATTTAGGAATCAGGCGAAATTCTAGTTTTTTGGCCGTAAAACGTAAAACATGAGGAACGATCATTTTGGAGCGGTAACTATGGTTCCTTAGGTCGTATTTCATGGCCCGAAATGTTTTTAGGCGATCGGGGTCCGGGGGCCCGCGCCCATTTGGAAGGCGTGGGCTATAGCACACGAAAATATGGACATCGGGCGGAATTCTCATTTTTTGGCCGAAAATGCAAAAAATGAGGAACGGTCATGGCGGGATAGTGATTATGGTTCCTTAGGTCGTATGTGAAGGCTCAAAAAAATTTTAGGCGATCCGGTTCAGGGGGGACCGGGCCCACTCAGAAGGCGTGGGCTATAGCATACAAAAATATGGGAATTAGGAGGAATTCTAGTTTTTTGGCCGTAAAATATAAAAAATGAGGAACGATTATGGCGGGGCGGTGACTATGGTTCCTTAGGTCATATTTGATAGCCCGGAAATTTTTTAGGCTATCTGGGTCTTGGGGTCCGGGCTCACTCAGAAGGCGTGGGCTAGAGCACACGAAAATATGGTAATCGGGCGGAATTCTTATTTTTTGGCCGTAAAATGCAAAACAACGAGGAACGGTCATAGCGGGTCGGTGAATATGGTTCCTAAGGTCGTATTTGTTCGCCCGAAAACATTTTAGGCGATCCGGTTTTGGGGGGTCCGGGCCCACTCGCAAGGCATGGGCTATAGCACACAAAAATATGGGAATCGTGAGGAATTCTACCTTTTTGGCCGTAAAACGCAAATGAACGAGGAATGGTCATGGCGGGGCGGTGACTATGGTTCCTTAGGTTGTATTATATTGCCCGAAAACATTTTTGGTCGATCGAGGTCCGAGGGCCCGGGCCTACTCGGAAGACTTGGGCTTTACCACACGAAAATATGGGAATCGGGAGGAATTCTAGTATTTTGGCCGTAAAACGCAAAACAAACGGGGAGAGGCCATGGTGGGGCGATGACTATGGTTCCTTAGGTCGTATTTGATTGTCGAAAAATATTTTAGGCGATCCGAGTACGGGGGGCCGGGCCTACTTGTAAGGCATGGGCTATAGCACATGAAAATTTAGGAATCAGGCGAAATTCTAATTTTTTGGCCGTAAAACGTAAAACATGAGGAACGATCATTGCGGAGCGGTAACTATGGTTCCTTAGGTCGTATTTCATGGCCCGAAATTTTTTTAGGCGATCAGGGTCCGGGGGCCCGCGCCCACTTGGAAGGCGTGGGCTATAGCACACAAAAATATGGACATCGGGCGGAATTCTTATTTTTTGGCCGGAAACGCAAAAAAATGAGGAATGGTCATGGGATAGTGATTATGGTTCCTTAGGTCATATGTGATGGCCCGGAAAAATTTTAGGCGATCCGGTTCTGGGGGGACCGGGCCCACTCGGAAGGCGTGGGCTATAGCACACAAAAATATGGGAATTAGGAGGAATTCTAGTTTTTTGGCCGTAAAATGTAAAAAATGAGGAACGATTATGGCGGGGCAGTGAATATGGTTCCTTAGGTCATATTTGATGGCCCCAAAATTTTTTAGGCGATCTGGGTCTTGGGGTCCGGGCTCACTCAGAAGGCGTGGGCTAGAGCACACGAAAATATGGTAATCGGGTGGAATTCTAGTTTTTTGGCCGTTAAATGCAAAACAACGAGGAACGGCCATAGCGGGTCGTGAATATGGTTCCTTAGGTCGTATTTGTTCGCCCGGAAACATTTTAAGCGATCCGGTTTAGGGGGCCCGGGCCCACACGCAAGGTGTGGGCTATAGCACATGAAAATATGGGAATTAGGCGGAATTCTAGTTTTTTGGCCGTAAAATGCAAAAAATGAGGAACGATCATGGAGGGTCAGTGACTATGGTTCCTTAGGTCATATTTGATGGCCCAGAAAATTTTTAGGCGATCTGGGTCTGGGGACCCGGGCTAACTCGGAAGGCGTGGGCTATAGCACACGAAAATATGGTAATCGAGCGGAATTCTAGTTTTTTAGCAGTAAAATGCAAAACAACGAGGAATGGTCACGGCGGGTCGGTGAATATTGTTCCTTAGGTCGTATTTGTTTGCTCGGAAATATTTTAGGCGATCCGATTTCGGGCGGCCCAGGCCCACTCACAAGGCGTGGGCTATAGCACACGAAAATATGGGAATCGGGCGGAATTCTCGTTTTTAGGCCGGAAACGCAAAAAAATGAGGAACGGTCATGGCGGGACGGTTATTATGGTTCCTTAGGTCATATGTGATGGCCCGGAAAAATTTTAGGCGATCCGGTTCTGGGGGGACCGGGCCCAGTTGGAAGGCGGGGGCTATAGCACACGAAAATATGGGAATTAGGAGGAATTCTAGTTTTTTGGCCGTAAAATGCAAAAGAACAAGGAACGGTCATGGAGGGGCTGTGCATATGGTTCCTTAGGTCGTATTTGATGGCCCTGAAAATTTTTATGCGATCTGGGTCTGGGGGCCCGTGCTCACTCGGAAGGCGTGGGCTATAGCACAAAAAAATATGGGAATCGTGCGGAATTCTAGTTTTTTGGCCGTAAAAGTAAAAAACGAGGATCGGTCATGGTGAGACGGTGACTATGGTTCTTAAAGTCATATTTGATGGCCCAAAAAAATTTTAGGCGATCCGAGTCCAGGGTGCCCGAACCACTCGTTAGGCGTGGGGTATAGCACACGAAAATATGGGAGTTGGTCGGAATTCTAGTTTTTTTGCCGTAAAATGCAAAAGATGAGGAACGATCATGGTGGGGCGGTGACTATGGTTCCTTAGGTCGTATTTGATGGCCCAAAATATTTTTAGGTGATCTGGGTCTGGGGGCCCGGGCTCACTCAGAAGGCATGGGCTAGAGCACATGAAAATATGGTAATTGGGTGGAATTCTAGTTTTTTTTCCGTAAAATGCAAAACAACGAGGAACGGTCACGGCGGGTCAGTGAATATGGTTCCTTTGGTCGTATGTGAAGGCTCAAAAAATTTTTAGGCGATCCGGTTCTGGGATGACCGGGCCCACTCGGAAGGCGTGGGCTATAGCATACAAAAATATGGGAATTAGGAGGAATTCTAGTTTTTTGGCCGTAAAATGTAAAAAATGAGGAACGATTATGGCGGGGAGGTGACTATGGTTCCTTAGGTCATATTTGATAGCCCGGAAATTTTTTAGGCTATCTGGGTCTTGGGGTCCGGGCTCACTCAGAAGGCGTGGGCTAGAGCACACGAAAATATGGTAATCGGGCGGAATTCTAGTTTTTTGGCCGTAAAATGCAAAACAACGAAGAACGGTCATAGCGGGTCGGTGAATATGGTTCCTAAGGTCGTATTTGTTCGCCCGAAAACATTTTAGGCGATCCGGTTTTGGGGGGCCCGGGCCCACTCGCAAGGCATGGGCTATAGCACACAAAAATATGGGAATCGTGAGGAATTCTACCTTTTTGGCCGTAAAACGCAAATGAACAAGGAATGGTCATGGCGGGGTGGTGACTATGGTTCCTTAGGTTGTATTAGATTGCCCGAAAACATTTTTGGTCGATCGAGGTCCGAGGGCCCGGGCCTACTCGGAAAACTTGGGCTTTACTACACGAAAATATGGGAATCGGGAGGAATTCTAGTATTTTGGCCGTAAAACGCAAAACAAACGGGGAGAGGCCATGGTGGGGCGGTGACTATGGTTCCTTAGGTTGTATTTGATTGTCGAAAAATATTTTAGGCGATCCGAGTATGGGGGGCCGGGCCTACTTGTAAGGCATGGGCTATAGCACATGAAAATTTAGGAATCAGGCAGAATTCTAATTTTTTGGCCGTAAAACGTAAAACATGAGGAACGATCATTGCGGAGCGGTAACTATGGTTCCTTAGGTCGTATTTCATGGCCCGAAATATTTTTAGGCGATCGGGGTCCGGGGGACCGCGCCCACTTGGAAGGCGTGGGCTATAGCACACGAAAATATGGACATCGGGCGGAATTCTTATTTTTTGGCCGGAAACACAAAAGAATGGGGAATGGTCATGGGATAGTGATTATGGTTCCTTAGGTCATATGTGATGGCCCGGAAAAATTTTAGGCGATCCGGTTCTGGGGGGACCGGGCCCACTCGGAAGGCGTGGGCTATAGCACACAAAAATATGGGAATTAGGAGGAATTCTAGTTTTTTGGCCGTAAAATGTAAAAAATGAGGAACGATTATGGCGGGGCAGTGAATATGGTTCCTTAGGTCATATTTGATGGCCCCGAAATTTTTTAGGCGATCTGGGTCTTGGGGTCCGGGGTCACTCAGAAGGCGTGGGCTAGAGCACACGAAAATATGGTAATCGGGTGGAATTCTAGTTTTTTGGCCGTAAAATGCAAAACAATGAGGAACGGTCATAGCAGGTCGGTGAATATGGTTCCTTAGGTCGTATTTGTTCGCCCGGAAACATTTTAGGCGATCCGGTTTCGGGGGGCCCGGGCCCATTCGCAAGGCGTGGGCTATAGCACACGAAAATATGGGAATCGGGCGGAATTCTACTTTTTTGGCCGTAAAATACAAAAGAACGAGGAATGGTCATGGTGGGTGGTGACTATGGTTCCTTAGGTCGTATTAGATGGCCCGAAAACATTTTTGGTCGATCGGGCACCGAGGGCCCGGGCCTACTCGGAAGACGTGGGCTTTAGAACATGAAAATATGGGAATCGGGCGGAATTCTAGTATTTTGGCCGTAAAATGCAAAACAAACGGGGAGAGGCCATGGCGGGGCAGTGAATATGGTTACTTAGGTCGTATTTGATTGTCCAAAAAACTTTTAGGCGATCCGAGTCCGGGCAGCCCGACCCACTTGTAAGGCGTGGGCTATAGCACATGAAAATATGGGAATTAGGCGGAATTTTAGTTATCTGTCCGTAAAACGTAAAACATGAGGAACGATCATTGCGGAGCGGTAACTATGGTTCCTTAGGTCGTATTTCATGGCCCAAAATTTTTTTTGGCGATCGGGGTCCGGGGGCCCGCGCCCACTCAGAAGGCGTGGGCTATAGCACACGCAAATATGGAAATCGGGCGGAATTCTCGTTTTTTGGCTGGAAACGCAAAAAAACGAGGAACGGTCATTGCGGGATGGTTATTATGGTTCCTTAGGTCGTATGTGATGGCCTGGAAAAACTTTAGGCGATCCGGTTCTGGGGGACCGGGCCCACTCGGAAGGTGTGGGCCATAGCACACGAAAATATGGGAATTAGGAGGAATTCTAGTTTTTTGGCCGTAAAACGCAAAAGAACAAGGAACGGTCATGGCGGGGCTGTGAATATGGTTCCTTAGGTCGTATTTGATGGCCCTGAAAATTTTCAGGCGATCTGGGTCTGGGGGCCTGGGCTCACTCGGAAGGTGTGGGCTATAGCGCACGAAAATATGGGAATCGTGCGGAATTCTAGTTTTTTGGCCGTAAAATGCAAAAGATGAAGAACGATCATGGCGAGGTGGTGACTATGGTTCCTTAAGTCGTATTTGATGTCCCAAAAAATTTTTAGGCGATCTGTGTCTGGGAGCCCGGGCTCACTCATAAGGCATGGGCTAGAGCACTCGAAAATATGGTAATCAGGCGGAATTCTAATTTTTTGGCCGTAAAATGCAAAACAACGAGAAACGGTCGTGGCAGGTCGGTGAATATGGTTACTTAGGTCATAGCTATTTGCCCGGAAACATTTTAGGTGATCCGATTTCGGGGGGCCTGGGCCCACTCGCAAGGCGTGGGCTATAGCACACAAAAATATGGGAATCGTGAGGAATTCTACTTTTTTGTCCGTAAAATGCAAAAGAACGAGGAATGGTCATGGCGGGGCGGTGACTATGGTTTTTTAGGTCGTATTAGATGGCCCGAAAACATTTTTGGTTGATCGGGGTAAGGGCCCGGGCCTACTCGGAAGACATGGGCTTTAGCACACAATAATATGGGAATCGGGCGAAATTCTAGTATTTTGGCCGCAAAATGCAAAACAAACGGGGAGAGGCCATGGAGGGGCGGTGACTATGGTTCCTTAGGTCGTATTTGATTGTCAAAAACTTTTTTAGGCGATCCGACTCCGGGGGGCCCGGCCCACTTGTAAGGCGTGGGCATAGCACATGAAAATATTGGAATCAGGCGGAATTCTAGTTTTTTGGCCGTAAAATACAAAACATGAGGAATGATCATTGCGGAGCGGTAACTATGGTTCCTGATGTCGTATTTCATGGCCCAAAATTTTTTTAGGAGATCAGGGTCCGGGGGCCCGCACCCACTCGAAAGGCGTGGGCTATAGCACACAAAAATATGGAAATCGGGCGGAATTCTCATTTTTTGGCCGCAAACGCAAAAAAATGAGGAACGGTCATGGCGGGATGGTGATTATGATTCCATAGGTCATATGTGATGGCACGGAAAATTTTTAGGCTATCCGGTTCTGGGGGGACTGGGTCTACTCGGAAGGCATGGGCTATAGCACACAAAAATATGGGAATTAGGAGGAATTCTAGTTTTTTGGTCGTAAAACGCAAAATAACGAGGAACGGTCATGGAGGGGCTGTGAATGTGGTTCCTTACGTCGTATTTGATGGACCGAAATTTTTTTAGGTGATCTGGGTCTGGGGGCCCGGCCTCACTTAGAAGGCATGGGCTATAGCACACGAAAATATGGGAATCGAGCGGAATTCTAGTATTTTGTTCATAAAATGCAAAAAAACGAGGAGAGGTCATGGCGGGATGGTAACTATGGTTCCTTAGGTCATATTTGATGGCCCAAAAAGTTTTTAGGCGATCCGAGTCTGGGGGCCGGCCCACTTGGAAGGTGTAGGCTATAGCATACGAAAATACGGGAATCGGGTGGAATTCTAGTTTTTTTGGCCATAAAATGCAAAACATGAGGAACGATCATGGAGGAGCAGTAACTATTGTTCCTTAGGTCGTATTTCATAGCCCGAAAAAGTTTTAGGCGATCGGGGTCCAGGGGCCCGCGTCCACTCGGAAGGCGTGGTCTATAGCACACGAAAATATGCGAATGGGGCAGAATTCTAGTTTTTTGGCCGTAAAATGTAAAAAAAGAGGATCGGTCATGGCGATGTAGTGACTATGGTTCTTAATGTCATATTTTATGGCCGAAAATTTTTTTAGGCGATCCGAGTCCAGGGGGCCCAGCCCACTCGGAAGGCGTGGGCTTTAGCACACGCAAATATGGGAATGAGGCGGAATTCTAGTTTTTTGGCCGTAAAACGCAAACAATGAAGAAAGATCATGGCAGGGCGGTGACTATGGTTCCTTAGGTCGTATTTGATGGCCCGAAAAACTTTTAGGTGATCCAGGTCTGAGGGCCCGGGCCCACTCGGAAGGCGTGGGATATAGCACACGAAAATATGGGAATCGGGCAGAATTCTAGTTTTTTGGCCGTTAAATTCAAAACAACGAGGAACGGTCACGGCGGGTCATTGAATATGGTTCCTTAGGTAGTAGTTTGATGGCTTGAAAACATTTTAGGCGATCCGGTTCCGGGGGCCCGGGACCACTCGGAAGGCGTGGGCTATATAGCACATGAAAAAATGGGAATTGGGCGGAATTCTAGTTTTTTTACCGTAAAACGCAAAACAAGTGAGGAACGGTCATGGCGGGGCTGTGACTATAGTTCCTTAAGTCGTATTTCATGGCCCGAAATTCTTTTAGGTGATTGGGGTCCAGAGCCCGTGCCCACTCGGAAGGCGTGGTCTATAGCACACGAAAATATGGGAATGGGGAGGAATACAAGTTTTTTGGCAGTAAAACGCAAAAAAAAAAGAGGATCGGTTAGGGCGAGGCGGTGACTATGGTTCTTAATGTCGTATTTGATGGCCCAAAATTTTTTTTTGGCGATCCGAGTCCGGGGGCCCAGGTCCACTAGGAAGGCGTGGGCTATATCACACGAAAATATGGGAATCGGGCAGAATTCTAGTTTTTTCGCTGTAAAACGTAAACAATGAGGAACGATCATGGCAGGGCGGTGACTATGGTTCCTTAGGTCGTATTTGATGGCCCAAAAAATTTTTAGGCGACCCTGGTCTGGGGGCCCGGGCCCACTCGGAAGGCGTGGGCTATAGCATACGGAAATATGGGAATCAGGCGGAATACTTATTTTTTGGCCGTAAAATGCAAAACAACGAGGAATGGTCACGGCAGGTCAGTGAATATGGTTCCTTAAGTCGTAGTTGGCAGCCCGGAAAACTTTTAGGCGATCCGGTTCGGGGGGCCAGGGACCACTCGGAATGTGTGGGCTATAGCACACGAAAATATGGGAATCGGACGAAATTCTGGTTTTCTGACCGTAAAACACAAAACAAGCGAGGAACAGTCATAGCGGGGCAGTGACTATGGTTCCTTAGGTCGTATTTGATGGCCCGGAAAATTTTAGGCAATTCGGGTCCTGGGGCCCGGGCCCACTCGCAAGGCGTGGACAATAGCACACGAAAATATGGGAATCGAGTGGAATTCTACTTTTTTGGACGTAAAACACAAAATTAGAAGGAACGATCATGGAGGGGCGGTGACTATGGTTCCTTAGGTCGTATTTGATGGCCTGGAAAAATTTTAGACGATCAGGTTCCTGGGGCCCAGGGACCACTCGGAAGGCATGGGCTATAGCACAAGAAAGAATGGGAATCGGGCGGAATTCTTCATTTTGGGCAGTAAAATGCATAAAAATGAGGAACGGTCATGGCGGGGCGGTGACTATGGTTCCTTAGGCCGTATTAGATGGCCCAGAAAAATTTTAGGTGATCAGGGTCCGGGGGGCCCAGGCCCATTCAGAAGTCTTGGGCTATAGCACAGGAAAATATGGGAATCGTGCGGAATTCTAGTCTTTTGGCCATAAAATGAAAAACAACGAGGAGAGGTCATGGAGGGGTGGTGACTATGGTTTCTTAGGTCATATTTGATGGCCTGAAAAAATTTTAGGCGATCCGATTCCGGGGGGCCCGGCCCACTTGGAAGGCGTGCGCTATAACACACGAAAATATGGGAATCGGGCGGAATTCTAGTTTTTTGGCCGCAAAACGCAAAGAATGAGGAACGATCATGGCAGAGAGGTAACTATGGTTCCATAGGTTCTATTTCATAGCTCAAAAAAAATTTAGGCGATCGGGGTCCGGGGGCTCGCGCCCACTCAGAAGTCTTTGGCTATAGCACACGAAAATAAGAAAATATGGCGGAATTCTAGTTTTTAGCTGTAAAACGCAAAAAATTAGGATCAGTTATGGCGAGGCGGTGACTATGGTTCTTAATGTCGTATTTGATGGCCCGAAAATTTTTTAGGCGATCCGAGTCCGGGGTGCCCGGCCCACTCATTAGGCGTGGGCTATAGCACACAAAAATATGGGAATTGGGCGAAATTTTAGTTTTTTGACCGTAAAATGCAAAAAATGAGGAACGATCATGGCGGGGCGGTGACTATGGTTCCTTAGGTCATATTTGATGGCTTGGAAAATTTTTAAGCGATCTGGGTCTGGGGGCCCGGGCTCACTCGGAAGGAGTGGGCAATAGCACACGAAAATATGGTAATCGGGCGGAATTCTAGTTTTTTGGCCGTAAAATGCAAAAAAACGAGGAACGGTCATGGCGGGTCAGTGAATATGGTTCCTTAGGTCGTATTTGTTCGCCCAAAATATTTTTAGGTGATCCGGTTTCGGGGGGCCTGGGCCCACTCGCAAGGCGTGGGCTATAGCACACGAAAATTTGGGAATTGGGCAGATTTCTACTTTGTTGGCCATAAAATGAAAAATAACTAGGAACGGTCATGGCGGGGCGATGACTATGGTTCCTTAGGTCGTATTTAATTTCCCAGAAAAATTTAGGCAATCTAGTTCCGCGGGCCCCGGGACCACTTGGAAGGTGTGGGCTACAACACACGAAACTATGGGAATCGGGCGGAATTCTTATTTTTTTTGCTGTAAAATGCAAAAAAGCGAGGAACGATCATGGTGGGGCAGTGACTATGGTTCTTTAGGTCGTATTAGATGGCCCGAAAACATTTTTGGTCGATCGGGGCCGGGGGGCCGGGGCCCACTCGGAAGGTTTGGGCTATAGCAAATGAAAATATGTGAATCGGGCGGAAGTCTAGTATTTTGGCCGTAAAACGCAAAAAAAAAAAACGAGGAGAGGCCATGGCGGGGCGGTGACTATAGTTTCTTAGGTCGTACTTGATGGCCTAAAAAATTTTTAGGCGATCCGAGTCCGGGGGGCCCGACCCACTTGTAAGGCGTGGGCTATAGCACATGAAATTATGGGAATCAGGCGAAATTCTAGTTTTTTGGCCATAAAACGTAAAACATGAGGAACGATCATTGCAGAGCGGTAACTATGGTTCCTTAGGTCGTATTTTATGGCCCGAAAAACTTTTAGGCGATCGGGGTCCGGGGGCCGCGCCCACTCGGAAGGCATGTGCTATAGCACACGAAAATATGGGAATCAGGCGGAATTATAGTTTTTTGGCCGGAAAAGCAAAAAGGCGAGGAACGGTCATGGCGGAATGGTGACTATGGTTCCTTAGGTCATATTTGTTCGCCCGAAAATATTTTAGGCGATCCGGTTTTGGTGGACCCGGGCCCACTCGCAAGGCGAGGGCTATAGCACACGAAAATATGGGAATCGGGCAGAATTGAACTTTTTTGGCCGTAAAACGCAAAAAAACGAGGAACGGTCATGGAAGGGCGGTGACTATAGTTCCTTAGGTCGTATTTAATTTCCGGGAAAAATTTAGGCGATCCGGTTCGGCGGGCCCCGGGACCACTCGGTAAGCGTGGGCTATAGCACACGAAAAAAAGAGAATCGAGCAGAATTCTTGTTTTTTTGCCGTAAAATGCAAAACAACGAGAAACGGTCATGGCGGGGCGGTGACTATGGTTCCTTAGGTCGTATTAGATGGCCCGAAAATATTTTTGGTCGATCGGGGTCCGGGGACCCGGGCCCATGCCCCGGTCCACTTGTAAGGCGTGGGCAGCACATGAAAATATGGGAATCAGGCGGAATTCTAGTTTTTTGATTGTAAAACGCAAAAAGTGAGGAACGATCATTGTGGAGCGGTAACTATGGTTCCTTAGGTCGTATTTCATGGCCCAAATTTTTTTTAGGCGATCGGGGTCTGGGGGGCCGCGCCCGCTTGGAAGGCGTGGGCTATTGCACATGAAAATATGGAAATCGGGCAGAATTCTAGTTTTTTGGCCGGAAATGCAAAAAAGCGAGGAACGGTCATGGCGGGATGGTGACTATGGTTACTTAGGTCGTATGTGATGGCCCGAAAAAATTTTAGGCAATCCGGTTCGGGAGGGACCGGGCCCACTCGGAAGGCGTGGGCTATAGCACACGAAAATTTGGGAATCAGGCGGAATTCTTTTTTTTTTTGGCCGTAAAATGCAAAAGAACGAGGAACAGTCATGGCGGGGCAGTGAATATGGTTCCTTAGGTCGTATTTGATGGCTAGGAAAAATTTTAGGCGATCGGGGTCTGGGGGCCCGGGCCCACTCGGATGGCGTGGGCTATAGCACACAAAAATATGAGAATCGTGTGGAATTCTAGTTTTTTGGCCTTAAAACGCAAAAGATCGAGGAGAGGTCATGGCGGGCAGTGACTATGGTTCCTTAGGTCGTATTTGATGGCCCGAAAATATTTTAGGCAATTCGGGTTCGGGGGCCCGGCCCACTCGGTAGGCGTGGGCTATAGCACACGAAAATATGGAATCGGGCGGAATCCTAGTTTGTTGGCCATAAAACGCAAATAAACGATGAACGGTCATGGCGAGGTGGTGACTATGGTTCTTAATGTCGTATTTGATGGTACGAAAAAAATTTAGGCGATCCGAGTCCTGGGGGCCCGACCCACTCGGAAGGTGTGGGCTATAGCACACAAAAATATGGGAATCAGGCGGAATCTAGTATAGCCGTAAATTGCAAAACAACGAGGAGATGTCATGGCGGGGCAGTGACCATGTTTCCTTTGGTCGTATTTGATGGCCTGAAAATTTTTTAGGCGATCCGAATCCGGGGGGCCCGTCCCACTTGGAAGACGTGGGCTATAACACACGAAAATATGGGAATCGGGCGGAATTCTAGTGTTTTGGCCGTAAAATGCAAAAAATGAGGAATGATTATGGTAGAGCGGTAACTATGGTTCCTTAGGTCGTATTTCATGGCCCGAAAAATTTTTAGGCAATCGGGGTCCGGGGGCCCGCGCCCACTCGGAAGGCGTGGGTTATAGCACACTTAAATATGGGAATCAGGCGAAATTCTAGTTTTTTGGCTGGAAACGCAAAAAAATGAGGAACGGTCATGGCGGTGGTTCCTTAGGTCGTAGTTTATGGCCCGAACAAATTTTAGGCGATCCGGTTCCAGGGGCCCGAGCCCACTCGGAAGGCGTGGGCACGAAAATATGGGAATCGGGCGGAATTTTAGTTTTTTGACGTAAAATGCAAAAAATGAGGAGAGGTCAGGGCGGGGCAGTGACTATAGATCCTTAGGTCGTATTTGATAGCCTGGAAATATTTTAGGCGATTCGGGTTAGGGGGGCCTGCCCACTGGGAAAGCATGGGCTAAATCACACGAAAATATGGGAATCGGGCGGAATTTTAGTTTTTTGGCTGTAAAACGCAAAAAAAGAGAATCTGTCATGGCAAGGTGGTGACTGTGGTTCATAATGTAGTATTTGATGGCCCAAAAAAAATTTAGGCGCTCCGAGTCCGGAGGGCCCGGCCCACTCGTAAGGCGTTGGCTATAGCACACGCAATATGGGAATAGGGCGGAATTCTAGTGTTTTGACCGTAAAATGCAAAACATGATGAACACTCATGGCGGGGCGGTGACTATGGTTCCTTAGGTCTTATTCTATGGCCCAAAAAAATTTTAGGCGATCCGTTTCCGGAGGGCCCTGAACCACTCTCAAGGCGTGGGCTATAGCACACGAAAATATGGGAATCGGGCGGAATTCTACTTTTTTGGTCGTAAAACACAAAACAACGAGGAACGATCATGGCGTGGCGGTGACTATGTTTCCTTAGGTCGTATTTGGTGGCCCCGAAAAATTTTAGACGATCCGGTTCCGGGGGTCCCGGGACCACTTGGAAGGTGTGGGCTAAAGCACACAAATAAATGAGAACGAGGCGAAATTCTTGTTTTTTGGCCGTAAAATGCAAAAACACAAGGAAGGGTCTTGGGGGGGGCGGTGACTATGGTTTCTTTGGTCGTATTTGATGGCCCAAAAAAGTTTTAGATAATCCGGGTCTGGGGGGCCCAGAGGGCCCGGGACCACTCGGAAGGTATGGGCTATAGCACACGAAAAAATGGGAAACAAGCGCAATTCTTGTCTTTTGGCTGTAAAATGCAAAAACTGAGGAACGGTCATGGTGGGGTAGTGAATATGGTTCCTTTGGTCATATTTGATGGCCCGTAAAAACTTTCAGGTGATCGGGGTCCGGGGAGCCCGGACCCACTCGGAAGGCGTGGTTATAGCACACGAAAATATGGGAATCGTGCGGAATTCTAGTTTTTTTGCCGTTAAACGCAAAAAATCGAGAAGAGGTCATGGCAAGGTGGTGACTAAAGTTCCTTAGGTCGTATTTGAAGGCTCGAAAAAATTTTAGACGATCCGGGTCCGGAGGGCCCTGGCAACTGGGAAGGCATGGGCTATAGCACACGAAAATATAGGAATGGGGCGGAATTCTAGTTTTTTGGCCGTAAACGCAAAATAAACGAGGAACGGACATGGAGAGGCAGCGACTATGGTACCTTTGGTCATATTTGATGGCCCGGATAATTTTTAGGTGATTCGGGTCTGGGGGGCCCGGGCCCAGTTGGAAGGCGTGGGCTAAAGCACACGAAAATATGGGAATCGGGCGGAATTCTAATTCTTTGGCCGTAAAATGCAAAACAATGAGGAACGGTCATGGCGGGGCGGTGACTATGGCTCCTTAGGTCGTATTTGATGGCCCGAAAATATTTTTGGCCACCCGGTTCCGGGGGGCCCGGGACCACTCAGAAGGCATGGGCTATAACACATGAAAAAATGGGAATCGGGCAAAATTCTTTTTTTTTTGGCCGTAAAATGCAATGAACGAGGAACGGTCATTGCGGGGTGGTGACTATGGTTCCTTAGGAGGTATTTGATGGCCCGGAAAAATTTTTAGGCGATCGGGGTCCGGTGGGCCTGGGCCCACTCGGAAGGCATGGGAATCGGGCGAAAATCTAGTTTGTTGGCCGTAAAATGCATAAAAATGAGGAGAGGTCATGGCGAGCTGGTGACTATGGTTCCTTAGGTCGTATTTGAGGGCCTAGACAAATTTTAGATGATCCGGGTCCCGGGGGCCCTGCCCATTGGGAAGGCGTGGGCTATAGCACACGAAAATATGGAAATCGGGCGGAATTCTAGTGTTTTGCCGTAAAACGCAAAAACAATAAGGAACGGTCATGCTGAGGTGCTGACTATGGTTATTTAGGTCGTATTTGATAGACCGAAAAGAATTTAGGAGATCCGAGTCCGAGGCCCCCGGCCCACTCGGAAGGCGTGGGATATAGCACACGAAAATATGGGAATCGGGCAGAATTCTAATATTTTGGCCGTAAAATGCAAATAATGAGGAACAATCATGGCAGGGTTGTGTCTATGATTCCTTAGGACGTATTTGATGGCCTGAAAATTGTTTAGACGATCCAGGTCCTTTGGGCCTGGGCCCACTTGAAAGGCGTGGGCTAAAGCACACGAAAAAATGGAAATCGGGCGGAATTCTAGTTTTTTGGCCATAAAACGCAAAAAAAGCGAGGAACGGTCATGGATGGACGGTGACTATGGTTCCTTAGGTTGTATTTGATGGCCCAAAAAATTTTAGGCGATCCGGGTCCGGGGGCCCGGAACCACTCGCAAGGCGTGGGATATAGCACACGAAAATATGAAAATCGGGCGGAATTCTACGTTTTGGTCATAAAACTCAAAACAACGAGGAACGGTCATGGTGGGGCGGTGACAATGTTTCCTTAGGTTGTATTTGGTGGCCTTGAAAAATTTTAGACGATCTGAGTCCGGGGGTCCGTGACCACACGGAAGGCGTGGGCTATATAGCACACGAAAAAATGGGAAACATGCAGAATTCTTATTTTTTGGCTGTAAAATGCAAAAAAAAAAAAAGGAACGGTCATGGCGGGGCGGTGACTATGGTTCCTTAGGTCATATTTGATGGCCCAAAAAAATTTTAGGCTATCCGATTCCGGGGCGCCCGGGACCACTCGGAAGCGTGGGCTAAAGCACACAAAAAATGGGAACGAGGCAAAATTCTTGTTTTTTGGCCGTAAATGCAAACAAATGAGGAATGTTCATGGAGGGGCGGTGACTATGGTTCCTTAGGTCGTATTTGATGGCCCGAAAAAATTTTAGGCTATCGGGGTCCGGGCCCACTCGGGCTGCATTCTAGTTTTTTTGCCGTAAAATGCAAAACAACGAGGAAGAGTCATAGCGGGGCGGTGACTATAGATCCTTAGGTCGTATTTGATGGCCCGAAAATATTTTGGGTGACCCAGTTTTGGGGAGCCCGGGACCACTCAGAAGGCGTGGGCAATAGCACACGAAAATATGGGAATTGGGCGAAATTCTAGTTTGTTGACCATAAAACGCAAAAAAACGAGGAGAGGTCATGGCGGGGCAGTGACTATTGTTCCTTGAGTCGTATTTGATGGCCTAGAAAAATTTTAGGCGATCCGGGTCCGGGGTGCCGTGCCCACTGGGAAGGCGTGGGCTATAGCACACGAAAATATGGTAATGGGGCGAAATTCTAGTTTTTTGGCTGTAAAACGCAAAACAATGAGGAATGGTCATGGCGAGGCGGTGACTATGGTTCCTTAGGTCGTATTTGATGGCCCAGAAAATTTTTAGGCAATCGGGGTCTGGGGGTGCGGGCCCACTCAGAAGGCGTGGGCTATTAGCATACTAAAATATGGGAATCGGGCAGAATTCTAGTTTTTTTGCCGTAAAATGTAAAAACAAATGAGGAACGGTCATAGCAGGGCGGTGACTATGGTTCCTTAGGTCATATTTGATGTCCCGAAAATATTTTGCGCGACCCGGTTCCGGGGGGCCCGGGACCACTTAGAAGGCGCGGGCTATAGCACACGAAAATATAGGAATCAAGCGAAAATCTAGTTTGTTGACCATAAAACGCAAAAAAATGAGGAGAGGTCATGGCGGGGCAGTGACTATATTTCCTTAGGTCGTATTTGATGGCCCAAAAGAATTTTAGGCAATCCGGGTCCGGGGGCCCTGCTCACTGGGAAGGCGTGGGCTATAGCACACGAAAATATGGAAATCGGGTGGAATTTTAGTTTTTTGCCGTAAAACGCAAAAACAATGAGGAACGGTCATGGGGAGGCAGTGACTATGGTTCTTTAGGTCGTATTTGAGCCACCGCAAAGAATTTAGGCGATTCGAGTCTGGGGCCCCCGGCCCACTCGGAAGGCGTGGGATATAGCACACGAAAATATGAGAATCGGGCAGAATTCTAAGGTTTTGGCCGTAAAATGTAAGTAATGAGGAACAATCATGGCAGGGCTGTGTCTATGGTTCCTTAGGACGTATTTGATGGCCTGAAAATATTTTAGACGATCCAGGTCCTGAGGGCCTGGGCCCACTCAGAAGGCATGGGCTAAAAGCACACGAAAAAATGGGAATCGGGCGGAATTCAAGTTTTTTGGCCATAAAACACAATACAAGCAAGAAACGGTCATGGATGGATGGTGACTATGGTTCCTTAGGTCGTATTTGATGGCCCGAAAAATTTTAGGCGAACCGGATCCGGGGGGACTGGGCCCACTCGCAAGGCGTGGGCTACATCACACGAAAATATGGAAATCAGGCGAAATTCTACGTTTTGGTCGTAAAACGCAAAACAACGAGGGCCCAAACAAATTTTAGGCGATCCGGGTCCGGGGGCCCTGCTCACTGGGAAAGCGTGGGCTATAGCACACGGAAATAAGGAAATCGGGCGGAATTCTAGTTTTTTTTGCCGTAAAACGCAAAAACAATGAGGAACGGTCATGGCAAGGCGGTGAATATGGTTCTTTAGGTCGTATTTGATGGACCGAAAAGAATTTAGGTTCTCCGAGTCTGGGGCCACCGGCCCACTCGGAAGGCGTGGGATATAGCACACGAAAATATGGGAATCGGGCAGAATTCTAATTTTTTGGCCGTAAATTGCAAATAATGAGGAACAATCATGGCAGGGCTGTGTCTATGGTTCCTTAGGACGTATTTGATGGCCTGAAAATTTTTTAGACGATCAAGGTCCTGGGGGCCTAAGCCCACTCGGAAGGCGTGGGCTAAAGCACACGAAAAAATGGGAATCGGGCGGAATTCTAGTTTTTTGGCCGTAAAACGCAAAACAAGCGAGGAACGGTCATGGTTGGATGGTGACTATGGTTCCTTAGGTTGTATTTGATGGCCCAGAAAATTTTAGGCGATCCGGGTCCGGGGGGCCCAGGCCCACTCGGAAGGCGTGGGCAACAACATACGAAAATATGGAAATCGGGAAGAATTCTACGTTTTGGTCGTAAAACGCAAAACAACGAGGAACGGTCATGGCGGGGCGGTGACTATGTTTCCTTAGGTCGTATTTGGTGGCCCTAAAAAATTTTAGGCGATCCGAGTCCGGGGACCCCGGACCACTCGGAAGGCGTGGGCTATCGCACACGAACAAATGGGAAACATGCGAAATTCTTGTTTTTTGGCAGTAAAATGCAAAACAGCGAGGAACGGTCATGGCGGGGCAGCGACTATGGTTCCTTAGGTCGTATTTGATGGCCCAAAAAAATTTTAGGCTATCCGATTTCGGGGGGCCCGGGACCACTCGGAAGAGTGGGCTAAAGCATACGTGAAAATGGGAACTAGGCAAAATTCTTATTTTTTGGCGTAAAATGCAAAAACAACGAGGAACGGTCATGGCGGGCCGGTGACTATGGTTCCTTAGGTCGTGTTAGATGGCCCGGAAAAGGTTTAGGCGATCGGGGTCCGTGGGGCTCGTGCCCACTCGGAAGGCGTGGGCAATAGCACATGAAAATATGGAAATCGGGCAGAATTCTACGTTTTGGTCGTAAAACGCAAAACAATGAGGAACGGTCATGGCGGGGCGGTTACTATGTTTCCTTAGGTCGTATTTGGTGGCCCTGAAAAATTTTAGGCGATCCGAGTCCGGGGGGCCCGGGACCACTCGGAAGGCGTGGGCTATAGCACACGAAAAAATGGGAAACGGGAAGAATTCTTGTTTTTTGGCTTTAAAATGCAAAAAAATGAGGAACGATCATGGCGGGGCGGTGACTATGGTTCCTTAGGTCGTATTTGATGGCCCAAAAAAATTTTAGGCTATCCGGTTCCGAGGGGCCCGGGACCACTCGGAAGCGTGGGCTAAAGCATAGGAAAAAATGGGAACCAGGCGAAATTCTTGTTTTTTGGCGTAAAATGCAAAAAAACGAGGAACGGTCATGGCGAGCCGGTGACTATGGTTCCTAAGGTCGTGTTAGATGGCCCGAAAAAATTTTAGGCGATCAGGGTCCGGGGGGGGGGGGGCCCACTCGGAAGGCGTGGGAAATAGCACATGAAAATATGAAAATCGGGCAAAATTCTACGTTTTGGTAGTAAAACGCAAAATAACGAGGAACGGTCATGGCGGGGCGGTGACTATGTTTCCTTAAGTCGTATTTGGTGGCCCTGAAAAATTTTAGGCAATCCGAGTCCGGGGGGCCTAGACCACTCGGAAGGCGTGGGCTATAGCAAACGAACAAATGGGAAACTGGCGAAATTCTTGTTTTTTGGCTGTAAAATGCAAAAAAATGAGGAACGGTCATGGCGGGGCGGTGACTATAGTTCCTTAGGTCATATTAGATGGCCCAAAATTTTTTTAGGCTATCCGGTTCCGGGGGGCCCGGGACCACTCGGAAGCGTGGGCTATAGCATACGAAAAAATGGAAACCAGGCGAAATTCTTATTTTTTGGCGTAAAATGCAAAAGAAATGAGGAACGGTCATGGAGGGCCGGTGACTATGGTTCCTTAGGTCGTGTTAGATGGCCCGAAAAATTTTTAGGCGATCGGGGTCCGGGGGGCCCGTGCCCACTCGGAAGGCGTGGGCAATAGCACATGAAAATATGGAAATCGGGCAGAATTCTACGTTTTGGTGGTAAAACGCAAAACAACGAGGAACAGTCATGGCGGGGCGCTGAGTATGTTTCCTTAGGTCGTATTTGGTGGCCCGAAAATATTTTAGGCGATCCGAGTCCGGGGGGCCTGGGGCCACTCGGAAGGCGTGGGCTATAGCACACGAAAAAATAGGAAATGGGCAGAATTCTTGTTTTTTGGCTGTAAAATGCAAAACAGCGATCCGAGTGCACGGGATAGGGGGATCCGGACCCACTCGGAAGGCGTGGGCTATTAGCATAATAAAATTTGGGAATCGGGTAGAATTCTAGTTTTTTTGCCTTAAAATGCAAAATAAACGAGGAACGGTCATAGCGGGGCGGTGACTATGGTTCCTTACGTCGTATTTGATGGCCTGAAAATATTTTGGGCGACCCGGTTTCGGGGGGCCCGGGACCACTTAGAAGGCGTGGGCTATAGCACACGAAAATATGGGGACCGTAAAATGCAAAAAAATGAGGAGAGGTCATGGCGGGGCGGTGACTATGGTTCTTTAGGTCGTATTTGAGGGACCGATAAGAATTTAGGCGATCCGAGTGTGCGGCCCCCGGCCCACTCGGAAGGCGTGGGATATAGAACACGAAAATATGGGAATAGGGGAGAATTTTAATTTTTTGGCCGTAAAATGCAAATAATGAGGAACAATCATGGCAGGGCTGTGTCTATGGTTCCTTAGGACGTATTTGATGGCCTGAAAATTTTTTAGACGATCCAGGTCTAGGGGGCCTGGGCCTACTCGGAAGGCGTGGGCTAAAGCACACGAAAAAATGGGAATCAGGCGGAATTCTAGTTTTTTGGCCGTAAAACGCAAAATAAGCGAGGAACGGTCATGGTTTGACGGTGACTATGGTTCCTTAGGTCGTATTTGATGGCCTAGAAAATTTTAGGCGATCGGGGTCCGGGGGTCCCTGGCCCACTCGCAAGGCGTGGGCTATAGCACACGAAAATATTAAAATCGGGCGTAATTCTACGGTTTGGTCGTAAAACGCAAAACAAAGAGGAACGGTCATGGCAGGGCGGTGACTATGTTTCCTTAGGTCGTATTTGGTGGCCCTAAAAAATTTTAGGTGATCCGAGTCCGGGGGGCCCGGGACCACTCGGAAGGCGTGGGCTATATAGCACATGAAAAAATGGGAAACATACAGAATTCTTGTTTTTTGGATGTAAAATACAAAAAAACGAGGAACGGTTATGGTGGGGCGGTGACTATGGTTCCTTAGGACATATTTGATGGCCCGAAAAAATTTTAGGCTATCCGGTTCCGGGGGGCCCGGGACCAATCGGAAGCGGGGGCTAAATAACACGAAAAAATGGGAACCAGGCGAAATTCTTGTTTTTTGGCCGTAAAATGCAAAACAACGAGGAACGGTCATAGCAAGGTGGTGACTATGGTTTCTTAGGTCGTGTTAGACGGCCCAAAAAAATTTTAGGCGATCGGGGTCCGGGGGCCCGGGCCCACTCGGAAGGCGTGGGCTAGCACACGAAAGTATGGGAATCGGGCAAAATTGTAGTTTTTTGGCCGTAAAACGCAAAAAAATGAGGAAAGGTCATGGCGGGGCGGTGACTATGGTTCCTTAGGTAATATTTGATGGCCCGATAAAATTTTAGGCGATCCGGGTCCCGGAGGCCTAGGACCACTCGGAAGGCGTAGGCTATAGCACACGAAAAAAATGGGAAACGGGCGGAATTCTAGTTTTTTGGCTGTAAAATGCAAAACAGCGAGGAACGGTAATGGCGGGGCGGTGACTATGGTTCCTTAGGTCGTATTTGATGGCCCGGAAAATTTTTAGGCGATCCAGTTTTGGGGGGCTCGGGACCACTCGGAAGGCGTGGGCTATAGCACCCAAAAAAATGGGAATCGTGCGGAATTCTTATATTTTGGCCGTAAAATGCAAAAAACCGAGGAACGGTCATGGTGGGGCTGTGAATATGGTTCCTTATGTCATATTTGATGGCCCGGAAAAATTTAAGGCGATCGGGGTCAGGGGCTCAGGCCCACTCGGAAGGCGTAGGTTATAGCACACGAATATATGGGAATTGTGCAGAATTCTATTTTTTGGCCTTAAAACGCAAATGAACGAGGAGAGTTCATGGCGGGGCGGTGACTATGGTTCCTTAAGTCGTATTTGATGGATCGGAAAAATTTTAGGAGATCTGGGTCCGGGGGACCCTGCCCACTGGGAAGGCGTGGGCTATAGCACACGAAAATATGGGAATGCGGCTGAATTCTAGTTTTTTGGCCATAAAACGCAAAACAATGAGGAACAGTCATGGCGAGGCGCTGACTATGGTTCCTTAGGTCGTATTTGATGGCCCAAAAAAATTTTAAGCGATCGGGGTCCGGGGGTCCGGGCCCACTCGGAAGGCGTGGGCTATTAGCATACTAAAATATGGGAATCAGGCAGAATTCTAGTTATTTTGCCGTAAAATGCAAAAAAAAAGGAGGAACGGTCATACGGGGCGGTGACTATGGTTCCTTAGGTCGTATTTCATGGCCTGAAAATATTTTGGGCGACCCGGTTCTGGGGGACCCGGGACCACTCAGAAGGCGTGGGCTGTAGCACACGAAAATATGGGAATCAGGCAAAATTGTAGTTTTTTGGCCGTAAAACACAAAAATGTGAGGCGAGGTCATGGCGGGACGGTGAAAACAACAAGGAACGGTTATGGTGGGCGGTGACTATGGTTCCTTAGGACATATTTGATGGCCCGAAAAAATTTTAGGCTATCCGATTTCGGGGGGCTTGGGACCACTCGGAAGCGGGGGCTAAATCACATGAAAAAATGGGAACCAGGTGAAATTCTTATTTTTTGGCCGTAAAATGCAAAACAACGAGGAACGGTCATGGCGGGGTGGTTACTATGGTTCCTTAGGTCGTGTTAGATGGCCCGGAAAAATTTTAGGCGATCGGGGTCCGGGGGGCCCCGGGCCCTCTCGGAAGGCGTGGGCAATAGCACACGAAAGTATGGGAATCAGGCAAAATTGTAGTTTTTTGGCCGTAAAACACAAAAATGTGAGGCGAGGTCATGGCGGGACGGTGATTATGGTCCTTAGGTCATATTTGATGGCCCGATAAAGTTTTAGGCGATCATGGTCCCGGGGGCCTAGGACCACTCGGAAGGCTTGGGCTATAGCACACGAAAAATTGGGAAACGGGCAAAATTCTAGTTTTTTGGCTGTAAAATGCAAAACAGCGAGGAACGGTCATGGCGGGGCGGTGACTATGGTTCCTTAGGTCGTATTTGATGGCCTGAAAAAATTTTAGGCGATCCGGTTTCGGGGGGGGCCTAGACCACTCGGAAGGCGTGGGCTATAGCACACAAAAAATGGAAATCGTGCGGAATTCTTATATTTTGGCCGTAAAATGCAAAAACCCGAGGAACAGTCATGGCGGGACTGTGAATATTGTTCCTTATGTCGTATTGGATGGCTCGGAAAATTTTTAGGCAATTGGGGTCCGGGGGCCCGGGCCCACTCGGAAAGCGTGGGCTATAGCACACGAAAATATGGGAATTGTGCATAATTCTATTTTTTGGCCGTAAAACGCAAATGAACGAGGAGATGTCATGGAAGGGTGGTGACTATGGTTCCTTAGGCCGTATTTGATGGCATGAAAATATTTTGGGCGACCCGGTTTCGGGGGACCCGGGACCACTCAGAAGGCGTGGCTATAGCACACGAAAATATGGGAATCGGGCGAAATTCTAGTTTGTTGACCGTAAAACGCAAAAACACGAGGAGAGGTAATGGAGGGGCGGTGACTATTGTTCCTTAGGTCGTATTTGATGGCCCAAAAAAATTTTAGGTTGTCCGGGGGGCCCCGCCCACTGGGAAGGCATGGGCTATAGCACACGAAAATATGGGAATCGGGCAGAATTCTAATTTTTTTGCCGTAAAATGCAAATAATGAGGAACAATCATGGCAGGGCTGTGTCTATGGTTCCTTAGGACGTATTTGATGGCCTGAAATTTTTTTAGACGATCCAGGTCCTAGGGGCCTCGGCCCACTCGGAAGGCGTGGGCTAAAGCACACGAACAAATGGGAATCGGGCGGAATTCTAGTTTTTTGGCCGTAACATGCAAAACAAGCAAGGAACGGTCATGGCTGGACGGTGACTATGGTTCCTTAGGTCGTATTTGATGGCCCGAAAAATTTTAGGCGATCTGGGTACGGGGGGCCCGGGCCCACTCGCAAGGCGTGGGCTATAGCACACGAAAATATGGAAATCGGGCGGAATTCTATGTTTTGGTCGTAAAACGCAAAACAACGAGGAACGGTCATGGCGGGGCAGTGACTATGTTTCCTTATGTCGTATTTGGTAGCTCTGAAAAATTTTAGGCGATACGAGTCCGGGGGGCACGGGACCACTCGGAAGGCGTGGGCTATAGCACACGAAAAAATGGGAAACATGCGTAATTCTTGTTTTTTTGGCTTTAAAATGCAAAAAAATGAGGAATGGCCATGGCGGGGCGGTGACTATGGTTCCTTAGGTTGTATTTGATGGCCCAAAAAAATATTTGGCTATCCGGTTCCGACGGGCCCGGGACCACTCGGAAGCGTGGGCTAAAGCACACGAAAAAATGGAAACCAGGCGAAATTCTTGTTTTTTAGCTATAAAATGCAAAAAACGAGGAATGGTCATGGCGGGGCGGTGACTATGGTTCCTTAGGTCGTGTTAGATAGCCCAGAAAAATTTTAGTCGATCGGGGTTCGAGGGGCCCAGGCCCACTCGGAAGGCGTGGGCAATAGCACACGAGAGTATGGGAATCGGGAAAAATTGTAGTCTTTTGGCTGTAAAACGCAAAGAAATGAGGAGAGGTCATGGTGGGGCGGTGACTATGGTTCCTTAGGTCATATTTGATGGCCCGATAAAATTTTAGGCGATCGGGGTCTGGGGGGACCGGGCCCACTCAGAAGGTGTGGGAAATAGCACACGAAAGTATGGGAATCGGGCAAAATTATAGTTTTTTGGCCGTAAAACACAAAAGAATGAGGAGAGGTCATGGCGGGGCGGTGTCTATGGTCCCTTAGGTCATATTTGATGGCTCGATAAAATTTTAGGCGATCCGGGTCCGGGTGGCCAAGGACCACTCGAAAGGCGTGGGCTATAGCACACGAAAAAATGGGAAACGGGCAGAATTATTGTTTGTTGGCTGTAAAATGCAAAACAGTGAGGAACGGTCATGGCGGGGCGGTGACTACGTTTCCTTAGGTCGTATTTGATGGCCTGAAAAAATTTTAGGCGATCCGGTTCCGGGGGGCCCGGGACCACTCGGAAGGCGTGGGCTATAGCACACAAAAAATTAGGAATCGTGCGGAATTCTTATTTTTTGGCCGTAAAATGCAAAAAACCGAGGAACGGTCGTGGTGGTGCTATGAATATGGTTCCTTATGTCGTATTTGATGGCCCGGAAAAATTTTAGGCGATCGCGGTCCGGGGGCCCGGGCCCACTCAGAAGGCATGGGCTATAGCACACAAAAATATGGGAATTGTGTAGAAATCTAGTTTTTTAGCCGTAAAACGCAAATGAACGAGGAGAGGTCATGGTGGGGCGGTGGCTATGGTTCCTTAGGTCGTATTTGATGGACCGTAAAAATTTTAGGCGATGGGGGTCCGGGGGGCCCGGGACCACTCGGAAGGCGTGGGCTATAGCACACGAAAATATGGGAATCGGGCGAAATTCTAGTTTGTTGACCGTAAAACGCAAAAAAATGAGGAGAGGTCAAGGCAAGGCGGTGACTATTATTTCTTAGGTCATATTTGATTGCCCAGAAAATTTTTAGGCGATCCGGGTCCGGGGGGCCCGGCCCATTGGGAAGGCGTGGGCTATAGCACACGGAAATATGGGAATCGGGCGGAATTCAAGTTTTTTTGCCGTAAAACTCAAAAACAAAGAGGAACGGTCATGGAGAGGTGGTGACTCTGATTCTTTAGGTCATATTTGATGGACCGAAAAGAATTTAGGCGATCCGAGTCCGGAGCCCCCAGCCCACTCGGAAGGCGTACGATATAGCACACGAAAACATGGGAATCGGGCAAAATTCTAATTTTTTGGCCGTAAAATACAAATAATGAGGAACAATCATGGTAGGGCTGTGTCTATGGTTCCTTAGGACGTATTTGATGGCCTGAAAATTTTTTAGACGATCCAAGTCCTGGGGGCCTGGGCCCACTGGGAAGGCGTGTGCTAAAGCACACGAAAAAATGGGAATCAGGCGGAATTCTAGTTTTTTTGCCGTACAACGCAAAACAAGCGAGGAACGGTCATGGCTGGATGGTGACTATGGATCCTTAGGTCGTATTTGGTGGCCCAGAAAAATTTTAGGCGATACGAGTCCGGGGGGCCCGGGACCACTAGGAAGGCGTGGGCTATAGCACACGAAAAAAATGGGAAACATGCAGAATTCTTGTTTTTTGGCTATAAAATGCAAAAAAATGAGAAACGGTCATGGCGGGGCAGTGACTATGGTTCGTTAGGTCTTATTTGATGGCCCAAAAAAGTTTTACGCTATCCGGTTCCGGTGGGCCCAGGACCACTAGGAAGCGTGGGCTAAAGCACACGAAAAAATGGGAACCAGGCGAAATTCTTATTTTTTGGCCGTAAAATGCAAATAAAATGAGGAACGGTCATGGCGGGGTGGTGACTATGGTTCCTTAGGTCGTGTTAGATGGCCCGGAAAAATTTTAGGCGATTGGGGTCCGGGGGGCCCGGGCCCACTCGGAAGGCATGGGCAACAGCACACGAAAGTATGGGAATCGGGAAAAATTGTAGTCTTTTGGCAGTAAAACGCAAAGAAATGAGGAGAGGTCATGGCGGGGCGGTGACTATGGTTCCTTAGGTAGTATTTGATGGCCCAGAAAAATTTTAGGCGATCCGGGTCTGGGGGGCACTGCCCACTGGGAAGGTGTGTGCTATAGCACACGGAAATATGGGAATCAGGCGGAATTCTAGTTTTTTTGCCGTAAAACGCAAAAACAATGAGGAACGGTCATGGCGAGGCAGTGACTATGGTTCTTTAGGTTGTATTTGATGGACCGAAAAGAATTTAGGCGATCCGAGTTCGGTGGGCCCGGCCCACTAGGAAGGCGTGGGATATAGCACGCGAAAATATGGGAATCGGGTAGAAATCTAGTTTTTTTGCCATAAAATACAAAAAATGAAGAACATATTCTAGTGGGCCCTTCCCACTAGGAAGGCGTGGGCAATAGTACACAAAAATATGGGAATGGGGCGAAATTCTAGTTTTTTGTCCGTAAAATGCAAAACAACGTAGAACGGTCATAGCGAGGCAGTGACTATGGTTCCTTAGGTCATATTTGATGGCCCGAATAATTTTTAGGCGATCAGGGTCTTAGGGCCCGGGCTCACTTGGAAGGCGTGGGCTTTACACGAAAATATGGGAATCAGGCAAAATTTTAGTTTTTTGGCCGTAAAATGCAAAACAACGAGGAATGTTCATGGCGGGGTGGTGACTATGGTTCCTTAGTTAGTATTTGATGGCCCGAAAATATTTTAGGTGACCCGGTTTTGGGGGGCCCTGGATCACTCAGAAGGCGTGGGCTAGCATACGAAAAAATGGAAATCGGGCAGAATTCTTATTTTTTGGCCGTAAAATGGAAAGAAACGAGGAACGGTCATTGCGGGGCAGTGACTATGGTTTCTTAGGTCGTATTTGATGGCCCGTAAAAATTTTAGGCAATCGGGGTCCGGGGGGCCCAGGACCACTCGGAAGGCGTGGGCTATAGCACCTAAAAAATGGGAATCGTGCGGAATTCTTATTTTTTGGCCGTAAAATGCAAAACACCAAGGAACGGTCATGGCGGGGCTGTGAATATGGTTCCTTATGTCATATTTGATGGCCCGAAAAAACTTAAGGCGATCGGGGTCCGGGGGCTCGGACCAACTCGGAAGGCGTGGGCTATAGCACACGAAATTATGGGAATTGTGCAGAATTCTATTTTTTGGCCGTAAAATGCAAATGAACGAGGAGAGGTCATAGCGGGGTGGTGACTATGGTTCCTTAAGTCGTATTTGATGGCTTGGAAAAGTTTTAGGCGATCCGGGTCCGGGGGGCCCTGCCCACTATGAAGGCGTGGGCTATAGCACACGAAAATATGGGAATGGGGCGGAATTCTAGTTTTTTGGCCGTAAAACGCAAAAACGAGGAACAGTCATGGCGAGGCGGTGACTATTGTTCCATAGGTCGTATTTGATGGCCTAGAAAAATATTAGGCGATCGGGGTTCGGGGTTCCGGGCCCACTCGGAAGGCGTGGGCTATTAGCATACTAAAATATGGGAATCGGGCAGAATTCTAGTTTTTTTGCCGTAAAATGCAAAACAACGAGGAACGGTCATAGCGGGGTGGTGACTATGGTTTCTTAGGTCGTATTTGATGGCCCGAAAATATTTTGGGTGACCCGGTTCCGGGGGGCCCGGGACCACTCAGAAGGTGTGGGCTATCGCACATGAAAATATGGGAATACGGGCGAAATTCTAGTTTATTGACTGTAAAACGCAAAAAACGAGGAGAGGTCACGGCGGGGAGGTGACTATTGTTCCTTAGGTCCTATTTGTTGGCCCAGAAAAATTTTAGGCGATCCGGGTCCTGGGGGCACTGCCCACTAGGAAGGCATGGGCTATAGCACACGGAAATATGGGAATCGGGCAGAATTCTAGTTTTTTTGCTGTAAAACGCAAAAACAATGAGGAACGGTCATGGCGAGGCCGGGCCCACTCGGAAGGTGTGGGCTAAAGCACATGAAAATAAGGGAATCGAACGGAATTCTAGTTTTATGGCCGTAAAATGCAAAGAAACAAGGAAGGGTCATGTCGGGGCGGTGATTATGGTTCCTTAGGTCATATTTGATGGCTTGGAAAAAAGTTTAAGCAATCAGGTTCCGGGGGGCACGGGATCACTCGGAAGGCGTGGGCAATAGCACACGAAAAAATTGAAATCAGTCGGAATTCTAGTTTTTTGGCCGTAAAATGCAAATAAACAAGAACGGTCATGGCGGGGCAGTGACAATGATTCCTTAAGTCGAATTTCATGGCCCGAAAATTTTTTAGGGGATCAGGATCCGGTGGTCCCGGACCCACTCCGAAGGCGTGGGCAAGCACATGAAAATATGGGAATCGTGAAGAATTCTAGTTATTTGGCCGTAAAATGCAAATAAACGAGGAGTGGTCATGGCAGGGTGGTGACTATGGTTCCTTAGGTGGTAGTTTATGGCTCGGTAAACTTTTAGGCGATCCGGGTCCGGGGGGCCCTTCCCACTAGGAAGGCGTCGGCTTTAGTACACGAAAATATGGGAATGGGGTGAAATTCTAGTTTTTTGGCCGTAAAATGCAAACAAATAAAGAACGGTCATGGAGAGGCGGTGACTATGGTTCCTTAGGTCGTATTTGATGGCCTAGATAATTTTTAGGCGATCAGGGTCTTGGGGCCCGGGCCCACTTGGAAGGCGTGGGCCAAAGCACACAAAAGTATGGGAATCAGGCGGAATTTTAGTTTTTTGGCCGTAAAATTCAAAACAACGAGGAACGGTCATGGCGGGGTGGTGACTATGGTTCCTTAGTTAGTATTTGATGGCCCGAAAATATTTTAGGTGACCCAGTTTCGGGGGCCCCTGGACCACTCAGAAGGCGTGGGCTAGCATACGAAAAAATGGGAATCGGGCAGAATTCTTATTTTTTGGCCGTAAAATGGAAAAAAATGAGGAACGGTCATTGCGTGGCGGAGACTATGGTTTCTTAGGTCGTATTTGATGGCCCGTAAAAATTTTAGGCGATGGGGGTCCGGGGGGCCCGGGACCACTCGGAAGGCGTGGGCTATAGCACACAAAAAAATGGGAATCGTGCGGAATTCTTATTTTTTGGCCGTAAAATGCAAAAAGCCGAGGAACCATCATGGTGGGGCTGTGAATATTGCTCCTTATGTCGTATTTGATGGCCCGGAAAAATTTAAGGCGATCGAGGTCCAGGGGCTCGGGCCCACTCGGAATGCGGGGGCTATAGCACACGAAATTATAAGAATTGTGCAGAATTCTATTTTTTGGCCGTAAAACGCAAATAAACGAGAAGAGGTCATGGTGGGGCGGTAACTATGGTTCCTTAAATTGTATTTGATGGCTCAGAAAAGTTTTAGGCGATCCGGGTCCGGGGGGCCCTTCCCACCGAGAAGGCGTGGGCTATAGCACACGAAAATATGGGAATGGGGCGGAATTCTAGTTTCTTGGCCGTAAAACGCAAAAAAATGAGGAACAGTCTAGGAGAGGCGGTGACTATGGTTCCATAGGTCGTATTTGATGGTCCAGAAAAATTTTAGGCGATCAGGGTTCGGGGGTCCGGGCTCACTCGGAAGGCATGGGCTATTAGCATACTAAAATATGGGAATCGGGCAGAATTCTAGTTTTTTGGCCGGAAATGCAAACAAACGAGGAACGGTCATAGCGGGGCGGTGACTATGGTTCCTTAGGTCGTATTTGATGGCCCGAAATTATTTTGGGCGACCCGGTTCTAGGGGGCCCGGGACCACTCAAAAGGCGTGGGCTATAGCACACGAAAATATGGGAATCGGGCGAAATTCTAGTTTATTGACTGGAAAACGCAAAAAAACGAGAAGAGGTCATGGCGGGGCGATGACTATTGTTTCTTAGGTAGTATTTGATGGCCCAGAAAAATTTTAGGCGATCCGGGTTCGGGGGGCCCTGCTCACTGGGAAGGCGTGAGCTATAGCACACGGAAATATGGGAATCAGGCGGAATTTTAGTTTTTTTGCCGTAAAACGCAAAAACAATGAGGAACGGTCATGGCAAGGCGGTGACTATGGTTCTTTAGGTCGTATTTGATGGACCGAAAAACATTTAGGCGATCCGAGTCTGGGCCTCCCGGCCCACTCGGAAGGCGTGGGATATAGCACATGAAAATATGGGAATCGGGCAGAATTCTTATTTTTTGGCCGTAAAATGCAAATAATGAGGAACAATCATGGCATGGTTGTGTCTATGGTTCCTTAGGACGTATTTTATGGCCTGAAAATTTTTAGACGATCCAGGTCCTGGGGGCCTGGGCCCACTCGGAAGGCGTGGGCTAAAGCACACGAAAAACTGGGAATCGCGTGGAATTCTAGTTTTTTGGCCGTAAAATGCAAAACAAGCGAGGAACGGTCATGGTTGGATGGTGACTATGGTTCCTTAGGTCGTATTTGATGGCCCGGTAAATTTAGGCGATCCGGGTCCGGGGGGCCTGGGCACACTCGCAAGGCATGGGCTATAGCGCACGAAAATATGGAAATCGGGTGGAATTCTACGTTTTGGTCGTAAAACGCAAAACAACGAGGAACGGTCATGGCGGGGCGGTGACTATGTTTCCTTAGGTCGTATTTGGTAGCCCTAAAAATTTTTAGGCGATACGAGTCCGGGGGCCCCGGGACCACTCGAAAGGCGTGAGCTATAACACACGAAAAAATGGGAAACATGCGAAATTCTTATTTTTTGGCAATAAAATGCAAAAAAATGAGGAACGGTCATGGCGGGGCGGTGACTATGTTTCCTTAGGTCATATTCGAAGGCCCAAAAAAATTTTAGGCTATCAGGTTCCGGGGGGCCCCGAGACCACTCGGAAGCGAGGGCTAAAGCACACGAAAAAATGGGAACCAGGTGAAATTCTTGTTTTTTGGCCGTAAAATGCAAAAAACGAGGAACGGTCATGGCGGGGCGGTGAATATGGTTCGTTAGGTCGTGTTAGATGGCCCAAAAAAATCTTAGGCAATCGGGGTCCGGGGGACCAGGCCCACTCGGAAGGCGTGGGCAATAGCACACGAAAGTATGGGAATGCGGCAAAATTATAGTTTTTTGGCCGTAAAACGCAAAACAATGAGGAGATGTCATGGAGGGGCGGTGACTATTGTTCCTTAGGTCATATTTGATGGCCCGATAAAATTTTAGGTGATCCGGGTCCGGGGGGCCTAGGACCACCCGGAAGGCGTGGGCTATAGCACACGAAAAAATGGGAAACGGGTAGAATTCTTATTTTTTGGCTGTAAAATGCAAAACAGCGAGGAATGGTCATGGTGGGGCGGTGACTATGGCTCCTTAGGTCGTATTTGATGGCCCGGAAAAATTTTAGGTGATCCGGTTCCGGGGGGCCCGGGACACTCGGAAAGCGTGGGCTATATCACACAAAAAAATGGGAATCTTGCGGAATTCTTATTTTATGGCCGTAAAATGCAAAAAACCGAGGAACGGTCATGGCGGAGCTGTGAATAGGGTTCCTTATGTCGTATTTGATGGCCCGAAAAAATATTAGGCAATCGGGGTCCGGGGGCCCGGGCCCACTCGGAAGGCGTGGGCTATAGCACACGAAAATATGGGAATTGTGCAGAATTCTAGTTTTTTGGCCGTAAAATGCCAATGAACGAGCGGTGGCTATGTTTCCTTAGGTCATATTGGATGGCCCGGAAAAATTTTAGGCGATCCGGTTTCGGGGGGCCCGGGACCACTCGGAAGGCGTGGGCTATAGCACACAAAAATATGGGAATCGAGCGGAATTCTTATTTTTTGGCCGTAAAATGCAAAAAATCGAGGAATGGTCATGGCGGGGCTATGAATATGGTTCCTTATGTCGTATTTGATGGCCTGGAAAAGTTTTAGGCAATCGGGGTCCGGGGGCTCGAGCCCACTCGGAAGGCATGGGCTATTGCACACGAAAATATGAGAATTGTGCAGAATTCTATTTTTTGCCGTAAAACGCAAATGAATGAGGAGAGGTCATGGTGGGGCGGTGACAATGGTTCCTAAGGTCGTATTAGATGGCTCGGAAAAATTTTAGGCGATCCGGGTCCGGGGGGGCCTGCCCACTAGGAAGGCGTGGGCTATAGCACATGAAAATATGGGAATTGGGCGGAATTCTAGTTTTTTGGCCGTAAAACGCAAAAAAAAAATGAGAAACGGGAATGGCGAGGCGGTGACTATGGTTCCTTAGGTCGTATTTGATGGCCCAGAAAAATTTTAGGTGATCGGGGTCCGGGGGTCCGGGCCCACTTGGAAGGCGTGGGCTATAGCATACGAAAATATGGGAATTGTGCAGAATTCTAGTTTTTTGGCCGTAAAATGCAAATGAACGAGGAGTGGTCATGGCGGGGGGTGACTATGGTTCCTTAGGTCGTATTTGATGGCCCGGAAAAATTTTAGGCGATCTGGTTCCGGGGGGCCTGGGTCCACTCGGAAGGAGTGGGCTATAGCACACAAAAAATGGGAATCGTGCGAAATTCTTATTTTTTGGCCGTAAAATACAAAAACCCGAGGAACGGTCATGGCAGGGCTGTGAATATGGTTCCTTATGTCGTATTTGATGGCCCGGAAAAATTTAAGGCGATTGGGGTCCGGGGGCCCGAGCCTACTGGGAAGGCGTGGGCTATAGCACACGAAAATATGGGAATGGGGCAGAATTCTAGTTATTTGGCCGTAAAATGCAAATGAACGAGGAGAAGACATGGCGGGGCGGTGACTATGGTTCCTTAGGTCGTATTTGATGGCCCAAAATTTTTTTAGGTGATCGGGGTTCGGGGGTCCGGCCCACTCGGAAGGCGTGGGCTATTAGCATAATAAAATATGTGAACCGGGCAGAATTCTAGTTTTTTTGCCGTAAAATGCAAAACAATGAGGAACAGTCATAGCGGGGCGGTGACTATGGTTCCTTAGGTAGTATTTGATGGCCCGAAAATATTTTGGGCGACCCGGTTCTAAGGGACCCGGGACCACTCAGAAGGCGTGGGCTATAGCACAAGAAAATATGGGAATCAGGTGAAATTCTAGTTTGTTGACCGTAAAACGCAAAAAAACGAGGAGAGGTCATGGAGGGGCGGTGACTATTATTCCTTAGGTTGTATTTGATGGCTCAGAAAAATATTAGGCAATCAGGGTCCGGGGGGCCCTGCCCACTGGGAAGGCGTGGGCTATAGCACACGAAAATATGGGAATCAGGCGGATTTCTAGTTTTTTGCCGTAAAACGCAAAAACAATGAGGAACGGTCATGGCGAGGCGGTGACTATGGTTCTTTAGGTCATATTTGATGGACTGAAAAGAATTGAGGCGATCCGAGTCCGAGACCCCCGGCCCATTCGGAAGGCGTGGGATATAGCACACGAAAATATGGGAATCGGGCAGAATTCTAATTTTTTGGCTGTATAATGCAAATAATGAGGAACAATCATGGCAGGGCTGTGTCTATAGTTCCTTAGGACGTATTTGATGGCCTAAAATTTTTTTAGACAATCCAGGTCCTGGGGGCCTGGGCCCACTAAGAAGGCATGGGCTAAAGCATACGAAAAAATGGGAATCGGGCGAAATTCTAGTTTTTTGGCCGTAAAACGCAAAACAAGCGAGGAACGGTCATGGCTGGACGGTGACTATGGTTCCTTAGGTCGTATTTGATGGCCCGGAAAATTTTAGGCGATCAAGGTACGGGGGGCCCGAGACCACTCGCAAGGCGTGGGCTATAGCACACAAAAATATCAAAATCAGGCGAAATTCTACGTTTTGGTCGTAAAACGCAAAACAACAAGTAACGGTCATGGCAGGGCGGTGACTATGTTTCCTTAGGTCGTATTTGGTGGCCCTAAAAATATTTAGGCGATACGAATCCGGGGGGCCCGGGACCACTCGGAAGGCGTGGGCTATATCACACGAAAAATGGGAAACATGCGGAATTCTTGTTTTTTGGCTGTAAAATGCAAAAAAACGAGGAACGGTCATGGCGGGGCGGTGACTATGGTTCCTTAGGTCATATTTGATGGCCCGATAAAATTTTAGGCTATCCGGTTCCGGTGGGCCCGGGACCACTCGGAAGCGTGGGCTAAAGCACACGAAAAAATGGGAACCAGGCGAAATTCTTGTTTTTGGCCGTAAAATACAAAACAAATGAGGAACGGTCATGGCGGGGCGGTGACTATGGTTCCTTAGGTCGTGTAAGATGGCCCAAAAAAATTTTAGGCGATCGGGGTCCGGGGTGCCCGGGCCCGCTTGGAAGGCGTGGGCAATAGCACACGAAAGTATGGGAATCGGGCAAAATTGTAGTCTTTTGGCCGTAAAACGCAAACAAAATGAGGAGAGGTCATGGCGGGCGGTGACTATGGTTCCTTAGGTCATATTTGATGGCCCGATAAAATTTTAGGCGATCCGGGTCCGGGGGGCCTAGGACCATTCGGAAGGCGTAGGCTATAGCACACGAAAAAATGAGAAACGGGCGGAATTCTTGTTTTTTGGCTGTAAAATGCAAAACAGCAAGGAACGGTAATGGCATGGCGGTGACTATGGTTCCTTAGCTCATATTTGATGGCCCGGAAAATTTTTAGGCGATTCGGTTCCGGGGGGCCCTGGACCACTCGGAAGGTGTGGGCTATAACACACAAAAAAATGGGAATCGTGCAGAATTCTTATTTTTTGGCCGTAAAATGCAAAAATCGAGGAACGGTCATGGAGGGGCTGTGATTATGGTTCCTTATGTCGTATTTGATGGCCCGGAAAAATTTTAGACGATCGAGGTCCGGGGGCCCGGGCCCACTCGGAAGGCGTGGGCTATAGCACACGAAAATATGAGAATTGTGCACAATTCTAGTTTTTTGGCCGTAAAACGCAAATGAACGAGGAGAGGTCATGGTGGGGCGGTAACTATGGTTCCTTAGATCGTATTTGATGGCTCGAAAAAATTTTAGGTGATCCGTGTCCGGGGGGCCCTGCCCACTGGGAAGGCGTGGGCTATAGTACACGAAAATATGGGAATGGGGCGGAATTCTAGTTTTTTGCGCGTAAAATGCAAAACAATGAGGAACTGTCATGGCGAGGCGGTGACTATGGTTCCTTAGGTCGTATTTAATGGCCCGAAAAAATTTTAGGCGATCAAGGTCTGGGGGTCCGGGCCCACTCAGAAGGCGCGTGCTATTAGCATACTAAAATATGGGAATTGGGCAGAATTCTAGTTTTTTTCCGTAAAATGCAAAAATATCAAGAACGGTCATAGCGGGGCGGTGACTATGGCTCCTTAGGTCGTATTTGATGGCCCAAAAATATTTTGGGCAACCCGGTTCTGGGGGGCCCGGGACCACTCAGAAGGCGTGGGCAATAGCAAACGAAAATATGGGAATCGGGCGAAATTCTAGTTTGTTGACCGTAAAATGCAAAAAAAGAGGAAAGGTCATGGCGGGGCGGTGACTATTGTTCCTTAGGTCGTATTTGATGGCCCAGAAAAATTTTAGGTGATCCGAGTCCGGGGGCCCTGCCCACTGGGAAGGCGTGGGCTATAGCACACGGAAATATGGGAATCGGGCGGAATTCTAGTTTTTTTGCCATAAAACGCAAAAACAATGAGGAACGGTCATGGCGAGGCAGTGACTATGGTTCTTTAGGTCGTATTTGATGGACTGAAAAGAATTTAGGTGATCCGAGTCCGGTGGGCCCGGCCCACTAGGAATGCGTGGGATATAGCACACGAAAATATGGGAATCGGGAAGAATTCTAGTTTTTTGGCCGTAAAATACTAAAAATAAAGAAATATCATGGAGGGGCTCTAACTATGGTTCCTTAGGACATATTTGATGGCCTAGAAAATTTTTAGGCGATCCTGGTCCTGGGGGCCTGGGCCCACTCGGAAGGCGTGGGCTAAAGCAAACGAAAATATGGGAATCGGGCGGAATTCTAGTTTTTTGGCCATAAAATGCAAAACAACGAGGAACGGCCATGGCAGGGTGGTGACTATGGTTCCTTAGATCGTATTTCATGGCCAAGAAAATTTTTAGGTGATTAGGATCCGGGGGCCCCGGGCCCACTCGGAAGGCGTGGGCTATAGCATATGAAAATATGAGAATCGGGCAGAGTTCTAGTTTTTTTACCGTAAAACACAAAACAATGAGGAACGGTCATGGTACGGTGGTGACTATGGTTCCTTAGGTCGTATTTGGTTGCCCGGAAAAATTTTAGGCGATCGAGTCCGGGGGCCCGACCCACTCGGAAGGCGTGGGCTATAGCACACGAAAATATGAAAATCGGGCAGAATTCTAGGTTTTTGGCTGTAAAATGCAAAAAATGAGGAACGTTCATGGCGGGGCGGTGACTATGGTTCCTTAGGTCGTATTTGATGGACCAAAAAAGTTTTAGGTGATCCGGGTCTGGGGGCCGGGCCCACTCGGAAGGTTTGGGCTAAAGCACACGAAAATAAGGGAATCGGACGGAATTCAAGTTTTTTGGCCGTAAAATGCAAAGAAACAAGGAAGGGTCATGTCAGGGCAGTGACTATGGTTCCTTAGGTCATATTTGATGGCTCGGAATAAAATTTAGGCGATCAGGTTCCGGGGGGCACGGGATCACTCGGAAGGCATGGGCTATAGCACACGAAAAAATTGGAATCGGGCGGAATTCTAGTTTTTTGGCCGTAAAACGCAAATAAACAAGGAACGGTCATGGCGGGGCAGTGACAATGGTTCCTTAAGTCAAATTTCATGGCCCGGAAAATTTTTAGTGGATCGGAATCCGGGGGTCCCGGGCCCACTCCGAAGGCATGGGCAATAGCACACGAAAATATGGGAACATGCGGAATTCTAGTTTTTTGGCCGTAAAATACAAATAAATAAGGATTGGTCATGGCAGGGCAGTGACTATGATTCCTTAGGTGTTATTTTATGGCTCAAAAAATTTTAGGCGATCCGGATTCGGGGGGCCCTTCCCACTAGGAAGGCGTGGGCTATAGTACACGAAAATATGGGAATGGGGCAAAATTCTAATTTTTTAGACGTAAAATGCAAAAAAAACGAAAAAAGGTCATGGCAAGGCAGTGACTATGGTTCCTTAGGTCGTATTTGATGGCCCGGATAATTTTTAGGTGATCAGTGTCCGGGGGCCCGGGCCCATTTGGAAGGCGTGGGCTAAAGCACACGAAAATATGGGAATCGGGCGGAATTTTAGTTTTTTGGCCGTAAAATGCAAAAAAATGGGAAACAGTCATGGCGGGGTGGTGACTATGGTTCCTTAGTTAGTATTTGATGGCCCGAAAATATTTTAGGTGACCCGGTTTTGGGGGGCCCTGGACCACTCAGAAGGCGTGGGCTAGCACACGAAAAAATGGGAATCGGGCAGAATTCTTGTTTTTTGGCCGTAAAATGGAAACAAATGAGGAACGGTCATTGCATGGCGGTGACTATGGTTTCTTAGGTTGTATTTGATGGCCCATAAAAATTTTAGGCGATTGGGGTCTGTGGGGCCTGGGCCCACTCGGAAGGCATGGGCTATAGCACACGAAAATATGGGAATCGGGCCAAATTCTAGTTTGTTGGCCGTAAAACACAAAAACACAAGGTGAGTTCATGGCGGGATAGTGACTATGGTTCCTTAGGTTGTATTTGATGGCCCAGGAAAATTTTAGGTGATTCGGGTCCGAGGGGCCTGGCCCACTGGGAAGGCAGCACACGAAAATATGGGAATCTTGTGGAATTCTAGTTTTTTGCCGTAAACCGCAAAAACAATGAGGAACGATCATGGTGAGGCAGTGACTATGGTTCTTTAGTTTGTATTTGATGGACCGAAAATAATTTAGGCGATCCGAGTCTGGGAGGCCCGGCCCACTCGGAAGGCGTAGGATATAGCACACGAAAATATGGGAATCGGGCAGAATTCTAGTTTTTTGGCCATAAAATGCAAAAAATGAGGAACAATCATGGCGGGGTTGTGACTATGGTTCCTTAGGTCGTATATGATAGCCTGGAAAATTTTTAGGCGATCCGGGTCCTGGGGGCCCGGGCTCACTCGGAAGGCGTGGGCTAAAGCAGACGAAAATAAAGGAATCGGGCGGAATTCAAGTTTTTTGGCCGTAAATTGCAAAACAACGAGGAACGATCAAGGCGGGTAGGTGAATATAGTTCCTTAGGTCGTATGTGATGGCCTGAACATATTTTGTACGACTCGATTTCGGGGGGCCCGGAACCACTCGGAAGGAGTGGGATATAGCACACAAAAAAATGGGAATCGTGCGGAATTCTAGTTTTTTGGCCTTAAAACGCAAATAAATGAGGAATGGTCATGGAAGGGCGGTGACTATGGTTCCTTAGGTGGTATTTGACGGCTCGAAAAAATTTTAGGCGATCCGGGTCCGGGGTGCCCTTCCCACTAGGAAGGCGTGGGCTATAGTACCCGAAAATATGGGAATGGGGCAAAATTCTAGTTTTTTGGCCATAAAATGCAAAACAATGAAGAACAGTCATGGCGAGGCGGTGACTGTGGTTCCTTAGGTCGTATTTGATGGCACGGATAATTTTTAGGCGATCAGGGTCTGGGGGCCCGGGCCCACTTGGAAGGCGTGGGCTAAAGCACACGAAAATATAGGAATCGGGCGGAATTCTAGTTTTTTGGCTGTAAAATGCAAAACAATGAGGAACGGTCATGGCAGGGTGGTGACTATGGTTCCTTATATAGTATTTGATGGCCCGAAAATATTTTGGGCGACCCGGTTCCGGTGGTCCCTGGACCACTCAGAAGGCGTTTAGCACTCGAAAAAATAGGAATCGGGCAAAATTCTTATTTTTTGGCCGTAAAATGGAAACAAAGTAAGAACAGTCATTGCAGGGCGGTGACTATGGTTTCTTAGGTCGTATATGATGGCCCGAAAAAATTTTAGGCGATCGGGGTCCGGGGGACCTGGGCCCACTCGGAAGGCACACGAAAATATGGGAGTCGGGCCAAATTCTAGTTTGTTGGCCGTAAAATGCAAATCAACGAGGAGATTTCATGGCGGGATAGTGACTATGGTTCCTTAGGTCGTATTTGACAGCCCAGAAAAATTTTAGGCGATCCGGGTCCGGGGGACCCTGCCCACTAGGAAGACAGCACACGAAAATATGGGAATATGGCAGAATTCTATTTGTTTTGCCGTAAACTGCAAAAACAATGAGGAACGGTCATGGCGAGGCGGTGACTATGGTTCTTTAGTTCATGTTTGATGGACCGAAAGGAATTTAGGCGATCCGAGTCCTGGGGGCCCGGCCCCACTCGGAAGGCGTAGGATATAGCACACGAAAATATGGGAATCGGGCAGAATTCTAATTTTTTGTCCGTAAAATGCAAAAAATGAGGAACAATCATGGCGGGGCTGTGACTATGGTTCCTTAGGTCATATTTGGTGGCCCAAAAAAGTTTTAGGCGATCCGGGTCTGGGGTGCCGGGTACACTCGAAAGGCGTGGGCTAAAGCACACGAAAATATGGGAATCAGGTGGAATTCTAGTTTTTTGGCCATAAAATGCAAAGAAACGAGGAAGGGTCATGCCAGGGCTGTGACTATGGTTCCTTAGGTCGTATTTGATGGCCTGGAAAAACTTTTAGGTAATCAGATTCTGGGGGGCACGGGATCACTCAGAAGGCGTGGGCTATAGTACACGAAAATATGGGAATCGGGCGGAATTTTTGTTTTTTGGCCGTAAAATGCAAAAAAATGAGGAACGGTCATGGCGGGGTGGTGACTATGGTTCCTTAGTTAGTATTTGATGGCCCGAAAATATTTTAGGTGACCCGGTTTCGGGGGGCCCTGGACCACTCAGAAAGCGTGGCCTAGCACACGAAAAATGGGAATCGGGCAGAATTCTTATTTTTTGGCCGTAAAATGGAAAAAGAATGAGGAACGGTCATTGCAGGGCGGTGACTATGGTTTCTTAGGTCGTATTTGATGGCCCGTAAAAACTTTAGGTGATGGGGATCCGGGGGGCCTGGGCCCACTCGGAAGGCATGGGCTATAGCACACGAAAATATAGGAATCGGGCCAAATTCTAGTTTGTTGGCCGTAAAACGCAAAACAACGAGGAGAGTTCATGGTGGGACAGTGACTATGGTTCCTTAGGTTGTATTGGATGGCCCAGAAAAATTTTAGGCGATTCGGGTCCGAGGGGCCCTGCCCACTGGGAAGGCATAGCACACGAAAATATGGGAATCTGGCAGAATTCTAGTTTTTTTGTCGTAAACCGCAAAAACAATGAGGAACGGTCATGGCGAGGTGGTGACTATGGTTCTTTAGTTCGTATTTGATGGACCGAAAAGAATTTAGGCGATCCGAGTCCGGGGGGGCCAGTCCACTCGGAAGGCGTAGGATATAGCACACGAAAATATGGGAATCGGGCAGAATTCTAGTTTTTTGGCCATAAAATGCAAAAAATAAGGAACAATCATGGCGGGGCTGTGACTATGGTTCCTTAGGTCGAATATGATGGCCTGGAAAATTTTTAGGCGATCCGGGTCTTGGGGGCCCGGGCCCACTCAGAAGGCGTGGGCTAAAGCACACGAAAATAAGGGAATCGGGCGGAATTCTAGTTTTTTGGCCGTAAATTGCAAAACAACGAGGAACAATCAAGGCGGGTCGGTGAATATGGTTCCTTAGGTCGTATGTGATGGCCTGAACATATTTTGGATGACTCGATTCTGGGGGGCACGAGACCATTCAGAAGGCGTGGGATATAGCACACGAAAAAATGGGAATCGTGCAGAATTCTAGTTTTTTGGCCTTAAAACGCAAATAAACGAGGAGTGGTCGTGGCAGGGCGGTGACTATGGTTCCTTAGGTGGTATTTGACGGCTCAGGAAAATTTTAGGTGATCCGGGTCCGGGGGGCCCTTCCTACTAGGAAGGCGTGTGATATAGTACCCGAAAATATGGGAATGGGGCAAAATTCTAGTTTTTTGGCCATAAAATGCAAAAAAACGAAGAACGGTCATGGCGAGGCGGTGACTATGGTTCCTTAGGTCGTATTTGATGGCCCGGATAATTTTTAGGTGATTAGGGTCTGGGGGCCCGGGCCCACTTGGAAGGCATGGGCTAAAGCACACGAAAATATAGGAATTGGGCGATATTCTAGTTTTTTGGCTGTAAAATGCAAAAAAACGAGGAACGGTCATGGCGGGGTGGTGACTATGGTTCCTTAGTTAGTATTTGATGGCCCGAAAATATTTTTGGTGACCCGGTTCCAGTGGGCCCTGGACCACTCAGAAGGCATGGGCTAGCACACGAAAAAATGGGAATCGGGCAGAATTCTTGTTTTTTGGCCGTAAAATGGAAACAAACGAGGAACGGTCATTGTGAGGCGATGACTATGGTTTCTTAGGTCTTATATGATGGCCCGGAAAAATTTTAGGCGATCGGGGTCTGGGGGGATTGGGCCCACTCGGAAGACATGGGCTATAACACATGAAAATATGGGAGTAGGGCCACATTCTAGTTTGTTGGCCGTAAAATGCAAAAAAATGAGGAGAATTCATGGCGGGATAGTGACTATGGTTCCTTAGGTCGTATTTGATGGCTCAGAAAAATTTTAGGCGATCCGGGTCCGGGGGGCCATGCCCACTGGGAAGGCATAGCACACGAAAATATGGGAATCTGGCGGAATTCTATTTTTTTTGCCATTCACCACAAAAACAATGAGGAACGGTCATGGCGAGGCGGTGACTATGGTTCTTTAGTTCATGTTTGATGGACCGAAAAGAATTCAGGCATTCCGAGTCCGGGGGGCCCGGACCAGTCGGAAGGCGTAGGATTACAGCACACGAAAATATGGGAATCGGGCAGAATTCTAGTTTTTTGTCCGTAAAATGCAATAAATGAGGAACAATCATGGAGGGGCTGTGACTAGAGTTCCTTAGGTCGTATATGATGGCCTAGAAAAGTTTTATGCGATCCGGGTCCTGGGGGCCCGGGCCCACTCAGAAGGCGTGGGCTAAAGCACACGAAAATATGGGAATCGGGCGGAATTCTAGTTTTTTGGCCGTAAAATGCAAAACAATGAGGAACGGTAAAGGCGGGGTGGTGACTATGGTTCCTTAGGTCCTATTTGATGGGCCGAACATATTTTGGACGACCGTGTTCTGGGAGGCCCGGGACCACTCGGAAGGCGTGGGCTATAGCACACGAAAAAATGGGAATCGGGCGGAATTCTATTTTTTTAGCCGTAAACGCAAATAAACGAGGAACGGTCATGGCGGAGCAGTGACTATGGTTCCTTGGGTCGTATTTGATGGCTCGGAAAAGTTTTAGGGGATCGCCATCCGGGGGCCCAGGCCCACTCGGAAGACGCGGGCTATAGCACAAACAAATATGGGAATCAGGCGAAATTCTAATTTTTTTTGCCGTAAACTGCAAAAACAATGAGGAACGGTCATGGCGAGGCGGTGACTATGGTTCTTTAGGTCGTATTTGATGGACCAAAAAAAATTTAGGCGATCCGAGTCCGGGGGCCCGGCCCAATCGGAAGGCGTAGGATATAGCACACGAAAATATGGGAATCGGGCAAAATTCTTGTGTTTGGCCGTAAAATACAAAAAATGAGGAACAATCATGGAGGGGCTGTGACTATGGTTCCTTAGGTCATATTTGATGGCCCAGAAAAGTTTTAGGCGATCCGGGTCTGGGGGGCGGGTCCACTCGAAAGGCGTGGGCTAAAGCCCATGAAAATATGGGAATCGGGCGGAATTCTAGTTTTTTGGCCGTAAAATGCAAAGAAACGAGGAAGGGCCATGCCGGGGCGGTGTCTATGGTTCCTTAGGTTGTATTTGATAGCCCAGAAAAAATTTTGGCGATCATATTCCGGGGGGCACGGGATCACTCGGAAGGCGTGGGCTATAGCACACGAAAAAATGGGAATCGGGCGAAATTCTAGTTTTTTGGCCGTAAAACGCAAATAAACGAGGAACGGTCATGGAGGGGCAGTGACTATGGTTCCTTAAGTCGTATTTCATGGCCCGGAAAAGTTTTAGGGGAACACGGTTCGAGGGCTCGGGCCCACTCGGAAGGCGTGGGCTATAGCACATGAAAATATGGAAATCAGGCGAAATTCTATTTTTTTTGCCGTAAAACACAAAAAATGAGGAACGATCATAGCGGGGGCCCTACCCACTGGGAAGGTGTGGGCTATAGCACACGAAAATATGGGAATCAGTCAGAATTTTAGTTTTTTGGGCGTAAAACGCAAATTAAACGAGGAACGGTCATGGCGGGGCGGTGACTATGGTTCCTTAGGTCGTATTCTATGGCCTGAAAAATGTTAAGGTGATCCGGGTCCGGGGGCCCGGGCCCACTCTGAAGGCGTGGGCAATAGCACACGAAAATATGGGAATCGGGCGGAATTCTAGTTCTTTAGCCGTAAAACGCAAAAAAATGAAGAACGGTCATGGCATGGCAGTGACGATGGTTCCTTACGTCGTATTTGATGGCCCGGAAATATTTAAGGCGATCCGGGTCCGTAGGGGCCGGCCCACTTGGAAAGCGGCACACGAAAATATGGTAATCGGGCAGAATTCTAGTTTTTTGGCCGTAAAACGCAAAAAACCGAGGAGCGGCCATGGCAGGGCGGTGACTATGGTTTCTTAGGTCGTATTTGATGGCCCGAAAAAATTTTAGGCGATCGGGGTCTGGGCCCTCTCGGAAGGCGTGGGCGACAGCACACGAAACTTTAGGAATCAGGCGGAATTCTAGTTGTTTGGCCGTAAAACACAAAAAAAACGAGGAAAGGTCATGGAGGGGCTGTGACTATGGCACCTTAGGTTCAATTTGATGGCTCGGAAAAATTTTAGGCTATCAAGGTCCGGGGGGCCCTGCCCACTGGGAAAGCGTGGTCTATAGCACACGCAAATATAAGAATTAGGCGGAATTCTTATTTTTTGGCCGTAAAACGCAAAAGAAATGAGGAATGGTCATGGCGGGGCGGTAATTATGGTTCCTTAGCTCGTATTGCATGGCCTGAAAAATTTTTATTCAATCGGGGTCCGAGGGGCCCGGGCCCACACAGAAGGCGTGGGCTATACCACACGAAAATATGAGAATCGTATGGAATTCTAGTTTTTTGGCCGTAAAATTCAAAAACAAAGAGGAACGATCATGGCGGGGCGGCGACTATGGTTCGTTAGGTCCTATTTGATGGCCAGGAAAAAATTTAGGCGATCGGGGTCCGGGGGGCCCTGCCCACTAGGAAGGCGTGGACTATAGCACACAAAAATATGGGAATCGGGCGGAATTCTAGGTTTTTGGCCGTAAAATGCAAAAAAATAGGAACGGTCATGGCGGGGCGGTAACTATGGTTCTTTAGGTCGTATTTCATGGCTCGAAAATTTTTTAGGCGATCGGGGTCCGGGGGGCCCAGAACCACTGGGAAGGCGTGGGCTATAGCACATGAAAATATGGGAATCGTGCAGAATTCTAGTTTTTTGGCTGTAAAACGCAAATAAATGAGGAATGGTCATGGCAGGGCCTTGACTGTGGTACCTTAGGTCGTATTCGATGGCCCGGAAATACTTTAGGCGATCGGGGTCCTGGGGCCCGAGCCCACTCGGAAATCGTGGGCAATAGCACACGAAAATATGGGAATCGGGCAAAATTCTAATTTTTTTGACCGTAAAACGCATAAAGATGAGGAACGGTATTGGCGATCTGGGTCCAGGGGCTATAGCACACGAAAATATGGGAATCGGGCGAATTCTAATTTTTTGGCCGTAAACGCAAAAAAAAAAAGGAAAGGTCATGGCAGGGCGGGTGACTATGGTTTCTTAGGTCGTATTTGGTGGCCCGAAAAAATTTTAGGCGATCGGTGTCCGGGGGGCCCTGCCCACTAGCAAGGCGTGGGCTATTGCACACGAATATATGGGAATCGGGCAGAATTCTAGTTTTTTGGCCGTAAAATGCAAAATAATTGGAACGGTCATGGCGGGGTGGTAACTATGGTTCCTTAGGTCGTATTGCATGGCCCATAAAACTTTTAGGCGATCGGGGTCCTTGGGGCTCGGGCCCACTCAGAAGGCGTGGGCTATAGCACACGAAAATATGGGAATCATGCGAAATTCTAGTTTTTTGGCCGTAAAAAGTAAACAAATGAGGAACGATCATGGCAGAGCAGTGACTATGGTTCCTTAGGTCCTATTTGATGGCCCAAAAAATTTTTAGGCGATCCGGGTCCCGAGGGCCCGGGCCCACTCGGAAGGCGTAGCACAGGAAAATATGGGAATCGGGCGAAATTCAATATTTTTGGCCGTAAAACATAAGAAACGAGGAACAATCATGGCGGGGCAGTGAGTATGGTTCCTAAAGTCGTATTTGATGGCCCGAAAATTTTTAGGCGATCCGAGTCTGGGGGGGCCGACCCACACGGAAGGCGTGGGTTATAGCACATGAAAATATAGGAATCGGGAAGAACTCTAGTTTTTTGGCCGTAAAATGCAAGAAAACGAGGAACGGTCATGGCGGGGCGGTGACTGTGGTACCTTAGGTCGTATTTGATGTCCCGGAAAAATTTTAGGCGATCGGGGTCCGGGGGGACCGGGCCCACTCAGAAGGCGTAGGCTCGCACACGAAAATATAGGAATCTGGCGGAATTCTAGATTTTTTGTCGTAAAACACAAAATAATGAGGAAAGGTCATGGCGGGGCGATGATTATGGTTCCTTAGGTCGTATTTTATGGCCCGAAGAAATTTTAGATGATCGGGGTCTGGGGGTCCTGGGCCCACTCGGAAGGCATGGGCTATAGCACACGAAAATATGGGAATCGGGTAGAATTCTAGTTTTTTGGCGGTAAAACGAAAAAAAATGAGTAACAGACATGGCGGGGCGGTGACTATGGTTCCTTAGGTCATATTTTATTGCCCGAAAAACTTTTAGGTTATCCGGGTCCGGGGGGCCCTGCCCACTGAGAAGGCGTGGGCTATAGCACACGAAAATATGGGAATCGGGCGGAATTCTAGTTTTTTGGCCGTAAAATGCATAAAAATGAGGAACGGTCATGGCGGGGCGGTGACTATGGTTCCTTAGGTCATATTTGATGGCCCGTAAATTTTTAGGCGATACGGGTCTGGGGGGCCTAGCCCACACGGAAGGCGTGGGCAATAGTACATGAAAATATAGGAATCAGGCAGAATTCTAGTTTTTTTGCCATAAAACGCAAGAACACGAGGAATGGTCATGGAGGGGCAGTGACTGTGGTACCTTAGGTCGTATTTGATGGCCCAGAAAAATTTAAGGCGATCCGAGTCTGGGGGCCCTGCCCACTATGAAGTCGTGGGTTATAGCACACGAAAATATAGGAATCAGGCTGAATTCTAGTTTTTTGGACGTAAAACGCAAAAAACGAGGAACGATCATGGAGGGGCGGTGACTATGGTTACTTAGGTCATATTTTATGGCCTAGAAAATATTTCGGCGATCCGGGTCTGGGGGCCCGGGCACACTCGGAAGGCGTGGGCTATAGCACACGAAAATATGGGAATCAAGCGGAATTCTACTTTTTTGGCTGTAAAATGCAAAAAAATGATGAATGGTCATGGAATGGCAGTGACTATAGTTCCTTTGGTCGTATTTGATGGCCTGGAAAAATTTAATGCGATCCGGGTCCGAAGGGGCCTGGCCCACACGGAAGGAAGCACACGAAAATATGGAAATCAGGCGAAATTCTAGTTTTTTGGCTGTATAACGCAAAAACATGAGGAAAAGTCATGGAGGGGCGGTGACTATGGTTCCTTAGGTCGTATTTGATGGCCCAGAAAAAATTTAGGCGATCGGGGTCCGGCGGGTCTGGGCCCTCTCGGAAGAAGGTTGTAGCACACGAAAATATGGGAATCGGGCGGAATTCGAGTTTTTTGTCCGTAAAAACAAGGAAAGGTCATGGCAGGGCAGTGACTATGGTTCCTTAGGTCGTATTTGGTGGCCCGGAAAATTTTTAGGCGATCGAGGTCCGGGGCCCCTGTCCAATAGGAAGGCGTGGTCTATAGCACACGAAAACAAACGTGGAACGGTCATTTCCGGGCGATTAATATGGTACCTTACGTCGTATTTGATGGCCCGAAAAAATTTTATGTGATCGGGGTCCGAGGGGCCCTCCCCATTGGGAAGGCGTGGGCTATAGCACATGAAAATATGGGAATCGGGCGGAATTCTAGTTTGTTTGGCCTTAAAATGCATAAAAACGTGGAACGGTCATGGCGGGGCGGTGACTATGGTTCCTTAGGTCATATTCTACGGCCCGAAAAGTTTTAAGGCGATCCGGGTCTGGGGGACCGGGCCCACTCGGAAGGCGTGGGCTATAGCACACGAAAATATAGGAATCAGGCGAAATTCTAGTTTTTTGGCCGTAAAACGCAAACAAACGAGGAACGGTCATGGCGAGGCGGTGAATATGGTTCCTTAGGTCGTATTTGATGACCCGGAAAAATTTAAGGTGGTCCGGGTCCGGCCCACTCGGAAGGAGGCACACGAAAATATGCTAATCGGGCGGAATTATAGTTTTTTATCCGTAAAACGAAACAAAACGAGGAATAGTCATGGCGGGGCGGTGACTACGGTTCCTTAGGTCGTATACTATGGCCCGAAAAAGTTTTAGGCGATCCAGGTCTGGGGGGCCCGGGACCACTCGGAAGGCATGAGCTATAGCACACGAAAATATGGGAATCGGGTGGAATTATAGTTTTTTTGCCATAAAACGCAAACAAATGAGAAACGGTCAAGGCGTGGTGATAACTATGGTTCCTTAGGTCATATTTGATGGCCCGAAAAAGTTTTAGGCGATCGGGGTCCGGGCCCACTCGGAAGGAGTGGGCTATTATAGCACACTAAAATATGAAAATCGGGTGGAATTCTAGTTTTTTGGCAGTATAACGCAAAAAATGAGGAAAGGTCATGGCGGGCGGTGACTATGGTTCCTTAGGTCGTATTTGATGGCCCAAAAAAATTTTAGGCAATCGGGGTCCTACGGGTCTGGGCCCTCTCGGAAGGCGTGGGCTGTAGCACAGAAAAATATGGGAATCGGGCGGAATTCTAGTTCTTTGGCCGTAAACGCAAAAAAACAAGGAAAGGTCATGGTGGGGCAGTGACTATGGTTCCTTAGGTCGTATTTGGTGGCCCGAAAATATTTTAGGCGATCGGGGTCCGGGGGGCCCTGTCCACTAGGAAGGCGTGGGCTATCATAGTGGGGCGATGACTATGGTACCTTAGGTCGTATATGATGGCTCGGAAAAAATTAAGGCGATCGATGTCCGGGGGGCCTGGGCCCACTCGGAGGCGGGGCTATAGCACACAAAAATATGGGAATCAGGCAAAATTCTAGTTTTTTGGCCCTAAAACGCAAACAAATGAGGAAATTTCATGTTGGGGTAGTGACTATGGTTCCTTAGTTCGTATTTGATGGCCCGAAAATATTTAAAGTGATCCAGGTCAAGAGGTCCCTGGCCCACTCGGAAGGAGGCACACGAAAATATGTTAATCACGTGGAAATATTATTTTTGGCCGTAAAACGAAACAAAATGAGGAACAGTCATGACGGGGTGGTGACTATGGTTCTTTAGGTCGTATTTGATGGCCCGAAATTTTTTTAGATGATCTGGGTCCGGGGGGCTTGGGCCCACTCCGAAGGTGTGGGTTATAGCACACAAAAATATGGGAATCAGGCGGAATTTTTGTTTTTTGGCTGTAAAATGCAAAACATTGATGAACGATCATGGCGAGGCGGTGATGACGGTTCTTTAGGTCGTATTTGATGGCCCAAAAACTTTTTAGCCGATCCGGGTCAGGGGGCCGGGCCCACTCGGAAGGCATGGGCTATAGCACACGAAAATATGGAAATCAGGCGGAAATCTAGTTTTTTGGCCGTACAATGCACAAAAACGAGGAACGGTCATGGCGGGGTGGTGACTATGGTTCCTTAGGTCGTATTTGATGGCCTGGAAAAATTTAAGGCGATACGCGTCCTGAGGGGCCCGACCTACTCGGAAGGAAGCACACGAAAATAAGGTAATCGGGTGGAATTCTAGTATTTTGGCCGTAAAACACAAAAAAATGAGTAATGGTCATGGCAGGGTGTTTAATATGGTTCATTAGGTCATATTTGATGGCCCGAAAAAATATTAGGCGATCGGGGTCCGGGCCCACTCGGAAGGGGTGGGCTATAGCATACTAAAATATGGTTGCGGGGCGGTGACTATGGTTCGTTAGGTCACATATGATCGCCCGTAAATTTTTAGGCGATCCGGGTTTGGGGGGCCTGGCCCACACGGAAGGCGTGGGCTATAGCACATGAAAATATAGGAATCAGGTGGAATTCTAGTTTTTTGGCGGTATAATGCAAGAACACGAGGAATGTCATGGCAGGGCGGTGACTGTGGTACCTTAGGTCGTATTTGATGGCCTGGAAAAATTTAAGGCGATCCATTTCCGGGGGCCCTGTCCACTAGGAAGGCGTGGGCTATAGCACATGAAAATATGGGAATAGGGCAGAAATCAAGTTTTTTGGCAGTAAGACACACAAAAAATGAGGAACGGTCATCGCGGGGCGATGACTATGGTACCTTAGGTTGTATTTGATGGCCTGGAAAAATTTTAGGCGATCGGGGTCCTGGGGGCCCTCCCCACTGGGAAGGTGTGGGCTATAGCACACGAAAATATGGGAATCGGGTGGAATTCTAGTCTGTTTGGCCGTAAAATGCATAAAAACGTGGAACGGTCATGGCGGGGCGGTGACTATGGTTCCTTAGGTCGTATTCTACAGCCCGAAAATTTTTAAGGCGATCCGGGTCCGGGGGACCGGGCCCACTCGGAAGGCGTGGGCTATAGCACACGAAAATATGGGAATCAGGCAGAATTCTAGTTTTTTGGCCGTAAAACGCAAACAAACGAGGAATGGTCATGGAGGGGCGTTGAATATGGTTCCTTAGGTCATATTTGATGACCCGAAAAAATTTAAGGCGGTCCGGGTCTGGCCCACTCGGAAGGAGGCACACGAAAATATGCTAATCGGGCGGAATTATAGTTTTTTGGCCGTAAAACAAAACAAAACGAGGAATAGTCATGGCGGGGTGGTGACTACGGTTCCTTAGGTCGTATACTATGGCCCGAAAAGTTTTTAGGCGATCCAGGTCCGGGGGGCCCGGGACCACTCGGAAGGCATGGGCTATAGCACACGAAAATATGGGAATCGGGTGGAATTATAGTTTTTTTGCCGTAAAACGCAAACAAATGAGGAATGGTCAAGGCGTGGCGATAACTATGGTTCCTTAGGTCATATTTGATGGCCCGAAAAAGTTTTAGGCGATCGGGGTCCCGGCCCACTCGGAATGGGTGGGCTATTATAGCACACTAAAATATGGAAATCGGGTGGAATTCTAGTTTTTTGGCAGTATAACGCAAAAAATGAGGAAAGGTCATGGAGGGCGGTGATTATGGTTCCTTAGGTCGTATTTGATGGCCCGGAAAAATTTCAGGCGATCGCGGTCCTACGGGTCTGGGCCCTCTCGGAAGGCGTGGGCTGTCACACAGAAAAATATGGGAATCGGGCGGAATTCTAGTTCTTTGGCCGTAAACGCAAAGAAACAAGGAAAGGTCATGGTGGGGCAGTGACTATGGTTCCTTAGGTCGTATTTGGTGGCCCGAAAATATTTTAGGCGATCGGGGTCCGGGGGGCCCTGTCCTCTAGGAAGGCATGGGCTATCATAGTGGGGCGATGACTATGGTACCTTAGGTCGTATATGATGGCTTTGAAAAAATTAAGGCGATCGATGTCCGGGGGGCCTGGGCCCACTCGGAGGCGGGGCTATAGCACACAAAAATATGGGAATCGGGCAAAATTCTAGTTTTTTGGCCCTAAAACGCAAACAAACGAGGAACTTTCATGGTGGAGTAGTGACTATGGTTCCTTAGGTCATATTTGATGGCCCAAAAATATTTAAAGTGATCCGGGTCCAGAGGGCCCCGGCCCACTCGGAAGGAGGCACACGAAAATATGTTGATCATGCGAAAATATTATTTTTGGCCGTAAAACGAAACAAAATGAGGAACAGTCATGACGGGGTGGTGACTATGGTTCTTTAGGTCGTATTTGATAGCCCAAAATTTTTTTAGACGATCTGGGTCCGGGGGGCTCGGGCCCACTCCGAAGGCGTGGGTTATAGCACACAAAAATATGGGAATCAGGCGGAATTTTAGGTTTTTGGCTGTAAAACGCAAAACACTGATGAATGGTCATGGCGGGGTAGTGACGACGGTTCTTTAGGTCGTATTTGATGGCCCGAAAATTTTTTAGCCGATCCGGGTCAGGGGGCCGGGCCCACTCGGAAGGCGTGGGCTATAGCATACGAAAATATGGGAATCGGGCGAAAATCTAGTTTTTTGGCCGCACAATGCACAAAAACGAGGAACAGTCATGGCAGGGTGCTGACTATGGTTCCTCAGGTCGTATTTGATGGCCTGGAAAAATTTAAGGCGATACGGGTCCTGAGGGGCCCGACCTACTCGGAAGGAAGCACACGAAAATAAGGTAATCGGGTGGAATTCTAGTATTTTGGCCGTAAAACACAAAAAAATGAGTAAGGGTCATGGCGGGGTGTTTAATATGGTTCATTAGGTCGTATTTGATGGCCCGGAAAAATATTAGGCGATCGGGGTCCGGCCCACTCGGAAGGGGTGGGCTATAGCATACTAAAATATGGTTGTGGGGCGATGACTATGGTTCATTAGGTCATATATGATGGCCCGAAAATTTTTAGGCGGTCCGGGACTGGGGGGCCTGGCCCACACGGAAGGCGTGGGCTATAGAACATGAAAATATAGGAATTAGGTGGAATTCTAGTTTTTTGGCCGTAAAACGCAAGAACACGAGGAATGGACATGGCAGGGCAGTGACTGTGGTAACTTAGGTCGTATTTGATGGCCCAGATAAATTTAAGGTGATCCGTGTCCGGGGGCCCTGTCCACTAGGAAGGCGTGGGCTATAGCATACGAAAATATGGGAATCGGGCGGAAATCAAGTTTTTTGGTAGTAAAACACACAAAAAATGAGGAACGGTCATAGCGGGGCGATGAATATGGTACCTTAGGTCGTATTTGATGGCCTGGAAAAATTTTACGCGATCGGGGTCTGGGGGGCCTGAGCCCACTCGGAGGCATGGGCTAGCACACAAAAATATGGGAATCGGGTGGAATTCTATTTTTTTGAGAGTAAAATGCAAACAAACGAGGAACGCTCAAGGTGGGGTGGTGACTATGGTTCCTTAGGTCGTATTTGATGGCCCGGAAAATTTTTAGGCGATCTGGGTCCGGGGTGCCCTGCCCATTGGGAAGGCATGGGCTATAGCACACGAAAATATGTGAATCAGGCAGAATTCTAGTTTGTTTGGCCGTAAAACGCATAAAAACGAGGAACTGTCATGGTGGGGTGGTGACTATGGTTCCTTAGGTCGTATTCTATGGCACGAAAAATTTTAAGGCGATCCGGGTCCAGCGGCCCGGGCCCACTCGGAAGGCTTGGGCTATAGCACACGAAAATATGGGAATAATGCGGAATACTAGTTTTTATGCCATAAAATGCAAACAAACGAGGAACGGTCATGGAGGGGCGGTGACATTGGTTCCTTAGGTCATATTTGATGGCCCAAAAAAATTTAAGGCAATCCGGGTCAGGAGGGCCCCAGCCGACTCGGAAGAGGGCACACGAAAATTTGCTAATCTAGCGGAATTATAGTCTTTTGGCGGTAAAACAAAACAAAATGAGGAACGGTTATGGTGGGGCGGTGACTACGGTTCTTTTGGTCATATTTGATGGCCCGAAAATATTTTAGGCGATCCGGGTCTGGGGGCCGGGCCCACTCGGAAGGCGTGGGCTATTGCACATGAAAATATGGGAATCAGGCAGAATTCTAGTGTTTTGGTCGTAAAACTCAAAAACAACAAGGAACTGTCATGGTGGGGCGGTGACTATGGTTCCTTAGGTCATATTCTACGGCCCAAAAAAATTTTAGGCGATCCGGGTCCGAGGGGCCCGGGACCACTCGGAAGGCATGGGTTATAGCACACGAAAATATGGGAATTGGGCGAAATTATACTTTTTTTGGCCTTAAAATGCAAAAAAGAGGAACGGTCAAGGTGTGGCGATAACTATGGTTCCTTAGATTGTATTTGATGGTCAGGAAATATTTTAGGCGATCGTGGTCTGGGGGGCCCAGACCCACTCAGAAGGCGTGGGCTATAGCACACGAAAATATGGGAATCGTGCGAAATTCTAGTTTTTTGGCTGTATAATGCAAAAAAATGAAAAAAGGTCATGGCGGGGCGGTGACTATGGTTCCTTAGGTCGTATTTGATGGCCCAGAAAAATTTTAGACGATTGGGGTCCGGCGGGTTTGGGCCCACTAGGAAGGCGTGGGCTACAGCACACGAAAATATGGGAATTGGGCGGAATTCTATTTTTTGGCCGTAAATGCAAATAAACAAGGAAAGTTCATGGAGGGGCGGTGACTATGGTTTCTTAGGTCGTATTTGGTGGCCCTGGAAAAATTTTAGGCGATCGGGGTACGGGGGGCTCTGTCCACTAGGAAGGCGTAGGCTATAGCACACGAAAATATGCTAATCGGGTGGAACGGTCATGGCGGGGCGGTGACTATGGTTCCTTAGGTCGTATTTGATGGCCCCAAAAAATTTAAGGTGATCCGGGTCAGGAGGGCCCCGGCCCACTCGAAAGGGGGCACACAAAAATTTGCTAATCTAGCGAAATTATAGTCTTTTGGCCGTAAAACGAAACAAAACGAGGAACGGTCATGGCGGGGCGATGACTACAGTTCTTTAGGTCGTATTTGATGGCCCAAAAATTTTTTAGACGATCCGGGTCTTGGGGGCCGGGACCACTCGCAAGGCGTGGGCTATAGCAAACAAAAATATGGTAATCGGACGGAATTCTAGTTTTTTGGCCGTAAAACTAAAATAATGAGAAACGGTCATGGTGGGGCGGTGACTATGGTTCCTTAGGTTGTATTCTATTGTCCTAAAATATTTTAGGCGATCCGGGTTCGGGGGGTCCGGGACCACTCGGAAGGGGTGGGTTATAGCACACGAAAATATGGAAATTGGGCGGAATTATAGTTTTTTGGCCGTAAAATGCAAATAAATGAGGAACGGTCAAGGCGTGGTGATAACTATGGTTCCTTAGGTCGTGTTTCATTGCTCAAAAACTTTTTAGGCGGTCGTGGTCCACTCAGAAGGCGTGGGTTATAGCACACAAAAATATGGGAATCGTGCGAAATTTTAGTTTTTTGGCCGTAATACACAAACAATGTGGAACGGTCATGGCAGGGTGGTGACTATGGTTCCTTAGGTCCTATTTGATGGCCCAAAATATTTTTAGGCACTCCGGGTCAGGAGGGCCCGGGCCCACTAGGAAGGCATGGGCTATAGCACATGAAAATATGAGAATCGGGCGGAATTCTAGTTTTTTGGCCGTAAAACGCAAACAAACGAGGAACGGTCATGGCGTGGCGGTGAATATGGTTCTTTAGGTCATATTTGATGGCTCGGAAAAATTTAAGGTGATACGGGTCCGGAGGGGCCCGGCCACTCGGAAGGCGTGGGCTATAGCACACGAAAATATTAAAATCGGGCGGAATTCTAGTTATTTGGCTGTAAAACGCAAATGAACAAGGAATGGTCATGGTGGGGCAGTGAATATGGTTCCTTAGGTCGTATTTGATGGCCCGAAAAAGTTTTAGGCGATCGGGGTTCGGGCCTGCTCTGAAGGCGTGGGCAATTGCACATTAAAATATGGGAATCGGGCGGAATTCTAGTTTTTTGGCCGTATAATGCAAACGAATGAGGAAAGATTATGGCGGTGCGATGAGTATGGTTTCTTAGGTCCTATTTGATGGCCTGAAAATATTTTATGTGATCCGGGTCAGGAGGGCCTGGGCCCACTCAGAAGGCATGGGCTATAGCATACGAAAATATGGAAATCGAGCGGAATTCTAGTTATTTGGTTGTAAAACAAAAAATAACGAGGAACGGTCATGGAGGGGCGGTGACTACGGTTCTTTACATCGTATTTGATGGCTCGAAAATATTTTAGGCGATCCGGGTCTGGGGGCCGGGCCCCCTCGGAAGGCGTGGGCTATTGCACACGAAAATATGATAATCGGACGGAATTCTAGTTTTTTGGCCGTAAAACTAAAATAATGAGAAACGGTCATAGTGGGGCGGTGACTATGGTTTCTTAGGTTGTATTCTATTGTCCTAAAATATTTTAGGTGATCCGAGTTCGGGGGGTCCGGGAAAACTCGGAAGGGGTGGGTTATAGCACACGAAAATATGGAAATTGGGCGGAATTATATTTTTTGGCCGTAAAATGCAAAACAACGAGGAACGGTCAAGGCGTGGCGATAACTATGGTTCCTTAGGTCGTATTTCATTGCTCGAAAACTTTTTAGGCGGTCGTGGTCTAGGGGGCCAGACCCACTCAGAAGGCGTGGGCTATAACACACAAAAATATGGGAATCGTGCGAAATTTTAGTTTTTTGGACGTAATACACAAACAATGTGGAACGGTCATGGCAGGGCGGTGACTATGGTTCCTTAGGTCCTATTTGATGGCCCGAAAATTTTTTAGGCAATCCGGGTCAGGAGGGCCCGGGCCCACTAGGAAGGCGTGGGCTATAGAACATGAAAATATGGGAATCGGGCGGAATTCTAGTTTTTTGGCCGTAAAACGCAAACAAACGAGGAACGGTCATGGAGGGGCGGTGAATATGGTTCTTTAGGTCGTATTTGATGGCTCGGAAAAATTTAAGGTGATACGGGTCCGGAGGGGCCCGGCCTACTCGAAAGGCGTGGGCTATAGCACACGAAAATATAAAAATCGGGCGGAATTCTAGTTATTTGGCTGTAAATCGCAAACGAACAAGGACTGGTCATGGTGGGGCAGTGAATATGATTCCTTAGGTCATATTTGATGGCCCGAAAAAGTTTTAGGCGATCGGGGTCCGGGCCTGCTCTGAAGGCGTGGGCAATTGCACACAAAAATATGGGAATCAGGCGGAATTCTAGTTTTTTGGCCGTATAATGCAAATGAATGAGGAAAGATTATGGCGGTGCGATGAGTATGGTTTCTTAGGTCCTATTTGATGGCCCGGAAATATTTTAAGCGATCCGGGTTAGGAGGGCCTGGGCCCACTCGAAAGGCCTAGGCTATAGCATACGAAAATATGGAAATCGGGCAGAATTCTAGTTATTTGGTTGTAAAATGCAAACAAACGAGGAATGGTCATGGCGGGGCAGTGACAATGGTTCCTTAGGTCGTACTTGATGGCCCGAAAAAATTTTAGGTGATCGGGTTCCGGGGGTCCGGGCGCACTCTGAAGGCGTGGGCAATTGCACACTAAAATATGGGAACCAGGCGGAATTCTAGTTTTTTGGCCGTATAACGCAAAGGAATGAGAAACGATTATGGCGGGGTGGTGACTATGGTTCCTTAGGTCGTATTGGAAGGCCCGAAAAATTTTTAGGTGATCCGGGTCAGGGTGCCCTGCCCACTGGGAAGGCATGGGCTATTGCACACGAAAATATGGGAATCGGGCAGAATTCTAGTTTTTTGGCCGTAAAACGCAAAAACAACAAGGAACGGTCATGGCGGAGGGGTAAATATGGTACCTTAGGTTGAATTTGATGGCCCGAAAATTTTTTAGGCAATCTGGATCCTGGGGGTCGAGCCCACTCGGAAGGCGTGGGCTATATAACACACGAAAATATAGGAATCGGGCGGAATTCTACTTTTTGGCCATAAAATTCAAAAACAAGAGAAATGGTCCTGGCAGGGCGGCGACTATGGTTCTTTAGGTCATATTATATGGCCCGAAAAAATGTTAAGCGGTCGGGGTCCGGGGGACCGGGCCCACTCAGAAGGCATTAGCTATAACACACGAAAATATGGGAATCTAGCGAAATTCTAGTTTTTTGGCTGTAAAACGCAAAATAACGAGGAAATTTCATGGCGGGGCGATGACTATTGTTCCTTAGGTCTTATTTGATGGCCCAGAAAAATTATAGGCGATCCGGGTCCGGAGGGCCCGGGCCCACTCGGAAGGCGTGGAACTATAGCACACGAAAATATGGGAATCGGGCGAAAATCTAGTTTTTTGGCTGTAAAACGCAAAATAAACAAGGAACGATCATGGCGGGGCGGTGACTATGGTCGTATTTGATGGCCTGGAAAATTTTTAGGAGATGCGGGTCTGGGGGTTCGGGCCCACTCGGAAGGCGTGGGCTATAGCACACGAAAATATGGGAATCAGGCGGAATTATGGGTTTTTGGCCGTAAAACGCAAAAAAAGTGGAACGGTCATGGTGGGGCGGTGATTATGGTTCCTTAGGTTGTATTCTATGGCCCAAAAATATTTTAGGCGATCCGGGTTCGGGGGGCCCGGTACCACTCGAAATGCGTGGTCTATAGCACATGAAAATATGGGAATCAGGCGGAATTCTAGTTTTTTGGCCTTAAAACGCAAAAAAAAATGATTAACGGTCATGGCGGAGCGGTACCTATGGTTCCTTAGGTTGTATTTCATGGCTCGTAAAATTTTTAGGCGATCGGGGTCCGGGGGGCCCGGGCCCACTCGAAAGGCGGGATATAGCATACGAAAATATGGAAATCGGGCGGAATTCTAGTTATTTGGTTGTAAAACGCAAACAAACGAGGAATGGTCATGGCGGGGCGGTGACTATGGTTCCTTAGGTCATATTTGATGGCCCGAAAAAATTTTAGGCGATCGGGTTCCGGGGGTCCGGGCGCACTTTGAAGGCGTGGGCAATTGCACACTAAAATATGGGAATCGGGCAGAATTCTAGTTTTTTGGCCGTATAACGCAAAAGAATGACAAAAGATTATGGCGGGGCGGTGACTATGGTTCCTTAGGTCGTGTTGGATGGCCCAAAAAAATTTTAGGGGTCAGGGGGGCCCTGCCCACTGGGAAGGCGTGGGCTATTGCACACGAAAATATGGCAATCGGGCAGAATTCTATTTTTTGGCCGTAAAACGCAAAAACAACAAGGAACGGTCATGACGGAGGGGTAACTATGGTACCTTAGGTCGAATTTGATGGCCCGAAAATTTTTTAGGCGTTGTGGGTCTGGTGGATCGAGCCCACTCGGAAGACGTGAGCTATATAGCAAACGAAAATATGGGAATCGGGCAGAATTCTACTTTTTGGCCTTAAAACGCAAAAACACGAAGAACGGTCCTGGCAGGGCGGCGACTATGGTTCCTTAGGTGGTATTATATGGCCCAAAAAATTTTTAGGCGATCGTGGTCCAAGGGGCTCTGGCCTACTCGGAAGGTGTGGGCTATAACACACGAAAATATGAAAATCGGGCGGAATTCTAGTTATTTGGCTATAAAACGCAAACGAACAAGGAATGGTCATGGAGGGGCAGTGAATATGGTTCCTTAGGTCGTATTTGATGGCCCGAAAAAGTTTTAGGCGATCGGGGTCCGGGCCTGCTTTGAAGGCATGGGCAATTGCACACTAAAATATGGAAAGCAGGCGGAATTCTAGTTTTTTGGCCGTATAACGCAAACGAATGAGGAAAGATTATGGCGGTGCGATGAGTATGGTTTCTTAGCTCCTATTTGATGGCCGGAAATATTATGGCGGGGCAGAATTCTAGTTTTTGACCGTAAAACGCAAAAAACAAGGAATGGTCATGGCGGGGTGGTGACTATGGTTCCTTAGGTCGTATTTGATGGCCCAAAAAAATTTAAGGCAATCCGGATTCGGAGGGGCCCGACTCACTCGGAATGCGGCAAAAGAAGATATGGTAATCGGGTGGAATTCTAATTATTTTGGCCGAAAAATGAAAATAACGAGGAAAGGTCATGGTCGGGCGATGACTATGGTTCCATAGGTCGTATTTGATGTTCCAAAAATTTTTAGGCGTTCCGGGTCCGGTGGGCCCGGGCCCACTCGGAAGGCGTGGACTATAGCACACGAAAATATGGGAATCGTGAGAAATTCTAATTTTTTGACCGTAAAACGCAAATAACGAGGAACAATCATGGCGGGGCAGTAACTATGGTTCCTTAGGTCGTATTTGATGGCCCGAAAAAATTTATGGCTATCCGGGTCTGGAGGGGCCCCGGCCCACTCGGAAGGAGGCACACAAAAATATGGTAATCGGACAGAATTCTAGTTTTTTGGCCGTAAAACCCAAAAAACGAGAAAAGGTCATGGCAGGGCGGTGACTATGGTTCCTTATGTCGTATTCGATGGCAGGGAAAAATTTAAGGCGATCCGGATCCGGAGGGGCCCCACCCACTCGGAAGGAGGCAAAAGAAAATATGGTAATAAGGCGGAATTCTAATTATTTTGGCCGAAAAATGCAAATATTGAGGAAAGGTAATGGCGGGACGGTGACTATGGTAATGGCGGGACGGTGACTATGGTTCCTTAGGTCTTATTAGATGTTCCAGAAAATTTTAGGCGATTCGGGTCCGGTGGGCTCGGGACCCCTCGGAAGGCGTGGACTAATGCACACGGAAATATGGGAATCGGACGAAATTCTAGTTTTTTGGCCGTAAAATACAAATAACGAGGAACGATCATGGCGGGGCGGTAACTATGGTTCCTTATGTCGTATTTGATGGCCCGAAAATATTTATGGCTATCCGGGTCCGAAGGGCCCCCGGCCCACTCGGAAGGAGGCACACAAAAATATTGTAATCGGACGAAATTCTATTTTTTTGCCGTAAAACGCAAAAAACAAGGAAAGGTCATGGCGGGGCGGTGACTATGGTTCCTTAGGTCGTATTTGGTGGCTCGAAAAATTTTTAGGAGATCGGGATCCGGGGGGCCCTGCCTACTAGGAAGGCGTGGGCTATAACACACGAAAATATGGGAATCGGGCGGAATTCTTGTTTTATGGCCGTAAAACGCACAAAAACGAGGAACAGTCATGGCAGGGTGATGACTATGGTACCTTAGGTTGTATTTGATGGCCCGGAAAAATTTTAGGCGATCGAGGTCCGGGTGGTCCGAGCCCACTCATAAGGACTGGGCTATAACACATGAAAATATGGGAATCGGGCGGAATTCTAGATTTTTGGCCTTAAAATGCATAAAAACGAGGAACGCTCATGGCAGGGCAGTGACTATGGTTTCTAAGGACATATTCTATGGCCCGAAAATTTTTAAGGTGATCCGGGTCCGAGGGGCCCGGGCCCACTCGGAAGGCGTGGGCTATTGCACACGAAAATATGAGAATCGGACGGAATTTTAGTTTTTTGACCGTAAAATGCAAACAAACGAGAAACGGTCATGGCAGGGCAGTGACTATGGCTCCTTAGGTCGTATTTGATGGCCGGGAAATTTTTTGGCGATCGGGGGTCCGGGCCCACTCGGAAGGCGTGAGCTATTAGCACACTAAAATATGGGAATCAGGTGGAATTCTTGTTTTTTGGCTGCATAACGCAAACAAAATGAGGAAAGGTCTTGGTGGAGTGGTGACTATGGTTCCTTAGGTCCTATTTGATGGCTCGAAAAAATTTTAAGCAATCCGGATCCGGGGACCCGGGCCCGCTTGGAAGGCATGGGCTATAGCACACGAAAATATAGGAATTAGGCGGAATTCTAGTTTTTTGGTCGTAAAACGCAAAACAATGAGGAACGGTCATGTTAGGGCTATGACTATGGTTCTTTAGGTCATATTTGATGGCCCGGAAAAATTTTACGCGATCCGAGTCAGGGGCCCGGCCCACGCAGAAGGCGTGGACTATAGCACATAAAAATATGGGAATCGGGCGGAATTCTAGTTTTTTGGCTGTGAAATGCAAAAAATGAGGAACGATCATGGCGAGGTGGTGATTATGGTTCCTTAGGTCATAGTTGATGGTCCAGAAACTTTTTAGGCGATCCGGGTCTGGGGGCTGGGACCACTCGGAAGGCGTGGGCTATAGCACACCAAAATATAGGAATCGGGCGGAATTATAGTTTTTTGACCGTAAAACGCAAGAAAAGGAGGAACGGCCATCCGGGGTGGTGACTATGGAAACTTAGGTCATCTTTGATGGCACGGAAAAATGTTAAGCGATCGGGGTCCGGGGGACCAGGCCCACTCGGAAGGCGTTGGCTACAACACACAAAAAATATGGGAATCTAGCGGAATTCAAGTTTTTTGGCCGTAAAATGCAAAATAGCAACGAATGGTCATGGAGGGGCAGTGACTATTGTTCCTTAGGTCTTATTTGATGGCCCAGAAAAATTTTAAGCGATCCGGGTCCGGGGGCCCGGGCCCACTGGGAAGGCGTGGGCTATAGCACACGAAAATATGGGAATCGGGTTGAATTCTAGTTTTTTGGCCGTAAAACGCAAAAAAATGAGGAACGATCATGGCGGGGCGGTGACTATGGTTTCTTAGGTCATATTTGATGGCCTGGAAAATTTTTAGGAGATCCGGGTCTGGGGGTCGGGCCCACTCGGAAGGCGTGGGCTATAGCACACGAAAATATGGGAATCGGGCGGAATTATGATTTTTAGGCCTTAAAATGCAAAAAAAGTGAAACGGTCATGGTGGGGCGGTGATTATGGTTCCATAGGTTGTATTCTATGATCCAAAAATATTTTAGGCGATCCGGGTTCGGGGGACCCGGGCCCACTCGGAAGGCGTGGGCTATAGCATACGAAAATATGGGAATCAGGCGGAATTCTAGTTATTTGGTTGTAAAACGCAAACAAACGAGGAATGGTCATGGCGGGGCGGTGACTATGGTTCCTTAGGTTGTATTTGATGGCCCGAATAAAATTTAGGCGATCGGGTTCCGGGGGTCCGGGCGCACTTTGAAGGCGTGGGCAATTGCACACTAAAATATGGGAATCGGGCGGGATTCTAGTTTTTTAGCTGTATAACGCAAAAGAATGAGAAAAGATTATGGCGGGGCGGTGACTATGGTTCCTTAGGTCGTATTGGATGGCTCGGAAAAATTTTAGGCGATCCGGGTCAGGGGGCCCTGCCCATTGGGAATGCGTGGGCTATTGCACACGAAAATATGGCAATCTGGCAGAATTTTATTTTTTGGCAGTAAAACGCAAAAACAACAAGGAACGGTCATGGCGGAGGGGTAACTATGGTACCTTAGGTTGAATTTGATGGCCCGAAAAATTTTTAGGCGCTGTGGGTCCGGTGGGTCGAGCCCACTCGGAAGGCGTGAGCTATATAGCACACAAAAATATGGGAATCGGGCAGAATTCGACTTTTTAGCCTTAAAATGCAAAAACACGAAGAACGGTCCTGGCAGGGCGGCGACTATGGTTCCTTAGGTGGTATTCTATGGCCCAAAAATTTTTTAGGCGATCGGGGTCCAGGGGGCTCTGGCCCACTCGGAAGGCGTGGGCTATAGCACACGAAAATGTGAAAATCGGGCGGAATTCTAGTTATTTGGCAGTAAAACGCAAACGAACAAGGAATGGTCATGGTGGGGCAGTGAATAAGGTTCCTTAGGTTGTATTTGATGGCCCGAAAAAGTTTTAGGCGATCGGGGTCCGGGCCTGCTCCGAAAAAGTTTTAGGCAATGATTATGGTTTCTTAGGTCCTATTTGATGGCTCGGAAATATTTTAAGCGATCCGGGTAAGGAGGGCCTGGGCCCACTCGGAAGGCATGGGCTATAGCATACGAAAATATGGAAATCGGGCAGAATTCTAGTTATTTGGTTGTAAAACGCAAACAAACAAGGAATGGTCATGACGGGGCGGTGACAATGGTTCCTTAGGTCGTACTTGATGGCCCGGAAAAGTTTTAGGCGATCGGGTTCCGGGGGTCCGGGCGCACTCTGAAGGCGTGGGCAATTGCACACTAAAATATGGGAATCGGGCGGAATTCTAGTTTTTTGGCCGTATAACGCAAAAGAATGAGAAAATATTATGGCGGGGCAGTGACTATGGTTCCTTAGGTCCTATTGGATGGCCCGGAAAATTTTTAGGCGATCCAGGTCAGGGGGGCCCTTCCCACTAGGAAGGCATGGGCTATTGCACACGAAAATATGGGAATCGGGCAGAATTCTAGTTTTTTGGCCGTAAAACACAAAAACAACGAGGAACGGTCATGGCGGAGGGGTAACTATGGTACCTTAGGTTGAATTTGATGGCCCGAAAATTTTTTAGGCGATCTGGATCGTCTAAAATATTTTCGGGCCATCTAATATGACCTAAGGAACCATAGTCACTGCCCCGCCATGACCGTTCCTCATTATTTTGCGTTTTACGGCCAAAAAACTATAATTCCGCCCGATTCCCATATTTTCGTGTGCTATAGCCCACGCCTTCTAAGTGGTCAGGGCCCCCCGGACCCGAATCGACAATTGTTTTTTCCTGGCCATCAAATACGATCTAAGGAACCATAGTCACCGCCCCTCCATGACCGTTCCTCATAGTTTTGCGTTTTCGTCCAAAAAACTAGAATTCCGCCCGATTCCAATATTTTCGTGTCCTATAGCCCACGCCTTCCCAGTGGGGCAGGGCCCCCCGGACACGGATAGCCTAAAAATTTTCCGGGGCATCAAATACGACCTAAGGAACCATAGTCACCGCCCCGCCATGACCGTTCCTCATAGTTTTGAGTTTTCGTCCAAAAAACTAGAATTCCGCCACATTCCCATATTTTCGTGTGCTATAGCCCACGCCTTCCGAGTGGGCTCGGGCCCCCAGACCCCCGATCCCCTAAAATATTTTCAGGCCATCAAATACGACCTAAGGAACATAGTCACTGCCCCGCTATGACCGTTCCTCATAATTTTGCATTTTACAGCCAAAAAACTATAATTGCGCCCGATTCCCATATTTTCGTGCGCTATAGCCCACGCCATCCGAGTGGGCGCGGGCCCCACGGAAATGGATTGCCTAAAATTTTTCCGGGCCATCAAATACGACCTAAGGAACCATAGTCATCGCCCTGCCATGACCGTTCCTCGTTATGTTGTGTTTTATGGCCAAAAACCTATAATTTTGCCCGTTTCCCATATTTTTGTATGTTATAGACCATGCCTTCCGAGTGGGCTAGGGGCACACTGAACCAGATCGCCAAAATATTTTTTGGGCCATACAATATGACCTAATGAACCATAATCACCGCCTACCATTACAGTTCCTTTTGTTTTTGCATTTTACGGCCAAAAAACTAGCCCACGCCTTCCGAGTGGGCCCAAGGCCCCCAGAATCGGATCGCCTAAAAATTTTTTCGGGCCATCAAATACGACCTAAGGAATCATTGTCACCGACCCGCCATGACCGTTCCTCCTTTTTTTGCATTTTACGGCCATAACACTAGAATTCCGCCCGATGCCCATATTTTCGTGTTCTATAGCCCACGCCTTCTGAGTGGGCCGGGGGCCCCTGGAACCAGATCGTCTAAAATATTTTTGGTCCATCAAATACGACATAAGGAACCATAGTCACCGCCCCTCCATGGCCATTCCACATAGTTTTGCGTTTTCGTCCAAAAAACTAGAATTCCGCCACATTCCCATATTTTCGTGTGCTATAGCCCATGCCTTGCGAGTGGGCTCGGGCCCCCAAACCCCCGATCGCCTAAATTTTTTTCGAGCCATCACATACGACCTAAGGAAACATAGTCACTACCCCGCCATAACCGTTCCTCATTATTTTGCATTTTGCGGCCAAAAAATTATAATTGCCCCCGATTCCCATATTTTCGTGTGCTATAGCCCACGCCATCCGAGTGGGCCCGGGACCCCCGGAACTGGATCGCCTAAAATTTTTACAGGCCATCAAATACGGCCTAAGGAACCATAGTCACCGCCCTGCCATGACCGTTCCTCATTATTTTGCGTTTTACGGTCAAAAAACTAGAATTTCGCCCAATTCCCATATTTTCATGTCCTATAGCCCAAGCCATCCCAGTGGGCAGGGACCCCCGGACCCGGATAGCCTAAAATTTTTTAGAGCCATCACATATGACCTAAGGAACCATAGTCACTGCCCCGCCATGACCGTTCCTCATTATTTTGCATTTTACGGCCAAAAAATTATAATTGCGCCCGATTCCCATATTTTCGTGTGCTATAGCCCACGCCATCCGAGTGGGCCCGGGCCCACCGGAACTGGATCGCCTAAAATTTTTTTGGGCCATCAAATACGACCTAAGGAACCATAGTCACCGCCCTGTCGTGACCGTTCCTCGTTATTTTGCGTTTTACGGTCAAAAAACTAGAATTTCGCCCGATTCCCATATTTTCGTGTCCTATAGCCCAAGCCTTCCGAGTGGGCAGGGACCCCCGGACCCGGATAGCCTAAAATTTTTCGGGCCATCAAATACGACCTAAGGAACCGTAGTCACCGCCCCACCATGACCGTTCCTCATAGTTTTGTATTTTCGTCCAAAAATTAGAATTCCGCCACATTCCCATATTTTCGTGTGCTATAGCCAATGCCTTCTGAGTGGGCTCGGGCCCCCAAACCCCCGATCGCCTAAAATTTTTTCGAGCCATCACATACGACCTAAGGAAACATAGTAACTGCCCCGCCATGACCGTTCCTCATTATTTTGCGTTTTACGGCCAAAAAATTATAATTGCCCCCGATTCCCATATTTTCGTGTGCTATAGCCCACGCCATCCGAGTGGGCCCGGGCCCCCCGAAACTGGATCACCTAAAATTCTTTTCGGACCATCAAATACGACCTAAGGAACCATAGTCACCGCTGTGCCATGACTGTTAATCTTTATTTTGCGTTTTACGGCCAAAAGACTAATTCTGCCGGATTCCCATATTTTCGTGTGCCCAAGCCTTCAGAGTGGTCCCGGGGGCCCTCAGAACCGGATCGCCTAAAATTTTTCCGGGCCATCAAATACGACCTAAGGAACCATAGTCATTGCCCTTCCATGACGGTTCCTCATTTGTTTGCGTTTTACGACCAAACAACAAGAATTCCGCCCGATTCCCATATTTTCGTGCCCTATAGCCTACGCCTTCCCAGTGGGTAGGGACCCCGGACCCGAATCGACAAATTTTATTTCTGGGCCATCAAATACGACATAAGGAACCATAGTCATCGCCCCACCATGACCATTCCTCATAGTTTTGCATTTTTGGCCAAAAAACTAGAATTCCGCCACATTCCCATATTTTCGTGTGCTATAGCCCTTGCCTTCCGAGTGGACTCGGGCCCCCTAGACCCCCGATCGCCTAAAAGTTTTTCGGGCCATCACGTATGACCTAAGGAACCATAGTCACCACCCTGCCATGACCGTTCCTCGTTTGTTTTGAATTTTATGCAAAAAAACTAGAATTCCGCCCGATTCCCATATTTTCGTGTGCTATAGCCCACGCCTTGCGAGTGGGGCAGGGCCCACCGAACCCGAATCACCTAAAATTTTTCCGAGCCATCAAATACGACCTAAGGAACCATATTCACCGGCCCACCATGACCGTTCCTCATTTGTTTGCATTTTACAGCAAGAAAATAGAATTCCTCCCGATTCCCATATTTTCGTGTGCTGCCCACGCATTCCGAGTGGGCCCGGGCCCCTCAGACACCGATCGCCGAAATTTTTACAGGCCATGAAATACGACTTAAGGAACCAAAGTTACTGCCCCGCCATAATCGTTCCTCGTTGTTTGAGTTTTACGGCCCAAAAACTAGAATTTCGCCCTATTACCATATTTTAGTGTGCTATAGCCCACGCCTTCCCAGTGGCCCCCCAAACCCGGATAGCCTAAAATTTTTTCGGGCCATCAAATATGACCTAAGGAACTATAGTAACTGCCCCTCCATGACCGTTCCTTGTTATTTTGCGTTTTACGGCCAAAAAACTATAATTCCGCCCGATTCCCATATTTTCGCATGCAATAGCCCACCCCTTCCGAGTGGGCCCGGGGCCCCCGGAACCGGATCGCCTAAAATTTTTCCGGGCCATAAAATATGACATAAGGAACCATAGTTATCGCCTCGCCAAGACCATTCCTCGTTGTTTTTGTATTACGGTCAAAAACCTAGAATTCCGCCCGATTCCCATATTTTTGTGTGCTATATAGCCCAACGCCTTCCGAGTGGGCCCGGGACCCCGGAACCGGATCGCCTAAATATTTTCCGGTCCATGAAATACGACCTAAGGAACCATAGTTATTGCCCCGCGATGAGCGTTCCTCGTGCTTTTTCTTTCTACGACAAAAAAACTAGAATTCCGCCTGATTCCCATATTTTCGTGTGCTATTGCCTACGCCTTCCGAGTCGGCCCGAGCCCCGCAGACACCGATCGCCTAAAAATTTTCCGGGCCATGAAATGCGACCTAAGGAACCATAGTCACCGCCCACCATAGCCATTCCTTTTTTTTTTGCGTTTTACAGACAAAAAACTAGAATTCCGCCTGATTCCCATATTTTCGTGTCCTACAGCCCATGCTTTCCCAGTGGGCAGGGCCCCCGGACCGGGATAGCCTAAAAATTTTCTGGGCCATCAAATACGACCTAAGGAATCATAGTCACCGCCCCGCCATGGCCGTTCCTCATTGTTTTGCATTTTACGGCCAAAAAACTAGAATTACGCCCGATTCCCATATTTTCATGTGCTATAGCCCACGCCTTTCGAGTGGGTCCGGGGGCCCCCAGAACCGGATCGCCTAAAAATTTTCCGGGACATAAAATACGACCTAAGGAACCATAATCACTGCCACACCATAACCGTTCCTCGTTATTTTGCATTTTATGGATAAAAAACTATAATTCTGCCCGATTCCCATATTTTCGCATGCTATAGTCCACGCCTTCCGAGTGGGCCCGGGGCCCCTGGAACCGAATCGCCTAAAAAATTTTCAGGGCCATCAAATATGACCTAAGGAACCATAGTCACTGCCCCGACATGACCGTTCCTCGTTATTTTGCGTTTTACGGCCAAAAAACTATAATTTTGCATGATTCCCATATTTTTGCGTGCTTTAGCCCACGCCTTCCGAGTGGGACCGGGGCCCCCGAAATCGGATCGCCTAAAATTCTTTCCGGGCCATCAAATACGACATAAGGAACCATAGTCACCACTGTGCCATGACCGTTAATCATTATTTTGCATTTTACAGCCAAAAGACTATAATTCTGCCCGATTCCCATATTTTCGTGTGCTATATCCCACGCCTTCCGAGTGGGCCCGGGCCCCCGGAACCGGATCGCCTAAAATTTTTCCGGGCCATCAAATATGACCTAAGGATCCATAGTCACCTCCCCGCCATGAGCGTTCCTCATAGTTTTGCGTTTTCGGCCAAAAAACTAGAATTCCGCCACATTCCCATATTTTCGTGTGCTATAGCCCTTGTTTTCCGAGTGGGCTCGGGCCCCCCAGACCCCCGATCGCCTAAAAAGTTTTTCGGGCCATCAAGTACATACTAAGGAACCATATTCACCACCCCGCCATGACCGTTCCTCGTTTGTTTTGCATTTTACTCCAAAAAACTAGAATTCCGCCCGATTCCCATATTTTCGTGTGCTATAGCCCACGCCTTGCGAGTGGGGCAGGTCCCACTGGACCCGGATCGCCTAAAAATTTTTCGAGCCATCAAATACGACCTAAGTAACCATATTCACCGGCCCGCCATGACTGTTCCTCATTTGTTTGCATTTTACAGCAAAAAAACTAGAATTCCGCCCGATTCTCATATTTTCGTGTGCTGCTTCCGAGTGGGCCCGGCCCCCCAGACACCGATCGCCTAAAATTTTTACAGGCCATAAAATACAACTTAAGGAACCATAGTTACTGCCCCGCCATTATCGTTCCTCGTTTTTTGAGTTTTACTATCAAAAAATAGAATTCCGCCCTATTACCATATTTTCGTGTGCTATAGCCCACGCCTTCCCAGTGGGCCCCCAAACCCGGATAGCCTAAAAATTTTCCGGGCCATCAAATACGACCTAAGGAACTATAGTCACTGCCCCTCCATGACCGTTCCTCGTTATTTTGCATTTTACAGCCAAAACACTATAATTCTGCCCGATTCCCATATTTTCGCATGCAATAGCCCACGCCTTCCGAGTTGGCCTGGGGCCCCCGGAACTGGATCGAATAAAATTTTTTACGGGCCATCAAATACAACCTAAGGAACCATAGTCACCGCTCCGCCATGACCGTTCCTCGTTATTTTGCGTTTTACGGCCAAAAAACTATAATTCCGCCCGATTACCATATTTTCGTGTGTTATAACCCACTCCTTCCGAGTGGGCTGGGGCCCCAGAGCCGGATCGCCTAAAATTTTTTCGGGCCATAAAATACGACCTACAGAACCATAGTCACTGCCTCTCCATGACCGTTTCTCATTTGTTTGCGTTTTACGACCAAACAACAAGAATTCCGCCTGATTCCCATATTTGCGTGTGCTATAGCCCACACCTTCCCAGTGGGTAGGGCCCCCGGACCCAAAATGACAAAAAAAATTTCCGGGCCATCAAATACGACCTAAGGAACCATAGTCACTGCCCCGCCATGACCGTTCCTCATAGTTTTGCGTTTTCCTCCAAAAAACTAGAATTCCGCCACATTCCCATATTTTCGTGTGCTATAGCCCATGCCTTCCTAGTGGGCTCAGGCCCCCCAGACCCCCGATCGCCTAAAAGTTTTGCGGGCCATCAAATACAACCTAAGGAACCATAGTCACCGCCCAGCCATGACCGTTCCTCATTGTTTTTGCATTTTACGGCCAAAAGACTAGAATTCAACCCGATTCCCATATTTTCATGTGCACCGATCGCCTAAAAATTTTTCAGGCCATGAAATACGACCTAAGGAACCATAGTTACTGCCCCGCCATGATCGTTCCTTGTTTTTTGAGTTTTACGGCCAAAAAATAAGAATTCCGCCCGATTACCATATTTTCGTATGCTATAGCCCACGCCTTCCTAGTGGGCCCCCCAAACCCGGATAGCCTAAAATTTTTCCAGGCCATCAAATACGAACTAAGGAACTATAGTCACTGCCCTGCCATGACCGTTCCTCGTTATTTTGCGTTTTACGGCCAAAAAACTAGAATTCCGCCCGATTCCCATATTTTTGTGTGCCATAGCCCACACCTTCCGAGTGGGCCCGGGCCCCCAAACCCCGATCGTCTAAAATTTTTCCGAGCCATAAAATACGACATAAGGAACCATAGTTATCGCCTCACCATGACCATTCCTCGTTGTTTTTGTATTACGGTCAAAAACCTGGAATTGCGCCCGATTCCCATATTTTCGTGTGCTATATAGCCCAACGCCTTCCGAGTGGGCCCGGGACCCCGGAACCGGATCGCCTAAAAATTTTTTGGGCCATGAAATACGACCTAAGGTACCACAGTTATTGCCCCGTGATGAGCGTTCCTCGTGTTTTTTCTTTTTACGACAAAAAAACTAGAATTCCGCCCGATTCCCATATTTTTGTGTGCTTTTGCCTACGCCTTCCGAGTAGGCCCGAGCCCCCCAGACACCGATCGCCTAAAAATTTTTCCGGCCATGAAAAACGACCTAAGGAACCATAGTCACTGCCCAACATGGCCATTCCTTTTTTTTTTGCATTTTACAGACAAAAAACTAGAATTTCGCCCGATTCCCATATTTTCGTGTCCTATAGCCCACGCTTTCCCAGTGGGCAGGGCCCCCCAGACCGGGATAGCCTAAAAATTTTCTGGGCCATCAAATACAACCTAAGGAATCATAGTCACCGCCCCGCCACGACCTTTCCTCGTTGTTTTGCATTTTACGGCCAAAAAACTAGAATTATGTCTGATTCCTATATTTTTCGTGTGCTATAGCCCACGCCTTCCGAGTGGGTCCGGGCCCCCCGGACCTCGATTGCCCAAAATTTTTCGGGCCATCAAATACGACCTAAGGAACCATAGTCACCGCCACGCCATGACTGTTCCTCGTTATTTTGCGTTCTACGGCCAAAAGATTATAATTCCGCCCGATTCCCATATTTTCGTGTGCTATAGCCCACGCCTTCTGAGTGGGCTGGGGGTCCCCGGAACCGGATCGCCTAAAGTTTTTCTAGGCCATCAAATACGACCTAAGGAACCATAGTCACCGTCCCTCCATGACCGTTCCTCGTTATTTTGTGTTTTATGGCCAAAGAACTATAATTCCGCCCGATTCCTATATTTTCGTGTGCTATGGCCCACCCCTTCTGAGTGGGCCGGGGCCCCCGGAACCGGATCGCCTAAAATTTTTCTGGGCCATCAAATACGACCTAAGGAACCATAGTCACTGCCACGCCATGACCGTTCCTCGTTATTTTGCATTTTATGGCCAAAAAACTATAATTCTGCCCAATTCCCATATTTTTGCATGCTATAGCCCACGCCTTCAGAGTGGGCCTGGGGCCCCCGGAACCGAATCACCTAAAACTTTTTCAGGGCCATCAAATATGACCTAAGGAACCATAGTCACAGCCCTGACATGACCGTTCCTCATTATTTTATGTTTTACGGCCAAAAAACTATAATTCCGCCCGATTCCCATATTTTTGTGTGCTATAACCCACGCCTTCCGAGTGGGCCCGGGGCCCCCGGAACCGTATCGCCTAATATTTTTTCGGGCCATTAAATACGACCTAAGGAACCATAGTCACCTCCCCGCCATGACCGTTACTCATAGGTTTGTGTTTTCGGCCAAAAAACTAGAATTCCGCCACATTCCCATATTTTCGTGTGCTATAGCCCATGCCTTCCTAGTGGGCTCGGGCCCCCCAGACCCCCGATCGCCTAAAAGTTTTTCGGGCCATCAAATATGACCTAAGGAACCATATTCACCGCCCACCCATGACCGTTCCTCATTGTTTTTGCATTTTACGGCCAAAAGACTAGAATTCAACCCGATTCCCATATTTTCGTGTGCTATAGCCTACGCCTTTTGAGTGGGCCAGAGGCCCCGTAAACCGGATCGCCTAAAGTTTTTCTGGGCCATCAAATACGACATAAGGAACCATAGTCACCGCCTTGCCATGACAGTTCCTCATTAGTTTGTGATTTATGGCCAAAGAACTATAATTCCGCCCGATTCCCATATTTTTCGTGTGCTATAAACCACGCCTTGTGAGTGGCCGGGGCCCACAGACCCGGATCGCCTAAAAATTTTCCGGGCCATGAAATACGACCTAAGGAACCATAGTCACCGCCCCTCCAGGAACGTTCTTCATTGTTTTTTCATTTTGCGGCCAAAAGACTAGTCCTCCACCCGATTCCCATATTTTCGTGTATTATAGCCCATGCCTTCCTAGTGGGCTCGGGCCCCCCCGACCCCCGTTCGCCTAAAAGTTTTTCGGGCCATCAAATACGACCTAAGGAACCATAGTCACCGCCCCTCCATGACCGTTGCTCATTGTTTTTGTATTTTATGGCCAAAATACTAGAATTCCACCCGATTCCCATATTTTCGTGTGCTATAGCCCACGCCTTGCAAGTGGGGCAGGGCCCACCGGACCCGGATCGCCTAATTTTTTTCCGAGCCATCCAATACGACCTAAGGAACCATAGTCACCACCCCACCATGACCGTTCCTCATTTGTTTGCGTTTTACTGCCAAAAAACTAGAATTCCGCCCGATTCCCATATTTTCGTGTGCTATAGCCCACGCCTTCCGAGTGGGCCCGGGCCCCCCAGACACCGATCGCCTAAAAATTATCCAGGCCATGAAATACGACCTAAGGAACCAAAGTTACTGCCCCGCCATGATCGTTCCTCGTGTTTTTGAGTTTTACGGCCAAAAAACTAGAATTCCGCCCGATTATCATATTTTAGTATGCTATAGCCCACGCCTTCCCAGTGGGCCCCCCAAACCCGGATAGCCTAAAATTTTTCTGCACCATCAAATATGACCTAAGGAACTATCGTCACTGCCCCGCCATGACCGTTCCTCGTTATTTTGATTTTTACGGCTAAAAAACTAGAATTCCGCCCAATTCCCATATTTTCGTATGCTATATAGCCCAACGCCTTCCGAGTGGGCCCGGGACCCCGGAACCGGATCGCATAAAAATTTTATGGGCCATGAAATACGACCTAAGGAACCATAGTTATTGCCCCGCGATAAACTTTCCTCGTGTTTTTCCTTTTTACGACAAAAAAACTAAAAATTCGCCCGATTCCCATATTTTCGTGTGCTATTGCCTACGCCTTCCGAGTAGGCCCGAGCCCCCCAGACACCGATCGCCTAAAAATTTTCCGGGCCATGAAATACGACCTAAGGAACCATAGTCACCTCCCACCATGTCCATTCCTTTTTTTCTTTTTGCATTTTACAGACAAAAAACTAGAATTCCGTCCGATTCCCATATTTTCGTGTCCTATAGCCCACGCTTTCCTAGTGGGCAGGCCCCCTCGGACCCGGATAGCCTAAAAATTTTCCGAGCCATCAAATACGACCTAAGGAATCATAGTCACCACCCTGCTATGACCGTTCCTCGTTGTTTTGCATTTTACGGCAAAAAAACTAGAATTACACCCGATTCGCATATTTGCGTGTGCTATAGCCCACGCCTTCCGAGTGGGTCCGGGCCTCCCGGACCTCGATTGCCTAAAATTTTCCGGGCCATCAAATACGACCTAAGGAACCATAGTCACCGCCCCGCCATGACTGTTCCTCATTATTTTGCATTTTACGGCCAAAAAACTATAATTCCGCCCGATTCCCATATTTTCGTGTGCTATAGCCCACGCCTTCCGAGTGGGATCGGGGCCCACTGAACCGGATCTCCTATAACTTTATCGAGCCATCATATACGACGTAAGGAACCATAGTCACTGCCCCGCCATAACCGTTCCTCATTTGTTTGCATTTTACGATTCAAATAACAAGAATTTCGCCCGATTCCCATATTTTCATGCGTTATGGCCCACGCCTTCCTAGTGGGCAGGGCCCCTGGACCCGAATCGGCAAATATTTTTTTGGTACATCAAATACGACCTAAGGAACCATAGTCACTGCCCCGTCATGACCGTTCCTCATAGTTTTGCGTTTTCGGCCAAAAAACTAGAATTTCGTCACATTCCAATATTTTCGTGTGATATAGCCCAGGCCTTCCGAGTGGGCTGGGGCCCCCTGGACCCCCGATCGCCTAAACATTTTTCGGGCTATCAAATACGACCAAATGAACCATAGTCACTACCCTGCCATGATCGTACCTCGTTTTTGTTTTGCATTTTATGGCCAGAAAACTTGAATTCCGCCCGATTCCTATATTTTCGTGTGCTATAGCCCACGCCTTGCTAGTGGGGCTAGGCCCACCGCACCCGGATCGCCTAAAAATTTTTCAAGCCATGAAATACGACCTAAGGAACCATATTCACCGCCCCGCCATGACCGTTCCTTGTTTGTTTTGCATTTTATGCCAAAAAACTAGAATTCTACCCGATTCCCATATTTTCGTGTGCTATAACCCACGCCTTCTGAGTGGGCCGGGGGCCCCCGGAACCGGATCGCCTAAAGTTTTTCTGGGCCATCAAATACTACCTAAGGAACCATAGTCACCGCCCTGCCATGTCCGTTCCTCGTTATTTTGTTTTTTATGGCCAAAGAACTATAATTCCGCCCGATTCCCATATTTTCGTGTGCTATAGACCACGCCTTCCGAGTGGGCCGGGGCCCACAGACCCGTATCGCCTAAAAAATTTTCGGGCCATGAAATACGACCTAAGGAACCATAGTCACCGCCCCTCTATGACCGTTCCTCATTGTTTTTGCATTTTACGGCCAAAAGACTAGTTCTCTACCCGATTCCCATATTTTCGTGTGTTATAGCCCATGCCTTCCTAGTGGGCTCGGGCCCCCTAGACCCCCGATCGCCTAAAAGTTTTTTGGACCATCAAATACGACCTAAGGAACCATAGTCACCGCCCCTCCATGACCGTTGCTCATTGTTTTTGTATTTTATGGCCAAAATACTAGAATTCCACCCGATTCCCATATTTTCGTGTGCGATAGCCCACGCCTTGCGAGTGGGGCAGGGCCCACCGGACCCGGATCGCCTAATTTTTTTCTGAGCCATCCAATACGACCTAAGGAACCATAATCACCACCCCTCCATGACCGTTCCTCATTTGTTTGCGTTTTACAACCAAAAAACTAGAATTCTGCCCGATTCCCATATTTTCGTGTGCTATAGCCCACGCCTTCCGAGTGGGCCCGGGCCCCCCAGACGCCGATCGCCTAAAAATTATCAAGGCCATGAAATATGACCTAAGGAACCATAGTTACTACCCCGCCATGATCGTTCCTCGTGTTTTTGAGTTTTACGGCCAAAAAACTAGAATTCCGCCCGATTACCATATTTTCGTATGCTATAGCCCACGCCTTCCCAGTGGGCCCCCCAAACCCGGATTGCCAAAACTTTTTCCGTGCCATCAAATACGACCTAAGGAACTATAGTCACTGCCCCGCCATGACCGTTCCTCGTTATTTTGCATTTTACGACCAAAAAACTAGAATTCCACCCGTTTCCCATATTTTCGTATGCTATATAGCCCAACGCCTTCCGAGTGGGCCCGGGACCCCGGAACCGGATCACCTAAAAATTTTCTGGGCCATGAAATACGACCTAAGGAACCATAGTTATTGCCCCGCGATAAACGTTCCTCGTGTTTTTTCTTTTTACGACAAAAAAACTAGAAATCCGCTCGATTCCCATATTTTCGTGTGCTATTGCCTACGCCTTCCGAGTAGGCCCGAGCCCCCCAGACACCGATCGCCTAAAAAATTTTCGGGCTATGAAATACGACCTAAGGAACCATTGTCACTACCCACCATGGCCATTCCTTTTTTTTTTCATTTTTCAGATAAAAAACTAGAATTTCGCCCGATTCCCATATTTTCGTGTCCTATAGCCCACGCTTTCCTAGTGGGCAGGCCCCCCAGACCTGGATAGCCTAAAAATTTTCCGGGCCATAAAATATGACCTAAGGAATCATAGTCACCACCCCGCCATGACCGTTCCTCATTGTTTTACATTTTACGGCCAAAAAACTAGAATTACACCCGATTCGCATATTTGCGTGTGCTATAGCCCACGCCTTCCGAGTGGGTCCGGGCCCCCCGGACCTCGATTGTCTAAAATTTTCCGGGCCATCAAATATGACCTAAGGAACCATTGTCACTGCCCTGCCATGACTGTTCCTCGTTATTTTGCATTTTACGGCAAAAAAACTATAATTCCGCCCGATTCCCATATTTTCGTGTGCTATAGCCCACGCCGTCCGAGTGGGCTCGGGGCCAACTGAACCGGATCTCCTATAACTTTTCCGAGCCATCACATACGACCTAAGAAACCATAGTCACTGCCACGCCATGACCGTTCCTCATCTGTTTGCATTTTACGACTCAAATAACAAGAATTTCGCCCGATTCCCATATTTTCATGCGTTATAGCCCATGCCTTCCCAGTGGGCAGGGCCCCTGGACCCGAATCGGCAAATTTTTTTTCGGCCCATCAAATGCGACCTAAGGAACCATAGTCACTGCCCCGTCATGACCGTTCCTCATAGTTTTCCGTGTTCGGCCAAAAAACTAGAATTCCGCCACATTCACATATTTTCGTGTGATATAGCCCAGGCCTTGCGAGTGGGCTCGGGCCCCCTGGACCCCCGATCGCCTAAACATTTTTCGGGCTATCAAATATGACCAAATGAACCATAGTCACCGCCCTTCCATGATCGTACCTCATTTTTGTTTTGCATTTTACGGCCAGAAAACTAGAATTCCGCCCGATTCCTATATTTTCGTGTGCTATAGCCCACGCCTTGCTAGTGGGGCTAGGCTCACCACACCCGGATCGCCTAAAATTTTCCAAGCCATGAAATACGACCTAAGGAACCATATTCACCGCCCTGCCATGACCGTTCCTCGTTTGTTTTGCATTTTACGCCAAAAAACTAGAATTCTACCCGATTCTCATATTTTCGTGTGCTATAACCCACGCCTTCTGAGTGGGCCGGGGGCCCCCGGAACTGGATCGCCTAAAGTTTTTCTGGGCCATCAAATACTACCTAAGGAACCATAGTCACCGCCCTGCCATGACCGTTCCTCGTTATTTTGTGTTTTATGGCCAAAGAACTATAATTCCGCCCGATTCCCATATCTTCGTGTGCTATAGACAACGCCTTCCGAGTGGGCCGGGGGCCACAGACCCGGATCGCCTAAAAATTTTCCAGGCCATAAAATACGACCTAAGGAACCATAGTCACCACCCCTTCATGACCGTTCCTCATTGTTTTTGCATTTTACGGCCAAAAGACTAGTCCTCCACCCGATTCCCATATTTTCGAGTGTTATAGCCCATGCCTTCCGTGTGGGCTCGGGCCCCCCAGACCCCCGATCACCTAAACATTTTTTGGGCTATCAAATACGACCAAAGGAACCATAGTCACCGCCCCGCCATGATCGTACCTCGTTTTTGTTTTGCATTTTACGGCCAAAAAACTAGAATTCCGCCCGATTCCTATATTTTCATGTGCTATAGCCCACGCCTTGCTAGTGGGGCTAGGCCCACCGCACCCGGATCACCTAAAAATTTTCCAGGCCATGAAATATGACCTAAGGAACCATATTCACCAACCTGCCATGACCGTTCCTCATAGTTTTGCGTTTTCGGCCAAAAAAACTAGAATTCCACCACATTCCCATATTTTCGTGTGCTATAGCCCACGCCTTCCCAGTGTCCCCCGCAAACCCGGATCGCCTAAAATTTGTTCCGGCCATAAAATATGACCTAAGAAACCATAGTCACTGCCTCTCCATGAACGTTCCTCGTTATTTTGCATTTTATGGCCCAAAAACTATAATTTTGCCAGATTCCCATATTTTCGCGCGCTATAGCCCACGCTTTCCGAGTGGGCCCTGGGCCCCAAGAAACGGATCAACAAACATTTTTCCAGGCCATCAAATATGACCTAAGGAATCATAGTCACTGCCCTGCCATGACCGTTTCTTGTTGTTTTGCGTTTTACGGCCAAAAAACTAGAATTCTGCCTGATGCCTTACAAGTGTGCTCGGGCCCCCCAGACCCCCAATCGCCTAAAAGTTTTTTGGGCCATCAAATACGACCTAAGGAACCATAGTCACCGCCCCGCCTTGACCTTTCCTCGTTTTATTTGCATTTTACGGCCAAAAAACTAGAATTCCCAGGATTCCCATATTTTTGTGTGCTATTACCCACGCCTTCTGAGTGGGCCGGGGCCTCGGAAATCGGATGTCCTAAAATTTTTTCGGGCAATCAAATACAACCTTAGTAACCATAGTCACCGCCCCTCCATGACTGTTCCTCATTTTTTTTGTGTTTTATGGCCAAAGAACTATAATTACGCCCGATTTCCATATTTTCGTGTGCTATAGCCCACGCCTTCCCAGTGGCCCCCCCAAACCCGGATAGCCTAAAATTTTCCCGGGACATCAAATACCACCTAAGGAACAATAGTCACTACCCCGTCATGACCGTTCCTCGTTATTTTTTGTTTTACGGCTAAAAAACTATAATTGCGCCTGATTCCCATATTTTCGTGTGCTATAGCCCACGCCTTTTGAGTGGGGCCGGGCCCCCTGAACCGGAGCGCCTAAAATTTTTCCGGGCCATCAAATACGACCTAAGGAACCATAGTTATGGCCTCGCCATGAACGTTCCTTGTTGTTTTCGTTTTACGGTGAAAAACCTAGAATTCTGCCCGATTCCCATATTTTTGTGTGCTATGTAGCCCAACGCCTTCCGAGTGGGCCCGGGCAACCGGAACCGGATCGCCTAAAATTTTTTTAGGCAATGAAATATGACCTAAGGAACCATAGTTATTGCCCGCCATGACCGTTCCTCGTTTGTTTTGCATTTTACGGCAAAATAACTAGAATTCCGGCCGATTCCCATATTTTCGTGTGCTATTTCCTATGCCTTCCGAGTGGGCCCGGGACTCCCGACACCGATTGCCTAAAAATTTTCCAGGCCATGAAATACAACCTAAGGAACCATAATCACTGCCCACCATGACCATTCCTTCTTTTTTTGGCGTTTTACGGACAAAAAACTAAAATTCTGCCCGATTCCCATTTTTTCGTGTCCTATAGCCCATGCTTTCCCAATGGGCAGGGCCCCCCGGAACCGGATAGCCTAAAAAATTTTCGGGCCATCAAATACGACCTAGGAAACCATAGTCACCACCATGCCATGACCGTTCCTCGTTATTTTGCGTTTTACGGAAAAAAAACAAAAATTTCTCCTGATTCCCATATTTCCGCGTGCTATAGCCCACAACTTCCGAGTGGGCTCGGGGCCCCCGAAATCGGATCGCCTAAAATTTTTTCCGGGCCATCAAATATGACCTAAGGAAACATAGTCACCGCCCCGCCATGACCGATCCTCGTTTTTGTGCGTTTTACGGCCAAAAAACTAGAATTACGCCCGATTCCCATACTTTCGTGTGCTATAGCCCACGCCTTCCGAGTAGCTCCGGGCCCCTCGGACCTCGATTGCCTAAAATTTTTTGAGCCATCAAATACGACCTAAGGAACCATAGCCACCGCCTCGCCTTGACCGTTCCTCATTATTTTGCATTTTACGGCCAAAAAACTATAATTCCTCCCGATTCCCATATTTTCGTGTGCTATAGCCCACGCCTTCTGAGTGGGTCGGGGGCCCCCAGAACCGGATCGCTTAAAAATTTTCTGGGCTATCAAATATGACCTAAGGAACCATAGTCACCTCCCCGCCATGACCGTTCCTTGTTATTTTGTGTTTTATGGCCAAAGAACGATAATTCTGCCCGATTCCCATATTTTCGTGTTCTATAGACCACGCCTTTCGAGTGGGCCCGGGGCCCACTGAACCGTATCACCTAAAAAATTTTCGGGCTATAAAATATGACCTAAGGAACCATAGTCACCACCCCATTATGACCGTTCCTTTTAGTTTTGCGTTTTACGGCCAAAAAACTAGAATTCTGCCCGATTCCCATATTTTCGTGTCCTATAGCCCACTCCTTCCCAGTGGGCAGGGCCCCCCGGACCCGGGTAGCCTAGAAATTTTCCGGGCATCAAATACGACCAAAGGAACCATATTCACCGTCTCACCATGACCGTTCCTCATTATTTTGCGTTTTACGTGCAAAAAACTATAATTCCGCCCGATTCCCATATTTTTGCAAGCTATAGCCCACGCCTTCCGAGTGGGCCCGGGGCCCCCGGAACCGGATTGCCTAAAATTTTTTCCGGGCCATCAAATACGGCCTAAGGAACCATAGTCACCGCCCGCCATGACCGTTCCTCGTTATTTTGCGTTTTATGGCCAAAAAACTATAATTTCGCTCGATTCCCATATTTTCGTGTGCTACAGCCCATGCCATCCAAGTGGGCTCGAGGCCCCGGGAACCGGATCGCCTAAAATTTTTCCAGGCCATAAAATACAACCTAAGGAACCATAGTCACCGCCCCGCCATGACCGTTCCTCATAGTTTTGCGTTTTCCTCCAAAAAACTAGAATTTCGCCACATTCCCATATTTTCGTGTGCTATAGCTCATACCTTCCTAGTGGGCTCGGCACCCCCAGACCCCCGATTGCCTAAAAGTTTTTTGGGCCATCAAATACGACCTAAGGAACCATATTCACCACCCCTTCATGACCGTTCCTCATTTTGTTTGCATTTTACGGCCAAAAACCTAGAATTCCACCCGATTCCCATATTTTCGTGTGCTATTGCCTATGCATTTCGAGTGGGCCAGGGCCACCCTGACACAGATCGCCTAAAATTTTTCCGGGCCATCAAATACGACCTAATATACCATAGCCATCGTCCCACCATGACCGTTCCTCCTTTATTTGCGTTTTACGGCAAAAAAACTAGAATTCCGCCTGATTCCCATATTTTCGTGTGCTGTAGCCACGCCTTCCCAGTGGGCAAGGCCTCCCGGACCCAGATAGCCTAAAATATTTCCGGACCATCAAATACAACCAAAGGAACCATAGTCACCACCCCTCCATGACCATTCCTCGTTTTTTGAGTTTTACGGCAAAATAACTAGAATTCCGCCCAATCCCTATATTTTCATGTGCTATAACCCACGCCTTCAGAGTGGGCCGGGGGCCCCCGGAACCGGGTCGCCTAAAATATTTCCAGGCCATCAAATAAGACCTAAGGAACCATAGTCACTGCCCCTCCATGACCGATCCTCATTTGTTTGCGTTTTACGACCAAACAACAAGAATTTCGCTTGATTCCCATATTTGCGTGTGCTATAGCCCACGCCTTCCCAGTGGGCAGCCCACCCGGACCCGAATTGACAAAAAAAAAATTCCGGTCCATCAAATACGACCTAAGGAACCATATTCATCGCCCCACCATGACCGTTCCTCATAGTTTTGCGTTTTCGGCCAAAAAAGTAGAATTCCGCAACATTCCCATATTTTCGTGTGCTATAGCCCATGCCTTACGAGTGTGCTCGGCCCCCCCAGACCCCCGATCACCTAAAAGTTTTTCGTTCCATCAAATACGACCTAAGGAACCATAGTCACCGCCCCGCCATGACCGTTCCTCGTTTTATTTGCATTTACGGCCAAAAAACTATAATTCCCAGGATTCCCATATTTTCAGGTGCTATTACCCACGCCTTCTGAGTGGGCCAGGGGCCTACGGAACCGGATGCCCTAAAATTTTTCCGGGCCATCAAATACAACCTTAGTAACCATAGTCACTGCCCCGCCATGAGTGTTCCACATTTTTTTGTGTTTTATGGCCAAAGAACTATAATTCCGCCTGATTCCCATATTTTCGTGTGCTATAGCCCACGCCTTCCCAGTGGCCCCCCAAAACCCGAATAGCCTAAAATTTTTCCGGGCCATCAAATACGACCTAAGGAACTATAGTCACTACCCCGTCATGACCGTTCCTCGTTATTTTGCGTTTTACGGCCAAAAAACTATAATTGCGCCCGATTCCCATATTTTCATGTGCTATAGCCCACGCCTTCCCAGTGGGCCCGGGCCCCAGAACCGGAGCGCCTAAAATTATTCCGGGCCCTCAAATACGACCTAAGGAACCATAGTCACCGCCCCGCCATGACCGTTCCTCATTGTTTTGTGTTTTACGGATAAAAAACTAGAATTTCGCCCGATTCCCATATTTTCGTGTGCTATAGCCCACGCCTTCCGAGTGGGCTCGGGCCCCGAGACCCCGATCGCCTAAAAATTTTTCGAGCCATAAAATATGACCTAAGGAACCATAGTTATGTCCTCGCCATGAACGTTCCTTGTTGTTTTCGTTTTACGGTGAAAAACCTAGAATTCCGCCCGATTCCCATATTTTCGTGCGCTATATAGCTCAACGCCTTCCGAGTGGGCCCGGGCAACCGGAACCGGATCGCCTAAAATTTTTCCAGGCAATGAAATAATACCTAAGGAACCATAGTTATTGCCCCGCCATGACCGTTCCTCGTTTGTTTTGCATTTTACGGCAAAATAACTAGAATTCCGACCGATTCCCATATTTTTGTGTGCTCTTTCCTATGCCTTCCGAGTGGGCCCGGGACTCCCGACACTAATCGCCTAAAAATTTTCCGGGCCATGAAATACGACCTAAGGAACCATAGTCACTGCCCACCATGACCATTCCTTCTTTTATTTTTGCGTTTTATGGACAAAAAACTAAAATTCTGCCCGATTCCCATATTTTCATGTCCTATAGCCCATGCTTTCCCAATGGGCAGGGCCCCCTGGACCCGGATAGCCTAAAAATTTTCCGGGCCATCAAATACGACCTAGGAAACCATAGTCACCACCATGCCATGACCGTTCCTCATTATTTTGTGTTTTACGGCGAAAAAACAATAATTCCGCCCGATTCCCATATTTCCGCGTGCTATAGCCCACAGCTTTTGAGTGGGCCCGGGGCCCCCGAAATCGGATCGCCTAAAATTTTTTTCGGGCCATGAAATACGACCTAAGGAATCATAGTCACTGCCCCGCCATGACCGTTCCTCATTTTTGTGCGTTTTACGGCCAAAAAACTAGAATTACGCCCGATTCCCATACTTTCATGTGCTATAGCCCTTGCCTTCCGAGTAGGTCCGGGCCCCCCGGACCTCGATTGCCTAAAATTTTTTGAGCCATCAAATACGACCTAAGGAACCATAGCCACCGCCCCGCCATAACCGTTCCTCGTTATTTTGCATTTTATGGCCAAAAAACTATAATTCCACCCGATTCCCATATTTTCGTGTGCTATATATAGCCCACGCCTTCTGAGTGGGTCGGGGGCCCCCGGAACCGGATCGCCTAAAAATTTTTCGGGCCATCAAATATGACCTAAGGAACCATAGTCACTGCCCCGCCATGACCGTTCGTTTTAGTTTTGCGTTTTACGGCCAAAAAACTAGAATTCTGCCCGATTCCCATATTTTCGTGTCCTATAGCCCACTCCTTCCTAGTGGGCAGGGCCCCCCGGACCCGGATAGCCTAAAAATTTTCCGGGCCATCAAATACGACCAAAGGAACCATTGTCACCATCCCACCATGACCGTTCCTTGTTATTTTGAGTTTTATGGGCAAAAAACTATAATTCCGCCCGATTCCCATATTTTCGCGAGCTATAGCCCACGCCTTTCGAGTGGGCCCGGGGGCCCCGGAACCGGATCGCCTAAACTTTTTTCTGGGCCATCAAATATGACCTAAGGAACCATAGTCACTGCCCCTCCATGACCGTTCCTCGTTATTTTGCGTTTTACGGCCAAAAAACTATAATTCCGCTTGATTCCTATATTTTCGTGTGCTACAGCCCACACCTTCCAAGTGGGCTCGGGGCCCCGAGATCCGTATCGCCTAAAATTTTTCCAGGCCATCAAATATGACCTAAGGAACCATAGTCACCGCCCTGCTATGACCGTTCCTCATAGTTTTGCGTTTTCCTCCAAAAAACTAGAATTCCGCCACATTCCCATATTTTCGTGTGCTATAGCTCATGCCTTCCTAGTGGGCTCGGGCCCCCCAGACCCCCGATTGCCTAAAAGTTTTTCGGGCCATCAAATATGACCTAAGGAACCATATTCACTGCCCCTCCATGACCGTTCCTCATTTTGTTTGTATTTTACGGCCAAAAAACTAGAATTCCACCCGATTCTCATATTTTCGTGTGCTATTGCCTACGCATTTCGAGTGGGCCCGGGCCACCCTGACACAGATCGCCTAAAATTTTTCCGGGCCATAAAATACGACCTAAGATACCATAGCCACCGTCCTGCCATGACCGTTCCCATTTATTTGCGTTTTACGGCAAAAAAACTAGAATTCTGCCTGATTCCCATATTTTCGTGTGCTGTAGCCACGCTTTCCCAGTGGGCAAGGCCTCCCGGACCCGGATAGCCTAAAATATTTCCAGACCATCAAATACAACCTAAGGAACCATAGTCACCACCCCTCCAAGACCATTCCTCGTTTTACGAGTTTTACGGCCAAAAAACTAGAATTTCGCTCAATTCCCATATTTTTGTGTGCTATAGCCCACGCCTTCTAAGTGGGCCTGTGCCCCCAGACCCCGATCGCCTAAAAATTTTCTGGGCCATGAAATATGACCTAAGGAACCATAGTTACCACCCCTCTATGACCATTCCTCATTTTTTGCGTGTTATGGCCAAAAAACTAGAATTCTGCCCGATTCCCATATTTTCGTGTGCTATAGCACACGCCTTCCTGGTGGGCAGGGCCCCCCGGACCCCGATCGCCTAAAACTTTTTCGGGCCATAAAATATGACCTAAGGAATCATAGTTATTGCCTCGCCATGACTGTTCCTTGTTTTTTTCATTTTACGGCCAAAAACCTAGAATTCTGCAAGTTTTCCATATTTTCGTGTGCTATATAGCCCAATGCCTTCCGAGTGGGCCCGGGGCCCCCGTAACCGGATTGCCTTAAACTTTTCTCGGCCATGCAATACGACCTAAGGAACCACAGTTATCGCCCCGCCATGACCGTTCCTCGTTTTTTATATTTTACGGCCAAAAAACTAGAATTCGGCCCGATTCTCATATTTTCGTGTGCATAGTCCACGCCTTCCGAGTGGACCCGGGGGCCACGGAACCGGATCGCCTATAAGTTTTTTCGGGCCATCAAATACGACCTAAGGAACCATAGTCACCACCCACCCATGACCGTTCCTTTTTTTTGCGTTTTATGGACAAAAAACAAGAATTCCGCCCGATTCCCATATTTTTGTGTCCTATAGCCCACGCCTTCCCAGTGGGCAGGCCCCCCGGACCCGGATAGCCTAAAATTTTTTCGGACCATCAAATACGACCTAAGGAATCATAGTCACCACCCCGCCATGACCCTTCCTTGTTTTTTTGCGTTTTAGGGCCAAAAAACTAGAATTCCGCCCGATTCCCATATTTTCGTATGCTATAGCCCACGCCTTCCGAGTGGGTCAGGGCCCCACGGACCTCGATCGCCTAAAATTTTTTGGGCAATCAAATACGACCTAAGGAACCATAGTCACTTCCCAGAAATGACTGTTTCTCATTATTTTGCGTTTTACGGCTAAAAACTATAATTCCGCATGATTCCCATAATTTCGAGTGCTATAGCCCACGCCTTCTTAGTGGGCTGGGGCCCCCCGAAACCAGATCTCCTAAAAAAATTTCGGGCCATCAAATATGACCTAAGGAACCATAGTCACTGCCCCGCCATGACCGATCATCGTTATTTTGTGTTTTATGGCCAAAGAACTATAATTCCGCCCGATTCCCATATTTTCGTGTGCTATAGTCCATGCCTTCCGAGTGGACCCGGGGGCCACGGAACCGGATCGCCTATAAGTTTTTCCGGGCCATCACATATGACCTAAGAAAACATAATCACCGCCCCTCCATGACCTTTCCTCATTGTTTTGCATTTTATGATCAAACAACAAGAATTCCGCCTGATTCCCATATTTTCATGTGCTATAGCCCACGCCTTGCGAGTGGGCCCGGGCCCACCGGACCCCGATCGCCTAAAAATTTTTCCGAGCCATCGAATATGACCTAAGGAACCATAGTCGCCGCCCCGCCATGACCGTTCCTCATAGTTTTGCGTTTTCGGCCAAAAAACTAGAATTCCGCCACATTCCCATATTTTCGTGTGCTCTAGCCCATGCCTTCCGAGTGGACTCGGGCCTCCCTGACCCCCGATCGCCTAAAAATTTTCTGGGCCATCAAATACAACCTAAGCAACCATAGTCACTGCCTCACCATAACTGTTCCTCGTTATTTTGCGTTTTACGGCCAAAAAACTATAATTGCGTCGGATTCCCATATTTTCGTGTGCTATAACCCACGCCTTCCGAGTGTGCATGGGCCCCCAGAACCGGATCGCGTAAAATTTTTCTGGGCCATCAAATACGACCTAAGGAACCATAGTCACCGCCCTGCCATGACCGTTCCTCATTTTTTTGCGTTTTACGGCAAAAAAACTAGAATTCCGCCCGATTCCCATATTTTCGTGTGCTATAGCCCACTCCTTCCGATTGGGCCTAGGCCCCTAGGACCCCAATCGCCTAAAAAATTTTCGGGCCATAAATTATGACCTAAGGAATCATAGTTATCGCCTCGCCATGACCGTTCCTCGTTTGTTTTTGTTTTACGGCTAAAAACCTAGAATTCTGCCCGATTCACATATTTTCGTGTGCTATATAGCCCAGCGTCTTCCGAGTGGGTCCCGAGCCCCCGAAACCGGATCGCCTAAAAGTTTTTCGGGCCATGAAATACGACCTAAGGAACCATATTTATCGCCCCGCCATGACCGTTCCTCGTTGTTTTTCATTTTACAGCAAAAAAACTAGAATTCCGCCCGATTCCCATATTGTCGTGTGCTATAGCCCAAGCCTTCCGAGTGGGCCCGGGCCCACCGAACCCCGATCGCCTAAAATTTTTCCAAGCCATCAAATTCGACCTAAGGTACCATAGTCAGTGCCCTGCCATGATCGTTCCTCATTTATTTGTGTTTTACGGCAAAAAACTAGAAATCCGCCTGATTCCCATATTTGTGTGTGCTATAGCCCACGCCTTCTCAGTGTGCAGGGTACCCGGACCCAGATCGCCTAAAACTTTTCTGGGCCATCAATTACGACCTAAGGAACTATAGTCACCGCCCCTCCACGACCTTTTCTCATTTTTTTGCGTTTTACAGCTAAAAAACTAGAATTCTGCCCGATTCCCATATTTTCGTGTGCTATAGCCCACGCCTTCCGATTGGCCGCGGTACCCCGGACCCCGATCGCGTAAAACTTTTCCGAGCCATAAAATACGACCTAAGGAACTATAGTTCTCGCCTCGCCATGACCGTTCCTCATTGTTTTTGTTTTACGGTCAGAAACCTAGAATTCCGCCCGATTCCCATTTTTTCGTGTGCTATATAGCCCAACGCCTTCCGAGTGGGCCCGCGCCCCCGGAACCAAATAGCCTAAAACTTTTTCGGATAATGGAATAGGACCTAAGGAACCATTGTTATCTCCCCACCATGACCGTTCCTCGTTCTTTTGCATTTTACGGCCAAAAAACTAGAATTCCGCCTGATTCCCACATTTTCGTGTGCTATTGCTTACAACTTCCGAGTGGGCCGGGTCCCCCTTAAATACGACCTAAGGCACCATAATCACCGCCCACCATGACCGTTCCTTTTTATTTGCGTTTTACAGACAAAAAACTAGAATTCCGCCCGATTCCCATATTTTCGTGTCCTATAGCCCACGCCTTCCCAGTGGGCAAGGCCCCCCGGACCCAGATAGCCTAAAAAGATTTCGGGCCATCAAATACGACCTAAGGAACCATAGTCACAGCCCCGCCATGACCGTTCCTTGTTATTTTGCATTTTATGGCCCAAAAACTATAATTCCGCCTGATTCCCATATTTTCGCGTGCTATAGCCCACGCTTTCGAGTGGGCTCGGGGCCCCCGGAACCGGATGGCATAAAAAAAAATTCTGGCGATCAAATACGACCTAAGGAATAATAGTCACCGCCCCGCCATGACTGTTCCTTGTTTGTTTGCGTTTTACGGCCAAAACACTAGAATTACGCTCGATTCCCATATTTTCGTGTGCTATAGCCCACGCTTTCCGAGTGGGTCCGAGCCCCCCGGACCTCGATTGCCAAAAAATTTCTGGGGCATCAAATATGACTTAAGGAACCATAGTCACCTCCCCTCCATGACCGTTCCTCGTTATTTTGTGTTTTACGGCCAAAAAACTATAATTCCGCCCGATTACCATATTTTCGTGTGCTATAGCGCATGCCTTCTGAGTGGGCCAGGGGTCCGCGGAACCGGATAGCCAAATTTTTTTTTCGGGCGATCAAATACGACCTAAGGAATCATAGTCACCGCCCCGCCATGTCTGTACATCATTGATTTGCGTTTTACGGCCAAAACACTAGAATTACGCTCGATTCCCATATTTTCGTGTGCTATAGCCCACGCTTTCCGAGTGGGTCCGGGCCCCACGGACCTCGATTGCCAAAAATTTTCCGGGGCATCAAATATGACTTAAGGAACCATAGTCACCTCCCCTCCATGACCGTTCCTCGTTATTTTATGTTTTACGGACAAAAAACTATTATTCTGCCCGATTCCCATATTTTCGTGTGCTATAGCCCACGCCTTCTGAGTGGGCTGGGGGTCCCCGGAATCGGATCGCCTAAAAGGTTTTTGGGCCATTAAATACGACCTAAGGAACCATAGTCACCACCCCACCATGACCGTTCCTTTTAGTTTTGTCGTTTTATGGCCAAAAAACTAGAATTCCGCCCGATTCACATATTTTCGTGTCCTATAGCCCACACCTTACCAGTGGGTAGGGCCCCCGGGACCCGGATAGCCTAAAAATTTTCTGGGCCATCAAATACGACCTAAGGAACCATAGTCACCACCCCGCCATTGCCGTTCTTCGTTATTTTGCATTTTACGGCAAAAAAGTATAATTCCGCCCGATTCCCATATTTTCGCGTGCTATAACCCAAGCCTTCCGAGTGGGCCCGGGGCCCCCGGAATCGGATCGCCTTAAATTTTTCCGGGCCATCAAATACGACCTAAGGAATCATAGTCACTGCCCCTCCATGACCGTTCCTTTTAGTATTGCGTTTTACGGCCAAAAACCTAGAATTCCGCCTGATTCCCATATTTTTGTGTCCTATAGCCCACGCTTTCCCAGTGGGCAGGGCCCCACAGACCCGGGTAGCCTAAAAATTTTCCGAGCCATCAAATACGACCTAAGGAACCATAGTCACCACCTCGCCATGACCATTCCTCGTTTTGTTGCATTTTAGGGCCAAAAAACTAGAATTCCGCTCGATTCCCATATTTTCGTCTGCTATAGCCCACACCTTCAGAGTGGGTCCGGGCCCCACGGACCTCGATCACCTAAAATTTTTCAGGCCATCAAATACAATCTAAGGTACCATAGACACTGCCCCGACATGACCGTTTCTCGTTATTTTGCATTTTACTGCCAAAAAACTATAATTTCGCACGATTCCCATATTTTCGTGTGCTATAGCCCACACCTTCTGAGTGGGCTGGGGGTCCCCGGAACCGGATCGCCTAAAATTTTTCTGGGCCATCAAATACGACCTAAGGAACCATATTCACCGCCTTTCCATGACCGATCATCGTTATTTTGTGTTTTATAGCCAAAGAACTATAATTCCGCCCGATTCCCATATTTTTATGTGCTATAGACCACGCCTTCCGAGCGAGCCCGGGGCCCACAGAACCGGATCGCCTATAAGTTTTTACGGGCCATTACATACGACCTAAGGAACCATAGTCACTGCTCCCCATGACCTTTCCTCATTTGTTTTGCATTTTACGACCAAACAACAAGAATTTCGCCCGATTCCCATATTTTCGTGTGCTATAGCCCACGCCTTCCGATTGGGCCCAGTCCCCCGGACCCCGATCACATAAAAGTTTTCCGAGCCATAAAATACGACCTAAGGAACCATAGTTCTCGCCTCTCCATGACCGTTCCTCATTGTTTTTGTTTTACGGTCAGAAACCTAGAATTCCGCCCGATTCCCATTTTTTCGTGTGCTATATAGCCCAACGCTTTCCGAGTGGGCCCGGGCTTCTGGAACAGAATAGCCTAAAACTTTTCCGGGCAATGGAATACAACCTAAGGAACCATAGTTATAGCCCCGCCATGACCGTTCCTTGTTCTTTTGCATTTTACGGCCAAAAAATTAGAATTCCGCCTGATTCCCATTTTTTCGTGTGCTATTGCTTACAACTTCCCAGTGGGCCAGTCCCTCTTAAATACGACCTAAGGCACCATAATCACCGCCCACCATGACCGTTCCTTTTTATTTGTGTTTTACAGATAAAAAACTAGAATTCCGCCCGATTCCCATATTTTCGTGTCCTATAGCCCACGCCTTCCCAGTGGGCAAGGCCCCCCGGACCCGGATAGCCTAAAATGATTCCGGGCCATCAAATACGACCTAAGTAACCATAGTCACCGCCCCGCCATGACCGTTCCTCGTTATTTTGCATTTTACGGCCCAAAAACTATAATTCCGCCTGATTCCCATATTTTCGCATGCTATAGCCCACGCTTTCGAGTGGGCCCGGGGCCCCCGGAACCGGATGGCATAAAAAAATTTTCAGGCCAACAAATACGACCTAAGGAATCATAGTCACCGCCCCGCCATGACTGTTCCTCGTTTGTTTGCGTTTTATGGCCAAAATCTAGAATTACGCCCGATTCCTATTTTTTCGTGTTCTATAGCCCACGCCTTCCGAGTGGGTCCAGGTCCCCCAAACCTCGATTGCCTAAAATTTTCCAGGCCATTAAATACGACCTAAGGAACCATAGTCACCGCCCCGCCATGACCGTTCCTCGTTATTTTGCCTTTTACGGCCAAAAAACTATAATTCCGCCCGATTACCATATTTTCGTGTGCTATAGCCCAAGCCTTCTGAGTGGGCCAGGGGTCCGCGGAACCAGATTGCCAAATTTTTTTTTCGGGCGATCAAATATGACCTAAGGAATCATAGTCACCGCCCCGCCATGTCTGTCCCTCATTGATTTGTGTTTTACGGCCAAAACACTAGAATTACGCCCGATTCTCATATTTTCGTGTGCTATAGCCCACGCCTTCTGAGTGGGTCCAGGCCCCCCGGACCTCGACTGCCAAAAATTTTCCGGGGCATCAAATACGACCTAAGGAACCATAGTCACCACCCCTCCATGACCGTTCCTCGTTATTTTACGTTTTACAGACAAAAAACTATAATTCTGCCCGATTCCCAAATTTTCGTGTGCTATATAGCCCACGCCTTCTGAGTGGGCTGGGGGTCCCCTGAATCGGATCGGCTAAAAAGTTTTTGGGCCATTAAATACGACCTAAGTAACCATAGTCACCGCCCCCACCATGACCGTTCCTTTTAGTTTTGTCGTTTTACGGCCAAAAAACTAGAATTCCGCCCGATTCACATATTTTCGTGTCCTATAGCCCACGCCTTCCCATTGGGTAAGGCCCTAGGGACCCGGATAGCCTAAAAATTTTCTGGGCCATTAAATACGACCTAAGGAACCATATTCACCACCCCGCCATTACCTTTCTTCGTTATTTTGCGTTTTACGGCCAAAAAACTATAATTCCGCCCGATTCCCATATTTTCGCGTGCTATAACCCAAGCCTTCCGAGTGGGCCCAGGGCCACCAGAATCGGATTGCCTTAAATTTTTTCCGGGCCATCAAATACGACCTAAGGAATCAGAGTCACCGCCCCGCCATGACCGTTCCTTTTAATATCGCATTTTACGGCCAAAAACCTAGAATTTCGCCCGATTCCCATATTTTTGTGTCCTATAGCCAACGCTTTCCCGGTGGGCAGGGCCCCCCAGACCCGGGTAGCCTAAAAATTTTCCAAGCCATAAAATACGACCTAAGGAACCATAGTCACCACCTCGCCATGACCATTCCTCGTTTTGTTGCGTTTTATGGCCAAAAACCTAGAATTTCGCCTGATTCCCATATTTTCGTGTGCTATAGCCCACGCCTTCAGAGTGGGTCTGGGCCCCACGAACCTCGATCACCTAAAATTTTTCGGGCCATCAAATACAACCTAAGGTACCATAGACACTGCCCCAACATGACTGTTTCTCGTTATTTTGCGTTTTACGTCCAAAAAACTATAATTTCGCACGATTCCTATATTTTCGTGTGCTATAGCCCACGCCTTCTGAGTGGGATGGAGGTCTCCGGAACCGGATCGCCTAAAATTTTTTCGGGCCATCAAATATGACCTAAGGAACCATAGTCACCACCCCTCTATGACCGATCATCGTTATTTTGTGTTTTATGGCCAAAGAACTATAATTTCGCCCGATTCCCATATTTTTATGTGCTATAGACCACACCTTCTGAGCGGGCCCGGGGCCCACGGAATCGGATTGCCTATAAGTTTTTACGGGCCATTACATACGACCTAAGGAACCATAGACACCGCCCCCCATGTCCTTTCCTCATTTGTTTTGCATTTTACGACCAAACAACAAGAATTCCGCTCGATTCTCATATTTTCGTGTGCTATAACCCACGCCTTCCCAGTGGGCAGGGCCCCCTAGACCCGAATCAAAAATACTTTTTTCGGGCCATAAAATACGACCAAAGGAACCATAGACACCGCCCCTCCATGACCATTCCTCATAGTTTTGCGTTTTCGGCCAAAAAACTAGAATTCAGCCACATTCCCATATTTTCGTGTGCTATACCCCATGACTTCCGAGTGGGCTCGGGACTCCCGTACCCCCGATCACCTAAAACCTTTTCGGGCTATCAAATACGACCTAAGGAACCATAGTCACCGCCCCTCGATGACCGTTCCTCATTCGTTTTGCATTTTACGGCCAAAAAACTAGAATTCCGCTCGATTCCCATATTTTCATGTGCTATAGCCCACGCCTTGCGAGTGTGACCGGGCCCACGGACCCGTATCGCCTAAAATTTTTCCGAGCCATCAAATACGACCTAAGGAACCATAGTCACCGCCCCGCCATGACCGTTCCTCATTTGTTTGCGTTTTACATCCAAAAAACTAGAATTTCGCCCAATTCCCATATTTTCGTGTGCTATAGCCCATGCCTTCCGAGTGGGCCCGGGCCCACCAGACACCGATAGCCTAAAAATTTTCCAAGCCATGAAATACGACCTAAGGAACCATAGTTACTGCCTCTCCATGATCGTTCCTCATTTTTTGGAGTTTAACGGCCAAAACCTAGAATTCCGCCTGATTATCATATTTCCGTGTACTAGCCTACGCCTTCCCAGTGGGCCCTCCCAAAACCGGATAGCCTAAAATATTTTCTGGCCATCAAATATGACCTAAGGAACCATAGTCACAGCCCCTCCATGACCGTTCCTCATTATTTTGCGTTTTACGGCCAAAAAACTTGAATTGCGCCCGATTCCCATATATTCGTGTGCTATAGCCCACGCCATTCGAGTGGGCCCGGGCCCCCTCACCCTGATCGCCTAAAATTTTTTTGGGCCATAAATTACGACCTAAGGAATCATAGTTATCGCCTCGCCATGACCGTTCCTCATTTTATTTTATCATTTTACGGCCAAAAACCTAGAATTCCACCCGATTCACATATTTTCATGTGCTATATAGCCCAGCGCCTTCCGAGTGGGCCCAGGCCCCCAGAACCAGATCGCCTAAACATTTTCCGGGCAATGGAATACGACCTAAGGAACCATAGTAAATGCCCCGCCATGACCGTTCCTCGTTCTTTTGCATTTTACGGCCAAAAAACTAGAATTTCGTCCGATTCCCATATTTTCGTGTGCTATTGCCTACGCCTTCCGAGTGGGCCCGGGCTCCTTGACACCGATCGCCTAAAAATTTTCCGGGCCATGAAATAAGACCTAAGGTACCATATCACCTCCCACCATGACCGTTCCTTTTTTTTTTTTGCATTTTACGGACAAAATAGTAGAATTCCGCCCGATTCCTATACTTTCGTGTCGTATTGCCCAAGCCTTCCTAGTGGGCAGGCCCCCCCGGACCTGGATAGCCTAAAAAGATTCCGGGCCATCAAATACGACCTAAGGGACCATAGTCACCACCCCGCCATGACTGTTCCTCGTTATTTTGCATTTTACGGCCCAAAAACTATAATTCCGTCCGATTCCCATATTTTCGCGTACTATAGCCCACGCCTTTCGAGTGGGCATGGGGCCCCCGGAATCGGATCGCCTAAAATTTTTTTCGAGCGATCAAATACGACCTAAGGAATCATAGTCACCTCCCCGCCATAACTGTTCCTCGTTTGTTTGCGTTTTACGGCCAAAAAACTAGAATTACGCCCGATTCCCCTTTTTTTGTGTGCTATAGCCCACGCCTTCCGAGTGGGTCCGGGCCCCCCGAACCTCGATTGCCTAAAATTTTCCTGGCCATCAAATATGACCTAAAGAACCATTGTCACCTACCCGCCATGACCGGTCCTCGTTATGTTGCGTTTTACGGCCAATAAACTATAATTCTGCCCGATTCCCATATTTTCGCGTGCTATAGCCCACGCCTTCTGAGTGGGCCGGGGGCCCCCGGAACCGGATCGCCTAATATTTTTTCTGGGCTATCCAATACGACCTAAGGAATCATAGTCACCGCCCCACCATGTCTGTTCCTTGTTTGTTTTGCGTTTTACGGCCAAAACACTAGAATTACGCCCGATTCCCATATTTTCGTATGCTATAGCCCACGCCTTTCGAGTGGGTCCGGGCCCCCGGACCTTGATTGCCTAAAAATTTTCGGGCCATTAAATACGACCTAAGGAACCCTATTCACCGCTCTGCCATGACCGTTCCTCATTATTTTGTGTTTTATGGCCAAAAAACTATAGTTCCGCCCGATTCCTATATTTGCATGTGCTATAGACCACGCCTTCCGAGTGGGCCCGGGGCCCACTGAACCTGATCGCCTAAAACTTTAACGAGCCATTAAATATGACCTAAGGAACCATAGTCACCGCCCCGCCATGACCGTTCCTTTTAGTTTTGCGATTTACGGCTAAAAAACTAGAATTCCGCTCGATTCCTATATTTTGGTGTCCTAATGCCCACGTCTTCCCAGTGGGCAGGGCCCCCCGGACCTGGATAGCCTAAAACCATTTCGGGCCATCAAATACGAACTAAGGAACCATAGTCACCACCCCGCCATGACCGTTCCTCGTTATTTTGCGTTTTACAGCCAAAAAACTATAATTCCGCCCGATTCCCATATTTTCGCGTGCTTTAGCCCACACCTTCCGAGTAGGCCCGGGGCTCCCGAAACCAGATCGCCTAAAAGTTTTTCCAGGCCATCAAATACAACCTAAGGAATCAGAGTCACCGCCACGCTACGACAGTTCCTCGCTTTTTTTTGCGTTTTAAGGCCAAAAAACTATAATTCGGCCCGATTCCCATATTTTCGTGTGCTATAGCCCACGCCTTCCTAGTGAGCCCGGGGCCCCCGGAACCGGATCGCCTAAAACTTTTTCGGGCCATGAAATATGACCTAAGGGACCATAGTCACCGCCCACCATGACCATTACTCCTTTTGTTTTGCGTTTTACGGACAAAAAACTAGAATTCCGCCCGATTCAAATATTTTCGTGTCCTATAGCCCACGCCTCCCAGTAGGCAGGCCCCCCAGACCCAGATAGTCTAAAAAATTTTCGGGCCATGAAATACGACCTAAGTAACCATAGTCACCGGCCCGCCATGACCGTTCCTCGCTATTTTGTGTTTTACGACCAAAAAACTATAATTCCGCCCGATTCCCATATTTTCGCGTAATATAGCCCACGCCTTCCGAGTGGGCCCGGGGCCCCCATAACTGGATCGCCTTAAATTTTTCCGGGACATTAAATATGACCTAAGGAACCATAGTCACTGCCTCGCCATGACCGTTCCTCATTTCTTTTACGTTTTATGACCAAACAACAAAACTTTCGTCTGATTCCCATATTTTCGCGTGCTATAGCCCACGCCTTCCCAGTGGGGCCAGGGCCCCCGGAACCGGATAGCCTAAAATTTTTTCAGGGCCATCAAATATGACCTAAGGAATCATAGTCACCGCTCCGCCATGACCATTTCTTGTTATTTTGCGTTTTACGGCCAAAAAACAATAATTTCGCCGATTCCTATATTTTTGTGTGCTATAGCCCACGCCTTCTGAGTGGGCCGGGGGCCCTCGGAACCGGATCGCTTAAAAATTTTTCCGAGCGATCAAATACGACCTAAGGAATCATAGTCACTGCCTCGCCATGTCTATTCGTCGTTTTATTGTGTTTTACGGCCAAAACACTAGAATTACGCCCGATTCCCATATCTTCGTGTGCTATAGCCCACGCCTTCCGAGTGGGTCCGGACCCCCCGGACCTCGATTGCCTAAAATTTTCCAGGCCATCAAATAAGACCTAAGGAACCATAGCCACAGCCCCGCCATGACTGTTCCTCATTATTTTGCATTTTACGGCCAAAAAACTATAATTCCGCCTGATGCCCATATTTTCGTGTGCTATAGCCCACGCCTTCTGAGTGGGCCGGGGGCCCCGGGAACCGGATCGCCTAAAAAATTTTTCGGGTGATCAAATACGACCTGAGGAATCATAGTCATCGCCCTGCCATGTATGTTCCTCGTTTTTTGAGTTTTAAAGCTAAAACACTAGAATTATGCCTGATTCGCATATTTTAGTGTGCTAGCCCATGCCTTCTGAGTGGGTCCGGGCCCCCTGGACCTTGATTGGTTAAAATTTTCCAGGCCATTAAATACGACCTAAGGAACCATATTCACCGCTCTGCCATGACCGTTCCTCATTATTTTGTGTTTTTTGGCCAAAAAACTATAGTTCCGCCTGATTCCTATATTTGCATGTGCTATAGACCACGCCTTCCGAGTGGGCCCGGGGCCCACTGAACCTGATCGCCTAAAAGTTTAACGAGCCATTAAATACGACCTAAGGAACCATAGTCACCGCCCCGCCATGACCGTTCCTTTTAGTTTTGCGTTTTATGGCTAAAAAACTGGAATTCCGCTCGATTCCTATATTTTGGTGTCCTAAAGCCCACGTCTTCCCAGTGGGCAGGGCCCCCCGGACCTGGATAGCCTAAAAATTTTTCAGGCCATCAAATACGACCTAAGGAACCATAGTCACCACCCCGCCATGACCGTTCCTCGTTATTTTGCATTTTACGGCCAAAACACTATAATTCTGCCCGATTCCCCTATTTTCGCGTGCTTTAGCCCACGCCTTCCGAGTAGTCCCGGGGACCCCGGAACCGGATCGCCTACAATTTTTTCCAGGACATCAAATACAACCTAAGTAATCATAGTCACCGCCCCGCTATGACCGTTCCTCGTTTCTTTGCGTTTTACGGCCAAAAAACTATAATTCCGCCTGATTCCCATATTTTCGTGTGCTATAGCCCACGTCTTCCTAGTGAGCCCCGGACCACCGTAACCGGATCGCCTAAAATTTTTTAGGGCCATCAAATACGACCTAAGGAACCATAGTCACCGCCCCGCCATGACCGTTCCTTGTTATTTTGCGTTTTACGGCCAAACAACTATAATTCCGCCCGATTCCCATATTTACGCGTACTATAGCCCACGCCTTGCAAGTGGTCCCAGGCCCACCGGACCCGGATCGCCTAAAAACAATTTTGGGCCATCAAATACGACCTAAGGAACCATAGTCACCGCCCCGCCATGACCTTTCCTCATCTCTTTTGCGTTTTTCGACCAAACAACAAGAATTCCGCCCGATTCCCATATTTTCGTGTGCTATAGCCCACACCTTCCCATTGGGCAGGACCCCCTAGACCCGAATCGACAAAACTTTTTCCGGGCCATCAAATATGACCTAAGGAACCCTAGTCACCGTCCCGCTATGATCGTTCTTCATAGTTTTGCATTTTCGGCCAATAAACTAGAATTCCGTCACATTCCCATATTTTCGTGTGCTAAAGCCCATGCCTTCCGAGTGGGCTCGGTCCTCTCGAACCCCCGATCGCCTAATATTTTTTTGGGCCATCAAATACGACCTAAGGAACCATAGTCACCGCCCCGCCATGACCGTTCCTCATTGTTTTTGCATTTTACGGCCAAAAAACTAGAATTCCGCCCGATTCCCATATTTTCGTGTGCTATAGCCCATGCCTTGCGAGTGGGCCCGGGCTCACCGGACCCGGATTGCCTACAATTTTTCCAAGCCATCAAATATGACCTAAGGAACCATAGTCACTGCCCCGCCATTACCGTTCCTCATTTGTTTGCGTTTTACTGCCAAAATACTAGAATTCCGCCCGATTCCCTTAATTTCGTGTGCTATAGCCCACGCCTTCCGAGTGGGCCCTGGCCCCCCATACACCGATCGCCTAAAAATTATCCAGGTCATGAAATACGACCTAAGGAACCATAGTTACTGCCCCGCCATGATCGTTCCTCATTTATTTGAGTTTAACGGCCCAAAACTAGAATTCCGCTCGATTACCATATTTTTGTGTACTATAGCTTACGCCTTCCCGGTGGGTCCCCCAATCCCGGATAGCCTAAAATTTTTCCAGGCCATCAAATACGACCTAAGGAACCATATCACTGCCCCGCCATGACTGTTCATCATTTTTTTTGTTTTAGGGCCAAAAACCTAGAATTCCGCCCGATTCACATATTTTCGTGTGCTATATAGCCCAGCGCCTTCCAAGTGGGCCCGGAGCCCCCGAAACCGGATTGCCTAAAAATTTTCCGGGACATGAAATACGACCTAAGGAACCATAGTTATCGCCCCGCCATGACCGTTCCTCATTTTTTTGCATTTTACGGCAAAATACTAGAATTCCACCCGATTCCCATATTTTCGTGTGCTATAGCCCACGGCTTCCGAGTGGGCCTGGGCCCCCAGACCCTGATCGCCTAAAATTTTTTTGGACAATAAAATACGACCTAAGGAATCATAGTTATCGCCTCGCAATGACTATTCCTTGTTTTTTTTGTTTTACGGCCAAAAACCTAGAATTCCGCCCGATTCACATATTTTCGTGTGCTATATAGCCCAGCGCCTTCTGAGTGGGCCTGGAGCCCCCGGAACCGGATCGCCTAGAAATTCTCTAGGCCATGAAATACGACCTAAGGAACCACAGTTATCGTCCCGACATGACCGTTCCTTGTTTTTTTTCATTTTACGGATAAAAAAATTAGAATTCCGCCTGATTCCTATATTGTCGTGTGCTATAGCCCACGCCTTCCGAGTGGGCCCGGGACCCCCGAACCCCGATCACCTAAAATTTTTCCAGGCCATCAAATTCGACCTAAGGTACCATAGTCAGCGACCCGCCATGACCGTTCCTCATTTATTTGCGTTTTACGGCAAAAAAACTAGAATTCTGCCTGATTCCCAGTGCGCAGGGCCACCGGACCCAGATCGCCTAAAAAATTTTTTGGCCATCAAATACGACCTAAGGAACTATAGTCACCGCCCCGCCATCACCTTTCCTTTTTTGTTTTTGCGTTTTACTACCAAAAAACTATAATTCCACCTGATTCCCATATTTTTGTGTGCTATAGCCCACGCCTTCTGAGTGCATCGGGGGCCCCCGGAACCGGAACGCCTAAAATTTTTCCGGGCCATCAAATACGACATATGGAATCATAGTCACTGCCCCGCCATGACCGTTCCTCGTTATTTTGTGTTTTATGGCCAAATAACTATAATTCCGCCCGATTCCCATATTTTCTTGTGCTATAGACCACGCCTTCCGAGTGGCCCCGGGGCTCACTGAACCGGATCGCCTAAAACTTTTCCGGGTCAAGACATACGACCTAAGGAATCATAGTTACCGCCCCACCATGACCGTTCCTCATTATTTTGCATTTTATGGCCAAAAAACTAGAATTCTGCCGGATTCCCATATTTTCGCGTGCTATAGCTCATGCCTTCCGAGTGGTCCCGGGGCCCCAGGAACCGGATAGCCTTAAATTTTTTTTGGGCCATCAAATATGACCTAAGGAATAATAGTCACTGCCGCTCCATGACCCTTCCTCATTATTTTGCGTTTTAGGTCCAATAAACTAGAATTCTGCCTGATTCCCATATTTTCATGTGATATAGCCCACGCCTTCCGAGTGGGTTCGAACCCCACAGACCTCGATCGCCTAAAATTTTCCGGGCCATCATATACGACCTAAGGAACCATAGTCACCGCCCCACCATGACCTTTTTCGTTATTTTGCCTTTTACGGCCAAAAAACTATAATTCCGCCCGATTCCCATATTTTCGCGTGCTATAGCCCATGCCTTCCGAGTGGGCCTGGGGGACCCCGGAACCGGATAGCCTTAAATTTTTTCGGGCCATCAAATAGGACCTAAGGAATCATAGTCACCGCCGCGCCATGACCCTTCCTCATTTTGTTGCGTTTTAGGACAAAAAGCCTAGAATTCCGCCCGATTCCCATATTTTCGTGTCCTATAGCCCACGCCTTCCCAGTGGGCAGGGCCCCAAGACCCGGATAGCCTACAAATTTTTCAGGCCGTCAAATACGACCTAAGGAACCATAGTCACTGCCACGCCATGTCCGTTCCTAGTTATTTTGTGTTTTACGGCCAAAAAACTATAATTCCGCACGATTCCCATGTTTTCGTGTGCTATAGCCCACGCCTTCTGAGTAGGCCGGGGGCCCCCGGAACCGGGATGACTAAAATTTTTTCGGGCCATCAAATACGACCTAAGGAACCATAGTCATCGCCCAGCCATCACCGTTCCTCGTTATTTTGTGTTTTATGGCCAAAGAACTATAATTTCTCCCGATTCCCATATTTACGTATGCTATAGACCACGCCTTTCGAGTGGCCCCGGATCCCTCTGAACCGGATTGCCTAAAACTTTTTCGGGTCAAGAAATACGACCTAAAGAATCATAGTTACCACCCCGCCATGACCGTTCCTCGTTATTTTGCGTTTTGCAGCCCAAAAACTAGAATTCCACCGGATTCCCATATTTTTGTGTCCTATAGCCCACACCTTCCAGTGGGCAGGGCCCCCCGGACCAGAATAGCCTAAAAATTTTTCGGGCTATCAAATACGACCTAAGGAACCATAGTCACCGCCACGCCATGACCGTTCCTTGTTTCTTTGCGTTTTACGACCAAAAAACTAGAATTCCGTCCGATTCCCATATTTTCGTGTGCTATAGCCCACGCTTTCCGAGTGGGTCCGGGCCCCACGGACCTAGATCACCTAAAATTTACCGTGCCATCAAATACGACCTAAGGAACTATAGTCACCGCCCCGCCATGACCATTCCTCGTTCTTTTGTGTTTTATGGCCAAAGAACTATAATTTCTCTTGATTCCCATATTTTCGTGTGCTATAGACCACGCCTTCCGAGTGGCCCCGGGGCCCACTGAACCGTATCGCCTAAAACTTTTCCGGGTTGAGAAATACGACCTAAGGAATCATAGTTACCACCCCGCCATGACCGTTCCTCGTTATTTTGCGTTTTGCAGCCCAAAAACTAGAATTCCGCCGGATTCCCATATTTTCGTGTCCTATAGCCCACGCCTTCCAGTGGGCAAGGCCCCCTGGACCCGGATAGCCTAAAAATTTTCCGGGCCATCAAATACGACCTAAGGAACCATAGTCACCGCCACGCCATGACCGTTCCTCATTTCTTTGCATTTTACAACCAAAAAACTAGAATTCTGCCCGATTCTCATATTTTCGTGTGCTATAGCCTACGCCTTCCGAGTGGGTCCGGGCCCCACGGACCTCGATTGCCTAAAATTTTCCATGCCATCAAATACGACCTAAGGAACCATAGTCACAACCCCGCCATGACCATTCCTCGTTATTTTGCGTTTTACGGCCAAAAAATTATAATTCCGCCTGATTCCCATATTTTCGCGTGCTATAGCCCACGCCTTCCGAGTGGGCCCGGGGGACGCCGGAACCGGATAGCCTTTAATTTTTTCTGGGCCATCCAATACGACCTAAGGAATCATAGTCACCACCCCGCCATGACCGTACCTCATTTCTTTGCGTTTTAGGGCCAAAAAACTAGAATTCCGCCCGATTCCCATATTTTCATGTGCTATATCCCACGCCTTCCGAGTACGTTCGGGCCCCACGGACCTCGATCGCCTAATAATTTTTGGGCCATCAAATACGACCTAAGGAACCATAGTCACCGCCCCGACATGACGGTTCCTCGTTATTCTGCGTTTTACGGACAAAAAACAACAATTCCGTATGATTTCCATATTTTCGTGTGTTATAGCCCACGCCTTCTGAGTGGGCCGGGGGCCCCCGGAACCGGAACCCCTAAAATTTTTCCGGGCCATCAAATACGACATAAGAAACCATAGTCACTGCCCCGCCATGACCGTTCCTCGTTATTTTGTATTTTATGGCCAAATAACTATAATTCCGCCCGATTCCCATATTTTCTTGTGCTATAGACCACGCCTTCCGAGTGGCCCAGGGGCCCACTGAACCGGATCGCCTAAAACTTTTCCGTGTCTAGAAATACGACCTAAGGAATCATAGTTACTGCCCCCACCATGACAGTTCCTCATTATTTTGTGTTTTGTAGCCAAAAAACTAGAATTCCGCCGGATTCCCATATTTTCGCGTGCTATAGCCCATGCCTTCCGAGTGGTCCCGGGCCCCCGGAACCGGATAGCCTTACATTTTTTTTTGGGTGATCAAATATGACCTAAGGAATCATAGTCACCGTCGTGCCATGACCCTTCCTCATTATTTTGCATTTTAGGGCCAAAAAACTAGAATTCTGCCCGATTCCCATATTTTCGTGTGCTATAGCCCACGCCTTCCGAGTGGGTTCGAACCCCACGAACCTCGATCGCCTAAAATTTTCCGGGCCATCATATACGACCTAAGGAACCATAGTCACCGCCCCGCCATGACCGTTCTCGTTATTTTACCTTTTATGGCCAAAAAACTATAATTCCGTCCGATTCCCATATTTTCGCGTGCTATAGCCCATGCCTTCCGAGTGGGTCTGGGGGACCCCAGAACCAGATAGCCTTAAATTTTTTCCGGGCCATCAAATATGACCTAAGGAATCATAGTCACCGCCGTGCTATGACCCTTCCTCATTTTGTTGCGTTTTAGGGCCAAAAAACTAGAATTCCGCCCGATTCCCATATTTTCGTGTCCTATAGCACACGCCTTCCCAGTGGGCAGGGCCCCCCAGACCCGGATAGCCTACAAATTATCCGGGCCCTCAAATACGACCTAAGGAACCATAGTCAGCACCACGCCATGTCCATTCCTAGTTATTTTGTGTTTTACGGCCAAAAAACTATAATTCCGCACGATTCCCATATTTTCGTGTGCTATAGCCCACGCCTTCTGAGTGGGCCGGGGGCCCCCGGAACCGGATCGCCTAAAATTTTTCCGGGCCATCAAATACAACCTAAGGAACCATATTCATCGCCCCGCCATGACCGTTCCTCGTTATTTTGTGTTTTATGGCCAAAGAACTATAATTTCTCCCGATTCCCATATTTTCGTGTGCTATAGACCACGCCTTTCGAGTGGCCCCGGGGCCCATTAAACCGGATCACCTAAAACTTTTTCGGGTCAAGAAATACGACCTAAGGAATCATAGTTACCATCCCGCCATGACCGTTCCTCGTTATTTTGCGTTTTGCAGCCCAAAAACTAGAATTCCGCCGGATTCCCATATTTTCGTGTCTTATAGCCCACGCCTTCCAGTGGGTAAGGCCCCCGGACCCGGATAGCCTAAAAATTTTTCAGGCCATCAAATACAACCTAAGGAACCATAGTCACCGCCATGCCATGACCGTTCCTCGTTATTTTGCGTTTTACAGCCAAAAAACTATAATTCCGCCCGATTCCCTTATTTTCGCGTGCTATAGCCCACGCTTCCGAGTGGGCCCGGGGGACCCCGGAACCGGATAGCCTTAAATTTTTTCTGGGCCATCCAATACGACCTAAGGAATCATAGTCACCACCCCGCCATGAACCTACCTCATTTCTTTGCGTTTTAGGGCCAAAACACTAGAATTCCGCCCGATTCCCATATTTTCATGTGCTATAGCCCATGCCTTTCGAGTGGGTTCGGGCCCCACGGAACTCGATCATCTAACAATTTTTGGGCCATCAAATATGACCTAAGGAACCATAGTAACCGCCCCGACATGACGGTTCCTCGTTATTCTGCGTTTTACGGACAAAAAACTATAATTCCGCATGATTTCCATATTTTCGTGTATTATAGCCCATGCCTTCTGAGTGGGCCGGGGGCCCCCGAAACCGTAACGCCTAAAATTTTTCCGGGCCATCAAATACGACATAAGGAACTATAGTCACTGCCCCGCCATGACCGTTCCTCGTTATTTTGTGTTTTATGGCCAAATAACTATAATTCCGCCCGATTCCTATATTTTTTTGTGCTATAGACCACGCCTTCCGAGTGGCCCAGGGGCTCACTAAACCGGATCGCCTAAAACTTTTCCGTGTCAAGAAATACGACCTAAGGAATCATAGTTACCTCCCCCACCATGACCGTTCCTCATTATTTTGCGTTTTGTAGCCAAAAAACTAGAATTCCACCGGATTCCCATATTTTCGCGTGCTATAGCCCATGCCTTCCGAGTGGTCCCGGGGCCCCCGGAGCCGGATAGCCTTAAATTTTTTTGGGCCATCAAATATGACCTAAGGAATCATAGTCACCGTCGTGCCATGACCCTTCCTCATTATTTTGCGTTTTAGGGCCAAAAAACTAAAATTCTGCCCGATTCCCATATTTTTGTGTGCTATAGCCCACGCCTTCCGAGTTGGTTCAAACCCCACGGACCTCGATCGCCTAAAATTTTCCGGGCCATCATATACGACCTAAGGAACCATAGTCACCGCCCCGCCATGACCGTTCTCGTTATTTTACCTTTTACGGCCAAAAAACTATGGTATTCACTTTTACCCTAACATTCATGTCACGACCAAGTTTCTTCTATAGGCCATGATGGCGCCCAACGTCTCCTCTAGGCAAGGCAATGGAGAACTAATCATGTAATTGCTCTTTTTAATAAAATTTCCAAGTAGTTGAATTCCATTTACGAAGAAAATGAGGAGTAGAAAAATAAAGTAAAACGAATGCTAATAAGTGAACAAATACGGTGACATAAATACTCCAAAACCATAAAGTCTACTAGTATGTGTTCCAAGACCTGGTGTCACAAGTGTATGAGAAACTAGTAGAATATACAAAACTCTTACTACTGTCTAAAATAAAAGTGGACAGAAAATAGATGCAAAAGAGAGATTCTAGGTGCTACAGAATGGCTCAGGAATCAACTCACCACTTGTCCTCGGGGTAAAGAGGGTGCGCGCCGATATGACCGCCAGATGCACCTGCCTCAGATCCTGCATGATTAGTGCAGAAGTTTAGAGTGAGTACATAAATAACATGTACCCAGTAAGTATCTAGTCTAACCTCGAAGAAGTAGTGACGAGGGGTCGACATCGACACTTACTATGGGCTAACAATAAAATACAGAAGTTCTATATAACCATGGTTTATGTGAATAATAATAATAACTCAGTAACAAGTAGTGAATAAACAACTCTCTCACTAATAGTAAATCCCAAGTCAATTTCTGTTATCAAATAATTATAACCTCTCAAGCCATAAAATAATATAAGGTATAATTAGGCTCATAGTATTATCACGCACGATTTATGCCGATGTCGTACGGCCCGATCCAGAATAATGTGTTCATTGTCGAGGGGCGAGCGGCACGAATCATAGATACATCTATTCTACTGCCGAGGTATTCGGCCCGCTCCACAAGAAGAGAGGATACTTTATGAACATATGATTTAAAAGCTATTACAAGGCTAATACACAAAGAAGCACAATTTCTATTAATGGTCAAGTAACCCGCCAAAACTCAAGTAAGTGAAATTCGATCTTTTATAATTCCTCAATCAAGTTCTAATATAATTTAGGCACTTTAATTAATAAGTAGGGTGCAAACATTATATGTATTTCATGATTTGGGCCCTAAACTACCCGGACATAAGCATAATTAGTAGCCACACATGGACTCTCGTCACCTTATGCGTATGTAGCCACCACAATTAGAAGTAAATAGTAATTTAAATCACCTATGGGGTAAATTCCCTCTTACAAGGTTAGGCAAGAGACTTACCTTGTCTCAAAGCTCAATTTCCGGCCTCAAATTCACTCTAAGGACCTAACTTGGTGCCGAACAATCCGAAGCTAGCCAAATATTATATAAAATAATCAATATACGCTCAAAGGTTAATAATTTAGCTATTAGAGCAATTACCCAATCCAAATTGGAAGATTCTTAAAATTCACCGCACGCTCACATGCCCGGATTCCAGAAATGTTTGAAGGTAATTGCTACCCATAACCTCACTAACTCAAATATATAATTTTCACTCAATTCCATGACCATTTTCGTGGCTAAATTCCATTTTTATCAAAGCATAAGTTTTTCCACTAAACCCACAATTTCTACACTTTATATGCTAAGAAGCTACCCAAAAATACATGTATTAAACTCATCTCATATAGAAATTACTTACCTCAAAGTGCTAGGTGAAAACCCCTCTCTAAGAAGCTCCAAAGTCTCCCAAGAAGTGAAATAAATGAACCAAAATGGCCTAACTCCCATCTTAAAAGAACCTCACAGCCCCCAATGATTTTTGCTTCTACGGAACATCGGCCGCTTCTGCGGACAAAGCCTTGTAGATGCGGACCATGCCCAGGTCTGCCCTTCCCGCTTTTCTAGGGTGAAGTCTCGCTTCTGCGAGCCAGCCTCCACGGCACATGCGTCGCACCTGCGTACCCTCCCGCTTCTGCGATCAGCTTTCTTGCATTTGTGCCTTCGCAGATGCGGTCCGTTCCTCGCTTCTACGACCATTGGGCAGTCCACTCAATTTCGCTTCTGCGGTCATTGGATCGCTTCGGCGAGCTTGCACCTGCGGCTAGTTCCTCGCAGGTGCGATTGCACCAAAAGTTCTGTTGCTTTAGCTATTTTCTCCAAGTCCAAACGCGTTCCGCGCATCATGCGAATGGCATCGGAGCCTCCCGAGGCCTCTCCCAAACATACTGACAAGTTCGTAACCACAAGACGGACCTGCTCAACCTCTCAAAACACGAAAAACAACACCAAAACTAAGAATCACACTCCAAACAAAATTGAATCAACTTATGAACTTCAAGTTCTTCTAACTTATTCCGAACGCGCCGAATCATACTTAAACTACTCAGAATGACACCAAATTCTGCGTGCAAGTCTTAAATCACTATATGTAACTATTCACGGACTCGAAATTCCAAACGAGCCTCGATAACATCAAAACCTACTTCAAATTAAATTTTAATAACTTTAAAACCTTCAATGCACCAACTTTCAACTTTAGGCACCGAAACGCTCCCGGGTCATCAAAAAGAAAAATCTGAATACACGTCCAAATCCAAAATCATCATACGAACCAATTGGGACCGGCAAATCCCGGTTTCAAGGTAGTTACTAAAAATGTTGACCCAATTTAAACTTAACCCTTTTAAGCCAATATTAAGGAACTACGTGTTCCGATTTCAACCTGAACCCTTCCAAAACTGAACTTAGCCATTCCCACAAGTCATAAAATAGTAAAAGCACTATTTATGTGAACAGGGAAAGAAAAATGACCGGTCGGGCCGTTACATTCTCCATCTCCTAAACAAATGTTCGTCCTCGAACGAGTCTAGAATCGTACCTGGAGTGCCGAATAAGTGTGGATATATGCTCTGCATGTCCTCATCGGTCTCCCAAGTCGCTTCCTCGACTGGTTAACCCCTCCGCTGAACCTTTACCGCAGAAATCTTCTTGGACCTCAACTAGAGAACTTGCCTATCAACAATGGCAACTAGCTCCTCCTCATAACCCAGGCTCTCATCTAACTGAACCATGCTGTAGTCTAACACATGCGACCTGTCGGCATGATACTTTCGGAGCATAGACACGTGGAAGACCGGATGAACTCTGGATAGACTGGGAGGTGAAGCAAGCTCATATGCAACCTCCCCAACTCGTCTCAACACCTCAAATGGACATATAAATCTTGGGCTCAATTTTCCCTTCTTCCCGAACCTCATGATTCCCTTCATCGGCAAGACTTTCAAGAGAACCTTCTCACCCACCATAAATGATAAATCACACGCCTTCTAATCCGTGTAACTCTTATGTCTGGACTGTGCCGTGCGAAGTCACTCCTGAATCAACTTTACCTTTTCCAAGGCATCCTTAACCAAATAAGTACCATACAACTTAGCCTCACCGGGCTAAAACCATCCGATGGGCGAATGACATCGGCGATCATATAAAGCCTCAAATTGATCCATCTCGATGCTGGACTGATAACTGTTGTTGTAAGCAACTTTGGCTAAAGGCAAGAATCGATCCCACTACTCTCCAAAGTTAATCACACATACTCTGAGCATATCCTCCAAGATCTGAATCGTACGCTCCGACTGCCCCTCGGTCTGTGGATGAAAGGCTGTGTTGAGCTCTACCCGAATCCCCAACTCACTCTGTAGAACCCTCCAAAAATGCGAAGTAAACTGAGGGCCTCTATCTGATATAGGCATTCCATGCAACTGAACAATCTATTGAATGTAAATCTGGGCTAATCTATCTGAAGAATATGTGGTCACAACCGGAATGAAGTGCGCTGACTTGGTCAACCTGTCGACAATGACCCAAACTACATAGAACGTCCTCAAGGTCCGCGGAAATCCAACTACGAAGTCCATAGTAATGCGTTCCCATTTCCACTAAGGTATAACCATCTGTTGGAGTAGGCCACCTGGCCTCTGATGCTCATACTTAACCTTGGCAATTTAGGCACCTCGCTATATACTCAACTATGTCCTTCTTCATCTGCCGCCACCAATAATGCTTCTTCAGGTCGTGATACATCTTTGTAGCACCTGGATGAATAGAATACTGAGAACTGTGTGCCTCAAGAATTGTTTCCCTCAATCGCTCTACATTAGGAACGCATAGACAGCTCTGGAGTCGCAGAACACCATCCACATTGATAGTAACCTCTTTTGCACCACCCTGTAGTATTGTATATCTGAGAACCAGTAAGTGCGGATCATCGTACTGGCGAGCCTTGATCTGCTCAAATAGTGAAGGCTGGGCGACGACGTATGCAAGAACTCGGCTGGGCTCTGAGATATCCAACCTCACAAGCCTGTTAGCCAAGGACTGAATGTCTAAAGCTAGTGGCCTCTCCTCTGCTGAAATGAATGACAAACTACCCATACTCGCCTCCTTTCTGTTCAATGCATCCGAAACCACATTTGCCTTGTTCGAATGATAAAGGATGGTAATATCATAATCTTTTAGTAACTCAAGCCACCTGCGCTGCCTCAAATTGAGATCCCTCTGCTTGAACAAATGTTGCAAGCTGCAATGATCTGTGTAGAGCTCACAGGACACCCCATAAAGATAATGCATCCAGATCTTAAGAGCATGAAAAATCGCGTCCAACTCCAAATCATGTACGGGGTAATTCTTCTTGTGGGGCTTCAGCTAACGTGAAGCATATGCAATAACTCACCCCTCCTGCATCAATACACAACCCAGGCCAATGCGTGAAGCATCGAAATACATAGTATGCATCCGTGAACCGGAAGGCAACACTAACACCGGTGCTAAAGTCAAGGTAGTCTTGAGCTTCTGAAAGCTCGCCTCACAATCATCGGACTATCAGAACGGAGCACCCTTTTGGGTCAATCTAGTCAAAGGTGATGCAATAGATAAGAAGCCCTCCATACACGGACAATAATAACCTGCTAACCTCAAGAAGCTCCTGATCTCTATTGCTGTGGTAGGACGAGGCCAACTCTGAACTGCCTCGATCTTCTTGGGATCTACCTATATACCCTCGCCTGATACAACATGCCACAAGAATGCTACAGAATTTAACCAAAACTCACACTTGGAGAGCTTAGAATATAACTTATGTTCCCGTAAGGTCTGAAGCACCACTCTCAATTGCTTCTCGTGCTCCTTCATGCTACGCGAGTAGATCAAAATGTCCACAATGAAGACAATGACAAACGAGTCAATATATGGCCTGAACGCCCAGTTAATCAAATCAATAAATGCAGCTGGGGCGTTAGTCAAACCGAAGGACATCACTAGAAACTCATAGTGGCCATATCTAGTCCGGACAGCCGTCTTTGGAACATTCGAATCGCGAATCTTCAACTGATGGTACCCTAATATCAACTGACTCTTAGAGAACACCCTGGAAGCCTACAACTAGTCAAGCAAATCATCAATACGCGTCAACAAGTACTTGTTCTTAATGGTAACTTTGTTCAACTGGCGGTAATCAATGCACATCCCCATAGTCCCATCTTTATTCTTCATGAATAACATTGGTGCACCCCAAGGCGACACACTCGGTCTGACGAACCCCTTTGCTAGCAACTCCTTAAGTTGTTCTTTCAACTCCTTCGAAGCCATACGATACGGTGGAATGGAGATAGGCTGGGTACCTGCAGCCAAATCAATATAGAAATCGATATCACGATCCGGTGGCATGCCTAGAAGATCAAAAGGAAACACATCGGAGAACTCCTAGACCATGGGCATTGAATCAATCGCCGGAGGCTCTACAGTAGTATCCCAAACATAATCTAGATAAATCAAACAACCCTTCTCGACCATATGTCGAGCCTTCAGAAAAGAGATAATCCGACTATATGCACTGACAGATGTACCCTTCCACTCCAATATAGGAAGCTCTGGCATTGCTAAGGTAACAGTCTTGGCATGGCAATCAAGGATGACATGATGTGGGGACAACTAATCCATGCCCAGGATGACCTCAAAATCGGTCATATCAAGCAACAAAAGATATGCTCTTGTCTCATAACCATAGAAAATCATGATACAAAACCGATAGAACATGTCCACAATAATATAATCACCCACCAGAGTGGATACATAAATAAGAGTACCCAAGGACTTACGAGAAACACCCAGGAAATGAGCAAAAAGAGATGAAACATATGAATATGTAGACCCTGGATCAAATAGTACTGAAGCATCCCTACCACAGATAGAAATAATACATGTGATCACGGCATCTTAGGCCACTGTATCTGGTATGGCCGGAAAAACATAGAACCTAGCTAGAGCACCACCTAACTGGCCTCCACCTCTAAGACGACCCCTACCCACCTGCCCTCCGCCTCTGGGCGGCCGAACAATTGGCGTGGCAGCTAGTGCTATAATTATAGGCTGCTGACCCTGTTGCACTGCCTTGCCTAGAAGCCTAGGGCAGAACCTACTCATATGACCAAGATCCCCGCACTCGAAACAACCTCTCGGTATGGCAAACTGTTGACCTGAAGTATGATCCGGATGGCCTGAAGGCCTACTGGAGGAATCCTGAATAGATGGTGGATGGTTGGAGCTCTCTGGAATGGCGCTAAAATAGGGCCGCACTGGATCACCGTAAGGAGGCGGCGGTGCTGGATATGTGGGCCTTCTAGACTGACCCTTCACAAACTGACCCCTGCCCCCAGTCGGGGCACCACTGAACTCCCTAGAATATCAAAATCGCTTATCCCTTGTCGCCTGCTCTCGGCTCCGCTGACGGACACCCTCGATTCTCCAAGCTATCTCCACAACTAGCTTGTAAGAAGTCCCCATCTCAACCTCTCAGGCCATAGTGTCCTGGATACCCGAATGCAAACGGCGACAAACCTCCGCACTCTCTCTGCATCGGTAGGAAGTATCATAAGTGCATGACGAGACAACCCAAAAAATCTCACCTCATAGTCGATCACCGACATCTGGAGCTGATCGAACTGAAATCACAACTCTTCCCTCTGAGAGGGTGGAATATATCTGTCCAAGAAGAGGCGTGTGAATTGGTCCCAAGTCATGGGAGGAGAACCTGCTGGTTTGCCGAGAAGATAGGACTTCCACCATCTACGGGCCCTGCCCTCCAACTGAAAGGTGGTAAAGTCCACCTCGTGGGACTCCAATATCTTCATGTTGTTCATTTTATCCCTGCACCGATCAATAAAGTCCTGGGGGTCCTCATGCCGCTGACCTCCAAATACAGGAGGATGTATCCTAGTCCATCTGTCCAATAGCTTCTACGGCTCGTCGGCCGCAGCTGGCCTGGGCTCAGGTATGGCTGTTGCAACTGGATAGGCTTCACCCACGGATAGTGCGCCCGAGGTGTGATATGCGGTAGCTGCATGCCCTGGAGCCTGAGCGGTAGGGGTCTGTCCCCCCCCCCCGCCTGAGATGTGGCTGGGTCTGCTGGAAATAAACCAGCCTGAGTCATAGAATCTATGAACCGCAGCATACGGCCCATGACCTCCTGGAATCCCGACGCAGACATGAAATCCACTAGGCTTGGCTCTGTTGTAGGCACCTTGTCGTGCTCCTTAATAATAAGATCCTCTACTGGATCCATTGGTGGCACAACTGGGGAATCTCTGGGAGGTCCTCGTCCTCTACCACGAGCTAGAGCCCTCCCTCGGCCTCTAGCAACAGGGGGAGCAGCTCCTCCATGATCGGGAGCATTTTCCATGCATGTTCTCACCATCTGTGAGGGAAAAAGAGAAAGATACTTAACACAACATCAACTGAACGATAAGAGATGAAGAAAGAGTAGTTTCCTAATACCCTATAGCCTCTCAAAGATAAGTACGGACGTCTACGCACTGATCTGCAAGACTCTATTAGGCATGCTCATAACTTGTGAGACCTACGTGAACCTAGTTCTTTGATACTATGTTGTCACGACCCAGTTTCTCCTATAGGCCGCGATGGCGCCCAACGTCACCACTAGGAAAGCCAACGTTGAACTAATCGTGTAATTGCTCTTTTTAAGAAAATTTCCAAGTAGTTGAATTCCATTTATTAAGAAAATGAGGAGTAGAAAAATTTAATAAAGTAAAACGAAGGCTAATGAGTGAAAAAAATACGGTGACATAAATACTTCAAAACCATAAAGTCTACTAGTATGTGCTCCAAGACTTGGTGTCATAGATGTATGAACAACTAGTAGAATATACAAAACTCTAACTACTGTCTAAAATAAAAGTAGACAGAAAATAGATGAAAAAGAGACACCCTAGGTGTTGTAGAACAACTCAGAAATCAGCTCACCACTGGGCCTCGGGGTAACAGGGGTGCGCGCCAATATGACCGTCAGATGCACCTGCCTTAGATCCTGCACAATTAGTACAGAAGTGTAGCGTGAGTACATAAACAACATTTACCTAGTAAGTATCTAGTCTAACCTCGAAGAAGTAGTGACGAGGGTCGACAACGACACTTACTATGGGCTAATAATAAAATATAGAAGTTCAATATTAGCATGGTTTATGTGAATAATAATAATAATAACTCAGTAACAAGAAGTGAATAAACAATTTTCTCACTAATAGTAAATCCTAAGTCAATTTCTGTCATAAAATAATTATAACTTCTTAAGCCTTAAAATAATATCAAGTATAATTAGGCTCCGAGTATTATCACGCACGATTTATGTCGAGGTCGTACGACCCAATCCATAATAATATGTATATTGCCGAGGGTCGAGCGACACGAACCATAGATTCATCTATTCTACTGCCGAGACGTTCGGCCCGCTCCACACGAAGGGAGGATACTTTATGAACATCCGATTTAAAATCTATTACAAGGCTAATACACAAAGAAGCACAATATCTATTAATGGTCAAATAATCCGCCAATACTCAAGTAAGTGAAATTCGGTCTTTTACAATTCCTCTATCAAGTTTCAATATAATTTAGGCACTTTAATTAACAAGTAGGGTGCAAATATTATAAGTATTTTTTTGATTTGGGTTCTAAACTACCGGACATAAGCATAATTAGTATCCACGCACGGACTCTCGTCACTCCATGCATACGTAGCCCCCACAATTAGAAGAAAATAGTAATTTAAATCACATATGTGGTAAATTCCCTCATACAAGGTTAGGCAAGAGACTTAACTCGTCTGAAAGCTCACTTTCCGGCCTCAAATTCACTCTAAGAACCCAACTTGGTGCCGAACAATCCGAAGTTAGCCAAATATTATATAAAATAATCAATATACACTCAAAGATTAATAATTTAGCTATTAGATCAATTACCCAACCCAAATTGGAAGATTCTTAAAATTCACCCCAGGCCCACGTGCCCGGATTTCGAAAATGTTTGAAGGTAATTGTTACCCATAACCTCACGAACTCAAATATATAATTTTCACTCAATTCTATAACCATTTTCTTGGCTAAATCCCATTTTTATCAAAACCTAAGTTTTTCCACTAAACCCACAATTTCTACACTTTATATGCTAAGAATCTACCCAAAAATACATGTATTAAACTCATATCATATAGAAATTAATTGCCTCAAAGTGCTAGGTGAAAGAACCCCTCTCTAAGAAGCTTCAAAATCACCCAAGAAGTAAAATAAATGAACAAAAATGGCGTAAGTCCCGTCTTAAAAGAACCTCACTTCCCCAGCAATTTTTGCTTCTACGGAACATCGACCGCTTCTGTGGACAAAGCCTCGCAAATGCGGTCCATGCCCAGGTCCTCCCTTCTTGCTTCTGTGGGCGAAGTCTCGCTTCTGCGAGCCTGCCTCTGCGGCGCAAGATCCACTCCTATGCACCCTCCCGCTTCTGCGATCAACTTCCTCACATCTGCGCCTTCGCAGATGCAAGACGTTCCTCGCTTCTGCGACCACTGGGCAGTCCACTCCATTTCACTTATGCGGTCATTGGCTCACTTCTGCGAGCTCGCATCTGCGGCTGGTTCGTCGTAGGTATGATTGCACCAGAAGCTCTGCTGCTTCAGCTATATTCTCCAAGTCCAAACGAGTTCCGCTCATCGTCTAAATGGCATCTGGGGGCCCCGGGGCATCGCCCAAACATACCAACAAGTTCGTAACCACAAGACAAACCTGGTTGACCTCTCGAAACATAGAAAATAACACCAAAACTAAGAATCATACTCCAAACCAAATCAAATCAACTTATAAATTTCAAGTTCTTCCAACTTATTTCGAGCGTGCCGAATCATACTTAAACTACTCGGAATGAGACTAAATTTTGTGTGCAAGTATTAAATCACTATACGTAACTATTCCTGGGCTCGAAATCCTAAACGGACCTCAATAATACCAAAACCTACTTCAAACCAAATTTTAAGAACTTTAAAATCTTCAATGCGCCAACTTTCAACTTTATGCGCTGAAACGCTCCCAGGTCATCCAAAACCCAATCCGAATACACGCCCAAGTCCAAAATTATCATACAAACCAATTGGGACTGGAAAATCCCGGTTTCCCAAGTCAAACATAACCCTTTTAAGCCAATATTAAGGAACTACGTATTCCGATTTTAACCCGAACACTTCCAAACCCGAACTTAGCCATCCCCGCAAGTCATAAAACAGCAAAAGCATGTACGGGGAGTCTTATTTAGGGGAACAAGGATCTAAAAAGCAAAATGACTGGTCAGGTCGTTATAATTCAATTGACTCTTTTGAGATGCTTACAGATTCATTCATTAAGGCCCATGCCGGGGCAAGGAAGGTCCAAGCCAGGAAGGTCAACATATTCAGGATAACGCAAGGTGAGTCCGAATTGCTGCAAGAATTCACGATTTGGTATCAGAAAGAAGGGATGTTCCTACCGCATATACCAGATGAGTGGGTAGCGGAGGTGTTCACTAAGGGTTTGAATCTGTGGAGCTCTAACGCCTCCCGAAATCTGAAAGAAAAACTGTTCAAATTCCTAAAAACCAAATAGGCTGGTGTCCACAACCGTTATGAGTCAAAAATAAGGATAGAAGACGATCAACTCGGATTTCCGACATCAACTAAGGGACAAGACTAAGACAAGAACCGACACAAGTCTAAAAGCGACTTCTTTGCAGGTTGGTGGTCTTCTAAAGTTTGTTTCCTGTCATATGAATAATCGAGGGCCACTGCAACAGCCGCAAAGGATTTCGATCCTCAGATAAGTTCGCTCCCAATAGAAGAACCGACCATGGCCGAAGTAGCAGGTCGTTTCAAGAAAAAAGGTACCAGGGCCCCCAGACTCTACATATCCCAGGTTATCGAATTACAACTTTAACATCAGCTTAGTGGAGTTGGTATCGTCAATGAGAAATATCAAAGAAGCACGATTCCCAAAGCCAATCAAATCTGATCCCAGCCAAAGGGATCATAACTTGTGGTGTGAATATCATGGGACTCACGCTCATAGAACTGGGGATTATCAGCATCTACGGGAAGAAGTAGCGATGTTATTGAAGAATGGCCATCTCAGGAAATTTTTAAGTGATCGATCCAGGAACAACTACGGCAGAAGCCAGGGTAATACAGAACCTTCAAAGGTGGAAGAGGATTCCCCTCGGTTGACTATCAACATGATTTTCGGGGAAAACAAAATCAACAGTGTGACCTACTCGGAGGCCAAGAAAATATCGGTGACTCACAATAAGAGACTCCGGAAAGTCGTAGAAGATGATATCACCTTCACGGAGGAAGATGCTGATGGACTTCTTTTGCCACATAATGACGCTCTGGTAATCTTTCTTAATGTTTTAGATTTCAAAATTAAGCATGTTTTGGTTGACCCATGAAGCTCAGTCAACATCATCCAATAGAGAGTGTTGGAACGAGCACAACTGACTGGAAGCATCATTCCATCAACAAAACTCTTAGCTAGGTTCAACCTGACAAGTTTGACAACCCGAGGAGAGATCCTACTGCCCATGAACGCCAAAGGGGTAATTAAGACAACATTATTCTAAGTGGTAGATTGAGACATGGGCTATAATATAATCCTCGGGAGGCAATGGATACACGAGATGAAAAGGCATGTCAGGAACAGGTTTGTTAAAGAAGAAGTAACCCGATTACTCAATATCGGTTCCACACAAGAGGTAAAATATCCAGAATGGTTAGCCAATTCGGTTGTAGTTCTAAAGAAGAATAACAAGTTTAGAATGTGCGTAGATTATAAGGATTTAAATAAGGCATTCCCTAAGAACTCATTTTTATGGCCAGACATGAGTTGATGAGTTTCCCTGATGCATACGCTGGGTATAATCAAATTAAGATGAACCCGGAGGATCAGGAAAACACTTCTTTCATAATGAACTTTGGAATATTTTGCTATAATGTGATGTCATTTGGGCTTAATAACATCAGAGCCACTTATTAGAGGCTCGTTAACAAAATGTTTGAAAGTCAGATAGGCAAGACAATAAAATTATACATTGATGACATGTTAGTCAAGTCTTTGAATGCATGCGATCATTTGAAGCATCTCCAAGAAACCTTCGATATCATGAGGAAGCATAACATGAAACTCAACCCGAAAAAATGTGCGTTCATGGTTGGCTGAGAAACATTCTTGGGGTTCCTGGTCTCTCAAAGAGGGATCGAGGTAAATCCCGACAAAATCAAAGCCATCGAAGATATCTCGGACCAGCTGACGAACGTAAAAGAGGTGCAGAGATTAACTGGAAGGTTAGCAGCCTTAAGCAGGTTTATCTCAAGATCCTCCAAAAAGTATCATCACTTCTTCTCACTCCTAAAAAGGATGAACAATTTCGAGTGGACCCCAGAATGCCAACATGCATTAAAAGACATAAAAAGGTACTTGTCTAGTCCCCCGTTACTGTCGAAATCAGGTGAAGGGGAGCAATTGTTAATATACCTAGCGGTCTCGAAAGTGGCGGTAAGTGTCGTTTTAGTCTGAGAAGAAGAAGGTATGCAATTTTCCGTTTATTATGTTAGCAAATATCAAGAGTGGAGACTCGATATCCACACCTTGAAAAGATGACCTTATCTCTCGTAGTCTTTTGAAAGCTTAGGCCTCATTTTCAGTGTCACCCCATAGCCATTGTGACAATCTTTCCCTTAAGGAATGTCCTTCACAAGCCTGAGTTGTCAAGCCGTTTGGCAAAATGGGCAGTCGAAATTAGTGAGTTCGACATTGAGTGCAAACCCAAGACTGTGATCAAGTCACAAGTTTTGGCCGACTTTGTGACAGGTTTCAGTCCCGGGTTAATACACTCGGCTGCTAAAGAAGCAGTATTGGTGTTGGAAATGACATCAGAGGTCTGGACCTTGTTTACAGATGGAGCTTCCAACGTAAAGGGGTCTAGTCTCGGGGTAGTTCTAGTCACGCCCTCGGGAGAAACCCTGAGGCAGGCCATCAAGACCGTTCCATTAACTAACAATGAAGCCGAGTATAAGGCTTTGGTTGCAGGACTTGAATTGGCACGGGGGCTAGACTCTGAGGTCATCGAGATAAAATCTGATTCCCAACTGGTAATAAACCAAGTATACAGGATTTTTGACATAAAGGAAGAGCGCATGCAGCAGTATGTGAACAAGGTGCAAGCATTGGTAGCACGATTCAGGAATGGTCGATCATAAACATTCCAAGGGAAGAAAATGTGGAAGAAGATGCATTCAGTATTGGATGTGGACTGTTACTGTGAAGTCAAATCAACCAATCTAATCTAGTACTAGAGGTATGAGTTCGTCGAATATCTTCGGCATAGCAAATTACTCGAAAACCTGAAGGCGTCCTGGGCACTACAAACCAAAGCGACTCATTACTGCCTCGTGGATAGGCAATTATATAGAAGATCATATCAAGGTCCATTGGCCCTATATCCGGGAGCCTTGGAGGCGGACTACGTGGTGAGAGAAGTCCACGAAGGAATTTGCGAGAACCATTCCAGTGCAGATTCGTTAGTTCTAAAGCTGATTAGGTGTCACGACCCAAAACTCAACATGTCGTGATGACGCCTATCACAGAACTAGGCAAGCCAACAATAACAATAAAACTAGGCATTTTTATATTAAAAATGAGATAAAGCAAGTTTAACAGTAATAACTCTCATACATAGCCGATATGAACAACTACAACTCAAACACAAACTTTCCCAAAATTCGAGTGTCAGTGAGTACATGAGCATCTATACAATAACATAGTCTGAAACACCATCTAGGAAGGCATAACAGTATTAGTAAAGCTAAAAGATAGAGGAGGAGAGTCAAGGTCTATGGACGCCAAAGCAGCTACCTCGAAAATCTCTGAACTAAAAACTCCAAAAACAAATTAGCAACCACAGTGCCCGAAAATACCCGGATCTGCACACGAAGTGCAAAGTGTAGTGTAAGTACAGCCAACTCAATAAGTAACAAAACTAACCTTTAGGCTGAAAGTAGTGGTGAGCTCAACCAATACAGTGCAAATACAAAGTTTAACAGTACAGAAATGATAGGAGATAAGACAACAATATCTCAGAGAAAACTCATAATCTATTCATACATAGTACATGAAATATAGACATGCTTCCAGATTTAACATTTAAGCTGAACACAGATAAAATATGCCAAGTATGACTGATATGAGAAATATGACATCTCTATATCTATATGCCAATATGCATACCGTATGTGATGCGACACAAGGAAAACCTCACGTACTCACACTCTTAGAGTACTTAAGCTAGCTGTCTCAATTCTCGCTCATCACACTCAGTCACTCAGCACTATACGGTGCCTGCGCTCATTACTGGCATGTCAGACTCTGGAGGGGCAGATAATGCTGCGGTGTGCAGCCCGATCCCGAAACAATAAAGCCTAAAAGGCATGATGCAACATGTAGCCCGATCCACATATAGCCATAAGGCCTGATGCGGCGTGCAACTAGATCTAAAAATCTCACTCACAACAGTCTCTCAGCCCCAACTCAGTCATCAATCTCTCCAGTCTCTCGGGGTCACAAATCTCATGCCAACTAGCCTAATAATGATATATAACACAAAAATAATAGTGACAGAGACTGAGATATGGTATGCAAATCTTTTAGGGCCGCCCGGACTCAGATCACCTAAAATCTTTTAGGGCCACTAAATACGACCTAAGGAAACACAGTCACCACCCCGCCATGACCGTTCCTCTTTTTTTTTGCATTTTACGGCTAAAAACAAGAATTTCGCCTGGTTCCTATTTTTTCGTGTGCTTTAGCCCACGCTTCCGAGTGGTCCCGGGCCCCCCGGAACCGGATGGCCTAAAAATTTTTCAGGCCACCAAATACGACCTAAGGAACCATAGTCACCGCCCTACCATGACCGTTCCTCGTTTTTTTGCATTTTACAGCCAAAAAACAAGAATTCCGCATGTTTCCCATTTTTTTGTTTGTTATAGCCCACGCCTTCCGAGTGGTCCCGGACCGCCCGGACTCAGATCGCCTAAAATCTTTCAGGGCCACCAAATATGACCTAAGGAAACACAGTCACCGCCCCGCCATGACCGTTCCTCGTTGTTTTGCGTTTTACGACCAAAACTTAGAATTCCGCCCGATTTCCATATTTTTGTGTGCGTAGCCCACGCCTTGCGAGTGGGCCCGGGCCCCCGAGACCCGGATTGCCTAAAATTTTCCGGGCCATCAAATACGATCTAAGGAACCATAGTCACCATCCATCCATGACCGTTCATCGCTTGTTTTGCGTTTTATGGCCAAAAAACTAGAAATTCGCCCGATTCCCATTTTTTCGTGTGCTTTAGCCCACACCTTCTGAGTGGGACCAGGCCCCGAGGACCTGGATCGTCTAAAAAATTTTCAGGCCATCAAATACGTCCTAAGGAATCATAGACACAGCCTTGCCATGATTGTTCCTCATTATTTGCATTTTACGGCCAAAAAAAATTAGAATTCTGCCCGATTCCTATATTTTCATGTGCTATATCCCACGCCTTCCGAGTGGTCCGGGGTCCCCGGACTCGGATCGCCTAAATTCTTTTCGGTCCATCAAATACGACCTAAAGAACCATAGTCACCGCCTCGCCATAACCGTTCCTCATTGTTTTTGCGTTTTACGGCAAAAAAACTAGAATTCCGCCCGATTCCCATATTTCCGTGTGCTATAGCCCATGCCTTCCCAGTGGGCAGGGCCCCCCGGACCCGGATCGCCTAAAATTTTTCTGGACCATCAAATACGACCTAAGGAACAATAGTCACCGCCCCTCCATGACCTCTCCTCATTTTTTTGCTTTTTACGGTCAACAAACTAGAATTTCTCCCGATTCCCATATTTTCGTGTGCCACGCCTTCTGAGTGGTCTAGGGCCCCCCGGAACCGGGTCGCCCAAAATATTTTCGGGCCATCAAATACGACCTAAGGAAGCAAAATCACCTCCCATATATGACCGTTCCTCGTTTTTTTGCATTTTACAGCAAAAAAACTAGAATTCTGCCCGATTCCAGTATTTTAGTATGCTAATAGCCCACGCCTTCCGAGTGAGCCCGGACCCCCGGACCCCGATCGCTTAAAATTTTTTTGGGCCATCAAATACAACCTAAGGAACCATAGTCACCGCCTCGCCACGACCGTTCCTCATTTTTTGCATTTTACGGCCAAAAAACTAGAATTCCGCCCAATTCCCATATTTTCGTGTACTATAGCCCATGCCTTCACTGTGGGCAGGGCCCCCTGGACCCGGATTGCCTAAAATTTTTTCGAGCCATCATATATGACCTAAGGAACCATAGTCACCGCCCCGCCATGACCTCTCCTCGTTCATTTGTGTTTTACGGCAAAAAAATAGAATTTTGCACAATTCCCATATTTTCGTGTGCTATAGCCCACGCCTTCCGAGTGGGCCCGGGCCCCCGGACCCCGATCACCTAAATTTTTTTCGGGCCATCAAATACAGCATAAGGATCCATATTCACAGCCCCGCCATGACCGTTCCTCGATTTTTTGCATTTTACAGCCAAAAAATAAGAATTCCGCACGATTTCCATTTTTTTGTGTGCTATAGCTCATGCCTTCCGAGTGGTCCCAGGCCCCCGGAATCGGATAGCCTAAAATTTTTCCGGGCTATCAAATACGACCTAAGGAGTCATAGTCATCGCCTTGCCCTGACCGTTCCTCGATGTTTTGCATTTTATAGCCAAAAAACAAGAATTCCGCCAGTTTCCCATTTTTTCGTGTGCTATAGCCCACGCCTTCCGAGTGGTCCTAGGCCCCCCGGACCCGGATCGCCTAAAATTTTATCGGGCCATCTAATATGACCTAAGGAACCATAATCACCGCCCCGCCATGACCTCTCCTCATGTTTTTGCGTTTTACGACCAAAAAACTACAATTTTTCCCGATTCCCATACTTTCGGGTGCTATTGCCCACGCCTTCTGAGTGGGCCTGGGCCCCCCAGACCCCGATCGCCTAAAATTTTTCCGAGCCATCTTACATGACCTAAGGAACCATAGTCACCACCCTTCCATGACCGTTCCTCATTTTTTTTGCATTTTACGGCCAAAAAACAAGAATTTCGCCTGGTTCCCATTTTTTCGTGTGCTTTAGCCCATGCTTCCGAGTGGTCTCGGGCCCCTCCGGAACTGGATAGCCTAAAATGTTTTTGGGCCATCAAATACGACCTAAGGAACCATAGTCACCGCCCCGCAATGACCATTCCTCATTTTTTTGCATTTTACAGCCAAAAAATAAGAATTCCGCATGTTTCCCATTTTTTCGTGTGCTATAGCCCACGCCTTTTGAGTGGTCCAGGGCCACAAAATACGACCTAAGAAAACATTGTCACCGCCCCGCCATGATCGTTTCTCGATGTTTTGCGTTTTACGACCAAAACATAGAATTCTGCCCGATTTCCATATTTTTGTATGTAATAACCCACGCCTTGCGAGTGGGCCCGGGCCCCCCAGACCCGGATCGCCTAAAATTTTCCGGGCCATCAAATATGACCTAAGGAACCATAGTCACCGTCCATCCATGACCGTTCCTCGCTTGTTTTGTGTTTACGGCCAAAAAACTAGATATGCCCCCGATTCCCATTTTTTCGTGTGCTTTAGCCCACGCCTTACGAGTGGGCCCAGGCCCCCAGGACATGGATCATCTAAAAAAATTTCAGGCCATCAAATACGTCCTAAGGAACCATAGACACAGCCCTTCCATGATTGTTCCTCATTATTTGCATTTTACGGCCAAAATATTAGAATTCTACCTGATTCCCATATTTTCGTGTGCTATATCCCATGCCTTCCGAGTGGGCCGGGGGCCCCAGACTCGGATCGCCTAAATTCTTTTTGATCCATCAAGTACGACATAAAGAACCATAGTCACCGTCTCGCGATGACCGTTCCTCATTGTTTTTGCGTTTTACGGCAAAAAAACTAGAATTCCGCCTGATTCCCATATTTTCGTGTGCTATATGCCTTCCCAGTGAGCAGGGGCCCCCGGACTCGGATCGCCTAAAATTTGTCTGGGCCTCAAATACGACCTAAGGAACCATAGTCACCACCTCGCCATGACCTATCCTCTTTTTTTGCGTTTTACGGCAAAACAACTAGAATTCCGCCCAATTCCCATATTTTCGTGTGCTATAGCCCATGCCTTCCCAGTGGGCAGGGCCCCCCGGATCGCCTAACATTTTTCTGGGCCATCAAATACGACTTAAGGAACAATAGTCACCGCCCCGCCATGACCTCTCCTTGTTGTTTTGCGTTTTACGGTCAACAAACTAGAATTTTGCCCGATTCCCATATTTTCGTGTGCTAATAGCCCACGCCTTCTGAGTGGTCCCTAGCCCCCCGGAACCGGGTCGCCCAAAATATTTTTAGGCCATCAAATATGACCTAAGGAACCATAGTCACCGCCCCTCTATGACCTTTCCTCGTTTTTTTGCATTTTACGGCAAAAAAATAGAATTCTGCCCGATTCCCATATTTTAGTATGCTAATAGCCCACGCCTTCCGAGTGGGCCCAGACCCCCAGACCCCGATCGCCTAAAATTTTTTTGGGCCATCAAATATGACCTAAGGAACCATAGTCACCGCCTCGCCATGACCGTTCCTCATTTTTTTGCGTTTTACGGCAAAAAAACTAGAATTCCGCTCCATTCCCATATTTTCGTGTGCTATAGCCCATGCCTTCCCAGTGGGCAGGGCACCCCAGACCCGGATCGCCTAAAATTTTTTCGAGCCATCAAATACGACCTAAGGAACCATAGTCATCCCCCCATGACCTCTCCTCATTAATTTGCATTTTACGGTCAAACAATAAGAATTCCGCACGATTCCCATTTTTTGTGTGCTATAGCCCCCCGCCTTCCGTGTGGTCCCGGGCCCCCCGGACCCCGATCGCCTAAAATTTTTTTGGGCCATCTAACATGACCTAAGGTACCATAGTCACCACCCCGCCATGACCGTTCCTCATTGTTTTGCATTTGACGGCCAAACAACAAGAATTTCGCATGGTTCCCATTTTTTCGTGTGCTTTAGCCCATGCTTCTGAGTGGTCCCTGGCCCCCCGGAACCGGATAGCCTAAAAAATTTTTGGGCCATCAAATACGACCTAAGGACCCATAGTAACCGCCCGCCATGATCGTTCCTCATTGTTTGCGTTTTTCGGCCAAAAAACTAGAATTCTGCGCGATTCCCATATTTTCGTGTCCTTCCGAGTGGTCCTGGGACCCTTTGACCGCCATCGCCTAAAAATTTTTCGGACCATCAAATACGACCTAAGGAACCATAATCACTGCCCCATCATGACCGTTCCTAGATTGTTGCATTTTTCGGCTAAAAAACTAGATTTTCGCGCGATTCCCATATTTACGTGTGCTACAGCCCATGCCTTCCAAGTGATCCCAAAAACCCCGGACCCCGATCGCCTAAAATTTTTCCGGGCCATCAAATACGACCTAAAGAACCATAGTCACCGCCCCGCCATGATCGTTCCTAAATATTTGCATTTTTCGGCCAAAAAACTAGAATTCCGCCCGATTCCCATATTTTTGTGTGCTATTGCCCACGCCTTCCGAGTGGGCCTGGACCCCGGACTCAGATCGCCTAAAAGTTTTTTGGGCTATCAAATACGACCTAATGAACCATAGTAACCACCCCGCCATGATCGTTCCTCATATTTTGCATTTTTCGGCCAAACAACTAGAATTCCACGTGATTCCCATATTTTTGTGTGCTATAGTCCATACCTTCCGGGTGGGCCGGGCCCCCCGGACTCAGATCACCTAAATTTATTTCGGGCCATCAAATAAGACCTAAGGTACCATAGTCACCTCCCAGCCATGATCATTCCTCATTTTTTGCATTTTTTGGCCAAAAAACTAGAATTCCGCCTGATTCTCATATTTTCGTATGCTATAATAGCCCACGCCTTCCCAATGGGTACGGACCCCCGGACCCTGATTGCCTAAAATTTTTCCGGACCATCAAATACGACCTAAGAACCATAGTTACCACTGTCGCCATGAACGTTCCTAGTTGTTTGTGTTTTTCAGCGAAAAAACTAGAATTCCGCCCGATTCCCAATCATTCATGTGCTATACCCACGCCTTCCGAGTGGTCCTCGGCCCCCCAGAATCGGATCCCCTAAAATTTTTTCGGGCCATCAACTACGATCTAAGGAACCATATTCACTGACCCGCTGTGACCGTTCCTCGTTGTTTTGCATCTTACGGCCAAAAAATTAGAATGCCGCCTCATTCCCATATTTTCTTGTACTATAGCCCATGCCTTCAAAATGGTCCCAGGACCCCCAGACCCTGATCGCCTAAAATTTTTCTGGGCCATCAAATATGACCTAAGAAACCATAGTCACCACCCCTCCCTGATCGTTCCTCATATTTTGCGTTTTACGGCCAAAAAACTAGAATTTCGCCTGATTCCCATATTCTCGTGTGCTATAGCCCACGCCTTCCGAGTGGGCCGGGCCCCCCAAACTCAAATCACCTAAATTTTTTTCGGGCCATCAAATAAGACCTAAGGAACCATAGTCACCTCCCCGCCATGATCATTCCTCATTTTTTGCATTTTTCGGCCAAAAAACTAGAATTCCGCTCGATTCCCATATTTTCGTGTGCTATAATAGCTCACGCCTTCCTAATGGGTAGGGCCCCCCGGAGCCGGATCGCCTAAAATTTTTCCGGGCCATCAAATACGACCTAAGGAACCATAGTAACCGCCTCACCATGACCTTTCCTCATTTTTTACATTTTACGGCCAAAAAACTAGAATTCCGCACGATTCCCATATTTTCGTGTCCTATAGCCCACGCCTTCCAAGTGGACCCGGGACTCCCGGACCCCGATCGCCTAAAAATTTTCCGGCCTATCAAATATGACCTAAGGAACCAGAGTCACCGCCCCACCATGATTGTTCCTCATTTTATGAATTTTACTACAAAAAAACTAGAATTCCGCCTGATTCCCATATTTTCGTGTGCTATAGCCCACGCCTTCCAAGTGGGATGGGCCCCTAGGATTCTGATCGCCTAAAATTTTTTCGGGCCATCAAATAAGACCTAAAGAACCATAGTCAATGCACTGACATGATCGTTCCTCTTTTTTTGCGTTTTACGGTAAAAAACATAGAATTCTGCCCGATTCCCATATTTTGGTGTGCTATAGCCCACGCCTTCCAAGTGGTCCCGGGACCCCCAGACCCCGATTGCCTAAAATTTTTTCGGGCTATCAAATACGACCTAAGGAACCATAGTCATTGCCCTGCCATAATCGGTCCTCATTTCTTGCATTTTACGAACAAAAAACTAGAATTCTGCCCGATTCCCATATTTTCGTGTGTTATAGCCCACGCCTTCCAAGTGGTCCCGAGAACCCCGGACCTCGATCGCCTAAAAAATTTTCGGGCCATCAAATAAGACCTAAGGAACCATAGTCACTTCCCCGCCAGGATCGTTCCTCGTTTTTCTAGTTTCTTAGCTAGAAAAACTAGAATTACGCCTGATTCCCATATTTTCGTGTGTTATAGCCCACGCCTTCCAAGTGCACCGGGCCCCCAGGACTCGGATTGCCTAAATAATTTTCAGGCCGTCAAATACGACCTAAAGAACCATAGTTACCGCCCTTACATGACCATTCCTCGTTTTTTGAATGTTACGGCAAAAAAACCTAAATTTTTGCCAGATTCCCATATTTTCGCCTAAAATTCTTCCGTTCCATGTAAGGGGCCCCCGGAACCGGATCGCCTAAAATTTTTCCGTTCCATCAAATACGACCTAAGGAACCATAGTCATCGCCCCGCCATGACCTTTCTTCATTTTCTGCAGTTTAGGGCCAAAAAACTAGAATTCCGCCTAATTCCCATATTTTCATGTGCTATAGCCCACGCCTTACGAGTGGGTCAGGACCCCCGAACTCGGATCACCTAAAAATTTTCCGGGGCATCAAATACGACCTTGAAAACCATAGTCACCGCCCTGCCATGACCGTTCCTCCTTTTTTGCGTTTTACGGCCAAATAATAGAATTTCGCCTGATTCCCATATTTTCATGTGCTATAGCCCGTACTTTCCAAGTGGTCTTGGGACCCCCGGACCCCAATCGCCTAAAATTTTTCCGGACCATCAAATACGACCTAAGGAACCATAATCACTGCCCCATCATGACCGTTCCAAGATTGTTGCATTTTTCGGCTAAAAAACTAGATTTCCGCACGATTCCCATATTTTTGTGTGCTACAGCCCATGCCTTCCGAGTGGTCCCAAAAACCCCGGGCCCCGATCGCCTAAAAATTTTTCGGGCCATCAAATACGACCTGAGGAACCATAGTCACCGCCCTGCCATGATCGTTCCTAAATATTTGCATTTTTCGGCCAAAAAACTAGAATTCCGCCCGATTCCCATATTTTTGTGTGCTATTGCCCACGCCTTCCGAGTGGGCTGGGACCCCGGACTCAGATCGCCTAAAAGTTTTTTGGGCTATCAAATACGACCTAATGAACCATAGTAACCATCCCGCCATGATCGTTCCTCATATTTTGTGTTTTTCGGCCAAACAACTAGAATTCCACGTGATTCCCATATTTTCGTGTGCTATAGTCCATACCTTCCGAGTGGGCCGGGCCCCCCGGACTCGGATCACCTAAATTTTTTTCGGGCCATCAAATAAGACCTAAGGTACCATAGTCACCTCCCAGCCATGATCGTTCCTCATTTCTTGCATTTTTTCGCCAAAAAACTAGAATTCCGCCCGATTCTCATATTTTCGTATGCTATAATAGCCCATGCCTTCCCAATGGGTACGGACCCCCGGACCCCGATCGCCTAAAATTTTTTCGGACCATCAAATACGACCTAAGGAACCATAGTCACCGTTGTCACCATGAACGTTCCTAGTTGTTTGCGTTTTTCAGCGAAAAAACTAGAATTCCGCCCGATTCCCATTCATTCATGTACTATACCCACGCCTTCCGAGTGGTCCCCGGCCCCCCAGAACCGGATTGCCTAAAATTTTTCCGGGCTATCAACTACGATCTAAGCAACCATATTCACTGACCCGCTGTGACCGTTCCTCGTTGTTTTGCATCTTACGGCCAAAAAATTAGAATGCCGCCCGATTCCCATATTTTCTTGTGCTATAGCCCATGCCTTCAAAGTGGTCCCAGGACCCCCGGACCCTGATCGCCTAAAATTTTTCTGGGCCATCAAATATGACCTAAGAAACCATAGTCACCGCCCCTCCCTGATCGTTCCTCATATTTTGCGTTTTTCGGCCAAAAAACTAGAATTCCGCTTGATTCCCATATTTTCGTGTGCTATAGCCCACGCCTTCCGAGTGGGCCGGGCCCCCCAAACTCAGATCACCTAAATTTTTTTCGGGCCATCAATTAAGACCTAAGGAACCATAGTCACCTCCCCGCCATGATCATTCCTCATTTTTTGCATTTTTCAGCCAAAAAACTAGAATTTCGCCCGATTCCCATATTTTCGCCTAAAATTCTTCCGTTCCATGTAAGGGGCCCCCGGAACCAGATCGCTTAAAATTTTTCCGTTCTATCAAATACGACCTAAGGAACCATAGTCATCGCCCCGCCATGACCTTTCTTCATTTTCTGCAGTTTAGGGCCAAAAAACTAGAATTCCGCCTAATTCCCATATTTTCATGTGCTATAGCCCACGCCTTACGAGTGGGTCAGGACCCCCGAACTCGGATCACCTAAAAATTTTTCGGGGCATCAAATACGACCTTGAAAACCATAGTCACCGCCCTGCCATGACCGTTCCTCCTTTTTTGCGTTTTACGGCCAAATAATAGAATTTCGCCTGATTCCCATATTTTCATGTGCTATAGCCCGTACTTTCCAAGTGGTCTTGGGACCCCCGGACCCCAATCGCCTAAAATTTTTCCGGACCATCAAATACGACCTAAGGAACCATAATCACTGCCCCATCATGACCGTTCCAAGATTGTTGCATTTTTCGGCTAAAAAACTAGATTTCCGCACGATTCCCATATTTTTTTGTGCTACAGCCCATGCCTTCCGAGTGGTCCCAAAAACCCCGGGCCCCGATCGCCTAAAAAATTTTCGGGCCATCAAATATGACCTGAGGAACCATAGTCACCGCCCTGCCATGATCGTTCCTAAATATTTGCATTTTTCGGCCAAAAAACTAGAATTCCGCCCGATTCCCATATTTTTGTGTGCTATTGCCCACGCCTTCCGAGTGGGCTGGGACCCCGGACTCAGATCGCCTAAAAGTTTTTTGGGCTATCAAATACGACCTAATGAACCATAGTAACCATCCCGCCATGATCGTTCCTCATATTTTGTGTTTTTCGGCCAAACAACTAGAATTCCACGTGATTCCCATATTTTCGTGTGCTATAGTCCATACCTTCCGAGTGGGCCGGGCCCCCCGGACTCGGATCACCTAAATTTTTTTCGGGCCATCAAATAAGACCTAAGGTACCATAGTCACCTCCCAGCCATGATCGTTCCTCATTTCTTGCATTTTTTTGCCAAAAAACTAGAATTCCGCCCGATTCTCATATTTTCGTATGCTATAATAGCCCATGCCTTCCCAATGGGTACGGACCCCCGGACCCCGATCGCCTAAAATTTTTTCGGACCATCAAATACGACCTAAGGAACCATAGTCACCGTTGTCACCATGAACGTTCCTAGTTGTTTGCGTTTTTCAGCGAAAAAACTAGAATTCCGCCCGATTCCCATTCATTCATGTACTATACCCACGCCTTCCGAGTGGTCCCCGACCTCCTAGAACCGGATTGCCTAAAATTTTTCCGGGCCATCAACTACGATCTAAGCAACCATATTCACTGACCCGCTGTGACCGTTACTCGTTGTTTTGCATCTTACGGCCAAAAAATTAGAATGCCGCCCGATTCCCATATTTTCTTGTGCTATAGCCCATGCCTTCAAAGTGGTCCCAGGACCCCCGGACCCTGATCGCCTAAAATTTTTCTGGGCCATCAAATATGACCTAAGAAACCATAGTCACCGCCCCTCCCTGATCGTTCCTCATATTTTGCGTTTTTCGGCCAAAAAACTAGAATTCCGCTTGATTCCCATATTTTCGTGTGCTATAGCCCACGCCTTCCGAGTGGGCCGGGCCCCCCAAACTCAGATCACCTAAATTTTTTTCGGGCCATCAATTAAGACCTAAGGAACCATAGTCACCTCCCCGCCATGATCATTCCTCATTTTTTGCATTTTTCGGCCAAAAAACTAGAATTCCGCTCGATTCCCATATTTTCGTGTGCTATAATAGCTCACGCCTTCCTAATGGGTAGGGCCCCCCGGAGCCGGATCGCCTAAAATTTTTCCGGGCCATCAAATACGACCTAAGGAACCATAGTAACCGCCTCACCATGACCTTTCCTCATTTTTTGCATTTTACGGCCAAAAAACTAGAATTTCGCGCGATTCCCATATTTTCGTGTCCTATAGCCCACGCCTTCCAAGTGGACCCGGGACTCCCGGACCCCGATCGCCTAAAAATTTTCCGGCCTATCAAATATGACCTAAGGAACCAGAGTCACCGCCCCACCATGATTGTTCCTCATTTTATGAATTTTACTACAAAAAAACTAGAATTCCGCTTGATTCCCATATTTTCGTGTGCTATAGCCCACGCCTTCCAAGTGGGATGGGCCCCTAGGATTCTGATCGCCTAAAATTTTTTCGGGCCATCAAATAAGACCTAAAGAACCATAGTCAATGCACTGACATGATCGTTCCTCTTTTTTTGCGTTTTACGGTAAAAAACATAGAATTCTGCCCGATTCCCATATTTTGGTGTGCTATAGCCCACGCCTTCCAAGTGGTCCCGGGATCCCCAGACCCCGATTGCCTAAAAAATTTTTGGGCTATCAAATACGACCTAAGGAACCATAGTCACCGCCCCGCCATGATCGGTCCTCATTTCTTGCATTTTACGGACAAAAAACTAGAATTCCGCCCGATTCCCATATTTTCGTGTGCTATAGCCCACGCCTTCCAAGTGGTCCCGAGAACCCCGGACCCCGATCGCCTAAAATTTTTTCGGGCCATCAGATAAGACCTAAGGAACCATAGTCACCTCCCCGCCAGGATCGTTCCTCATTTTTCTAGTTTGTTAGCTAAAAAAACTACAATTTCGCCCGATTCCCATATTTTCGCCTAAAATTCTTCCGTTCCATGTAAGGGGCCCCCGGAACCAGATCGCTTAAAATTTTTCCATTCCATCAAATACGACCTAAGGAACCATAGTCATCGCCCCGCCATGACCTTTCCTCATTTTCTGCAGTTTAGGGCAAAAAAACTAGAATTCCGCCTGATTCCCATATTTTCGTGTGCTATAGCCCACACCTTACGAGTGGGTCAGGACCCCCGAACTCGGATCACCTAAAAAATTTTCGGGGCATCAAATACGACCTTGAGAACCATAGTCACCGCCCTGCCATGACCGTTCCTACTTTTTTGCGTTTTACGGCCAAAAAATAGAATTTCGCCTGATTCCCATATTTTCGTGTGCTATAGCCCGCGCTTTCCAAGTGGTCTTGGGACCCCCGGACCCCGATCGCCTAAAACTTTTTCCGACCATTAAATATGACCTAAGGAATCATAGTCACCGCCCCGCCACTAATGTTCCTAGTTTTTTGCATTTTTCGACGAAAAAACTAGAATTCCGCCCGACTCCCATATTTTCGTGTGCTATAGCCCACACCTTCCGAGTGGTCCCGGGACTCCCAGACCCCGATCGCCTAAAAATTTTCCGGGCCATCAAATACTACCTAAGGAACCATAGTAACCGCCCTGCCATGATTGTTACTCATTTTTTGCATTTTTCGGCCAAACAACTAGAATTCCGCGCGATTCCCATATTTTTGTGTGCTATAGCCCACGCCTTCCGAGTGGTCCCGGGACCCCCGGACCCCGATCTCCTAAAATTTTTCCGGACCATCAAATATGACCTAAGGAACCATAATTAGCGCCCCACCATGAACGTTCCTAGTGTTTTGCATTTTTCGGCCAAAAAATTAGAATTTCGCCCGATTCCCATATTTTTGTGTGCTAGCCCATGCCTTCCGAGTGAGCCGTGCCCCCCGGACTCGGATCACCTAAAAAATTTTCGGGCCATCAAATAAGACCTAAGGAACCATAGTCACCTCCCCGCCAGGATCGTTCCTCTTTTTTTGTATTTTTCGGCAAAAAAACTAGAATTCTGCCCGATTCCCATATTTTCGTGTGCTATAGCCCACGCCTTCCAAGTGGTCCTGAGAACCCCAGACCCCGATCGCCTAAAAATTTTTTGGGCCTTCAAATAAGACCTAAGGAGCCATAGTTACCTCCCCGCCATGATCGTTTCTCATGATTTGCATTTTTCTTCCAAAAAACTAGAATTCTGCCCGATTCCCATATTTTCGTGTGTTTTAGCCCTCGCCTTCCAAGTGGTCGCGAGAAACCCGGACCCCAATCGCCTAAAAGTTTTTCGGGCCATCAAATAAGACCTAAGGAACTATAGTCACCTCCCCGCTAGGATCGTTCCTCATGTTTTGAATTTTTTGGCCAAAAAACTAGAATTCTGCCTGATTCCCATATTTTCGTGTGCTATAGCCCACGCCTTCCAAGTGGTCCCGAGAACCCCAGACCACGATCGCCTAAAATTTTTCCGGGCCATCAAATAAGACCTAAGGAACCATAGTCACTGCCCCGCCATGATCGTTCCACATTTGTTGCGTTTTTCGGCCAAAAAACTAGAATTTCGCTTGATTACCATATTTTTGTGTGCTATAATAGCCCACGCCTTCCCAATGGGTAGGGACCCCCGGAGCCGGATCGCCTAAAAATTTTTCAGGCCATCAAATACGACCTAAGGAACCATAGTCACCGCCCCGCCTTGACCTTTCCTCATTTTTTGCATTTTACGGCCAAAAAACTAGAATTCCGCCCGATTCCCATATTATCGTGTGCTATAGCCCACGCCTTCCAAGTGGACCCGGGACTCCCGGACCCCAATCGCCTAAAATTTTTTTGGCCCATCAAATATGACCTAAGGAACCAGAGTCACCACCCCGCCATGATCGTTCCTCATTTTTTGCATTTTACTACAAAAAAACTAGAATTATGCCTAATTCCCATATTTTCGTGTGCTATAGCCCATGCCTTCCAAGTGGGCCGGGCCCCCCTGACTCGGATCGCTTAAAAATTTTTTGGATAGTCAAATACGACCTAAAGAACCATAGTTACCACCCTTACATGACCGTTCCTCATTTTTTGTGTTTTACGGCAAAATATTTAGAATTCCGCCCAATTCCCATATTTTTGTGTGCTATATAGCCCACGCCTTCCAAGTGGTCCCGGGACCCCCGGACCCCAATCGCCTAAAAATTTTCCGGGCCATCAAATACGACCTAAGGAACCATAGTCACCGCCCCGCCATGATCGGTCCTCATTTTTTTCATTTTACGGCCAAAAAACTAGAACTCCGCCTGATTCCCATATTTTCGTGCGCTATAGCCCACGCCTTCCAAGTGGTCCCGGGACCCCCGAACCCCGATCTACTAAAATTTTTCCGGGCCAACAAATACAACCCAAGGAACCATAGTCACCACCCAGCCATGATCGTTCCTCGCTTTTAGCATTTTTCGTCCAAAAAACTTGAATTTCACCAAATTCCCATATTTTTGTTTGCTATAGCCCATGCCTCCCCAGTGGGTAGAGGCCCCCGGAACCGGATCGCCTAAAACATTTCTGGGCCATCCAATAGGACCTAAGGAACCATAGTCACCGCCCCGCCATGACCTTTCCTCATTTTTTGCATTTTACGACAAAAAAACTATAATTCTGCCTGATTCCCATATTTTCGTGTGCTATAGCCCACGCCTTCCGAGTGGGTCAGGCCCCCCGAACTCGGATAGCCTAAAAATTTTTCGGGGCATCAAATATGACCTTGAGAACCATATTCACCACCCTGCCATGACCATTCCTCATTTTTTGCATTTTTCGGCCAAAAAACTGGAACTTCGCCCGATTCCCATATTTTTGTGTGTTATAGCCCACACCTTCCGAGTGGGCTGGGTCCCCCGGACTCGGAACGCCTAAAATTTTTCCGAGCCATTAAATACGACCGAAGGAACCATAGTCACCGCCCCGCCATGATCATTCCTCACCTTTTGCATTTTTCGGCCAAAAAACTAGAATTCCGTCAGATTCCGATATTTTCGTGTGCTATAGCCCAGGCCTTCCAAGTGGTCCCAAGACCCCCGGACCCCGATCGCATAAAATTTTTTCGGGCCATCAAATACGACCTAAGGAACCATAGACACCGCCCCGCCATGATCGTTCCTCATTTTTTGCATTTTTTGGGCCAAAAAACTAGAATTCCTCCTAATTCCCATATTTTCGTGTGCTATAGCCCGCGCCTTCCAAGTGGTCCCGGGACCCACGGATCCCGATCGCTTAAAATTATTCTAGGCCATAAAATACGACCTAAGGAACCATAGTCACTGCCCCGCCCTAACCTTTCATCATTTTTGGCATTTTACGGCCATAAAACTAGAATTTTGCGCGATTCCCATATTTTCGTGTGCTATAGCCCATGCCTTCCAAGTGGTCCCCGGACCCTCGGACCCCGATCACCTAAACTTTTTTTGGGCCAGAAAATATGACCTAAAGAGCCATAGTCACCGCCCTGCCATGATCGTTCCTCATTTTTTGCTTTTTTTGGCCAAAAAACTAGAATATCGCTTGATTCCCATATATGCGTGTGATATAGCCCATGCCTTGCCAGTGGGTAAGACCCCCCGGAGCCGGATCACCTAAAATTTTCCCCGGCAATCAAATACGACCTAAGGAACCATAGTCACCGCCCCGCCATGACCTTTCCTCATTTTTTGCATTTTACGGCCAATAAACTAGAATTCCGCCTGATTCCCATATTTTCGTATGCTATATCCCACACCTTCTAACTGGTCCCGGGATGTCCGGACCCTGATCGCCTAAAATTTTTTCGGGCCATCAAATACGACCTAAGGAACCATAGTCACCGCCCCGCCATGATCATTCCTCATGTTTTGATTTTTCGAAAAAAAAAATGAATTCCACCCGATTCCCATATTTTCGTGTGCTACAGCCCACGCCTTCCGAGTGGGCCGGACCCCCGGACTTGCATAGCCTAAAATTTTTTCGGGCCATCAAATATGACATAAGGAACCATAGTCACCGCCCCACCATGATCGTTCCTCATATTTTGCATTTTTTGACCAAACAACTAGAATTCCGCCTGATTCCCATATTTGCGCATGCTATAGCCCACGCCTTCCAAATGGTCCCGGGACTCCCAGACCCCGATCACCTAAAATTTTTCCGGGCCATCAAATACGTCCTAAGGAACCATAGTCACCGCCTCGCCGTGAACGTTCCTCATTTTTTGCGTTTTTCGGCCAAAAAACTAGAATTTCGCCTGTTTCCCATATTTTCGCGTGCTATATAGCCCACGCCTTCCCAATGGGTAGGGCCCCCCGGAGACGGATCGCCTATAATTTTTCCGGGCCATCAAATATGACCTAAGGAACCATAGTCACTGCCCCGCCATGACGTTTCCTCATTTTTTGCATTTTACGTCCAAAAAGCTAGAATTCCACCCGATTCTCATATTTTCGTGTGCTATAGCCCACGCCTTCCGAGTGAGTCGGGCCCTCCGGGCTCGGATAGCCTAACATTTTTCTAGGCCATCAAATACGACCTAAAGAACCATAGTCACTGCCCTGCCATGACCATTCCTCGTTGTTTTTGGTTTTACGACCAAAAAACTAGAATTCCACCTGATTCCCATATTTTCGTGTGCTATAGCCCACGCCTTCCAAGTGGACCCGGGACCCTCGGACCCCGATCACCTAAATTTTTTCCGGGCCATCGAATATGACCTAAGGAACCATAGTCACCGCCCCTCCATGATCGTTCCTCATTTTTTGCATTTTACGGCCAAAAAACTAGATTTTCGCCCTATTCCCATATTTTCGTGCGCTATTGCCCGCGTCATCCAAGTGGTCCCGAGACCCCTCGACCCCGATCTCCTAAAAATTTTCTGGGCCATCAAATACGACCTAAAGAGCCATAGTCACGTCCCATATCGCGTGATTCCCATATTTTCGTGTGCTATAGCCCACGCTTTCCTAGTGGATAGAGCCCCCAAGAGCCGGATCGCCTAAAAATTTTCCAGGCCATCAAATACGACCTAAGGAACCATAGTCACCGCCCCGCCATGACCTTTCCTCATTTTTTGCATTTTACGGCCAATAAACTAGAATTCCGCGTGATTCCCATATTTTCGTGTGCTATAGCCCACGCCTTCCAAGTGGTACCGGGACCCCCGGCCCCCGATCGCCTAAAAATATTCCAGGCCATCAAATACGACCTAAGGAACCATAGTCACCGCCCCGCCATGATCGTTCCTCATTTTTTGCATTTTTCGGCCAAAAAACTAAAATTCCGCCCGATTCCCATATTTTCATGTGCTATAGCCAACGCCTTCCGATTGGGCCGGACCGCCCGGACTCGGATCGCCTAAAATTATTCCGGGCCATTAAATACAACCTAAGTAACCATGGTCACCGCCCTGCCACGATCATTCCTCATGTTTTGCATTTTACGGCCAAAAAACTAGAATTCCGCCCGATTCCCATATGAAAGTGTTATTGCCCGCGTCATCCAGGTGGTCCCGGGACCCCTGGACCCCGATCTCCTAAAAATTTTCCGGGCCATCAAATACGACCTAAGGAAACATAGTCAGCGCCCCGCCGTGATCATTCCTCATTTTTTGCGTTTTAATGGCCAAAAAACTAGAATTCCACCCGATTCCCATATTTTCGTGTGATATAGCCCATGCCTTCGTAGTTGGTAGGGCCCCTCGGACTTGGATAGCCTAAAAAATTTTCGGTCCATATAATACGACCTAAGGAACCATAGTCACCAACCCGCCATGATAGTTCCTCATGTTTTACATTTTACGGCCAAAAAACTAGAATTCCGCTTGATTCTCATATTATCGTGTGCTAGCCCATGCCTTCCAAGTGGTCCCGGGACCCCCGGACCCCGATCGCCTAAAAATTTTCCGGGGCATCCAATATGACATAAGGAACCATAGTCACCGCCCTGCCATGATACTTCCTTATTTTTTGTGTTTTGCGGCCAAACAAACTAGAATTCCGCCCAATTCCAATATTTTCGTGTGCTATAGACAATGCCTTCCGAGTGGGCCGGACCCCCCGAACTCGGATAGCCTAAAATTATTCCGGGCCATTAAATAAAACCTAAGAAACCATAGTGACCGTCCCGCCATGACCTTTCCTCATTTTTTGCATTTTACGGCGAAAAAGCTAGAATTTCGCCCGATTCCCATATTTTCGTGTGCAGCCCATGCCTTCCGAGTGTTTAGGGCCCCCAGGAACCAGATCGCCTATAATTTTTCCGGGCCATCAAATATGACCTAGAGAACCTTAGTCACCGCCCTGCCATGACCGTTCCTCGTTTATTTGCGTTTTACGGCCAAAAAACTAGAATTTCGTCCGATTCCCATATTTTCGTGTGTTATAGCCCACGCCTTTCAAGTGGGGCCGGGACCCCCGGACCCCGATCGCCTAAAATTTTTCCGGGCCATCAAATACGACCTAAGGAACCATAGTCACCGCCCCGCCATGATCGTTCCTCATTTTTCTAGTTTGTTAGCTAAAAAAACTATAATTTCGCCCGATTCCCATATTTTCGTGTGCAATAGCCCGCGCCTTCCAAGTGGTCCCGGGACCCCCGGACCCCGATCGCCTAAAAGTTTTCCGGGGCATTCAATATGACATAAGGAACAATAGTCACCGCCCCGCCATGATCGTTCCTCATTTTTGCGTTTTTCGGCCAAAAAAATAGAATTCCGCCTGATTCCCATATTTTCGTGTGCTATAGCCCACGCCTTCCTAGTAGGTAGGCCCCCTGGAACCGGATCGCCTAAAAATTTTTTGGGCAATCAAACACGACCTAGAGAACCATTGTCACCACCCTGCCATGACCGTTCCTCGTTTTTTGGCGTTTTACGGCCAAAAAACTAGAAATTTGCCTGATTCCCATATTTTCGCGTGCTATAGCCCACGCCTTTCAATTGGTCCCGGGTCCCCCGGACCCCGATCGCCTAAAATTTGTTCGGGCTATCATATACGACCTAAGGAACCATAGTCACTGCCCCGCCATGATAGTTCCTCATTTTTTGCATTTTACGACCAAAAAACTAGAATTTTGCCCGATTCCCATATTTTCGTGTGCTATAGCCCGCGCCATCCAAGTGGTCCCGGGACCCCGATCTCCTAAAATTTTTTCGGGCCAACAATTACGTCCTAAGGAACCATAGTCACCTCCCCGCTGTGATCGTTCCTTAATTTTTGTGTTTTTCGGCCAAAAAACTAGAATTTCGCTTGATTCCCATATTTTCGTGTGCTATAGCCCATGCCTTCCCAGTTGGTAGGGCCCCTACAGCCGGAGCGCCTAAAAGTTTTCCAGGCCATCAAATACGACCTAAGGAGCCATAGTCACCGCACCGCCATGACCTTTCCTCATTTTTTGCATTTTACGGCCAAAAAACTAGAATTCCGCCCGATTCCCATATTTTCGTGTGCTATATAGCCCACGCCTTCCCAATGGGTAGGGTCTCCCGGAGTCGGATCCCCTAAAACTTTTTCGGGCCATCAAATACGATCTAAGGAACCATAGTCACCGCCCCGCCATGACGTTTTCTCATTTTTTGCATTTTACGGCCACAAAGCTAGAAATCCACCCGATTCCCATATTTTCGTGTGCTATAGCCCACACCTTCCCAGTGGTCCTGGGACACACGGACCCCGATCGCCTAAAAACTTTTCGGTCCATATAATACGACCTAAGGAACCATAGTCACCACCCCACCATGATCGTTCCTTATTTTTTGCGTTTTTCGGCCAAAAAACTAGAATTTCGCCTAATTCCCATATTTTCATGTGCTATAGCCCACTCCTTCCCAGTTGGTAGGGCCCCCAAGAGCCGGATCGCCTAAATGTTTTCCAGGCCTTCAAATACGACCTAAGGAACCATAGTCACTGCACCGCCATGACCCTTCCTCATTTTTTGCATTTTACGGCCAAAACACTAGAATTCCTCCTGATTCCCATATTATTGTGTGCTATGCCCACATCTTCCAAGTGGTCACGGGACCCACGGACCCCGATCGCCTAAAAATTTTCCGGGACATCCAATAAGACATAAGGAACCATAGTCACTGCCCCGCCATGATCGTTCCTCATATTTTGCGTTTTTCGACAAAAAAACTATAATTCTGCCCGATTCCCATATTTTCGTGTGCTATAGCCCATGCCTTCCGAGTGGGCTGGGCCCCCAGGACTCGGATCGCCTAAAATTTTTTCGAGCCATCAAATAAGACCTAAGGAACCATAGTCATCGTCCCGCCAAGACCTTTACACATTGTTTGCATTTTTCGGCCAAAAAACTAGAATTTCGCCCGATTCCCATATTTTCGTGTGCTATAGCCCACGCCTTCCAAGTGGTCCCGGGACCCCCTGACCCTGATCACCTAAAATTTTTCCAGGCCATCAAATACGACCTAAGGAACCGTAGTCACCGCCCTGCCATGATCATTCCTTATTTTTTGCATTTTCCGGATAAAAAACTAGAATTCCGCCAGATTTCCATATTTTCGTGTGCTATAGCCCGTGCCTTCCAAGTGGACCTGGGACCCCCGGACCCCGATCGCCTAAAAGATTTCCGGGGCATCCACTATGACATAAGGAGCCATAGTCACTGCCCCTCCATGATCGTTCCTCATTTTTGTGTTTTTCGTCCAAAAAAATAGAATTCCGCCTGATTACCATATTTTCATGTGCTACAGCCCACGCCTTCTTAGTGGTTAGGGCCCCCCGGACCCCGATCGCCTAAAATTTGTCCAAGCCATCAAATACGACCTAAGGAACCATAGTCACCATCCCTCCATGATCGTTCCTGATTTTTTGAATTTTACGGCCAAAAAACTAAAATTTTGCCCGATTCCCATATTTTCGTGTGCTATAGCACGTGCCTTCCAAGTGGTCCCGGGACCCCTGGACCCCGATCGCCTAAAAGTTTTCCGGGGCATCCAATACAACATAAGGAACCATAGTCACCGCCCCGCCATGATTGTTCCTTATTTTTGCATTTTTCGGCCAAAAAAATAGAATTCCGCCCGATTCCCATATTATCGTGTGCTATAGCCCACGCCTTCCTAGTGGGTAGGGCCCCCCGGAACCGGATCGCCTAAAATTTTTCTGGGCCATCAAATACAACCTAGAGAACCATAGTCACCGCCCTGCCATGTCCGTTCCTCGTTGTTTTGCGTTTTACGGCCAAACATCTATAATTTTGCTTCATTCCCATGTTTTCGTGTGCTATAGCCCACGCCTTCCAAGTGGTCCCGGGACCCCCGGACACCGTTTTCCTAAAATTTGTCCGGGCCATCAAATACGACCTAAGGAACCATAGTCACCGCCCTGCCATGATCGTTCCTCATTTTTGCGTTTTTCGGCCAAAAAAATAGAATTCCGCTTGATTCCCATATTTTCGTGTGCTATAGCCAATGCCTTCCTAGTGGGTTGGCTCCCCCGGAACCGGATCGCCTAAAATTTTTGTAGGCCATCAAATACAACCTATAGAACCATAGGCACCGCCCTACCATGTCCGTTCCTTGTTGTTTTGCATTTTACGGCCAAAACACTAAAATTCTGCACGATTCCCATATTTTCGTGTGGTAGCCCACGCCTTCCAAGTGGTCCCGGGACCCCCGGACCCCGATCGCCTAAATTTTGTTCGGGCCATCAAATACGACCTAAGGAACCATAGTCACCGCCCTGCCATGATCGTTCCTCATTTTTTTCATTTTACGGCCAAAAAACTAGAATTCCGCCCGATTCCCATATTTTCGTGTGCTATAGCCCGCGCCTTCCAAGTAGTCCCGGGACCCCCGGACCCCGATGTCCTAAAATTTTTTCGGACCATCAAATACGTCCTAAGGAACCATAGTCACCTCCCCGCCGTGATCGTTCCTCATGTTTTGTGTTTTTTGGCCAAAAACTAGAATTTTGCCTATTTCCTATATTTTCGTGTGCTATATAGCCCACGCCTTCCCAACGGGTAGGGCCCCCCGGAGCTGGATCGCCTAAAATTTTTTCGGGCCCTCAAATATGACCTTAGGAACCATAGTCACCGCCCCGTCATGACCTTTCAACATTTTTTGCATTTTACGGCAAAAAAGCTAGAATTCCACCCGATTCTCATATTTTCGTGTGCTACGCCTTCCGAGTGGGCCGGGCCCTCCGGGCTCAGATCGCCTAAAATTTTTCCAGGCCATCAAATACGACCTAAATAACCATAGTTAGCTCCCCGCCATGACCATTCCTCATTGTTTTAGGTTTTGCGGCCAAAAAACTAGAATTCCACCAAATTCCCATATTTCGTATGCTATAGCCCACGCCTTCCAAGTGGACCCAGGACCCCCGGACCCCGATCGTCTAAAATTTTTTCGGGCCATCGAATGCGACCTAGGGAACCATAGTCACCGCCCCGCCATGATCGTTCCTCATTTTTTGCATTTTACGGCCAAAAAACTAGAATTCCGCCTGATTCCAATATTTTCGTGTGCTATTGCCCGCGTCTTCCAAGTGGTCCCGGGACCCCTGGACCTCGATCTCCTAAAATTTTTCCGGGCCATCAAATACGACCTAAGGAACCATAGTAACCGCCTTGCCATGATCGTTCCTCATTTTTTGCGTTTTTCGGCCAAAAAACTAGAATATCGCGTGATTCCCATATTTTAGTGTGCTATAGCCCACGCCTTCCCAGTGGATAAGGCCCCCCGGAGTCGGATCGCCTAAAAATTTTCCAGGCCATCAAATACAACCTAAGGAACCATAGTCACTGCCCCGCCATGATCTTTCCTCATTTTTTGCATTTTACGGCCAAAAAATTAAAATTCCGCCCGATTCCCATATTTTCGTGTGGTAGCCCACGCCTTCCAAGTGGTCCCGGGACCCCCGGACCCCGATTGCCTAAATTTTTTTCGAGATATCAAATACGACCTAAGGAACCATAGTCACCGCCCCGCCATGATCATTGCTCATATTTTGCGTTTTGCGGCCAAAAAACTAGACTTTCGCCTGATTCCCATAGTTTCGTGTGCTATTGCCAACGCCTTCCGAGTGGGCCGGACCCCCGAACTCGGATCGCCTAAAATTATTCCGGGCCATTAAATACAACCTAAGGAACCATAGTCATCGCCCCGCCATGATCGTTCCTCATTTTTTGCATTTTTTGGCCAAAAAACTAAACTTTCGCTTGATTCCCATATTTTCGTGTGCTATAGCCCATGACTTCCTAGAGGGTAGGGCCCCCCGGAGCCAGATCGCCTAAAATTTTTCCGGGAAATCAAATACGACCTAAGGACCATAGTCACCGCCCCGCCATGACCTTTCCTCATTTTTTGCATTTTACAACCAAAGAGCTAGAATTCCGCCCGATTCTTATTTTTTCGTGTGCTATAGCCCACGCCTTCCGAGTGGGCTGGCCCCCTGGGACGCGGATCGCCTAAAATTTTTCTAGGCCATCAAATACGACCTAAAGAACGATAGTCACCGCCCCGCCATGACCTTTCCTCATTTTTTGCATTTTACGGCCAAAAAACTAAAATTCCGCCCGATTCCCATATTTTCGTGTGGTAGCCCTCGCCTTCCAAGTGGTCCCGGGACCCCCGGACCCCGATTGCCTAAATTTTTTTCGGGACATCAAATACGACCTAAGGAACCATAGTCACCGCCCCGCCATGATCATTGCTCATATTTTTTGTGTTTTGCGGCCAAAAAACTAGATTTTCGCCTGATTCCCATATTTTCATATGCCATTGCCAACGCCTTCCGAGTGGGCTGGACCCCCGGACTCGGATTGCCTAAAATTATTCCGGGCCATTAAATACAACCTAAGGAACCATAGTCATCGCCTCGCCATGATCGTTCCTCATTTTTTGCATTTTTCGGCCAAAAAACTAAACTTTCGCCTAATTCCCATATTTTCGTGTGCTACCCACGCCTTCCCAGTGGGTAGGGTTCTCCGGAGCCGGATCGCCTAAAATTTTTTCCGGCCATCAAATACGACCTTAGGACCATAGTAACCGCCCCGCCATGACCTTTCCTTATTTTTTGCATTTTACAACCAAAGAGCTAGAATTCCGCCCGATTCTTATTTTTTCGTGTGCTATAGCCCACGCCTTTCGAGTTGGCCGGCCCCCTCGGACTCGGATCGCCTAAAATTTTTCTAGGCCATCAAATACGACCTAAAGAATGATAGTCACCGCCCCGCCATGATCGTTCCTCATTTCTTGCATTTTTCTGCCAAAAAACTAGAATTCCGCCCTATTCCCATATTTTCGTGTGCTATAGCCCACACCTTCCGAGTGGGCCTGGCCCCCGGACTCGGATCGCCTAAAATTTTTCCGGGCAATAAAATACGACCTAAGGACCATAGTAACCATCCCGCCATGACCTTTCCTCATTTTTTGTATTTTACAACCAAAGAGCTAGAATTCCGCCCGATTCCTACTTTTTCGTGTGCTATAGCCCACGCCTTCCGAGTGGGCCGGCCCCCCCGGACCCGGATCGCCTAAAATTTTTCTAGGCCATCAAATACGACCTAAAGAACGATAGTCACCGCCCCGCCATGATCGTTCCTCATTTTTTTCATTTTTCTGCCAAAAAACTAGAATTCCGCCTGATTCCCATATTTTCGTGTGCTATAGCCCACGCCTTCCGAGTGGGCCTGGACCCCGGACTCGGATCGCCTAAAAATTTTTCGGGCCATCAAATTCGACCTAAGGAACCATAGCCACCGCCCAGCCATGATCGTTCCTCATTTTTGGCGTTTTAATGGCTAAAAAACTAGATTTCTAATCGATTCCCATATTTTCGTGTGCTATAGCCCACGCCTTCAAAGTTGGTTGGGCCCCCTGGAGCCGGATCGCCTAAAATTTTTCCGGGCCATCAAATACGACCTAAGGAACCATAGTCACCGCCTCGCAATGACCTTTCCTCATATTTTGCATTTTACGGCCAAAAAGCTCGAATTCCGCCCGATTCCCATATTTTCGTATGCTATAGCCCACGCCTTCCGTGTGGGCCGCCCCCGGACTCGGATCGCCTAAAATTTTTGCAGGTCATCAAATATGACCTAAAGAGCCATAGTCACCATCCCGCTATGATCGTTCCTCATTTTCTGCGTTTTTTGGCCAAAAAACTCGAATTTTGCCCGATTCCCATATTTTCTTGTGCTATAGCCCACGCCTTCCGAGTGGGCCGGGTCCCCCTGACTCGGATTGCCTAAAATTTTTCCGGGCCATCAAATACGACCTAAGGAACCATAGTCACCGCTCATCCATAATCGTTCCTCTTGTTTTGCGATTTAATGGCCAAAAAACTAGAATTCCACCGGATTCCCATATTTTCGTGTACTATAGCCCACGCCTTCCCAGTTGGTAGGGCCCCCCGGAGCCGGATCGACTAAAAATTTTCCGTGCCATCAAATAGGACCTAAGGAACCATAGCCACCGCACCGCCATGACCTTTCCTCATTTTTTGCATTTTACGGCAAAAAAATTAGAATTCCGCCTGATTCCTATATTTTCATGTGCTATAGCCCACGCCTTCTAAGTGGTCCCGGGACCCCAATCTCCTAAAATTTTTCAGGGCCAACAAATATGACATAAGGAACCATAGTCACTGCCCTGCCATGACCTTTCCTCATTATTTGCATTTGAAGGCCAAAAAACATGAATTCCGCCCGATTCACATATTTTCGTGTGCTATAGCCCACGCCTTCCGAGTTCCTCCGCCCCCCCCCCCCCGGACTAGGATCGCCTAAAATTTTGCCGGCCATTAAGTATGACCTAAGGAACTAAATTCACCACCCCGCCATGATCGTTCCTCATGTTTTGCATTTTTCGGCCAAAAAACTTGAATTCCGCTCAATTCCCATATTTTCCTGTGCTATAGCCCACGCCTTCCAAGTGGTACCGGGACCCCCGGACCCCGATCTCCTAAAAATTTTTCAGGCCATCAAATACAACTTAAGGAACCATAGTCACCGCCCGCCATGATCATTGCTCATATTTTGCGTTTTGCGGCCAAAAAACTAGACTTTCGCCTGATTCCCATATTTTCGTGTGCTATAGTCCACGCCTCCCCAGTGGGTAGGGCCCCCCGGAGCCGGATCGCCTAAAATTTTTCCGGGCCATCAAATACGACCTAAGGAACCCTAGTCACCTCCCCGCCATGACCATTGCTCATTGTTTACATTTTATGGCCAAAAAACTAGAATTCCGCCTGATTCCCATATTTTCGTGTGCTATAGCCCACGCCTTCCGCGTGGGCCGGGCCCCCCCGACGCGGATCGTCTCAAATTTTTCCGGGACATCAGATTCGACCTAACGAACCAGAGTCACCGCCCAGCCATGACCGTTCATTGTGTTTTGCATTTTACGGCCAAAAATTAGAATTCTGCCGATTCCCATATTTTCGTGTGCTATATAGCCCACGCCTTCCAAAGGGTCTCGGGAACCCCGGACCCCGATTGCCTAAAATTGTTTCGAGCAATCAAATACCACCTAAGGAACTATAGTCACCGCACCGCCATGATCGTTCCTCATTTTTTGCATTTTACGGCCAAAAAATTAGAATTCCGCCCGATTCCCATATTTTCGTGTGCTATAGCCCACGCCTTCCAAGTGGTCCCTGCACCCCCGGACCCCGATCTCCTAAAATTTTCGGGGCCATCAAATACGACCTAAGGAAGCATAGTCACCGCCCCGCCATGATCGTTCCTCAATTTTTGCTTTTTTCGGCCAAAAAACTAGAATTTCGCCTAATTCTCATATTTTCTTGTGCTATAGCCCACGCCTTCCCATTGGGTTGGGCCCCCTGGAGCCGGATCGCCTAAAATTTTTCCGACCCATCAAATACGACCTAAGGAACCATAGTCACGTCCCCGCCATAACCTTACCTCATTTTTTGCTTTTTACGGCCAAAAAACTAGAATTCCGCCCGATTCCCACATTTTAGTGTGCTATATCCCACGCCTTCCGAGTAGGCCGTGCACTCAAGACTCGGATCGCCTAAAATTTTTCCGGGCTATCAAATATGACCTAAAGAACCATTGTCACCGCCTTGCCATGACCGTTCCTCATTTTTTTTGCGTTTTAAGACCAAAATACTAGAATTTTGCCTGATTCTCATATTTTTGTGTGCTATAGCCCACGCCTTCCGAGTGGGCCAGGGCCCCCAGACCCGGATCGCCTAAAAATTTTCAGGGCCATCAAATACGACCTAAGAAATCATAGTCACCGCCCAGCCATGATCATTCCTCATTTTTGGTGTTTTAGTGGATAAAAAACTAGATTTCCAATCAATTCCCATATTTTCGTGTGCTATAGCCCATGCCTTCCTAGTTGGTAGGGCCCCCCGGAGCCGAATCACCTAAAATTTTCCGGGCCATCAAATACGACCTAAGGAACCTTAGTCACCGGACTCGGATCGCCTAAAATTTTTGCAGGTCATCAAATACGACCTAAAGATCCATAGTCACCATCCCGCCATGATCATTCCTCATTTTCTGCGTTTTTCGGCCAAAAAACTAGAATTCCACCCGATTCCCATATTTTCGTGTGCTATAGCCCACGCCTTCTGAGTGGGTCGGGCCCCCCGGACTCGGATCGCCTATAATTTTTTTGGGCCATCAAATATGACCTAAGGAACCATAGTCACTGCCCAGCCATAATCGTTACTCTTGTTTTGCGTTTTAATGGCCAAAAAACTAGAATCCCACCCGATTCCCATATTTTCGTGTACTATAGCCCACGCCTTCCCAGTTGGTAGGGCCCCCCGGAGCCGGATTGCCTAAAATTTTTTCGGGCCGTCAAATAGGACCTAAGGAATCATAGCCACCGCACCGCCATGACCTTTCCTCATTTTTTGCATTTTACAGCAAAAACATTAGAATTCCGCCCGATTCCCATATTTTCATGTGCTATAGCCCACGCCTTTTAAGTGGTCCCAGGTCCTCCGGACCCCAATCTCCTAAAATTTTTCCGGGCCATCAAATATGACATAAGGAACCATAGTCACCGCCCCGCCATGAACTTTCCTCATTATTTGCATTTGAAGGCCAAAAAACATGAATTCCGCCCGATTCTCATATTTTTGTGTGCTATAGCCCACGCCTTCCGAGTTCCTCCCCCCTCCCCCCCCCAGGACTAGGATCGCCTAATATTTTTCCGGCCATTAAGTAAGACCTAAGGAATTAAATTCACCACCCCGCTATGATCGTTCCTCATGTTTTGCATTTTTCGGCCAAAAAACTTGACTTCCGCTTAATTCCTATATTTTCCTCTGCTATAACCCACGCCTTCCAAGTGGTACCGGGACCCCCGGACCCCGATCTCCTAAAATTTTTCTGGGCCATCAAATATGACCTAAGGAACCATAGTCACCGCCCCACCATGATCATTGCTCATATTTTGCGTTTTGCGGCCAAAAAACTAGACTTTCGCCTGATTCCCATATTTTCGTGTGCTATAGCCCATGCCTTCTGAGTGGTCCCAGGCCCCCCAGACCCGGATCGCCTAAAATTTTTCTGGGCCATCATATACGACCTAAGGTACCATAGTCACCCCCCCCCCCCCGCAATGACCTTTCCTCATGTTTTGCATTTTACGCCTTCCGTGTGGGCCGCCCCCCCGGACTCGGAACGCCTAAAATTTTTGCTGGTCATCAAATACGACCTAAAGAGCCATAGTCACCGTCCTTCCATGATCGTACCTTATGTTTTCTATTTTTTGGCCAAAAACCTAGAATTCCGACCGATTCCCATATTTTCATGTGCTATAGCCCACGCCTTCTGAGTAGGCCGGGCCCCCCAGACTCGGATCGCCTAAAATTTTTCCGGGCCATCAAATACGACCTAAGGAACCATAGTCACCGCCCAGCAATAATCGTTACTCTTGTTTTGCGTTTTAATGGCCAAAAAACTAGAATTCCACCCGATTCCCATATTTTCGTGTGCTATGGCCCACGCCTTCCCAGTTGGTAGGGCCCCCCGGAGCCGAATCACCTAAAATTTTTCCAGGCCATCAAATACGACCTTAGGAACCATAGTTACCGCACCGCCATGACCTTTCCTCATTTTTTTCATTTTACGGCCAAAAAATAGAATTCCGCCCGATTCCCATATTTTTGTGTGCTATAGCCCATGCCTTCCAAGTGGTTCCGGGACCCCCGGACCCCAATCTCCTAAAATTTTTCTGGGCAATCAAATACGACATAAGGAACCATAGTCACCGCCCTGCCATGGCCTTTCCTCATTTTTTGCATTTTAAGGCCAAAAAACATGAATTCCGCCCGATTCTCATATTTTCGTGTGCTATAGCCGACGCCTTCCGAGTTCCTCCCCCCCCACCCCCCTGGACTAGGATCGCCTAATATTTTGCCGGCCATTAAGTAAGACCTAAGGAACTAAATTCAACACCCCGCCATGATCGTTCCTCATGTTTTGCGTTTTTCGGCCAAAAAACTTGAATTCCGCTCAATTCCTATTTTTTCCTGTGCTATAGCCCACGCCTTCCAAGTGGTACCGGGACCCCCGGACCCCGATCTCCTAAAAAATTTTCGGGCCATCAAATACGACCTAAGGAACCATAGTCACCGCCCCGCCATGATCATTGCTCATATTTTGCGTTTTGCGGCCAAAAAACTAGACTTTCGCCTGATTCCCATATTTTCGTGTGCTATAGCCCATGCCTTCTGAGTGGTCCCGGGCCCCCCAGACCCGGATCGCCTAAAATTTTTCAAGGCCATCATATACGACCTAAGGTACCATAGTCAACCCCCCGCAATGACCTTTCCTTATGTTGTGCATTTTACGGCCAAAAAGCTTGAATTCTGCCCGATTCCCATATTTTCGTGTGCATAGCCCACACCTTCCGTGTGGGCCGCCCCCTCCCCCCTCCCCGGACTCGGATCGCCTAAAATTTTTGCAGGTCATCAAATACGACCTAAAGAGCCACAGTCACCGTCCTGCCATGATCATACCTTATGTTTTGCATTTTTTGGCCAAAAACCTAGAATTCCGCCCGATTCCCATAGTTTCGTGTGCTATAGCCCACGCCTTCCGAGTGGGCCGGGCCCCCCAGACTCGGATCGCCTAAAATTTTTTCGGGCCATCAAATATGACCTAAGGAACCATAGTCACCGCCCAGCCATAATCGTTACTCTTGTTTTGTGTTTTAATGGCCAAAAAATTAGAATTCCACCCGATACCCATATTTTCGTGTGCTATAGCCCACGCCTTCCCAGTTGGTAGGGCCCCCCGGAGCCGGATCACCTAAAATTTTTCCAGGCCATCAAATACGACCTTAGGAACCATAGTCACCGCACCGCCATGACCTTTCCTCATTTTTTGCATTTTACGGCCAAAAAACTAGAATTCCGCCCGATTCCCATATTTTTGTGTGCTATAGCCCATGCCTTTCAAGTGGTCCCAGGACCCCCGGACCCCAATCTCCTAGAAATTTTTCAGGCCATCAAATACGACATAAGGAACCATAGTCACCGCCCTGCCATGGCCTTTCCTCATTTTTTGCATTTTAAGGCCAAAAAACATGAATTCCGCCCGATTCTCATATTTTCGTGTGCTATAGCCCACGCCTTCCGAGCCCCCCCCCCCCCCGAACTAGGATCGCCTAAAATTTTGCCGGCCATTAAGTACGACCTAAGAAACCAAATTCACCACCCCGCCATGATCGTTCCTCATGTTTTGCGTTTTTCAGCCAAAAAACTTGAATTCCGCCCAATTCCCATATTTTCGTGTGCTAATAGCCCACGCCTTCTAAGTGGTACCGGGACTCCCGGACCCCGATCTCCTAAATATTTTTCGGCCATAAAATACGACCTAAGGAACCATAGTCACCACCCCGCCATGACCGTTCCTCGTTTATTTTGCGTTTTACGTCTAAAAAACTAGAATTCTGTCTGTTTCCCATATTTTCGTGTGCTATAGCCCACGCCTTCAAAGTGGGCGGGTCCCCCCGGACCCAGATCGCCTAAAGAGTTTTTCGGGCCATCACATTGAATCTAAGGTACAATAGTCATCGCCCCGCCTTGACAGTTCCTCATTATTTTGCGTTTTACAGCCATAAAACTAGAATTCCGCCCGATTCCAATATTTTCGTGTGCTATAGCCCACGCCTTCCCAGTGGGTAGGGCCCCCGGACCCGGATCGCCTAAAATTTTTCTGGGCCATAAAATTGAACATAATGTACCATAGTCACCGCCTCGCCATGACCGTTCCTCGTTATTTTGCGTTTTACAGCTAAATAACTAGAATTCTGCTCTTTTTCCATATTTTCGTGTGCCAAAGCCCACGCCTTCCCAGTGGGCAGGGCACCCGGACCCGAATCGCCTAAAAATTTTTTGGGCCATCAAATTGAACATAAGGTACCATAATCACCGCCCTGCCATGACCGTTGATCGTTTTTTTGCGTTTTACGGCCAAAAAACTAGAATTCCGCGTGATTCCTATATTTTAGTGTGCTATAGCCCACGCCTTCCCAGTGTGCCGGCCCCTGTGAACAACTAATTTTTGACCACACTCAAATTCTATACTATTTTAGTGTAAATATGTGTTTTATGTCTAATCTTGATATTTTAAACATTTATCTCACTTTTAGTAGAGTTTATAAAAACTACAAAAATATTCACACTTTTAAAATACATGTTTTGTTTCTATTTGTAAAGAGAAAAATAAATTTTTTTTTAAAAAATTACTTACTTGGTTTCATATAATTAGAATTTTAATAAGTAAGCTATAGTATCTTTCTTAGTATAATTTAAACTACAATGTAAATATTTAGTTTTCTTATGTATATAATATTTAAATTTAAAAGTAGCTGACTAATATTTTTAGCTATACATTTTACTTTCTCTTTTGTTCATTTAGAAAAAAAAAAAGTAAAAAAAAAAAAAAAGCAACTAACGAGAAGAACAAAAGTAAGGTACAAAAGAATATTATCCTAACTAATCACCCATGATCTGCTCACCCCAATCCTCATTTTCCTAACTCCCCCCACTTTGCACGTCTCTCCCCCACTCTGCACTTGCACACACACTCAATTCCTCTTTTTCACTTTAAAACCCCACGTTCCCCACTCAAAATTAGAGGAACAAGATTTAAAAGAAAAACTATTAATATTCTTCTTTATATAGAAAAAGATATAGAGCAAAGGGAAATTGTTTTTTGAAAAAGAGAGAAAACTTTGAACAGGAGAAAAAGAGAGGAGGAGCATTAGAGATGATCAGATAGAAAAATCAGTAACTAAAAATAGCATTGTTCTTTTAGAGTGAAAATCACTTGGAGATAAATTATTCGGTGGACTTATTAGGTTCAGAGTCGAAAATCAAAGTATCCTTCGTGGTTTTAAATTCGCAGGTTCAACGCAGCAGATTGTAGATATTTTCTTTGTTTGAAATCTTATAAAAGGTAACACTCAATCTCATTTGTTAGTTTAATATAATGTATGATGTTAGTTTATTTAAATTCAATTATTCTTTTGCTTTCTTTTGTATTTTAAATAGCGCGGTTTCTTCTTGTTATTTATATATGTACATGTATGTTTAAAATTAATTTGAAATGTGTTTCTAACTTTTAATCTTTAGTTCTAATCTATTCTTTTGCTACAATTCATGTGAAATTTTAAACCATAGATAGTTCATAAAATTGTTTAAAGCTTTTTGTCAACAAAATACTTCTTTGGTTAAATTCTATTTAATGTGTGAGTTTATTACTTACTTTGGATTTTGGTTATCAACGTTCTGGTGCAAATCCTTACAAATATGTTAGGTCCTTATTCTTTATTTGGGATTAAAACTTACTCTCTTTTAGTAATTTTTTTTTTCTCTTTTCTCGAACTAGTATTCTGCTAACTAGTATTCTGTATAAATGGGTTTAGTGATAAATTTTGTATAAATTAGTTTACTTACTTTAAATCGTTTTTATTTTGCAAAATTTGTTCATATAGTGCAGATTACATGGATTTGGTTAGAGTCCCATTAGTTAAGAAGAATAAAGTTAATTTAAAGTTAGATTTTGTTTTTAATTGAGTTTCAACGTAAACATCATTCCGATTCATTTATTTTTTTTGTTGGGGTAGTTAAATAAATAACGTAACTCAAGTTCTGTCTAAACATATTTGAAGGTTTAAGTTGAAATAGTCTAATAACACTTAAGTTTTAATTGATGTTAAGATTGTTAGTTTAGGTAGTTTTGAGTCTCTGTCTCAGTAAAATAATTTCATGAGTTCGGCTATATCACATGGTCAGTTTTCTTTTAATCATGTCTATATTTTGAAATTTAAAATCACAGTATTATATTTAATTAATATTTCTTTATCTTTATAAACAATATAATTATTATTGTGTGTCTGGAATTTTGGTGAGAACGTATTACTATCATTTGATTTATATTCTGTTAGAATAATATATATATATAAACTGCCAACGGGTTCATACCCAACTAGATAGGAAGTAATAATATTGGGATCTTCAGTTTATTTATAAGTTTGTCGAATGTGATGTCATATAGTTTAGTGGATAGAATTTTATTTCATATTAATTTGTTGTATGTTGGAACTAATAAAAGGAATAGTAGGGGAAATAATTTTGAGTATGGAAAAAAATTGAGCCTAAATACAACTTCGAGCTTATTCCATCAATAAATAGCTAGTAGGGGAACATATGAATTTTATAGTGAGATAAGGGTTGCGAATTAATTCAAAGCCCGTTATAAGAAATAAAATAATCAGAGTGGTAATAACAAAAATAATTGTGAGGGAGCGACATGAGCCATGAACTAATTCAAGACTCGTACCAATAAGTAAAAGAAAAAATATAATAAAAATATACAAATCTATATCTTGAATATGAAAGAGACAAAATAATTAAATTTTCTAAATACGCTATTAGCCCATGTGTTCATACTCGAACCTTGGATTGATATGTTTAAATAATAAAAGGATCATGTGCGCATTTCGCGCCTTGATGCCTTTAAATTTAAAATAATTATATCTTAACCATGTATGCATTCCGTACTTTGGTTTAATATCTAACTTCAAAGAAATACCTTGTATGCGTATCGCATCTGGGTCCAAACAATAAAAAAAATAATTAATAATTAATTAAACGGTAATAAATTAGCCATAATCAATAAAATACAAGAATAGCTATAAATTGATTTAAGCCTTACATTAGTCAATAAAACGACCGTGCTAGAATCACGGGACTCGAGGGGTGCCTTACACCTTCCCCTCATTCAACATAATTCCTTACTCAGTCTTCTATTTTCATAGACCATAAATTAGGAGTCAAATCTTCCTTTTGATAAGGGATTCAATAAAAGCAGACTTGGAACACCAAAACTCAATTCCAAGTGGCGACTCTGAATAATAAATAATCCCTTTTTAAAATGTCACTTTAATTGGAAAAACTCTTCTAACTTAACCTCGTAATAAGGGTTTGCGGGAAAAAAAGAGGTGTGACAGCCCCCCCGGACCCGGATCGCCTAAAGTTTTTTCGGGTCATCAAATACGACCTAAGGAACCATAGTCACCGCCCCTCCATGACCGTTCCTTGTTTATTTTGCGTTTTACGGCCAAAAAACTAGAAGTCTGCCTGTTTCCCATATTTTCGTGTGCTATAGCTCACGCCTTCCCAGTGGGCGGGTCCCCCCAGACCCACATCGCCTAAAAATTTTTCGGGCCATCAAATTTAATATAAGGTACAATAGTCACCACCCCGCCATGACAGTTTCTCATTTTTTTGCGTTTTACGACCATAAAACTAGAATTCCTCCAGATTTCCATATTTTAATGTGCTATAGCCCACGTCTTCCAAGTGGGCAGGGGCACCCGGATCGCCTTAAATTTTTCCGAGCCATAAAATTGAACATAATGTACCATAGTCACCGCCCATCCATGACCGTTCCTCGTTATTTTGCGTTTTACGGCCAAAAAATAGAATTCCATCCTTTATCCATATTTTCGTGTGCCATAGCCCACGCCTTCCCAGTGGGCAGGGCCCCCAGACTCAGATCGCCTAAAAATTTTTTGGGCCATCAATTACGATCTAAGGAACCATAGTCATCGCCCCGCCATAACCGTTCCTCATTTTTTTGCGTTTTACGGCCAAAAAACTAGAATTCTGCTCCATTCCAATATTTTCGTATGCTATAGCCCACGCCTTCCCAGTGGGCAGGGCCCCCAGGACCCGGATCGCCTAACGTTTTTCCGGTCAATTCAAATACGACCTAAGAAACCATAGTCACCGCTCCGCCATGATCGTACCTCGTTTATTTTACAGGTTACGGCCAAAAATCTAGAATTCCGCCTGATTCCCATACTTTCGTGTGCTATAGCCCACGCCTTCCCAGTGGGCAGGGCCCCCAGGACCCGAATCGCCTAAAATTTTTTAGGGCCTTCAAATACGACCTATGGAACCATAGTCACCGCCCCGCCATGAACTTCCTCGTTGTTTTGCGTTTTACGGCCAAAACACTAGAATTCCGACCGATTTCCATATTTTTGTGTGCCGCCTTCCGAGTGGGCCGGACCCCTCCTGGAACCGGATCGCCTTAAATTTTTCCGGACCATCAAGTAAGACCTAAGGAACCATAGTCACCGCCCCGCCATGACTGTTCCTCGTTTTGTTGCGTTTTACGGCCAAAAAACTAGAATTCCGCCTGATTTCCATATTTTCGTGTGCTATAGCCCACGCCTTCCCACTGGGAAGGGCCCCCAGGACCCGAATCGCCTAAAATTTTTCAAGGCCATCAAATACGACCTATGGAACCATAGTCATCGCCCCGCTATGACCTCTCTCGTTATTTTGCGTTTTACGGCTAAAACACTAGAATTTCGACCGATTTCCATATATTCGTGTGCCGCCTTCCGAGTGTGCCGGGCCCCTCCGAAATCGGATAACCTTAAATTTTTTTGGGCCATCAAGTAAAACCTAAGGAACCATAGTCACCGCCCCGCCATGACCGTTTATCGTTTTTTTGCATTTTACGGCCAAAAAACTAGAATTCCGCCGGATTCCTATATTTTCATGTGCTATTGTCCACGCTTTCCGAGTGGGCCTGGGCCCCCCGGACCCGGATCGCCTAATTTATTTTTGGGCCATATCATATGATCTAAGGAACCATAGTCACCGCCCACCATGACCGTTCCTCGTTTATTTGCGTTTTACGGCCAGAAAACTAGAATTCTGCCTGATTCCCATATTTTCGTGTGCTATAGCCCACGCCTTCCAAGTGGGCCCGGCCCCCCAAACCCGGATCACTTAAAAAATTCGGGCCATAAAATATGACCTAAGGAACCATAGTCACCACCCCACCTTGATCGTTCCTCGTGTTTTGCATTTTACGGTAAAAAAAACTAAAATTCTGCCCGATTCCCATATTTTCGTGTGTTATAACCCACGCCTTCGGAGTGGTCCCGGGCACCCCGGACCCCGATTGCCTAAAATTTTTCTGGGCCATCAAATACAACCTAAGGAACCATAGTCACCGCCCTCCCATGACCGTTCCTCGTGTTTTAGCATTTTACGGCCAAAAAAACTAGGATTCCGCCTGATTCCCATATTTTCGTGTGCTATTGCCCTCGCCTTGCGAGTGGGCCATCAAATACGACCTAAGGAACCATAGTCACCACCCCTCCATGACGGTTCCTCACTTGTTTTGCGTTTTACGGCCAAAAAAACTAGAATTCCCCCCGATTCCCATTTTTTCAAGTGCTACAGCCCACGCCTTCCGAGTGGTCCCGGGCCACCCGAAAATGGATCGCATAAAATTTTTTCGAGCCATCAAATACGAGCTAAGGAACCATATTAACCAACCCGTTATGACCGTTCTCCGTTGTTTTGCATTTTGCGGCCAAAAAACGAGAATTCTGCCTGATTCCCAATTTTCATGTATAATAGCCCACGCCTTCGGAATGGGCCCGGGCCCCCCAGACCCGGATCGCTTAAAAATTTTTCGGGCCATCAAATACGATCTAAGGAACCATAGTCACCGCCCCGCCAGGATCGTTCCTTATTTTTTGTGTATTACGGCCAAAAAACTAGAATTCCGCCTGATTCCCGTATTTTCGTGTGCTATAGCTCACCCCTTCCGAGTGGGCTGGCCCCCCTGGACTCGGATCGCCAAAAATATTTTTGGGCCATAAAAACCATAGTCACTGCCTCTCCAAGACCGTTCCTCTTTGTTTTACGTTTTACGGCCAAACAACTAGAATTTTGCCCGATTCCTATTTTTTTGTGTGCTATAGCCCACGCCTTCCGAGTGGTCCCGTGCCCCCGGTACCGGATCGCCTAAAAATTTTTCGGGCCATCAAATACGACATAAGGAACAATATTCACCGCCTCGCCATGACCGTTCCTCGTTACTTTGCATTTTATGGCCAAACAACTAGAATTTTGCCCGATTCCCATATTTTCGTGTGCTTTAGCCCACGCCTTCTGAGTGGGTCCGGGCCCCCAGAACCGGATCGCCTAAAACTTTTTTGAGCCATCAAATGCAACCTAAGGATCCATAGTCACCACCCCGCCATGATCGTTCCTCATTTTTTGTGTTTTACGGCCAAAAAATTAGAATTTTGCCTGATTTCCATATTTTCGTGTGCTATAGCCCACGCCTTCCGAGTGATCCCCTGCCCCCCGGAATCTGATCGCCTAATAGTTTTTCTGAGCCATCAAATACGACCTAAGGAACCATAGTCACCAACCCGGCATGACCCTTCCTTGTTTCTTTGCATTTTACGGCCAAAAAACTTGAATTCCGTCTGATTCCCTTATTTTCGTGTGCTTTAGCCCATGCCTTTCGAGTGGACCCGGCCCCCCAGACCCTGATTGCCTAAAACTTTTCTGGGCCATCAAATACGACCTAAGGAACCATAGTCACAGCCCCTCCATGATTGTTCCTCATTTTTTGTATCTTACGGCCAAAAAACTAGAATTCTGCCTGATTCCCAAATTTTCGTGTGCTATATCCTACGCCTTCCGATTGGGCCGGCCCCCCCGGACTCTGATCACATAAACTCTTTTTGGTCCATCAAATACGACCTAAAGAACCATAGTCATTGCCTCGCCATGACCGTTCCTCATTATTTTTGCGGTTTACGGCAAAAAAATTAGAATTTTGCCTGATTCCTATATTTTCGTGTGCTATAGCCCACGCCTTCCGAGTGCGCCCGGCCCCCCAAACGGCGATCCCCTAAAACTTTTTTGAGCCATCAAATACGACCCAAGGAACCATAGTCACTGCCTCGCCATGATCGTTCCTCGTTTATTTGCATTTACGGCCAAAAAACTAGAATTCCGCCCGATTCTCATTTGTTCGTGTGCTATAGCCCACGCCTTCCGAGTGGTTCCGGGCCCCCCAAAACCGGGTCGTCCAAAATATGTTCGGGCCATCAAATACGACCTAAGGAACCATAGTCACCACCCCACCTTGACTGTTCCTCATTGTTTTGCGTTTTACGGCCAAAAAACTAGAATTTCGCCCGATTCCCATATTTTCGTGTGCATTAGCCTACGCCTTCCGAGTGGGCTCGGGCCCCCAGGACCCGGATCGCCTAAAAAATTTCCAGGCCATCATATACGACCTAAGGAACTATATTCACAGTCCTGCCATGATTGTTTCTCAAGTTTTGCATTTTACGGACAAAAAACTAGAATTCTACCCGATTCCCATATTTTCGTGTGCTATATCCTACGCCTTCCGAGTGGGCCGGGCCCCCGGGACTAGGATCGCCTAAATTCTTTTCGGTCCATCAAACACGAACTAAAGAACCATATTCACCGCCTCGCCATGACCCTTCCTCATTGTTTTTGAGATTTACGGCAAAAAAACTAGAATTCCTCTAGATTCCCATATTTTCGTGTGCTATGCCTTCCCAGTGGGCAGGGCCCCCCGGACCCAGATCGCCTAAAATTTTTCTGGGCCATCAAATATGACCTAAGGAACCATAGTCACTGTCCCGCCATGAACTCTCCTCATTGTTTTGCGTTTTATGGCCAACAAACTAGAATTTGGCCCAACTCCCATATTTTCGTGTGCTATAGCCCATGCCTTCCGAGTGGGCCCAGGCCCCCCAACCCCGATAGCATAAAATTTTTTCGGGCCATCAAATACGACCTAAGAATCCATAGTCACTGCCCCGCAATGACCATTCCTCGTTTTTTTCCATTTTACGGCCAAAAAATAAGAATTCTGCCCGATTACCATTTTTTTCGTGTGCTAGCCCACGCCTTCTGAGTGGTCCAGGCCCCCCGAAACCGGGGCGCCTAAAATAGTTTCAGACCATCAAATACTAACTAAGGAACCATAGTCACCACCCCTCCATGACCGTTCCTCGTTGTTTTGCATTTTACGGCCAAAAAACTAGAATTCCGCCCGATTCCCATATTTACGTGTGCTAAACCCACGCCTTCCAAGTAGGCCCGGGCCTCCAGACCCTGATCGCCTAAAAATTATCCGGACCATCAAATACGACCTAAGGAACCATAGTCACCTCCTCGCCATGACCGTTCATTGTTTTGCATTTTACGGCCAAAAAACTAGAATTTCGCCCCATTCCCATATTTTCGTGTACTATATATAGCCCACGCCTTCCTAGTGGGAAGGGCCCCCCAGACCCCGGATCGCCTAAAATTTTTTCGAGCCATCAAATACCACCTAAGGAACCATAGTCACCGCCCTGCCATGACCACTCCTCGTTTATTTGCGTTTTAAGGCCAAAAAACTAGAATTCCGCATTATTCCCATTTTTTCGTGTGCAATATCCCACGCCTTCCGAGTGGTCCCAGGCCCCCCGGAACCGGGTCGTCCAAAATATGTTCGGGCCATCAAATACAACCTAAGGAACATATTCACCGCCCCGCCTTGATCGTTCCTCGTTATTTTGCGTTTTACGACCAAAAAACTAGAATTCCGCCCGATTCCAATTTTTTCGTGTGCTATAGCCCATGCCTTCCGAGTGATCTCGTGCCCCCCGGAACGTGATCGCCTAAATTTTTTTCCGGGCCATCAAATACGACCTAAGGAACCATAGTCACCGCCCCGACATGACCCTTCCTCGTTTTTTTGCGTTTTACTGCCAAAAAACTAGAATTCCGTTTGATTCCCTTATTTTCGTGTGCTTTAGCCCACACCTTCTGAGTGGGCCCGGCCCCCTAGACCCGGATCACCTAAACCTTTTTTGGTCCATCAAATACAACCTAAGGAACCATAGTCACTGCCCCGCCATGAACGTTCCTCATTTTTTGCATTTCACGGCTAAAAAACTAGAATTCTGCCCGACTTTCAAATTTTCGTGTGCTATAGCCCACGCCTTCCGAGTGGGCCGGGCCCCCAGACTCGATTGCCTAAAATTTTTTTGGGCAACCAAATACGAACTAAGGAACCATAGTCATCGCCCGACCAAGACCGTTCCTCATTGTTTTGTGTTTTACGGTAAAACAACTAGAACTCTGCCCGATTCCCATATTTTCGTGTGCCCACGCCTTCCGAGTGGGCCCGGGGCCCCGGATCCTAATCACCTAAAAAAAAATTTGGCCATGAATTACGATCAAAGGAACCATAGTCACCACCCCGCCATGATCGTTCCTCGTTGTTTTGTGTTTTACGGCCAAACAACTAGAATTCCGCCTGATTCCCATATTTTCAATTGCTTTAGCCCACGCCTTCCAAGTGGGCCCAGGCCCCAGGACCAGGATCGCCTAAAAATTTTCTAGGCGATCAAATACGTCCTAAGGAACCATAGTCACAGCCCCTCCATGATTGTTCTTCATTTTTTGTATTTTACTGCCAAAAAACTAGAATTCTGCCCGATTCCCATATTTTCGTGTGCTATATCCCACGCCTTCCTAGTGGGCCGGGCCCCCCGGACTCGGATCACCTAAATTCTTTTTGGTCCATCAAATACGACCTAAAGAACCATAGTCACCGCATCGCCATGACCGTTCCTCATTGTTTTTGCGTTTTACGGCAAAAAAACTAGAATTCCACCCGATTCCCATATTTCCGTGTGCTATAGCCCAGGCCTTCCCAGTGGGTAGGGCCCCCCGGACCCGGATCGCCTAAAAATTTTTTGGGCCATCAAATACGACCTAAGGAACAATAGTCACCACCCCGCCATGATCTCTCCTCATTTTTTTGCGTGTTACGGTCAACAAACTGGAATTTCGCCCGATTCCCATATTTTCGTGTGCTATAGCGTATGCCTTCTGAATGGTCCCGGGCCCCCCGGACTCGGGTCGCCCAAAATATTTTCGGGCAATCAAATACGACCTAAGGAACCATAGTCACCGCCCCGCTATGACAGTTCCTCGGTTGTTTGCATTTTATGGCAAAAAAACTAGAATTTTGCCTGAATCCCATATTTTAGTATGCTAATAGCCCATGCCTTCCGAGTGGGCCCTGACCCCCGGACCCCGATCGCCTAAAATTTTTCCGGGCCATCAAATACGACCTAAGGAACCATAGTCACCGCCTCGCCATGACCGTTCCTCGTTTTTCTGCATTTTACGGCCAAAAAACTAGAATTCCGCCCCATTCCCATATATTCGTGTGCTATAGCCCACGCCTTCCCAGTGGGCAGGGCCCCCAAGACTCGGATCGCCTAAAATTTTTCCGAGCCATCAAATACGACCTAAGGAACTATAGTTACCACCCCGCCATGACCTCTCCTCATTCATTTGCGTTTTACAGCCAAAAAACTAGAATTCTGCACAATTCCCATATTTTCGTGTGAGTGGGACCGGGCCCCAGACCCCGATCGCCTAAAATTTTTTCGGGCCATTAAATACAACTTAAGGAACCATATTCACAGCCCCACCATGATCGTTCCTCGGTTTTTTGCATTTTACGGCCAAAAAATAAGAATTCCGCACGATTCCCATTTTTTTTTGTGCTATAGCCCACGCCTTCCAAGTGGTCCCGGGCCGCCAGGAACCGGATCGCCTAAAAAATTTTCCAGGCCATCAAATATGACCTAAGGAACTATTGTCACCTCCCCGCCATGACCGTTCCTCGCTGTTTTGCATTTTACAGCACAAATAACAAGAATTGCGCCTGTTTCCCATTTTTTCGTGTGCTATAGCCCACGCCTTCCGAGTGGTCCTAGGCCCCCCGGACCCGGATCGCCTAAAATTTTATCGGGCCATCAAATATGACCTAAGGAACCATAGTCACCGCCCCTCCATGACCTCTCCTCATTTTGTTGCGTTTTACGGCCAAAATACTACAATTTTGCCCGATTCCCATACTTTTGTGTGCAACCACGCCTTCCGAGTGGGCCCAGTCCGGGCCATCTAACACGACCTAAGGAACCATAGTCATCGCCCCGCCATGACCGTTCCTCATTTTTTTGCATTTTACGGCCAAAAAAAAGAATTTCGCCTGGTTCCAATTTTTTCGTGTGATTTAGCCCACGCTTCCGAGTGGTCCCGGGCCCCCCAGAACTGGATAGTCTAAAATTTTTTTGAGCCACCAAATACGACCTAAGGAACCATAGTCACCGCCCCGCCATGACCGTTTCCCATTTTTTGTGTGTTATAGCCCACGCCTTCCCAGTGGTCCCGGGCCCCCCGGACTCGGATTGCCTAAAATTTTTCAGGGCCACCAAATATGACCTAAGGAAACATAGTCACCGCACGGCCATGACCGTTCCTCGTTGTTTTGCATTTTACGACCAAAACGTAGAATTCTGCCTGATTTCCATATTTTCGTGTGTTATAACCCAGGCCTTGCGAGTGGGCCCGGGCCCCCCGGACCCGGATCGCCTAAAATTTTTTGGGCCATCAAATACGACCTAAGGAACCATAGTCACTGTCTAGCCATGACCGTTCCTCGCTTGTTTTGTGTTTTACGGCCAAAAAACTAGATATCCGCCCGATTCCCATTTTTTCGTATGCTTTAGCCCACGCCTTACGAGTCGGCCCAGGCCACCAGGACCTGGATCATCTAAAAATATTTCAGGCAATCAAATACGTCCTAAGGAACCATAGACACAGCCCTGCCATGATTGTTCCTCATTATTTGCATTTTATGGCCAAAAAATTAGAATTCTGCCAGATTCCCATATTTTCGTGTGCTATATCCCACGCCTTCCGAGTGGGCCGGAGGTCCCAGACTCGGATCGCCTAAATTCTTTTCGGTCCATCAAATACGACCTAAAGAACCATAGTCACTGCCTCGCCATGACCGTTCCTCATTGTTTTTGCGTTTTACGGCAAAAAAACTAGAATTCTGCCTGATTCCCATATTTTCGTGTGCTATAGCCCACGCCTTCCCAGTGAGCAGGGGCCCCCGGACCTGGATCGCCTAAAATTTGTCTGGGCCTCAAATACGACCTAAGGAACCATAGTCACCACCTCGCCATGACCTATCCTCATTTTTGCGTTTTACGGCAAAACAACTAGAATTCCGCCTGATTCCCATATTTCCGTGTGCTATAGCCCACGCCTTCCCAGTGGGCAGGGCCCCACAGACCCCGATCGCCTAAAGGTTTTTACGGGACATCAAATACGACCAAAGGAACCATATTCAAAGCCCTGCAATGACCGTTCCTCGGTTTTTTGTATTTTACGGCAAAAAAACAAGAATTTCGCTTGATTCCCATTTTTTCGTGTGCTATAGCCCATGCCTTTCGAGTGGTCCCGGGCCCCCCGGAACCGGATCACCTAAAATTTTTTCGTGCCCTCAAATATAACCTAAGGAACCATAGTCACCGCCTCGCTATGACCGTTCCTCGTTTTTTTGCGTTTTATGGCCAAAAAACTAGAATTCCGCCCCATTCCCATATTTTCGTGCGCTATAGCCCCCACCTGCCTAGTGGGCAGGGCCCCCGGACCCGGATCGCCTAAAAATTTTTCGAGCCATCAAATACAACCTAAGGAACCATAGTCACCGCCCCCCATGACCACTCCTCGTTCATTTGCGTTTTACGGTCAAAAATAAGAATTCCGCACGATTCCCATTTTTTTGTGTGCTATAGCCCCCGCCTTCTGTGTGGTCCCGCCCCCCCGGACCCCGATCGCCTAAAATTTTTCTGGGCCATCTAACACGACCTAAGGTACCATAGTCACCACCCCGCCATGACCGTTCCTCGTTGTTTTGCATTTGACTGCCAAACAACAAGAATTTTGCATGGTTCCAATTTTTTCGTGTGCTTTAGCCCACGCTTCCGAGTGGTCCCGGGCCCCCCGGAACCGAATAGCCTAAAAATATTTTGGGTCATCAAATACGACCTAAGGAACCATAGTCACTGCCCCGCCATGACCGTTCCTCGTTGTTTTGCGTTTTACGACCAAAACGTAGAATTCCGCCTGATTTCCATATTTTCATATGCTATAGCCCATGCCTTGCGAGTGGGCCCGGGCCCCCCGGACCCGGATCGCCTAAAATTTTCCGGGCCATCAAATATGACCTAAGGAACCATAGCCACTGCCCCCCCATGATCTCTCCTCGTTCATTTGCGTTCTACGGTCAAAAAATAACAATTCCGCACGATTCCCATTTTTTGGTGTGCTATAGCCCCCGCCTTCCGTATGGTCCCGGGCCCCCCGGACCCTGATTGCCCAAAATTGTTCTGGGCCATCTAACACGACCTAAGGTACCATAGTCACCACCCCGCCATGACCGTTCCTCATTGTTTTGCATTTGACGGCCAAACAACAAGAATTTTGCATGGTTCCCATTTTTTCGTGTGCTTTAGCTCATGCTTCCGAGTGGTCCCGGGCCCCCCGAAACCGGATAGCCTAAAAAAATTTTGGGCCATCAAATACGACCTAAGGAACCATAGTCACCGCCCCGCCATGACCGTTCCTCATTTTTTTGCATTTTACGCCAAAAAACAAGAATTCCGCATATTTCCCATTTTTTCGTGTGCTATAGCCCACGTCTTCCGAGTGGTCCCGGGCCCCCCGGACTTGGATCGGCTAAAATTTTTAAGGTCCACCAAATACAAACTAAGGAAACATAGTCACCACCCCGCCATGACCGTTCCTCGTTGTTTTGCATTTTACGACCAAAATGTAGAATTCCGCCTGATTTCCATATTTTCATATGCTATAGCCCACGCCTTGCGAGTGGGCCCGGGCCCCTCGGACCCGGATCACCTAAAATTTTTCGGCCCATCAAATATGACCTAAGGAACCATAGTCACCGCCCCCCATGACCTCTCCTCGTTCATTTGCGGTTTACGGTCAAAAAATAAGAATTCCGCACGATTCCCATTTTTTTGTGTGCTATAGCCCCCGCCTTCCGTATGGTCCCGGGGCCCCCGGACCCCGATCGCCTAAAATTTTTCTAGGCCATCTAACACGACCTAAGGTACCATAGTCATCACCCCGCCATGACCGTTCCTCGTTGTTTTGCATTTAACGGCTAAACAACAAGAATTTCGCATGGTTCCCATTTTTTCGTGTGCTTTAGCCCACGCTTCCGAGTGGTACCGGGCCCCCTGGAACCGGATAGCCTAAAAAAATTCTGGGCCATCAAATACAACCTAAGGAACCATAGTCACCGCCCCGCCATGACCGTTCCTCATTTTTTTGCATTTTACAGCCAAAAAACAAGAATTCCGCATGTTTCCCATTTTTTCGTGTGCTATCCCACGCCTTCCGAGTGGTCTCGGGCCGCCCGGACTTGGATCGGCAAAAATTTTTAAGGTCCACCAAACACAAACTAAGGAAACATAGTCACCGCCCCGCCATGACCGTTCTTCGTTGTTTTGCGTTTTACGACCAAAACGTAGAATTTCGTCTGATTTTCATATTTTCATATGCTATAGCCCACGCCTTGCGAGTGGGCCCGGGCCCCCCGGACCCGGATCGCCTAAAATTTTCTGGGCCATCAAATACGACCTAAGGAACCATAGTCACCGTCCAGCCATGACCGTTCCTCACTTGTTTTGCGTTTTACGGCCAAAAAACTAGAATTTCGCCCGATTCCCATTTTTTCGTGTGCTTTAGCCCACGCCTTCCGAGTGGGCCAGGCCCCCAGGACCTGGATCGTCTAAAAATTTTTAGGCCATCAAATACGTCCTAAGGAACCATAGACACAGCCCTGCCATGATTGTTCCTCATTATTTGCATTTTACGGCCAAACAATTAGAATTCTGCCCGATTCCCATATTTTCGTGTGCTATATCCCACGCCTTCCGAGTGGGCCGGGGGCCCCAGACTCGGATCGTCTAAATTCTTTTCGGTCCATCAAATACGACCTAAAGAACCATAGTCACTGCCTCGCCATGACTGTTCCTCATTGTTTTTGTGTTTTACGGCAAAAATATTAGAATTTCGCCCGATTCTCATATTTTCGTGTGCTATAGCCCACGCCTACACAGTGGGCAGGGCCCCCCGGAATGCCTAAAATTTGTCTGGGCCCTCAAATACTAATAAGGAACCATAGTCATCACCTCGCCAGGACCTCTCCTCGTTGTTTTGCGATTTACGGCCAACAAACTAGATCTTCGCCCGATTCCCATATTTTCGTGTGCTATAGCCCATGCCTTGCGAATGGGCCCAGGCCCACCTGACCCCGATCGCCTAAAAAATTTTCTGGGCCATCATATACGACCTAAGGAACCATAGTCACCGCCCCGCAATGACCGTTCCTCGTTTTATTGCATTTTACGGCCAAAAAACAAGAATTCTGCCCCATTCCCATTTTTTCGTGTGCTATAGCCCATGCCTTCTAAGTGGTTTCGACCCCCCCAGAACCGGGTTACCTAAAATATTTTCGGGCCATCAAATATGACCTAAGGAACCATAGTCAAACCCCCGCCATGACCGTTCCTCATTTTTTTGCATTTTACGGCCAAAAACTAGAATTCCGCTTGATTCCCATATTTTCGTGTGCTTTAGCCCACGCCTTCCAAGTGGGCCCGGGCCCCGAGACCCGAATCGCCTTAAACTTATCTGGGCCATCAAATACAACCAAAGGAACCATAGTCGCTACCTCTCCATGACCGTTCCTCGTATATTTTGCGTTTACGACCAAAAAACTAGACTTCCGCCCCATTCCCATATTTTCATATGCTATAGCCCATGCCTTCCCAGTAGCCAGGGCCCTCCGGACCCGGATCGCCTAAAATTTTTCCGAGCCTTCAAATACGACCTAAGGAACTATAGCCAGTGCCTCGCCATGACCTCTTCTCGATGTTTTGCATTTAACGGCAAAAAGATTAGAATTCCGCAAGATTCCCATATTTTCGTGTGCTATAGCCACGCCTTCCGAGTGGGTCCAGGCCCCCCGGACCCCAATCGCCTAAAGGTTTTTACGGGCCATCAAATACGACTAAAGGAACCATATTCAAAGCCCTGCCATGACCGTTCTTCGGTTTTTTGTATTTTACGGCAAAAAATTTAGAATTTCGCTTGATTCCCTTTTTTCGTGTGCTATAGCCCACGCCTTTCGAGTGGTCCCGGGTCCCCCGGAACCGGATCACCTAAAAATTTTTCGGGCCAACAAATACGACCTAAGGAACTATAGTCACCGCCCCGCCATGACCGTTCCTCATTTTTTTGCATTTTACGCCAAAAAACAAGAATTCCGCATGTTTCCCATTTTTTCGTGTGCTATAGCCCACGTCTTCCGAGTGGTCCCGGGCCCCCCGGACTTGGATCGGCAAAAATTTTTAAGGTCCACCAAATACAAACTAAGGAAACATAGTCACCACCCCGCCATGACCGTTCCTCGTTGTTTTGCGTTTTACGACCAAAACGTAGAATTCCGCCTGATTTTCATATTTTCATATGCTATAGCCCACGCCTTGCGAGTGGGCCCGGGCCCCTCGGACCCGGATCGCCTAAAATTTTTCGGCCCATCAAATATTACCTAAGGAACCATAGTCACCGCCCCCCATGACCTCTCCTCGTTCATTTGCGGTTTACGGTCAAAAAATAAGAATTCCGCACGATTCCCATTTTTTTGTGTGCTATAGCCCCCGCCTTCCGTATGGTCCCGGGGCCCCCGGACCCCGATCGCCTAAAATTTTTCTGGGCCATCTAACACGACCTAAGGTACCATAGTCATCACCCCGCCATGACCGTTCCTCATTGTTTTGCATTTAACGGCTAAACAACAAGAATTTCGCATGGTTCCCATTTTTTCGTGTGCTTTAGCCCACGCTTCCGAGTGGTACCGGGCCCCCTGGAACCGGATAGCCTAAAAAAATTCTGGGCCATCAAATACAACCTAAGGAACCATAGTCACCGCCCCGCCATGACCGTTCCTCATTTTTTTGCATTTTACAGCCAAAAAACAAGAATTCCGCATGTTTCCCATTTTTTCGTGTGCTATCCCACGCCTTCCGAGTGATCTCGGGCCGCCCGGACTTGGATCGGCAAAAATTTTTAAGGTCCACCAAACACAAACTAAGGAAACATAGTCACCGCCCCGCCATGACCGTTCTTCGTTGTTTTGCGTTTTACGACCAAAACGTAGAATTTCGCCTGATTTTCATATTTTCATATGCTATAGCCCACGCCTTGCGAGTGGGCCCGGGCCCCCCGGACCCGGATCGCCTAAAATTTTCTGGGCCATCAAATACGACCTAAGGAACCATAGTCACCGTCCAGCCATGACCGTTCCTCACTTGTTTTGCGTTTTACGGCCAAAAAACTAGAATTTCGCCCGATTCCCATTTTTTCGTGTGCTTTAGCCCACGCCTTCCGAGTGGGCCAGGCCCCCAGGACCTGGATCGTCTAAAAATTTTTTAGGCCATCAAATACGTCCTAAGGAACCATAGACACAGCCCTGCCATGATTGTTCCTCATTATTTGCATTTTACGGCCAAACAATTAGAATTCTGCCCGATTCCCATATTTTCGTGTGCTATATCCCACGCCTTCCGAGTGGGCCGGGGGCCCCAGACTCGGATCGTCTAAATTCTTTTCGGTCCATCAAATACGACCTAAAGAACCATAGTCACTGCCTCGCCATGACTGTTCCTCATTGTTTTTGTGTTTTACGGCAAAAATATTAGAATTCCGCCCGATTCTCATATTTTCGTGTGCTATAGCCCACGCCTACACAGTGGGCAGGGCCCCCCGGAATGCCTAAAATTTGTCTGGGCCCTCAAATACTAACTAAGGAACCATAGTCATCACCTCGCCATGACCTCTCCTCGTTGTTTTGCGTTTTACGGCCAACAAACTAGATCTTCGCCCGATTCCCATATTTTCGTGTGCTATAGCCCATGCCTTCCGAATGGGCCCAGGCCCACCTGACCCCGATCGCCTAAAAAATTTTCTGGGCCATCATATACGACCTAAGGAACCATAGTCACCGCCCCGCAATGACCGTTCCTCGTTTTATTGCATTTTACGGCCAAAAAACAAGAATTCTGCCCCATTCCCATTTTTTCGTGTGCTATAGCCCATGCCTTCTAAGTGGTTTCGACCCCCCCAGAACCGGGTTACCTAAAATATTTTCGGGCCATCAAATATGACCTAAGGAACCATAGTCAAACCCCCGCCATGACCGTTCCTCATTTTTTTGCATTTTACGGCCAAAAACTAGAATTCCGCTTGATTCCCATATTTTCGTGTGCTTTAGCCCACGCCTTCCAAGTGGGCCCGGGCCCCGAGACCCGAATCGCCTTAAACTTATCTGGGCCATCAAATACGACCAAAGGAACCATAGTCGCTACCTCGCCATGACCGTTCCTCGTATATTTTGCGTTTACGACCAAAAAACTAGACTTCCGCCCCATTCCCATATTTTCATATGCTATAGCCCATGCCTTCCCAGTAGCCAGGGCCCTCCGGACCCGGATCGCCTAAAATTTTTCCGAGCCTTCAAATACGACCTAAGGAACTATAGCCAGTGCCTCGCCATGACCTCTTCTCGATGTTTTGCATTTAACGGCAAAAAGATTAGAATTCCGCAAGATTCCCATATTTTCGTGTGCTATAGCCACGCCTTCCGAGTGGGTCCAGGCCCCCCGGACCCCAATCGCCTAAAGGTTTTTACGGGCCATCAAATACGACTAAAGGAACCATATTCAAAGCCCTGCCATGACCGTTCTTCGGTTTTTTGTATTTTACGGCAAAAAATTTAGAATTTCGCTTGATTCCCTTTTTTCGTGTGCTATAGCCCACGCCTTTCGAGTGGTCCCGGGTCCCCCGGAACCGGATCACCTAAAATTTTTTCGGGCCAACAAATACGACCTAAGGAACTATAGTCACCGCCCCGCCATGACCGTTCCTCATTTTTTTGCATTTTACGCCAAAAAACAAGAATTCCGCATGTTTCCCATTTTTTCGTGTGCTATAGCCCACGTCTTTCAAGTGGTCCCGGGCCCCCCGGGCTTGGATCGGCAAAAATTTTTAAGGTCCACCAAATACAAACTAAGGAAACATAGTCACCACCCCGCCATGACCGTTCCTCGTTGTTTTGCGTTTTACGACCAAAACGTAGAATTCCGCCTGATTTCCATATTTTCATATGCTATAGCCCACGCCTTGCGAGTGGGCCCGGGCCCCCGGACACGGATCGCCTAAAATTTTCCGGCCCATTAAATATGACCTAAGGAACCATAGTCACCGCCCCCATGACCTCTCCTCGTTCATTTGCGTTTTACGGTCAAAAAATAAGAATTCCGCACGATTCCCATTTTTTTGTGTGCTATAGCCCCCGCCTTCCGTATGGTCACGGGGCCCTCGGACCCTGATTGCCAAAATTTTTTCTGGGCCATCTAACATGACCTATGGTACCATAGTCACCACCCCGCCATGACCGTTCCTCGTTGTTTTGCATTTGACGGCTAAACAACAAGAATTTTGTATAGTTCCCATTTTTTCGTGTGCTTTAGCCCACGCTTCCGAGTGGTCCCGGGCCCCCTGGAATCGGATAGCCTAAAAAAATTCTGGGCCATCAAATACGACCTAAGGAACCATAGTCACCGCCTCGCCATGACCGTTCCTCATTTTTTTTGCATTTTACAGCCAAAAAACAAGAATTCCACATGTTTCCCATTTTTTCAAGTGCTATCCCACGCCTTCCGAGTGGTCCCGGGCCCCCCGGACTTGAATCGGCTAAAATTTTTAAGGTCCACCAAATACAAACAAAGGAAACATAGTCACCGCCCGCCATGACCGTTCTTCGTTGTTTTGCGTTTTATGACCAAAACGTAGAATTCCGCCTGATTTTCATATTTTCATATGCTATAGCCCACGCCTTGCGAGTGGGCCCGAGCCCCCCGGACCCGGATCGCCTAAAATTTTTTGGGCCATCAAATACGACCTAAGGAACCATAGTCACCATCCAGCCATGACTATTCCTCACTTGTTTTGCGTTTTACGGCAAAAAAACTAGAATTTCGCCCGATTCCCATTTTTTCGTGTGCTTTAGCCCACGCCTTCCGAGTGGGCCAGGACCCCAGGACCTGGATCGTCTAAAAATTTTTTAGGCCATCAAATACGTCCTAAGGAACCATAGACACAGCCCTGCCATGATTGTTCCTCATTATTTGCATTTTACGGCCAAACAATTAGAATTCTGCCCGATTCCCATATTTTCGTGTGCTATATCCCACGCCTTCCGAGTGGGCCGGGGGCCCCAGACTCGGATCGTCTAAATTCTTTTCGGTCCATCAAATACGACCTAAAGAACCATAGTCACTGCCTCGCCATGACTGTTCCTCATTGTTTTTGTGTTTTACGGCAAAAATATTAGAATTCCGCCCGATTCTCATATTTTCGTGTGCTATAGCCCACGCCTACACAGTGGGCAGGGCCCCCCGGAATGCCTAAAATTTGTCTGGGCCCTCAAATACTAACTAAGGAACCATAGTCATCACCTCGCCATGACCTCTCCTCGTTGTTTTGCGTTTTACGGCCAACAAACTAGATCTTCGCCCGATTCCCATATTTTCGTGTGCTATAGCCCATGCCTTCCGAATGGGCCCAGGCCCACCTGACCCCGATCGCCTAAAAAATTTTCTGGGCCATCAAATACGACCTAAGGAACCATAGTCACCGCCCCGCAATGACCGTTCCTCGTTTTATTGCATTTTACGGCCAAAAAACAAGAATTCTGCCCCATTCCCATTTTTTCGTGTGCTATAGCCCATGCCTTCTAAGTGGTTTCGACCCCCCCAGAACCGGGTTACCTAAAATATTTTCGGGCCATCAAATATGACCTAAGGAACCATAGTCAAACCCCCGCCATGACCGTTCCTAATTTTTTTGCATTTTACGGCCAAAAACTAGAATTCCGCTTGATTCCCATATTTTCGTGTGCTTTAGCCCACGCCTTCCAAGTGGGCCCGGGCCCCGAGACCCGAATCGCCTTAAACTTATCTGGGCCATCAAATACGACCAAAGGAATCATAGTCGCTACCTCGCCATGACCGTTCCTCGTATATTTTGCGTTTACGACCAAAAAACTAGACTTCCGCCCCATTCCCATATTTTCATATGCTATAGCCCATGCCTTCCCAGTAGCCAGGGCCCTCCGGACCCGGATCGCCTAAAATTTTTCCGAGCCTTCAAATACGACCTAAGGAACTATAGCCAGTGCCTCGCCATGACCTCTTCTCGATGTTTTGCATTTAACGGCAAAAAGATTAGAATTCCGCAAGATTCCCATATTTTCGTGTGCTATAGCCACGCCTTCCGAGTGGGTCCAGGCCCCCCGGACCCCAATCGCCTAAAGGTTTTTACGGGCCATCAAATACGACTAAAGGAACCATATTCAAAGCCCTGCCATGACCGTTCTTCGGTTTTTTGTATTTTACGGCAAAAAATTTAGAATTTCGCTTGATTCCCTTTTTTCGTGTGCTATAGCCCACGCCTTTCGAGTGGTCCCGGGTCCCCCGGAACCGGATCACCTAAAATTTTTTCGGGCCAACAAATACGACCTAAGGAACTATAGTCACCGCCCCGCCATGACCGTTCCTCATTTTTTTGCATTTTACGCCAAAAAACAAGAATTCCGCATGTTTCCCATTTTTTCGTGTGCTATAGCCCACGTCTTTCAAGTGGTCCCGGGCCCCCCGGGCTTGGATCGGCAAAAATTTTTAAGGTCCACCAAATACAAACTAAGGAAACATAGTCACCACCCCGCCATGACCGTTCCTCGTTGTTTTGCGTTTTACGACCAAAACGTAGAATTCCGCCTGATTTCCATATTTTCATATGCTATAGCCCACGCCTTGCGAGTGGGCCCGGGCCCCCGGACACGGATCGCCTAAAATTTTCCGGCCCATTAAATATGACCTAAGGAACCATAGTCACCGCCCCCATGACCTCTCCTCGTTCATTTGCGTTTTACGGTCAAAAAATAAGAATTCCGCACGATTCCCATTTTTTTGTGTGCTATAGCCCCCGCCTTCCGTATGGTCACAGGGCCCTCGGACCCCGATTGCCAAAAATTTTTCTGGGCCATCTAACATGACCTATGGTACCATAGTCACCACCCCGCCATGACCGTTCCTCGTTGTTTTGCATTTGACGGCTAAACAACAAGAATTTTGTATAGTTCCCATTTTTTCGTGTGCTTTAGCCCACGCTTCCGAGTGGTCCCGGGCCCCCTGGAATCGGATAGCCTAAAAAAATTCTGGGCCATCAAATACGACCTAAGGAACCATAGTCACCGCCTCGCCATGACCGTTCCTCATTTTTTTTGTATTTTACAGCCAAAAAACAAGAATTCCACATGTTTCCCATTTTTTCAAGTGCTATCCCACGCCTTCCGAGTGGTCCCGGGCCCCCCGGACTTGAATCGGCTAAAATTTTTAAGGTCCACCAAATACAAACTAAGGAAACATAGTCACCGCCCGCCATGACCGTTCTTCGTTGTTTTGCGTTTTATGACCAAAACGTAGAATTCCGCCTGATTTTCATATTTTCATATGCTATAGCCCACGCCTTGCGAGTGGGCCCGAGCCCCCCGGATCGCCTAAAATTTTTTGGGCCATCAAATACGACCTAAGGAACCATAGTCACCATCCAGCCATGACCGTTCCTCACTTGTTTTGCGTTTTACGGCCAAAAAACTAGAATTTCGCCCGATTCCCATTTTTTCGTGTGCTTTAGCCCACGCCTTCCGAGTGGGCCAGGACCCCAGGACCTGGATCGTCTAAAAATTTTTTAGGCCATCAAATACGTCCTAAGGAACCATAGACACAGCCCTGCCATGATTGTTCCTCATTATTTGCATTTTACGGCCAAACAATTAGAATTCTGCCCGATTCCCATATTTTCGTGTGCTATATCCCACGCCTTCCGAGTGGGCCGGGGGCCCCAGACTCGGATCGTCTAAATTCTTTTCGGTCCATCAAATACGACCTAAAGAACCATAGTCACTGCCTTGCCATGACTGTTCCTCATTGTTTTTGTGTTTTTCGGCAAAAATATTAGAATTTCACCCGATTCTCATATTTTCGTGTGCTATAGCCCACGCCTACACAGTGGGCAGGGCCCCCCGGATCGCCTAAAATTTGTTTGGGCCCTCAAATACTAACTAAGGAACCATAGTCACCACCTCGCCATGACCTCTCCTCGTTGTTTTGCGTTTTACGGCCAACAAACTAGATCTTCGCCCGATTCCCATATTTTTGTGTGCTATAGCCCATGCCTTCCGAGTGGGCCCAGGCCCACCTGACCCCGATCGCCTAAAAAATTTTTTAGGCCATCAAATACGACCTAAGGAACCATAGTCACCGCCCCGCAATGACCGTTCCTCGTTTTATTGCATTTTACGGCAAAAAAACAAGAATTTTGCCCCATTCCCATTTTTTCGTGTGCTATAGCCCATGCCTTCAGAGTGGTTTCGGCCCCCCCGGAACCGAGTCACCTAAAATATTTTCGGGCCATCAAATATGATCTAAGGAACCATAGTCAACCCCCCGCCATGACCGTTCCTCGTTTTTTTTGCATTTTACGGCCAAAAAACTAGAATTCTACCTGATTCCCATATTTTCGTGTGCTTTAGCCCACGCCTTCCAAGTGGGCCCGGGCCCCCCAGACCCGAATCGCCTTAAACTTATCCGGGCCATCAAATACGACCAAAGGAACCATAGTCGCTGCCTCGCCATGACCGTTCCTCGTTTATTTTGTGTTTACGGCCAAAAAACTAGACTTCCGCCCCATTCCCATATTTTCGTATGCTATAGCCCATGCCTTCCCAGTAGCCAGGGTCCTCCGGACCCGGATCGCATAAAATTTTTCTGAGCCTTCAAATACGACCTAAGGAACTATAGTCACCGCCTCGCCATGACCTCTTCTCGATGTTTTGCGTTTAACGGCAAAAAAATTAGAATTCCGCAAGATTCCCATATTTTCGTGTGCTATAGCCATCCCTTTCGAGTGGGTCCAGGCCCCCCGGACCTCGATCTCCTAAAGGTTTTTACGGGCCATCAAATACGACCAAAGGAACCATATTCAAAGCCCTGCCATGACCGTTCCTTGTTTTTTTGTATTTTATGGCAAAAAATTAAGAATTTCGCTTGATTCCCTTTTTTCGTGTGCTATAGCCCACGCCTTTCGAGTGGTCCCGGGCCCCCCGGAACTGGATCACCTAAAATTTTTTCGGGCCACCAAATATGACCTAAGGAACCATAGTCACCGCTCCGCCATGACCGCTCCTCGGTTTTTGCATTTTACAGCCAAAAGACAAGAATTGCGCCTGTTTTCCATTTTTTTCGTGTGATATAGCCCACGCCTTCCGAGTGGTCCCGAGCCCCCGGACCCGGATCACCTAAAATTTTTCCGGGACATCAAATACGACCAAAAGGACCATAGTCACCGCCCCGCCAAGACCGTTCCTCATTTTTTTGCATTTTACGGCCAAAAAACAAGAATTTCGCCTCGTTCCCATTTTTTTGTGTGCTTTAGCCCACACTTACCGAGTGGTCCCGGAACCCCCGGAACAGGATCGCCTAAAATTTTTCAGGGCCACCAAATACGACCTAAGGAAACATAGTCACCGCCTCGCCATGACCGTTCCTCGTTGTTTTGTGTTTTACGACCAAAAAAGTAGAATTCCGCCCGACTCCCATATTTTCGGGCCATAGAATACGACATAAGGAACCATAGTCACCGCCCCGCCATGAGCGTACATCATTTTTTGCATTTTACGGCCAAAAAACTAGAATTTCGCCCTATTCCCATATTTCGTGAGCTATCCCATGCCTTACGAGTGGGCCGGGCCCCCCGGACTCGGAGCGCCTAAAATTTTTTCGGGCCATCAAATACGACATTATGAACCACAGTCACCGCCTTGCCATGTCCATTCCTCTTTTTTTGCATTTTACGGCGCAAAAACTGGAATTCCGCCTGATTCCCATATTTTTGTATGATATAGCCCACGCCTTCCCAGTGGGCAGGCCCCCTGACCCGGATCGCCTAAAATATTTCTAGGCCATCAAATATGACCTAAGGATCCATAGTCACTGCCCTGCCATGAACTCTCCTCGTTTTTTGCATTTTACGGCCAAAAAACTAGAATTTTGCCCGATTCCCACATTTTCGTGCCCACGCCTTCCGAGTGGGCTCGGGCCCCCGGAACCGGATCGCCTAAAATTTGTTCGGGCCATAAAATACGACCTAAGGAACCATAGTCACAACCCCACCATGACCGTTCCTCATTTTTTTGCATTTTCGGCCAAAAAACTAGAATTCTGCCTGATTCCCATATTTAAGTGTGCTATAGCCCACGCCTTCCGAGTGGGCGCGGGCCCCCGGACCCCGATCGCCTAAAAAATTTCCGGTATATGAAATACGACCTAAGGAACCATATTTACCGCTCTACCATAATCGTTCCTAATTTTTTGCGTTTTACGGCCAAAACACTAGAATTCTGCCCGATTCCCATATTTTCGTGTTCTATAGCCCACGCCTTCCAAGTGGGTCGGGCCCCCCGGAGTCGGATCGCCTAAAAATTTTTCGGGCCATCAAATACGACATTAAGAACCACAGTCACCGCCTTGCCATGACCATTCCTCATTTATTTGCGTTTTACGGCCAACAAACTAGGATTCCGCCCGATTCCATATTTTAGTGTGCTATAGCCCACGCCTACCGAGTGGGCCGGGCCCCCCGAACCCGGATCGCCTAAAATATTTCCCGGCCATCAAATACGACCTAAGGAACCATAGTCACTACCCGCCATGACCTCTCCTCGTTCTTTTGCGTTTTAAGGCCAAAAAATTAGAATTTCGCACGATTTACATATTTTCGTGTGCTATAGCCCACTTCATCCAAGTGGGCCCGGGCCCCGGACCCCGATGGCCTAAAAGTTTTCCTGGCCATCAAATATGACCTAAGGAACCATATTCACAGCCCCGCCTTGACCTTTCCTCGTTCTTTTACGTTTTACGGCCAAAAAACTAGAATTCCGCCTGATTCCCATATTTTCGTGTGCTATGGCCCACGCCTTCCGAGTGGGCGCGGTCCCCCCAGAACCGGATCGCCTAAAATTTTTTCAGGCCATCACATACGACCTAAGGAACCATAGTCATCATCGCGTCATGACCGTTCCTCGCTTTTTTGCGTTTTTGGCCAAAAAACTAGAATTCTGCCTGATTTTCATATATTCGTGTGCTATAGCCCACACCTTCCAAAAGGGCGCGGCCCCCCGGACCTCGATCGCCTAAAAATTTTTCGAGCCATGAATTACGACCTAAGGAATCATAGTTACCGCTCCGCAATGATCGTTCCTCATGTTTTGCGTTTTACGGTCAAAAAACTAGGATTCTGCCTGATTCCCATATTTTCATGTGCTATAGCCCACGCCTTACAAGTGGGCCGGGCCCCTCGGACTCGGATCGCCTAAAGTTTTTTGGGCCATCAAATACAACCTAAGGAACCATAGTCACCGCCCCGCCATGGCCTCTCCTCATTTGTTTTGCATTTTACGGCCAAAATACTAGAATTCTGCCCGATTCTTACATTTTCGTGTGATATAGCCCACGCCTTCCGAGTGGGCCCGGTCCCCGATCGACCAAAAATGTATTTGGCCCATCTAATACGACCTAAGGAACCATAGTCACAGCCTCGTCATGACCATTACTAGTCATTTTACATTTTACGGCCAAGAAAAAGAATTCAACCCGATTCCTATTTTTTCGTGTGCTATAGCCCACGCCTTCCGAGTGATCCCGGGGCCCGCGGAACCAGATCGCCTAAATTTTTTCGTGAAATAAAATATGACCTAAGGAACCATAGTCACTGCCCCGCCATGACCGTTCCTCGTTGTTTTGCGTTTTACGGCCAAAAAAGTAGAATTCCGCCCGATTCCCATATTTTCGTGTGCTATAGCCCACGCCTTGCGAGTGGGCTCGGGCCCCCTGAAACCGGATCGCCTAAAATTTTTCTGGGCAAACAAATACGACCTAAGGAACCATCTTCACTGACCCGCCATGACCGTTCCTCGTTGTTTTGCATTTTACGGCCAAAAATTGAGAATTTCGCCCGATTACCATATTTTCATGTGCTATAGCCCACGCCATGCGAGTGGGCCCGGGCCCCCCGAAACCAGATCGCCTAAAAATTTTTCGGGCTATCAAATACGACCTAAGGAACCATAGTCACCGCGCCTCCATGATCGTTCCTCATTTTTTGCATTTTGCGGCCAAAAAACTAGAACTCCGCCCAACTCCCATATTTTTATGTGTTATAGCCCACGCCTACCGAGTAGGCCGGGCAGCCCGAACTCGGATCGCCTAAAATATTTGCGGGCCATCAAATACGACCTAAGGAACCATAGTCACTACCCGCCATGACCTCTCCTTGTTCTTTTGCAATTTACGGCCAAAAAACTAGAATTTCGCACGATTCCCATATTTTCGTGTGCTATAGCCCACGCCTTCCGAGTGGGCCCGGTCGCCCGGACCCCGTTCGCCTAATACCATCAAATATGGCCTAAGGAACCATATTCACAGCCCCGCCATGATCGTTCCTCCTTCTTTTGCATTTTACGGCCAAATAACTAGAATTCCGCCTAATTCCCATGTTTTCGTGTGCTATAGCCCACACCTTCCGAGTGGGCCCGGTCCCCCAGAACCGGATCGCCTAAAATTTTCCGGGCCATCACATACGACCTAAGGAACCATAATCACCGTCCCGCCATGATCGTTCCTCACTTTTTTGCATTTCCGGCCAAAACACTAGAATTTCGCCCGATTTCCATATTTTCGTGTGCTATGGTCCACGCCTTTCGAGTGGGCGCGGGCCCCCGGACCCCGATCGCCTAAAATATTTTCGGGCCATAAAATATGACCTAAGGAACCATAGTTACCGCTCCGCAATGATCGTTCCTCATGTTTTGCATTTTACGGCCAAAAAACTAGAATTCCGCCTAATTCCTATATTTTTATGTGCTATAGCCCACGCCTTACAAGTGGGCTGGGCCCCCAGACTCGGATCGCCTACAATTTTTTTGGGCCATCAAATACGATCTAAGGAACTATAGTCACCGCCCCGCCATGGCCTCTTCCCATTTGCTTTGCGTTTTACGGCCAAAATACTAGAATTCCGCCCGATTCCTATATTTTCGTGTGCTAAAGCCTACGCCTTCCAAGTGGGCCCGGGCCCTCGGACCCTGATCGACCAAAAAGGTTTTCGGGCCATCTAATATGACCTAAGGAACCATAATCACCATCCCGCCATGACCATCCTCGTTGTTTTGCATTTTACAGCCAAAAAAACAAGAATTCTGCCTGATTCTCATTTTTTTTTGTGTTATAGCCCACGCCTTCCGAGTGGTTCCGGGGCCCGCCGAACCAGATCGCTTAAATTTTTCTGGGAAATTAAATACTACCTAAGGAACCATAATCACCGCCCTGCCATGACCGTTTCTCGATTTTTTGCATTTTACGGCCAAAAAAGTAGAATTACACCCGATTTCCATATTTTCGTGTGCTATAGCCCACGTCTTGCGAGTGGGCCCGAGCCCCCCGAAACCGGATCGCCTAAAATTTTTCCAGGCGAACAAATACGACTTAATGAACCATATTCACCGACCCGCCATGACCGTTCCTCATTGTTTTGCATTTTACAGTCAAAAAACTAGAATTTCGCATGATTACCATATTTCCGTGTGCTATAGCCCACGCCTTCCGAGTGAGACCGGGCCCCCAGACCCAGATCGCCTAAAAATTTTCCGGGCCATCAAATACGAACTAAGGAACAATAGTCACCGCCCCTCCATGATCGTTCCTCCTTTTTTTCATTTTACGGCCAAAAAACTAGAATTCCGCCCGATTCCCATATTTTCGTGTGCTATAGCCCACGCCTAATGAGTGGGCCAGGCCCCCGGACTCGGATCACCTAAAAATTTTTCGGGCCATCAAATACGACATTAAGAACCATAGTCACCGCCTTGCCATGACCGATCCTCGTTTTATGCATTTTACGGCTAAAAAACCAGAATTCCGCCAGATTCCCATATTTTCGTGTGCTATAGTCCAAGCCTTCGGAGTGGGCGCTAGCCCCCGGACCCCGATCACCTAAAAATTTTCTGAGCTAGGAAATATGACCTATGAAACCATAGCTACCTCTCTGCCATGATCGTTATTCATTGTTTGCGTTTTACAGCCAAAAAACTGGGATTTCGCCCGATTCCCATATTTTCATGTGCTATAGCCCACGCCTTGCGAGTGGGCCCGGGCCCCCGGACCCGGATCGCCTAAAAATTTTTTGGACCATCAAATATGACCTAAGAAACCATAGTCACCGTCCCTCCATGACCTCTCCTCATTTTTATGCATTTTACAGCCAAAGAACTAGAATTACGCACGATTCCCATATTTTCGTGTGCTATAGCCCAAGCCTTCTGAGTGGGCCCGAGCCCCCCGGACCCTGATCACGTAAAAATTTTCCGAGCCATATAATACAACCTAAGGAACCATAGTCACCGCCCCACCATGACCGTTCCTTATTTTTATGAATTTTACAGCCACAAATCAAGAATTCCGCCTGATTCCCATTCTTTCCTGTGCTATAGCCCATGCCTTCCGAGTGGTCCCGGGGCCCCTGGAACCGGATAGCCTAAAAATTTTTCGGGCCATCAAATACGACCTAAGGAACCATAGTCACTGCCCCGCCATGACCGTTCCTTCTTATTTTGCATTTTGTGGCCAAAAAAGTAGAATTCCACTCGATTCCCATATTTTCGTGTGCCCCCGGACCCGGATCGCCTAAAATTTTTCGGGCCATCAAATACGACCTAAGGAACCATAGTCACCGCCCCACTATGACTGTTCCTCGCTTGTTTTGTGTTTTACGATCAGAAAACTAGAATTCCGCCTGATTCCCATTCTTTCGAATGTTATAGCCCACGCCTTCCGAGTGGTCCCCGGCCCCACGGAACCGGATAGCCTAAAATTTTTCCGGGCCATCAACTACAGACTAAGGAACCATATTCACTGACTCGCCATGACCGTTCTTCGTTGTTTTGCATTTTACGGCCAAAAAACAAGAATTCCGCCCGATTCCCATATTTCCGTATGCTATAGCCCACGCCTTCCGAGTGCGCCCAGGCCCCCAGACCAGGGTCGCCTAAAAAATTTCCGGGCCATCAAATATGACCTAAGGAACTATAGTCACCACCCCGCCATGATCGTTCCTCATTTTTTGCATTTTACCATATTTTCGTGTGGTATAGCCCACACCTTCCGAGTGGGACTGGGGCCCCGGACTCGGTTCCCCTAAAAAAAATTTCGGGCCATCAAATACGACATTAATAACCATAGTCACCGCATCGCCATGACCGATCCTCTTTGTTTTGCATTTTACGGCCAAAAAACTAGTATTCCGCCCCATTCCCATATTTTCGTGCACTATAGACCACGCCTTTCGAGTGGGCGCGGGCCCCCGGACCCTGATCGCCTAAAAATTTTTTGGGCCATGAAATACGGCTTAAGGAACCATAGTCACAGCCCCGCCATGACCGTTCCTTGCCTGTTTGCGTTTTACGATAAAAAAACTAGAATTCCGTCTGATTCCCATTTATTTGGGTGCTATATAGCCCACGCCTTCCGAGTGGTCCCGGGCCCCCGAAACCGGATCGCCTAAAATGTTTTCGGGCCATCAATTACGACCTAAGGAACCATATTCACCAACCCGCCATGACCGTTCCTCGTTGTTTTGAATTTTATGGCAAAAAAAAGAAAAGAATTCTGCCCGATTCCCATATTTTCATGTGCTATAGCCCACACCTTATGATTGGGCCCGAGCCCCCAGACCCGGATCACATAAAAGTTTTCTGGGCTATCAAATACGACCTAAGGAACCATAGTCACCACCCCGCCATGATCGTTCCTCATTGTTTGCGTTTTACGGCCAAAAAACTAGAATTACGCCTCATTCCCACATTTTCGTGTGCTATAGCCTACGCCTTCTGAGTGGGCCGAGCCCCCGGACTCGGATCGCCTAAAAAAAAATTTCGGGCCATCAAATACAACATTAAGAACCATAGTCACCGCTTCGCCCGGACCGATCCTCTTTGTTTTGCGTTTTACGGCCAAAAACCTAGAATTCCGCCCGATTCACATATTTTCGTGTGCTATAGACCACGCCTTCCGAGTGGGCGCAGGCCCCCGTCCCCGATCACCTAAAAATTTTTCGGGACATGAAATACGACATAAGGAACCATAGTTACCGCTCCTTCATGATCGTTCCTCATGTTTTGAATTTTACGACAAAAACAACTAGAATTCCACCTGATTCCCGTATTTTCGTGTGCTATAGCCCACACCTTCCAAGTGGGTCCGGCCCCCGGACTCGGATCGCCTAAAATTTTTTTGGGCCATCAAATACGACCTAAGGAACCATAGTTACCATCCCTCCATGACCTCTCCTCATTTTTTTGCGTTTTACGACCAAAATACTAGAATTCCGCTCGATTCCCATATTTTTGTGTGCTATATAGCCCACGCCTTCCGAGTGAGCCCGGGCCCCCAGACCCAGATCACCTAAAAATTTTCCGGGCCATCAAATACGACCTAAGGAACCATTTTCACAGCCCCGCCATGACCGTTCCTCGTTCTTTTGCATTTTATGGCCAAAAAACTAGAATTCCTCCTAATTCCCATATTTTCGTGTGCTATAGCCCACGCCTTCCGAGTGGGCACGGTCCCCCCAGAGCCGGATTGCCTAAAATATTTCCGAGCCATCACATACGACCTAAGGAACCATAATCACCGACCCTCCTTGAACGTTCCTCGTTTTTTTGCATTTCCGGCCAAAAAACGAGAATTCCGCCTGATTTCCATATTTTCGTGTGCTATAACCCACGCCTTCCGAGTGGGCGCGGGCCCCCGGACCCCGATCGCCTAAAATATTTTCGGGCCATGAAATATGACCTAAGGAACCATAGTTACCGCTCTGCAATGATCGTTCCTCATGTTTTGCATTTTACGGCCAAAAAACTAGAATTCCGCTTGATTCCCATATTTTCATGTGGTATAGCCCACGCCTTACAAGTGGGCCGGGCCCCCCGGACTCGGATCGCCTAAAATTTTTTTGGACAATCGAATATGACCTAAGGAACCATAGTCACTGCCCCGCCATGTCCTCTCCCCATTTGTTTTGCGTTTTACGGCCAAAATAGTAGAATTCCGCCTGATTCCCATATTTTCTTGTGCTAAAGCCCACGTCTTCCGAGTAGGCCCGGGCCTCCGGACCCCAATCGAAAAAAAAATTTTCGGGCCATCTAATACGACCTAAGGAACCATAGTCATCGCCCCTCCATGACCATTCCTTGTTCTTTTGCGTTTTACGGCCCAAAAAGTAGAATTTGACACGATTCCCATATTTTCATGTGTTATAGCCCACGCCTTGCGAGTGGGCCCGGGCCCCCCGAAACCGGATCGCCTAAAATGTTTCCGGGAAAACAAATACGACCTAAGGAACCATATTCACTGACTCGCCATGACCGCTCCTCGTTGTTTTGCATTTTACGGCCAAAAAACTAGAATTTCGCCCGATTACCATCTTTTCGTGTGCTCTAGCCCACGCCTTCTGAGTGAGCCCGCCCCCCAAGACCCATATCGCCTAAAAAAATTTTGGGCCATCAAATACGACCTAAGGAACCATAGTCACCGCCCCGCCATGATCGTTCCTCATTTTTTGCATTTTACGGCCAAAAAACTAGAATTCCGCCCAACTCTCATATTTTCGTGTGCTATAGCCCACGCCTAACGAGTGGTTCGGGCCCCCCGGACTCGGATCGCCTAAAATTTTTTTGGGCCATCAAATATGACATTAAGAACCATAGTCACCGCCTCGCCAAGACCGATCCTCATTTTTTGCATTTTACGGTCAAAAAACTAGAATTCCGCACGATTCCCATATTTTCGTGTGCTATAGCCCACGCCTTCCGAGTGAGCCCGAGCCCCCAGACCCAAATCGCCTAAAACTTCTCAGGGCCATCAAATATGACCGAAGGAAACATATTCACAGCCCCGCCATGACCGTTCCTCATTCTTTTGCATTTTACGGCCAAAAAACTAGAATTCCTCCTAATTCCCATATTTTCGTGTGCTATAGCCCACGCCTTCCGAGTGGGCTCGGTCCCCCCAGAACCGGATCGCCTAAAATTTTTTCGGGCCATCACATACGACCTAAGGAACCATAATAACCGTCCCGCCATGACCGTTCCTCATCTTTTTGCGTTTCCGGCCAAAAAATGAGAAATCCGCCCGATTTCCATATTTTCGTGTGCCCCACGCCTTCCGAGTGGGCGCGGGCCCCAGGACCCTAATCGCCTAAAAAATTTTCGGGCCATGAAATAAGACCTAAGGAACCATAGTTACCGCTCCTCAATGATCATTCCTCATGTTTTGCATTTTACGGACAAAAAACTAGAATTCCGCCTAATTCCCATATTTTCATGTGCTATAGCCCACGCCTTACAAGTGGGTCGAGCCCCCCGGACTCGGATCGCCTAAATGTTTTTTGGACAATCAAATACGACCTAAGGAACCATAGTCACCACCCTGCCATGGCCTCTCCCCGTTTGTTTTGCGTTTTACGGCCAAAATACTAGAATTCCGCCCGATTCCCATATTTTCTATACTAAAGCCCACGTCTTCCGAGTAGGCCCGGGCCCCCGGACCCCGATCAACCAAAAATGTTTTCGGGCCATCTAATACGACCTAAGGAACCATAGCCACCGCCCCTCCATGACCATTCCTTGTTCTTTTGCATTTTATGGCCAAAAAACTAGAATTCCGCCCAACTCTCATATTTTCGTGTGCTATAGCCCACGCCTAACGAGTGGTTCGGGCCCCCCGGACTCGGATCGCCTAAACTTTTTTGGGCCATCAAATACGACATTAAGAACCATAGTCACTGCCTCGCCAAGACCGATCCTCGTTATTTGCGTTTTATGGCCAAAAAACTAGAATTCCGCACGATTCCCATATTTTCGTGTGCTATAGCCCACGCCTTCCGAGTGAGCCCGGGCCCCCAGACCCAGATCGCCTAAAAATTTTAAAGGCCATCAAATACGACCTAAGGAACCATATTCACAGCCCCGCCATGACCGTTCCTAGTTCTTTTGCGTTTTACGGCCAAAAAAATAGAATTCCTCCTAACTCTCATATTTTCGTGTGCTATAGCCACGCCTTCCGAGTGCGCCCGGTTCCCCCAGAACCGGATTGCCTAAAATTTTTTCGGGCCATCATATACGATCTAATGAACCATAATAACCATCCCGCCATGACCGTTCCTCGTTTTTTTGCGTTTCCGGCCAAAAAATGAGAATTTTGCCCGATTTTCATATTTTCGTGTGCTATAGCCCACGCCTTCCGAGTGGGCGCGGGCCCACGGACCCCGATCGCCTAAAAAATTTTCGGGCCATGAAATACGACCTAAGGAACCATAGTTACCACTCCGCAATGATCGTTGCTCATGTTTTGCGTTTTACTGACAAAAAACTAGAATTCTGCCTAATTCCCATATTTTCATGTGCTATAGCCCACGCCTTACAAGTGGGTCGGGCCCCTTGGACTCGGATCACCTAAAATATTTTTGGACAATCAAATATGACCTAAGGAACCATAGTCACCACCCCACCATGGCCTCTCCCCATTTGTTTTGCGTTTTACGGCCAAAATACTAGAATTTCGCCCGATTCCAATATTTTCGTGTGCTAAAGCCCACGTCTTCCGAGTAGCCCCCGGACCCCGATCGACCAAAAATTTTTTCGGGCCATCTAATATGACCTAAGGAACCATAGTCACCATCCCGCCATGACCATTTCTCGTTCTTTTGCATTTTACGGCCATAAAGGTAGAATTCCGCCCAATTCCCATATTTTCGTGTGATATAGCCCACGCCTTCTGAGTGAGCCCTGGCCCCCAAACCTAGATCGCCTAAAAGTTTTCCGAGCCATCAAATACGACATAAGGAACAATAGTCATCGACCCACCATGATCGTTCCTCATTTTTTGCATTTTACAGCCAAAAAAACAAGAATTCCGCCCCAACTCCCATATTTTCATATGCTATAGCCCACGCCTAACGAGTGGGTCGGGCCCCCCGGACTCGGATCGCCTAAAATTTTTTCGGGCCATCAAATACAACATTAAGAACCATAGTCACCGCCTCGGCATGACCGATCCTCGTTTTTTGTGTTTTACGGCCAAAATACTAGAATTCCGCACGATTCCCATATTTTCGTGTGCTATAAGCCCATGCCTTCCGAGTGGGCCCGGTCACCCTGGAACCGGATCGCCTAAAATTTTTCTGGGCCATTACATACGACCTAAGGAACCATAGTCACCGTCCCGCCATGACTGTTCCTCGCATTTTTGCGTTTCCGACCAAAAAACTAAAATTCCGCCTGATTCTCATATTTTCATGTGCTATAGCCCACGCCTTCCGAGTGGGCCCGGTCCCCCCAGAACCGGATCGCTTAAAATTTTTCTGGGCCATCACATAAGACCTAAGGAACCATAATAACCATCCCGCCATGACCGTTCCTCGTTTTTTTGCGTTTCCAGCCAAAAGACAAGAATTCCGCCCGATTTCCATATTTTCGTGTGCTATAGCCCACGCCTTCTGAGTGAGCCCGGGCCCCCAGACCCAGATCGCCTAAAAAAATTTCGGGCCATCAAATACGACCTAAGGAACCATAGTCACCGCCCCGCCATGATCGTTCCTCATTTTTTGCATTTTACGGTCAAAACATTAGAATTCCGCCCAACTCCGGTATTTTCGTGTGCTATAGCCCACGCCTAACGAGTGGTTCAGGCCCCCCAGACTCGGATCACCTAAAAAGTTTTTGGGCCATCAAATATGACATTAAGAACCATAGTCACCGCATCGCCATGACCGATCCTCATTTTTTGTATTTTACGGCCAAAAAACTAGAATTCCGCACGATTCCCATATTTTCGTGTGCTATAGCCCACGCCTTCCGAGTGAGCCCGGGCCCCCAGACCCAGATCGCCTAAAAAATTTTAGGGCCATCAAATAAGACCTAAGGAACCATATTCACAGCCTCTCCATGACCGTTCCTCGTTCTTTTGCGTTTTACGGCCAAAATACTAGAATTCTGCCCGATTCCCATATTTTCGTGTGCTATAGCCCACGCCTTCCTAGTAGGCTCGGGCCCCTGGACCCCGATCGACCAAAAATGTTTACGGGCCATCTAATACGACCTAAGGAACCATAGTCACCGCCCCGCCATGACCATTCCTCGTTCATTTGCGTTTTGCAGCCAAAAAGGTAGAATTCCGCCTGATTCCCATATTTTCGTGTGCTATAGCCCACGCCTTCTGAGTGAGCCCGGGCCCCCAGACCCAGATCGCCTAAAAATTTTCCGAGCCATCAAATATGACCTAAGGAACCATAGTCACCATCCCGCCATGATCATTCCTCATTTTTTGCATTTTACGGCCAAAAAACAAGAATTTCGTCGAACTCCCACATTTTCATGTGCTATAGCCCACGCCTAACGAGTGGGTCGGGCCCCCGGACTCGGATCGCCTAAAATTTTTTTGGGCCATCAAATACGACATTAAGAACCATAGTTATCGCCTCGCCATGACCAAACCTCATTTTTTGCGTTTTATGGCCAAAATACTAGAATTCCGCACGATTCCCATATTTTCGTGTGCTATAGCCCACGCCTTCCGAGTGGGCGCGGTCCCGCCATGACCGTTCCTCGCATTTTTGCGTTTCCGACCAAAAAACTAGAATTCCGCCTGATTCTCATATTTTCGTGTGCTATAGCCCACGCCTTCGGAGTGGGCGTGGGCCCCCGGACCCCGATCGCCTAAAAATTTTTGGGCCATCAAATACGACCTAAAGAACCATAGTCACCGCCCCGCCATGGCCTCTCCTCGTTTGTTTTGCGTTTTACGGCCAAAATACTAGAATTCCGCCTGATTCCCATATTTTCGTGTGTTATATAGCCCCCGCCTTCCGAGTGGGCCCCGGCCCATGGACCCCGATCGACCAAAATTATTTTCAGGCCATCTAATATGAGCTAATGAACTATAGTCACCTCCCCGCCACCGTTCCTTGTTTTTTTGCATTTTACGGCAAAAAAATAAGAATTTCGCCCGATTCCCATTGTTTCGTGTGCTATAGCCCACGCCTTCCGAGTGGTCCCGGGGCCTCCGGAACTAGATCTCCTAATTTTTTCCGAGAAATTAAATACGACCTAAGGAACCATAGTCACCAACCCGTCATGACCGTTCCTCGTTATTTTGCGTTTTACGGCCAAAAAAGTAGAATTCTGCCCGATTCCCATATTTTCGTGTGTTATAGCCCAAGCCTTGCGAGTGGCCCCGGGCCCCCAGAAATCGGATCGCCTAAAATTTTTCCGGGCGAACAGATACGACCTAAGGAACCATATTCACTGACCCGCCATGACCGTTCCTCGTTTTTTGCATATTACGGCCAAAATACTAGAATTCCGCCCGATTACCATATTTTCATGTGCTATATAGCCCACGCCTTCCGAGTGAGCCTGGGCCCCCAGACCCAGATTGCCTAAAACTTTTTCGGACTATCAAATATGACCTAAGGAACCATACTCACCACCCCGCCATGATCATTCCTCATTTTTTGCATTTTACGGCCAAAAAACTATAATTCCGCCCAATTCCCATATTATCGTGTGCTATAGCCCACGCCTAACGAGTGGGCCAGGCCCCCGGACTCGGATCGCCTAAAATTTTTTCGGGCCTTCAAATACGACATTAAGAACCATAGTCACCGCCTCACCATGACCGATCCTCATTTTTTGCATTTTACAGCCAAAAAAACTAGAAATCCACTCGATTCCCATATTTTCGTGTGCTATAGCCCAAACATTCCGAGTGGGCGCGCGCCACCGGACCCCGATCGCCTAAAAATTTTCCTGGCTATGAAATATGACCTAAGGAACCATAGTTACCTCTCTACCATTATCATTCCTCATTTTTTGAGTTTTACGGCCAAAAAACTAGAATTTCGCCCGATTCTCATATTTTCGTGTGCTATAGCCCACGCCTTCCAAGTGGCCCGGCACCCCAGAATCGGATCGCCTAAAACTTTTTCGGGCCATCAAATACGGCCTAAGGAACCATAGTCATAGCCCCTCCATGACCTCTCCTCGTGTTTTTGCATTTTACGGCCAAAAGACTAGAATTCCGCACGATTCCCATATTTTCGTGTGCTATAGCCCAAGCCTTCTGAGTGGGCCCGAGCCCCCCGAACCCTGATCACCTAAAATTTTTCTGGGCCATCTAATACGACCTAAGTAATCATAGTTACCGCCCAGCTATGACCGTTCTTGGTTTTTATGCATTTTACGGCCAAAAATCAAGAATTTCGCCTGATTCCCATTCTTTCGTGTGCTATAGCCCACGCCTTTCGAGTGGTCCCGGGCCTGCGGAACTGGATTGCCTAAATTTTTCTGAGAAATTAAATACGACCTAAGGAACCATAGTCACCGCCCCGTCACGATCGTTGATCGTTATTTTGTATTTTACGGCCAAAAAAGTTGAATTCCGCCCGATTCCCATATTTTCGTGAGCTATAGCCGACGCCTTGCGAGTGGTCCCGGGCCCCTCGAAACCGGATCGCCTAAAATTTTTCCGGGTGAACAAATACGACCTAAGGAACCATATTCACCGACCCGCCGTGACCGTTCCTCATTTTTGTGCACTTTACGGCTAAAATACTAGAATTCCGCCCGATTACCATATTTTTGTGTGCTATATAGCCTACGCCTTCCGAGTGAGCCCGGGCCCCCAGACCCAGATCGCCAAAAACATTTCCGGGCCATCAAATATGACCTAAGGAACCATAGTCACCGCCCCGCCATGATCATTCCTCATTTTTTGAATTTTACGGCCAAAAAACTATAATTCTGCCCAATTCCCATATTATCGTGTGCTATAGCCCACGCCTAATGAGTGGGCCAGGCCCCCCGGACTCGGATCGCCTAAAATTTTTTCGGGCCATCAAATACGACATTAAGAACCATAATCATCGCCTCGCCATGACCGATCCACATTTTTTGCGTTTTACAGCCAAAAAACTAGAATTCCACCCGATTCCCATATTTTCGTGTGCTATAACCCAAGCCATCCGAGCGGGCGCGGACCCCCGGACCCCGATCGCCTAAAAATTTTCCGGGCTATGAAATACAACCTAAGGAAACATAGTTATCTCTCTGCCATTATCTCTGCCATCAAATTCCGCTCGATTCTCATATTTGCGTGTGCTATAGCCCACGCTTTCCAAGTGGGCCGCCCCCCAGAATCGGATCGCCTAAAACTTTTTCGGTCCATCAAATACGACCTAAGGAGCCATAGTCACAGCCCCTCCATGACCTCTCCTCATGTTTTTGCATTTTATGGCTAAAAGACTAGAATTCCGCACGATTTCCATATTTTCGTGTGCTATAGCCCAAGCCTTCTGAGTGGGCCCGGGCTCCCCGAACCCTGATCACCTAAAAAATTTTCGGGTCATCTAATACGACCGAAGGAACCATAGTCACTGCCCCGCCATGACCGTTACTGGTTTTTATGCATTTTACGGCCAAATATCAAGAATTCCGCCCGATTCCCATTCTTTCGTGTGCTATAGCCCACGCCTTCCGAGTGGTCCCCGGGACCCCGGAACCGGATCGCCTAAATTTTTTTCGGGCCATCAAATACGACCTAAGGAACCCTAGTCACTGCCCCGCCATGACCGTTCCTTCTTATTTTGTGTTTTACGACGAAAAAAAGTAGAATTCCGCTCGATTCACATATTTTCGAGTGCTATAGCCCACGCCTTGCGAGTAGGCCCGAGCCTCCGGACCCAGATCGCCTAAAATTTTCCGGGCCATCAAATACGACCTAAGAAACCATACTCACCGCCCCGCTATGACCGTTCCTTGCTTGTTTTGTGTTTTACTGTCAGAAAACTAGAATTCCGCCCGATTCCCATTCTTTCGTGTGCTATAACCCATGCCTTCCGAGTGGTTCCGGGCCCCCCAGAACCGGACCGCCTAAAAATTTTCCGGGCCATCAACTACGAACTAAGGAGCCATATTCACAAACCGGCCGTGACCGTTCCTCCTTTTTTGCGTTTTATGGCCAAAAAACTAGAATTCCACCCGATTCCCATATTTTCCTGTGCTAGAGCCCAAGCCTTCCGAGTGGGCGCGGGCCCCCGGACCACGATTGTCTAAAACTTTTCCGGGCTATGAAATACAACTTAAGGAACTATAGTTACCTCTCTTCCATGATCATTCCTCATTTTTTGTATTTTACGGCCAAAAAACTAGAATTCCACTCGATTCTCATATTATCGTGTGCTATAGCCCATGCCTTCCAAGTGGGCCGGGCCCCCCGGACTTGGATCGCTTAAAAATTTTTCAGGCCATCAAATATGACCTAAGGAACCATAGTTACCGCCCCACCATGACCGCTCCTCGTTGTTTTGTATTTTATTGCCAAAATACTAGAATTCCGTCAGTTTCCCATATTTGCGTGTACTATAGCCCAAGCCTTCTGAGTGGGCCCGGGCCCCCCGGACCCTGATCGGCTAAAATTTTTCCGGGCCGTCTAATGCGACCTAAGGAACCATAGTCACCACCCAGCCATGACCGTTCCTCTTTGTTTTGCATTTTACGGCAAAAAAACAAGAATTCCACCCGATTCCCATTCTTTCGTGTGCTATAGCCCATGCCTTCCGATTGGTCCCGGGCCCCCGGGAACCGGATTGCCTAAAAATTTTTTCGGGCCATCAACTACGAACTAAGGAGCCATATTCATCGACTTGCCATGACCGTTCCACGTTGTTTTGCATTTTACGGCCAAAAAATAAGAATTTCGCCTGATTCCCATATTTTCGTGTGCTATAGCACACGCCTTCCGAGTGGGCCCGGGCCCCCTGACCCGGATCACCTAAAAATTTTTCGGGCCATCAAATACTACCTAAGGAACCATAATCACTGCCTAGCCATGACCGCTCCTCCTTTTTTGCGTTTTATGGCCAAAAAACTAGAATTCCACCCGATTCCATATTTTCGTGTGATATAGCCCACGCCTTCCGAGTGGGCCCATGGCCCCCAGACCTGAATCACCTAAAAAGTTTTCGGGCCATCAAATAGGACCTAAGGAACCATAGTCACAGCCCCGCCATGACCGTTCCTAGTTTTGTGCGTTTAACAGCCAAAAAACTAGAATTCCGTCCGATTCCTATATTTTTGTGTGCTATAGCCCACTCCTTCCGAGTGAGCCCGGACCTCCCGGACCCCGATCGCCTAAAATATTTCCATGCCATCAAATACAACCTAAGGAACCATAGTCACCGACCCGCCATGACCGTTTCTCGTTATTTTTGCATTTTACGACAAAAAACTAGAAGTTCCCCTGATTCACATATTTTCGTGTGCTATAGCCCAAGCCTTCCGAGTGTGCCCAGGCTCCCAGACCCGGATCGCCTAAAAGTTTTCCGGACCATCAAACACGACCTAATTAACCATAGTCACCTCCCCACCATTATCGTTCCTCTTTTTTTGCGTTTTACGGCCAAAAAAATAGAATTCTGCCTCGTTACCATATTTTCCTGTGCTATAGCCCACGCTTTACGAGTGGGGCGGGCCCCCTGGACTCGGATCGCCTAAATTTTTTATGGGCCATCAAATACGACATTAAGAACTATAGTCATCACCTCACTATGACCGATCCTGTTTTTTTTTTGTATTTTACAGCCAAAAAATAGAATTCCGCCCGATTCGCATATTTTCGTGTGCTATAGACCACGCCCTCCGAGTGGGCGCGGGCCCCCGCACCCCGATCGCCTAAAAAATTTTCGGGCCATGAAATACGACCTAAGAAACCATAGTTACCGCTCCGCCATGATCGTTCCTCATGTTTTGCGTTTTACGGCCAAACAAACTAGAATTCCACCTGATTCCCATATTTTCGTGTGCTATAGCCCACGCCTTCCAAGTGGGCCGGGCCCCCGGACTCGAATCGCCTAAAATTTGTTTGGGCCATCAAATACTACCTAAGGAACCATAGTTACCATCCCGCCATGACCTCTCCTTGTTTTTTTGCATTTTACAAACCAAAATACAAGAATTTCGCTCGATTCCCATATTTTCGTGTGCTATAGCCCACGTCTTCCGAGTGGGCCAGGCCTCCCGGACTCGGATCGCCTAAAATTTTTTTGGGCCATCAAATAGGACCTAAGGAACCATAGTCACTGCCCCGCAATGACCGTTCCTGGTTTTTTGACTTTTACGGCCAAAAAACTAGAATTCCGCCCGATTCTCATTTTTTTGTGTGTTATAGCCCACGCCTTCCGAGTGGGCCCCGGACCCCGATTGCGTAAAACTTTTCCGAGCCATCAAATACGACCTAAGGTACCATAGACATCGCCCCGCCATGATCGTTCCTCATGTTTTGCATTTTACGTCCAAAAAATTAGAATTCCGCCCGATTCCCATATTTTCGTGTGCTATAGCACACGCCTTCCGAGTGGGCCAGGGCCCCCAGACCCAGATCGCCTAAAAATTTTCTGGGCCATCAAATACGACCTAAGGAACCATAGTCACCGCCTCGCCATGACCGTTCCTCCTTTTTTTGCGTTTTATGGCCAAAAGACTAGAATTCCACCCGATTCCATATTTTCGTGTGATATTGCCCATGCCTTCCGAGTGGGCCCATGCCCCCCAGACCTGGAGCCCCTAAAAAATTTTCGAGCCATCACATAGGACCTAAGGAATCATATTCACTGCCCCGCCATGACCATTCCTGGTCGTTTGCGTTTTACGGCCAAAAAACTAAAATTCTGCCGCCCGATTTCTATATTTTCGTGTGCTATAGCCCACGCCTTCCGAGTGGGCCCGGACCTCCCGGACCCCGATCGCCTAAAATATTTCCATGCCATCAAATACGACCTAAAGATCCATAGTCACCGCCCCGCCATGACCGTTCTTCGTTGTTTTTGTGTTTTACGACAAAAAACTAGAATTTTGCCCGATTCACATATTTTCGTATGCTATAGCCCACGCCTTCCGAGTGGGCCCGGGCCCTTCGGACCTAGAACGCTTAAAATTTTTGTAGGCCATCAAATAGGACCTAAGGAACCATAGTCACCGCCCCGCAATGACCATTCCTGGTTTTTTGCGTTTTATGGCCAAAAAACTAGAATTCCGAGCCATCAAATACGACCTAAGGTACCATAGTCATCTCCCCGCCATGATCGTTCCTCATGTTTTGCATTTTACAGCCAAAAAACTAGAATTCCGCCCGATTCACATATTTTCGTTTGTTATAGCCCACGCCTTCCCAGGGGGCATGGCCCTCCGGACCCGGATTGCTTGAAATATTTTCGGGCCATCAAATACGACCTAAGGAACCATAGTCACTGCTCCGCCATGATCTTTCCTCGGTTTTTTGCGTTTTACGTCCAAAAAACTAGAATTCCGCCCGATTCCTTTACTTTCGTGTGCTATAGCCCACGCCTTCCGAGTGGGCCCGGGCCCCCGGACCCGGATCGCCTAAATTTTTTCAACCCATAGAATATGACCTAAGGAACCATAGTTACCGCCCCGCCATGACCGTTCCTTCTTTTTTGCGTTTTATGGCCAAAAAACTAGAATTTCTCCCGATTCATATATTTTCGTGTGCTATATCCACGCCTTCTGAGTGGGCCCAGACCTCCCGGACCCCGATCGCCTAAAATATTTCCATGCCATCAAATATGACCTAAGGAACCATAGTCACTGCCCCGCCATGACCGTTCCTCCTTTTTTTGTGTTTTACGACAAAAAACTAGAATTTCGCTAGATTCCCATATTTTCGTGTGCTATAGCCCACGCATTCACCACCCCGCCATGACCGTTCCTCGTTTATTTTGTGTTTTACGGCCAAAAAACAAGAATTCCGCCCAATTCCCATATTTTCGTGTGCTATAGCCCATGCCTTCCGAGTGGGCATGAGACCCCCGGACCCGGATCGCATAAAAATTTTTCGGGCCATGAAATACGACCTAAGGAACCATATTTACTGCCCCGCCATGACCTTTCCTCATTTGTTTGCATTTTACGTCCAAAAAACTCGAATTTTGCTCTATTCTCATATTTTCGTGTGCTATAGCCCATGCCTTTCGAGTAGGCCCGCACCTCCGGACCCCGATCGCATAAAAAGTTTCCGGTCCCTCAAATACGACCTAAGGAACCATAGTCACTGCCCCGACATGATAGTTCCTCGATTCTTTGCATTTTATGGCCAAAAAACTAGTATTCCGCCTGATTCTGATATTTTCGTGTGCTATAGTCCATGCCTTCCGAGTGGGCCCGGGCCCCAAACCCCGATCGCCTAAAATTTTTTCGGGCCATCAAATATGACCTAAGAAACCATAGTCACCGCCCCTCCATGATCGTTCCTCGTTTTTTGCATTTTATAACCAAAAAACTAGAATTCTGCCCGATTCCCATATTTTCGTGTGCTATACCCCACGCTTTCCGAGTGGGCTGGGCCCACCGGACTCGGATCGCTTAAAAAATTTTCGGGCAATCAAATTCGACCGAAAGAAACATAGTCACCACCCCGCCATGACCGTTCGTCATTGGTTTTGCGTTTTACGGTTAAAAAACTAAAATTCCGCCCGATTTCCATATTTTTGTGTGCTATAGCCCACGCTTTCCGAGTGGGCCCGGGCCCTCCGCACCCGGATCGCTTAAAATTTTTAAGGTCCAAAAAAAAGCAGCTTAGGAACCATATTCAGTGCCCCGCTATGACTGTTCCTCGTTTTTTGCGTTTTACTTCAAAAAAACTATAATTTTGCCTGATTCCCATATTTTCATGTGCTATAGTCCACGCATTCCGCATGGGCCCGCCCACGGACCTCGATCGCCTAAAAAGTTTTCGGGCCATCAAATACGACCTAAGGTACCATAGTCACCACCCTGCCATGACCGTTCCTCATTTTTGTGCATTTTACGACCAAAAAACTAGAATTCCACTTGATTCCCATATTTTCGTGTGCAATAGCCCATGCCTTCCCAGTGGGTAGGGCCCCCAAGACCCGGATCGCCTAAAAATTTTCCGAGCTATCAAATACGACCTAAGGAACCATAGTCACTGCCCTGCCATGACCGTTCCTCATTTTTTTGCGTTTTACGACAAAAAAATAGAATTCTGCCCGATTCCCATATTTTCGTGTGCTATAGCCCACACCTTCCGAGTGGGCCCGGGCCCTCCGGACCCGAAATGATTAAAAATTTTTCGGGCCATCAAATAGGACCTAAGGAACCATAGTCACAGCCCCGCCATGACCGTTCTTGGTTTTTTGCATTTTACGGCGAAAAAACTAGAATTCCGCCCGATTCCCATATTTTCGTGTGCTATAGCCCAAGCCTTCTGAGTGGGCCCGGGCCCTCCAGACCCGGAACGCTTAAAATTTTTCCGGGCCATCAAATAGGACCTAAGGAACCATATTCATCGCCCCGCCATGACCGTTCCTCATTTATTTTGCGTTTTACGGCCAAAAAACAAGAATTCCGCCCAATTTCCATATTTTCGTGTGCTATAGCCCACGCCTTCCGAGTGGGCCCAAGCCCCCCAGACTCAAATCACGTAAAAAGATTTTGGGCCATTAAATACGACCTAAAGAATCATAGTCACCACCCCTCCATGACCGTTCCTCATTCTTTTGTGTTTTACATTAAAAAAACTAAAACTCCGCCCGATTTCAATATTTTTGTGTGCTATAGCCCACGCCTTCTGAGTGGGCCCGGGCCCTCCAGACCCGGATCGCTTAAAATTTTTCAGGTCCATCAAATAGCACCAAAGGAACCATAGTCACTGCCCCGCCATGAATGTTCCTTGTTTTTAGCGTTTTACTTCAAAACAACTAGAATTTCGCCTAATTCCCATATTTTCATGTGCTATAGTCCACGCCTTCCGAGTGGGCCCGGGCTCCCCGGACCCCGATCGCCTAAAAGTTTTTTGAGCCATCAAATATGACCTAAGGTACCATAGTCACCGCCTCTCCATAACTGTTCCTGGTGTTTTTGGGTTTTATGGCCAAAGAATTAGAATTCCGCCCGATTCCCATATTTTCGTGTGCTATAGCCCACGCCTTTCCAGTGGGCAGGGCCCCCGGACTCGGATCGCCTAAAATTTTTTCGGGCCATCAAATACGACTTAAAGAACCATAGTCACTGCCCCTCCATGACCTTTCCTTGTTTTTTGCATTTTACGTCTAAAAATTAGAATTCCGTCCGATTCCCATATTTTTGTGTGCTAGCCCATGCCTTCCGAGTGGGCCCGGGCCCTCCAGGCCCGGATCGCTTAAAATTTTTCAGGTCCATCAAATAGCACCTAAGGAACCATAGTCACTGCCCCGCCATGACTGTTCCTCGTTTTTTATATTTTACTTCAAAAAAAACTAGAATTTCGCCTAATTCCCATATTTTTGTGTGCTATAGTCCACGCCTTCCGAGTGGGCCCGGGCTCCCCGGACCCCGATCGCCTAAAAGTTTTTCGGGCCATCAAATACGACCTAAGGTACCATAGTCACCGCCCCTCCATAACTGTTCCTCGTGTTTTTGGATTTTACGGCCAAAAAATTAGAATTCTGCCCGATTCCCATATTTTCGTGTGCATAGCCCACGCCTTCCCAGTGGGCAGTGCCCCCCGGAGCCGGATCGCCTAAAATTTTTTCGGGCCATCAAATAAAACCTAAGGAACCATAGTCACCGCCCCGCCATGACCTTTCCTTCTTTTTTGCGTTTTACGGCTAAAAATTAGAATTCCGTCCGACTCTCATATTTTCGTGTGCTAGCCCACGCCTTCCAAGTGGGCCTGGGTCCCCCGGACCCCGATCGCCTAAAATTTTTCCGGGTCATCAAATACGACCTAAGATACCATAGTCACCGCCCCTCCATGATCGTTCCTCATTTGTTTTGCGTTTTACGGCCAAAAAATAAGAATTCCGCCCCATTCCCATATTTTCGTGTGCTATATCCCACGCCTTCCGAGTGGGCCGGGCCCCCTGGACTCGGATCACTTAAACTTTTTCCGGGCCATCAAATACGACCTAATGAATCATAGTCACTACCCTGCCATAACCGTTCTTTTTTTCTTTTTGCGTTTTAAGGCCAAAAAACTCGAATTCTACAAGATTTTCATATTTTTGTGTGCTATAGCCCACGCCTTCTGAGTGGGCCCGAGCCCTCCGGACCCGGATCGCTTAACATTTTCCAGGTCCATCAAATAGCACCTAAGGAACCATAGTCACTGCCCCGCCATGACTATTCCTCATTTTTTTGCGTTTTATGGCAAAAAAACTAGAACTTCGCCTAATTCCCATATTTTCGTGTGCTATAGTCCACGCCTTCCGAGTGGGCCCGGGCCCCCCGGATCCCGATCACCTAAAATGTTTTTGGGCCATCTAATACGACCTAAGGTACCATAGTCACCGCCCCTCCATGACCGTTCTACGTGTTTTTGTGTTTTACGGCCAAAAAACTAGAATTCCGCCCGATTCTCATATTTTCGTGTGCTACAGCCCACACCTTCCCAGTTGGCAGGGCCCCCCGGACCCGGATCGCCTAAAATTTTTGCGAGCCATCAAATACGACCTAAGGAACCATAGTCACCACCCTGCTATGACCTTTACTCATTTTTTTATGCTTTACGGCCAAAAAACTAGAATTCCACCCGATTGCCATATTTTCGTGTGATATAGCCCACGCCTTCCGAGTGGGCCCCGGGCTCTCCGGACCCGAATCGCTTAAAATTTTTTCGGGCAATCAAATTGGACCTAAGGAATCATAGTCACCGTCCCCCCATGAACGTTCCTCGTTCTTTTGCTTTTATGGCAAAAAAATGAGAATTTTGCCTGATTCCCATATTTTCGTGTGCTATAGTCCACGCCTTCTGAGTGGGCCCGGGACCCCCGGACCCCGATCGCCTAAATACGAGTTAAGGTACCATAGTCACCGCCCTTCCATGACCGTTCCTCGGATTTTTGCATTTTACGGCCAAAAAACTAGAATTCCGCCCGATTCCCATATTTGTGTGTGCTATAGCCCACGCCTTCCCAGTGGGCAGAGCCCCGGACCCGGGTCGCCTAAAATTTTTCGGGCCATCAAATACGACCTAAGGAACCATAATCACTGCCCCACCAAGACCTTTCCACATTGTTTTGTTTTTTACGGCAAAAAAACTATAATTCTGCCTGATTCCCATATTTTCGTGTGCTAGCCCACGCCTTTCGAGTGGGCCCGGACTCCGATTGCCTAAATTTTTTTCATGATATAGAATACGGACTAAGGAACCATAGTCACCGCCACGCCATGACCGTTCCTCTTTTTTGCATTTTACGGCCGAAAAAATTAAAATTCCGCCCAATTACCTTATTTTCTTGTGCCTCCTTCCGAGCGGGTCGGGGCCCTCCGGACCCGGATCGCCGTAAATTTTTTCGGGACATAAAATAAGACCTATTGAACCATAGTCACCGCCCTGCCATGACGGTTCCTCGTTATTTTTGCATTTTACGGCCAAAAAACTAGAATTCCACCGGATTCTCATATTTTCATGTGCTATAGCCCTTGCCTTCCGAGTGGGTCCGGGTCCCCCAGACCCGATCGCCTAAAATTTTTTCGGGCCATAGAATTCGAACTAAGGAACCATAGTCACCTCCACGGCATGACCGGTCCTCATTTTTAGCGTTTTACGAGCAAAAATACAAGAATTCCGCCCGATTACCGTATTTTCTTATGCCTTCTTCCGAGTGGGTCGGGCCCCTCCGGACTCGGATTGCCTTAAATTTTTCTAGGCCATAAAATACGACCTATGGAACCATAGTCACCGCCCCTCCATGACCGTTCCTCGTTATTTTTGCTTTTTACGGTCAAAAAACTAGAATTCCGCCCGATGGAACCATAGTCACCGCCCCTCCATGACCGTTCCCAAATTTTCGTGTGCTATAGTCCACGCCTCCAAGTGGGTCGGGCCCCTCCTGGACCAGATTGCCTTAAATATTTTCGAGCCATAAAATACAACCGATGGAACTAAAGGCACCGCCCCGCCATGACTGTTCCACGTTGTTTTGTGTATTACGGACAAAAAACTAGAATTCCGCCCGATTTCCATATTTTTGTGTGTATAGCCCACTCCTTCCCTGTGGGCAGGGCCCCCGGACGCGGATCGCGTAAAATTTTTTCGGGCACTCAAATACCACCTAAGGAACCATAGACACCACCTCGCCATGTCCTTTTTTCATTTTTTTTACTTTTTATGGCCAAAAAACTAGAATTACGCCCGATTCCCATATTTTCGTATGCTATAGCCCACACCTTCCAAGTGGGCCCGAGCTCTCCGGACTCGGATCGCTTAAAAATTTTTCGGGCCATCAAATAGGACCTAAGGAACCATAGTCACCACCCTGCCATGACCGTTTCTCATTCTTTTGCGATTTAATGCAAAATAATTAGAATTTCGCCTGATTCCCATATTTTCGTGTGCTATAAGCCCACGTCTTCCGACTGGGCCCGGGTCCCCCGGACCCCCACGCCCAAAAATTTTCCGAGCCATTACATACGACCTAAGGTACCATAGTCACCGCCTCGCCATGTCCGTTCCTCATTTTTTTGCGTTTTACGGCCAAAAAACTAGAATTCCGCCCGATTCTCATATTTGCTTGTGCTATAGCCCACGCCTTCCCAGTGGGCGGGGCCCCAGGACCTGGATCACGTAAAATTTTTTCGGGCCATCCAATACGACCTAAGGAACCATAGTCACCGACCGGCCATGACCTTTCCTTATTTTTTTGCGTTTTACGTCCAAAAAACTAGAATTCCGCCTGATTCCCATATTTTCGTGTGCTAGCCCACGCCTTCCGAGTGGGCCCGAACCCCGATCGCCTAAACTTTTTTCGGGCCATAGAATATGAACTATGGAATCATAGTCACCGCCACGCCATGACTGGTCCTCGTTTTTTGCGTATTACGGCCAAAAAAACAAGAATTCCGCCTCATTACCATATTTTTTTGTGCCTCCTTCCGAGTGGGTCGGGCCCCTCAGGACTCGGATAGCCTTAAATTTTTCCGAGCCATAAAATACGACCTATGGAACCATAGTCATTGCCCCTCCATGATCGTTCCTCGATATTTTTGGGTCTTACGGACAAAAAACTAGAATTCCGCCCGATTCCAATATTTTCGTATAGCCCACGCCTTCCAAGTGGGCAGGGCCCCCCGGACCCGGATCGCTTAAAAATTTTTCGGGCACTCAAATACCACCTAAGGAACCATAGTCACTGCCCTGCCATGTCCTTTCCTCATTTTTTTGCGTTTTACGGCCAAACAACTAGAATTCCGCCAGATTCTCATATTTTTGTGTGCTATAAACCACGCCTTCCGAGTGGGCCCAGGCTCTCGGGACCCGGATCGCTTAAATTTTTTTCGGGCCATCAAATAGGACCTAAGGAACCATAGTCACTGCCCCGCCATGACCGTTTCTCGTTCTTTTGCGTTTTATGGCAAAATAATTAGAATTACGCCTGATTCCCATATTTTCGTGTGCTATAAGCCCACGCCTTCCGACTGGGCGCGAAACCCCCGGACCCCCGCGCCTAAAATTTTTTTGGGCCATTACATACGACCTAAGGTACCATAGTCACCGCCTCGCCATGACCGTTCCTCGGTTTTTTGCGTTTTACGGCCAAAAAACTAGAATTTCGCCCGATTCCCATATTTGCTTGTGCTATAGCCCACGCCTTCCCAGTGGGCAGGGCCCCCGGACCCGGATCACGTAAAAAATTTTCGGGCCATCCAATATGACCTAAGGAACCATAGTCACCAACCGGCCATGACCTTTCCTCATTTTTTGCGTTTTACGGACAAAGAACTAGAATTCCGCCAGATTCCCATATTTTCGTGTGCTATAAACCACGCCTTCCGAGTGGGCCCGGGCTCTCGGGACCCGGATCGCTTAAAGTTTTTTCGGGCCATCAAATAGGACCTAAGGAACCATAGTCATCGTCCCGCCATGACCGTTTCTCGTTCTTTTGCATTTTATGGCAAAACATCTAGAATTTTGTGAGATTCCCATATTTTCGTGTGTTATAGTCCCCGCCTTCCGAGTGGGCCCCGAACCCCCGGACCTCGATCGCCTAAAAAATTTTCGGGCCATTAAATACGATCTAAGGTACCTTAGTCACCGCCCCGACATGACCGTTCCTCTTGTTTTGCGTTTTACGGCCAAAAAACTAGAATTCTGCCCGATTCCCATATTTGCGTGTGCTACAGCCCTCGCCATCCCAGTGGGCAGGGCCCTCGGACACGGATCGCCTAATATTTTTTCGGGCCATCAAATACAACCTAAGGAACCATAGTCACTGCCCGACCATGACCTTTCCTCATTTTTTGGCGTTTTACGACCAAAAAACTAGAATTCCGCCTGATTCCTATATTTTCTTATGCTATAGCCCACGCCTTCCGAGTGGGCCTGGGCCCCCAGACCCGGATCGCCTAAAAGTTTTTCGAGCCATACCATACGACCTAAGGAACCATAGTCACCGCCCCGCCATGACCGTTCCTTGTTTTTTGCCTTTTACGGCAAAAAAAACTAGAATTCTGCCCGATTCCCATAATTTCGTGTGCTATAGCCCACGCCTTCTGAGTGGCCCGGACCTCCCGGACGGCGATCGCCTAAAATATTTCCATGCCATCAAATACGACCTAAGGAACCATAGTCACGATCACGCCATGACCGGTCCTCTTTTTTGCGTTCTACGCCCAAAAAACTAGAATTCCGCCTAATTCCCATATTTTCGTGTGCTATAGCCCTCACCTTCCGAGTGGGACCGGTCCCCCAGACCCGATCGCCTAAATTTTTTTTTGGGCCATAGAATTTGAACTAAGGAACCATAGTCACCGCCATGCCATGACCGGTCCTCATTTTTTGCTTTTTCCGGGCAAACAAATAAGAATTCCGCCCGATTACCTTATTTTCTTGTGCCTCCTTCCGAGTGGGTCGGGGCCCTCCGGACCTGGATCGCCTTAAATTTTTCCGGGCCATAAAATACAACCTATGGAACCATAGTCACCGCCCCTCCATGACCGTTCCTCATTATTTTTGTGTTTTACGGACAAAAAAATTAGAATTCCGCCCGATGGAACCATAGTCACCACCCCTCCATGACCGTTCCCATATTTTCGTGTGCTATAGTCCACGCCTTACGAGTGGGTCGGGCCCTTCCAGACCCGGATCACCTTAAATTTTTTCGAGCCATAAAATACAACCTATGGAATCATAGTCACCGCCTCGCCATGACCGTTCTTCGTTGTTTTGAATTTTACGGACAAAAAACTAGAATTCCGCCTGATTCCCATATTTTCGTGAGCTATAGCCCATGCCTTCCCAGTGGGCAGGGCCCCCCGGACCCGGATCGCGTAAAATTTTTTCGGGCACTCAAATACCACCTGAGGAACAATAGTCACCGCCCCGCCATGTTCTTTACTCGTTGTTTTGCGCTTTACGGCCAAAGAACTAGAATTCGCCCGATTCCCATATTTTCGAGTGCTATAGCCCACGCCTTCCGAGTGGGAACGAGCTCTCCGGACACGGATCGCATAAAATTTTTTTGAGCCATCTAATAGTACCTAAGGAACCATAGTCACCACCCCGCCATGACCGTTTCTCGTTCTTTTGCGTTTTATGGCAAAAAAATTAGAATTTTGCCTGATTCCCAAATTTTCGTATGCTATAGCCCACGCCTTCCGACTGGGCCCGGGACCCCCGGACCCCGATCACAAAAAAAAAATTCGGGCCATTAAATACGATCTAAGGTACCATAGTCACCGCCTGCCATGACCGTTCCTCGTTTTTTTGCGTTTTACGGCAAAAAAACTAGAATTCCACCCGATTCGCATATTTGCGTGTAATATAGCCCACGCCTTCCCTGTGGGCAAAGCCCACCTCATCCAGATCGCCTAAAATTTTTTCGGGCCATCAAATACGACCTAAGGAACCATAGTCACCGCCTGGCCATGTCCTTTCCTCGATATTTGTATTTTACGTCCAAAAAACTAGAATTCCACCCGATTCCCATATTTTCGTGTGCTAGCCCACGCCTTCCGAGTCGGCCCGAACCCCAGTCGCCTAGCAATTTTTTCGGGCCTTAGAACATTAACTATGGAACCATAGTCACCGCCACACCATGACCGGAACTTGTTTTTTGCATTTTACGGCCAAAATAACAAGAATTCCGCCCCATTACCATATTTTCTTGGGCCTCCTTCCAAGTGGGTCGGGCCCCTCCAGACCCGGATCGCCTTAAATTTTTCCGAGCCATAAAATACGACCTATGGAACCATAGTCACCGCCCCTCCATGACCTTCCAAGTTATTTTTGGGTTTTACGGACAAAAAACTAGAATTTCGCCCGATTCCCATATATTCGTGTGCTATAGCCCACGCCTTCCCAGTGGGCAGGGCCCCCGGGACCCGGATCGCCAAAAATTTTTCTGGGCACTCAAATAACACCTAAGGAACCATAGTCACTACCCTGCCATGTCCTTTCCTCATTTGTTTGCATTTGTGGGCCAAAAATTTAGAATTCCACCAGATTCCCATACTTTCGTGTGCTATAGCCCACGCCTTCCGAGTGGGCCCGGGCTCTCCGGACCCGGATTGCTTAAAGTTTTTTTCGGGCATCAAATAGGACCTAAGGAACCATAGTCACCACCTCGCCATGACCGTTTTTCGTTCTTTTGCGTTTTATGGCAAAAAAACTAGAATTTCGCGTGATTCCCATATTTTCGTGTGCTAGAACCCATGCCTTCTGAGTGGGCCGTGACCCCCGGACCCCGATCGCCTAAAAATTTTCTGGGCCATTAAATATGACCTAAGGAACCATAGTTACCGCCTCGCCATGACCGGTCCTTATGTTTTGCATTTTTCGGCCAAAAAACTAGAATTCCGCCCAATTCTCATATTTCCGTGACCCCCGGACCCCGATCTCCTTAAATTTTTTCGGGCCATCAAATATGACCTAAGGAACCATAGTCACCGCCCCGTCATGATCGTTCCTCATTTTTTGCGTTTTTCAGCCAAAGAACTAGAATTTCGCCTGATTCCCATATTTTCTTGTGCTTTAACCCACGCCCTCCGAGTGGGCCGGGCCACCGGACGCGAATAGCTTAAAATTTTTGCGGGCTATTAAATACGACCTAAGGAACGATAGTCACCGCCCCGCCATGATCGTTCCTCATGTTTTGCATTTTTCGGCCAAAGAACTAGAATTCCGCCCAATTCCCATATTTTCGTGTGCTATACACAACGCCTTCCGAATGGGCCGGGCCCCCAGGACTCTGATCGCCTAAACTTTTTCCGGTACCACGAAAGTCACTGCCCCGCCATGATCGATTCCCATATTTGCGTGTACTATAGCCCACGCCTTCCAAGTAGTCTGGGGCCTAAAAATTTTTCGGGCCATCAAATACGACCTAAGGAACAATAATCACCGCCCCAAAATAATCATTCCTCATTTTTCGCATTTTTCGGCCAAAGAACTAGAATTCCGCCCGATTCCCATATTTTCGTGTGCTATAGACCACGCCTTCCGAATGGGCCCGGGTCCCGGGACCGTGATCGCCTAAAATATTTACGGTACATCAAATATGACCTAAGGAACCATAGTCAATGCCCCGCCATGATCGTTCCTCATTTTTTGCGTTTTTCGGCCAAAGAACAAGAATTCCGCCAGATTCCCATATTTTCATTTGTTATAGCCCACGCCTTCCGAGTGGGCCGGGCCCCCCCGACTCGGATCGCCTAAAATTTTTTCAGGCCATAAAATACGGCCTAAGGAACCATAGTCACTGCCGCGCCATGACCGTTCTTTGTTTTGTTTCGTTTTACGGCCAAAAAACTAGAATTTCGCCTTATTCCCATATTTTCGTGTGCTATAGCCCACACCCTCCCAGTGGGTAGGGGCACCCTGAGCCGGATCGCCTAAAATTTTTCTGGGCCATCCAATACGACCTAAGGAACCATAGTCACCGCCCCGGCATAATCTTTCCTCAATTTTTGCATTTTTCGGCCAAAAAACAAGAATTCCGCCTGATTCCCTTATTTTCATGTGCTATAGCCCACGCCTTCCGAGTGGTCCCGGAACCCTGATTGCCTAAAAATTTTCCGGGCAATCCAATACGACCTAAGGAACCATATTCACCGCCCCGCCATGACCTTTCCTCATGTTTTGCATTTTACGGCCAAAAAAACTAGAACTCCGCCCGATTCCCATATTGTTGTGTGCTATAGCCCACGCCTTCCAAGTGATCCCGCGACCCCCGGACCCCGATCGCCTAAGATTTTTTCGGGCCATCAAATATGACCTAAGAAACCATAGTCACCGCCCCTCCATGATCTTTCCTCAGGTTTTGCATTTTCGGCTAAAAAACTAGAATTCTGCCCGATTCCCATATTTTTGTGTGCTATAACCCACGCCTTCCAAGTGATCCCGGGACCCCCAGACACCGATCTCCTAAAAATTTTCCAGGCCATCAAATACGGCCTAAGGAACCATAGTCACCGCCCTGCCATGACCTTTCCTCAGCTTTTGCGTTTTTCGGCCAAAAAACTAGAATTTTGCATGATTCCTATATTTTCGTGTGCGACGCCTTCCCAGTAGGTAAGGTCCCCCATAGCAGGATTGCCAAAAATTTTTCCGGGCCATCAAATACGACCTAAGGAACCATAGTCACCGCCCCACCATGACCTTTCCTCATATTTTGCATTTTATGGCCAAAAAACTAGAATTCCGCCCGATTCCCATATTTTTGTGTGCTATAGCCCACGCCTTCCGAGTGGGTCAGGCCCCCCGGACTCGGATCGCCTAAAATGTTTCCGGGCGATCAAATACGACCTAAAGAACCATAGTCACCACCCTGCCATGACCGTTCCTCTTTTTGTTTGCGTTTTATGGCCAAAAAACAAGAATTCCGCCTGATTCCCACATTTTCGTGCGATACAGCCCACGCCTTCAAAGTGGTCCCGGGACCCCCGGACCCTAATCGCCTAAAAATTTTCCGGGACATCAAATACGACCTTAGGAACCATAGTAACCGCCTCGCCATGTTTGTTCCTCATGATTTGGGTTTTTCGGCCAAGGAACTATAATTCCGCCCGATTCCCATATTTTCGTGTGCTATAGCCCACTCCTTCCAAGTGGTCCCGGGACCCTCGGATCCCAACTGCCTAAAAATATTTTGGGCCATCAAATATGACCTAAGGAACCATAGTCACCGCCCCTCCATGATCGTTCCTCATTTTTTGCATTTTACGGCCAAAAAACTAAAATTTCGCCCGTTTCCCAAATTTTCGTGTGCTATATAGCCCACGCCTTCCAAGTGGGCCGGGCTTCCGGACTCGGATCGCCTAAAATATTTCTGGGTCATTAAATACGACCAAAAGAACCATAGCCACCGCCCCGCCATGATCGTTCCTCACTTTTTGCATTTTTCGGCCAAAAAACTAGAATTTCGCCTGATTCCCATATTTTCGTGTGCTATAGCCCACGCCTTCCGAGTGGTCCCGGAACCCTGATCGCCTAAAATTTTTTCGGGCAATCCAATACGACCTAAGGAACCACAGTAACCACCCCGCCATGATCGTTCCTCATTTTTTGTATTTTTCGGCCAAAAAACTAGAATTCTGCCCGATTCCCATATTTTCGTGTGCTATAAGCCCACGCCTTCCCAGTGGGTAGGGCCCCCCGGTGCCGGATTGCCTAAAAATTTTCCAGTCTATCAAATATGACCTAAGGAACCATAGGCACCGCCCCGCCATGACCGTTCCTCATTGTTTTGCATTTTATGGCCAAAAAACTAGAATTTCGCCTTATTCCTATATTTTCGTGTGCTATAGCCCACTCCTTCCAAGTGGCCCCGGGACCCTCGGATCCCAACTGCCTAAAAATATTTTGGGCCATCAAATACGACCTAAGGAACCATAGTCACCGCCCCGCCATGATCGTTCCTCATTTTTTGCATTTTACGGCCAAAAAACTAGAATTTCGCCCGTTTCCCAAATTTTCGTGTGCTATATAGCCCACGCCTTCCAAGTGGGCCAGGCTTCCGGACTCGGATCGCCTAAAATTTTTTTGAGACATCAAATATGACCTAAAGAACCATAGTCACCACCCTTCCATGACCGCTCCTCGTTTGTTTTGCATTTTACGGCCAAAAACTAGAATTTCGCCCGATTCCCATATTTTCGTGTGCTATAGCCCACGCCTTCCAAGTGGTCCCGGGACCCCCGGACCCCGATCGCCTAAAAATTTTTCGGGCCATAAAATATGATCTAAGGAACCATAGTCACCGCCCCGCCATGATCGTTCCTCATTTTTTGTATTTTACGGACAAAAAAGTAGAATTTCGCCCGATTTCCATATTTCCGTGCGCTATAGACCACGCCTTCCAAGTGGTCCATGGACCCCCGGACCCCGATATCCTAAAATTTTCTCGGGCCATCAAATACGACCTAAGGAACCATAGTAATCGCCCCGCTATGATTATTCCTCATTTTTTGCATTTTTCGGCCAAAAAAGTAGAAGTTCGTCCGATTCCCATATTTTCGTGTGCTATAGCCCACGCCTTCCGAGTGGGCCTGGCCCCAAGACTCGGATCGCCTAATATTTTTTTGGCCCCTCAAATACGACCTAAGGAACCATAGTCACCGCCCCGCCATGATCGTTTTTCATGTTTTTCGTTTTTCGGCCAAAAAACTAGAATTCTGCACGATTCCCATATTTTCGTGTGCTATAGCCCACACCTTCCAGGTGGTCCCGGGACCCCGATCGCCTATGATTTTTTCGGGCCATCAAATATGACCTAAGAAACCATAGTCACCGCCCCGCCATAATCTTTCCTCAAGTTTTGCATTTTCGGCCAAAAAACTAGAATTCCGCCTGATTCCCATATTTTTGTGTGCTATAACCCATGCCTTCCAAGTGATCCCGGGACCCCCAGACACCGATCTCCTAAAAATTTTCCGGGCCATCAAATACGACCTAAGGAACCATAGTCACCGCCACGCGATGACCTTTCCTCAGCTTTTGCATTTTTCGGCCAAAAAACTAGAATTTCGCATGATTCCTATATTTTCGTGTGCTACGCCTTCCCAGTAGGTAGGGTCCCCCGGAGCCGGATTGCCAAAAATTTTTTCGGGCCATCAAATACGACCTAAGTAAGCATAGTCACCGCCCCACCATGACCTTTCCTCATTTTTTGCATTTTATGGCCAAAAAACTAGAATTTCGCCCGATTCCCATATTTTTGTGTGCTATAGCCCACGCCTTCCGAGTGGGTCAGGCCCCCCGGACTCGGATCGCCTAAAATATTTCCGGGCCATCAAATACGACCTAAAGAACCATAGTCACTGCCCTGCCATGACCGTTCCTCGTTGTTTTGCGTTTTACGGCCAAAAAATAAGAATTCCGCCTGATTCCCATATTTTCGTGCGATATAGCCCACGCCTTCCAACTGGTCCCGGGACCCCCGGACCCTAATCGCCTGAAAATTTTTCGAGACATAAAATACGACCTTAGCAACCATAGTCACCGCCTCGCCATGATCGTTCCTCATGTTTTGGGTTTTTCGGCCAAAGAACTATAATTCCGCCCGATTCCCATATTTTCATGTGCTATAGTCCACGCCTACCGAGTGGGCCGGTCCCCCCGGACTCGGATCGACTAAAATTTTCCCGGGCCATTAAATACGACCTAAGGAACCATTGTCCCCCCCCCCCCACCATGATCGTTCCTCACTTTTTGCATTTTTCGCCCAAAAAACTAGAATTCTGCCTGATTCCCTTATTTTCTTGTGCTACAGCCTACACCTTCCGAGTGGGCCGGGCCCCCCGAACTCGGATCGCCTAAAATTTTTCCAGGCCATTAAATACGACCAAAGGAACCATAGCCACCGCCCCGCCATGATCGTTCCTCACTTTTTGCATTTTTCGGCCAAAAAACTAGAATTCCGCCTGATTCCCATATTTTCGTGTGCTATAGCCCACGCCTTCCGAGTGGTCCCGGAACCCTGATTGCCTAAAATTTTTCCGGGCAAACCAATACGACCTAAGGAACCATATTCACCGCCCCGCCATGACCTTTCCTCATGTTTTGCATTTTACGGCCAAAAAAACTAGAACTCTGCCCGATTCCCATATTGTTGTGTGCTATAGCCCACGCCTTCCAAGTGATCCTGCGACCCCCGGACCCCGATCGCCTAAGATTTTTTCGGGCCATCAAATACGACCTAAGAAACCATAGTCACCGCCCCGCCATGATCGTTTTTCATGTTTTTCGTTTTTCGGCCAAAAAACTAGAATTCTGCACGATTCCCATATTTTCGTGTGCTATAGCCCACACCTTCCAGGTGGTCCCGGGACCCCGATCGCCTAAGATTTTTTTGGGCCATCAAATACGACCTAAGAAACCATAGTCACCGCCCCGCCATAATCTTTCCTCAGGTTTTGCATTTTCGGCCAAAAAACTAGAATTCCGCCCGATTCCCATATTTTTGTGTGTTATAACCCATGCCTTCCAAGTGATCCCGGGACCCCCAGACACCGATCTCCTAAAAATTTTCCGGGCCATCAAATACGACCTAAGGAACCATAGTCACCGCCCTGCGATGACCTTTCCTCAGCTTTTGCGTTTTTCGGCCAAAAAACTAGAATTTCGCATGATTCCTATATTTTCGTTTGCTACGCCTTCCCAGTAGGTAGGGTCCCCCGGAGCCGGATTGCCAAAAATTTTTTCGGGCCATCAAATACGACCTAAGTAACCATAGTCACCGCCCCGCCATGATCGTTTTTCATGTTTTTCGTTTTTCGGCCAAAAAACTAGAATTCTGCACGATTCCCATATTTTCGTGTGCTATAGCCCACACCTTCCAGGTGGTCCCGGGACCCCGATCGCCTAAGATTTTTTTGGGCCATCAAATACGACCTAAGAAACCATAGTCACCGCCCCGCCATAATCTTTCCTCAGGTTTTGCATTTTCGGCCAAAAAACTAGAATTCCGCCCGATTCCCATATTTTTGTGTGTTATAACCCATGCCTTCCAAGTGATCCCGGGACCCCCAGACACCGATCTCCTAAAAATTTTCCGGGCCATCAAATACGACCTAAGGAACCATAGTCACCGCCCTGCGATGACCTTTCCTCAGCTTTTGCGTTTTTCGGCCAAAAAACTAGAATTTCGCATGATTCCTATATTTTCGTTTGCTACGCCTTCCCAGTAGGTAGGGTCCCCCGGAGCCGGATTGCCAAAAATTTTTTCGGGCCATCAAATACGACCTAAGTAACCATAGTCACCGCCCCGCCATGACCTTTCCTCATTTTTTGCATTTTATGGCCAAAAAACTAGAATTCTGCCCGATTCCCATATTTTTGTGTGCTATAGCCCACGCCTTCCGAGTGGGTCAGGCCCCCCGGACTCGGATCGCCTAAAATGTTTTCGGGCCATCAAATACGACCTAAAGAACCATAGTCACCGCCCTGCCATGACCGTTCCTCATTTATTTTGAGTTTTACGGTCAAAAAATAAGAATTCCGCCTGATTCCCATATTTTCATGCGATATAGCCCACGCCTTCCAACTGGTCCCGGGACCCCCGGACCCTAATCGCCTAAAAATTTTTCGGGACATAAAATACGACCTTAGGAACCATAGTCACCGCCTCGCCATGATCGTTCCTCATATTTTGGGTTTTTCGGCCAAAGAACTATAATTCCGCCCGATTCCCATATTTTCATGTGCTATAGTCCACGCCTACCGAGTGGGCCGGTTCCCCCGGACTCGGATCGACTAAAATTTTCCCGGGCCATTAAATACGACCTAAGAAACCATTGTCCCCCCCCCCAACCATGATCGTTCCTCACTTTTTGATTTTTCGCCCAAAAAACTAGAATTCTGCCCGATTCCCTTATTTTCGTGTGCTACAGCCTACACCTTCCGAGTGGGCCGGGCCCCCCGAACTCGGATCGCCTAAAATTTTTCCAAGCCATTAAATACGACCAAAGGAACCATAGCCACCGCCCCGCCATGATCGTTCCTCACTTTTTGCATTTTTCGGCCAAAAAACTAGAATTCTGCCTGATTTCCATATTTTCGTGTGCTATAGCCCACGCCTTCCGAGTGGTCCCGGAACCTTGATTGCCTAAAAAATTTTCGGGCAATCCAATACAACCTAAGGAACCATATTCACCGCCCCGCCATGGCCTTTCCTCATATTTTGCATTTTACGGCCAAAAAAACTAAAACTCCGCCCGATTCCCATATTGTTGTGTGCCCACGCCTTCCAAGTGATCCCGCGACCCCCGGACCCCGATCGCCTAAGATTTTTTCGGGCCATCAAATACGACCTAAGAAACCATAGTCACCGCCCCGCCATGATCTTTCCTCAGGTTTTGCATTTTCGGCTAAAAAACTAGAATTCCGCCCGATTCCCATATTTTTGGGTGCTATAACCCACGCCTTCCAAGTGATCCCGGGACCCCCAGACACCGATCTCCTAAAAATTTTCCGGGCCATCAAATACGATCTAAGGAACCATAGTCACCGCCCTGCCATGACCTTTCCTCAGCTTTTGCGTTTTTCGGCCAAAAAACTAGAATTTTGCATGATTCCTATATTTTCGTGTGCTACGCCTTCCCAGTAAGTAGGGTCCCCAATAGCCGGATTGCCAAAAATTTTTCCGGGCCATCAAATACGACCTAAGGAACCATAGTCACCGCCCCGCCATGACCTTTCCTCATTTTTTGCATTTTATGGCCAAAAAACTAGAATTCCGCCCGATTCCTATATTTTTGTGTGCTATAGCCCACGCCTTCCGAGTGGGTCAGGCCCCCCGGACTCGGATCGCCTAAAATGTTTCCGGGCCATCAAATACGACCTAAAGAACCATAGTCACCGCCCTGCCATGACCGTTCCTCTTTTTTTTTTGCGTTTTACGGCCAAAAAACAAGAATTCCGCCTGATTCCCATATTTTCGTGCGATATAGCCCACGCCTTCCAAGTGGTCCCGGGACCCCCGGACCCTAATCGCCTAAAAATTTTTCGGGACATCAAATACGACCTTAGGAACCATAGTTACCGCCTCGCCACGATCGTTCCTCATGTTTTGGGTTTTTCGGCAAAAGAACTATAATTCCGCCTGATTCCCATATTTTCATGTGCTATAGTCCACGCCTACCGAGTGGGCCGGTCCCCCCGGACTCGGATCGACTAAAATTTTTTCGGGCCATTAAATACGACCTAAGGAACCATTGTCCCCCCCCACCATGATCGTTCCTCACTTTTTGCATTTTTCGCCCAAAAAACTAGAATTCTGCCCGGTTCCCTTATTTTCGTGTGCTACAACCTACACCTTCCGAGTGGGCCGGGCCCCCCGGACTCGGATCGCCTAAAATTTTTTCGGGCCATTAAATACGACCAAAGGAACCATAGCCACTGCCCCGCCATGATCATTCCTCACTTTTTGTATTTTTCGGCCAAAAAACTAGAATTTCGCCTGATTCCCATATTTTCGTGTGCTATAGCCCACGACTTACGAGTGGTCCCGGAACCCTGATTGCCTAAAATTTTTCCGTGCAATCCAATACGTCCTAAGAAACCACAGTAACCACCCTGTCATGATCGTTCCTCATTTTTTTTATTTTTCGGCCAAAAAACTAGAATTCTGCCCGATTCACATATTTTCGTGTGCTATAAGCCCACGCCTTCCCAGTGGGTAGGGCCCCCCGGTGCCGGATTGCCTAAAATTTTTCCAGTCTATCAAATATGACCTAAGGAACCATAGGCACCGCCCCGCCATGACCTTTCCTCATTTTTTGCATTTTAAGGGCAAAAAACAAGAATTCCGCCCGATTCCCATATTTTCGTGTGCTATAGTCCACGCCTTTCGAGTTGCCGGGCCCCCCGGACTAGTATCGCCTAAAATTTTTCTAGGCCATCCAATACGACCTAAAGAACCATAGTCACAACCCTGCCATGACCGTTCCTCATTGTTTTGCATTTTATGGCCAAAAAACTAGAATTCCGCCTTATTCCTATATTTTCGTGTGCTATAGCCCACTCCTTCCAAGTGGTCCCGGGACCCTCGGATCCCAACTACCTAAAAATATTTTGGGCCATCAAATACGACCCAAGGAACCATAGTCACCGCCCCGCCATGATCGTTCCTCATTTTTTGTATTTTACAGCCAAAAAACTAGAATTTCGCCCGTTTCCCAAATTTTCGTGTGCTATATAGCCCACGCCTTCCAATTGGGCCAGGCTTCCGGACTCGGATCGCCTAAAATTTTTTTGAGACATCAAATATGACCTAAAGAACCATAGTCACCACCCTTCCATGACCGCTCCTCGTTTGTTTTGCATTTTACGGCCAAAAACTAGAATTTCGCCCGATTCCCATATTTTCGTGTGCTATAGCCCACGCCTTCCAAGTGGTCCCGGGACCCCCGGACCCCGATCGCCTAAAAAATTTTCGGGCCATAAAATATGATCTAAGGAACCATAGTCACCGCCCAGCCATGATCGTTCCTCATTTTTTGTATTTTACGGACAAAAAAGTAGAATTCCGCCCGATTTCCATATTTCCGTGCGCTATAGACCACGCCTTCCAAGTGGTCCATGGACCCCCAGACCCCGATATCCTAAAATTTTCTCGGGCCATCAAATACGACCTAAGGAACCATAGTAATCGCCCCGCTATGATTATTCCTCATTTTTTGCATTTTTCGGCCAAAAAAGTAGAAGTTCGTCCGATTCCCATATTTTCGTGTGCTATAGCCCACGCCTTCCGAGTGGGCCTGGCCCCAAGACTCGGATCGCCTAATATTTTTTTGGCCCCTCAAATACGACCTAAGGAACCATAGTCACCGCCCCGCCATGATGGTTTTTCATGTTTTTCGTTTTTCGGCCAAAAAACTAGAATTCTGCACGATTCCCATATTTTCGTGTGCTATAGCCCACACCTTCCAGGTGGTCCCGGGACCCCGATCGCCTAAGATTTTTTCAGGCCATCAAATATGACCTAAGAAACCATAGTCACCGCCCCGCCATAATCTTTCCTCAGGTTTTGCATTTTCGGCCAAAAAACTAGAATTCCACCCGATTCCCATATTTTTGTGTGTTATAACTCATGCCTTCCAAGTGATCCCGGGACCCCCAGACACCGATCTCCTAAAAATTTTCCGGGCCATCAAATACGACCTAAGGAACCATAGTCACCGCCCTGCGATGACCTTTCCTCAGCTTTTGCATTTTTCGGCCAAAAAACTAGAATTTCGCATGATTCCTATATTTTCGTGTGCTACGCCTTCCCAGTAGGTAGGGTCCCCCGGAGCCGGATTGCCAAAATTTTTTTCGGGCCATCAAATACGACCTAAGTAACCATAGTCACCGCCCCACCATGACCTTTCCTCATTTTTTGCATTTTATGGCCAAAAAACTAGAATTTCGCCCGATTCCCATATTTTTGTGTGCTATAGCACACGCCTTCCGAGTGGGTCAGGCCCCCCGGACTCGGATCGCCTAAAATGTTTCCGGGCCATCAAATACGACCTAAAGAACCATAGTCACTGCCCTGCCATGACCGTTCCTTGTTTTTTTTGCGTTTTACGGCCAAAAAATAAGAATTCCGCCTGATTCCCATATTTTCGTGCGATATAGCCCACGCCTTCCAACTGGTCCCGGGACCCCCGGACCCTAATCGCCTAATAATTTTTCGGGACATAAAATACGACCTTAGGAACCATAGTCACCGCCTTGCCATGATCGTTCCTCATGTTTTGGGTTTTTCGGCCAAAGAACTATAATTCCGCCCGATTCCCATATTTTCATGTGCTATAGTCCACGCCTACCGAGTGGGCCGGTCCCCCCGGACTCGGATCGACTAAAATTTTCCCGGGCCCTTAAATACGACCTAAGGAACTATTGTCCCCCCCCCCACCATGATCGTTCCTCACTTTTTGCATTTTTCGCCCAAAAAACTAGAATTCTGCCTGATTCCCTTATTTTCTTGTGCTACAGCCTACACCTTCCGAGTGGGCCGGGCCCCTCGAACTCGGATCGCCTATAATTTTTCCAGGTCATTAAATACGACCAAAGGAACCATAGCCACCGCCCCGCCATGATCGTTCCTCACTTTTTGCATTTTTCGGCCAAAAAACTAGAATTTCGCCTGATTCCCATATTTTCGTGTGCTATAGCCCACGCCTTCCGAGTGGTCCCGGAACCCTGATTGCCTAAAATTTTTCCGGGCAAACCAATACGACCTAAGGAACCATATTCACCGCCCCGCCATGACCTTTCCTCATGTTTTGCATTTTACGGCCAAAAAAACTAGAACTCTGCCCGATTCCCATATTGTTGTGTGCTATAGCCCACGCCTTCCAAGTGATCCCGCGACCCCCGGACCCCGATCGCCTAAGATTTTTTCGAGCCATCAAATACGACCTAAGTCACCGCCCCGCCATGATCGTTTTTCATGTTTTTCGTTTTTCGGCCAAAAAACTAGAATTCTGCACGATTCCCATATTTTCGTGTGCTATAGCCCACACCTTCCAGGTGGTCCCGGGACCCCGATCGCCTAAGATTTTTTTGGGCCATCAAATACGACCTAAGAAACCATAGTCACCGCCCCGCCATAATCTTTCCTCAGGTTTTGCATTTTCGGCCAAAAAACTAGAATTCCGCCCGATTCCCATATTTTTGTGTGCTATAACCCATGCCTTCCAAGTGATCCCGGGACCCCCAGACACCGATCTCCTAAAAATTTTCCGGGCCATCAAATACGACCTAAGGAACCATAGTCACCGCCCTGCGATGACCTTTCCTCAGCTTTTGCATTTTTTGGCCAAAAAACTAAACATGATTCCTATATTTTCGTGTGCTACGCCTTCCCAGTAGGTAGGGTCCCCCGGAGCCGGATTGCCAAAAATTTTTTCGGGCCATCAAATACGACCTAAGTAACCATAGTCACCGCCCCACCATGACCTTTCCTCATTTTTTGCATTTTATGGCCAAAAAACTAGAATTCCGCCCGATTCCCATATTTTTGTGTGCTATAGCCCACGCCTTCCGAGTGGGTCAGGCCCCCCGGACTCGGATCGCCTAAAATGTTTCCGGGCGATCAAATACGACCTAAAGAACCATAGTCACCGCCCTGCCATGACCGTTCCTCGTTTTTTTTGCGTTTTACGGCCAAAAAATAAGAATTCCGCCTGATTCCCATATTTTCGTGCGAAATAGCCCACGCCTTCCAACTGGTCCCGGGACCCCCGGACCCTAATCGCCTAAAATTTTTCCGGGACATAAAATACGACCTTAGGAACCATAGTCACCGCCTCGCCATGATCGTTCCTCATGTTTTGGGTTTTTCGGCCAAAGAACTATAATTCCGCCCGATTCCCATATTTTCATGTGCTATAGTCCACGCCTACCGAGTGGGCCGGTCCCCCCGGACTCGGATCGACTAAAATTTTCCCGGGCCATTAAATACGACCTAAGGAACCATTGTCCCCCCAACCATCCATGATCGTTCCTGACTTTTTGCATTTTTCGCCCAAAAAACTAGAATTCTGCCTGATTCCCTTATTTTCGTGTTCTACAGCCTACACCTTCCGAGTGGGCCGGGCCCCCCGAACTCGGATCGCCCAAAATTTTTCCGGGCCATTAAATACGACCAAAGGAACCATAGCCACCGCCCCGCCATGATCGTTCCTCACTTTTTGCGTTTTTCGGCCAGAAAACTAGAATTCCGCCTGATTCCCATATTTTCGTGTGCTATAGCCCACGCCTTCCGAGTGGTCCCGGAACCCTGATTGCCTAAAATTTTTCCAGGCAATCCAATACGACCTAAGGAACCATATTCACCGCCCTGCCATGACCTTTCCTCATGTTTTGCATTTTACGGCCAAAAAAACTACAACTCTGCCCGATTCCCATATTGTTGTGTGCTATAGCCCACGCCTTCCAAGAGATCCCACGACCCCCGGACCCCGATATCCTAAGATTTTTTCGGGCCATCAAATACGACCTAAGAAACCATAGTCACCACCCCGCCATGATCGTTTTTCATGTTTTTTGTTTTTTGGCCAAAAAACTAGAATTCTGCACGATTCCCATATTTTCGTGTGCTATAGCCCACACCTTCCAGGTGGTCCCGGGACCCCGATCGCTTAAGATTTTTTCGGGCCATCAAATACGACCTAAGAAACCATAGTCACCGCCCTGCCATAATCTTTCCTCAGGTTTTGCATTTTCGGCCAAAAAACTAGAATTTCGCCCGATTCCCATATTTTTGTGTGCTATAACCCATGCCTTCCAAGTGATCCCGGGACCCCCAGACACCGATCTCCTAAAAATTTTTCGGGCCATCAAATACGACCTAAGGAACCATAGTCACCGCCCTGCGATGACCTTTCCTCAGCTTTTGCATTTTTCGGCCAAAAAACTAGAATTTCGCATGATTCCTATATTTTCGTGTGCTACGCCTTCCCAGTAGGTAGGGTCCCCCGGAGCCGGATTGCCAAAATTTTTTTTGGGCCATCAAATACGACCTAAGTAACCATAGTCACTGCCCCACCATGACCATTCCTCATTTTTTGCATTTTATGGCCAAAAAACTAGAATTTCGCCCGATTCCCATATTTTTGTGTGCTATAGCCCACGCCTTCCGAGTGGGTCAGGCCCCCCGGACTCGGATCGCCTAAAATATTTCCGGGCCATCAAATACGACCTAAAGAACCATAGTCACCGCCCTGCCATGACCGTTCCTCGTTGTTTTTGCGTTTTACGGCCAAAAAATAAGAATTCCGCCTGATTCCCATATTTTCGTGCGATATAGCCCACGCCTTCCAACTGGTCCCGGGACCCCCGGACCCTAATCGCCTAAAAATTTTCCGGGACATAAAATACGACCTTAGGAACCATAGTCACCGCCTCGCCATGATCGTTCCTCATGTTTTGGGTTTTTCGGCCAAAGAACTATAATTCCGCCCGATTCCCATATTTTCATGTGCTATAGTCCACGCCTACCGAGTGGGCCGGTCCCCCCGGACTCGGATCGACTAAAATTTCCCGGGCCATTAAATACGACCTAAGGAACCATTGTCCCCTCCCCCCACCATGATCGTTCCTCACTTTTTGCATTTTTCGCCCAAAAAACTAGAATTCTGCCTGATTCCCTTATTTTCGTGTGCTACAGCCTACACCTTTCGAGTGGGCCGGGCCCCCCGAACTCGGATCGCCTAAAATTTTTCCAGGCCATTAAATACGACCAAAGGAACCATAGCCACTGCCCCGCCATGATCGTTCCTCACTTTTTGCATTTTTCTGCCAAAAAACTAGAATTCCGCCTGATTCCCATATTTTCGTGTGCTATAGCACACGCCTTCCGAGTGGTCCCGGAACCCTGATTGCCTAAAAAATTTTCGGGCAATCCAATACGACCTAAGGAACCATATTCACCGCCCAGCCATGACCTTTCCTCATGTTTTGCATTTTATGGCCAAAACAACTAGAACTCTGCCCGATTCCCTATTGTTGTGTGCTATAGCCCATGCCTTCAAAGTGATCCCGCGACCCCCGGACCCCGATCGCCTAAGATTTTTTCGGGCCATCAAATACGACCTAAGAAACCATAGTCACCGCCCCGCCATGATCGTTTTTCATGTTTTTCGTTTTTCGGCCAAAAAACTAGAATTCTGCACGATTCCCATATTTTCGTGTGCTATAGCCCACACCTTCCAGGTGGTACCGGGACCCCGATCGCCTAAGATTTTTTCGGGCCATCAAATACGACCTAAGAAACCATAGTCACCACCCCGCCATAATCTTTCCTCAGGTTTTGCATTTTCGGCCAAAAAACTAGAATTCCGCCCGATTCCCATATTTTTGTGTGCTATAACCCATGCCTTCCAAGTGATCCCGGGACCCCCAGACACCGATCTCCTAAAAATTTTCCAGGCCATCAAATACGACCTAAGGAACCATAGTCACTGCCCTGCGATGACCTTTCCTCAGCTTTTGCATTTTTCGGCCAAAAAACTAGAATTTTGCATGATTTCTATATTTTCGTGTGCTACGCCTTCCCAGTAGGTAGGGTCCCCCGGAGCCGGATCGCCAAAAATTTTTTCGGGCCATCAAATACGACCTAAGTAACCATAGTCACTGCCCCACCATGACCTTTCCTCATTTTTTGCATTTTATGGCCAAAAAACTAGAATTCCGCCCGATTCCCATATTTTTGTGTGCTATAGCCCACGCCTTCCGAGTGGGTCAGGCCCCCCGGACTCGGATCGCCTAAAATGTTTCCGGGCCATCAAATACGACCTAAAGAACCATAGTCACCGCCCTGCCATGACCGTTCCGCATTTTTTTTGCGTTTTACGGCCAAAAAATAAGAATTCCGCCTGATTCCCATATTTTCGTGCGATATAGCCCACGCCTTCCAACTGGTCCCGGGACCCCCGGACCCTAATCGCCTAAAAATTTTCCGAGACATAAAATACGACCTTAGGAACCATAGTCACCGCCTCGCCATGATCGTTCCTCATGTTTCGGGTTTTTCGGCCAAAGAACTATAATTCCGCCCGATTCCCTTATTTTCGTGTGCTACAGCCTACACCTTCCGAGTGGGCCGGGCCCCCCGAACTTGGTTCGCCTAAAAATTTTCCAGGCCATTAAATATGACCAAAGGAACCATAGCCACCGCCCCGCCATGATCGTTCCTCACTTTTTGCATTTTTCGGCCAAAAAACTAGAATTCCGCCTGATTCCCATATTTTCGTGTGCTATAGCCCACGCCTTCCGAGTGGTCCCGGAACCCTGATTGCCTAAAAATTTTCCGGGCAATCCAATACGACCTAAGGAACCATATTCACCGCCCCGCCATGACCTTTCCTCATGTTTTGCATTTTACGGCCAAAAAAACTAGAACTCTGCCCGATTCCCATATTGTTGTGTGCTATAGCCCACGCCTTCCAAGTGATCCCGCGACCCCCGGACCCCGACCGCCTAAGATTTTTTCGGGCCATCAAATACGACCTAAGAAACCATAGTCACCGCCCCGCCATGATCGTTTTTCATGTTTTTCGTTTTTCGGCCAAAAAACTAGAATTCTGCACGATTCCCATATTTTTGTGTGCTATAGCCCACACCTTCCAGGTGGTCCCGGGACCCCGATCGCCTAATATTTTTTCGGGCCATCAAATACGACCTAAGAAACCATAGTCACCGCCCCGCCATAATCTTTCCTCAGGTTTTGCATTTTCGGCCAAAAAACTAGAATTCCGCCCGATTCCCATATTTTTGTGTGCTATAACCCATGCCTTCCAAGTTATCCTGGGACCTCCAGACACCGATCTCCTAAAAATTTTCCGGGCCATCAAATACGACCTAAGGAACCATAGTCACCGCCCTGCGATGACCTTTCCTCAGCTTTTGCATTTTTCGGCCAAAAAACTAGAATTTCGCATGATTCCTATATTTTCGTGTGCTACGCCTTCCCAGTAGGTAGGGTCCCCCGGAGCCGGATTGCCAAAAAATTTTTCGGGCCATCAAATATGACCTAAGTAACCATAGTCACCACCCCAAACTAGAATTCTGCACGATTCCCATATTTTCGTGTGCTATAGCCCACACCTTCCAGGTGGTCCCGGGACCCCGATCGCCTAAGATTTTTTTGGGCCATCATATACGACCTAAGAAACCATAGTCATCACCCCGCCATAATCTTTCCTCAGGTTTTGCATTTTCGGCCAAAAAACTAGAATTCCGCTCGATTCCCATATTTTTGTGTGCTATAACCCATGCCTTCCAAGTGATCCCGGGACCCCCAGACACCGATCTCCTAAAAATTTTCCGGGCCATCAAATACGACCTAAGGAACCATAGTCACCATCCTGCGATGACCTTTCCTCAGCTTTTGCGTTTTTCGGCCAAAAAACTAGAATTTCGCATGATTCCTAAATTTTCGTGTGCTACGCCTTCCCAGTAGGTAGGGTCCCCCGGAGCCGGATTGCCAAAAAAATTTTCGGGCCATCAAATACGACCTAAGTAACCATAGTCACCGCCCCGCCATGACCTTTCCTCATTTTTTGCATTTTATCGCCAAAAAACAAGAATTCCGCCCAATTCCCATATTTTGTGTGCTATAGCCCACGCCTTCCGAGTGGGTCAGGCCCCCCGGACTCGGATCGCCTAAAATGTTTCCGGGCCATCAAATACGACCTAAAGAACCATAGCCACCGCCCTGCCATGACCGTTCCTCATTTGTTTTGCGTTTTACGGCCAAAAAACAAGAATTCCGCCTGATTCCCATATTTTCGTGCGATATAGCCCACGCCTTCCAACTGGTCCCGGGACCCCCGGACCCTAATCGCCTAAAAATTTTCCGGGACATAAAATACGACCTTAGGAACCATAGTCACCGCCTCGCCATGATCGTTCCTCATGTTTTGGGTTTTTCGGCCAAAGAACTATAATTCCGCCCGATTCCCATATTTTCATGTGCTATAGTCCACGCCTATCGAGTGGGCCGGTCCCCCCAGACTCGGATCGACTAAAATTTTCCCGGGCCATTAAATACGACCTAAAGAACCATTGTCCCCCCTACCATGATCGTTCCTCACTTTTTGCATTTTTCGCCCAAAAAACTAGAATTCTGCCCGATTCCCTTATTTTCGTGTGCTACAGCCTACACCTTCCGAGTGGGCCGGGCCCCCCGAACTCGGATCGCCTAAAATATTTCCAGGCCATTAAATATGACCAAAGGAACCTTAGCCACCGCCTCGCCATGATCGTTCCTCACTTTTTGCATTTTTCGGCCAAAAAACTAGAATTCCGCCTGATTCCCATATTTTCGTGTGCTATAGCCCACGCCTTCCGAGTGGTCCCGGAACCCTGATTGCCTAAAATTTTTCCGGGCAATCCAATACGACCTAAGGAACCATATTCACCGCCAGTGCCGGATTGCCTAAAATTTTTCCAATCTATCAAATATGACCTAAGGAACCATAGGCACCGCCTCGCCATGACCTTTCCTCATTTTTTGCATTTTAAGGCCAAAAAACTAGAATTCCGCCCGATTCCCATATTTTCATGTGCTATAGCCCACGCCTTCTGAGTAGCCGGGCCCCCCGGACTAGTTTCGCCTAAAATTTTTCTGGGCCATCCAATACGACCTAAAGAACCATAGTTACAACCCTGCCATGACCGTTCCTCATATTTTTGCATTTTATGGCCAAAAAACTAGAATTCCGCCTTATTCCTATATTTTCGTGTGCTATAGCCCACTCCTTCCAAGTGGTCCCGGGACCCTCGGATCCCAACTGCCTAAAAATATTTTGGGCCATCAAATATGACCTAAGGATCCATAGTCACTGCCCCGCCATGATCGTTCCTCATTTTTTGCATTTTACGGCCAAAAAATTAGAATTTTACCCGTTTCCCAAATTTTCGTGTGCTATATAGCCCACGCCTTCCAAGTGGGCCGGGCTTCCGGACTCGGATCGCCTAAAATTTTTTTGAGACATCAAATACAACCTAAAGAGCCATAGTCACCACCCTTCCATGACCGCTCCTCGTTTGTTTTGCATTTTACGGACAAAAAACTAGAATTTCGCCCGATTCCCATATTTTCGTGTGCTATATAGCCCACGCCTTCCAAGTGGTCCCGGGACCCCCGGACCCCGATCGCCTAAAAATTTATCGGGCCATAAAATACGATCTAAGGAACCATAGTCACCACCCCACCATGATCGTTCCTCATTTTTTGTATTTTACGGACAAAAAAGTAGAATTCCGCCCGATTTCCATATTTCCGTGCGCTATAGACCACGCCTTCCAAGTGGTCCATGGACCCCCGGACCCCGATATCCTAAAATTTTCTCGGGCCATCAAATACGACCTAAGGAACCATAGTAATCGCCCCGCTATGATTATTCCTCATTTTTTGCATTTTTCGGCCAAAAAAGTAGAAGTTCGTCCGATTCCCATATTTTCGTGTGCTATAGCCCACGCCTTCCGAGTGGGCCTGGCCCCAAGACTCGGATCGCCTAATATTTTTTTGGCCCCTCAAATACGACCTAAGGAACCATAGTCACCGCCCCGCCATGATCGTTTTTCATGTTTTTCGTTTTTTGGCCAAAAAACTAGAATTCTGCACAATTCCCATATTTTCGTGTGCTATAGCCCACACCTTCCAGGTGGTCCCGGGACCCCGATCGCCTAAGATTTTTTCGGGCCATCAAATATGACCTAAGAAACCATAGTCACCGCCCCGCCATAATCTTTCCTCAGGTTTTGCATTTTCGGCCAAAAAACTAGAATTCCGCTCGATTCCCATATTTTTGTGTGCTATAACCCATGCCTTCCAAGTGATCCCGGGACCCCCAGACACCGATCTCCTAAAAATTTTCCGGGCCATCAAATACGACCTAAGGAACCATAGTCACCGCCCTGCGATGACCTTTCCTCAGCTTTTGCATTTTTCGGCCAAAAAACTAGAATTTCGCATGATTCCTATATTTTCGTGTGCTACGCCTTCCCAGTAGGTAGGGTCCCCCGGAGCCGGATTGCCAAAAATTTTTTCGGGCCATCAAATACGACCTAAGTAAGCATAGTCACCGCCCCACCATGACCTTTCCTCATTTTTTGCATTTTATGGCCAAAAAACTAGAATTTCGCCCGATTCCTATATTTTTGTGTGCTATAGCCCACGCCTTCCGAGTGGGTCAGGCCCCCCGGACTCGGATCGCCTAAAATGTTTCCGGGCCATCAAATACGACCTAAAGAACCATAGTCACTGCCCTGCCATGACCGTTCCTCGTTTTTTTTGTGTTTTACGGCCAAAAAATAAGAATTCCGCCTGATTCCCATATTTTCATGCGATATAGCCCACGCCTTCCAACTGGTCCCGGGACCCCCGGACCCTAATCGCCTAAAAAATTTTCGGGACATAAAATACGACCTTAGGAACCATAGTCACCGCCTCGCCATGATCGTTCCTCATGTTTTGGGTTTTTCGGCCAAAGAACTATAATTCCGCCCGATTCCCATATTTTCATGTGCTATAGTCCACGCCTACCGAGTGGGCCGGTCCCCCCGGACTCGGATCGACTAAAATTTTCCCGGGCCCTTAAATACGACCTAAGGAACTATTGTCCCCCCCCCCACCATGATCGTTCCTCACTTTTTGCATTTTTCGCCCAAAAAACTAGAATTCTGCCTGATTCCCTTATTTTCTTGTGCTACAGCCTACACCTTCCGAGTGGGCCGGGCCCCCCAAACTCGGATCGCCTAAAATTTTTCCAGGCCATTAAATACGACCAAAGGAACCATAGCCACCGCCCCGCCATGATCGTTCCTCACTTTTTGCATTTTTCGGCCAAAAAACTAGAATTCCGCCTGATTCCCATATTTTCGTGTGCTATAGCCCACGCCTTCCGAGTGGTCCCGGAACCCTGATTGCCTAAAATTTTTCCGGGCAATCCAATACGACCTAAGGAACCATATTCACCGCCCCGCTATGACCTTTCCTCATGTTTTGCATTTTACGGCCAAAAAAACTAGAACTCTGCCCGATTCCCATATTGTTGTGTGCTATAGCCCACGCCTTCCAAGTGATCCCGCGACCCCCGGACCCCGATCGCCTAAGATTTTTTCGGGCCATCAAATATGACCTAAGAAACCATAGTCACCGCCCCGCCATGATCGTTTTTCATGTTTTTCATTTTTCGGCCAAAAAACTAGAATTCTGCACGATTCCCATATTTTCGTGTGCTATAGCCCACACCTTCCAGGTGGTCCCGGGACCCCGATCGCCTAAGATTTTTTTGGGCCATCAAATACGACCTAAGAAACCATAGTCACCGCCCCGCCATAATCTTTCCTCAGGTTTTGCATTTTCGGCCAAAAAACTAGAATTCCGCCCGATTCCCATATTTTTGTGTGTTATAACCCATGCCTTCCAAGTGATCCCGGGATCCCCAGACACCGATCTCCTAAAAATTTTCCGGGCCATCAAATACGACCTAAGGAACCATAGTCACCGCCCTGCGATGACCTTTCCTTAGCTTTTGCGTTTTTCGGCCAAAAAACTAGAATTTCGCATGATTCCTATAATTTCGTTTGCTACGCCTTCCCAGTAGGTAGGGTCCCCCGGAGCCGGATTGCCAAAATTTTTTTCGGGCCATCAAATATGACCTAAGTAACCATAGTCACCGCCCCGCCATGACCTTTCCTCATTTTTTGCATTTTATGGCCAAAAAACTAGAATTCCGCCCGATTCCCATATTTTTGTGTGTTATAGCCCACGCCTTCCGAGTGGGTCAGGCCCCCCGGACTCGGATCGCCTAAAATGTTTCCGGGCCATCAAATACGACCTAAAGAACCATAGTCACCGCCCTGCCATGACCGTTCCTCGTTTTTTTTGCGTTTTACGGTCAAAAAATAAGAATTCCGCCTGATTCCCATATTTTCGTGCGATATAGCCCACGCCTTCTAACTGGTCCCGGGACCCCCGGACCCTAATCGCCTAAAAATTTTCCGGGACATAAAATACGACCTTAGGAACCATAGTCACCGCCTCGCCATGATCGTTCCTCATATTATGGGTTTTTCGGCCAAAGAACTATAATTCCGCCCGATTCCCATATTTTCATGTGCTATAGTCCACGCCTACCGAGTGGGTCGGTCCCCCCGGACTCGGATCGACTAAAATTTTCCCGGGCCATTAAATACGACCTAAGAAACCATTGTCCCCCCCAACCATCATCGTTCCTCACTTTTTGATTTTTCGCCCAAAAAACTAGAATTCTGCCCGATTCCCTTATTTTCGTGTGCTACAGCGTACACCTTCCGAGTGGGCCGGGCCCCCCGAACTCGGATCGCCTAAAATTTTTCCAGGCCATTAAATACGACCAAAGGAACCATAGCCACCGCCCCGCCATGATCGTTCCTCACTTTTTGCATTTTTCGGCCAAAAAACTAGAATTCCGCCTGATTCCCATATTTTCGTGTGCTATAGCCCACGCCTTCCGAGTGGTCCCGGAACCCTGATTGCCTAAAATTTTTCCGGGCAATCCAATACGACCTAAGGAACCATATTCACCGCCCCGCTATGACCTTTCCTCATGTTTTGCATTTTACGGCCAAAAAAACTAGAACTCTGCCCGATTCCCATATTGTTGTGTGCTATAGCCCACGCCTTCCAAGTGATCCCGCGACCCCCGGACCCCGATCGCCTAAGATTTTTTCGGGCCATCAAATATGACCTAAGAAACCATAGTCACCGCCCCGCCATGATCGTTTTTCATGTTTTTCATTTTTCGGCCAAAAAACTAGAATTCTGCACGATTCCCATATTTTCGTGTGCTATAGCCCACACCTTCCAGGTGGTCCCGGGACCCCGATCGCCTAAGATTTTTTTGGGCCATCAAATACGACCTAAGAAACCATAGTCACCGCCCCGCCATAATCTTTCCTCAGGTTTTGCATTTTCGGCCAAAAAACTAGAATTCCGCCCGATTCCCATATTTTTGTGTGTTATAACCCATGCCTTCCAAGTGATCCCGGGATCCCCAGACACCGATCTCCTAAAAATTTTCCGGGCCATCAAATACGACCTAAGGAACCATAGTCACCGCCCTGCGATGACCTTTCCTTAGCTTTTGCGTTTTTCGGCCAAAAAACTAGAATTTCGCATGATTCCTATATTTTCGTTTGCTACGCCTTCCCAGTAGGTAGGGTCCCCCGGAGCCGGATTGCCAAAAATTTTTTCGGGCCATCAAATACGACCTAAGTAACCATAGTCACCGCCCCGCCATGACCTTTCCTCATTTATTGCATTTTATGGCCAAAAAACTAGAATTCCGCCCGATTTCCATATTTTTGTGTGCTATAGCCCACGCCTTCCGAGTGGGTCAGGCCCCCCGGACTCGGATCGCCTAAAATGTTTCCGGGCCATCAAATACGACCTAAAGAACCATAGTCACCGCCCTGCCATGACCGTTCCTCATTTTTTTTGCGTTTTACGGTCAAAAAATAAGAATTCCGCCTGATTCCCATATTTTCGTGCGATATAGCCCACGCCTTCCAACTGGTCCCGGGACCCCCGGACCCTAATCGCCTAAAAATTTTTCGGGACATAAAATACGACCTTAGGAACCATAGTCACCTCCTCGCCATGATCGTTCCTCATATTATGGGTTTTTCGGCCAAAGAACTATAATTCCGCCCGATTCCCATATTTTCATGTGCTATAGTCCACGCCTACCGAGTGGGCCGGTCCCCTCGGACTCGGATCGACTAAAATTTTCCCGGGCCATTAAATACGACCTAAGAAACCATTGTCCCCCCCAACCATCATCGTTCCTCACTTTTTGATTTTTCGCCCAAAAAACTAAAATTCTGCCCGATTCCCTTATTTTCGTGTGCTACAGCCTACACCTTCCGAGTTGGCCGGGCCCCCCGAACTCGGATCGCCTAAAATTTTTCCAAGCCATTAAATACGACCAAAGGAACCATAGCCACCGCCCTGCCATGATCGTTCCTCACTTTTTGCATTTTTCGGCCAAAAAACTAGAATTCCACCTGATTTCCATATTTTCGTGTGCTATAGCCCACGCCTTCCGAGTGGTCCCGGAACCCTGATTGCCTAAAATTTTTCCGGGCAATCCAATACAACCTAAGGAACCATATTCACCGCCCCGCCATGACCTTTCCTCATATTTTGCATTTTACGGCCAAAAAAACTAGAACTCCGCCCGATTCCCATATTGTTGTGTGCTATAGCCCACGCCTTCCAAGTGATCCCGCGACCCCCGGACCCCGATCGCCTAAGATTTTTTCGGGCCATCAAATACGACCTAAGAAACCATAGTCACCGCCCCGCCATGATCTTTCCTCAGGTTTTGCATTTTCGGCTAAAAAACTAGAATTTCGTCCGATTCCCATATTTTTGGGTGCTATAACCCACGCCTTCCAAGTGATCCCGGGACCCCCAAACACCGATCTCCTAAAAATTTTCCGGGCCATCAAATACGACCTAAGGAACCATAGTCACCGCCCTGCCATAACCTTTCCTCAGCTTTTGCGTTTTTCGGCCAAAAAACTAGAATTTTGCATGATTCCTATATTTTCGTGTGCTACGCCTTCCCAGTAGGTAGGGTCCCCAATAGCCGGATTGCCAAAAATTTTTCCGGGCCATCAAATACGACCGAAGGAACCATAGTCACCGCCCCGCCATGACCTTTCCTCATTTTTTGCATTTTATGGCCAAAAAACTAGAATTCCGCCCGATTCCCATATTTTTGTGTGCTATAGCCCACGCCTTCCGAGTGGGTCAGGCCCCCCAGACTCGGATCGCCTAAAATGTTTCCGGGCCATCAAATACGACCTAAAGAACCATAGTCACCGCCCTGCCATGACCGTTCCTCTTTTTTTTTTTTTGCGTTTTACGGCCGAAAAACAAGAATTCCGCCTGATTCCCATATTTTCGTGCGATATAGCCCATGCCTTCCAAGTGGTCCCGGGACCCCCGAACCCTAATCGCCTAAAAATTTTCCGGGACATCAAATACGACCTTAGGAACCATAGTAACCGCCTCGCCATGATCGTTCCTCATGTTTTGGGTTTTTCGGCAAAAGAACTATAATTCCGCCTGATTCCCATATTTTCATGTGCTATAGTCCACGCCTACCGAGTGGGCCGGTCCCCCCGGACTCGGATCGACTAAAATTTTTTCGGGCCATTAAATACGACCTAAGGAACCATTGTCCCCCCCCCCACCATGATCGTTCCTCACTTTTTGCATTTTTTGCCCAAAAAACTAGAATTCTGCCCGATTCCCTTATTTTCGTGTGCTACAACCTACACCTTCCGAGTGGGCCGGGCCCCCCGGACTCGGATCGCCTAAAATTTTTTCGGGCCATTAAATACGACCAAAGGAACCATAGCCACTGCCCCGCCATGATCATTCCTCACTTTTTGCATTTTTCGGCCAAAAAACTAGAATTTCGCCTGATTCCCATATTTTTGTGTGCTATAGCCCACGACTTACGAGTGGTCCCGGAACCCTGATTGCCTAAAAATTTTCCGGGCAATCCGATACGTCCTAAGAAACCACAGTAACCACCCCGCCATGATCGTTCCTCATTTTTTGTATTTTTCGGCCAAAAAACAAGAATTCTGCCTGATTCACATATTTTCGTGTGCTATAAGCCCACGCCTTCCCAGTGGGTAGGGCCCCCCGGTGCCGGATTGCCTAAAAAATTTTCCAGTCTATCAAATATGACCTAAGGAACCATAGGCACCGCCCCGCCATGACCTTTCCTCATTTTTCGCATTTTATGGCCAAAAAACAAGAATTCCGCCCGATTCCCATATTTTCGTGTGCTATAGTCCACGCCTTTCGAGTTGCCGGGCCCCCCGGACTAGTATCGCCTAAAATTTTTCTGGGCCATCCAATACGACCTAAAGAACCATAGTCACAACCCTGCCATGACCGTTCCTCATTGTTTTGCATTTTATGGCCAAAAAACTAGAATTCCGCCTTATTCCTATATTTTCGTGTGCTATAGTCCACTCCTTCCAAGTGGTCCCGGGACCCTCGGATCCCAACTGCCTAAAAATATTTTGGGCCATCAAATACGACCTAAGGAACCATAGTCACCGCCCCGCCATGATCGTTCCTCATTTTTTGCATTTTACGGCCAAAAAACTAGAATTTCGCCCGTTTCCCAAATTTTCGTGTGCTATATAGCCCACGCCTTCCAAGTGGGCCAGGCTTCCGGACTCGGATCGCCTAAAATTTTTTTGAGACATCAAATATGACCTAAAGAACCATAGTCACCACCCTTCCATGACCGCTCCTCGTTTGTTTTGCATTTTACGGCCAAAAACTAGAATTTCGCCCGATTCCCATATTTTCGTGTGCTATAGCCCACGCCTTCCAAGTGGTCCCGGGACACCCGGACCCCGATCGCCTAAAAAATTTTCGGGCCATAAAATATGATCTAAGGAACCATAGTCACCGCCCCGCCATGATCGTTCCTCATTTTTTGTATTTTACGGACAAAAAAGTAGAATTCCGCCCGATTTCCATATTTCTATGCGCTATAGACCACGCCTTCCAAGTGGTCCATGGACCCCCGGACCCCGATATCCTAAAATTTTCTCGGGCCATCAAATACGACCTAAGGAACCATAGTAATCGCCCCGCTATGATTATTCCTCATTTTTTGCATTTTTCGGCCAAAAAAGTAGAAGTTCGTCCGATTCCCATATTTTCGTGTGCTATAGCCCACGCCTTCCGAGTGGGCCTGGCCCCAAGACTCGGATCGCCTAATATTTTTTTGGCCCCTCAAATACGACCTAAGGAACCATAGTCACCGCCCCGCCATGATTGTTTTTCATGTTTTTCGTTTTTCGGCCAAAAAACTAGAATTCTGCACGATTCCCATATTTTCGTGTGCTATAGCCCACACCTTCCAGGTGGTCCAGGGACCCCGATCGCCTAAGATTTTTTCAGGCCATCAAATATGACCTAAGAAACCATAGTCACCGCCCCGCCATAATCTTTCCTCAGGTTTTGCATTTTCGGCCAAAAAACTAGAATTCCGCCCGATTCCCATATTTTTGTGTGCTATAACCCATGCCTTCCAAGTGATCCCGGGACCCCCAGACACCGATCTCCTAAAACATTTCCGGGCCATCAAATACGACCTAAGGAACCATAGTCACCGCCCTGCGATGACCTTTCCTCAGCTTTTGCATTTTTCGGCCAAAAAACTAGAATTTCGCATGATTCTTATATTTTCGTGTGCTACGCCTTCCCAGTAGGTAGGGTCCCCCGGAGCCGGATTGCCAAAAATTTTTTCAGGCCATCAAATACGACCTAAGTAACCATAGTCACCGCCCCACCATGACCTTTCCTCATTTTTTGCATTTTATGGCCAAAAAACTAGAATTTCGCCCGATTCCCATATTTTTGTGTGCTATAGCCCACGCCTTCCGAGTGGGTCAGGCCCCCCGGACTCGGATCGCCTAAAATGTTTCTGGGCCATCAAATACGACCTAAAGAACCATAGTCACTGCCCTGCCATGACCGTTCCTCGTTTTTTTTGCGTTTTACGGCCAAAAAATAAGAATTCCGCCTGATTCCCATATTTTCGTGCGATATAGCCCACGCCTTCCAACTGGTCCCGGGACCCCCGGACCCTAATCGCCTAAAACTTTTTCGGGACATAAAATACGACCTTAGGAACCATAGTCACCGCCTCGCCATGATCGTTCCTCATGTTTTGGGTTTTTCGGCCAAAGAACTATAATTCCGCCCGATTCCCATATTTTCATGTGCTATAGTCCACGCCTACCGAGTGGGCCGGTCCCCCCGGACTCGGATCGACTAAAATTTTCCCGGGCCATTAAATACGACCTAAGGAACCATTGTCCCCCCAACCATGATCGTTCCTCACTTTTTGCATTTTTCGGCCAAAAAACTAGAATTCCGCCTGATTCCCATATTTTCGTGTGCTATAGCCCACGCCTTCCGAGTGGTCCCGGAACCCTGATTGCCTAAAATTTTTCCGGGCAATCCAATACGACCTAAGGAACCATATTCACCGCCCCGCCATAACCTTTCCTCATGTTTTGCATTTTACGGCCAAAAAAACTAGAACTCTGCCCGATTCCCATATTGTTGTGTGCTATAGCCCACGCCTTCCAAGTGATCCCGCGACCCCCGGACCCCGATCGCCTAAGATTTTTTCGGGCCATCAAATACGACCTAAGAAACCATAGTCACCGCCCCGCCATGATCGTTTTTCATGTTTTTCGTTTTTCGGCCAAAAAACTAGAATTCTGCACGATTCCCATATTTTCGTGTGCTATAGCCCACACCTTCCAGGTGGTCCCGGGACCCCGATCGCCTAAGATTTTTTTGGGCCATCAAATACGACCTAAGAAACCATAGTCATCGCCCCGCCATAATCTTTCCTCAGGTTTTGCATTTTCGGCCAAAAAACTAGAATTCCGCCCGATTCCCATATTTTTGTGTGCTATAACCCATGCCTTCCAAGTGAACCCGGAACCCCCAGACACCGATCTCCTAAAAATTTTCCGGGCCATCAAATACGACCTAAGGAACCATAGTCACCGCCCTGCGATGACCTTTCCTCAGCTTTTGCATTTTTCGGCCAAAAAACTAGAATTTCACATGATTCCTATATTTTCGTGTGCTACGCCTTCCCAGTAGGTAGGGTCCCCGGGAGCCGGATTGCCAAAAATTTTTTCGGGCCATCAAATACGACCTAAGTAACCATAGTCACCGCCCCACCATGACCTTTCCTCATTTTTTGCATTTTATGGCCAAAAAACTAGAATTCCGCCCGATTCCCATATTTTTGTGTGCTATAGCCCACGCCTTCCGAGTGGGTCAGGCCCCCCGGACTCGGATCGCCTAAAATGTTTCCGGGCGATCAAATACGACCTAAAGAACCATAGTCACCGCCCTGCCATTACCGTTCCTCGTTTTTTTTGCGTTTTACGGCCAAAAAATAAGAATTTTGCCTGATTCCCATATTTTCGTGCGATATAGCCCACGCCTTCCAACTGGTCCCGGGACCCCCGGACCCTAATCGCCTAAAAATTTTCCGGGACATAAAATACGACCTTAGGAACCATAGTCACCACCTCGCCATGATCGTTCCTCACGTTTTGGGTTTTTCGGCCAAAGAACTATAATTCCGCCCGATTCCCATATTTTCATGTGCTATAGTCCACGCCTACCGAGTGGGCCGGTCCCCCCGGACTCGGATCGACTAAAATTTCCCGGGCCATTAAATACGACCTAAGGAACCATTGTCCCCCCCCCCACCATGATCGTTCCTCACTTTTTGCATTTTTCGCCCAAAAAACTAGAATTCTGCCTGATTCCCTTATTTTCGTGTGCTACAGCCTACACCTTCCGAGTGGGCCGGGCCCCCCGAACTCGGATCGCCCAAAATTTTTCCAGGCCATTAAATACGACCAAAGGAACCATAGCCACCGCCCCGCCATAATCGTTCCTCACTTTTTGCGTTTTTCGGCCAAAAAACTAGAATTCCGCCTGATTTCCATATTTTCGTGTGCTATAGCCCACGCCTTCCGAGTGGTCCCGGAACCCTGATTGCCTAAAATTTTTCCGGGCAATCCAATACGACCTAAGGAACCATATTCACCGCCCCGCCATGACCTTTCCTCATGTTTTGCATTTTACGGCCAAAAAAACTACAACTCTGCCCGATTCCCATATTGTTGTGTGCTATAGCCCACGCCTTCGAAGAGATCCCGCGACCCCCGGACCCCGATCGCCTAAGATTTTTTCGGGCCATCAAATACGACCTAAGAAACCATAGTCACCGCCCCGCCATGATCGTTTTTCATGTTTTTTGTTTTTCGGCCAAAAAACTAGAATTCTGCACGATTCCCATATTTTCGTGTGCTATAGCCCACACCTTCCAGGTGGTCCCGGGACCCCGATCGCCTAAGATATTTTCAGGCCATCAAATATGACCTAAGAAACCATAGTCACCGCCCCGCCATAATCTTTCCTCAGGTTTTGCATTTTCGGCCAAAAAACTAGAATTCCGCCCGATTCACATATTTTTGTGTGCTATAACCCATGCCTTCCAACTGATCCCGGGACCCCCAGACACCGATCTCCTAAAAATTTTCCGGCCCATCAAATACGACCTAAGGAACCATAGTCACCGCCCTGCGATGACCTTTCCTCAGCTTTTGCATTTTTCGGCCAAAAAACTAGAATTTTGCATGATTCCTATATTTTCGTGTGCTACGCCTTCCCAGTAGGCAGGGTCCCCCGGAGCCGGATCGCCAAAAATTTTTTCGGGCCATCAAATACGACCTAAGTAACCATAGTCACTGCCCCACCATGACCTTTCCTCATTTTTTGCATTTTATGGCCAAAAAACTAGAATTCCGCCCGATTCCCATATTTTTGTGTGCTATAGCCCACACCTTCCGAGTGGGTCAGGCCCCCCGGACTCGGACCGCCTAAAATGTTTTCGGGCCATCAAATACGACCTAAAGAACCATAGTCACCGCCCTGCCATGACCGTTCCTCGTTTTGTTTTGCGTTTTACGGCCAAAAAATAAGAATTCCGCCTGATTCCCATATTTTCGTGCGATATAGCCCACGCCTTCCAACTGGTCCCGGGACCCCCGGACCCTAATCGCCTAAAAATTTTCCGGGACATAAAATACGAACTTAGGAACCATAGTCACCGCCTCGCCATGATCGTTCCTCATGTTTTGGGTTTTTCGGCCAAAGAACTATAATTCCGCCTGATTCCCATATTTTCATGTGCTATAGTCCACGCCTACCGAGTGGGCCGGTCCCCCCAGATTCGGATCGATTAAAATTTTCCCGGTCCATTAAATACGACCTAAGGAACCATTGTCCCCCCCCCCCACCATGATCGTTCCTCACTTTTTGCATTTTTCGCCCATAAAACTAGAATTCTACCTGATTCCCTTATTTTCGTGTGCTACAGCCTACACCTTCCGAGTGGGCCGGGCCCCCCGAACTCGGATCGCCTAAAATTTTTTCAGGCCATTAAATACGACCAAAGGAACCATAGCCACCGCCCCGCCATGATCGTTCCTCACTTTTTGCATTTTTCGTCCAAAAAACTAGAATTCCGCCTCATTCCCATATTTTCGTGTGCTATAGCCCACGCCTTCCGAGTGGTCCCGGAACCCTGATTGCCTAAAATTTTTCCGGGAAATCCAATACGACCTAAGGAACCATATTCACCGCCCAGCCATGACCTTTCCTCATGTTTTGCATTTTACGGCCAAAAAAACTAGAACTCTGCCCGATTCCCATATTGTTGTGTGCTATAGCCCATGCCTTCCAAGTGATCCCGCGACCCCCGGACCCCGATCGCCTAAGATTTTTTCGGGCCATCAAATACGACCTAAGAAACCATAGTCACCGCCCCGCCATGATCGTTTTTCATGTTTTTTGTTTTTCGGCCAAAAAACTAGAATTCCGCCCGATTCCCATATTTTTGTGTGCTATAACCCATGCCTTCCAAGTGATCCCGGGACCCCCAGACACCGATCTCCTAAAAATTTTCCGGGCCATCAAATACGACCTAAGGAACCATAGTCACCGCCCTGCGATGACCTTTCCTCAGCTTTGGCATTTTTCGGCCAAAAAACTAGAATTTTGCATGATTACTATATTTTCGTGTGCTACGCCTTCCCAGTAGGTAGGGTCCCCCGGAGCCGGATCGCCAAAAATTTTTTCGGGCCATCAAATACGACCTAAGTAACCATAGTCACTGCCCCACCATGACCTTTCCTCATTTTTTGCATTTTATGGCCAAAAAACTAGAATTCCGCCTGATTCCCATATTTTTGTGTGCTATAGCCCACGCCTTCCGAGTGGGTCAGGCCCCCCGGACTCGGATCGCCTAAAATGTTTCCAGGCCATCAAATACGACCTAAAGAACCATAGTCACCGCCTTGCCATGACCGTTCCTCGTTTTTTTTGTGTTTTACGGCCAAAAAATAAGAATTCCGCCTGATTCCCATATTTTCGTGCGATATAGCCCACGCCTTCCAACTGGTCCCGGGACCCCCGGACCCTAATCGCCTAAAAATTTTTCGGGACATAAAATACGACCTTAGGAACCATAGTCACCGCCTCGCCATGATCGTTCCTCATGTTTTGGGTTTTTCGGCCAAAGAACTATAATTCCGCCCGATTCCCTTATTTTCGTGTGCTACAGCCTACACCTTCCGAGTGGGCCGGGCCCCCCGAACTTGGATCGCCTAAAATTTTTCCAGGCCATTAAATACGACCAAAGGAACCATAGCCACCGCCCCGCCATGATCGTTCCTCACTTTTTGCATTTTTCGGCCAAAAAACTATAATTCCGCCTGATTCCCATATTTTCGTGTGCTATAGCCCACGCCTTCCGAGTGGTCCCGGAACCCTGATTGCCTAAAAATTTTCCGGGCCATCAAATACGACCTAAGAAACCATAGTCACCGCCCCGCCATGATCGTTTTTCATGTTTTTCATTTTTCGGCCAAAAAACTAGAATTCTGCACGATTCCCATATTTTCGTGTGCTATAGCCCACACCTTCCAGGTGGTCCCGGGACCCCGATCGCCTAAGATTTTTTTGGGCCATCAAATACGACCTAAGAAACCATAGTCACCGCCCCGCCATAATCTTTCCTCAGGTTTTGCATTTTCGGCCAAAAAACTAGAATTCCGCCTGATTCCCATATTTTTGTGTGTTATAACCCATGCCTTCCAAGTGATCCCGGGATCCCCAGACACCGATCTCCTAAAAATTTTCCGGGCCATCAAATACGACCTAAGGAACCATAGTCACCGCCCTGCGATGACCTTTCCTTAGCTTTTGCGTTTTTCGGCCAAAAAACTAGAATTTCGCATGATTCCTATATTTTCGTTTGCTACGCCTTCCCAGTAGGTAGGGTCCCCCGGAGCCGGATTGCCAAAAAATTTTTCGGGCCATCAAATACGACCTAAGTAACCATAGTCACCACCCCACCATGACCTTTCCTCATTTTTTGCATTTTATGGCCAAAAAACTAGAATTCCGCCCGATTCCCATATTTTTGTGTGCTATAGCCCACGCCTTCCGAGTGGGTCAGGTCCCCCGGACTCGGATCGCCTAAAATATTTCCGGGCCATCAAATACGACCTAAAGAACCATAGTCACCGCCCTGCCATGACCGTTCTTCATTTCTTTTGCGTTTTACGGCCAAAAAATAAGAATTCCGCCTGATTCCCATATTTTCGTGCGATATAGCCCACGCCTTCCAACTGGTCCCGGGACCCCCGGACCCTAATCGCCTAAAAATTTTCCGGGACATAAAATACGACCTTAGGAACCATAGTCACCGCCTCGCCATGATCGTTCCCCATGTTTTGGGTTTTTCGGCCAAAGAACTATAATTCCGCCCGATTCCCATATTTTCATATGCTATAGTCCACGCCTACCGAGTGGGCCGGTCCCCCCGGACTCGGATCGACTAAAATTTTTTCGGGCCATTAAATACGACCTAAGGAACCATTGTCCCCCCCCCCCACCATGATTGTTCCTCACTTTTTGCATTTTTCGCCCAAAAAACTAGAATTCTGCCTGATTCCCTTATTTTCGTGTGCTACAGCCTACACATTCCGAGTGGGCCGGGCCCCCCGAACTCGGATCGCCTAAAATTTTTCCAGGCCATTAAATACGACCAAAGGAACCATAGCCACCGCCCCGCCATGATCGTTCCTCACTTTTTGCATTTTTCGGCCAAAAAACTAGAATTCCGCCTGATTCCCATATTTTCGTGTGCTATAGCCCACGCCTTCCGAGTGGTCCCGGAACCCTGATTGCCTAAAATTTTTTCGGGTAATCCAATACGACCTAAGGAACCATATTCACCGCCCCGCCATGACCTTTCCTCATGTTTTGCATTTTACGGCCAAAAAAACTAGAACTCTGCCTGATTCCCATATTGTTGTGTGCTATAGCCCACGCCTTCCAAGTGATCCCGCGACCCCCGGACCCCGATCGCCTAAGATTTTTTCGGGCCATCAAATACGACCTAAGAAACCATAGTCACCGCCCCGCCATGATCTTTCCTCAGGTTTTGCATTTTCGGCTAAAAAACTAGAATTCCGCCCGATTCCCATATTTTTGTGTGCTATAACCCACGCCTTCCAAGTGATCCCGGGACCCCCAGACACCGATCTCCTAAAAAATTTTCGGGCCATCAAATACGACCTAAGAAACCATAGTCACCGCCCTGCCATGACCTTTCCTCAGCTTTTGCGTTTTTCGGCCAAAAAACTAGAATTTTGCATGATTCCTATATATTCGTGTGCTACGCCTTCCCAGTAGGTAGGGTCCCCCATAGCCGGATTGCCAAACATTTTTCCGGGCCATCAAATACGACCTAAGAAACCATAGTCACCGCGCCGCCATGACCTTTCCTCATTTTTTGCATTTTATGGCCAAAAACTAGAATTCCGCCCGATTCCCATATTTTTGTGTGCTATAGCCCACGCCTTCCGAGTGGGTCAGGCCCCCCGGACTCGGATCGTCTAAAATGTTTCCGGGCTATCAAATACGACCTAAAGAACCATAGTCACCGCCCTGCCATGACCGTTCCTCTTTTTGTTTGCGTTTTACGGCCAAAAAACAAGAATTCCGCCTGATTCCCATATTTTCGTGCGATATGGCCCACGCCTTCAAAGTGGTCCCGGGACCCCCGGACCCTAATCGCCTAAAAATTTTCCGGGACATCAAATATGACCTTAGGAACCATAGTAACCGCCTCGCCACGATCGTTCCTCATGTTTTGGGTTTTTCGGCCAAAGAACTATAATTCCGCCCGATTCCCATATTTTTATGTGCTATAGTCCACGCCTACCGAGTGGGCCGGTCCCCCCGCACTCGGATCGACTAAAATTTTTCTGGGCCATTAAATACGACCTAAGGAACCATTGTCCCCCCCCCCCTACCATGATCGTTCCTCACTTTTTGCATTTTTCGCCCAAAAAACTAGAATTCTGCCCGATTCCCTTATTTTCGTGTGCTACAGCCTACACCTTCCGAGTGGGCCGGGTCCCCCGGACTCGGATCGCCGAAAATTTTTCCGGGCCATTAAATACGACCAAAGGAACCATAGCCACTGCCCCGCCATGATCGTTCCTCACTTTTTGCATTTTTCGGCCAAAAAACTAGAATTTCGCTTGATTCCCATATTTTCGTGTGCTATAGCCCACGCCTTCCGAGTGGTCCCGGAACCCTGATCGCCTAAAATTTGTCCGGGCAATCCAATACGACCTAAGGAACCACAGTAACCACCCCTCCATGATCGTTCCTCATATTTTGTATTTTTCGGCCAAAAAACTAGAATTCTGCCCGATTCCCATATTTTCGTGTGCTATAAGCCCACGCCTTCCCAGTGGGTAGGGCCCCCCGGTGCCGGATTGCCTAAAATTTTTCCAGTCTATCAAATATGACCTAAGGAACCATAGGCACCGCCCCGCCATGACCTTTTCTCATTTTTTGCATTTTAAGGCCAAAAAACTAGAATTCCGCCCGATTCCCATATTTTCGTGTGCTATAGCCCACGCCTTCCGAGTAGCCGGGCCCCCCGGACTAGTATCGCCTAAAATTTTTCTGGGCCATCCAATACGACATAAAGAACCATAGTCACAACCCTGCCATGACCGTTCCTCATTGTTTTGCATTTTATGGCCAAAAAACTAGAATTCCGCCTTATTCCTATATTTTCGTGTGCTATAGCCCACTCCTTCCAAGTGGTCCCGGGACCCTCGGATCCCAACTGCCTAAAAATATTTTGGGCCATCAAATACGACCTAAGGAACCATAGTCACTGCCCCGCCATGATCGTTCCTCATTTTTTGAATTTTACGGCCAAAAAACTAGAATTTCGCCCGTTTCCCAAATTTTCGTATGCTATATAGCCCACGCCTTCCAAGTGGGCCGGGCTTCCGGACTCGGATCGCCTAAAATTTTTTTGAGACATCAAATACGACCTAAAGAACCATAGTCCCCACCCTTCCATGACCGCTCCTCGTTTGTATTGCATTTTACGGCCAAAAACTAGAATTTCGCCCGATTCCCATATTTTCGTGTGCTATAGCCCACGCCTTCCAAGTGGTCCCGGGACCCCGGACCCCGATCGCCTAAAAAATTTTCGAGCCATAAAATATGATCTAAGGAACCATAGTCACCGCCCCGCCATGATCGTTCCTCATTTTTTGTATTTTACGGACAAAAAAGTAGAATTCCGCCCGATTTCCATATTTCCGTGCGCTATAGACCACGCCTTCCAAGTGGTCCATGGACCCCCGGACCCCGATATCCTAAAATTTTCTCGGGCCATCAAATACGACCTAAGGAACCATAGTCATCGCCCCGCTATGATTATTCCTCATTTTTTGCACTTTTCGGCCAAAAAAGTAGAAGTCCGTCCGATTCTCATATTTTCGTGTGCTATAGCCCACGCCTTCCGAGTGGGCCTGGCCCCAAGACTCGGATCGCCTAATATTTTTTCGGCCCCTCAAATACGACCTAAGAAACCATAGTCACCGCCCCGCCATGATCGTTTTTCATGTTTTTCGTTTTTCGGCCAAAAAACTAGAATTCTGCACGATTCCCATATTTTCGTGTGCTATAGCCCACACCTTCCAGGTGGTCCCGGGACCCCGATCGCCTAAGATTTTTTCGGGCCATCAAATACGACCTAAGAAACCATAGTCACCGCCCCGCCATAATCTTTCCTCAGGTTTTGCATTTTCGGCCAAAAAACTAGAATTCCGCTCGATTCCCATATTTTTGTGTGCTATAACCCATGCCTTCCAAGTAATCCCGGGACCCCCAGATACCGATCTCCTAAAAATTTTCCGGGCCATCAAATACGACCTAAGGAACCATAGTCACCATCCTGCGATGACCTTTCCTCAGCTTTTGCGTTTTTCGGCCAAAAAACTAAAATTTCGCATGATTCCTAAATTTTCGTGTGCTACGCCTTCCCAGTAGGTAGGGTCCCCCGGAGCCGGATTGCCAAAAAAATTTTCGGGCCATCAAATACGACCTAAGTAACCATAGTCACCGCCCCGCCATGACCTTTCCTCATTTTTTGCATTTTATCGCCAAAAAACAAGAATTCCGCCCAATTCCCATATTTTGTGTGCTATAGCCCACGCCTTCCGAGTGGGTCAGGCCCCCCGGACTCGGATCGCCTAAAATGTTTCCGGGCCATCAAATACGACCTAAAGAACCATAGCCACCACCCTGCCATGACCGTTCCTCATTTGTTTTGCGTTTTACGGCGAAAAAACAAGAATTTCGCCTGATTCCCATATTTTCGTGCGATATAGCCCACGCCTTCCAACTGATCCCGGGACCCCCGGACCCTAATCGCCTAAAAATTTTCCGGGACATAAAATACGACCTTAGGAACCATAGTCACCGCCTCGCCATGATTGTTCCTCATGTTTTGGGTTTTTCGGCCAAAGAACTATAATTTCGCCCGATTCCCATATTTTCATGTGCTATAGTCCACGCCTATCGAGTGGGCCGGTCCCCCCGGACTCGGATCGACTAAAATTTTCCCGGGCCATTAAATACGACCTAAAGAACCATTGTCCCCCCTACCATGATCGTTCCTCACTTTTTGCATTTTTCGCCCAAAAAACTAGAATTCTGCCCGATTCCCTTATTTTCGTGTGCTACAGCCTACACCTTCCGAGTGGGCCGGGCCCCCCGAACTCGGATCGCCTAAAATATTTCCAGGCCATTAAATATGACCAAAGGAACCTTAGCCACCGCCTCGCCATGATCGTTCCTCACTTTTTGCATTTTTCGGCCAAAAAACTAGAATTCCGCCTGATTCCCATATTTTCGTGTGCTATAGCCCACGCCTTCCGAGTGGTCCCGGAACCCTGATTGCCTAAAATTTTTCCGGGCAATCCAATACGACCTAAGGAACCATATTCACCGCCAGTGCCGGATTGCCTAAAATTTTTCCAATCTATCAAATATGACCTAAGGAACCATAGGCACCGCCTCGCCATGACCTTTCCTCATTTTTTGCATTTTAAGGCCAAAAAACTAGAATTTCGCCCGATTCCCATATTTTCGTGTGCTATAGCCCACGCCTTCTGAGTAGCCGGGCCCCCCGGACTAGTTTCGCCTAAAATTTTTCTGGGCCATCCAATATGACCTAAAGAACCATAGTTACAACCCTGCCATGACCGTTCCTCATATTTTTGCATTTTATGGCCAAAAAACTAGAATTCCGCCTTATTCCTATATTTTCGTGTGCTATAGCCCACTCCTTCCAAGTGGTCCCGGGACCCTCGGATCCCAACTGCCTAAAAATATTTTGGGCCATCAAATATGACCTAAGGATCCATAGTCACTGGCCCGCCATGATCGTTCCTCATTTTTTGCATTTTACGGCCAAAAAATTAGAATTTTACCCGTTTCCCAAATTTTCGTGTGCTATATAGCCCACGCCTTCCAAGTGGGCCGGGCTTCCGGACTCGGATCGCCTAAAATTTTTTTGAGACATCAAATACAACCTAAAGAACCATAGTCACCACCCTTCCATGACCGCTCCTCGTTTGTTTTGCATTTTACGGACAAAAAACTAGAATTTCGCCCGATTCCCATATTTTCGTGTGCTATATAGCCCACGCCTTCCAAGTGGTCCCGGGACCCCCGGACCTCGATCGCCTAAAAATTTATCGGGCCATAAAATACGATCTAAGGAACCATAGTCACCACCCCGCCATGATCGTTCCTCATTTTTTGTATTTTACGGACAAAAAACTAGAATTCCGCCCGATTTCCATATTTCCGTGCGCTATAGACCACGCCTTCCAAGTGGTCCATGGACCCCCGGACCCCGATATCCTAAAATTTTCCCGGGCCATCAAATACGACCTAAGGAACCATAGTCATCGCCCCGCTATTATTATTCCTCATTTTTTGCATTTTTCGGCCAAAAAAGTAGAAGTCCGTCCGATTCCCATATTTTCGTGTGCTATAGCCCACGACTTCCGAGTGGGCCTGGCCCCAAGACTCGGATCGCCTAATATTTTTTCGGCCCCTCAAATACGACCTAAGGAATTATAGTCACCGCCCCGCCATAATCGTTTCTTATGTTTTTCGTTTTTCGGCCAAAAATCTAGAATTCTGCGCGATTCTCATATTTTCGTGTGCTATAGCCCACACCTTCCAGGTGGTCCCGGGACCCCGATCGCCTAAGATTATTTCGGGCCATCAAATACTTGGTAAGGAACCATAGTCACCTCCCCGCCATGATCGTTCCTTATTTGTTGCATTTTTCGGCCAAAAACTAGAATTCTACCCGATTCCCATATTTTTATGTGTTATAACCCACACCTTCCGAGAGGGCCGGGCCCTCCGGACTCGGATCGCCTAAATTTTTTTGGGCCATTAAATACGACCTATTCAACCATAGTCACCGCCCTTCCATGATCGTTCCTCATTTTTTGCATTTTTCTGCCAACAAACTAGAATTCTGCCCGATTCCTATATTTTAGTGTGCTATAGCCCACACCTTCCAAGTGGTCCTGGGACCCCCGGGCCCAAGATCGCCTAAAAAATTTACGGACCATCAAATAAGACCTAAGGAACCATATTCATCGTCCCGCCATGATCGTTCCTCATTTTTTGCATTTTTCGGCCAAAAAACTAGAATTCCTCTCGATTGCCATATTTTTATGTGTATAGCCCACGCCTTCTGAGTGGACCCAGGACCCCGATCGCCTAAAATTTTTCCGGGCCATCAAATACGACCTAAGGAACAATAGTCACTGCCCCGCAATGATTGTTCCTCATTTTTTGCATTTTTCGGCCAAAAAACTAGAATTCCGCTCAATTCTCATATTTTCGTGTGCTATTCCCACACCTTCCAAGTGGTCCCAGGAACCCCGGACCCCGATCCCCTAAAATTTTTCTGGGCAAACAAATATGACCTAAGGAACCATATTCACCTCTCCGTTATGATCATTCCTCATGTTTTGCATTTTTTTGCCAAATAATTAGAAATCAGTCCGATTCCCTTATTTTCGTGTGCTATAGCCCACGCCCACCCAATGGGTAGGGCCCCACGAAGCCGGAACGCCTATAATTTTCCGAGCCATCAAATATGACCTAAGGAACCATAGTCACCACCTCGACATGACCTTTCCTCATTTTTTGCATTTTCGGCCAAAAAACTAGAATTCCGCCCGATTCCCATATTTTCATGTGCTATAGCCCACGCCTTCCAAGTGGTCCCGGGACCCCCAAACCCCGATCTCCTAAAATGTTTTCGGGCCATCAAATACGACCTAAGGAACCGTAGTCACCGTCTCGCCATGATGGTTCCTCATTTCTTGCATTTTTCGGCCAAAAAACTTGAATTCTGCTCGATTCCCATATTTTCGTGTGCTATAGCACACGCCTTCCGAGTGGTCATGGGCCCACCGGACCCCGATCGCCTAAAATTTTTCCTGGCCATTAAAGACGACCTAAGGAACCATAGTCACCGCCCCGCCAAGATTGTTCTTCATTTTTCGCATTTTTCGGCCATAAATCTAGACTTCCGCCCGATTCTCATATTTTTGTGTGCGCCTACGCCTTCAGAGTGGGCCGGGCCCCCCGTACTGTGATCGCTTAAAATTTTTTCGTGCCATCAAATACGAGCTAAGGAACCATAGTCACCACCCTGCCATGATCATTCCTCAGTTTTTACATTTTTCGGCCAAAAAACTAGAATTGCGCCCGATTCCCATATTTTCGTATGCAATAGCCCATGACTTCCGAGTGGGCCGGGCCCCCTGACTCGGATCCCCTAAAATTTTTTCGGGCCATCAAATACGATCTAAGGAACCATAGTCACCGCCTCGCCATGATCGTTCCTCATTATTTACGTTTTTTGCCGATTCCCATATTTTCGTGTGCTATAGCCCGCGACTTCCGAGTGGGCCGGACCCCCTGACTCGGATCGCCTAAAATTTTTCGGGCCATCAAATACGACCTAAGGAACCATAGTCACCGCCCCTCCATGATCGTTCCTCATGTTTTGCGATTTTCGGCCAATAAACAAGAATTCCGCCCGATTTACATATTTTCATGTGCTATAGCTCACGCCTTCCAAGTGGTCCAGGGACCTCTATCGCCTAAAATTTTTCCGGGCCATCAAGTACTACCTAAGGAACCATAGTCACCTTCCCGCCATGATCGTTCCTCATTTTTGCATTTTTCGGCCAAAGAACTAGAATTTCGTCCGATTCCCATATTTTCTTGTGTAATAGCCCACGCCTTCCGAGTGGGCTGGGCCCCCCGGACTCGGATCGCCTAAAATTTTTCAGGCCATAAAATACGACCTAAGGAACTATAGTCACTGCCCCTCCATGATCGTTCCTCATTATTTTCACTTTTCGGCCAAAAACCTAGAATTCCGCCCGATTCCCATATTTTCGTGCGCTATAGCCCACGCCTTCCAAGTGGACCCAGGATGCCCGGACCCCGACTGCCTAAAATTTTTCCGGGCTATCAAATATGACCTAAAGAACAATAGTCACCGCCCTGCCATGACCGTTCTTCATTTTGTTTGCGTTTTACGGCCAAAAAACTAGAATTCCGCCCGATTCCCATATTTTTGCGCCTTCCAAGTTCTCTCGGACCCTGATCGTCTAAAAATTTTCCGGGCCATCAAATACGACCTAAGGACCATAGTCACCGCCCTGCCATGTCTGTTCCTCATTCTATTGCATTTTATAGCCAAAAGACTAGAATTCCGCCCGATTCCCAGATTTTCGTGTGCTACACCCTACGCCTTCCAAGTGGTCCCAGGACCCCCGGACCCTGATCGCCTAAAATTTTTTCGGGCCATCAAATAAGACCTAAGGAACAATAGTCATCGCCCCGCCACGATCGTTCCTCATATTTTGCGTTTTTCGGCCAAAGAACAATAATTCCGCCCGATTCCCATATTTTCGTGTGATATAGCCCACGCATTCCAAGTGATCCCGGGACCCCCGGACCCTGATCACCTAAAAATTTTCTGGGCCATCAAATACAACCTAAGGAACCATAGTCCCCGCCCAGCCATGATCTTTCCTCAACTTTTGCATTTTTCGGTCAAAGAACTATAATTCCGCCCGATTCCCATTTTTTCGTGTGTTATAGCTCACGCCTTCCGAGTGGTCCCAGGACCACCGAACCCCGGATCACCTATTATTTTTTCGGGCCATAAAATACGACCTAAGGAACCATAGTCACCGCCCCGCCATGATCGTTCCTCAATTTTTGCATTTTTCGGCTAAAAAATAGAATTCCCCCCGATTCCCATATTTTCGTGTGCTATAGCCCACGCCTTCCAAGTGGTCCCGGGACCCCCAGACCCCAATCACCTAAAAAAAATTTCAGGCAATCAAATATGACCTAAGGAACCATAGTCACTGCCATGCCATGACCGTTCCACGTTTTTTTGCGTTTTACAGCTAAAAGACTAGAATTCCGCTCGATTCCATATTTTCGTGTGCTATAGCCCATGCCTTCCATGTGGTCCCCGGACCCCCGGACCCTGATCGCCTAAAATTTATTCGGGCCATAAAATACGACCTAAGAAACCATAGTCACCGCCCCGCCATGATCATTCCTCATCTTTTGCGTTTTTCGGCCAAAGAACTATAATTCCGCCCGATTCCCATATTTTCGTGTGTTATAGCCCACGCCTTCCGAGTGGTCCCGGGACCACCGAACCCCGGATCGTATATAATTTTTTCGGGCCATCAAATACGACCTAAGGAACCATAGTCACCGCCCCGCCATGATCGTTCCTCAATTTTTGCGTTTTTCGGCCAAAAAACTAGAATTTCGCCCGATTCCCATATTTTCGTGTGTTATAGCCCACGCCTTCCAAGTGGTCCCAGGAACCCCGGACCCCGATCTCCTAAAATTTTTTCAGGCAATCATATACGACCTAAGGAACCATAGTCACCGCCCCGCCATGATCGTTTTTCATGTTTTTCGTTTTTCGGCCAAAAAACTAGAATTCTGCACGATTTCCATATTTTCGTGTGTTATAGACCACACCTTCCAGGTGGTCCCGGGACCCCGATCGCCTAAGATTTTTTCGGGCCATCAAATACGACCTAAGAAACCATAGTCACCGCCCCGCCATAATCTTTCCTCAGGTTTTGCATTTTCGGCCAAAAAACTAGAATTCCGCTCGATTCCCATATTTTTGTGTGCTATAACCCATGCCTTCCAAGTGATCCCGGGACCCCCAGACACCGATCTTTCTCCTAAAAATTTTTCGGGCCATCAAATACGACCTAAGGAACCATAGTCACCACCCTGCGATGACCTTTCCTCAGCTTTTGCGTTTTTCGGCCAAAAAACTAGAATTTCGCATGATTCCTATATTTTCGTGTGCTACGCCTTCCCAGTAGGTAGGGTCCCCCAGAGCCGGATTGCCAAAAAAATTTTCGGGCCATCAAATACGACCTAAGTAACCATAGTCACCGCCCCGCCATGACCTTTCCTCATTTTTTGCATTTTTCGGCCAAAAAACTAGAATTCCTCTCGATTCCCATATTTTTGTGTGTATAGCCCACGCCTTCTGAGTGGACCCAGGACCCCGATCGCCTAAAATTTTTCCGGGCCATCAAATATGACCTAAGGAACAATAGTCACCGCCCCGCAATGATTGTTCCTCATTTTTTGCATTTTTCGGCCAAAAAACTAGAATTCCGCTCAATTCTCATATTTTCGTGTGCTATTCCCACACCTTCCAAGTGGTCCCAGGAACCCCGGACCCCGATCCCCTAAAATTTTTCTGGGCAAACAAATATGACCTAAGGAACCATATTCACCTCTCCGTTATGATCATTCCTCATGTTTTGCATTTTTTTGCCAAATAATTAGAAATCAGTCCGATTCCCATATTTTCGTGTGCTATAGCCCACGCCCACCCAATGGGTAGGGCCCCACGAAGCCGGAACGCCTATAATTTTCCAGGCCATCAAATACGACCTAAGGAACCATAGTCACCACCTCGACATGACCTTTCCTCATTTTTTGCATTTTCGGCCAAAAAAATAGAATTCCGCCCGATTCCCATATTTTCATGTGCTATAGCCCACGCCTTCCAAGTGGTCCCGGGACCCCCAAACCCCGATCTCCTAAAATGTTTTCGGGCCATCAAATACGACCTAAGGAACCGTAGTCACCGCCTCGCCATGATGGTTCCTCATTTCTTGCATTTTTCGGCCAAAAAACTTGAATTCCGCTCGATTCCCATATTTTCGTGTGCTATAGCACACGCCTTCCGAGTGGTCATGGGCCCACCGGACTCCGATCGCCTAAAATTTTTCCTGGCCATTAAAGACGACCTAAGGAACCATAGTCACCGCCCCGCCAAGATTGTTCTTCATTTTTTGCATTTTTCGGCCATAAAACTAGACTTCCGCCAGATTCTAATATTTTTGTGTGCGCCTACGCCTTCAGAGTGGGCCGGGCCCCCCGTACTGTGATCGCTTAAAATTTTTTTGTGCCGTCAAATACGAGCAAAGGTACCATAGTCACCACCCTGCCATGATCATTCCTCAGTTTTTACATTTTTCGGCCAAAAAACTAGAATTGCGCCCGATTCTCATATTTTCGTATGCAATAGCCCACGACTTCCGAGTGGGCCGGGCCCCCTGACTCGGATCCCCTAAAATTTTTTCGGGGCATCAAATACGATCTAAGGAACCATAGTCACCGCCTCGCCATGATCGTTCCTCATTATTTACGTTTTTTGCCGATTCCCATATTTTCGTGTGCTAAAGCCCGCGACTTCCGAGTGGGCCGGACCCCCTGACTCGGATCGCCTAAAATTTTTCGGGCCATCAAATACGACCTAAGGAACAATAGTCACCGCCCCTCCATGATCGTTCCTCATGTTTTGCGATTTTCGGCCAATAAACAAGAATTCCGCCCGATTTACATATTTTCATGTGCTATAGCCCACGCCTTCCAAGTGGTCCAGGGACCTCTATCGCCTAAAATTTTTCCGGGCCATCAAATACTACCTAAGGAACCATAGTCACCTTCCCGCCATGATCGTTCCTCATTTTTGCATTTTTCGGCCAAAGAACTAGAATTTCATCCGATTCCCATATTTTCTTGTGTAATAGCCCACGCCTTCCGAGTGGGCTGGGCCCCCCGGACTCGGATCGCCTAAAAATTTTCCAGGCCATAAAATACGACCTAAGGAACTATAGTCACTGCCCCTCCATGATCGTTCCTCATTATTTTCACTTTTCGGCCAAAAAACTAGAATTCCGCCCGATTCCCATATTTTCGTGCGCTATAGCCCACGCCTTCCAAGTGGACCCAGGACGCCCGGACCCCGACCGCCTAAAATTTTTCCGGGCTATCAAATATGACCTAAAGAACAATAGTCACCGCCCTGCCATGACCGTTCTTCATTTTTTTTGCGTTTTACGGCCAAAAAACTAGAATTCCGCCCGATTCCCATATTTTTGCGCCTTCCAAGTTCTCTCGGACCCTGATCGTCTAAAAATTTTCTGGGCCATCAAATACGACCTAAGGACCATAGTCACCGCCCTGCCATGTCCGTTCCTCATTCTATTGCATTTTATAGCCAAAAGACTAGAATTTCGCCCGATTCCCAGATTTTCGTGTGCTACACCCTACGCCTTCCAAGTGGTCCCAGGACCCACGGACCCTGATCGCCTAAAATTTTTTCGGGCCATCAAATAAGACCTAAGGAACAATAGTCATCGCCCCGCCACGATCGTTCCTCATCTTTTGCGTTTTTCGGCCAAAGAACTATAATTCCGCCTGATTCCCATATTTTCGTGTGATATAGCCCACGCCTTCCAAGTGATCCCGGGACCCCCGGACCCTGATCACCTAAAAATTTTCTGGGCCATCAAATACAACCTAAGGAACCATAGTCCCCGCCCAGCCATGATCTTTCCTCAACATTTGCATTTTTCGGTCAAAGAACTATAATTCCGCCCGATTCCCATTTTTTTTGTGTGTTATAGCTCACGCCTTCCGAGTGGTCCCAGGACCACCGAACCCCGGATCACCTATTATTTTTTCGGGCCATAAAATACGACCTAAGGAACCATAGTCACCGCCCCGCCATGATCGTTCCTCAATTTTTGCATTTTTCGGCTAAAAAATAGAATTCCCCCCGATTCCCATATTTTCGTGTGCTATAGCCCACGCCTTCCAAGTGGTCCCGGGACCCCCGGACCCCAATCACCTAAAAAAAATTTCAGGCAATCAAATATGACCTAAGGAACCATAATCACTGCCATGCCATGACCGTTCCACGTTTTTTTGCGTTTTACAGCTAAAAGACTAGAATTCCGCTCGATTCCATATTTTCGTGTGCTATAGCCCATGCCTTCCATATGGTCCCCGGACCCCCGGACCCTGATCGCCTAAAATTTATTCGGGCCATAAAATACGACCTAAGAAACCATAGTCACCGCCCCGCCATGATCATTCCTCATCTTTTGCGTTTTTCGGCCAAAGAACTATAATTCCGCCCGATTCCCATATTTTCGTGTGTTATAGCCCACGCCTTCCGAGTGGTCCCGGGACCACCGAACCCCGAATCGTATATAATTTTTTCGGGCCATCAAATACGACCTAAGGAACCATAGTCACCGCCCCGCCATGATCGTTCCTCAATTTTGGCGTTTTTCGGCCAAAAAACTAGAATTTCGCCCGATTCCCATATTTTCGTGTGTTATAGCCCACGCCTTCCAAGTGGTCCCAGGAACCCCGGACCCCGATCTCCTAAAATTTTTTCAGGCAATCATATACGACCTAAGGAACCATAGTCACCGCCCCGCCATGATCGTTTTTCATGTTTTTCGTTTTTCGGCCAAAAAACTAGAATTCTGCACGATTCCCATATTTTCGTGTGTTAGACCACACCTTCCAGGTGGTCCCGGGACCCCGATCGCCTAAGATTTTTTCGGGCCATCAAATACGACCTAAGAAACCATAGTCACCGCCCCGCCATAATCTTTCCTCAGGTTTTGCATTTTCGGCCAAAAAACTAGAATTCCGCTCGATTCCCATATTTTTGTGTGCTATAACCCATGCCTTCCAAGTGATCCCGGGACCCCCAGACACCGATTTTTCTCCTAAAATTTTTCCGGGCCATCAAATACGACCTAAGGAACCATAGTCACCACCCTGCGATGACCTTTCCTCAGCTTTTGCATTTTTCGGCCAAAAAACTAGAATTTTGCATGATTCCTATATTTTCGTGTGCTACGCCTTCCCAGTAGGTAGGGTCCCCCAGAGCCGGATTGCCAAAAAAATTTTCGGGCCATCAAATACGACCTAAGTAACCATAGTCACCGCCCCGCCATGACCTTAACTCATTTTTTGCATTTTTCGGCCAAAAAACTAGAATTCCTCTCGATTCCCATATTTTTGTGTGTATAGCCCACGCCTTCTGAGTGGACCCAGGACCCCGATCGCCTAAAATTTTTCCGGGCCATCAAATACGACCTAAGGAACAATAGTCACCGCCCCGCAATGATTGTTCCTCATTTTTTGCATTTTTCGGCCAAAAAACTAGAATTCCGCTCAATTCTCATATTTTCGTGTGCTATTCCCACACCTTCCAAGTGGTCCCAGGAACCCCGGACCCCGATCCCCTAAAATTTTTCTGGGCAAACAAATATGACCTAAGGAACCATATTCACCTCTCCGTTATGATCATTCCTCATGTTTTGCATTTTTTTGCCAAATAATTAGAAATCAGTCCGATTCCCATATTTTCGTGTGCTATAGCCCACGCCCACCCAATGGGTAGGGCCCCACGAAGCCGGAACGCCTATAATTTTCCGGGCCATCAAATACGACCTAAGGAACCATAGTCACCACCTCGACATGACCTTTCCTCATTTTTTGCATTTTCGGCCAAAAAACTAGAATTCCGCCCGATTCCCATATTTTCATGTGCTATAGCCCACGCCTTCCAAGTGGTCCCGGGACCCCCAAACCCCGATCTCCTAAAATGTTTTCGGGCCATCAAATACGACCTAAGGAACCGTAGTCACCGCCTCGCCATGATGGTTCCTCATTTCTTGCATTTTTCGGCCAAAAAACTTGAATTCCGCTCGCTTCCCATATTTTCATGTGCTATAGCACACGCCTTCCGAGTGGTCATGGGCCCACCGGACCCCGATCGCCTAAAATTTTTCCTGGCCATTAAAGACGACCTAAGGAACCATAGTCACCGCCCCGCCAAGATTGTTCTTCATTTTTTGCATTTTTCGGCCATAAAACTAGACTTCCGCCCGATTCTCATATTTTTGTGTGCGCCTACGCCTTCAGAGTGGGCCGGGCCCCCCGTACTGTGATCGCTTAAAATTTTTTCGTGCCGTCAAATACGAGCTAAGGAACCATAGTCACCACCCTGCGATGACCTTTCCTCAGCTTTTGCGTTTTTCGGCCAAAAAACTAGAATTTCGCATGATTCCTATATTTTCGTGTGCTACGCCTTCCCAGTAGGTAGGGTCCCCCAGAGCCGGATTGCCAAAAAAATTTTCGGGCCAACAAATACGACCTAAGTAACCATAGTCACCGCCCCGCCATGACCTTTCCTCATTTTTTGCATTTTATGGCCAAAAAACTAGAATTCCGCCCGATTCCCATATTTTTGTGTGCTATAGCCCATGCCTTCCGAGTGGGTCAGGCCCCCCGGACTCGGATCGCCTAAAATGTTTTCGGGCCATCAAATACGACCTAAAGAACCATAGTCACCGCCCTGCCATGACCGTTCCTCGTTGTTTTTGCGTTTTACGGCCTAAAAACAAGAATTCCGCCTGATTCCCATATTTTCGTGCGATATAGTCCACGCCTTCCAACTGGTCCCGGGACCCCCGGACCCTAATCGCCTAAAAAATATTCGGGACATAAAATACGACCTTAGGAACCATAGTCACCGCCTCGCCATGATCGTTCCTCATGTTTTGGGTTTTTCGGCCAAAGAACTATAATTCCGCCCGATTCCCATATTTTCATGTGCTATAGTCCACGCCTACCGAGTGGGCCGGTCCCCCCGGACTCGGATCGACTAAAATTTTTCCGGGCCATTAAATACGACCTAAGGAACCATTGTCCCCCCCCCCAACCATGATCGTTCCTCACTTTTTGCATTTTTCGTCCAAAAAACTAGAATTCTGCCCGATTCCCTTATTTTCGTGTTCTACTGCCTACACCTTCCGAGTGGGCCGGGCCCCCCGAACTCGGATCTCCTAAAATTTTTCCGAGCCATTAAATACGACCAAAGGAACCATAGCCACCGCCCCGCCATGATCGTTCCTCACATTTTGCATTTTCGGCCAAAAAACTAGAATTCTGCCTGATTCCCATATTTTCGTGTGCTATAGCCCACGCCTTTCGAGTGGTCCCGGAACCCTAATCGCCTAAACTTTTTCCGGGCAATCCAATACGACCTAAGGAACCACAGTAACCACCCCGCCATGATCGTTCCTCATTTTTTGCATTTTTTGGCCAAAAAACTAGAATTCTGCCCGATTCCCATATTTTCGTGTGCTATAAGCCCACGCCTTCCCAGTGGGTAGGGCCCCCCGGTGCCGGATTGCCTAAAATTTTTCCAGTCTATCAAATATGACCTAAGGAACCATAGGCACTGCCCCGCCATGTCCTTTCCTCATTTTTTGCATTTTAAGGCCAAAAAACTAGAATTCCGCCCGATTCCCATATTTTCGTGTGCTATAGCCCACGCCTTCCGAGTAGCCGGGCCCCCCGGACTAGTATCGCCTAAAATTTTTATGGGCCATCCAATACGACCTAAAGAACCATAGTCATAACCCTGCCATGACCGTTCCTCATTGTTTTGCATTTTATGGCAAAAAAACTAGAATTCCGCCTTATTCCTATATTTTCGTGTGCTATAGCCCACTCCTTCCATGTGGTCCCGGGACCCTCGGATCCCAATTGCCTAAAAATATTTTGGGCCATCAAATACGACCTAAGGAACCATAGTCACCGCCTCGCCATGATAGTTCCTCATTTTTTGCATTTTACGGCCAAAAAACTAGAATTTCGCCCGTTTCCCAAATTTTCGTGTGCTATATAGCCCACGCCTTCCAAGTGTGCCGGGCTTCCGGACTCGGATCGCCTAAAATTTTTTTGAGACATCAAATATGACCTAAAGAACCATAGTCAACACCCTTCCATGACCGTTCCTCGTTTGTTTTGCATTTTACGGCCAAAAAACTAGAATTTCGCCCGATTCCCATATTTTCGTGTGCTATAGCCCACGCCTTCCAAGTGGTCCCGGGACCCCCGGACCCCGATCGCCTAAAAATTTTTCAGGCCATAAAATACGATCTAAGGAACCATAGTCACCGCCCCGCCATGATCGTTCCTCATTTTTTGTATTTTACGGACAAAAAACTAGAATTTCGCCCGATTTCCATATTTCCGTGCGCTATAGACCACGCCTTCCAAGTGGTCCATGGACCCCCGGACCCCGATATCCTAAAATTTTCTCGGGCCATCATATACGACCTAAGGAACCATAGTCATCGCCCCGCTATGATTATTCTTCATTTTTTGCATTTTTCGGCCAAAAAACTAGAAGTCCGTTCGATTCCCATATTTTCGTGTGCTATAGCCCACGCCTTCCGATTGGGCCTGGACCCAAGACTCGGATCGCCTAATATTTTTTCGGCCCCTCAAATACGACCTAAGGAACCATAGTCACCGCCTCGCCATGATCGTTTCTCATGTTTTTCGTTTTCCGGCCAAAAAACTAGAATTCTCCACGATTCCCATATTTTCGTGTGCTATAGCCCACACCTTCAAGGTGGTCCCGGGACCCTGATCGCCCTAGATTTTTTCGGGCTATCAAACACGTGGTAAGGAACCATAGTCACCTCCCCACCTTGATCGTTCCTCATTTGTTGCATTTTTCGGCCAAATACTAGAATTCTACCCGATTCCCATATTTTTATGTGTTATAGCCCACGCCTTCCGAGAGGGCCGGGCCCTCCGGACTCGGATCGCCTAAATTTTTTTGGGCCATTAAATATGACCTATTGAACCATAGTCACCGCCCCGCCATGATCGTTCCTCATTTTTTGCATTTTTCTGCCAACAAACTAGAATTCTGCCCGATTCCTATATTTTCGTGTGCTATAGCCCACACCTTCCAAGTGGTCCTGGGACCCCCGGGCCCAAGATCGCCTAAAATATTTCCGGACCATCAAATAAGACCTAAGGAACCATATTTATCGCCCCGCCATGATCGTTCCTCATTTTTTGCGTTTTTCGGCCAAAAAACTAGAATTCCGCTCGATTCCCATATTTTTGTGTGTATAGCCCTCGCCTTCTGAGTGGACCCAGGACCCGATCGCCTAAAATTTTTCGGGCCATCAAATACGACCTAAGGAACCATAGTCACCGCCCCGCAATGATTGTTCCTCATTTTTTGCATTTTTTGGCCAAAAAACTAGAATTCCGCTCGATTCCCATATTTTCGTGTGCTATTCCCACACCTTCCAAGTGGTCCCAAGAACCCCGGACCCCGATCCCCTAAAATTTTTCTGGGCAAACAAATACGACCTAAGGAACCATATTCACCTCTCCGTCATGATCATTCCTCATGTTTTGCATTTTTTTTCCAAATAATTAGAAATCAATCCGATTCCCATATTTTCGTGTGTTATAGCCCACGCCTACCCAATGGGTAGGGCCCCACGAAGCCGGAACGCCTAAAATTTTCTGGGCCATCAAATACGACCTAAGGAACCATAGTCACCGCCCCGACATGACCTTTCCTCATTTTTTGCATTTTCAGCCAAAAAATTAGAATTTCGCCTGATTCCCATATTTTCATGTGCTATAGCCCACGCCTTCCAAGTGGTCACGGGACCCCCGGACCCCGATCGCCTAAAATTTTTCCAGGCCATCAAATACGACCTAAGGAACCATAGTTACCGCCCCACCATGATCGTTCCTCATTTTTTGCATTTTTCGCCGAAAAACTAGAATTCTACCTGATTCCCATATTTTTATGTGTTATAGCCCACGCCTTCCGAGAGGGCCGGGCCCTCCGGACTCGGATCGCCTAAATTTTTTTGGGCCATTAAATACGACCTATTGAACCATAGTCATCGCCCCGCCATGATCGTTCCTCATTTTTTGCATTTTTCTGCCAACAAACTAGAATTCTGCCCGATTCCTATATTTTCGTGTGCTATAGCCCACACCTTCCAAGTGGTCCTGGGACCCCCGGGGCCAAGATCGCCTAAAATATTTTCGGACCATCAAATAAGACCTAAGGAACCATATTTATCGTCCCGCCATGATCGTTCCTCATTTTTTGCATTTTTCGGCCAAAAAACTAGAATTCCGCTCGATTCCCATATTTTTGTGTGTATAGCCCTCGCCTTCTGAGTGGACCCAGGACCCCGATCGCCTAAAATTTTTCGGGCCATCAAATACGATCTAAGGAACCATAGTCACCGCCCCGCAATGATTGTTCCTCATTTTTTGCATTTTTTGGCCAAAAAACTAGAATTCCGCTCGATTCCCATATTTTCGTGTGCTATTCCCACACCATCCAAGTGGTCCCAGGAACCCCGGACCCCGATCCCCTAAAATTTTTCTAGGCAAACAAATACGACCTAAGGAACCATATTCACCTCTCCGTCATGATCATTCCTCATGTTTTGCATTTTTTTTCCAAATAATTAGAAATCAATCCGATTCCCATATTTTCGTGTGCTATAGCCCACGCCTACCCAATGGGTAGGGCCCCACGAAGCCGGAACGCCTAAAATTTTCTGGGCCATCAAATACGACCTAAGGAACCATAGTCACCGCCCCGACATGACCTTTCCTCATTTTTTGCATTTTCGGCCAAAAAACTAGAATTCCGCCTGATTCCCATATTTTCATGTGCTATAGCCCACGCCTTCCAAGTAGTCACGGGACCCCCGGACCTCGATCGCCTAAAATGTTTTCGGGCCATCAAATATGACCTAAGGAACCGTAGTCACCGCCTCGCCATGATGGTTCCTCATTTCTTGCATTTTTCGGCCAAAAAACTTGAATTCCACTCGATTCCCATATTTTCGTGTGCTATAGCACACGCCTTCCGAGTGGTCACGGGCCCACCGGACCCCGATCGCCTAAAATTTTTCCGGGCCATTAAAGACGACCTAAGGAACCATAGTCACCGCCCCACCAAGATCGTTCTTCATTTTTTGCATTTTTCGGCCATAAAACTAGACTTCCGCCCGATTCCCATATTTTTGTGTGCGCCTACGCCTTCAGAGTGGGCCGGGCCCCCCTTTCTGTGATCGCCTAAAAATTTTTCATGCCATCAAATACGAGCTAAGGAACCATAGTCACCACCCCGCCATGATCATTCCTCAGGTTTTACATTTTTCGGCCAAAAAACTAGAATTGCGCCCGATTCCCATATTTTCCTATGCAATAGCCCACGCCTTCCGAGTGGGCTGGGCCCCCTGACTCGGATCCCCTAAAAATTTTTCGGGCCATCAAATACTATCTAAGGAACCATAGTCACCGCCTCGCCATGATCGTTCCTCATTATTTACGTTTTTTGCCGATTCTCATATTTTCGTGTGCTATAGCCCGCGACTTCCGAGTGGGCCGGACCCCCTGACTCGGATCGCCTAAAATTTTTCGGGCCATCAAATATGACCTAAGGAACCATAGTCACTGCCCCTCCATGATCGTTTCTCATGTTTTGCGATTTTCGGCCAAAAAATAAGAATTTCGCCCGATTTACATATTTTCATCTGCTATAGCCCACGCCTTCCAAGTGGTCCCGGGACATCGATCGCCTAAAAATTTTCCGGGCCATCAAATACTACCTAAGGAACCATAGTCACCTTCCCTCCATGATCGTTCCTCATTTTTGCATTTTTCGGCCAAAGAACTAGAATTCCGTCTGATTCCCATATTTTCTTGTGTTATAGCCCACGCTTTCCGAGTGGGCCAGGCCCCCCGGACTCGGATTGCCTAATATTTTTCCAGGCCATAAAATACGACCTAAGGAACTATAGTCACCGCCCCTCCATGATCGTTCCTCATTTTTTTCATTTTTCGGCCAAAAAACTAGAATTCCGCCCGATTCCCATATTTTCGTGCGCTATAGCCCACGCCTTCCAAGTGGACCCTGGATGCCCGGACCCCGTCCGCCTAAAATTTTTCCGGGCTATCAAATACGACCTAAAGAACAATAGTCACCGCCCTGCCATGACCGTTCTTCGTTTTTTTGCGTTTTACGGCCAAAAAAATAGAATTCCGCCCGATTCCCATATTTTTGCGCCTTCCAAGTTCTCTCGGACCCTGATCGTCTAAAACTTTTCCGGGCCATCAAATACGACCTAAGGACCATAGTCACCGCCCCTCCATGATCGTTCCTCATTTTTTGCATTTTTCGGCCAAAAAACTAGAATTTCGCCTGATTCACATATTTTCGTGTGCTATATAGCCCCCGCCTTCCCAGTGGGTAGGGGTCCCCGGAGCCGGATCACCTAAAATTCTTCCGGGCCATCAAATACGACCTAAGGAACCATAGTCACCGCCCTGCCATGATCGTTCCCCATGTTTTGCATTTTTCGGCCAAAAAACTAGAATTCCGCCCGATTCCCATATTTTCGTGTGCTATAGCCCACGTCTTCCAAGTGGTCCCGGGACCCCGATCGCCTAAAAATTTTTTGGGCCATCAGATACGACCTAACGAACCATAGTCACCGCCCCGCCATGATCGTTCCTCATTTTTTGCATTTTTTGGCCAAAAAACTAGAATTCCGCCCGATTCCCTTATTTTCGTGTGCTATATAGCCCATGCCTTCCAAGTGGACCCTGGACCCCCGGACCCCGATCTCCTAAAATTTTCCCGGGCCAAAAAATACAACCTAAGGAACCACAGTCACCGCCCTATCATGATCATTCCTCATTTTGTGCGTTTTTCGGTCAAAAACATTAGAATTTCGCCTGATTCCCATATTTTCATGTGCTATAGCCAACACCTTCCCAGTGGGTACGGGTCTCCTGAGCCGGATCGCCTAAAAGTTTTTCAGGCCATCGAATACGACCTAAAGAACCATAGACACTGCCCCGCCATTACCCTTCCTCATTTGTTTTCATTTTACAGCCAAAAAACTATAAATTCGCCCGATTCCCATATTTTTCTGTGCTATAACCCACGCCTTCCGAGTGGGCCGGGCACCCCGGACTCGGATTGCCTAAAAATTTTTTGGGCCATCAAATACGACCCAAAGAACCATTGTTACCGCTCTGCCATGTCCGTTCCTCATTTTATTGCATTTTATAGCCAAAAGACAAGAATTCTGCCCGATTCCCAGATTTTCGTGTGCTATAGCCTATGCCTTCCAAGTGGTCCCAGGACCCCCGGACCCTGATCGCCTAAAATTTTTTCGGTCCATCAAATACGACGTAAGGAACAATAGTCATCGCCCCGCCATGATCGTTCCTCATCTTTTGCATTTTTCGGCCAAAGAACCATAATTCCGCACGATTCCCATATTTTCGTGTGATATAGCCCACGCCTTCCAAGTGGTCCCGGGACCCCCGGACCCTGATCGCCTAAAAATTTTCTGGGCCATCAAATACAACCTAAGGAACCATAGTCACCGCCCAGCCATGATCTTTCCTCGTCTTTTGCATTTTTCTGCCAAAGAACTATAATTTCGCCCGATTCCCATTTTTTCGTGTGTTATAGCCCACGCCTTCCGAGTGGTCCTAGGACCACCGAACCCCGGATCACCTATAATTTTTTCGGGCCATAAAATACGACCTAAGGAACCATAGTCACCGCCCCGCCATGATCGTTCCTTAATTTTTGCATTTTTCGGCTAAAAAATAGAATCCCCCCTGATTCCCATATTTTCGTGTGCTATAGCCCACGCCTTCCAAGTGGTCCCGGGACCCCCGGTCCCCGATCTCCTAAAAAGTTTTCAGGCAATCAAATACGACCTAAGGAACCATAGTCACCACCCCACCTTGATCATTTCTCATGTTTTGCGTTTTTCAGCCAAAAAATTAGAATTCCGCCCGATTCCCATATTTTCATGTGCTATAGCCCACGCCTTCCCAATGGGTAGGGCCCCACGGAGCCGGATCGCCTAAAATTTTTTCGGGCCATCAATTACGACCTAAGGAACCATAGTCACTGCCCCGGCATGACCTTTCCTCAGTTTTTGCATTTTACGGCCAAAAAACTAGAATTTTGCCCGATTCCCATATTTTCGTGTGTTATAGCACACGCCTTCCAAGTGGTCCCGAGACCCCCGAACCCAGATCTCCTAAAAACTTTTCGTGCCATCCAATACGACCTAAGGAACCATAGTCACCACCCCGTCATGATCGTTCCTTAGTTTTTGAAATTACGGCCAATAAACTAGAATTCCGCCCGATTCCCATATTTTCGTGTGCTATAGCCCACGCCTTCTATGTGGGCTGGGCATCCGGACTCGAATCGCCTAAAAATTTTCCGGGCCATCAAATACGGCCTAAAGAACCACAGTTCACCGCCCTTCCATGACCGTTCCTCATCTTTTTGCATTTTACGGCCAAAAAACTAGAATTCCGCCTGAATCCCATATTTTCGTGTGCTATAGCCCACGCCTTCCAAGTGTTCCCGGGACCCCCGAACCCCGATCTCCTGAAAAATTTCCGGGCCATCAAATATGACCTAAGGAACCATAGTCACCGCCCTGTCATGCTCGTTCCTCATTTTTTGCGTTTTTCGGCCAAAAAACTTGAATTTCGCGCGATTCCCATATTTTCGTGTGCTATAGCCCACGCCTTCCGAGTGGGCCGGCCCCACGGACTGGGATCGCCTAAAAATATTTTGGGCAATCAAATACGACCTAAGGAACCATAGCCACCGCCCCGCCATGATTGTTCCTCATTTTTTATGTTTTTCGGCAAAAAAACTAGAGTTCCGCCCGATTCCCATATTTTTGTGTGCTATAGCCCACGCCTTCCGAGTGGGCCGATCCCCTCTGACTCGGATCACCTAAATTTTTTTAAGCCATCAAATACGACCTAGGGAACCATAGTCACCGCCCCGCCATGATCGTTCCTCATTTTTTGAATTTTTCGGCCAAAAAACTAGAATTCTGCGCGATTCCCATATTTTCGTGTGCTATGCCCACGCCTTCTGAGTGGTCACGGGCCCCCCAGACCCTGATCTCCAAACATTTTTCCGGGCCAACAAATACGATCTAAGGAACCATAGTCACCGCCCCGCCATGATCGTTCCTCATTCTTTGCATTTTTCGGCCAAAAAACTAGAATTCCCTCCGATTCCTATATTTTTGTGTGCGCCCACGCCTTCCGAGTGGGCTGGGCCCCCGGACTGTGATCACCTAAAAAAATTTCGGGCCATCAAATACGAGCTAAGAACCATAGTTACCGCCCCGCCAAGATCGTTCTTCATGTTATATGTTTTTCGGCCAAAAAACTAGAATTGCGTCTGATTCCCATATTTTCGTGTGCTATAGCCCACGCCTTCCGAGTGGGCCGAGCGCCATTGACTCGTATAGCCTAAAATTTTTTCAGGCCATCAAATACGTCCTAAGGAACCATTGTCACCGCACCGCCATGATCGTTCCTCATTTTTTGCATTTTCCGGCCAAAAAACTAGAATTCTGCCCGATTCTCATATTTTCGTGTGCATAGCCCACGCGTTCCAAGTGGACCTAGAACCCCCGGACCCCGATCGCCTAAAATTTTTTCGGGCCATAAAATATGACCTAAGTAACCATAGTCTCTTCCCCGCCATGATCATTCCTCATTTTTTGCGTTTTTCGGCCAAAAGCCTAGAATTCCGCCCGATTCCTATATTTTCGTGTCTTATAGCCCACGCCTTCCCAATGGGTAGGGCACCATGGAGCCGAATCGCCTAATATTTTTGCGGGCCATCAAATACGACCTAAGGAACCATAGTCACCGCCCCGCCATGACCTGTCCTCATTTTTTGCATTTTACGGCCAAAAAACTAAACTTTCGCCCGATTCCCATATTTTCGTGTGCTATAGCCCGCGCTTTCCAAGTGGTTCCGGGACTCCAGGACCCTGATCGCCTAACATTTTTTCGGGCCATCAAATATGACCTAAGGAACCATAGTCACCGCCCCTCCATGATCGTTCCTCATTTTTTGCATTTTACGGCCAAAAAACTAGAATTCCGCCCGATTCCCAAATTTTCGTGTGCTATAGCCCACGCCTTCCAAGTGGGCCGGGACCCCCGGACCCCGATCTCCTAAAATTTTTCTGGGCCATCAAATACGTCCTAAGGAACCATAGTCTCCGCGCCGCCATGATCGTTCCTTATTTTTTGCGATTTTCGGCCAAAAAACTAGAATTCTGCCCGATTCCCATATTTTCCTGTGCTATAGCCCACGCCTTCCAAGTGGGCCGGGACCCCCGGACCCCGTTCGCCTAAAATTTTTCTGGGCCATTAAATACGTCCTAAGGAACCATAGTCACCGCGCCGCAATGATTGTTCCTTATTTTTTGCGATTTTCGGCCAAAAAACTAGAATTCCGTCCGATTCCCAAATTTTCGTGTGCGCCCACGCCTTCCGAGTGAGCCGGGTCCCCGAGACTGGGATCGCCTAAAAGTTTTTCGGGCCATCAAATACGACCAAAGTAACCATAGTCACCGCCCCGCCATGATCGTTCCTCATTTTTACGTTTTTAGCCAAAAAACTAGAATTTCGCCCAATTTCCATATTTCCGTGTGCTGTAGCCCACACCTTCCAAGTGATCCCAAGACCCCCGGACACCGATCGCCTAAAATTTTTCCGGGCCATAAAATACGACCTAAGGAACCATAGTCACTGCCCCGCCATGATCAATCCTCATTTTTGGCATTTTTCGGCCAAAAAACTAGAATTTCTTCTGATTCCCATATTTTCGTGTGCTATAGCCCACGCCTTCCTAATGGGTAGGGTCCCACGGAGCCGGATCGATTAGTATTTTTGCGGGCCATCCAATACGACCTAAGGAACCATAGTCACCGCCCCACCATGACATGTTCTCATTTTTTGCATTTTACGGCCAAAAACTAGAATTTCGCCCGATTCCCATATTTACGTGTGCTATACCCACGCCTTCCAAGTGGTCCCGGGACTCAAGGACCCCGATCGCCTACAAAGTTTTTCGGGCCATCAAATACGACCTAAGGAACCATAGTCACCGCCCCGCCATGATCGTTCCTCATATTTTGCGTATTTCGGCATAAAACTAGAATTCTTCCGGATCCCATATTTTTGTGTGCGCCCACACCTTCTGAGTGGACCGGCCCCCCCGGACTGGGATCGCCTAAAAGATTTTCGGGCCATCAAATACGACCTAAGGAACCATAGTCAGTTCCCCGCCATGATCGTTCCTCATTTTTTACGTTTTTCAGCCAAAAAACTAGAATTGCGCCCGATTCCCATATTTCCGTGTGCTATAGCCCATACCTTCCAAGTGGACCCGGAACCCCCGGACCCCGATCACCTAAAATTTTTTCGGGCCATAAAATATGACCTAAGGAACCATAGTCACTGCCCCGCCATGATCATTCCTCATTTTTTGCGTTTTTCGGCCAAAAACCTAGAATTCCGCTCGATTCCTATATTTTCATGTCTTATAGCCCACGCCTTCCCAATGGGTAGGGCACCATGGAGCCGGATCGCCTAATATTTTTGCGGGCCATCAAATACGACCTAAGGAACCATAGTCACCGCCCCGCCATGACCTGTCCTCATTTTTTGCATTTTACGGCCAAAAAACTAGAATTTCGCCCGATTCCCATATTTTCGTGTGCTATAGCCCACGCTTTCCAAGTGGTCCTGGGACTCCAGGACCCTGATCGCCTAACATTTTTCCGGGGCATCAAATATGACCTAAGAAACCATAGTCACCGCCCCGCCATGATCGTTCCTCATTTTTTGCATTTTACGGCCAAAAAACTAGAATTCCGCCCGATTCCCATATTTTCGTGTGCTCCCACGCCTTCCGAATGGGCCGGGTCCCCGAGACTGGGATCGCCTAAAAGTTTTTCGGGCTATCAAATACGACCTAAGGAAGCATAGTCACCACCCCTCCATGATCGTTCCTCAGTTTTTGCAGTTTACAGCCAAAAACCTAGAATTCCGCCCGATATTCATATTTTCGTGTGCTATAGCCCATGCCTTCCAAGTGGGCCGGGCCCCCCGGACCCCGATCGCCTAAAATTTTTCTGGGCCATCAAATACATCCTAAGGAACCATAGTCACCGCGCCGCCATAATTGTTCCTTATTTTTTGCGATTTTCGGCCAAAAACTAGAATTCCGCCCGATTCCCATATTTTCGTGTGCGCCCACGCCTTCCGAATGGGCCGGGTCCCCGAGACTGGGATCGCCTAAAAGTTTTTCGGGCCATCAAATACGACCTAAGGAACCATAGTCACCGCCCCGCCATGATCGTTCCTCATTTTTACGTTTTTAGCCAAAAAATTAGAATTTCGCCCGATTCCCATATTTCCGTGTGCTGTAGCCCACACATTCCAAGTGATCCCAAGACCCCCGGACACCGATCACCTAAAATTTTTCCAGGCTATAAAATATGACCTAAGGAACCATATTCACTGCCCCACCATGATCAATCCTCATTTTTGGCATTTTTCGGCCAAAAAACTAGAATTCCGTCCGATTCCCATATTTTCGTGTGCTATAGCCCACGCCTTCCAAATGGTCCCGGGACCCCCCGACCCCGATCGCCTAAAATTTATCTGGGCCATCAAATACGACCTAAGGAACTATAGTCACCTCACCGCCATGATCGTTCCCCATTTTTTGAATTTTTCGGCCTAAAAACTAGAATTCCGCGTGATTCCCTTATTTTTGTGTGTTATAGCCCACGCTCACCAAGTGGTCCAGGGACTTCCGGACCCCGGGCCATCAAATACGACCTAAGGAACCATTGTCACCGCCCCTGCATGATCATTCCTCATTTTTTGCAGTTTACAGCCAAAAACATAGAATTCTGCCCGATTTCCATATTTTCGTATGCTATAGTCCACGCCTTCCAAGTGGTCCCGGGACTCCCGGACCCGGATCGCCTAAAATTTTTCCGGACCATTAAATACGACCTAAAGAACCATAGTCACCGCTCCGCCATGATCGTTTCTCATATTTTGCGTATTTCGGCATAAAACTAGAATTCTTCCCGATTCCATATTTTCGTGTGCGCCCACGCCTTCTGAGTGGACCGGCCCCCCCGGACTAGGATCGCCTAAAAGTTTTTCGGGCCATCAAATACGACCTAAGGAACCATAGTCAGCACCCCGCCATGATCGTTCCTCATTTTTTACGTTTTTCAGCCAAAAAACTAGAATTCCGCCCGATTCCCATATTTCCGTGTGCTATAGCCCACACCTACCAAGTGATCCCAAGACCCCCGGACACCGATCGCCTAAAAATTTTTCGGGCCATAAAATACGACCTAAGGAACCATAGTAACCGCCCCGCCATGATCAATACTCATTTTTGGCATTTTTCGGCCAAAAAACTAGAATTCCGTCTGATTTCCATATTTTCATGTGCTATAGCCCATGCCTTCCTAATGGGTAGGGTCCCACGGAGCCGGATCGCCTAGTATTTTTGCGGGCCATCAAATACGACCTAAGGAACTATAGTCACCACCCCACCATGACCTATTCTCATTTTTTGCATTTTACGGCCAAAAACAAGAATTCCGCCCGATTCCCATTTTTACGTGTGCTATAGCCCACGCCTTCAAGTGGTCCCGGGACTCCTGGACCCCGATCGCCTACAAATTTTTCCGGGCCATCAAATACGACCTAAGGAACCATAGTCACCGCCCCACCATGATCGTTCCTCATTTTTTGCGTATTTCTGCCAAAAAATTAGAATTCCTCCCGATTCCCATATTTTCGTGTGCGCCCACGCCTTCCGAGTGGACTGGGCCCCCCGGACTTGGATCGCCTAAAAGTTTTTTGGGCTATCAAATACGACCTAAGGAACCATAGTCACCGGCCCGCCATGATCGTTCCTCATTCTTTACATTTTTCGGCCAAAAAACTAGAATTCCGCCCGATTCCCATATTTTCTTTTCTATAGTCCACGCATTCCGAGTGGGCCGAGCCCCCTGACTCGGATCGCCTAAAAAATTTTCGAGCCATCAAATATGACCTTGGGAACCATAGTCACTGCCCTGCCATGATCGTTCCTCATTTTTTGCATTTTTCGGCCAAAAAACTAGAATTCAGCCTGTTTTCGATATTTTCGTGTGCTATAGCCCACGCCTTCCAAATGGTCCCGGGACCCCCGGACCCCGATCGCCTAAAATTTATCTGGGCCATCAAATATGACCTAAGGAACCATAGTCACCGCCCCGCCATGATCATTCCTCATTTTTTGCGTTTTTCGGCAAAACAATTAGAATTCCGCCTAATTCCCATATTTTCGTATGCTATAGCCCAAGCCTTCCCAAAGGGTAGGGTCCCACGGAACCGGATCGCCTAAAATTTTTTCGGGCCATCAAATATGACATAAGGAACCATAGTCACCGCCCTGACATGACCTTTCCTCATTTTTTGCATTTTACGGCCAAAAAACTATAATTCTGCCCGATTCCCATATTTTCGTGTGCTATAGCCCACGCCTTCCAAGTGGTCCCGGGACACATGAACCCCGATCTCCTAAAAAATTTTCGGGCCATCAAATACGATTTAAGGGACCATAGTCACCGCCTCGCAATGATCGTTCATCATTTTTTGCATTTTGCGGCCAAAAAACTTGAATTCCGCGCGATTCCCCTATTTTCGTGTGCTATTGCCCACGCCTTCCCAATGGGTAGGGTCCCACGGAACCGGATCGCCTTGTATTTTTGCGGGACATCAAATACGACCTAAGGAACCATAGTCACAGCCCCACCATGACCTGTCCTCATTTTTTGCATTTTATGACCAAAAACTAGAATTTCGCCCGATTCCCATATTTACGTTTGCTATAGCCCACGCCTTCCAAGTGGTCCCGATACTCCCGGACCCCGATCGCCTACAAATTTTTTCGGGCCATCAAATACGACCTAAGGAACCATAGTCACCGCCCCACCATGATCGTTTCTAATTTTTTGCAGTTTACGGCCAAAAACCTAGAATTCCGCCCAATTCCCATATTTTCGTGTGCTATAGCCCACGCCTTCCAAGTGGTCCCGGGACCCCCGGACCCCGATCGCCTAAAATTTTTCCGGACCTTTAAATACGACGTAAGGTACCATAGTCACCGCCCTGCCATGATCGTTCCACATTTTTTGCGTATTTCGGCCAAAAAACAAGAATTCCTCCCAATTCCCATATTTTCATGTGCGCCCACGCCTTCCGAGTGGTCCGGGCTCCCCGGACTGGGATCGCCTAAAAGTTTTTCGGGCCATCAAATACGACCTAAGGAACCATAGTCACCGCCCCGCCATGATCGTTCCTCATTTTTACGTTTTTAGCCAAAAAACTAGAAATCCGCCTGATTCCCATATTTCCGTGTGTTGTAGCCCACACCTTCCAAGTGATCCCATGACCCCCGGACACCGATCGCCTAAAAATTTTTCGGGCCATAAAATACGACCTAAGGAACCATAGTCACTGCCCCGCCATGATCAATCCTCATTTTTGGCATTTTTCGGCCAAAAAACTAGAATTCCGTCCGATTCCCATATTTTCGTGTGCTATTGCCCACGCCTTCCCAATGGGTAGGGTCCCACTGAGCCGGATCGCCTAAATTTTTTTTGGGCCATCAAATACGACCTAAGGAACTATAGTCACCGCACCGCCATGATCGTTCCCCATTTTTTGAATTTTTTGGCCTAAAAACTAGAATTCCGCCTGATTCCCATATTTTTGTGTGCTATAGCCCACGCCCACCAAGTGGTCCAGGGACTTCCGGACCCCGATCGCCTAAAAAGTTTTTTGGGCCATCAAATACGACCTAAGGAACCATTGTCACCGCCCCTCCATGATCGTTCCTCATTTTTTGCAGTTTACAGCCAAAAACCTAGAATTCTGCCCGATTTCCATATTTTCGTGTGCTATAGCCCACGCCTTCCAAGTGGTCCCGGGACCCCCGGAACTCGATCGCCTAAAATTTTTCCGGACCATTAAATACGACCTAAGGAACCATAGTCACCGCCCCGCCATGATCGTTCCTTATATTTTGCGTATTTCGGCATAAAACTATAATTCTTCCCGATCCCATATTTTCGTGTGCGCCCACGCCTTCTGAGTGGACCGCCCCCCCGGACTGGGATCGCCTAAAAGTTTTTCGGGCCATCAAATACGACCTAAGGAACCATAGTCAGTGCCCCACCATGATCGTTCCTCATTTTTTACGTTTTTCAGCCAAAAAACTAGAATTCCGCCCGATTCCCATATTTCCGTGTGCTATAGCCCACACCTACCAAGTGATCCCAAGACCCCCGGACACCGATCGCCTAAAATTTTTCTGGGCCATAAAATACGACCTAAGGAACCATAGTCACTGCCCCGCCATGATCAATCCTCATTTTTGGCAATTTTCGGCAAAAAAACTAGAATTCCGTCTGATTCCCATATTTTCATGTGCTATAGCCCACGCCTTCCTAATGGGTAGGGTCCCACGGAGCCGGATCGCCTAGTATTTTTGCGGGCCATCAAATACGACCTAAGGAACCATAGTCACCGCCCCAACATGACCCGTTCTCATTTTTTGCATTTTACGGCCAAAAACCTAGAATTCCGCCCGATTTTCATATTTTCGTGTGCTATAGCCCACGCCTTCCAAGTGGTCCCGGGACTCCCGGACCCCGATCGCCTAAAATTTTTCTGGACCATTAAATACGACCTAAGGAACCATAGTCACCGCCCCACCATGATCGTTCCTCATATTTTGCGTATTTCGGCATAAAACTAGAATTCTTCCCGATCCCATATTTTCGTGTGCGCCCACGCCTTCTGAGTGGACCGGCCCCCCCGGACTGGGATCGCCTAAAAGTTTTTCGGGCCATCAAATACGACCTAAAGAACCATAGTCAGCACCCCGCTATGATCGTTCCTCATTTTTTACGTTTTTCAACCAAAAAACTAGAATTCCGCCCGATTCCCATATTTCCGTGTGCTATAGCCCACACCTACCAAGTGATCCCAAGACCCCCGGACACCGATCGCCTAAAATTTTTCCGGGCCATAAAATACGACCTAAGGAACCATAGTCACTGTCCCGCCTTGATCAATCCTCATTTTTGGCATTTTTCGGCCAAAAAACTAGAATTCCGTCTGATTCACATATTTTCGTGTGCTATAGCCCACGCCTTCCTAATGGGTAGGGTCCCTCGGAGCCGGATCGCCTAGTATTTTTGCGGGCCATCAAATACGACCTAAGGAACCATAGTCACCGCCCCGCCACGATCGTTCCTCATTATTTTGCATTTTACGCCCTAAAAACTAGAATTCCGCCCAATTCCCATATTTTTGTGTGCTATAGCCCACGCTTTCCAAGTGGTCCCAAGACCCTTGGACCCCGATCGCCTAAAAATATTTTGGTCCATCAAATACGTCCTAAGGAACTATAGGCACCGCCCCGCCATGATCGTTCCTCATTTTTTCATTTTACGGCCAATAAACTAGAATTCCGCCCGATTCCCATTTTTTCGTGTGTTATAGCCCACGCCTTCCAAGTGGGCCGGGCTTCCGGACTCGGATCGCCTAAAATTTTTCCGGGTCATCAAATACAGCCTAAAGAACCATAGTCACTGCCCTTCCATAACCGTTCCTCATTTTTTTACATTTTACGGCCAAAAAAATAGAATTCCGCCTGATTCCGATATTTTCATGTGCTATAGCCCACGCCTTCCAAGTGCCCCCGGGACCCCTGGACCCCGATCGCCTAAAAATTTTCTGAGCCATCAAATATGACCTAAGGAACCATAGTCCCCGCCCCACCTTGATCATTTCTCATGTTTTGCGTTTTTCAGCCAAAAAATTAGAATTCCGCCCGATTCCCATATTTTCATGTGCTATAGCCCACGCCTTCCCAATGGGTAGGGCCCCACGGAGCCGGATCGCCTAAAATTTTTTCGGGCCATCAATTACGACCTAAGGAACCATAGTCACTGCCTCGGCATGACCTTTCCTCAGTTTTTGCATTTTACGGCCAAAAAACTAGAATTTTGCCCGATTCCCATATTTTCGTGTGTTATAGCACACGCCTTCCAAGTGGTCCCGAGACCCCCGAACCCAGATCTCCTAAAAACTTTTCGTGCCATCCAATACGACCTAAGGAACCATAGTCACCACCCTGTCATGATCGTTCCTTAGTTTTTGAATTTACGGCCAATAAACTAGAATTCCGCCCGATTCCCATATTTTCGTGTGCTATAGCCCACGCCTTCTATGTGGACTGGGCATCCGGACTCGGATCGCCTAAAAATTTTCCGGGCCATCAAATACGGCCTAAAGAACCACAGTTCACTGCCCTTCCATGACCGTTCCTCATCTTTTTGCATTTTACGGCCAAAAAACTAGAATTCCGCCTGAATCCCATATTTTCGTGTGCTATAGCCCACGCCTTCCAAGTGGTCCCGGGACCCCCGAACCCCGATCTCCTGAAAAATTTCCGGGCCATCAAATATGACCTAAGGAACCATAGTCACCGCCCCGTCATGCTCGTTCCTCATTTTTTGCGTTTTTCGGCCAAAAAACTTGAATTTCGCGCGATTCCCATATTTTCGTGTGCTATAGCCCACGCCTTCCGAGTGGTCACGGGCCCCCCGGACCCCAATCACCTAAATTTTTTTCGGGCCATCAAATAAGACGTAAGGAACCATAGTCACCACCCTGCTATGATTGTTCCTCATCTTTTGCATTTTTCGACCAAAGAACTATAATTCCGCCCGATTTCCATATTTTCGTGTGCTATAGCCCACACCTTCCGAGTGGTCCCGGGAACTACGAACCCCGGATCGCCTATAATTTTTCTGGGCCATCAAATTTGACCTAAGTAACCATAGTCACTTCCCCGCCATGATCGTTCCTCAATTTTTTCATTTTTCGGCCAAAAACTAGAATTCCGCCCGCTTCCCATATTTTCGTGTGCTATAGCCCACGCCTTCCAAGTGGTCCCGGGACCCCCGGACCCCGATCTCCTAAAAATTTTCAGGCAGTCGAATACAACCTAAGGAACCATAGTCAGCGCCCCTCCATGACCTTTCCTCATTTTTTGCATTTTACGGCCATAAAACTAAAATTCCGCCTGATTCCCATATTTTCGTGTGCTATAGCCCACGCCTTCCAAGTGATCCCGAGTCACCACCCTGCCATGATCGTTCCTCAGTTTTTGCGTTTTTCGGCTAAAAAACTAGAATTTCGCTTGATTCCCATATTTTCGTGTGCTATAGCCTACCCTTCATAGTGGGTAGGGGCCCTCAGAGCCGGATTGCCAAAAATATTTTTGGGCCATCAAATACGACCTAAGGAACCATAGTCATTGCCCTGCCATGATCATTCCTCATTTTTTACGTTTTTCGGCCATAAAACTAGAATACGCCCGATTCCCATATTTTCGTGTGCTATAGCCCACGCCTTCCGAGAGGGCCGGGCCCCACAGACTCGGATCACCTAAAATGTTTCCGGGCCATCAAATATGACCTAAAGAACCATAGTCACCGCCTCGCCATGATCGTTCCTCATTGTTTGCGTTTTTCGGCCAAAGAACTATAATTTCACCCGATGCCACGCCTGATTCCAATATTGTCATGTGCTATAGCCCACGCCTTCCCAGTGGGTAGGGCCCGCTGGAGCCGGATCGCCTAAATATTTTTTTGGCCATCAAATACGACCTAAGGAACTAGACTCACTGCCCCGCCATGACCTTTCCTCATTCTTTGCATTTTATGGCCATAAAATTAAAATTTTGCCTAATTCCCATATTTTCGTGTGCTATGGCCGACGCCTTCCGAGTGGGCCGGGCCCCCTGGACTCGGATTGCCTAAAAATTTTTTGGGTCGTTAAATACAACCTAAGGAACCATAGTCACCGCCCCGCCATGATCGTTCCTCATTATTTTGCATTTTACGGCCTAAAAACTAGAATTCCGCCCAATTCCCATATTTTTGTGTGCTATAGCCCACGCCTTCCAAGTGGTCCCAAGACCCTTGGACCCCGATCGCCTAAAAATATTTTGGTCCATCAAATACGTCCTAAGGAACTATAGGCACCGCCCCGCCATGATCGTTCCTCATTTTTTGCATTTTACGGCCAATAAACTAGAATTCCGCCCGATTCCCATTTTTTCTTGTGCTATAGCCCACGCCTTCCAAGTGGGCCGGGCTTCCGGACTCAGATCGCCTAAAATTTTTCCGTGTCATCAAATACAGCCTAAAGAACCATAGTCACTGCCCTTCCATAACCGTTCCTCATTTTTTTACATTTTACGGCCAAAAAAATAGAATTCCGCCTGATTCCGATATTTTCGTGTGCTATAGCCCACACCTTCCAAGTGCCCCCGGGACCCCTGGACCCCGATCGCCTAAAATTTTTCTGAGCCATCAAATATGACCTAAGGAACCATAGTCACCGCCCCACCTTGATCATTTCTCATGTTTTGCGTTTTTCAGCCAAAAAATTAGAATTCCGCCTGATTCCCATATTTTCGTGTGCTATAGCCCACGCCTTCCCAATGGGTAGGGCCCCACGGAGCCGGATCGCCTAAAACTTTTTCGGGCCATCAATTACGACCTAAGGAACCATAGTCACTGCCCTGACATGACCTTTCCTCAGATTTTGCATTTTACGGCCAAAAAACTAGAATTTTGCCCGATTCCCATATTTTCGTGTGTTATAGCACACGCCTTCCAAGTGGTCCCGGGACCCCCAAACCCAGATCTCCTAAAAACTTTTCGTGCTATCAAATACGACCTAAGGAACCATAGTCACCGCCCCGTCATGATCGTTCCTTAGTTTTTGAATTTACGGCCAATAAACTAGAATTCCGCCCGATTCCCATATTTTCGTGTGCTATAGCCCACGCCTTCTATGTGGGCTGGGCATCCGGACTCGGATCGCCTAAAAATTTTCCGGGCCATCAAATACGGCCTAAAGAACCATAGTTCACCGCCCTTCCATGACCGTTCCTCATCTTTTTGCATTTTACGGCCAAAAAACTAGAATTCCGCCTGAATCCCATATTTTCGTGTGCTATAGCCCACGCCTTCCAAGTGGTCCCGGGACCCCCGAACCCCGATCTCCAAAAAAATTTTTGGGCCATCAAATATGACCTAAGGAACCACAGTCACCGCCCCGTCATGCTCGTTCCTCATTTTTTGCATTTTTCGGCCAAAAAACTTGAATTCCGCACGATTCCCATATTTTCGTGTGCTATAGCCCACGCCTTCCGAGTGGTCACGGGCCCCCCGGACCCCAATCGCCTAAATTTTTTCCGGGCCATCAAATAAGACGTAAGAAACCATAGTCACCACCCCGCCATGATCGTTCCTCATTTTTTGCGTTTTTCGGCCAAAAACTAAAATTCCGCCTGATTCCCATATTTTTGTGTGCGCCCACGCCTTCCGAGTGGGCCGGGCTCCACGGACTGGGATCGCCTAAAAATATTTTGGGCAATCAAATACGACCTAAGGAACCATAGCCACCGCCCCGCCATGATTGTTCCTCATTTTTTATGTTTTTCGGCAAAAAAACTAGAGTTCCGCCCGATTCCCATATTTTTGTGTGCTATAGCCCACGCCTTCCGAGTGGGCCGGTCCCCTCTGACTCGGATCACCTAAATTTTTTTAAGCCATCAAATACGACCTAGGGAACCATAGTCACCGCCCCGCCATGATCGTTCCTCATTTTTTGAATTTTTCGGCCAAAAAACTAGAATTCTGCGCGATTCCCATATTTTCGTGTGCTATGCCCACGCCTTCTGAGTGGTCACGGGCCCCCCAGACCCTGATCTCCAAACATTTTTCCGGGCCAACAAATACGATCTAAGGAACCATAGTCACCGCCCCGCCATGATCGTTCCTCATTCTTTGCATTTTTCGGCCAAAAAACTAGAATTCCCTCCGATTCCTATATTTTCGTGTGCGCCCACGCCTTCCGAGTGGGCTGGGCCCCCGGACTGTGATCACCTAAAAAATTTTCGGGCCATCAAATACGAGCTAAGAACCATAGTTACCGCCCCGCCAAGATCGTTCTTCATGTTATATGTTTTTCGGCCAAAAAACTAGAATTGCGTCTGATTCCCATATTTTCGTGTGCTATAGCCCACGCCTTCCGAGTGGGCCGAGCGCCATTGACTCGTATAGCCTAAAATTTTTTCAGGCCATCAAATACGTCCTAAGGAACCATTGTCACCGCACCGCCATGATCGTTCCTCATTTTTTGCATTTTCCGGCCAAAAAACTAGAATTCTGCCCGATTCCCATATTTTCGTGTGCATAGCCCACGCGTTCCAAGTGGACCTGGAACCCCCCGACCCCGATCGCCTAAAATTTTTTCGGGCCATAAAATATGACCTAAGTAACCATAGTCTCTTCCCCGCCATGATCATTCCTCATTTTTTGCGTTTTTCGGCCAAAAGCCTAGAATTCCGCCCGATTCCTATATTTTCGTGTCTTATAGCCCACGCCTTCCCAATGGGTAGGGCACCATGGAGCCGAATCGCCTAATATTTTTGCGGGCCATCAAATACGACCTAAGGAACCATAGTCACCGCCCCGCCATGACCTGTCCTCCTTTTTTGCATTTTACAGCCAAAAAACTAAACTTTCGCCCGATTCCCATATTTTCGTGTGCTATAGCCCGCGCTTTCCAAGTGGTTCCGGGACTCCAGGACCCTGATTGCCTAACATTTTTTCGGGCCATCAAATATGACCTAAGGAACCATAGTCACCGCCCCTCCATGATCGTTCCTCATTTTTTGCATTTTACGGCCAAAAAACTAGAATTCCGCCCGATTCCAAAATTTTCGTGTGCTATAGCCCACGCCTTCCAAGTGGGCCGGGACCCCCGGACCCCGATCTCCTAAAATTTTTCTGGGCCATCAAATACGTCCTAAGGAACCATAGTCTCCGCGCCGCCATGATCGTTCCTTATTTTTTGCGATTTTCGGCCAAAAAACTAGAATTCTGCCCGATTCCCATATTTTCGTGTGCTATAGCCCACGCCTTCCAAGTGGGCCGGGACCCCCGGACCCCGTTCGCCTAAAATTTTTCTGGGCCATTAAATACGTTCTAAGGAACCATAGTCACCGCGCCGCAATGATTGTTCCTTATTTTTTGCGATTTTCGGCCAAAAAACTAGAATTCCGTCCGATTCCCAAATTTTCGTGTGCGCCCACGCCTTCCGAGTGGGCCGGATCCCCGAGACTGGGATCGCCTAAAAGTTTTTCGGGCCATCAAATACGACCTAAGTAACCATAGTCACCGCCCCGCCATGATCGTTCCTCATTTTTACGTTTTTAGCCAAAAAACTAGAATTTCGCCCGATTTCCATATTTCCGTGTGCTGTAGCCCACACCTTCCAAGTGATCCCAAGACCCCCGGACACCGATCGCCTAAAATTTTTCCGGGCCATAAAATACGACCTAAGGAACCATAGTCACTGCCCCGCCATGATCAATCCTCATTTTTGGCATTTTTCGGCCAAAAAACTAGAATTTCTTCTGATTCCCATATTTTCGTGTGCTATAGCCCACGCCTTCCTAATGGGTAGGGTCCCATGGAGCCGGATCAATTAGTATTTTTGCGGGCCATCCAATACGACCTAAGGAACCATAGTCACCGCCCCACCATGACCTGTTCACATTTTTTGCATTTTACGGCCAAAAACTAGAATTTCGCCCGATTTCCATATTTACGTGTGCTATACCCACGCCTTCCAAGTGGTCCCGGGACTCCAGGACCCCGATCGCCTACAAAGTTTTTCGGGCCATCAAATACGACCTAAGGAACCATAGTCACCGCCCCGCCATGATCGTTCCTCATATTTTGCGTATTTCGGCATAAAACTAGAATTCTTCCGGATCCCATATTTTTGTGTGCGCCCACGCCTTCTGAGTGGACCGGCCCCCCCGGACTGGGATCGCCTAAAAGATTTTCGGGCCATCAAATACGACCTAAGGAACCATAGTCAGTTCCCCGCCATGATCGTTCCTCATTTTTTACGTTTTTCAGCCAAAAAACTAGAATTCCGCCCGATTCCCATATTTCCGTGTGCTATAGCCCATACCTTCCAAGTGGACCCGGAACCCCCGGACCCCGATCACCTAAAATTTTTCCGGGCCATAAAATATGACCTAAGGAACCATAGTCACTGCCCCGCCATGATCATTCCTCATTTTTTGCGTTTTTCGGCCAAAAACCTAGAATTCCGCCCGATTCCTATATTTTCATGTCTTATAGCCCACGCCTTCCCAATGGGTAGGGCACCATGGAGCCGGATCGCCTAATATTTTTGTGGGCCATCAAATACGACCTAAGGAACCATAGTCACCGCCCCGCCATGACCTGTCCTCATTTTTTTGCATTTTACGGCCAAAAAACTAGAATTTCGCCCGATTCCCATATTTTCGTGTGCTATAGCCCACGCTTTCCAAGTGGTCCTAGGACTCCAGGACCCTGATCGCCTAACATTTTTCCGGGCCATCAAATATGACCTAAGGAACCATAGTCACCGCCCCGCCATGATCGTTCCTCATTTTTTGCATTTTACGGCCAAAAAACTATAATTCCGCCCGATTCCCATATTTTCGTGTGCTCCCACGCCTTCCGAATGGGCCGGGTCCCCGAGACTGGGATCGCCTAAAAGTTTTTCGGGCTATCAAATACGACCTAAGGAAGCATAGTCACCACCCCTCCATGATCGTTCCTCAGTTTTTGCAGTTTACAGCCAAAAACCTAGAATTCCGCCCGATTTCCATATTTTCGTGTGCTATAGCCCATGCCTTCCAAGTGGGCCGGGCCCCCCGGACCCCGATCGCCTAAAATTTTTCTGGGCCATCAAATACGTCCTAAGGAACCATAGTCACCGCGCCGCCATGATTGTTCCTTATTTTTTGCGATTTTCGGCCAAAAAACTAGAATTCCGCCCGATTCCCATATTTTCGTGTGCGCCCACGCCTTCCGAATGGGCCGGGTCCCCGAGACTGGGATCGCCTAAAAGTTTTTCGGGCCATCAAATACGACCTAAGGAAGCATAGTCACCACCCCTCCATGATCGTTCCTCATTTTTTGCAGTTTACAGCCAAAAACCTAGAATTCCGCCCGATTTCCATATTTTCGTGTGCTATAGCCCATGCCTTCCAAGTGGGCCGGGCCCCCCGGACCCCGATCGCCTAAAATTTTTCTGGGCCATCAAATACGTCCCAAGGAACCATAGTCACCGCGCCGCCATAATTGTTCCTTATTTTTTGCGATTTTCGGCCAAAAACTAGAATTCCGCCCGATTCCCATATTTTCGTGTGCGCCCACGCCTTCCGAATGGGCCGGGTCCCCGAGACTGGGATCGCCTAAAAGTTTTTCGGGCCATCAAATACGACCTAAGGAACCATAGTCACCCCCCCGCCATGATCGTTCCTCATTTTTACGTTTTTAGCCAAAAAATTAGAATTTCGCCCGATTCCCATATTTCCGTGTGCTGTAGCCCACACCTTCCAAGTGATCCCAAGACCCCCGGACACCGATCACCTAAAATTTTTCCAGGCTATAAAATATGACCTAAGGAACCATAGTCACTGCCCCACCATGATCAATCCTCATTTTTGGCATTTTTCGGCCAAAAAACTAGAATTCCGTCCGATTCCCATATTTTCGTGTGCTATAGCCCACGCCTTCCAAATGGTCCCGGGACCCCCCGACCCCGATCGCCTAAAATTTATCTGGGCCATCAAATACGACCTAAGGAACTATAGTCACCTCACCGCCATGATCGTTCCCCATTTTTTGAATTTTTCGGCCTAAAAACTAGAATTCCTAGTGATTCCCTTATTTTTGTGTGTTATAGCCCACGCCCACCAAGTGGTCCAGGGACTTCCGGACCCCGATCGCCAAAAAAATTTTTCGGGCCATCAAATACGACCTAAGGAACCATTGTCACCGCCCCTCCATGATCGTTCCTCATTTTTTGCAGTTTACAGCCAAAAACCTAGAATTCTGCCCGATTTCCATATTTTCGTATGCTATAGTCCACGCCTTCCAAGTGGTCCCGGGACTCCCGGACCCGGATCGCCTAAAATTTTTCCGGACCATTAAATACGACCTAAAGAACCATAGTCACCGCTCCGCCATGATCGTTTCTCATATTTTGCGTATTTCGGCATAAAACTAGAATTCTTCCCGATTCCATATTTTCGTGTGCGCCCACGCCTTCTGAGTGGACCGGCCCCCCCGGACTAGGATCGCCTAAAAGTTTTTCGGGCCATCAAATACGACCTAAGGAACCATAGTCAGCACCCCGCCATGATCGTTCCTCATTTTTTACGTTTTTCAGCCAAAAAACTAGAATTCCGCCCGATTCCCATATTTCCGTGTGCTATAGCCCACACCTACCAAGTGATCCCAAGACCCCCGGACACCGATCGCCTAAAATTTTTCCGGGCCATAAAATACGACCTAAGGAACCATAGTAACCGCCCCGCCATGATCAATACTCATTTTTGGCATTTTTCGGCCAAAAAACTAGAATTCCGTCTGATTTCCATATTTTCATGTGCTATAGCCTATGCCTTCCTAATAGGTAGGGTCCCACGGAGCCGGATCGCCTAGTATTTTTGCGGGCCATCAAATACGACCTAAGGAACTATAGTCACCACCCCACCATGACCTATTCTCATTTTTTGCATTTTACGGCCAAAAACTAGAATTCCGCCCGATTCCCATTTTTACGTGTGCTATAGCCCACGCCTTCAAGTGGTCCCGGGACTCCTGGACCCCGATCGCCTACAAATTTTTCCGGGCCATCAAATACGACCTAAGGAACCATAGTCACCGCCCCACCATGATCGTTCCTCATTTTTTGCGTATTTCGGCCAAAAAATTAGAATTCCTCCCGATTCCCATATTTTCGTGTGCGCCCACGCCTTCCGAGTGGACTGGGCCCCCCGGACTTGGATCGCCTAAAAGTTTTTTGGGCTATCAAATACGACCTAAGGAACCATAGTCACCGGCCCGCCATGATCGTTCCTCATTCTTTACATTTTTCGGCCAAAAAACTAGAATTCCGCCCGATTCCCATATTTTCTTTTCTATAGTCCACGCATTCCGAGTGGGCCGAGCCCCCTGACTCGGATCGCCTAAAATTTTTTCGAGCCATCAAATATGACCTTGGGAACCATAGTCACTACCCTGCCATGATCGTTCCTCATTCTTTGCATTTTTCGGCCAAAAAACTAGAATTCAGCCTGTTTCCGATATTTTCGTGTGCTATAGCCCACGCCTTCCAAATGGTCCCGGGACCCCCGGACCCCGATCGCCTAAAATTTATCTGGGCCATCAAATATGACCTAAGGAACCATAGTCACCGCCCCGCCATGATCATTCCTCATTTTTTGCGTTTTTCGGCAAAACAATTAGAATTCCGCCTGATTCCCATATTTTCGTATGCTATAGCCCAAGCCTTCCCAAAGGGTAGGGTCCCACGGAACCGGATCGCCTAAAATTTTTTCGGGCCATCAAATATGACATAAGGAACCATAGTCACCGCCCTGACATGACCTTTCCTCATTTTTTGCATTTTACGGCCAAAAAACTATAATTCTGCCCGATTCCCATATTTTCGTGTGCTATAGCCCACGCCTTCCAAGTGGTCCCGGGACACATGAACCCCGATCTCCTAAAATATTTTCGGGCCATCAAATACGATTTAAGGGACCATAGTCACCGCCTCGCAATGATCGTTCATCATTTCTTTTATTTTGCGGCCAAAAAACTTGAATTCCGCGCGATTCCCCTATTTTCGTGTGCTATAGACCACGCCTTCCCAATGGGTAGGGTCCCACGGAGCCGGATCGCCTACTATTTTTGCGAGACATCAAATACGACCTAAGGAACCATAGTCACGGCCCCACCATGACCTGTCCTCATTTTTTGCATTTTGCGGCCAAAAAACTTGAATTCCGCGCGATTCCCCTATTTTCGTGTGCTATTGCCCACGCCTTCCCAATGGGTAGGGTCCCACGGAACCGGATCGCCTTGTATTTTTGCGGGACATCAAATACGACCTAAGGAACCATAGTCACAGCCCCACCATGACCTGTCCTCATTTTTTGCATTTTACGACCAAAAACTAGAATTCCGCCCGATTCCCATATTTACGTTTGCTATAGCCCACGCCTTCCAAGTGGTCCCGATACTCCCGGACCCCGATCGCCTACAAATTTTTTCGGGCCATCAAATACGACCTAAGGAACCATAGTCACCGCCCCACCATGATCGTTTCTAATTTTTTGCAGTTTACGGCCAAAAACCTAGAATTCCGCCCAATTCCCATATTTTCGTGTGCTATAGCCCACGCCTTCCAAGTGGTCCCGGGACCCCCGGACCCCGATCGCCTAAAATTTTTCCGGACCTTTAAATACGACCTAAGGTACCATAGTCACCGCCCTGCCATGATCGTTCCACATTTTTTGCGTATTTCGGCCAAAAAACAAGAATTCCTCCCAATTCCCATATTTTCGTGTGCGCCCACGCCTTCCGAGTGGTCCGGGCTCCCCGGACTGGGATCGCCTAAAAGTTTTTCGGGCCATCAAATACGACCTAAGGAACCATAGTCACCGCCCCGCCATGATCGTTCCTCATTTTTACGTTTTTAGCCAAAAAACTAAAAATCCGCCTGATTCCCATATTTCCGTGTGCTGTAGCCCACACCTTCCAAGTGATCCCATGACCCCCGGACACCGATCGCCTAAAATTTTTTCGGGCCATAAAATACGACCTAAGGAACCATAGTCACTACCCCGCCATGATCAATCCTCATTTTTGGCATTTTTCGGCCAAAAAACTAGAATTCCGTCCGATTCCCATATTTTCGTGTGCTATTGCCCACGCCTTCCCAATGGGTAGGGTCCCACTGAGCCGGATCGCCTAAATTTTTTTTGGGCCATCAAATACGACCTAAAGAACTATAGTCACCGCACCGCCATGATCGTTCCCCATTTTTTGAATTTTTTGGCCTAAAAACTAGAATTCCGCCTGATTCCCATATTTTTGTGTGCTATAGCCCACGCCCACCAAGTGGTCCAGGGACTTCCGGACCCCGATCGCCTAAAAAGTTTTTCGGGCCATCAAATACGACCTAAGGAACCATTGTCACCGCCCCTCCATGATCGTTCCTCATTTTTTGCAGTTTACAGCCAAAAACCTAGAATTCTGCCCGATTTCCATATTTTCGTGTGCTATAGCCCACGCCTTCCAAGTGGTCCCGGGACCCCCGGAACTCGATCGCCTAAAATTTTTCCGGACCATTAAATACGACCTAAGGAACCATAGTCACCGCCCCGCCATGATCGTTCCTCATATTTTGCGTATTTCAGCATAAAACTATAATTCTTCCCGATCCCATATTTTCGTGTGCGCCCACGCCTTCTGAGTGGACCGCCCCCCGGACTGGGATCGCCTAAAAGTTTTTCGGGCCATCAAATACGACCTAAGGAACCATAGTCAGTGCCCCGCCATGATCGTTCCTCATTTTTTACGTTTTTCAGCCAAAAAACTAGAATTCCGCCCGATTCCCATATTTCCGTGTGCTATAGCCCACACCTACCAAGTGATCCCAAGACCCCCGGACACCGATCGCCTAAAATTTTTCTGGGCCATAAAATACGACCTAAGGAACCATAGTCACTGCCCCGCCATGATCAATCCTCATTTTTGGCATTTTTCGGCCAAAAAACTAGAATTCCGTCTGATTCCCATATTTTCGTGTGCTATAGCCCACGCCTTCCTAATGGGTAGGGTCCCACGGAGCCGGATCGCCTAGTATTTTTGCGGGCCATCAAATACGACCTAAGGAACCATAGTCACCGCCCCAACATGACCCGTTCTCATTTTTTGCATTTTACGGCCAAAAACCTAGAATTCCGCCCGATTTTCATATTTTCGTGTGCTATAGCCCACGCCTTCCAAGTGGTCCCGGGACTCCCGGACCCCGATCGCCTAAAATTTTTCCGGACCATTAAATACGACCTAAGGAACCATAGTCACCGCCCCACCATGATCGTTCCTCATATTTTGCGTATTTCGGCATAAAACTAGAATTCTTCTCGATCCCATATTTTCGTGTGCGCCCACGCCTTCTGAGTGGACCGGCCCCCCCGGACTGGGATCGCCTAAAAGTTTTTCGGGCCATCAAATACGACCTAAAGAACCATAGTCAGCACCCCGCTATGATCGTTCCTCATTTTTTACGTTTTTCAGCCAAAAAACTAGAATTCCGCCCGATTCCCATATTTCCGTGTGCTATAGCCCACACCTACCAAGTGATCCCAAGACCCCCGGACACCGATCGCCTAAAATTTTTCCGGGCAATAAAATACGACCTAAGGAACCATAGTCACTATCCCGCCATGATCAATCCTCATTTTTGGCATTTTTCGGCCAAAAAACTAGAATTCCGTCTGATTCACATATTTTCGTGTGCTATAGCCCACGCCTTCCTAATGGGTAGGGTCCCTCGGAGCCGGATCGCCTAGTATTTTTGCGGGCCACCAAATACGACCTAAGGAACCATAGTCACCGCCCCACCATGACCTATTCTCATTTTTTGCATTTTACGGCCAAAAACTAGAATTCCGCCTGATTCCCATATTTACGTGTGCTATAGCCCACGCCTTCCAAGTGGTCCCGGGACTCCCGGACCCCGATCGCCTACAAATTTTTCCAGGCCATCAAATAAGACCTAAGGAACCATAGTCACCACCCCGCCATGAACGTTCCGCATATTTTGCGTATTTTGGCATAAAACTAGAATTCTTCCCGATCCCATATTTTCGTGTGCGGCCACGCCTTCTGAGTGGACTGGCCCCCCCCCGGACTGGGATCGCCTAAAAGTTTTTTGGGCCATCAAATACGACCTAAGGAACCATAGTCAGCGACCCGCCATGATCGTTCCTCATTTTTTACGTTTTTCAGCCAAAAAACTAGAATTCCGCCCGATTCCCATATTTCCGTGTGCTATAGCCCACACCTACCAAGTGATCCCAAGACCCCCGGACACCGATCGCCTAAAATTTTAACGGGCCATAAAATACGACCTAAGGAACCATAGTCACTGCCCCGCCATGATCAATCCTCATTTTTGGCATTTTTCGGCCAAAAAACTAGAATTCCGTCTGATTCCCATATTTTCGTGTGCTATAGCCCACGCCTTCCTAATGGGTAGGGTCCCACGGAGCCGGATCGCCTAGTATTTTTGCGGGCCATCAAATACGACCTAAGGAACCATAGTCACCAGCCCACCATGACCTGTTCTCTTTTTTTGCATTTTACGGCCAAAAACTAGAATTCCGCCCGATTCCCATATTTACGTGTGCTATAGCCCACGCCTTCCAAGTGGTCCCGGGACTCCCGGACCCCGATCGCCTACAAATTTTTCCGGGCCATCAAATACGACCTAAGGAACCATAGTCACCGCCCCACCATGATCGTTCCTCATTTTTTGCGTATTTCGGCCAAAAAACTAGAATTCCTCCTGATTCCCATATTTTCGTGTGCGCCCACGCCTTCCGAGTGGACCGGGCCCCCCGGACTTTGATCGCCTAAAAATTTTTTGGGCTATCAAATATGACTTAAGGAACCATAGTCACCGCCCCGCCATGATCGTACCTCATTTTTTACGTTTTTCGGCCAAAAAACTAGAATTCCGCCCGATTCCCATATTTTCGTATGCTATAACCCAAGCCTTCCCAATGGGTAGGGCCCTACGGAACCGGATCACCTAAAATTTTTTCGGGCTATCAAATACGACATAAGGAACCATAGTCACCTCCCTGACATGACCTTTCCTCATATTTTGCATTTTACGGCCAAAAAACTATAATTCTGCCCGATTCTCATATTTTTGTGTGCTATAGCCCACGCCTTTCAAGTGGTCCCGGGACACATGAACCCCGATCTACTAAAAAAATTTTGGGCCATCAAATACGATTTAAGGGACCATAGTCACCGCCTCGCAATGATCGTTCATCATTTAACGTGTGCTATATCCCGCGCCTTCCAAGTGGTCCCGAGACTCCCGGACCCCAATCGCCTACAAATTTTTCCAGGCTATCAAATACGACCTAAGGAACCATAGTCACCGCCCCACCATGATCGTTCCTAATTTTTTGCAGTTTACGGCTAAAAACCTAGAATTCCGCCCGATTCCCATATTTACGTGTGCTACCACGCCTTCCAAGTGGTCCCGGGACCCCCGGACCCCGATCGCCTAAAATTTTTCCGGACCATTAAATACGACCTAAGGTACCATAGACACCGCCCCGCCATGATCGTTCCACATTTTTTGCGTATTTCGGCCAAAAAATAAGAATTTCTCCCGATTCCCATATTTTCGTGTGCGCCCACGCCTTCCGAGTGGTCCGGGCTCCCTGGACTGGGATCACCTAAAAGTTTTTCGTGCCATCAAATAGGACCTAAGGAACCATAGTCACCACCCCGCCATGGTCGTTCCTCATTTCTACGTTTTTAGCCAAAAAACTAGAATTTCGCCCGATTCCCATATTTTCGTGTGCTGTAGCCCACACCTTCCAAGTGATCCCAAGACCCCCGGACAGCGATCGCCTAAAATTTTTCCGGGCCATAAAATACGACCTAAGGAACCATAGTCACTGCCCCGCCATGATCAATCCTCATTTTTGGCATTTTTCGGCCAAAAAACTAGAATTCCGTCCGATTCCCATATTTTCGGGCCATCAAATACGACCTAAGGAACCATAGTCACCGCACCGCCATGATCGTTCCCCATTTTTTGAATTTTTCAGCCTAAAAACTAGAATTCTGCCTGATTCCCATATTTTTGTGTGCTATAGCCCACGCCCACCAAGTGGTCCAGGGACTTCCGGACCCCGATCGCCTAAAAAAATTTTCGGGCCATCAAATACGACCTAAGGAACCATTGTCACCGCCCTTCCATGATCGTTCCTCATTTTTTGCAGTTTACAGCAAAAAACCTAGAATTCCGCCCGATTTTCATATTTTCGTGTGCTATAGCCCACGCCTTCCAAGTGGTCCCGGGACCCCCAGACCCCGATCGCCTAAAATTTTTCCGGACCATTAAATACGACCTAAGGAACCATAGTCACCGCCCCACCATGATCGTTCCTCATATTTTGCGTATTTCGGCATAAAACTAGAATTCTTCCTGATCCCATATTTTCGTGTGCGCCCACGCCTTCTGAGTGGACCGGCCCCCCCGGACTGGGATCGCCTAAAAGTTTTTCGGGCCATCAAATACGACCTAAGGAACGATAGTCAGCACCCCGCTATGATCGTTCCTCATTTTTTACGTTTTTCAGCCAAAAAACTAGAATTCCGCCCGATTCCCATATTTCCGTGTGCTATAGCCCACACCTACCAAGTGATCCCAAGACCCACGGACACCGATCGCCTAAAATTTTTCCGGGCCATAAAATACGACCTAAGGAACCATAGTCACTGTCCCGCCATGATCAATCCTCATTTTTGGCATTTTTCGGCCAAAAAACTAGAATTCCGTCTGATTCCCATATTTTCGTCTGCTATAGCCCACGCCTTCCTAATGGGTAGGGTCCCACGGAGCCGGATCGATTAGTATTTTTGTGGGCCATCCAATACGACCTAAGGAACCATAGTCACCGCCCAGCCATGACCTGTTCTCATTTTTTGCATTTTACGGCCAAAAACTAGAATTCCGCCCGATTCCCATATTTACGTGTGCTATAGCCCACGCCTTCCAAGTGGTCCCGGGTCTCCCGGACCCCGATCGCCTACAAATATTTCCGGGCCATCAAATACGACCTAAGGAACCATAGTCACCGCCCCACCATGATCGTTCCTCATTTTTTGCGTATTTCAGCCAAACAACTAGAATTCCTCCCGATTCCCATATTTTCTTGTGCGCCCACGCCTTCCGAATGGACCGAGCCCCCCGGACTTGGATTCCCTAAAAGATTTTTGGGCTATCAAATACAACCTAAGGAACCATAGTCACCGCCCCGCCATGATCGTTCCTCATTTCTTACGTTTTTCGGCCAAAAAACTAGAATTCCACTCGATTCCCATATATTTTCTTTTTCTATAGTCCACGCATTCCGAGTGGACCGGGCCCCGTGACTCGGGTCGCCTAAAACTTTTTCAAGCCATTAAATATGACCTAGGGAACCATAGTCACCGCCCAGCCATGATCGTTCCTCATTTTTTGCATCTTTCGGCCAAAAAACTAGAATTCATCCTGATTCCCATATTTTCGTGTGCTATAGCCCACGCCTTCCAAGTGGTCCCGGGACCCCCGGACCCCGATCGCCTAAAATTTATCTGGGCCATCAAATACGACCTAAGGAACCATAGTCACCGCCCCGCCATGATCATTCCTCATTTTTTTTGTGTTTTTCGGCAAAACAATTAGAATTCCGTCTAATTCCCATATTTTCGTATGCTATAGCCCAAGCCTTCCCAATGGGTAGGGCCCCACGAAACCGGATCGCCTTAAATTTTTCCGGGCCATCAAATTCGACCTAAGGAACCATAGTCACCGCCCTAACATGACCTTTCCTCATTTTTTGCATTTTACGGCCAAAAAACTATAATTCTGCCTGATTCCCATATTTTGGTATGCTATAGCCCACGCCTTCCAAGTGGTCTCAGGACCCCCAAACCCCGATCTCCTAAAAAAATTTCGGGCCATCAAATATGATTTAAGGGTCCATAGTCACCGCCTCGCCATGATCGTTCCTCATTTTTTGCATTTTACGGCCAAAAAACTAGAATTCCGCCTAATTCTCATATTTTCATGTGCTATATCCCCGGACTCGAATCACCTAAAATTTTTTCGGGCCATCATATAAGACTTAAGGAACCATAGTCACCTCCCCGCCATGATCGTTCCTCCGTTTTTGAATTTTTCGGCCAAAAAACTAGAATTCCGACCGATTCCCATATTTTCGTGTGCTATAGCCCACCACTTCCAAGTGATCCCGGGACCCTCGGACCCCGATCGCCTAAAATTTTTCCGGACCATTAAATACGACCTAAGGAACCATAGTCACCGCCCGCCATGATCGTTCCTCATTTTTTCGGTATTTCGGCCAAAAAACTAGAATTCCGCCCGATTTCCATATTTTTGGGTGCGCCCACGCCTTCCGAGTGGACCGGGCCCCCCGGACTGGGATCGCCTAAAAGTTTTTCGCGCCATCAAATACGAACTAAGGAACCATAGTCACCGCCCCGCCATAATCGTTCCTCATTGTTTACATTTTTCGGCCAAAAAACTAGAATTCTTTCCGATTCCCATATTTTCGTGTGCTATAGCCCACGCCTTCCAAGTGGTCCCAGGACCACGGACCCCGATCGCCTAAAATTTTTCCAGGCCATAAAATACGACCTAAGGAACCATAGTCACTGCCGTGCCATGATCGTTCCTCATTGTTTGCATTTTACGGCCAAAAAACTAGAATTCCGCCCGATTCCCATATTTTCGTGTGCTATAGCCCATGCCTTCCAAGTGGTCACAGGACCCCCAGACCCCGATCGCCTAAAATTTTTCCGGGCCATTAAATACGGCCAAAGGAACCATAATCACCGCCCCGCCATGATCATTCCTCATTTTTTGCGTTTTTTGTCAAAATAATTAGAATTCCGCCTGATTCCCATATTTTCGTGTGCTATAGCCCACGCCTTCGCAATGGGTAGGGCCCCACGGAACCGGATCGCCTAAAATTTTTTCGGGCCATCAAATACGACCTAAGGAACCATAGTCACGCCATGACATGACCTTTCCTCATTTTTTATATTTTACGGCCAAAAAACTAGAATTCTGCCCGATTCCCATATTTTTATGTTCTATAGCCCACGCCTTCCGAGTGGTCCGGGCCCCCTGACTTGTATCACCTAAAAGTTTTTTGGGCCATCAAATACGACCTAAGGAACCATAGTCACCGCACCGCCATGATCGTTCCTCATTTTTTGTAATTTTCGGCAAAACAAACTTGAATTTCGCGCTATAGCCCACGCCTTCCAAGTGGTCCCAGGACCCCCGGACCCCGATCGCCTAAAACTTTTCCGGGCCATAAAATACGACCTAAGGATCCATAGTCACTGCTGCGCCATGATCATTCCTTATTGTTTGCATTTTACGGCCAAAAAACTAGAATTATGCCCGATTCTGATATTTTTGTGTGCTATAGCACACGCCTTCCCAGTGGTCCCGGGACCCCCGAACCCCGATCTCCTAAAACTTTTTCGGGCCATCAAATACGACCTAAGGAACCATAGTCACCACCTCGCCATGATCATTCCTCATATTTTGCACTTTTTGGCCAAAAAACTTGAATTTCGCGCGATTCCCATATTTTCGTGTGCTATAGCCCACGCATTCCGAGTGGTCACGGGCCCCCCGGACCCCGATCGCCAAAAATATTTCTGGGTCATCAAATACGACCTAAGGAACCATACTCACCGCCCCTCCATGATCGTTCCTCATTTTTTGCAATTTTCGGCCAAAAAACTTGAATTCCGTCCGATTCCTATATTTTCGTGTGTGCCCACACCTTCCGAGTGTGCCGGGCCCCCCGGACTGTGATCGCCTAAAATATTTTTGGGCCATCAAATACGACATTAGAACCATAGTCACAGCCCCGCCATGATCGTTCCTCATGTTTTACATTTTTCGGCCAAAAAACTAGAATTGCGCCTGATTCCCATATTTTCGTGTGCTATGCCTTCCGAGTGTGCCAGGCCCCCCTGACTCGTATCGCCTAAAAACTTTTCGGGCCATTAAATACGACCTAAGGAACCATTGTCACCGCACAGCCATGATCGTTCCTCATTTTTTGCATTTTCCGGCAAAAAAACTATAATTCCGCCCGATTCTCTTATTTTCGTTTTCTATAGCCCACGCCTTCCAAGTGGTCCCGGGACCCCCGAACCCCGATCGCCTAAAATTTTTCCGGGCCAGGCCCCGCCATGATCATTCCTCATTGTTTGCGTTTTTTGGCCAAAAAACTAGAATTCCGCCCGATTCCCATATTTTCGTGTGCTATAGCCCACGCCTTCCCAATGGGTAGGGCCCCACGGAGCCCGATCGCCTAAAATTTTTCCGGGCCACCAAATACGACCTAAAGAACCATAGTCACCGCCCTGCCATGACAGTTCCTCTTTTTTTGCGTTTTACGGCCAAAAACCTAGAATTCCGCCTGATTCCCATATTTTCGTGTGCTATAGCCCACGCCTTCCAAGTGGTCCCGGGACCCCCCTACCCCGATCGCCTAAAATTTTTCCGGACCATTAAATACGACCTAAGGAACCATAGTCACCGCCCCGCCATGATCGTTCCTCATTTTTTGCATTTTTCGGCCAAAAAACTATAATTCCGCCCGATTCTCATATTTTCGTGTGCTATATCCCACGCCTTCCGAATGGGCCGGGCCCCCCGGACTTGGATCACCTAAAATTTTTTTGGGCCATCATATAAGACTTAAGGAACCATAGTCACCTCCCCTCCATGATCGTTGCTCTGTTTTTGAATTTTTCGGCCAAAAAACTAGAATTCCGACCGATTCCTATATTTTCGTTTGCTATAGCCCACGCCTTCCAAGTGGTCCCGGGACTCCCGGACCACGATCGCCTAAAATTTTTCCGGGCCATCAAATACGACCTAAAGAACCATAGTCACCGCCCTGCCATGACCGTTCCTCATTTTTTTGCGTTTTACGGCCAAAACCCTAGAATTCCGCCCGATTCCCATATTTTAGTGTGCTATAGCCCACGCCTTCCAAGTGGTCACGGGACCCCCGGACCCCGATCGCCTAAAATTTTTCTGGGCCATCAAATACGACCTAAGGAACCATAGTTACCGCCCCACCATGATCGTTTCTCATTTTTTGCGTTTTTCGCCCAAAAAATTAGAATTTCGCCCGATTCCAATATTTTCGTGTGCTATATCCCACGTCTTCCGAGTGGCCCTGGCCCCCCGGACTCGGATCACCTAAAAATTTTTCAGGCCATCATATAAGACCTAAGGAACCATAGTCACCTCCCCGCCATGATCGTTCCTCCGTTTTTGAATTTTTCGGCCAAAAAACTAGAATTCTGACCGATTCCCATATTTTCGTTTGTTATAGCCCACGCCTTCCAAGTGGTCCCGGGAACCCCCGACGCCGAATGCCTAAAATTTTTCCGGGCTATCAAATACGACCTAAGAAACGCTAGTCACCGCCCTGCCATAACATTCCTCAAGTTTTGTATTTTACGGCCAAAAAACTAGATCTCCGCCCAATTTTCATACTTTCGTGTGCTATAGCCGACGCCTTCCAAGTGGTCCTGAGACCCCCGAACCCCGATCGCCTAAAATTTTTTCATGCCATCAAATACGACCTAAGGAACCATAGTCACCACCCCGCCATGATCGTTCCTCATTTTTTGCATTTTTCGGCTAAAAAACTAGAATTCCGCCCGATTTCCATATTTTAGTGTGCAATAATAGCCCACGCCTTCCCAATGGGTAGGGCCCCACGGAGCCGGATCGCCTAATATTTTTGCGGGCCATCAAATACGACCTAAGGAACCATAGTCACCGCCCCGCCATGACCGTTCCTCATTTTTTTCTTTTTTACGTCCAAAAAACTAGAATTTCGCGCGATTGCCATATTTTCGTGAGCTATAGCCCATGCCTTCCGAGTGGTCCTCCCGGACCACGATCGCCTAAAATTTTTTCGGGCCATCAAATATGACCTAAAGAACCATAGTCATCGCCCTGCCATGACTGTTCCTCATTTTTTTGCGTTTTACGGCAAAAAACCTAGAATTCCGCCCGATTCCCATATTTAGTGTGCTATAGCCCACGCCTTCCAAGTGGTCACGGGACCCCCGGACCCTGATCGCCTAAAATTTTTCCAGGCCATCAAATACGACCTAAGGAACCATAGTTACCGCCCCACCATGATCGTTCCTCATTTTTTGCGTTTTTCGCCCAAAAAATTAGAATTTCGCCCGATTCCCATATTTTCATGTGCTATATCCCACGCCTTCCTAGTGGGCCTGGCCCCCCGGACTCGGATCACCTAAAAAATTTTTGGGCCATCAAATAAGACCTAAGGAACCATAGTCACCTCCCCGCCATGATCGTCCTCATATTTTGAACTTTTCGGCCAAAAATCTAGAAGTCCGCCTGATTCCCATATTTTCGTTTGCTATAGCCCACGCCTTCCAAGTGGTCCCGGGACCCCCAGACCCCGATCGCCAAAAATTTTTCTGGGCCATCAAATACGACCTAAGGAACCATAGTCACCGCCCCGCCATGATCATTCCTCTTTTTTTGCGTTTTTCGGCAAAAAAATTAGAATTCTGCATGATTCCCATATTTTCGTGTGCTATAGCCCACGCCTTCCAAGTGGTCCCGGGACCCCCCGACCCCGATCGCCTAATATTTTTTCGGGCCATCAAATACGACCTAAGGAACCATAGTTACCGTCCCACCATGATCGTTCCTCATTTTTTGCATTTTTCGACCAAAAAACTAGAATTTCGCCCGATTCTCATATTTTCGTGTGTTATAGCCCAAGCCATCCCAATGGGTAGGGCCCTACGGAACCGGATCGCCTCAAATTTTTTCGGGCCATCAAATACGACCTAAGGAACCATAGTCACCACCCTGACATGACCTTTCCTCATTTTTTGCATTTTACGGCCAAAAAAATATAATTCTGCCCGATTCCCATATTTTCGTGTGCTATAGCCCACGCCTTCCAAGTGGTCCCGGGACCCCCGAACCCCGATCTCCTAAAAGTTTTTCGGGCCATCAACTACGACCTTAGGAACCATAGTCACCGCCTCGCCATGATCGCTCTTCATTTTTTGCATTGTTTGGCCAAAAAACTTGAATTCCTCGCGATTCCCATATTTTCGTGTGCTATAGCCCACGCCATCCGAGTGGTCACGGGCCCCTAGGACTCCGATCGCCAAAAATATTTCCGGGCCATCAAGTACGACCTAAGAATCATAGTCACCGCCCCGCCATGATTGTTCCTCATGTTTTATATTTTTCGGCCAAAAAACTAGAATTGCGCCCGATTCCCATATTTTTGTGTGCTACGCCTTCCGAGTGGGCCGGGCTCCCTAACTTGTATCGCCTAAAAATATTTACAGGCCATCAAATACGACTTAAGGAACCATAGCCACCGCCCTGCCATGATCATTCCTCATGTTTTGCATTTTTCGGCCAAAAAACTAGAATTCCGCCCGATTCCCATATTTTAGTGTGCAATAATAGCCCACGCCTTCCCAATGGTTAGGGCCCCAAAGAGCCGGATCGCCTAATATTTTTGCGGGCCATCAAATACGACCTAAGGAACCATTGTCACTGCCCCCCATGACCGTTCCTCGTTTATTTTGCGTTTTACGGCCAAAAAACTAGAATTCTGCCTGTTTCCCATATTTTCGTGTGCTATAGCCCACACCTTCCAAGTGGTCCCGGGACTCCCGGACCCCGATCGCCTAAAATTTATCCGGGCCATCAAATACAACCTAAAGAACCATAGTCACCCCCCTGCCATGACCGTTCCTCATTTTTTGCATTTTACAGCCAAAAACCTAGAATTCCGCCCGATTCCCATATTTTCGTGTGCTATAGCCCACGCCTTCCAAGTGGTCACGGGAACCCCGGACCCCGATCGCCTAAAATTTTTCCGGGCCATCAAATACGTCCTAAGGAACCATGGTTACCGCCCCACCATGATCGTTCCTCATTTTTTACGTTTTTCGGCCCAAAAACTAGAATTCCGCCCGATTCCCATATTTTCGTGTGCTATATCCCACGCCTTCCGAGTGGGCCTGGCCCCCCGGACTCGGATCACCTAAAATTTTTTTCGGGCCATCAAATAAGACCTAAGGAACCATAGTCACCTCCCCACCATGATCGTTCCTCATATTTTGAATTTTTCAGCCAAAAAACTAGAATTCCGCCCGATTCCCATATTTTCGTTTGCTACAGCCCACGCCTTCCAAGTGGTCCCGGGACCCCCGGACCCCGATCGCCTAAAAATTTTCTGGGCCATCAAATACAACCTAAGGAACCATAGTCAGTGCCCCTCCATGATCATTCCTCATTTTTTGGGTTTTTCGGCAAAAATATTAGAATTCCGCATGATTCCCATATTTTCGGGTGCGATAGCCCATGCCTTCCAAGTGGTCCCGGGACCCCCGGACCCCGATCGCCTAAAATTTTTTCGGGCCATCAAATACGACCTAAGGAACCATAGTTACCGCCCCACCATGATCGTTCCTCATTTTTTACGTTTTTCGGCCAAAAAACTAGAATTTTGCCCGATTCCCATATTTTCGTGTGCTATATCCCACGCCTTCCGAGTGGGCCAGGCCCCCCGGACTCGGATCACCTAAAATTTTTTTGGGCCATCAAATAATACCTAAGGAACCATAATCACCTCCCCGCCATGATCGTTCCTCATGTTTTGCATTTTACGGCCAAAAAACTAGAATTCTGCCCGATTCCCATATTTTCGTGTGCTCTAGCCCACGCCTTCCAAATGGTCCCGGGACCCCTGAACCCCGATTCCTAAAAGTTTTTCGGGCCATCAAATACGACCTAAGGAACCATAGTCACTGCCCCTCCATGATCGTTCCTCATATTTTTCATTTTCCGACAAAAAAACTAGAATTCCGCACGATTCTCATATTTTCGTGTGATATAGCCCACGCCTTCCAAGGGGTCCAGGGACCCCCGGACCCCGATCGCCTAAAATTCTTCCGGACCATTAAATACGATCTACGGAACCATAGCCCACGCCTTCCGGGCCGGCCCCCCGGATTGTAATCGCCTACAATTCTTTCGGGCCATCATATACGACCTAAGGAACCATAGTCACCACCTGCCCTGATCGTTCCCCATTCTTTGAATTTTTCGGCCTAAAAACTAGAATTCCGCCCGATTCCCACATTTTTGTGTGCTATAGCCCACCCCTTCAAGTGGTCCCGGGACCCCCTGTCCTCGGATCGCCTAAAATTTTTTCGGGCCTTCTAAAATGACCTAAGGAACCATAGTCACCGCCCCTCCATGATCGTTCCTCATTTTGTTCCATTTGTTCGGCCAAAAAACTAGAATTCCGCCCGATTCCCATATTTTCGTGTGCTATATCCCACGCCTTCCGAGTGGGCCTGGCCCCCCGGACTCGGATCACCTAAAATTTTTTCGGGCCATCCAATAAGACCTAAGGAACCATAGTCACCTCCCCGCCATGATCGTTCCTCATATTTTGAATTTTTCGGCCAAAAAACTAGAATTCCGCCCGATTCCCATATTTTCGTTTGCTACAGCCCACGCCTTCCAAGTGGTCCCGGGACCCCGGACCCCGATCGCCTAAAAATTTTCTAGGCCATCAAATACAACCTAAGGAACCATAGTCACTGACCTGCCATGATCAATCCTCATTTTTTGCGTTTTTCGGCAAAAAAATTAGAATTTCGCATGATTCCCATATTTTCGTGTGCTATAGCCCACGCCTTCCAAGTGATCTGGGACCCCCGGACCCCAATCGCCTAAAATTTTTCCGGGCCATCAAATAAGACCTAAGGAACCATAGTTACCGCCCCGCCATGATCGTTCCTCATTTTTTACGTTTTTCGGCCAAAAAACTAGAATTTCGCCCGATTCCCATATTTTCCTGTGCTATATCCCACGCCTTTCGAGTGGGCCAGGCCCCCCGGACTCGGATCACCTAAAATTTTTTTGGGCCATCAAATAAGACCTAAGGAACCATAATCACCTCCCCGCCATGATCGTTCCTCATGTTTTGCATTTTACGGCCAAAAAACTAGAATTCTGCCCGCTTCCCATATTTTCGTGTGCTCTAGCCCACGCCTTCCAAATGATCCCGGGACCCCCGAACCCCGATCTCCTAAAAGTTTTTCGGGCCATCAAATACAACCTTAGAAACCATATTCACCGCCTCGCCATGATCGTTCCTCATTTTTTGCATTTTTTGGCCAAAAAACTTGAATTCCTCGCGATTTCCATATTTTCGTGTACTATAGCCCACGCCTTCCGAGTGGTCACGGCCCCCCTGGATCCCGATCGCCAAAATTTTTTCGACACCATCAAATGCAACCTAAGAACCATAGTCACCGCCCCGCCATGATCGTTCCTCATGATTTTCATTTTTCGGCCAAAAAACTAGAATTGCGCCCGATTCCCATATTTTCGTGTGCTACGCCTTCCGAGTTGGCCGGGCCCCCTGACTGGTATCGTCTAAAAATTTTTTGGGCCATCAAATACGACTTAAGGAACCATAGTCACCGCACCGCCATGATCATTCCTCATTTTTTGTATTTTCCCGCAAAAAAACTAGAATTCCGCCCGATTCCCTTATTTTCGTGTACTATAGCCCATGCCTTCCAAGTGACCCCAGGACCCCCGGACCCCGATCACCTAAAATTTTTCCGGGCCATCGAATACGACCTAAGGAACCATAGTTACCTCCCACCATGATCGTTCCTCATTTGTTGCGTTTTTCGGCCAAAATACTAGAATTCCGCCCGATTCCCATATTTTCGTGTGCTATATCCCTCGCCTTCCGAGTGGGCCGGGCCCCCCGGACTCGGATGACCTAAAATATTTTGGGCCATCAAATAAGACCTAAGGAACCATAGTCACCTCCCTGCCATGATCGTTTCTCCTTTTTTTAATTTTTCGACCAAAAAACTAGAATTCCAACCGATTCCCATATTTTCGTTTGCTATAGCCCACGCCTTCCAAGTGGTCCCGGGACCCCCGGACCCCGAACACCTAAAAAATTTTTGGGCCATCAAATATGACCTAAGGAACTATAGTCACCGCCCCACCATGACCTTTCCTCATGTTTTGCATTTTACGGACAAAAAACAAGTATTCCGCCTGATTCTCATATTTTCGTGTGCTATAGCCCACGCCTTCCAAGTGGTCCTGGGACCCCCGGACCCCGATCGCCTAAAAATTTTCCGGGCCATCAAATACGACCTAAGGAACCATAGTCACCACCCCGCCATGATCGTTCCTCATGTTTTGTGTTTTTCAGCCAAAAAACTAGAATTCCGCCCGATTCCCATATTTTAGTGTGCAATAATAGCCCACGCCTTCCCAATGGGTAGGGCCCCACGAGGCCGGATCACCAAAAAAAATTTCGGGCCATCAAATACTGCCTAAGGAACCATAGTCACCGCCCTGCCATGACCTTTCCTCATTTTTGCATTTTACGACCAAAAAACAAGAATTCCGCCCGATTCCCATATTTTCGTGTGCTATAGCCCACGCCTTCCAATTGGTCCCGGGATTCCTGGACTCCGATCACCTAAAATATTTCCGGGCCAACAAATACGACCTAAGGAACCATAGTCACTGCCCCTCCATGATCGGTCCACATATTTTGCATTTTACGGCCAAAAAACTAGAATTCCTGCCGATTCCCATATTTACGTGTGCTATAGCCCACGCCTTCCAAGTGGTCCCAGGACCCCCAGACCCCGATCGCCTAAAATTTTTCCAGGCCATCAAATACGACCTAAGGTACCATAATCACCGCCCCGCCATGATCGTTCCTCATTTTTTTGTATTTTTCGGCCAAAAATTTAGAATTCAGCCTGATTTCCATATTTTCGTGTGCAATAGCCCACGCATTCCGAGCGGGCCGGCCCCCCGGATTGTAATCGCCTACAATTCTTTCGAGCCATCAAATATGATCTAAGGAACCATAGTCACCACCTTCCCTAATCGTTCCCCATTCTTTGAATATTTCGGTCTAAAAACTAGAATTCCGCCCGATTCCCACATTTTTGTGTGCTATAGCCCACCCCTTCAAGTGGTCCCGGGACCCCCGGTCCTCGGATCGCCTAAAATTTTTCCGGGCCATCAAAAATGACCTAAGGAACCATAGTCACCGCCCCTCCATGATCGTTCCTTATTTTTTTCCATTTGTTCGGACAAAAAACTAGAATTCCGCCCGATTCCCATATTTTCGTGTGCTATATCCCATGCCTTCCGAGTGGGCCTGGCCCCCCGGACTCGGATCACCTAAAATTTTTTCGGGCCATCAAATAAGACCTAAGGAACCATAGTCACCTCCCCGCCATGATCGTTCCTCATATTTTGAAATTTTCAGCCAAAAAACTAGAATTCCGCCCGATTCCCATATTTTCGTTTGCTATATCCCACGCCTTCCGAGTGAGCCTGGCCCCCCGGACTCGGATCACCTAAAATTTTTTCGGGCCATCAAATAAGACCTAAGGAACCATAGTCACCTCCCTGCCATGATCGTTCCTCATATTTTGAATTTTTCGGCCAAAAAACTAGAATTCCGCCCGATTCCCATATTTTCGTTTGCTACAGCCCATGCCTTCCAAGTGGTCCCGGGACCCCCGGACCCCGATCGCCTAAAAATTTTCGGGGCCATCAAATACAACCTAAGGAACCATTGTCACTGCCCCGCCATGATCAATCCTCATTTTTTGCGTTTTTCGGCAAAAAAATTAGAATTCCGCATGATTCCCATATTTTCGTGTGCTATAGCCCACGCCTTCCAAGTGGTGCCGGGACCCCCGGACCCCGATCGCCTAAAATTTTTCCGGGCTATCAAATAAGACCTAAGGAACCATAGTTACCGCCCCACCTTGATCGTTCCTCATTTTTTACGTTTTTTGGCCAAAAAACTAGAATTTCGCCCGATTCTCATATTTTCGTGTGCTATATCCCACGCCTTCCGAGTGGGCCAGGCCCCCCGGACTCGGATCACCTAAAAATATTTTGGGCCATCAAATAAGACCTAAGGAACCATAATCACCTCCCCGCCATGATCGTTCCTCATGTTTTGCATTTTACGGCCAAAAAACTAGAATTCTGCCCGATTCCCATATTTTCGTGTGCTCTAGCCCACGCCTTCCAAATGGTCCCGGGACCCCCGAACCCCGATCTCCTAAAAGTTTTTTGGGCTATCAAATACGACCTTAGAAACCATAGTCACCGCCTCGCCATGATCGTTCCTCATTTTTTGCTTTTTTTGGCCAAAAAACATGAATTCCTCGCGATTTCCATATTTTCGTGTACTATAGCCCACGCCTTCCGAGTGGTCACGGGCCCCCCAGATCCCGATCGCCAAAATTTTTTCGACACCATCAAATACGACCTAAGAACCATAGTCACCGCCCCGCCATGATCGTTCCTCATGATTTTCATTTTTCGGCCAAAAAACTAGAATTGCGCCCGATTCCCATATTTTCGTGTGCTACGCCTTCCGAGTTGGCCGGGCCCCCTGACTGGTATCGCCTAAAATTTTTTTGGGCCATCAAATATGACTTAAGGAACCATAGTCACCGCACCGCCATGATCGTTCCTCATTTTTTGTATTTTCCAGCAATAAAACTAGAATTCCGCCCGATTCCCTTATTTTCGTGTGCTATAGCCCACGCCTTCCAAGTGATCCCGGGACCCCCGGACCCCAATCGCCTAAAATTTTTCCGGGCCATCGAATATGACCTAAGGAACCATAGTTACCTCCCACCATGATCGTTCCTCATTTGTTGCATTTTTCGGCCAAAAAACTAGAATTCCGCCCGATTCCCATATTTTCGTGTGCTATATCCCTCGCCTTCCGAGTGGGCCGGGCTCCCCCGGACTCGGATGACCTAAAAATTTATGGGCCATCAAATAAGACCTAAGGAACCATAGTCACCTCCCTGCCATGATCGTTCTTCCTTTTTTGAATTTTTCGGCCAAAAAACTAGAATTCCAACCGATTCCCATATTTTCGTTTGCTATAGCCCACGCCTTCCAAGTGGTCCCGGGACCCCCGGACCCTGAACACCTAAAAAATTTTTGGGCCATCAAATATGACCTAAGGAACCATAGTCACCGCCCCACCATGACCTTACCTCATGTTTTGCATTTTACGGCCAAAAAACGAGTATTCCGCCCGATTCCCATATTTTCGTGTGCTATAGCCCACGCCTTCCAAGTGGTCCTGGGACCCCCGGACCCTGATCGCCTAAAACATTTTCGGGCCATCAAATACAACCTAAGGAACCGTAGTCACCACCCCGCCATGATCGTTCCTCATGTTTTGCGTCTTTCGGCCAAAAAACTAGAATTCCGCCCGATTCCCATATTTTAGTGTGCAATAATAGCCCACGCCTTCCCAATGGGTAGGGCCCCACGAGGCCGGATCGCCAAAAAAAAATTTCGGGCCATCAAATACTGCCTAAGGAACCATAGTCACCGCCCTGCCATGACCTTTCCTCATTTTTGCATTTTACGACCAAAAAATAAGAATTCCGCCCGATTCCCATATTTTCGTGTGCTATAGCCCACGCCTTCCAATTGGTCCCGGGATTCCTGGACTCCGATCGCCTAAAATATTTCTGGGCCATCAAATACGACCTAAGGAACCATAGTCACTGCCCCTCCATGATCGGTCCACATATTTTGCATTTTATGGCCAAAAAACTAGAATTCCACCCGATTCCCATATTTACGTGTGCTATAGCCCACGCCTTCCAAGTGGTCCCAGGACCCCCAGACCCCGATCGCCTAAAATTTTTCCAGGCCATCAAATACGACCTAAGGTACCATAGTCACCGCCCCGCCATGACCTTTCCTCATATTTTGCATTTTACAGCCAAAAAACTAGAATTTCGCCCGATTCCCTTATTTTTATGGGCTGTAGCCCACGCCTTCCAAGTGGTCTAGGGACCTTCGGGCCCCGATCGCCTAAAATGTTTTCGAGGCAGAAAATATGACCAAAAGAACCATAGTCACCGCCCTGCCATGATCGTTCCTCATTATTTGCGTTTTTCGGCCAAAAAGTAAGAATTTCGCCTGATTCCCATATTTTCGTTTGATATAGCCCACGCCTTCAAGTTGGTAGCCCCCCCCCCCTTCCGCGGAGTCGGATTGCCTAAAATATTTCCAGGCCATCAAAAACGACCTAAGGAACCATAGTCACCGCCCCGCCATTTTTTGCATTTTACGGCCAAAAAACTAGAATTTTGCCTGATTCCCATATTTTCGTGTGCTATATAGCCCACGCCTTCCAAGTGGTCCCGGGAAGCCCGGACCCTGATCGTCTAAAAAATTTTCGGGCTATCAAATACGACCTAAGGAACCATAGTCACCGCCTCCCCATGATCGTTCCTAATGTTTTGCGTTTTTCGAGAAAAAAATTAGAATTCAACCCGATTCCCATATTTTCGTGTGCTATAGCCCACGCCTTCCGTGTGGGCCGGCCCCCCGGACTCGGTTCACCTAAAATTTTTTTCGGGCCATCAAATATGACATAAGGTACCATAGTCACCGCCCCACCATGATCGTTCCTCACATTTTACATTTTTCGGCCAAATAACTAGAATTCCGCCCGATTCCTATATTTTCGTGTGAGCCCACACCTTCCGAGTGGGCCGGGTTCCCCGGACTGTGATCGCCTAAAATTTTTTCGGGCCATCAAATACGACCTAAGAACCATAGGCACCGCACCGCCATGATCGTTCCTCATTTTTTGCATTTTTCGGCAAAATAACTAGAATTCCGCCTGATTCCCATATTTTCATGTGCTATAGCCAACGCCTTCCAAGTGGTCCCGGGACTCTTGGACCCCGATCGCCTAAAAATTTTCCGGGCCATAAAATACGACCTAAGGAACGATAGTCACTGCCCCGCCATGATCATTCCTCATTTTTTGCGTTTTTCGGCCAAAAAACTAGAATTCCGCCCGATTCCCATATTTTCGTGTGCTAAAGCCCACGCCTTCCAAGTGGTCCCGGGACTCTCGGACACCGACCGCCTAAAATTTTAAAGGGCCATCAAATACGACCTAAAGAACCATAGTCACCGCCCTGCCATGACCGTTCCTCGTGTTTTGGAATTTTACGGCCAAAAACCTAGAATTCCGCTCGATTCCCATATTTTCGTGTGCTATAGCCCACGCCTTCCACGTGGTCTAGGGACCACCGAACCCCGATCGCCTAAAATTCTTCCGGACCATTAAATACGACCTAAGGAACCATAGTCACCGCCCCGCCATGATCGTTCCTCATTTTTTGCATTTTTCGGCCAAAAATCTAGAATTCCGCTCGATTCCCATATTTTCATGTGCAAAAGCCCACACCTTCCGATGGCCCCCCTCCCCCCCGGACTGTAATCGCCTACAATTCTTTCGGGCCATCAAATACGACCTAAGGAACCATAGTCACAGCCTGCCCTGATCGTTCCCCTTTTTTTGAATTTTTCGACCTAAAAACTAGAATTTCGCCCGATTCCCATATTTTTTAGTGCTATAGCCCACCCCTTCCAAGTGGTCCCGGGACCCCCGGTCCTCGGATCGCCTAAAATTTTTCCGGGCCATCAAAAATGACCTAAGGAACCATAGTCACCGCCCCTCCATGATCGTTCCTCATTTGTTTGTATTTTTCGGCCAAAAAACTAGAATTCTGCGAGATTCCCATATTTTTGTGTGCTATAGCCCTCGCCTTCCGAGTGGTCCCGGGCCCCACGGACCCCGATCGCATAAAATTTTTTCGGGCCAACAAATACAACCTAAGCAACCATAGTCACCGCCCCGCCATGATCGTTCCTCATTTTTTGCATTTTTCGGGAAAAAAACTAGAATTCCGCCCGATTCCCATATTTTCGTGTGCTATAGCCCACGCCTTCCAAGTGGTCCCGGGACCCCCGGACCCCGGATCGCCTAAAATATTTTCAGGCCATCAAATACGACCTAAGGAACCATAGCCATCGCCCTGCCATGATCATTCCTCATGTTTTGCGTTTTTCGGCCAAAAAACTAGAATTCCGCGCGATTCCCATATTTTCGTGTGCTATAGCCCACGCCTTCCGAGTGGTACCGGGTCCCCCGGACCCCGATCGCCTAAAGTTTTTCCGTACCATAAAATACGACCTAAGGAACCATAGTCACCGAACCGCCATGATCGTTCCTCATATTTTTCATTTTCCGACAAAAAAACTAGAATTCCGCACGATTCCCATATTTTCGTGTGCTATAGCCCACGCCTTCCAAGGGGTCCAGGGACCCCCAAACCCCGATCGCCTAAAATTCTTCCGGACCATTAAATACGATCTATGGAACCATAGTCACCGCCCCGCCATGATTGTTCCTCATTTTTTTTACATTTTTCGGCCAAAAGTTTAGAATTATGCCTGATTCCCATATATTCGTGTGCAATAGCCCACGCCTTCCGAGCGGGCCAGCCCCCCGGATTGTAATCGCCTACAATTCTTTCGGGCCATCAAATACGACCTAAGGAACCATAGTCACCACCTGCCCTGATCGTTCCCCATTCTTTGAAAATTTCGGCCTAAAAACTAGAATTCCGCCCGATTCCCACATTCTTTTGTGCTATAGCCGACCCCTTCAAGTAGTCCCGGGACCCCCGGTCCTCGGATCGCCTAAAATTTTTCCGGGCCATCAAAAATGACCTAAGGAACCATAGTCACCGCCCCTCCATGATCGTTCCTCATTTCTTTCCATTTGTTTGGCCTAAAAACTAGAATTCCGCCCAATTCCATTATTTTTGTGAGTTATCGCCCACCCCTTCCAAGTGGTCCCGGGACCCCCGGTCCCCGGATCACCAAAAATTTTTTCGGACCATCAAAAATGACCTATGGAACCATAGTCACCGCCCCGCCATGATCGTTCCTCATTTTTTGCATTTTTTCGCAAAAAAACTAGAATTCCGCCCGATTCCCATATTTTCGTGTGCTATAGCCCACGCCTTCCAAGTGGTCCCGGGACCCCCAGACCCCGGATCGCCTAAAATTTTTGCAGGCCATCAAATACGACCTAAGGAATCATAGTCACCGCCCTGCCATTATCATTCCTCATGTTTTGCATTTTTCGGCCAAAAAACTTGAATTTCGCACGATTCCCATATTTTCGTGTGCTATAGCCCATGCCTTCCGAGTGGTACCGGGTCCCCCGGACCCCGTTCGCCTAAAGTTTTTCCGTACCATAAAATTCGACCTAAGGAACCATAGTCACCGCAAAGCCATGATCGTTCCTGATTTCTTGCATTTTCCGGCAAAAAAACTAGAATTCCGCACGATTCCCATAATTTCGTGTGCTATAGCCCCTGCCTTCCAACTGGTCGAGGGATCGCCGGACCCCGATCGCCTAAAATTCATCGGGACCATTAAATACGACCTACAGAACCATAGTCACCACCCCGCCATGATCGTTCCTCATTTTTTGCATTTTTCGGCCAAAAATCTAGAATTCCGCCTGATTCCCATATTTTCGTGTGCTATAGCCCATGCCTTCCGAGTGAGCCGCCCCCCCGGACTGTAATCGCCTACAATTCTTTCGGGCCATCAAATATGACCTAAGGAACCATAGTCACCGCCTGCCCTGATCGTTCCCCATTTTTTGAATTTTTCGGCCTAAAAACTAGAATTCGGCCCGATTCCCACATTTTTGTGTGCTATAGTCCACCCCTTCCAAGTGGTCCCGGGACCCCCGGTCCTCGGATCGCCTAAAATTTTTCCGGGCCATCAAAAATGACCTAAGGAACCATAGTCACCGCCCCTCCATGATCGTTCCTCATTTTGTTGCATTTTTCGGCCAAAAAACTAGAATTTTGGGAGATTCCCATATTTTCGTGTGCTATAGCCCTCGCCTTCCGAGTGGTCTCAGGCCCCCCGGACCCCGATCGCATAAAATTTTTTCGGGCCAACAAATACAACCTAAGGAACCATAGTGACCCCCCCCCCCGCCATGATCGTTCCTCATTTTTTGCGTTTTTCGGCAACAAAACTAGAATTCCGCCCAATTCCCATATTTTCGTGTGCTATAACCCACGCCTTCCAAGTGGTCCCGGGACCCCCGGACCCCGGATCGCCTAAAATATTTTCAGGCCATCAAATATGACCTAAGGAACCATAGCCGCCACCCTGCCATGATCATTCCTCATGTTTTGCATTTTTCGGCCAAAAAACTAGAATTCCGCGCGATTCCCATATTTTCGTGTACTATTGCCCACGCCTTCCGAGTGGTACCGGGTTCCCCGGACCCCGATCGCCTAAAATTTTTCCGTACCATAAAATACGACCTAAGGAACCATAGTTACCGAATCGCCATGATCGTTCCTCATATTTTGCATTTTTCGACAAAAAAACTAGAATTCCGCACGATTCCCATATTTTCGTGTGCTATTGCCCACGCCTTCCAAATGGTCCGAGGACCCCCGGACCCCGATCGCCTAAAATTTTTTCAGGCCTTAAAATACGACCTAAGGAACCATAGTCACCGCCCTGCCATGACCGTTCCTCATTTTTTTGCGTTTTACGGCCAAAAACCTAGAATTCCGCCCGATTCCCATATTTTAGTGTGCTATAGCCCACGCCTTCCAAGTGGTCACGGGACCCCCGGACCCCGATCGCCTAAAAATTTTCTGGGCCATCAAATACGACCTAAGGAACCATAGTTACCGCCCCACCATGATCGTTCCTCATTTTTTGCGTTTTTCGCCCAAAAAATTAGAATTTCGCCCGATTCCAATATTTTCGTGTGCTATATCCCACGTCTTCTGAGTGGGCCTGGCCCAGACTCGGATCACCTAAAAATTTTTCAGGCCATCATATAAGACCTAAGGAACCATAGTCACCTCCCCGCCATGATCGTTCCTCCGTTTTTGAATTTTTCGGCCAAAAAACTAGAATTCCGACCGATTCCCATATTTTCGTTTGCTATAGCCCACGCCTTCCAAGTGGTCCCGGGACCCCCGGACGCCGAATGCCTAAAATATTTCCGGGCTATCAAATATGACCTAAGAAACCATAGTCACCGCCCCGCCATAACCTTTCCTCATGTTTTGTATTTTACGGTCAAAAAACTAGAATTCCGCCCGATTCCCTTACTTTCGTGTGCTATAGCCCACGCCTTCCAAGTGATCCTGGGACCCCCGAACCCCGATCGCCTAAAATTTTTCCGGGCCATCAAATGCGACCTAAGGAACCATAGTCACCACTCAGCCAAGATCGTTCCTCATTTTTTGCATTTTTCGGCCAAAAAACTAGAATTCCGCCCGATTCCCATATTTTAGTGTGCAATAATAGCCCACGCCTTCCCAATGGGTAGGGCCCCACGGAGTCGGATCGCCTAATATTTTTGCGGGCCATCAAATACGACCTAAGGAACCATAGTCACCGCCCCGCCATGACCTGTCCTCATTTTTTGTATTTTACGGCCAAAAACTAAAATTCCGCCCGATTCCCATATTTTCGGGTGCTATAGCCCACACCTTCCAAGTGGTCTCGGGACTCCCGGACCCCGTTCGCCTAAAATTTTTCCGGGCCATCAAATACGACCTAAAGAACCATATTCACCGCCCCGCCATGACCGTTCCTCTTTTTTTGCGTTTTACGGCCAAAAACCAAGAATTTCGCCCGATTCCCATATTTTCGTGTGCTATAGCCCACGCCTTCCAAGTGGTCCAGGGACCCCCAGACCCCGATCGCCTAAAATTTTTCTGGACCATTAAATACGACCTAAGGAACCATAGTCACCGCCCCGCTTTGATCGTTCCTCATTTTTTGCATTTTTCGGCAAAAAATCTAGAATTCCGCCCGATTCACATATTTTCGTGTGCAATAGCCCATGCCTTCCGAGTGGGCCGGCCCCCGCGGACTGTAATCACCTAAAAAATTTTCGGGCCATCAAAACGACCTAAGGAACCATAGTTACCGCACTGCCATGATCGTTCCCCATATTTTAGAATTTTTCGGCCTAAAAACTAGAATTCCGCCCAATTCCATTATTTTTGTGAGTTATCGCCCACCCCTTCCAAGTGGTCCTGGGACCCCCGGTCCCCGGATCGCCGAAAATTTTTTCGGACCATCAAAAATGACGTAAGGAACCATAGTCACCGCCCCGCCATGATCGTTCCTCATTTTTTGCATTTTTCCGCAAAAAAACTAGAATTCCGCCCGATTCCCATATTTTCGTGTGCTATAGCCCACGCCTTCCAAGTGGTCCCGGGACCCCCAGACCCCGGATCGCCTAAAATTTTTGCAGGCCATCAAATACGACCTAAGGAACCATAGTCACCGCCCTGCCATTATCATTCCTCATGTTTTGCATTTTTCGGCCAAAAAACTTGAATTTCGCACGATTCCCATATTTTCGTGTGCTATAGCCCATGCCTTCCGAGTGGTACCGGGTCCCCCGGACCCCGCTCGCCTAAAGTTTTTCCGTACCATAAAATTCGACCTAAGGTACCATAGTCACCGCACCACCATGATCGTTCCTGATTTCTTGCATTTTCCGGCAAAAAAACTAGAATTCCGCACGATTCCCATATTTTCGTGTTCTATAGCCCACGCCTTCCAAGTGGTCCCGGGACCCCCGGATCCCGATCGCCTAAAATTTTTCCGGTCCATAAATTATGACCTAAGGAACCATAGTCACTGCCCCGCCATGATCATTCCTAATATTTTGCGGTTTTCGGCCAAAAAACTAGAATTCCGCCCGATTCCCATATTTTCGTGTGCTATAGCCCCCGCCTTCCCAATGGGTAGGGCCCCACGGAGCCGGATTGCCTAATATTTTTGCGGGACATCAAATACGACCTAAGGAACCATAGTCACTGCCCCGCCATGACCTGTCCTCAGTTTTTACATTTTACGGCCAAAAACTAGAATTCCACCCCGATTCCCATATTTTCGTGTGCTATAGCCCACGCCTTCCAAGTTGTCCCGGGACACCCGGAACCCGATCGCTTAAAAATTTTTTCGGGCCATCAAATACGACTTAAAGAACCATAGTCACCGCCTTGCTATGACCGTTCCTCATTTTTTTTTGTGTTTTACGGCCAAAAACCTAGAATTTTGCCCGATTCCCATATTTTCGTGTGCAACCCATGCCTTCCAAGTGGTCCCGAGAACCCCGGACCCCGATCGCCTAAAATTTTTCCGGACCTTTAAATACGACCTAAGGAACCATAGTCACCGCCTCGCCATGATCGTTCCTCATTTTTTGCGTTTTTCGGCCAAAAATCTAGAATACCGCCCGATTCCCATATTTTCGTGTGCAATAGCCCACGCCTTCCGAGTGGGCCGGCCCCCCCAGACTTTGATCATCTAAAATTTTTTCGGGCCATCAAATATGACCTAAGGAACCATAGTTACCACACCGCCATGATCGTTCCCCATTTTTTGAATTTTTCGGCCTAAAAACTAGAATTCCGCCTGATTCCCATATTTTTGTGTGCTATAGCCCACACCTTCCAAGTGGTCCCGGGACCCTCGGACCCCGGATCGCCTAAAATCTTTCCGGGCCATCAAATACGACCTAAGGAGTCATAGTCCTCGCCCCTCCATGATCGTTCCTCATTTTTTTTGCGTTTTTCGGCCAAAAAACTAGAATTCTGCGCGATTCCCTTATTTTCGTGTGCTATAGCCCACGCCTTCCGAGTGGTCCCGGGCGCCGCGGACCCCGATCGCCTAAAATTTTTCCGTACCGTAAAATACGACCTAAGGGACCATAGTCACCGCCCCGCCAGGACCGTTCATCATATTTTGCATTTTTCGGCCAAAAAACTAGAATTTCGAACGATTCCCATATTTTCGTGAGCTATAGCCCATGCCTTCCAAGTGGTCCTGGGACCCCCGGACCCCGATCGCCTAAAAATTTTCCGGGCCATCAAATACGACCTAAGGAACCATAGTCACCGCCCCACCATGAAATTTCCTTATTTTTGCATTTTACGGCCAAAAAACTAGAATTCCGCCCGATTCCCATATTTTCGTGTGTTAGCCCACGCCTTCCAAGTGGTCCCGGAACCCTCGGACCCCGATCGCCTAAAATTTTTCCAGGCCATCAAGTACGACATAAGGAACCATAGTCAGCACCCCGCCATGACCGTTCCTCATGATTTGCATTTTACGGCCAAAAAACTAGAATTCCGCCCGATTCCCATATTTTCGTGAGCCATAGCCCACGCCTTCCAAGTGGTCCCGGGACCCCCAGACCCCGATCACCTAAAAATTTTCTGGGCCATCAAATATGACCAAAGGAACCATAGTCACTGCCCCACCATGATCGTTCCTCATTTTTTGCGTTTTTCAGAAAAAAAACTAGAATTTCGCCCGATTCCCATATTTTCGTGTGCTATAGCCCATGCCTTCCAAGTGGTCCCGGGACCCCCAGATCCCGATCGCCTAAAAATTTTACAGACCATCAAATACGACCTAAGGAACCATAGTCACCGCCCCGCCATGATCGTTTCTCATTTTTTGCATTTTACGGCCAAAAAACTAGTATTCCGCCCGATTCCCATATTTTCGTGTGCTATAGCCCACGTCTTCTAAGTGGTCCCGGGACTCCCGGACCCCGATCGCCTAAAATTTTTTGGGGCAATCAAATACGACCTAAGGAACCATAGTCACCACCCCGCCATGATCGTTCCTCATTTTTTGCATTTTACGGCAAAAAACTAGAATTCCGCCCGATTCCTATATTTTCGTGACCTATAGCCCACGCCTTCCAAGTGGTCTCAGGAACCCCAGACCCTGATCGCCTAAAATTTTCCCAGGCTATCAAATAAGACCTAAGGAACCATAGTCACCGCCCTACCATGATCATTTCTTCATTTTTTGCATTTTACGGCCAAGAACTTAGAATTCCTCCCGATTCCCATATTTTCGTATGCCCACACCTTCCAAGTGGTCCCGGGACCCCCTGACTCCGATCACCTAAAAAATTTTCAGGCCATCAAATAAGACCTAAGGAACCATAGTCACCGCCCCGCCATGATCGTTCCTCAATTTTTGCATTTTATGGCAAAAAAACTAGAATTGCGCCTCATTCCCATATTTTCGTGTGCTAGCCCACGCCTTGCGAGTGGTCCCGGAACCCCCGGACCCCGATCGCCTAAAACTTTTTCGGGCCATCAAATATGACCTAAGGAACCATAGTCACCAACCCGCCATGACCTTTCCTCATGATTTGCATTTTACAGCCAAAAAACTAGAATTCCACCCGATTCCCATATTTTCGTGAGCTATAGCCCACGCCTTCCAAGGGGTCCCGGGACCCCCGGACCCCGATCACCTAAAAATTTTCTGAGCCATCAAATACGACCTAAGAAACCATAGTCACCGCCCCCACCATGATCGTTCCTCATGTTTTGCGTTTTTCAGCAAAAAAACTAGAATTCCGCCCGATTCCCATATTTTCGTGTGTTAGAGCCCACGCCTTCCAAGTGGTCTCGGGACCCCCTGATCACGATCGCCTAAAATTTTTCCGGACCATCAAATACGCCCTAAGGAACCATAGTCACCGCCCCGCCATGATCGTTTCTCATTTTTTGCATTTTACGGCCAAAAAATTAGTATTCCGCCCGATTCCCATATTTTCGTGTGCTATAGCCCACGCCTTCTAAGTGGTCCCGGTACTCCCGGACCCCGATCGCCTAAAAATTTTCCGGGCAATCAAATACGACCTAAGGAACCATAGTCACCGCCCCGCCATGATCGTTCCTCATTTTTTGCATTTTACGGCCAAAAAACTAGAATTCTGCCCGATTCTCATATTTTCGTGAGCTATAGCCCACGCCTTCCAAGTGGTCCCTGGAACCCCAGACCCTGATCGCCTAAAATTTTCCCGGGCCATCAAATAAGACCTAAGGAACCATAGTCACCACTCTGCCATGACCGTTTCTTCGTTTTTTGCGTTTTACGGCCAAAAACCTAGAATTCCTCCCGATTCCCATATTTTCGTATGCCCACACCTTCCAAGTGGTCCCGGGACCCCCTGACCCCGATCACCTAAAAACTTTTCGGGCCATCAAATAAGACCTAAGGAACCATAGTCACCGCCCCGCCATGATCGTTCCTCAATTTTTGCATTTTACGGCCAAAAAACTAGAATTGCGCCCGATTCCCATATTTTCGCGTGCTAGCCCGCGCCTTCCGAGTGGTCCCGGAACCCCCGGACCCCGATCGCCTAAAATTTTTCCAGGCCATCAAATACGACCTAAGGAACCATAGTCACCATCCCGCCATGACCTTTCCTCATGATTTGCATTTTACGGCCAAAAAACTAGAATTTCGCCTGATTCCCATATTTTCGTGTGCTATAGCCCACGCCTTCCAAGTGGTCCCGGGACCCCTGGACCTCGATCGCCTAAAAATTTTTCGGGCCATCAAATACGATCTAAGGAACCATAGTCACCGCCCCACCATGATCGTTCCTCTTTATTTGTGTTTTTCGGCAAAAAAACTAGAATTCCCCCCGATTCCCATATTTTCGTGTGCTATAGCCCACGCCTTCTAAGTGGTCCCAAGACCCCCATATCCTGATCGCCTAAAAAAATTTTGGACCATCAAATACGACCTAAGGAACCATAGTCACCACACCGCCATGATCGTTTCTCATTTTTTGCATTTAACGGCTAAAAAAACTAGTATTCCGCCCGATTCCCATATTTTCGTGTGCTATAGCCCACGCCTTCTAAGTGGTCCTGGGACTCCCGGACCCTGATAGCCGAAAAATTTTTCGGGCCATCAAATACGACCTAAGGAACCATAGTCACTGCCCCACCATGATCGTTCCTCATTTTTTGCATTTTACGGCCAAAAAACGAGAATTCCGCCCGATTCCCATATTTTCGTGAACTATAGCCCACGCCTTCCAAGTGGTCCCAGGAAACCCAGACCCAGATCACCTAAAATTTTCCTGGGCCATCAAATAAGACCTAAGGAACCATAGTCACAGCCCTACCATGACCGTTTCTTCGTTTTTTTGCGTTTTACGGCCAAAAACTTAGAATTCCCCCCGATTCCCATATTTTCATGTGCTATAGCCCACGCCTTCCAAGTGATCCCGGGACCCCCAGACCCCGATCGTATAAAAATTTTTCGGAACATCAAATACGACCTAAGGAACCATAGTCACCGCCCCGCCATGAGCAATCCTCATTTATTTGTGTTTTACGGCAAAAAACTAGAATTCCGCCCGATTCCCATATTTTTGTGTGCTATAGCCCACGCCTTCCAAGTTGTCCTAGGACCCCCAGACCCAGATCGCTTAAAATTTTTTTGGGCCATCCAATATGACCTAAGGAACCATAGTCACCGCCCCGCTATGACCTTTACTCGTCCTTTGCATTTTATGGTCAAAAAACTAGAATTTTGCCTGATTCCCATATTTTTGTGTGCTACATCCCACGCCTTCCGAGTGCGCCCGGGCGCCCTGGAACCCGATCTTCTAAAAAATTTCCGGGGCATGAAATATGACCTAAGGTACCATAGTCACCGCCCTGCCATGACCGTGCCTCATTTCCTTTGCATTTTACGGCAAAGGAAATAGAATTCTGCCCGATTGCCATATTTTCGTGTGCTATAGCCCACGACTTCTGAGTGGGCCCGGGCCCCCCGGACCCCGATTGTGTAAACTTTTTTCGGGCCATGAAATACGACCGAAGGTACCATAGTAATCGCCCCGCCATGACCGTGCCTAATATTTTTGCGTTTTACGGCAAAAAAAATTAGCTATAGCCCCTGCCTTCCGAGTGGGCCCCCAGACCACGATCGCCTAAAAATTTTTCGGACAATCAAATACGACCTAAGGAACCATAGTCACCGCCCCGCAATGACCTTTCCTCATTTTTTGCGTTTTATGGCCAAAAAACTAGAATTCCGCCCGATTTCCATATTTTCGTGTGTTATATCCCATGCCTTTCGAGTGGTCCCGGGCCCCCCGGACCCCGATCGCCTAAAATTATTCCGGACCATCAAATACAACCTAAGGTACCATAGTCACCACCCCGCAATGACCGTGCCTCATTTTTTTGTGTTTTACGGCAAAAGAAATAGAATTCCGCTCGATTCCCATATTCTCGTGTGCTATATCCCACGCCTTCTGAGTGGGCCCGGGCCCCAGATCGCCTAAAAATTTTTTAGGCCATCAAATACAACCTAAGGAACCATAGTCACCGCCCCGCTATGACCTTTCCTCATTTTTTGCGTTTTATGGGCAAAAAACTAGAATTCCGCCTGATTCCCATATTTTCGTGTGCTATATCCCACGCCTTCCGAGTGAGCCCGGGCCCCCGGACCTTGATAGCCTAAATTTTTTCCGGGCCATGAAATATGACCTAAGGTACCATAGTCACCGCCCCGCCATGATCGTGCCTAATTGTTTTGTGTCTTACGGCAAAAAAACTAGAATTCCGCTCGATTCCCATATTTTCGTGTGTTATAGCCCACGCCTTCCCAGTGTAAAGGGTCCCCGGACCCAGATCGCCTAAAAAAATTTTGGGCCGTCAAATACGACCTATGGAATCATAGTCACCGCCCCGCTATGACCTTTCCTCGTTTTTTGCATTTTATGGCCAAAAAACAAGAATTTCGCACGATTCCCATATTTTCGTATGCTATAGCCCACGCCTTCCGAGTGGGCCCGGGCCCCCGGACCCCGATTGCATAAAATTTTTCCGAGCCATGAAATATGACCTAAGATACCATAGTCACCGCCCCACCATGACCGTGCCTAATATTTTTTCGTTTTACGGCAAAAAACTAGAATTCCTCCCGATTTCCATATTTTCGTGTGCTATAGCCCACGCCTTCCGAGTGGGCCCGTGCACCACAAACCCCGATCGCCTAAAAATAATCTGGGCCAATAAATACGACCTGAGGAACCATTATTATTGCCCTGCCATGACCGTTCTTCATATTTTTGCATTTTATGGCCAAAAAACTAAATTCCACCCAATTCCCTTATTTTCTTGTGCTATAGCCCATGCCTTCCGAGTGGGCCCGGGCCCCCAGACCTCGTTCACCTAAAAAAAATTTGTGCAATCAAATATGACCTAAGGAACCATAGTCACCTCCTCGCCATGACCGTTCCTCATTTATTTGTGTTTTACGCCAAAAAAAACTAGAATTCCGCCCGATTCACATATTTTCGTGCGCTATAGCCCATGAATTCCTAGTGTGCAGGGCCCCCGGACCCAGATCGCCTAAAAATTTTCTGGGCCATCAAATACGACCTAAGGAACCATAGTCACCGCCCCGCAATGACATTTCCTCATTTTTTGCGTTGTAAAGCCAAAAAACTAGAATTCCGCCCGATTCCCATATTTTCGTGTGATATAGGACCCCCAAACCCCGATCGCCTAAAATTTTCTCGGGCCATCAAATACGACTTAAGGAACAATAGTCACCGCCCTGCCATGACCTTTTCTTCTTTTTTTGCGTTATACGGCCAAAAACCTAGAATTCCGCCTAATAACCTTATTTTCATGTGCTATAGCCCACGCCTTCCCAGTGTGCAGGGCCCCCGGACCTAGATCGCCTAAAAATTTTTGGGGCCATCAAATACGACCTACGGAACCATAGTTACCGCCCCGCTATGACCTTTCCTCGTCTTTTGCGTTTTATGGTTAAAAACTAGAATTTCGCCTGATTCCCATATTTTCGTGTGCTATATCCCACGCCTTCCGAATGGGCCCGGGTTCCCCGGACCCCGATCGCCTAAAAATATTCCAGGCCATCAAATACGACCTAAGGTACCATAGTCACCACCACGCCATAACCGTGCTTCATTTTTTTGCGTTTTACGGCAAAAGAAATAGATTTCCGCCCGATTGCCATATTTTCGTGTGCAATAGCCCACGCCTTCTGAGTGGGCCCGGGCCCCTCGGACCCCGATATCCTAAAATTTTTTCGGGCCATCAAATATGACCTAAGTACCATAGTCACCACCCCGCCATGACCGTTCCTCATCTATTTGCGTTTTACGGCAAAAAAACTATAATTCCGCCTGATTCTCATATTTTCGTGTGCTATACCCCACGCCTTCCGAGTGGGCCGGGCCCCCAGACCCCGATCGGCTAAAATGTTTGCGGGCTATCAAATACGGTCTAAGGAACCATAGTAAGCGCCCCGCCATGACCGTTCCTCATTCTTTTGCGTTTTACGGCAAAAGAAATAAAATTTTGCCCGATTCCAATATTTTCGTGTGCTATAGCCCACGTTTTTCGAGTGGGCCCGGGGCCCCAGACCCTGATCGCCTAAAATTTTTCCGGGCCATCAAATACGACCTAAGGTACCATAGTCACCGCCCAACCATGACCGTTCCTCACTTATTTGAGTTTTACAGCTATAAAACTAAAATTCCGCCCGATTCCCATATTTTCGTGGGTTATAGCCCATGCCTTCCCAGTGTGCAAGGCCCCCGGACCCAGATCGCCTAAAGTTTTTCTGGGCCATAAATACGACCTAAGGAACCATAGTCACCGCCCTGCCATGACCTTTCCACATTTTTTGCGTTTTATGGCCAAAAAATGAGAATTCCGCCCGATTCCTATATTTTCGTGTGCATTATCCCATGCCTTCCGAGTGGGCCCAGGCACCCCAGACCCAGATCGCCTAAAATTATTCCGGGCCATCAAATACGACCTAAGGTACAATAGTCACCACCCCGCCATGACCGTGCCTCATATTTTTGTGTTTTACGGCAAAATAAATAGAATTCCGCTCGATTGCCATATTTTCATGTGCTATTGCCCACGCCTTCAGAGTGGGCCCGGGCCCCCCGGACCCCGATAGCCTAAAATTTTTCCGGGCCATCAAATACGACCTAAGGTACCATAGTCACCGTCCGCCATGACCGTTCCTCATTTATTTGCGTTTTATAGCAAAAAAACTAGAATTTCGCCCGATTCCCATATTTTCGTGTGCAATACCACATGCCTTCCGAGTGGGCCTGGCCCCCCGGACCCTGATCGCCTAAAATTTTTTCAAGCAATTAAATACGACCTAAGGAACAATTGTTATCGCCTCGCGATGATCGTTCCTCATTTTTTTGCATTTTACGGCCAAACAACAAGAATTTCGCCCGATTCCCACATTTTTCTGTGCTATAGCCCCCGCCTTCCTAGTGGCAGGGGACCACAGACCCGAATCGACAAAAAATTTTCCGGGCCATCAAATACGACCTAAGGAACCATAGTCACCTCCCCACCATGACCGTTCCTCATAGTTTTAGGTTTTCAGCCAAAACACTAGAATTCCTCCACATTTCCATATTTTTGTGTGCTATAGCCCATGCCTTCCGAGTGGGCTAGGGCCCCTCGGACCCCCGATCGCCTAAAACTTTTCCGGGCCATCAAATAAGACCCAATGAACCATAGTCACTGCCCCGCCATGACCGTTCCTCATTTGTTTGCGTTTTACAGCCAAAAAACTAGAATTCTGCCCGATTCCCATATTTTTGTGTGCTATAGCCCCCGCCTTCCTAGTGGGCCCGGGCCCCCTTGACCCCGATCGCCTAAAAATTTTCGGGCCATGAAATACAACATAAGGAACCATAGTTACCTCCCCACCATGATCGTTCCTCGTTTTTTTTTTGCATTTTACAGCTAAAAAACTCGAATTCCGCCCTATTAGCTTATTTTCGTGTGTTATTGCCCACGCCTTCCCAGTGGGCCCAGGCCCCAGGACTCCGATCGCCTAAAACTTTTTCGGGCCATCAAATACGACCTAAGGTACCATAGTCACCACCCCGCCATGACTGTTCTTCATTTATTTGCATTTTACGGTTAAAAAACTAGAACTCCGCCCGATTCCCATATTTTCGTGTGCTATAGCCCACGCCTTCCCAGTGGGCCCGGGCCCCCCGGACCCTGATCGCCTAAAAATTTTTCGGGCCATCAAATACGACCTAAAATACTATAGTCACCGCCCCGCCATGACCGTTCCTCATTTATTTGCGTTTTACGGTAAAAACAATTAGGATTCCGCCTCATTCTCATATTTTCGCATGCTATAGCCCACGCCTTCCGAGTGTGCCCGGGGTCCCCGGAACCGGATCGCATAAAATTTTTCGGGCAATCAAATACGACCTAAGGAACCATAGTCACCGCCCCGCAATGACCTTTCCTCATTTTTTGCGTTTTATGGCCAAAAAACTAGAATTCCGCCCGATTTCCATATTTTCGTGTGTTATATCCCATGCCTTTCGAGTGGTCCCGGGCCCCCCGGACCCCGATCGCCTAAAATTATTCCGGGCCATCAAATACAACCTAAGGTACCATAGTCACAACCCCGCAATGACCGTGCCTCATTTTTTTGTGTTTTACGGCAAAAGAAATAGAATTCCGCTCGATTCCCATATTCTCGTGTGCTATATCCCACGCCTTCTGAGTGGGCCCGGGCCCCAGATCGCCTAAAATTTTTTTGGGCCATCAAATACAACCTAAGGAACCATAGTCACCGCCCCGCTATGACCTTTCCTCATTTTTTGCGTTTTATGGGCAAAAAACTAGAATTCCGCCTGATTCCCATATTTTCGTGTGCTATATCCCACGCCTTCCGAGTGAGCCCGGGCCCCCGGACCTTGATAGCCTAAATTTTTTCCGGGCCATGAAATATGACCTAAGGTACCATAGTCACCGCCCCGCCATGATCGTGCCTAATTGTTTTGTGTCTTACGGCAAAAAAACTAGAATTCCGCTCGATTCCCATATTTTCGTGTGTTATAGCCCACGCCTTCCCAGTGTAAAGGGTCCCCGGACCCAGATCGCCTAAAAAAATTTTGGGCCGTCAAATACGACCTATGGAATCATAATCACCGCCCCGCTATGACCTTTCCTCGTTTTTTGCATTTTATGGCCAAAAAACAAGAATTTCGCACGATTCCCATATTTTCGTATGCTATAGCCCACGCCTTCCAAGTGGGCCCGGGCCCCCGGACCCCGATTGCATAAAATTTTTCCGAGCCATGAAATATGACCTAAGATACCATAGTCACCGCCCCACCATGACCGTGCCTAATATTTTTTCGTTTTACGGCAAAAAACTAGAATTCCTCCCGATTTCCATATTTTCGTGTGCTATAGCCCACGCCTTCCGAGTGGGCCCGTGCACCACAAACCCCGATCGCCTAAAAATAATCTGGGCCATTAAATACAACCTGAGGAACCATTATTATTGCCCTGCCATGACCGTTCTTCATATTTTTGCATTTTATGGCCAAAAAACTAAATTCCGCCCAATTCCCTTATTTTCTTGTGCTATAGCCCATGCCTTCCGAGTGGGCCCGGGCCCCCAGACCTCGTTCACCTAAAAAAAATTTGTGCAATCAAATACGACCTAAGGAACCATAGTCACCTCCTCGCCATGACCGTTCCTCATTTATTTGTGTTTTACGCCAAAAAAAACTAGAATTCCGCCCGATTCACATATTTTCGTGCGCTATAGCCCATGAATTCCTAGTGTGCAGGGCCCCCGGACCCAGATCGCCTAAAAATTTTCTGGGCCATCAAATACGACCTAAGGAACCATAGTCACCGCCCCGCAATGACATTTCCTCATTTTTTGCGTTGTAAAGCCAAAAAACTAGAATTCCGCCCGATTCCCATATTTTCGTGTGATATAGCCCACGCCTTCCAAGTGGTCCTAGGACCCCCAAACCCCGATCGCCTAAAATTTTCTCGGGCCATCAAATACGACTTAAGGAACAATAGTCACCGCCCTGCCATGACCTTTTCTTCTTTTTTTGCGTTATACGGCCAAAAACCTAGAATTCCGCCTAATAACCTTATTTTCATGTGCTATAGCCCACGCCTTCCCAGTGTGCAGGGCCCCCGGACCTAGATCGCCTAAAAATTTTTGGGGCCATCAAATACGACCTACGGAACCATAGTTACCGCCCCGCTATGACCTTTCCTCGTCTTTTGCGTTTTATGGTTAAAAACTAGAATTCCGCCTGATTCCCATATTTTCGTGTGCTATATCCCACGCCTTCCGAGTGGGCCCGGGTTCCCCGGACCCCGATCGCCTAAAAATATTCCAGGCCATCAAATACGACCTAAGGTACCATAGTCACCACCACGCCATAACCGTGCTTCATTTTTTTGCGTTTTACGGCAAAAGAAATAGATTTCCGCCCGATTGCCATATTTTCGTGTGCAATAGCCCACGCCTTCTGAGTGGGCCCGGGCCCCTCGGACCCCGATATCCTAAAATTTTTTCGGGCCATCAAATATGACCTAAGTACCATAGTCACCTCCCCGCCATGACCGTTCCTCATCTATTTGCGTTTTAGGCAAAAAAAACTATAATTCCGCCTGATTCTCATATTTTCGTGTGCTATACCCCACGCCTTCCGAGTGGGCCGGGCCCCCAGACCCCGATCGGCTAAAATGTTTGCGGGCTATCAAATACGGTCTAAGGAACCATAGTAAGCGCCCCGCCATGACCGTTCCTCATTCTTTTGCGTTTTACGGCAAAAGAAATAAAATTTTGCCCGATTCCAATATTTTCGTGTGCTATAGCCCACGTTTTTCGAGTGGGCCCGGGGCCCCAGACCCTGATCGCCTAAAATTTTTCCGGGCCATCAAATACGACCTAAGGTACCATAGTCACCGCCCAACAATGACCGTTCCTCACTTATTTGAGTTTTACAGCTATAAAACTAAAATTCCACCCGATTCCCATATTTTCGTGTGTTATAGCCCATGCCTTCCCAGTGTGCAAGGCCCCCAGACCCAGATCGCCTAAAGTTTTTCTGGGCCATAAATACGACCTAAGGAACCATAGTCACCGCCCTGCCATGACCTTTCCACATTTTTTGCGTTTTATGGCCAAAAAATGAGAATTCCGCCCGATTCCTATATTTTCGTGTGCATTATCCCATGCCTTCCGAGTGGGCCCAGGCACCCCAGACCCAGATCGCCTAAAATTATTCCGGGCCATCAAATACGACCTAAGGTACAATAGTCACCACCCCGCCATGACCGTGACTCATATTTTTGTGTTTTACGGCAAAATAAATAGAATTCCGCTCGATTGCCATATTTTCATGTGCTATTGCCCACGCCTTCAGAGTGGGCCCGGGCCCCCCGGACCCCGATAGCCTAAAATTTTTTCGGGCCATCAAATACGACCTAAGGTACCATAGTCACCGTCCGCCATGACCGTTCCTCATTTATTTGCGTTTTATAGCAAAAAAACTAGAATTTCGCCCGATTCCCATATTTTCGTGTGCAATACCACATGCCTTCCGAGTGGGCCTGGCCCCCCGGACCCTGATCGCCTAAAATTTTTTCAAGCAATTAAATACGACCTAAGGAACAATTGTTATCGCCTCGCGATGATCGTTCCTCATTTTTTTGCATTTTACGGCCAAACAACAAGAATTTCGCCCGATTCCCACATTTTTCTGTGCTATAGCCCCCGCCTTCCTAGTGGCAGGGGACCACAGACCCGAATCGACAAAAAAATTTTCCGGGCCATCAAATACGACCTAAGGAACCATAGTCACCTCCCCACCATGACCGTTCCTCATAGTTTTAGGTTTTCAGCCAAAACACTAGAATTCCTCCACATTCCCATATTTTTGTGTGCTATAGCCCATGCCTTCCGAGTGGGCTAGGGCCCCCCGGACCCCCGATCGCCTAAAACTTTTCCGGGCCATCAAATAAGACCCAATGAACCATAGTCACTGCCCCGCCATGACCGTTCCTCATTTGTTTGCGTTTTACAGCCAAAAAACTAGAATTCTGCCCGATTCCCATATTTTTGTGTGCTATAGCCCCCGCCTTCCTAGTGGGCCCGGGCCCACTTGACCCCGATCGCCTAAAAATTTTCGGGCCATGAAATACAACATAAGGAACCATAGTTACCTCCCCACCATGATCGTTCCTCGTTTTTTTTTTGCATTTTACAGCTAAAAAACTCGAATTCCGCCCTATTAGCTTATTTTCGTGTGTTATTGCCCACGCCTTCCCAGTGGGCCCAGGCCCCAGGACTCCGATCGCCTAAAACTTTTTCGGGCCATCAAATACGACCTAAGGTACCATAGTCACCGCCCCGCCATGACTGTTCTTCATTTATTTGCATTTTACGGTTAAAAAACTAGAACTCCGCCCGATTCCCATATTTTCGTGTGCTATAGCCCACGCCTTCCCAGTGGGCCCGGGCCCCCCGGACCCTGATCGCCTAAAAATTTTTCGGGCCATCAAATACGACCTAAAATACTATAGTCACCGCCCCGCCATGACCGTTCCTCATTTATTTGCGTTTTACGGTAAAAACAATTAGGATTCCGCCTCATTCTCATATTTTCGCATGCTATAGCCCACGCCTTCCGAGTGTGCCCGGGGTCCCCGGAACCGGATCGCATAAAATTTTTCGGGCAATCAAATACGACCTAAGGAGCCATAGTCACCGCCCCGCAATGACCTTTCCTCATTTTTTGCGTTTTATGGCCAAAAAACTAGAATTCCGCCCGATTTCCATATTTTCGTGTGTTATATCCCATGCCTTTCGAGTGGTCCCGGGCCCCCCGGACCCCGATCGCCTAAAATTATTCCGGGCCATCAAATACAACCTAAGGTACCATAGTCACCACCCCGCAATGACCGTGCCTCATTTTTTTGTGTTTTACGGCAAAAGAAATAGAATTCCGCTCGATTCCCATATTCTCGTGTGCTATATCCCACGCCTTCTGAGTGGGCCCGGGCCCCAGATCGCCTAAAATTTTTTTGGGCCATCAAATACAACCTAAGGAACCATAGTCACCGCCCCGCTATGACCTTTCCTCATTTTTTGCGTTTTATGGGCAAAAAACTAGAATTCCGCCTGATTCCCATATTTTCGTGTGCTATATCCCACGCCTTCCGAGTGAGCCCGGGCCCCCGGACCTTGATAGCCTAAATTTTTTCCGGGCCATGAAATATGACCTAAGGTACCATAGTCACCGCCCCGCCATGATCGTGCCTAATTGTTTTGTGTCTTACGGCAAAAAAACTAGAATTCCGCTTGATTCCCATATTTTCGTGTGTTATAGCCCACGCCTTCCCAGTGTAAAGGGTCCCCGGACCCAGATCGCCTAAAAAAATTTTGGGCCGTCAAATACGACCTATGGAATCATAGTCACCGCCCCGCTATGACCTTTCCTCGTTTTTTGCATTTTATGGCCAAAAAACAAGAATTTCGCACGATTCCCATATTTTCGTATGCTATAGCCCACGCCTTCCGAGTGGGCCCGGGCCCCCGGACCCCGATTGCATAAAATTTTTCCGAGCCATGAAATATGACCTAAGATACCATAGTCACCGCCCCACCATGACCGTGCCTAATATTTTTTCGTTTTACGGCAAAAAACTAGAATTCCTCCCGATTTCCATATTTTCGTGTGCTATAGCCCACGCCTTCCGAATGGGCCCGTGCACCACAAACCCCGATCGCCTAAAAATAATCTGGGCCATTAAATACGACCTGAGGAACCATTATTATTGCCCTGCCATGACCGTTCTTCATATTTTTGCATTTTATGGCCAAAAAACTAAATTCCGCCCAATTCCCTTATTTTCTTGTGCTATAGCCCATGCCGTCCGAGTGGGCCCGGGCCCCCAGACCTCGTTCACCTAAAAAAAATTTTTGCAATCAAATACGACCTAAGGAACCGTAGTCACCTCCTCGCCATGACCGTTCCTCATTTATTTGTGTTTTACGCCAAAAAAAACTAGAATTCCGCCCGATTCACATATTTTCGTGCGCTATAGCCCATGAATTCCTAGTGTGCAGGGCCCCCGGACCCAGATCGCCTAAAAATTTTCTGGGCCATCAAATACGACCTAAGGAACCATAGTCACCGCCCCGCAATGACATTTCCTCATTTTTTGCGTTGTAAAGCCAAAAAACTAGAATTCCGCCCGATTCCCATATTTTCGTGTGATATAGCCCACGCCTTCCAAGTGGTCCTAGGACCCCCAAACCCCGATCGCCTAAAATTTTCTCGGGCCATCAAATACGACTTAAGGAACAATAGTCACCGCCCTGCCATGACCTTTTCTTCTTTTTTTGCGTTATACGGCCAAAAACCTAGAATTCCGCCTAATAACCTTATTTTCATGTGCTATAGCCCACGCCTTCCCAGTGTGCAGGGCCCCCGGACCTAGATCGCCTAAAAATTTTTGGGGCCATCAAATACGACCTACGGAACCATAGTTACCGCCCCGCTATGACCTTTCCTCGTCTTTTGCGTTTTATGGTTAAAAACTAGAATTCCGCCTGATTCCCATATTTTCGTGTGCTATATCCCACGCCTTCCGAGTGGGCCCGGGTTCCCCGGACCCCGATCGCCTAAAAATATTCCAGGCCATCAAATACGACCTAAGGTACCATAGTCACCACCACGCCATAACCGTGCTTCATTTTTTTGCGTTTTACGGCAAAAGAAATAGATTTCCGCCCGATTGCCATATTTTCGTGTGCAATAGCCCACGCCTTCTGAGTGGGCCCGGGCCCCTCGGACCCCGATATCCTAAAATTTTTTCGGGCCATCAAATATGACCTAAGTACCATAGTCACCACCCCGCCATGACCGTTCCTCATCTATTTGCGTTTTACGGCAAAAAAACTATAATTCCGCCTGATTCTCATATTTTCGTGTGCTATACCCCACGCCTTCCGAGTGGGCCGGGCCCCCAGACCCCGATCGGCTAAAATGTTTGCGGGCTATCAAATACGGTCTAAGGAACCATAGTAAGCGCCCCGCCATGACCGTTCCTCATTCTTTTGCGTTTTACGGCAAAAGAAATAAAATTTTGCCCGATTCCAATATTTTCGTGTGCTATAGCCCACGTTTTTCGAGTGGGCCCGGGGCCCCAGACCCTGATCGCCTAAAATTTTTCCGGGCCATCAAATACGACCTAAGGTACCATAGTCACCGCCCAACCATGACCGTTCCTCACTTATTTGAGTTTTACAGCTATAAAACTAAAATTCCGCCCGATTCCCATATTTTCGTGGGTTATAGCCCATGCCTTCCCAGTGTGCAAGGCCCCCGGACCCAGATCGCCTAAAGTTTTTCTGGGCCATAAATACGACCTAAGGAACCATAGTCACCGCCCTGCCATGACCTTTCCACATTTTTTGCGTTTTATGGCCAAAAAATGAGAATTCCGCCCGATTCCTATATTTTCGTGTGCATTATCCCATGCCTTCCGAGTGGGCCCAGGCACCCCAGACCCAGATCGCCTAAAATTATTCCGGGCCATCAAATACGACCTAAGGTACAATAGTCACCACCCCGCCATGACCGTGCCTCATATTTTTGTGTTTTACGGCAAAATAAATAGAATTCCGCTCGATTGCCATATTTTCATGTGCTATTGCCCACGCCTTCAGAGTGGGCCCGGGCCCCCCGGACCCCGATAGCCTAAAATATTTTCGGGCCATCAAATACGACCTAAGGTACCATAGTCACCGTCTGCCATGACCGTTCCTCATTTATTTGCGTTTTATAGCAAAAAAACTAGAATTTCGCCCGATTCCCATATTTTCGTGTGCAATACCACATGCCTTCCGAGTGGGCCTGGCCCCCCGGACCCTGATCGCCTAAAATTTTTTCAAGCAATTAAATACGACCTAAGGAACAATTGTTATCGCCTCGCGATGATCGTTCCTCATTTTTTTGCATTTTACGGCCAAACAACAAGAATTTCGCCCGATTCCCACATTTTTCTGTGCTATAGCCCCCGCCTTCCTAGTGGCAGGGGACCACAGACCCGAATCGACAAAAAATTTTCCGGGCCATCAAATACGACCTAAGGAACCATAGTCACCTCCCCACCATGACCGTTCCTCATAGTTTTAGGTTTTCAGCCAAAACACTAGAATTCCTCCACATTCCCATATTTTTGTGTGCTATAGCCCATGCCTTCCGAGTGGGCTAGGGCCCCCCGGACCCCCGATCGCCTAAAACTTTTCCGGGCCATCAAATAAGACCCAATGAACCATAGTCACTGCCCCGCCATGACCGTTCCTCATTTGTTTGCGTTTTACAGCCAAAAAACTAGAATTCTGCCCGATTCCCATATTTTTGTGTGCTATAGCCCCCGCCTTCCTAGTGGGCCCGGGCCCCCTTGACCCCGATCGCCTAAAAATTTTTGGGCCATGAAATACAACATAAGGAACCATAGTTACCTCCCCACCATGATCGTTCCTCGTTTTTTTTTTGCATTTTACAGCTAAAAAACTCGAATTCCGCCCTATTAGCTTATTTTCGTGTGTTATTGCCCACGCCTTCCCAGTGGGCCCAGGCCCCAGGACTCCGATCGCCTAAAACTTTTTCGGGCCATCAAATACGACCTAAGGTACCATAGTCACCGCCCCGCCATGACTGTTCTTCATTTATTTGCATTTTACGGTTAAAAAACTAGAACTCCGCCCGATTCCCATATTTTCGTGTGCTATAGCCCACGCCTTCCCAGTGGGCCCGGGCCCCCCGGACCCTGATCGCCTAAAAATTTTTCGGGCCATCAAATACGACCTAAAATACTATAGTCACCGCCCCGCCATGACCGTTCCTCATTTATTTGCGTTTTACGGTAAAAACAATTAGGATTCCGCCTCATTCTCATATTTTCGCATGCTATAGCCCACGCCTTCCGAGTGTGCCCGGGGTCCCCGGAACCGGATCGCATAAAATTTTTCGGGCAATCAAATACGACCTAAGGAGCCATAGTCACCGCCCCGCAATGACCTTTCCTCATTTTTTGCGTTTTATGGCCAAAAAACTAGAATTCCGCCCGATTTCCATATTTTCGTGTGTTATATCCCATGCCTTTCGAGTGGTCCCGGGCCCCCCGGACCCCGATCGCCTAAAATTATTCCGGGCCATCAAATACAACCTAAGGTACCATAGTCACCACCCCGCAATGACCGTGCCTCATTTTTTTGTGTTTTACGGCAAAAGAAATAGAATTCCGCTCGATTCCCATATTCTCGTGTGCTATATCCCACGCCTTCTGAGTGGGCCCGGGCCCCAGATCGCCTAAAAATTTTTTGGGCCATCAAATACAACCTAAGGAACCATAGTCACCGCCCCGCTATGACCTTTCCTCATTTTTTGCGTTTTATGGGCAAAAAACTAGAATTCCGCCTGATTCCCATATTTTCGTGTGCTATATCCCACGCCTTCCGAGTGAGCCCGGGCCCCCAGACCTTGATAGCCTAAATTTTTTCCGGGCCATGAAATAAGACCTAAGGTACCATAGTCACCGCCCCGCCATGATCGTGCCTAATTGTTTTGTGTCTTACGGCAAAAAAACTAGAATTCCGCTCGATTCCCATATTTTCGTGTGTTATAGCCCACGCCTTCCCAGTGTAAAGGGTCCCCGGACCCAGATCGCCTAAAAAAATTTTGGGCCGTCAAATACGACCTATGGAATCATAGTCACCGCCCCGCTATGACCTTTCCTCGTTTTTTGCATTTTATGGCCAAAAAACAAGAATTTCGCACGATTCCCATATTTTCGTATGCTATAGCCCACGCCTTCCGAGTGGGCCCGGGCCCCCGGACCCCGATTGCATAAAATTTTTCCGAGCCATGAAATATGACCTAAGATACCATAGTCACCGCCCCACCATGACCGTGCCTAATTGTTTTGTGTCTTACGGCAAAAAAACTAGAATTCCTCCCGATTTCCATATTTTCGTGTGCTATAGCCCACGCCTTCCGAGTGGGCCCGTGCACCACAAACCCCGATCGCCTAAAAATAATCTGGGCCATTAAATACGACCTGAGGAACCATTATTATTGCCCTGCCATGACCGTTCTTCATATTTTTGCATTTTATGGCCAAAAAACTAAATTCCGCCCAATTCCCTTATTTTCTTGTGCTATAGCCCATGCCTTCCGAGTGGGCCCGGGCCCCCAGACCTCGTTCACCTAAAAAAAATTGTGCAATCAAATACGACCTAAGGAACCATAGTCACCTCCTCGCCATGACCGTTCCTCATTTATTTGTGTTTTACGCCAAAAAAAACTAGAATTCCGCCCGATTCACATATTTTCGTGCGCTATAGCCCATGAATTCCTAGTGTGCAGGGCCCCCGGACCCAGATCGCCTAAAAATTTTCTGGGCCATCCAAATACGACCTAAGGAACCATAGTCACCGCCCCGCAATGACATTTCCTCATTTTTTGCGTTGTAAAGCCAAAAAACTAGAATTCCGCCCGATTCCCATATTTTCGTGTGATATAGCCCACGCCTTCCAAGTGGTCCTAGGACCCCCAAACCCCGATCGCCTAAAATTTTCTCGGGCCATCAAATACGACTTAAGGAACAATAGTCACCGCCCTGCCATGACCTTTTCTTCTTTTTTTGCGTTATACGGCCAAAAACCTAGAATTCCGCCTAATAACCTTATTTTCATGTGCTATAGCCCACGCCTTCCAGTGTGCAGGGCCCCCGGACCTAGATCGCCTAAAAAATTTTGGGGCCATCAAATACGACCTACGGAACCATAGTTACCGCCCCGCTATGACCTTTCCTCGTCTTTTGCGTTTTATGGTTAAAAACTAGAATTCCGCCTGATTCCCATATTTTCGTGTGCTATATCCCACGCCTTCCGAGTGGCCTAAAAATATTCCAGGCCATCAAATACGACGTAAGGTACCATAGTCACCACCACGCCATAACCGTGCTTCATTTTTTTGCGTTTTACGGCAAAAGAAATAGATTTCCGCCCGATTGCCATATTTTCGTGTGCAATAGCTCACGCCTTCTGAGTGGGCCCGGGCCCCTCGGACCCCGATATCCTAAAAATTTTTCGGGCCATCAAATATGACCTAAGTACCATAGTCACCACCCCGCCATGACCGTTCCTCATCTATTTGCGTTTTACGGCAAAAAAAACTATAATTCCGCCTGATTCTCATATTTTCGTGTGCTATTACCCACGCCTTCCGAGTGGGCCGGGCCCCCAGACCCCGATCGGCTAAAATGTTTGCGGGCCATCAAATACGGTCTAAGGAACCATAGTAAGCGCCCCGCCATGACCGTTCCTCATTCTTTTGCGTTTTACGGCAAAAGAAATAAAATTTTGCCCGATTCCAATATTTTCGTGTGCTATAGCCCACGTTTTTCGAGTGGGCCCGGGGCCCCAGACCCTGATCGCCTAAAATTTTTCCGGGCCATCAAATACGACCTAAGGTACCATAGTCACCGCCCAACCATGACCGTTCCTCACTTATTTGAGTTTTACAGCTATAAAACTAAAATTCCGCCCGATTCCCATATTTTCGTGTGTTATAGCCCATGCCTTCCCAGTGTGCAAGGCCCCCGGACCCAGATCGCCTAAAGTTTTTCTGGGCCATAAATACGACCTAAGGAACCATAGTCACCGCCCTGCCATGACCTTTCCACATTTTTTGCGTTTTATGGCCAAAAAATGAGAATTCCGCCCGATTCCTATATTTTCGTGTGCATTATCCCATGCCTTCCGAGTGGGCCCAGGCACCCCAGACCCAGATCGCCTAAAATTATTCCGGGCCATCAAATACGACCTAAGGTACAATAGTCACCACCCTGCCATGACCGTGCCTCATATTTTTGTGTTTTACGGCAAAATAAATAGAATTCCGCTCGATTGCCATATTTTCATGTGCTATTGCCCACGCCTTCAGAGTGGGCCCGGGCCCCCCGGACCCCGATAGCCTAAAATTTTTTCGGGCCATCAAATACGACCTAAGGTACCATAGTCACCGTCCGCCATGACCGTTCCTCATTTATTTGCGTTTTATAGCAAAAAAACTAGAATTTCGCCCGATTCCCATATTTTCGTGTGCAATACCACACGCCTTCCGAGTGGGCCTGGCCCCCCGGACCCTGATCGCCTAAAATTTTTTCAAGCAATTAAATACGACCTAAGGAACAATTGTTATCGCCTCGCGATGATCGTTCCTCATTTTTTAGCATTTTACGGCCAAACAACAAGAATTTCGCCCGATTCCCACATTTTTCTGTGCTATAGCCCCCGCCTTCCTAGTGGCAGGGGACCACAGACCCGAATCGACAAAAAATTTTCCGGGCCATCAAATACGACCTAAGGAACCATAGTCACCTCCCCACCATGACCGTTCCTCATAGTTTTAGGTTTTCAGCCAAAACACTAGAATTCCTCCACATTCCCATATTTTTGTGTGCTATAGCCCATGCCTTCCGAGTGGGCTAGGGCCCCCCGGACCCCCGATCGCCTAAAACTTTTCCGGGCCATCAAATAAGACCCAATGAACCATAGTCACTGCCCCGCCATGACCGTTCCTCATTTGTTTGCGTTTTACAGCCAAAAAACTAGAATTCTGCCCGATTCCCATATTTTTGTGTGCTATAGCCCCCGCCTTCCTAGTGGGCCCGGGCCCCCTTGACCCCGATCGCCTAAAAATTTTCGGGCCATGAAATACAACATAAGGAACCATAGTTACCTCCCCACCATGATCGTTCCTCGTTTTTTTTTTTGCATTTTACAGCTAAAAAGCTCGAATTCCGCCCTATTAGCTTATTTTCGTGTGTTATTGCCCACGCCTTCCCAGTGGGCCCAGGCCCCAGGACTCCGATCGCCTAAAACTTTTTCGGGCCATCAAATACGACCTAAGGTACCATAGTCACCGCCCCGCCATGACTGTTCTTCATTTATTTGCATTTTACGGTTAAAAAACTAGAACTCCGCCCGATTTCCATATTTTCGTGTGCTATAGCCCACGCCTTCCCAGTGGGCCCGGGCCCCCCGGACCCTGATCGCCTAAAAATTTTTCGGGCCATCAAATACGACCTAAAATACTATAGTCACCGCCCCGCCATGACCGTTCCTCATTTATTTGCGTTTTACGGTAAAAACAATTAGGATTCCGCCTCATTCTCATATTTTCGCATGCTATAGCCCACGCCTTCCGAGTGTGCCCGGGGTCCCCGGAACCGGATCGCATAAAATTTTTCGGGCAATCAAATACGACCTAAGGAACCATAGTCACCGCCCCGCAATGACCTTTCCTCATTTTTTGCGTTTTATGGCCAAAAAACTAGAATTCCGCCCGATTTCCATATTTTCGTGTGTTATATCCCATGCCTTTCGAGTGGTCCCGGGCCCCCCGGACCCCGATCGCCTAAAAATTTTCGGGATAAGAAATATGACCTAGGGAACCATAGTTAGCTCCCCGCCATGATCGTTCCTCATTTTGTTTGTGTTTTACGGCTAAAAAATTAGAATTCCGCCCTATTACCTTATTTTCGTGTGTTATTGCCCACGCCTTCCGTGTGGGCCCAGGCCCCAAGACTCCGATCGCCTAAAACTTTTTCGGGCCATCAAATACGATCTAAGGTACCATAGTCACCGCCCCGCCATTACCGTTCCTCATTTATTTGCGTTTTACGGTAAAACAAACTAGAACTCCGCCCGATTCCCATATTTTCGTGTGCTATAGCCCACGCCTTACCAGTGGGCCTGGGCCCCCCGGACCCTGATCGCCTAAAAAATTTCCGGGCCATCAAATACGACCTAAGGTACTATAGTCACCACCCCGCCATGACCGTTCCTCATTTATTTGCGTTTTACGGTAAAAACAATTAGAATTCTGCCCGATTCCCATATTTTCGTGTGCTATAGCCCACGCCTTCCGAGTGGGCCGGGGCCCCTCGGGCCCCGATCGTCTAAAAAATTTTCTGGGCCATCAAATACGACCTAAGGATCCATAGTCACCGCCTCGCCATGACCGTTCCTCATTTATTTTCGTTTTATGGCAAAAAAATTAGAATTCCGCCCGATTCCCATATTATCGTGTGCTATAGCCCCCCCTTCCCAGTGTGTAGGACCCCTGGACCCGGATCACCTAAAATATTTTCTCACCATCAAATACGACCTAAGGAACCACATTCACCGCCCCGCAATAACCTTTCCTCGTTCTTTGCGTTTTACGGCCAAAAAATAAGAATTTCGCCCGATTCCCATATTTTCGTGGGCTATAGCCCATGCCTTCCGAGTGGCCCAGGACCCCCGGACCCCAATCACCTAAAAATTTTTTGTGCCATCAAATACGACCTAAGGAACCATAGTCACCGTCCTGCCATGATCATTCCTCATATTTTCGTGTGTTATAGCCCACGCCTTCCGAGTGGGCCCGGGCCCCTTAACCCCGATCGCTTAAAATTATTCAGGGACATCTAATATGACCAAAGGTACCATAGTCACTGCCCCTCCATGACCGTTCCTCATTTATTTGCGTTTTATTGAAAAATAACTAGAATTCTGCCTCATTCCCAAATTTTCATGTGCTATAGCCCTCGCTTTCCGAGTGGGCCCGGGCGCCCCGAACCCGGATCGCCTAAATTTTTTTCGGGCCATCAAATACGACCTAAGGAACCATAGTCACTGCCTTGCCATCACCGTTCCTAGTGTTTTGCATTTTACGGCCAAATAACTAGCATTCCGCTCGATTCCCATATTTTCGTGTGCTATAGCCCACGCATTCCCTGTGGGCAGGGCCCTCAGACCCGGATAACCTAAAATTTTTACGGGCCATCAAATATGACCTAAGGAACCATAGTCACAGCCCCACCCTAACCGTTCCTTGTTATTTTGCGCTTTACGGCATAAAAACTATAATTCTGCCCGATTCCCATATTTTCGTGTGCTATAGCCCACGCCTTCCGAGCGTGCCCGGGGTCCCCGGAACCGGATCGCCTAAAATATTTCCAGGCCATCATATACAACTTAAGGAACCATAGTCACCGCCCCGCCATGACCGTTCCTCATGTTTTTTGCGTTTTACGGCCAAACAACAAGAATTCCGCCTGATTCCTATATGTTCGTGTGCTATAGCCGATGCCTTCCTAGTGGGCAGGGGGCCCTTGAACCGAATCGGCAAAATCTTTTTCTGGGCCACCAAATACGACCTAAGAAACCATAGTCACCGTCCCGCCCTGACCATTCCTCATAGTTTTGCATTTTCAGCCAAAACAGTAGAATTTCGCCACATTCCAATATTTTCGTGTGCTATAGACCATGCCTTCCAAGTGGGCTCGGGCCCCCCGCACCCCCGATCGCCTAAAAAATTTTCGGGCTATAAAATAAGACCTAAGGAACCATAGTCACTGCCCCTCCATGACCGTTCCTCATTTGTTTGCGTTTTATGGCCAAAAAACTAGAATTCCGTCTGATTCTCATATTTTCGTATGCTATAGCCCATACCTTTCGAGTGGGCCCGGGCCCCCGACCCCGATCACCTAAAATTTTCCGGGCCATGAAATACGATCTAAGGAACTATAGTTACCTCCCCGTCATGATCGTTCCTCATTTTTTTGCGTTTTACGGCCAAAAAACTAGAATTCCGCCCTATTACCATATTTTCGTGTGCTACAACCCACGCCTTCCCAGTGGGCCCCCCAAACCCGGATAGCCTAAAACTTTTTCGGGCGATGAAATATGACCTAAGAAACCATAGTTTTTGCCCTGCCATGACCGTTCCTCGCTTTTGGCATTTTACGGCCAAAAAACTAGAATTCCACCCGATTCCCATATTATCGTGTGCTATAGCCAACGCCTTCCAAGTGGGACCGGGCCCCCCAGACCCCAATCGCCTAAAATTTTCTAGGCCATCAAATACGACCTAAGGTACCATAGTCACCGCCCTGCCATGACCGTTCCTTATTTATTTGCGTTTTACGACAAACAAACTAGAATTTTGCCAAAATTCCCAGATTTTCGTGTGCTATAGCCTACGCCTTCCCAATGTGCAAGGCCCCCCGGACCCGGATAGCCTAAAGTTTTTCTTGGCCAACAAATACGACCTAAGGAACCATAGTCACCGCCCCGCCATGATCGTTCCTCATTTTTTGCATTTTACGACCAAACAACAAGAATTCCGCCCGATTCACATATTTTCGTGTGCTATAGCCCACGCCTTCCCAGTGGGCAGGGCCCCCCAGACCCGAATCGACAAATATTTTTGCGGGCAATCAAATACAACCTAAGGAACCATAGTCACTGCCCCGCCATGACCGTTCCTCATAGTTTTGCATTTTCGGCCAAAAAACTAGAATTCCGGCAAATTCCCATATTTTCGTGTGTTATAGCCCATGTCTTTCGAGTGGGCTCGGGTCCCCCGGACCCCCGATCGCATAAAATTTTCCTGGCCAACAAATACGATCTAAGGAACCATAGTCACCGCCTTGCCATGAAAGTTCCTTGTTTCTTTCGCATTATACGGCTAAAAAACTAGAATTCCGCATGATTCCCATATTTTCGTCTACTATAGCCCACTCCTTCCGAGTGGGCCCGGGCCCCCAGACCATGATCGCCTAAAATTATTCGGGCCATGAAATACGATCTAAGGAACCATAGTTACCTCCCTGCCATGATCGTTCCTCTTTTTTTGCGTTTTACGGCCAAAAAACTAGAATTCCGCCCAATTACCATATTTTCGTGTGCTACAGCCCACGCCTTCCCAGTGGGTCCCCCAAACCCGGATAGCCTAAAAAATTTTCGGGCCATGAAATACGACCTAAAGAACCATAGTTATCGCCCTGCCATGACCGTTCCTCGCTTTTTGCATTTTACGGCCAAAAAACTAGAATTCTGCCCGATTTCCATATTTTCGTGTGCTATATCCAACGCCCTACGAGTGGGACCGGGCCCCCCGGACCCCGATAGCCTAAAATTTTTCGGGCCATCAAATACGACCTAAGGTACCATAGTCACCGCCCTGCCATGACCGTTCCTCATTTATTTGCGTTTTACGGCAATACAACTAGACTTTTGCCAAAATTCCCATATTTTCGTGTGCTATAGCCTACACCTTCCCACTGTGCAAGGCCCCCCGGACCCGGATCTCCTAAAATTTTTCCTGGCCATCAAATACGACCTAAGGAACCATAGTCACTGCCCCGCCATGGCCGTTCCTCATTTATTTGTGTTTTATGACAAAACAACTAGAATTTTGCCCGATTGCCATATTTTCGTGTGCTATAGCCCACGCCTACCCAGTGTGCAGGGGCCCCGGAACCCGAATCGCCTAAAATTTTTCCGGGCCAAACAAATACGACCTAAGGAACCATAGTCACTGCCCCGCCATGATCTTTCCTCATATTTTTTGTTTTATGGCCAAAAAACTAGAATTCCACCCAATTCCCATATTTTCGTGTGCTACACGCCTTCCGAATGGGCCTGGGGCCCCCGGAACAGAATCACCTAACATATATGTCCTAGGGAACCATAGGCACCTCTCCGCCATGACCGTTCCTCATATTTTTGCGTTTTACGACCAAACAACAATAATTCTGCCCGATTCCCATATTTTCGTGTGCTTTAGCCCACGCCTTCCCAATGGGCAGGGCCCCCCGGACCCGAATCGACAAATATCTTTGCGGGCCATCAAATATGACCTAAAGAACCATAGTCACCGCCTCGTCATGAACATTCCTCATAGTTTTGCGTTTTCGGCCAAAAGACTAGAATTCCGCCACATTCCCATATTTTCGTGTGCTATAGCCCACGCCTTCCCACTGTGCAAGGCCCCCCGGACCCAGATCGCCTAAAACTTTTCCAGGCCATCAAATACGACCTAAGGAACCATAGTCACCGCCCTGCCATGACCATTCCTTATTTATTTGTGTTTTACGGCAAAAAAACTAGAATTCCGCCCGATTCCCATATTTTCGTGTGTTATAGCCCACGCCTACCCAATGCGCAGGGCCCCCCGGACCCGAATCGCCTAAAAATTTTTCGGGCCATCAAATACGACCTAAGGAACCATAGTCACCGCCCCTCCATGAACTTTCCTCGTTTTTTGCATTTTATAGCCTAAAAACTAGAATTCCGCCCCGATTCCCATATTTTCGTGTGCAATAGCCCATGCTTCCGAGTGGGGCAGGGGGCCCCCGGAACCGGATCGCCTAACATTTTTCAGGGCCATCATATACGACCTAAGGAACCATAGTCACTGCCCCGCCATGATCGTTCCTTGTTTTATTGCGTTATACGGCTAAAAAACTAGAATTTCGCATGATTCCCATATTTTCGTCTGCTATAGCCCACACCTTCCGAGTGGGCCCGAGCCCCCAGACCATGATCGCCTAAAATTTTTCGGGCCATGAAATATGATCTAAGGAACCATAGTTACCTCCCTGCCATGATCGTTTCTCATTTTTTTACGTTTTACGGCCAAAAAACTAGAATTTCGCCCAATTACCATATTTTCGTGTGCTACAGCCCACGCCTTCCCAGTGGGTCTCCCAAACCCGGATAGCCTAAAATTTTTTCGGGCCATGAAATACGACCTAAAGAACCATAGTTATCGCCCTGCCATGACCGTTCCTCACTTTTTGCATTATACGGCCAAAAAACTAGGATTCTGCCCGATTCCCATATTTTCGTGTGCTATATCCAACGCCTTACGAGTGGGACCGGGCCACCCGGACCCGGATCGCCTAAATTTTTTTCGGTCCATCAAATACGACCTAAGGAACCATAGTCACTGCCTCGCCATCACCGTTCCTAGTGTTTTGCATTTTACGACCAAACAACAAGAATTCCGCGCGATTCACATATTTTCGTGTGCTATAGCCCACGCCTTTCCCGTAGGCAGGGCGCCCCAGACCCGAATCGACAAATATTTTTGCAGGCCATAAAATATGACCTAAGGAACCATAGTCACTGCCCCTCCATGACCGTTCCTCATAGTTTTGCGTTTTCTGCCAAAAAACTAGAATTCCGACAAATTCCCATATTTTCGTGTGCTATAGCCCATGCCTTCCGAGTAGGCTCGGGTCCCCCGGACCCCCGATCGCCAAAAAGTTTTTCGAGCTATCAAATACGACCTAAGGAACCATAGTCACCACCCCGCCATGAAAGTTCCTCGTTTCTTTTGCATTTTACGGCCAAAAAACTAGAATTCTGCCCTATTCCCATATTTTTGTGTGCTATAGCCCATGCCTTCCGAGTGGGCCCAGGCCCCCCAGACCCCGATCGCCTAAAATTTTTCCAGGACATGAAATACAACCTAAGGAACCATAGTTACTGACCCGCCATGATCGTTCCTCGTTGTTTTGAGTTTTGCGGCCAAAAAACTAGAATTCCGCCTGATTACCATATTTTCGTTTGCTATAGCCCACGCCTTCCCAGTGGGCCACCCCTAACCCGGATAGCCTAAAAAATTTTTGGGCCATCAAATACGACCTAAGGTACCATAGTCACTGCCCTGCCATGACCGCTCCTTATTTATTTGTGTGTTACGGCAAAAAAACTAGAATTGCGCATATTTTCATGTGCTATAGCCCATGCCTTCCCACAGTGCAAGGCCCCCTGATCCAGATCGTCTAATATTTTTCAGGGCCATCAAATACTGCCTAAGGAACCATTGTCTCCGCCCCGCCTTGACCCTTACTCGTTTTTTGCATTTTATGGCCAAAAAACTAGAATTCCGTCTGATTCCCATATTTTCGTGTGCTATATCTCACGTCTTCCGAGTAGGCCCGGGCCCCCTTACCCCGATCGCCTAAAGTTTGTTCGGACCATCAAATACGACCAAAGGTACCATAGTCACTGCCCTGCCATGACCGTGCCTCATTTGTTTTGCGTTTTACGGCAAAAAAACTCGAATTCCGCTCGATTCCCATATTTTCGTGTGCTATAGCCCAAGCCTTCCGAGTGGGATCGGGACCCCCGGACCCCGATCGCCTAAAATTTTTCCGTGCCATCAAATACGACCTAAGGTACCATAGTCACCGCGCCGCCATGACCGTTCCTTGTTTTATTGCGTTTTACGGCCAAAAAGCTAGAATTCCGCCCGATTCCCATATTTTTGTGTGCTATAGCCCACGCCTTCCTAGTGGGCAGGGCCCCCCGGACCCGTATCACCTAAAAATTTTTCGGGCCATCAAATACGAACTAAGGTACCATAGACACCGCCCCGCCATGACCTTCCTCACTTTTTGCATTTTATGGCCAAAAAACTAGAATTCTGCCCGATTACCATATTTTTGTGTGCTATAGCCCACGCCTTCCGAGTGGGCCGGGCCCACGGACCCCAATCGCCTAAAAAAATTTTGGGCCATCAAATAGAACATATGGAACCATAGTCACCGCCCCGCCATGACCGTTCCTCACATTTTTGTGTGTTGTAACCCACGCCATCCAAGTGGACCCGGGCCCCCTGACCCCGATCGCCTAAAATGTTTTCGGGCCATCAAATAAGACCAAAGGTACCATAATCACTGCCCCACCATGACCGTTTCTTATTTATTTGCATTTTACGGCAATAAAACTAGAATTCCGCCCGATTACCATATTTTCGTGTGCTATAGCCCACGCCTTCCCAGTAGTCCCCCCAAACCCGGATCGCCTAAAAAAATTTTGGGCCATCAAATACGACCTAATGTACCATATTCACCGCCCTACCATGACCGTTCCTTTTTTATTTGCGTTTTACGAAATAAAAACTAGAATTGCGCCCGATTCCCATATTTTCGTGTGCTACATCCCATGCCTTCCCACTATGCAAGGCCCCCGGATCCAGATCGCCTAAATTTTTTTTGGGCCATCAAATACGACCTAAGGAACCATAGTCACCACCCAACCATGACCTTTCCTCATTTATTAGAGTTTTACAGCAAAAACAATAAGAATTCCGCCCGATTCCCATATTTTCGTATGCTATAGCCCACGCCTTCCCAGTGTGTAGTGCCCCCCGGACCCGGATCGCCTTAAATATTTTCGGGCCATCAAATATGACCTAAGGAACCATAGTCACCACCCCGCCATGACCTTTCCTCATTTTTTGTGTTTTACGGCCAAAAAATTAGAATTCCGCCCGATTCCCATGTTTTCGTGTGCTATAACCCACGCCTTCCGAGTGGGCCAGGGCCCCCGGACCCCAATTGCCTAAAATTTTTCTGGGCCATCAAATACGACCTAAGGAACCATAGTCACCACCCCGCCACGACCGTTCCTTACATTTTTGTGTGTTATAGGCCACGCCTTCCGAGTGGGCCCGGGCCCCGAACCCCGATAGCCTAAAATGTTTCCGGGCCATCAAATATGACCTAAGGTACCATAGTCACTGCCCCGCCATGACCCTTCCTCATTTATTTATGTTTTAAGGCAAAATAACTAGAATTCCGCCCGATTCCCATATTTTCGTGTGCTATAGGCCACGCCTTCCGTGTGGGCCCGGGCTCCCCGTACCCGCATCGCCTAAAAATTTTTCGGGACATCAAATACGACCTAAGGATCCATAGTTACTGCCCCCGCCATGACCGTTCCTTATATTTTTGCATTTTACGGCCAAAAAATAAGAATTCCGAGCGATTCCCATATTTTCGTGTGTTATAGCCCACGTCTTCCGAGTGCGCCTAGGCACCACGGACCCGATCACCTAAAAATATTCCAAGCCATTAAATACGACCTAAGGAACAATAGTTATTATCCCGCCATGATCGTTCCTCATTTTTTGCGTTTTATGGCAAAAAAACTAGAATTCCGCCCGATTCCCATATTTTTGTGTGCTATAGCCCACACCTTACAAGTGGGCCCGGGCCACCCGGACCCAGATCGCCTAAAAATTTTCCGGGCCATCAAATACGACCTAAGGAACCATAGTCATTGCCCCGCCATGATATTTTCTCGCTTTTTTGCGTTTTACGGCCAAAAAACTAGAATTCCGCTAGATTCCTATATTTTCGTGTGCTATAGCCCACGCATTTCGAGTGGGCCTGCCCCCCGGCCCCCGATCGCCTAAAATTTTCTAGGGCCATCAAATACGACCTAAGGTACCATAGTCACTACCCCGCCATGACCGTTCCTCATTTATTTACGTTTTACGGTAAAAAAACTAATATTCCGCCCGATTCCGATATTTTCATATGATATATCCCATGCCTTCCCAGTGTGCAGGGCCCCCCGACCCAGATCGCCTAAAATTTTTCTGGGCCAGCTTATACGACCTAAGGAACCACAGTCACCGCCCTGCCATGACCTTTTCTCATTTTTTGAGTTTTATGGATAAAAACTAGAATTCCGCTCGATTCCCATATTTTCGTGTGGTATATCCCACGCCTTCCGAGTGGGCCCGAGTACCCCGGAACCCGGTCACCTAAAATTTTTACGGGCCATTAAATATGACCTAAGGTACCATATTCACCGCCCCGCCATAATCGTGCCTCATGATTTTGTGCTTTACGGCAAAAAACTAGAATTCTGCCTGATTCCCATATTATCGTGGGCTATAGCCCACGCTTTCCGAGTAGGCCCGGGCCCCTCGGAACCCGATCGTCTAAAATTTTTTCGGGCAAGAAAATATGACCTAAGGAACCATAGTCACTGTACCGCCATGATCGTTCCTCGGCTTTTGCGTTTTACGGCAAAAAACTAGAATTTCGCCCGATTCAATATTTTTGTGTGCTATAGCCCACTCCTTACGAGTGGGCCCAGGCCCCCGGACCCAGATCGCCTAAATTTTTTCCGGGCCATCAGATACGACCTAAGGAACCATAGTCACCGCCCCGCCATGATATTTTCTCGCTTTTTTGCGTTTTACGTCCAAAAAACTAGAATTTCCCCCGATTCCCATATTTTTTTGTGCTATAGCCCACGCCTTACGAGTGGGCCCGGGCACCCGGACCCAGATCACCTAAAATTTTTCCGGGCCATCAGATACGGCCTAAGGAACCATAGTCACCGCCCCGCCATGATCTTTCCTCCTTTTTTGCGTTTTATGGCCAAAAAACTAAAATTCTGCCCGATTCCCATATTTTCGTGTGCTATAGCCCATGCCTTCCGAGTGGGCCCGGAGCCCCCAGAACCAGATCTCCTAAAATTTTTCCAGGCCATCATATACGACCTAAGGAACCATAGTTACCGCCCCGCCATGACCGTTCCTCATTTTTTTGCGTTTTACGACCAAACAACAAGAATTCCGCCCAATTCACATATTTTCGTGTGCTATAGCCCACGCCTTCCCTGTGGGCAGGGGCCCCTGGACCCGAATCGACAAATTTTTTTTGGGCCATCAAATACGACTTAAGGAACCATAGTCACTGCCCTGCCATGACCATTCCGCATAGTTTTGCGTTTTCGGCCAAAAAACTAGAATTTCGGCAAATTCCCATATTTTCGTGTGCTATAACCCATGCCTTCCGAGTGGGCTCGGGTCCCCCGGACCCCCGATCGCCTAAAAATTTTTCGGGCCATCAAATACGACCTAAGGAACGATAGTCACCGCCCCGCCATGAAAGTTCCTCATTTCTTTTGCATTTTACGGCCAAAAAACTAGAATTCCGCCTGATTACCATATTTTCTTGTGCTATAGCCCATGCCTTGCGAGTGGGCCCGGGCCCACCAGAATTGGATCGCCTAAAAAAATTTTGAGCCATCAAATACGATCTAAGGAACCATAGTCACTGCCTCGCCATGACTGTTCCTCATTTGTTTGCGTTTTACAGCCAAAAAACTTGAATTCCGCCCGATTCCCATATTTTCGTGTGCTATAGCCCACGCCTTCCGTTTGGGCCCAGGCCCCCCAGACCCCGATCGCCTAAAACCTTTCTAGGACATGAAATACGACCTAAGGAACCATAGTTACCGACCCGCCATGATCGTTCCTCATTTTTTTGAGTTTTGCGGTCAAAAAACTAGAATTCCGCCCGATTACCATATTTTCGTTTGGTATAGCCCACGTCTTCCCAGTGGGCCACCCCTAACCCGGATAGCCTAAAATTTTTCGAGCCATCAAATACGACCTAAATTACCATAGTCACCGCCCTGCCATGACCGTTCCTCATTTATTTGCGTGTTACGGCAAAAAAACTAGAATTGCGCCCGATTCCCATATTTTCGTGTGCTATAGCCCACGCCTTCCCACTGTACAAGGCCCCCTGATCCAAATCGCCTAATATTTTTTAGGGCCATCAAATACAGCCTAAGGAACCATAGTCTCCACCCCGCCTTGCCCTTTACTCATTTTTTGCATTTTATGGCCAAAACACTAGAATTCCGTCTAATTCTCATATTTTCGTGTGCTATATCCCACGCCTTCCGAGTAGGCCAGGGCCCCCTGGCCCCGATCGCCTAAAATTTTTCCAGACCATCAAATACGATCAAAGGTACCATAGTCACCGCCCCGCCATGACCGTGCCTCATTTGTTTTGCGTTTTACGGTAAACAAACTAGAATTCCGTCCGATTCCCATATTTTCGTGTGCTATAACCCACGCCTTCCGAGTGGGCCCGGGCCCCCAGACCCCGATCGCCTAAATATTTTCCAGGCCATAAAATAGGACCTAAGGAACCATAGGTACCACCCCGCCATGAAATAAAAACTAGAATTGCGCCCGATTCCTATATTTTCGTGTGCTACATCCCATGCCTTCCCACTATGCAAGGCCCCCGCATCCAGATCGCCTAAAATTTTTCTGGGCCATCAAATACGACCTAAGGAACCATAGTCACCACCCCACCATGACCTTTCCTCATTTATTAGTGTTTTACGGCAAAAATATAAGAATTCCGCCCGATTCCCATATTTTCGTGTGCTATAGCCCACGCCTTCCTAGTGTGTAGGGCCCCCCGGACCCGGATCGCCTTAAATATTTTCGGGCCATCAAATACGACCTAAGGAACCATAGTCACCACCCCGCCATGACCTTTCCTCATTTTTTGTGTTTTACGGCCAAAAAACTAGAATTTCGCCAGATTCCCATATTTTCGTGTGCTATAACCCACGCCTTCCGAGTGGGACAGGGCCCCCGGACCCCAATCGCCTAAAATTTTTCTGGGCCATCAAATACGACCTAAGGAACCATAGTCACCGCCCCGCCATGACCGTTCCTTACATTTTCGTATGTTATAGGCCACGTCTTCCGAGTGGGCCCAGGCCCCGAACCCCGATAGTCTAAAATGTTTCCGGGCAATCAAATACGACTTAAGGTACCATATTACAGGCCCCACCATGAACGTTCCTCATTTATTTACGTTTTAAATCAAAATAACTAGAATTCCGCCCGATACCCATATTTTCGTGTACTTAGCCCACGCCTTCCGAGTGGGCCCGGGCTCCCCATACCCGGATCGCCTAAAATTGTTTCGAGCCATCAAATAAGACCTAAGGAACCATAGTTATCCCCCCCCCCCACCATGACCTTTCCTTATATTTTTGCATTTTACAGCCAAAAAACAAGAATTTCGTGCGATTCCCATATTTTCGTGTGCTATATCCCACGCCTTCCGAGTGGGCCCGGGCCCTATGGACCCGATCGCCTAAAAATATTCTGGGTCATTAACTATGACCTAAGGAACCATAGTTATCGCCCCGCCATGACCGTTCCTCGTTGATTTGCATTTTACGGCCAAAAAATTAGAATTCCGCCCGATTCCCATATTGTCTTGTGCTATAGCCCATGCCTTTTGAGTGGGCCTGGGTCCCCCAGACCCGATCAACTAAAAAGTTTTTCGGGCCATCAGATACGACCTAAGGAACCATAGTCACCGCCCCGCAATGACATTTTCTCGCTTTTTTGTGTTTTACGGCAAAAAAACTAGAATTCCGCCAGATTCCCATATTTTCGTGTGCTATAGCCCACGCCTTTCGAGCGGGCCCGCCCCCGGCCCCCGATTGCCTAAAATTTTTTAGGGTCATCAAATACGACCTAATGTACCATAGTCACTGCCCCGCCATGACCGTTCCTCATTTATTTGCATTTACTTCAAAAAAAATAGAATTCCGCCCGATTCCGATATTTTCATGTGATATATCCCATGCCTTCCGAGTGGGCCCGAGCCACCCAAACCCCGGTCGCCTAAAAATTTTTCGGGCCATTAAATATGACCTAAGTTACCATAGTCACCGCCCCGCCATAATCATGCCTCATGTTTTTGCGTTTTACGGCAAAAAACTAGAATTCCGCCCGATTCCCATATTATCGTGTGCTATAGCCCACGCTTTCCGAGTGGCCCGGGCCCCTCGGAACCCGATCGTCTAAAAATTTTCCGGGCAAGCAAATATGAACTAAGGAACCATAGTCACCATCCCTCCATCATCGTTCCTCGTTTTTTGTATTTTACGGCAAAAAACTAGAATTCCGCCCGATTCCCATATTTTTGTGTGCTATAGCCCACGCCTTACGAGTGGGCCCAGGCCCCCCGGACCCAGATCGCCTTAAATTTTTCCGGGCCATCAGATATGACCTAAGGGACCATAGTCACCACCCCGCCATGATATTTCCTCTTTTTTTGCGTTTTACGGCCAAAAAACTAGAATTCCGTCAGATTCCCATATTTTCGTGTGCTATAGCCCACGCCTTTCGAGTGGGCCCAGGCCCCCCGGACCCGTATCGCCTAAAATTTTTTTGGGCCATCAAATACAATCTAAGGAACCATAGTCACCGCCCCTCCATGACCCTTCCTTATTTATTTGCGTTTTACGGCCAAAAAAACTAGAATTCCGCCCGATTTCCGTATTTTCGTGTGCTATAGCCCACGCCTTTCGAGTGGGCCCGGGCCCCACGGACCCGATTGCCTAAAATTTTCTGGGCCATCAAATACGACCTAAGGTACCATAGTCATTGCCCCACCATGACCGTTCCTCTTTTTGTTTTTTATGTTTTACGGCAAAAAAACTAGAATTCCGCTCGATTCCCATATTTTCGTCGCTATAGCTCACGCCCCCCCCCCCCCCCCAACCCCGATTGCCTAAAATTTTTTTGGGCCATCAAATACGACCAAAGGTACCATATTCATAGCCCCGCCATGACCGTTCCTCATTTTTTGCGTTTTACGGCAAAAAAACTAGACTGCTGCCTGATTTTCATATTTTCGTGTGCTATTGCCCACGCCTTCCGAGTGGGCCCAGGCCCCACAGACCCGATCGCCTAAAATTTTCCGCGCCATCAAATACGACCTAAGGTACCATAGTCACAGCCTTGCCATGACCGCTCCTCATTTATTTGCGTTTTACGGCAAAAAAACTAGAATTCCACCCAATTCCCATATTTTCGTGTGTTATAGCCCACGCCTTCCCAGTGTGCAGGGCCCCCGGACTTAGATCGCCTAAAAGTTTTCTGGGCCATCAAATATGACCTAAGGAACCATAGTCGCCGATCTCCATGACCTTGCCTCATTTTTTTGCATTTTACGGCAATAAAAACTAGAATTCCGCCCGATTCCCATATTTTCGTGTGCTATAGCCCACGCCTTTCGAGTGGGCCCGGCACCCCCGGCCCCCGATCGCCTAAAATATTTTCGGGCCATCAGATATGACCTAAGGTGCCATAGTCACCGCCCCGACATGACCGTTTCTCATTTATTTGCGTTTTACGGCAAAAGAACTAGAATTCTACCCGATTCCCATATTTTCGTGTGCTACAGCCCATGCCTTCCCATTGCGCAGGGCCCCCGAACCCAGATCACCTAAAATTTTTCTGGGGCATCAAATACGACCTAAGGAACCATAGTCACCCCCCCCGCCATGACATTTTCTCATTTTTTTGCGTTTTACGGCCAAAATACTAGAATTCCGCTCGATTCCCATATTTTCATGTGCTATATCCAACGCCTTCCGAGTAGGCCCAAGCCCCCCGGACCCCGATCGCCTAAAATTTTTCCGAGCCATTAAATACGACCGAAGGTACCATAGTAACCGCCCCTCCATGACCGTGCCTAATGTTTTTGCGTTTTACGGCAAAAAAACTAGAATTCCGCCTAATTCCCATATTGTCTTGTGCTATAGCCCACGCCTTCTGAGTGGGCCTGGGCCCCCTAGACCCGATCAACTAAAAAATTTTCCGGGCCATTAAATATGACCTAAGGTACCATAGTCACTGCCCCACAATGACCGTTCCTCTTTTATTTGCGTTTATGGCAAAAAAACTAGAATTCGGCCCGATTCCCATATTTTCGTGTGTTATAGGCCACGCCTTCCCAATGTGCAGGGCCCCCGGACCCAGATCGCCTAAAAGTTTTCTGGGCCATCAAATACGACCCAAGGAATAATAGTCACCACCCCGCCATGACCTTTCCTCGTTTTTTGCATTTTATGGCCAAAAAACTAGAATTCTGCTCGATTCCCATATTTTCGTGAGCTATATCCCACGCCTTCCGAGTGGGCCAAGGCCCCCCGGACCCCGACCGCCTAAAAATTTTTCGGCTATCAAATACGACCTATGGTTCCATAGTCACCGCCTCGCCATGACCTTCCCTCATTGTTTTTGCATTTTACGGCAATAAAAACTAAAATTCCGCCCGATTCCCATATTTTTGTGTGCTATAGCCCACGCCTTCCGAGTGGGCCCGGGCTCCCCGGACCCCGATCGCCTAAAATTGTATTGAGCCATCAAATCCAACCTAAGGTACCATAGTCACTGCCCCACCATGACCGTGCCTCATGTTTTGCGTTTTACGGGAAAAAACCTAGAATTCCACCCGATTCCCATATTTTCGTGTGTTATAGCCCATGCCTATGAGTGGGCCTGGTCCTCCGGACCCCGATTGCCTAAAATTCTTCCGGGCCATCAAATACGACCTAAGGAACCATAGTCACTGCCTCGCCATGATCGTTCCTCATTTTTTGCATTTTACGGCAAAAAACTAGAATTTTGCCCGATTCCCATATTTTCGTGTGCTATAGCCCACACCTTCCCAGTGGACAGGGCCCCCGGACCCGGATCGCCTAAAAGTTTTTTTGGGCCATTAAATACGACCTAAGGAACGATAGTCGCCGCCCCGCCATGACATTTTATTGGTTTTTTGCTATTTACGGCCAAAAAACTAGAATTCCGCCCGATTCCCATATTTTCGTGTTCTATTGCCCATGCCTTCCGAGTGGGCCCGGGCCCCCTAACCCCAATCGCCTAAAACTTTTTCGGGCCATGAAATACGACCTAAGGAACCATAGTCACCGCCCCACCATGACCGTTCCTTTTTTGTTTTTTGCGTTTTACGGACAAAAAACTAGAATTCCACCTGATTCCCATATTTTCGTCTCCTATAGCCCACGCCTTCCCAGTGGGCAGGGACACCCGGAACCGGATAGCCTAAAATTTTTCCGGGCCATTAAATACGAACTAAGAACCATAATCACCGCGCCGCCATGATCATTCCTCTTTATTTTGCATTTTACGGCCAAAAAACTATAATTCCGCCCGTTTCCCATATTTTCGCGTGCTATAGCCCACGCCTTCTGAGTGGGCCCGAGGCCTCCGGAACTGGATCACCTAAAAAAATTTTCGGGCCATCAAATACGAACTAAGGAATCATAGTCAGCGCCCCGCCATGACCGTTCCTCGTTTTTTTGCGTTTTACGGCCAAAAAACTAGAATTCCGCCCGATTCCTATATTTTCGTGTGCTATAGCCCACGCCTTCCGAGTGGGTCCGGGACCTCCGGACCTCGATCGCCTAAAATTTTTTGGGCCATCAAATACAAACTAAGGAACCATAGTCACCATTCCGCCATGACCGTTCCACGTTATTTTGCGTTTTACGGCAAAAAAACTATAATTCCCCACAATTCCCATATTTTTGTGTTCTATAGCCCAAGCCTTCTGAGTGGGCTAGGGGCCTCTGGAACCGGATCACCTAAAATATTTTTGGGCCATCAAATACGACCTAAGGAACCATAGTCATCGCCTCGCCATGACCGTTCCTCGTTATTTTGTGTTTTATGTCCAAAAAACTATAATTCCGCCCGGTTCCCATATTTTCGTGTGCAATAGACCATGCCTTCTTTGTGGGCCCAGGGCCCACTGAACCAGATTGCCTAAAACATTTTCGGGCCATGAAATACAACCTAAGGAACTATAGTCACCGCCCCACCATGACCGTTCCTTTTTTTTTTTTTGCGTTTTATGGCCAAAAAACTAGAATTCCCCCCCATTCCCATATTTTCGTGTCCTATAGCCCACGCCTTACCCGTGGGCAGGGCCCCCCGGACCCGGATAGCCTAAAAATTTTCTGGGCCATCAAATGTCACCTAAGGAACCATAGTCACCGCCCCGCCATGACCGTTCCTCGTTATTTTGCGTTTTACGGCCGAAAAACTATAATTCTGCCCGATTCTCATATTTTCACGTGCTATAGCCCACGCCTTCCGAGTGGGCCCGGGGCTCCCGGAACTGGATCGCCTAAAAAATTTTCCGAGCCATCAAATACGACCTAAGGAATCATAGTCACCGTCCCGCTATGACCGTTCCTCATTTTTTTGCGTTTTACGGCCCAAATATTAGAATTGTGCCTGATTCCCATATTTTCGTGTGCTATATAGCCCACGCCTTCCGAGTGGGCCCCGGTCCCCTGACCCCGATTGCCTAAAAATTTTTCGGGCCATGAAATACGATCTAAGTAACCATAGTAACTGCCCCGCCATGACCGTTCCTCGTTATTTTGCATTTTACGACCAAAAAACTATAATTCCGCCTGATTCCCATATTTTCTTGTGCTATAGCCCACGCCTTCCCAGTAGGCAGGCCCCACGGACCCGAATCGACAAATTTTTTTCCGGCCAATCAAATACGACCTTAGGAACCATAGTCACCGCCCCGCAATGACCGTTCCTCGTCTTTCGCATTTTACGGCCATAAAACTATAATTCCGCCCGATTCTCATATTTGCGTCTGCTATAGCCCACGCCTTCCAAGTGGGCCGGGGTCCTCGGAACTGGATCGCCTAAAAATTTTCCAGGCCTTCAAATATGACCTAAGGAACCATAGTAATCGCCCCGCCATGACCGTCTCTCATAGTTATGCATTTTCGGCCAAAAACCTTGAATTCCGCCACATTTCCATATTTTCGTTTGTTATAGCCCATGCCTTCCGAGTGGGCTCGGGCCCCCCAGACCCCCGATCGCCTAAAAAACTTTGGGGCCATGAAATACAACCTAAGGAACCATAGTTACCATCCCGCCATGACCGTTCCTCTTTTTTTTTTGCGTTTTACGGCCAAAAAACTATAATTCCGCCCGATTCCCATATTTTAGTGTGCTATAGCCCATGCGCAGGGCCCCTGGACCCGGATAGCCTAAAATTTTTCCAGGCCATCAAATACGACCTAAGGAACCATAGTCACCGCCCCGCCATGACCGTTCCTCATTATTTTGCGTTTTACGGCCAAACAACTATTATTCTGCTCGATTCCCATATTTTCGTGTGCTATAACCCACGCCTTCTGAGATCGCCCGGGGCCCCCAGGGCCCATGACCGCTCCTTTTTTTGTTTTGCGTTTTACGGCCAAAAAACCAGAATTCTGCCTGATTCCCATATTTTCGCGTGCTATATCCCACGCCTTCCGAGTGGGCAGGGCCCCCCGGACCCGGATAGCCTAAAAAATTTTCGAGCCATCAAATGTGACCTAAGGAATCATAGTCACTGCCCCGCTATGACCATTCCTCATTATTTTGCGTTTTATGGCCAAACAACTATTATTCCGCCTGATTCCCATATTTTCGTGTGCTATAACCCACGCCTTCCGAGTGGGCCGGGGGCCCTCGAAACCGGATCGCCTAAAAATTTTCTGGGCCATGAAATACTATCTAAGGAACCATAGTCACCACCCCACCATGACCGTTTCTCATTTTTTTGCGTTTTACGACCAAACTACAAGAATTCTGTCCAATTCCTATATTTTTGTGTGCTATAGCCCATGCCTTCCCAGTGGGCAGGGCCCCCCGGACCCGAATCGACAATTTTTTTTTCGGGCCATCAAATACGACCTAAGGAACCATAGTCACCGCCCCGCCATGACCGTTCCTCATAGTTTTGCGTTTTCGTAAAAAAAACTAGAATTCCGCTACATTCCCATATTTTTGTGTGCTATAGCCCACGTCTTCCGAGTGGGCTAGGGTCCCCAGAGCACCGATCGCCTAAAGTTTTTTCGGGCCATCAAATATGACCTAAGGAACCATAATCACTGCCCCGCCATGACCGTTCCTCTTTATTTTGCGTTTTACGGCCAAAAAATATAATTGCGCTCGGTTCCCAAATTTTCATGTGCAATAGACCATGCATTCTTTGTGGGCCCAGGGCCCGCTGAGCCGGATTGCCTAAAGATTTTTCGGACCATGAAATACGACCTAAGGAGCCATAGTCACCGCCCCACCATTACCGTTCCTTTTTATTTGCGTTTTACGGTCAAAAAACTAGAATTCCGCCTAATACCTATATTTTCGTGTCCTATAGCCCACGCCTTACCCGTGGGCAGGGCCCCCCGGACCCGGATAGCCTAAAAAATTTTCGGGCCATCAAATGTGACCTAAGGAACCATAGTCACCACCCCACCATGACCGTTCCTCGTTATTTTGCATTTTACGGCCAAAAAACTATAATTTCACCCGATTCCCATATTTTCGCGTGCTATAGCCCACGCTTTCCGAGTGGGCCCGGGGTCCCCGAAAACCGGATCACCTAAAATTTTTTTCGGGCCGTCAAATACGACCTAAGGAATCATAGTCACCGCCACGCTATGACCGTTCCTCATTGTTTTGCGTTTTACGACCAAAAAATTAGATATCCGCCCGATTCCCATATTTTCGTGTGCTATAGCCCACGGCTTCCCAGTGGACAGGGCCCCAGGACCCGAATCGACAATTTTTTTTTCCGGGCCATCAAATACGACCTAAGGAACCATAGTCACCGCCCCGCCATGACCGTTCCTCATTGTTTTGCATTTTCAGCCAAAAACCTAGAATTCCAACACATTCCCATATTTTCGTTTTCTATAGCCCATGCCTTCCAAGTGGGCTCGACCACCCCAGACCCCCGATCGCCTAAAATATTTTCGGGCCATCAAATACGACCTAAGGAACTACATTCACCGCCCTGCCATGATCATTCCAAATTATTTTGCGTTGTACGACCAAAAACCTATAATTCCGCCCGATTCCCATATTTTCGCGTGCTATAGCCCACGCCTCTCCAGTGGGCAGGGCCCACCGGACCTGAATCGATAAATTTTTTCCGGGCCATCAAATATGACCTAATGAACCATAGTCACTGCACCGCCATGACCGTTCCTCGTTTTACGCATTTTACGGCCAAAAAACTAGAATTCCGCCCCATTCCCATATTTTCATGTGCTATAGCCCACGCCTTGGGAGTGGGGCCCGGCCCAGGGACTCGGATTGCCTAAAAATTTTCTGAGCCATCCAATACGACATAAGGAACCATAGTAACTGCCCCGCCATGACCGTTCCTCATTTGTATCCGTTTTACAGCCAATAAACAAGAATTCCGCCTGATTCCCATATTTTCGTGTTCTATAGCCCACGCCTTCCGAGTGGGCCCGGGCCCCCAGACACCAATCGCCTAAATATTTTCCAGGCCATGAAATACAACCTAAGGAACCATAGTTACCGCCCCGCCATGATCGGTCCTCGTTGTTTTATTTAGTTTTACGGCCAAAAAACTAGAATTTTGCCCGATTACCGTATTTTCGTGTGCTACAGCCCACTCCTTCCCAGTGGGCCTCCAAAACCTGGATAACCTAAAAAATTTTCGGGCCATCAAATATGACCTAAGAACCATAGTCACTACCCCACCATGATCGTTCCTCATTATTTTGCGTTTTATGGCCAAAAAACTATAATTGCGCTTGATTTCCATATTTTTATGTGCTATAACCCACGCTTTCCGATTGGGCCCGGGCCCCATGACTCCGATAGCCTAAAAATTTTCCGGGCCATAAAATACGACCTAAGGAACCATAGTTATCGCCTCGCCATGACCATTCCACATTTTTTTGTTTTACGGCAAAAAACCTAAAATTCCGCCCGATTCCCATACTTTCGTGTGCTATATAGCCCAATGCCTTCCGAGTGGGCCCGGGGCCCCCGGAACCGGATCGCCTAAAAATTTTTCGGGCCACTAAATACGACCTAAGGAACCATAGTTATCACCCCTCCATGACTGTTCCTCGTTTTTTTGCATTTTATGGCAAAAAAACTAGAATTCCGCCTGATTCCCATATTTTCGTGTCCTATAGCCCATGCCTTCCCAGTTGGCAGGGGCCCCCAGACCCGGATAGCCTAAAAAATTTTCGGGCCATCAAATACAACCTAAGGAACTATAGTCACTGCCCCGCCATGATCGTTCCTCATTATTTTGCGTTTTACGGCCAAAAAATTATAATTCCGCCCGATTCCCAAATTTTCGCATGCTATAGCACACGCCTTCTGAGTGGGCCCGGAGCCCCCGGAACAGGATCGCCTAAATTTTTTTTGGGCCATCAAATATGACCTAAGGAATCATAGTCAGCGCCCCGCCATGACCGTTCCTCGTGTTTTTGCGTTTTACGGCCAAAAAACTAGAATTCCGCCCGATTCCCATATTTTCGTGTGCTATAGCCCACGCCTTCCGAGTGGGTCCGGGCCCTCTGGACCTCGATCGCCTAAAATTTTCCGGGCCATCAAATAGGACCTAAGGAACCATAGTCACTGCCCCGCCATGACCGTTCCTCGTTATTTTGCGTTTTATGGCCAAAAAACCATAATTCCGCCCAATTCCCATATTTTTGTGTTCTATAGCCCACGCCTTCCGAGTAGGGTGGGGGCCCCTAGAACCGGATCACCTAAAATATTTTCGGGCCATCAAATACGACCTAAAGAACCATAGTCACCACCTCGCCATGACTGTTCCTTTTGTATTTGCGTTTTACGGCCAAAAAACTAGAATTTTGCCCGATTCCCATATTTTCGTGTCCTATAGCCCACGCCTTCCCAGTGGGCAGGGCCTCCCGGACCCGGATAGCCTAAAAAAATTTCGGGCCATCAAATACGACCTAAGGAACTATAGGCATCGCCCCTCCATGATCGTTACTCGTTATTTTGCATTTTACGACCAAAATATTATAATTCCGCCCGATTCCCATATTTTCTTGTGCTATAGCCCACGCCTTCCCAGTGGGCAGGCCCCCCGGACCCGAATCGACAAATGTTTTTCCGGGCCATCAAATACGACCTAAGGAACCATAGTCACCGCCCCGCCATGACCGTTCCTCGTCTTTCGCATTTTACGGCCAAAAAACTATAATTTCGCCCGATTCTCATATTTTCTTGTGCTATAGCCCATGCCTTCCCAGTGGGCAGGCCCCCCGGACCCAAATCGGCAAATTTTTTTCCGGGCCATCAAATACAACCTAAGGAACCATAGTCACCGCCCCGCCATGACCGTTCCTCGTCTTTCGCATTTTACGGCCAAAAAACTAGAATTCCGCCCGATTCCCATATTTTCGTGTGTTATAGCCCATGCCTTGCGAGTGGTCCCGGGCCCACTGGACCTGGATCCCCTAAAAAAATTTTGAGCCATCAAATACAACCTAAGGAACCATAGTCACCGCCCTGCTATGACCGTTCTTCGTTTGTTTGCGTTTTACAGCCAAAAAAATAGAATTCCGCCCGATTCCCATATTTTTGTGTGCTATAGCCCACACCTTCTAAGTGGGCCCGGGCCCCCTGACCCCCGATCGTCTAAAAATTTTTGATGCCATGAAATAAGACCTAAGGAACCTTAGTTATTGCCCCGCCAGGACTGTTCCTCGTGTTTTTGCATTTTATGGCCAAAAAACTAGAATTCCGCCCAATTCCCATATTTTTGTTTGCTATTGTCCACGCCTTCCGAGTGGGCTCGGGCCCTCGAACCCTGATCGCCTAAAACTTTTTTGGCCCATGAAATACGACCTAAGGAACCATAGTCACCGTCCCACCATGACCGTTCCTTTTTTGCTTTTTTCGTTTTACGGCCAAAAAACTAGTATTCCGCCTGATTCCCATATTTTCATGTCCTATAGCCCACGCCTTCCCAGTGGGCAGGGCCCCCGGACCCGGATCGCCTAAATGTTTTTCGGGCCATCAAATACGACCTAAGGAACCATAGTCACCACCCCTCCATGATCGTTCCTCGATTTTTTGCATTTTACGGCAAAAAACTATAATTCCGCCCGATTCCCATATTTTCGCGTGCTATAGCCCACGCCTTCCCAGTGGGCCCCGGGCCCCCAGAACCGTATCGCCTAAAATTCTTTCCGGGCCATAAAATACGACTTAAGGAACTTAATGACCACCCTGCCATGACCGTTCCTCGTTATTTGCATTTTACGGCCAAAAAACTAGAATTCTGCCCGATTCCTATATTTTCGTGTGCTATAGCCCACGCCTTGCGAGTGGGCCCGGGCCCACCGGACCCGGATCGCCTAAAATTTTCCCGAGCCATCAAATACGACCTAAGAAACCATAGTCACTGCCCCTCCATAACTGTTCCTCATTTGTTTGCGTTTTACAGCCAAAAAACTAGAATTTCGCCTGATTCCCATATTTTCTTGTGCTATAGCCCACACCTTCCGAGTGGACCCGGGCCCTCTGACCCTGATCATCTAAAAATTTTTGAGGCCATGAAATAAGACCTAAGGAACCATAGTTATCGCCCCACCAGGACTGTTCCTCATTTTTTTGCATTTTATGGCCAAAAACCTAGAATTCCGCCCGATTCCCATATTTTTGTGTGTTATTGCACACGCCTTCCGACTGGACACGGGCCCCCTAACCCCGATCGCCTAAAACTTTTTTGGGCCATGAAATACGACCTCAACAACCATAGTCACCACCCCACCATGACCGTTCCTTTTTTTTTTTGCGTTTTACGGCCAAAAAACTAGAATTTCGCTTGATTCCTATACTTTCGTGTCCTATAGCCCACGCCTTCCCAGTGGGCAAAGCCCCCCGGACCCGGATAGCCTAAAAATTTTCCGGGCCATCAAATACAATCTAAGGAACCATAGTCACTGCCCCGCCATGACCATTCTTAATATTTTTCCATTTTACGACCAAACAACAAGAAGCCGCCCGATTCCCATATTTTCGTGTGCTATAGCCCATGCCTTGTCAGTGGGCAGGGCCCCTCGGACCCGAATTGAAAAAAAAATTTCGGGCCATCAAATACGACCTAAGGAACCATAGTCACCGCCCCGCCATGACCGTTCCTCATATTTTATATTTTACTACCAAAAAACTAGAATTCTGCCCGATTCCCATATTTTCGTGTGCTATAGCCCACGCCTTGCGAGTGGGCCCCGACCCACCAGACCCGGATCGCCTAAAATTTTCTCGAGCCATCAAATACGACCTAAGGAACCATAGTCACCGCCCCTCCATGACCGTTCCTCATTTGTTTGCGTTTTACAGCAAAAAAACTAGAATTTTGCCCGATTCCCATATTTTCGTGTGCTATAGCCCACGCCTTCCGAGTGGGCCCGGGCCCTCTGACCCTGATCGTCTAAAAATTTTTGAGGCCATGAAATAAGACCTAAGGAATTATAGTCACCACCTCGCTATGATCGTTCCTCGTTATTTTACATTTTACGGTGAAAAAACTATAATTCCGTCCGATTCCCATATTTTCGTGTGCTATAGCCCACGGCTTCCATGTGGATAGGGCCCCTGGACCTGAATCGACAATTTTTTTTTCCGGGCCATCAAATACGACCTAAGGAACCATAGTCACCGCCCTGCCATGACCGTTCCTCATTGTTTTGCATTTTTAGCCAAAAACCTAGAATTCCGACACATTCCCATATTTTCGTGTAATATAGCCCATGCCTTGCGAGTGGGCTCGACCCCCCCAGACCCCCGATCGCCTAAAATATTTCCGGGCCATCAAATACGACCTAAGGAACTACATTCACCGCCCTGCCATGATCGTTCCAAATTATTTTGCATTTTACGGCAAAAAACTATAATTCCGCCCGATTCCCATATTTTCGCGTGCTATAGCCCACGCCTTCCCAGTGGGCCCCGGGCCCCCAGAACCGGATCGCCTAAAATTCTTTCTGGGCCATCAAATACGACTTAAGGAACCTTAATCACCACCCTGCCATGACCGTTCCTCATTTTTTGCATTTTACGGCCTAAAAACTAGAATTCTGCCCGATTCCTATATTTTCATATGCTATAGCCCACGCCTTGCGAGTGGGCCTGGGCCCACCGAACCCGGATCGCCTAAAATTTTCCCGAGCCATCAAATATGACCTAAGAAATCATAGTCACCACCCCTCCATGACTGTTCCTCATTTGTTTGCGTTTTACAACCAAAAAATTAGAATTTCGCCTGATTCCCATATTTTCTTGTGCTATAGCCCACACCTTTCGAGTGGACCCGGGCCCTCTGACCCTGATCGTCTAAAAATTTTCGAGGCCATGAAATAAGACCTAAGGAACCATAGTTATCGCCCCGCCAGGACTGTTCCTCATGTTTTTGCATTTTATGGCCAAAAACCTAGAATTCCGCCCGATTCCCATATTTTTGTGTGTTATTGCCCACGCCTTCCGAGTGGACACGGGCCCCCTAACCCCGATCGCCTAAAACTTTTTTGGGCCATGAAATACGACCTAAGCAACCATAGTCATCGCCCCACCATGACCGTTCCTTTTTTTTTTTGCATTTTACGGCCAAAAAACTAGAATTTCGCTTGATTCCTATACTTTCGTGTCCTATAGCCCACGCCTTCCCAGTGGGCAAAGCCCCCCGGACCCGGATAGCCTAAAAATTTTCCGGGCCATCAAATACAATCTAAGGAACCATAGTCACTGCCCCGCCATGACCATTCCTAATTTTTTTGCATTTTACGACCAAACAACAAGAAGCCGCCCGATTCCCATATTTTCGTGTGCTATAGCCCATGCCTTGCCAGTGGGCAGGGCCCCTCGGACCCGAATTGAAATTTTTTTTTTGGGCCATCAAATACGACCTAAGGAACCATAGTCACCGCCCCGCCATGACCGTTCCTCATTTTTTGTATTTTACTACCAAAATACTAGAATTTTGCCCGATTCCCATATTTTTGTGTGCTATAGCCCACGCCTTGCGAGTGGGCTCCGACCCACCAGACCCGGATCGCCTAAAATTTTCCCGAGCCATCAAATACGACCTAAGGAACCATAGTCACCGCCCTTCCATGACCGTTCCTCATTTGTTTGCGTTTTACAGCAAAAAAAACTAGAATTTTGCCCGATTCCCATATTTTCGTGTGCTATAGCCCACGCCTTCCGAGTGGGCCCGGGCCCTCTGACCCTGATCGTCTAAAAATTTTTGAGGCCATGAAATAAGACCTAAGGAATTATAGTCACCACCTCGCCATGATCGTTCCTCGTTATTTTACATTTTACGGTGAAAAAACTATAATTCCGTCCGATTCCCATATTTTCACGTGCTATAGCCCACGCCTTCCCAGTGGGTAGGGCCCCCCGAACCCGAATCGACAAAGTTTTTTTCGGACCATCAAATACGACCTAAGGAACCATAGTTATCGCCCTGCCATGACCGTTCCTCATTTTTCGCATTTTACGGCCAAAAAACTAGAATTCTGCCCGATTCCCATATTTTCGTGAGCTATAGCCCACGCCTTGCGAGTGGGCCCGGGCCCACCGGACTCGGATCGCCTAAAATTTTTCCGAGCCATCAAATATGACCTAAGGAACCATAGTCACTGCCCCGCCATGACCGTTCCTCATTTGTTTGCGCTTTACAGCCAAAAAACTAGAATTTCGCCCGTTTCCCATATTTTCGTGTGCTATAGCTCACGCCTTCCGAGTGAGCCCGGGCCCTACTGATCCCGATCGCCTAAAAATTTTTGAGGCCATGAAATACGACCTAAGGAACCATAGTTATCGCCCGCCATGACTGTTCCTCACTTTTTTGCATTTTATGGCCAAAAAACTAGAATTCCGCCTAATTCCCATATTTTCGTGTGCTAATGCCCACGCCTTCCGAGTGGGCCCGGGCCCCCTAACCCCGATCGCCTAAAACTTTTTCGGGCCATGAAATATGACCTAAGGAATGATAGTCACCGCCCCACCATGACCGTTCCTTTTTTTGGTTTTTTGCATTTTACGACCAAAAACTAGAATTCCACCTGATTCCCATATTTTCGTGTCCTATAGCCCACGCCTTCCCATTGGGCAGGGCCCCCCGGACCCGGATAGCCTAAAAATTTTCCAGGCAATCAAATACAACCTAAGGAACCATAGTCACCGCCCCGCCATAATCGTTCCTCGTTATTTGGCGTTTTATGGCCAAAAAACTATAATTCCGCCCGATTCCCATATTTTCGCGTGCTATAGCCCACGCCTTCCGAGTGGGCCCGGGGCCCCCGGAACTGGATCGCTTAAAAGTTTTTACGGGCCATCAAATACAACCTAAGGAATCATATTCAGCGCCCCGCCATGACCATTCCTCGTGTTTTTGCGTTTTATGGCCAAAAAATTAGAATTCCGCCTGATTCCCATATTTTCGTGTGCTATAGCCCATGCTTTCCGAGTGGGCTCGAGCCCTCCGGACCTCGATCGCCTAAAATTTTCCGGGCCATCAAATACGACCTAAGGAACCATAGTCACCGCCCCGCCATGACCGTTCCTCGTTATTTTGTGTTTTACGGCCAAAAAACTATAATTCCGCCCAATTTCCATATTTTCGTGTTCTATAGCCCACGCCTTCCGAGTGGGCCGGGGGCCCTTGGAACCGGATCACCTAAAATATTTTCGGGCCATCCAATACTACCTAATGAACCATAGTCACCGCCTCGCCATGACCTTTCCTTTTGTTTTTGCGTTTTACGGCCAAAAAACTAGAATTTCGCCCGATTCTGATATTTTCGTGTCCTATAGCTCACGCCTTTCCAGTGGGCAGGGCCCCCCGGACCCGGATAGCCTAAAAATTTTTCGGGCCATCAAATACGACCTAAGGAACCATAGTCACCGCCCCTCCATGACCGTTCCTAGTTATTTTGCGTTTTACAGCCAAAGAACTATAATTCCGCCCGATTCCCATATTTTCGCGTGCTAGCCCACAAATTCCGAGTGGGCCCGAAGCCCCTGAAATCGAATCGCCTAAAAATTTTTTTTGAACCATCAAATACGACCTAAGGAATCATAGTCACTGCCCCGCCATGACCGTTCCTCGTTTTTTTGCGTTTTACGGCCAAAAAACTAGAATTCCGCCCGATTCCCATATTTTAGTGTGCTATAGCCCACGCCTTCCCAGTGGACAGGGCCCCCCGGACCCGGATAACCTTAAATTTTTCGGGCCATCAAATAAGACCTAGGGAACCATAGTCACCGCCTCTCCATGACCGTTCCTCGTTATTTAGCATTTTACGGCCAAAAAACTATAATTCCGCTTGATTCCCATATTTTCGTGTGCTATAGCCCAGGCCTTTCGAGTGGGCCCGGGGCCCCAGAATCGGATCGTCTAAAATTTTTCCAGGCCCTCAAATACGACCTAAGGAATCATAGTCACCGCCCCGCTATGACTGTTCCTCTTTTTTTGCGTTTTACGACCAAAAAATTAGAATTCCGTCCGATTCCCATATTTTCGTGTGCTACAGCCTACGCCTTCCGAGTGGGCCCGGGCCCCCTGACCCCGATCGTCTAAAAATTTTCGAGGCCATGAAATAAGACCTAAGGAACCATAGTTACCGCCCCACAATGATTGTTCCTCATTTTTTTGAGTTTTACGGCCAATTAATTAGAATTCCGCTAGATTAACATATTTTCGTGTGCTATAGCCAAAATACTAGTGGCCCCCCAAAACCCGGATAGCCAAAAAATTTTCCGAGCTATCAAATACGACCTAAAGAACCATAGTCACTACCCCTCCATGACTGTTCCTCGTTATTTTGTGTTTTATGGCCAAAAAACTATAATTCCGCCCGATTCCCACATTTTCGTGTGCTATAGACCAAACCTTCCGAGTGGGCCGGGGGCCCACTGAATCAGATCGCCTAAAAATTTTCAGGGACATGAAATATGACCTAAGAAACCATAGCCACCTCCCCACTATTATCATTCCTTTTGTTTTTGCGTTTTACGGCCAAAAAATTAGAATTCCGCCCGATTTCCATATTTTCGCGGGCTATAGCCCACGCCTTCCGAGTGGGCCCGGGGCCCCCGAAATAGGATCGCCTAAAGTTTTTTCTGGGCCATCAAATACGACCTAAGGAATCATAGTCACCGCCCTGCCATGACCGTTCCTCGTTATTTTGCATTTTACGGCCAAAAAACTATAATTCCCCCCGATTCCCATATTTTTGTGTGCTATAGCCCACGCCTTCCGAGTGGGCCTGGGGCCCCGAAATCGGATCGCCTAAAATTTTTCTGGGCCATCAAATACGACCTAGGAACCATAGTCACCTCCATGACCATTCCTCATTTTTTTGCGTTTTACGACCAAACAACAAGAATCCGCCCGATTCCCATATTTTTGTATGCCCATGCCTTCCCAGTGGCAGGGCCCCTCGGACCCGAATTGACAAAAAAATTTCTGGGCAATCAAATACAACCTAAGGAACCATAGTCACCGCCCCACTATGACCGTTCGTCGTTTTTTGCATTTTACGGTAAAAAAACTAGAATTCTGCCCGATTCCCATATTTTCGTGTGCTATAGCCCACGCCTTGCGAGTGGGCCCGGGCCCACCGAACCCGGATCGCCTAAAATTTTTACGAGCCATGAAATACGACCTAAGGTACCATAGTCACAACCCTGCCATGACCGTTCCTCATTTGTTTGCGTTTTACAACCAAAAAACTAGAATTTCGCCCGATTACCATATTTTCGTGTGCTATAGCCCACGCCTTCCGAGTGGTCCCGGGCCCCCCAACCCCGATCGCCTAAAAATTTTCCATGCCATGAAATATGACCAAAGGAACCGTAGTTACTGCCCCTCCATGATCGTTCCTCATTTTTTTAAGTTTTACGGCCAAAAAACAAGAATTCCTTCCGATTACCATATTTTTGTGTGCCATAGCCCATGCATTCCCAGTGGGCCCCCCAAACCCGGATAGCCCAAAATTTTTTCGAGCCATCATATACGACCTAAGGAACCATAGTCACCACCCCGCCATGACTGTTCCTCGTTATTCTGTGTTTTATTGCCAAAAAGCTATAATTCCACCCGATTCCCATATTTTCGTGTGCTATAGACCAAGCCTTCCGAGTGGGCCAGGGGCCCACTGTACCGGATCGCCTAAAAAATTTTTAGGACATGAAATACAACCTAAGAAACGATAGTCACCTCCCCACCATTACCGTTCCTTTTGTTTTTGTGTTTTACGGCAAAAAAAATAGAATTCCGCGCGATTCCCATATTTTCGTGTCCTATAGCCCACGCCGTCCGAGTGGGCCCGGGGCATTTAGAACCGGATCGCCTAAAATATTTCCCTAGCCATCAAATAAAACCTAAGGAATCATAGTCACCGCCCCGCCATTACCGTTCCTCGTTATTTTGTGTTTTACGTCCAAAAAACTATAATTCCGCCCGATTCCCATATTTTCGTGTGTTATATAGCCCACGCCTTCCGAGTGGGCCTGGGGCCCCCGGAACCGGATCGCCTAAAATTCTTTCCGGGCCATCAAATATGACCTAAGGAATCATAGTCACCACCCTGCCATGACCGTTCCTCGTTATTTTGTGTTTTATGGCCAAAAAACTATAATTCCGCCCGATTCCCATATTTTCGTGTGCTACACGCATTCTTAGTGGGCCCGGGGCCCAGGAACCGAATCGCCTAAAAAGTTTTTGGGCCATCAAATACGACATAAGGAACCATAGTCACCGCCCCGACATGACCGTTGCTCATTATTTTGGGTTTTACGACCAAACAACAAGAATCCGACCGATTCCCATATTTTTGTGTGCTATAGCCCCCGCCTTCCCAGTGGGCAGGGCCCCTCGGACCTGAATCGACAAAAAAATTTGCGGATCATCAAATACGACCTAAGGAACCATAGTCACCGCCTCGTCATGACCGTTCCTCGTTTTTTGCATTTTACGGCCAAAAAACTAGAATTCTGCCCGATTCCCATTTTCGTGTGCTATAGCTGAGTGGGCACGGGCCCACCGGACCCGGATCGTCTAAAATTTTTACGAGCAATCAAATACGACCTAGGGAACCATAGTCACCGCCCTTCCATGACCGTTCCTCATTTGTTTGTATTTTACAGCCAAAAAACTAGAATTCCGCCCGATTCCCATATTTTCGTGTGCTATAGTCCACGCCTTCCGAGTAGGCCCGGGCCCCCTAACCCCGATCGCCTAAAAATTTTCCAGGCCATGAAATACGACCAAAGGAACCATAGTTACCGCCCATCCATGATCGTTCCTCACTTTTTTGAGTTTTTCGGCCAAAAAACTAGAATTCCTCCCGATTACCATATTTTCGTGTGCTATAGCCTACGCTTTCCCAGTGGGCCCCCCAAACCCGGATAGCCAAAAAAGATTTTGGGCTATCAAATATGACCTAAGGAACCATAGTCACCACCCCTCCATGACCGTTCCTCATTATTTTGTGTTTTATGGCCAAAACAATTATAATTCCGCCCGATTCCCTTATTTTCGTGTGCTATAGACCAAGCCTTCTGAGTGGGCCCAGGGCCCACTGAACCAGATCGCCTAAAAATTTTCTGGGCCATGAAATACGACCTAAGAAACCATAGTCACCGCCCAACCATTACCATTCCCTTTGTTTTTGCGTTTTACAGCCAAAAAACTAGAATTCCGCCCGATTCCCATATTTTCGAGTCCTATAGCCCACGCCATCCCAGTGGGCAGGGCCCCCCGGACCCGGATAGCCTAAAAGTTTTTCGGGAAATCAAGTACGACCTAAGGAACCATAGTCACCGCCCCGCCTTCACCGTTCCTCATTATGTTTTATAATACAGCCAAAAAACTATAATTCCGCCTCATTCCCATGTTTTCGCCTGTTATAGCCCACGCCTTCCGAGTGGGCCCGGTGCCCCCGAAATCGGATAGCCTAAATTTTTTTCCGGGCCATCAAGTATGACCTAAGGAATCATAGTCATCGCCCCTCCATGACCGTTCCTCGTTTTTTGCATTTTACAGCCAAAAAACTAGAATTTCGCCCGATTCCCATATTTTCGTGTGCTATAGACCACGCCTTCCGAGTGGGTCGGGGGCCCCCGACCCCGATCGCCTAATAATTTTTTGGGCCATGAAATATGACCTAAGCAACCATAGTTACCGTCCAGCCATAACCGTTCCTCATTTTTTTGCGTTTTACGGTAAAAAAACTAGAATTCCGCCCGATTCCCATATTTTCGTGTGCTACAGCCCGCGCCATCCGAGTGGGCCCGGGGCCCCAAAAACCATAGTGACCCTCGTTCCTTTTTGTTTTGATTTTTACGGCCAAAAAACAAGAATTCTGCCCGATTCCAACATTTTCGTGTCCTATAGCCCACGCCTTCCCAGTGGGGGAGGGCCCCCTGGACACGGATAGCCTAAAAATTTTTCGGGCCTTCAAATATGACCTAAGGAACCATAGTCACCGCCCCGCCATGACCGTTCCTTATTATTTTGCATTTTACCGCCAAAAAACTATAATTCCGCCCGATTCCCATATTTTCATGTGCTATAGCCCATGCCTTCTCAGTGGCCAGGGCCCCCCTGACCCGAATCGACAATTTTTTTTTCTGGGCATCAAATATGACCTAAGGAACCATAGTCACCGTCCCGCCATGACCGTTCCTCATAGTTTTGCATTTTCGTCCAAAAAACTAGAATTCCGCCATATTCCAATATTTTTGTGTGCTATAGTCCATGCCTTCCGAGTGGGCTCGGGCCCCCAGACCCCCGATCGCCTAAAATTTTTTTGGGCCATCAAATACGACCTAAGGAACCATAGTCACTGACCCGCCATGACCATTCCTCGTTATTTTGCGTTTTACAGCCAAAAAACTATAATTGCGCTCGATTCCCATATTTTCCTGTGCTATAGCCCACGCCATCCGAGTGGGCCCCCCCCCCCAGAAATGGAATGCCAAAAAATTTTCGGGCCATCAAATACGACCTAAGGAACCTTTGTCACCGCCCTTCCATGACCGTTCCTCGTTATTTTGTGTTTTATGGCCAAAAAACTATAATTCCGCTCGTTTCCCATATTTTTTTATGCTATAAACCATGCCTTCTAAGTGGGCTAGGAGCACACTGAACCAGATCGCCAAAATATTTTTCGGGCCATAAAATACGACCTAATGAACCATAGTCACCGCCCCACCATTACAGTTCCTTTTGTTTTTGCATTTTACGGCCAAAAAACTAGAATTTCGCCCGATTCCCATCTTTTCGTGTCCTATAGCCCAAGCCTTCCCAGTGGACATGGGCCCTCGGACCCGGATAGCCTAAAATTTTTCGGGCCATCAAATACGACCTAAAGAACCGTAGTCACTGCTCCATCATGACCGTTCCTCTTTATTTTGCATTTTACGGTCAAAAAACTATAATTTCGCCTAATTCCCATATTTTCTCGTGTTATAGCCCACGCCTTCCGAGTGGGCCGGAGGCCCCCGGAACCAGATCGTCTAAAATATTTTTGGGCCATCAAATATGACCTAAGGAACCATAGTCACCGCCCCACCATTATAGTTCCTTTTGTTTTTGCATTTTACGGCCAAAAAACTAGAATTTCGCCTGATTCCTATATTTTCGTGTCCTATAGCCCAAGCCTTCCTAGTGGGCAAGGCCCCCTGGACCCGGATAGCCTAAAATTTCTTGGGCCATCAAATACGACCTAAGGAACCGTAGTCACCACCCCGCCATGACCGTTCCTCGTTATTTTGCGTTTTACTATCAAAAAACTATAATTTCGCCCGATTCTCATATTTTCGCGTGTTATAGCCCATGCCTTCCGAGTGGACCCAGGGCCCCCGGAACCGGATCGCCTAAAATATTTTCTGGGCCATCAAATACGACCTAAGGAATCATTGTCACCGCCCCGCCATGACCGTTCCTCATTTTTTTGCATTTTACGGCCAAAACACTAGAATTCCACCCGATTCCCATATTTTCGTGTTCTATAGCCCACGCCTTCTGAGTGGGCCGGGGGCCCCCGGAACCAGATCGCCAAAATATTTTTCAGGCCATCAAATACGACCTAATGAACCATAGTCACCGCCCAACCATTACAGTTCCTTTTGTTTTTGCATTTTACGGCCAAAAAATTAGAATTTCGCCCGATTCCCACATTTTCGTGTCCTATAGCCCAACCCTTCCCAGTGGGCAGGGCCCCCCGGACCCGGATAGCCTAAAATTTTTTGGGCCATCAAATACGACCTAAGGAACCATAGTCACCGCCCCACCATGACCGTTCCTCATTATTTTGCGTTTTACGATCAAAAATCTATAATTTCGCCCGATTCTCATATTTTCGCGTGTTATAGCCCACGCCTTCCGAGTGGGCCCAGGGCCCCCGGAACCGGATCGCCTAAAATTTTTTCCAGGCCATCAAATAAGAACTAAGGAATCATTGTCACCGCCCCGCCATGACCGTTCCTCTCTTTTTTTTTTCGTTTTACGGCCAAAACACTAGAATTCCGCCTGATTCCCATATTTTCGTGTTCTATAGCCCAAGCCTTCCCAGTGGGCAAGGCCCCCCGGACCCAGATAGCCTAAAATTTTTCGGGCCATCAAATATGACCTAAGGAATCGTAGTCACCGCCCCACCATGACTGTTCCTCATTATTTTGCATTTTACGGTCAAAAAACTATAATTTCGCCTGATTCCCATATTTTCGCGTGTTATAGCCCACGCCTTCCGAGTGGGCCCAAGGCCCTCGGAACCGGATCGCCTAAAATATTTTTTGGGCCATCAAATAAGACGTAAGGAATCATTGTCACTGCCCCACCATGACCGTTCCTCATTTGTTTGCGTTTTACGGCCAAAACACTAGAATTTTGCCCGATTCCCATATTTTCGTGTTCTATAGCCCACGCCTTCTGAGTGAGCCGGGGCCCCCGGAACCAGATCGTCTAAAATATTTTCGGGCCATCAAATACGACCTAAGGAACCATAGTCACCGCCCCGCCATGACCGTTCCTCATAGTTTTGCATTTTCGTCCAAAAAAACTAGAATTCCACCACATTCCCATATTTTCGTATGCTATAGCCCATGCTTTCCGAGTGGGCTCGGGACCCCAGACCCCCAATCTCCTAAAATTTTTTTGTGCCATCAAATACGACCTAAGGAACCATAGTCACTGCTCCTCCATGACCATTCCTCATTATTTTGCATTTTACAGCTAGAAAACTATAATTGCGCCCGATTCCCATATTTTCGTGTGCTATAGCCCACGCCATCCGAGTGGGCCTGGACCTCTCGGAACTGGAACGCCTAAAAAAATTTTCAGGCCATCAAATACGACCTAACAAACCATAGTCACCGCCCTGCCATGACAGTTCCTCGTTATTTTGTGTTTTATGGCCAAAAAACTATAATTCCGCCCGTTTCCCATATTTTTGTATGCTGTAGACCATGCCTTCCTAGTGGGCTAGGGGCACACTGAACCAGATCGCCAAAATATTTTTCGGGCCATAAAATATGATCTAATGAACCATAGTCACCGCCCCACCATTACAGTTCCTTTCGTTTTTGCATTTTACAGCCAAAAAACTAGAATTTCTCCCGATTCCCATATTTTCGTGTCCTATAGCCGAAGCCTTCCCAGTGGGCAGGGCCCCCCGGACCCGGATAGCCTAAAATTTTTCGGGCCATCAAATACGACCTAAGGAACCGTAGTCACCGCCCCACCATGACCGTTCCTCGTTATTTTGCTTTTTACGGTCAAAAAACTAAAATTTCGCCTGATTCCCATATTTTCGTATATTTTAGCCCACGCCTTCCCAGTGGGCCCAGGGCCCCCCGAAACCGGATCGCCTAAAATTTTTTCCAGGCCATCAAATACGACCTAAGGAATCAATTTCCCTGCCCCGCCATGACCGTTCCTCGTTTATTGTATTTTACAGCCAAAACACTAGAATTCTGCCCGATTTCTATATTTTCGTGTTCTATAGCCCACGCCTTCTGAGTGGGCCGGGGGCCTCTGGAACTAGATCGTCTAAAATATTTCCGGGCCATCAAATACGACCTAAGGAACCATAGTCACCGCCCCACCATTACAGTTCCTTTCGTTTTTGTGTTTTACGGCCAAAAAACTACAATTTCGCACGATTCCCATATTTTCCTGTCCTATAGCCCACGCCTTCCTAGTGGGCAGGCGCCCCCGGACCCGGATAGCCTAAAAACTTTTTGGGCAATCACATATGACCTAAGGAACCATAGTCACCACTCCGCCATGACCGTTCCTTGTTATTTTGCGTTTTACGGCCAAAAAATTATAATTTCGCCCGTTCCTTGTTTTTTTGAGTTTTACGTCCAAAAAACTAGAATTCCGACTAATTCGCATATTTTCGTGTCCTATAGCCCACTCCTTCCCAGTGGGCAGGCCCCCCAGACCCGGATAGCCTAAACAATTTTCGGGCCATCAAATATGGCCTAAGGAACCATAGTCACCGCTCCGCCATGACCGTTCCTCGTTATTTTGCGTTGTACAGCCTAAAAACTATAATTCCGCCCGATTCCCATATTTTCGCATGCTATAGCCCACACCTTTCGAGTGGGACCCGGGAACCCCGGAACCGGATCGCTTAAAAAATTTTTCGGGCCATCAAATATGACCTAAGGAATCATAGTCACCGCTCCGCCATGACTATTCCTCATTTTTAGCGTTTTACGGCCAAAAAACTAGAATTTTGCCCGATTCCCATATTTTCATGTGCTATAGCCCACGCCTTCCGAGTGGGCCCGGGGCCCCCGAAACCATAGTCACCCTCGTTCCTTGTTGTTTTGAGTTTTACGGCCAAAAAACTAGAATTTTGCCCTATTCCAATATTTTCGTGGCCTATAGCCAACGCCTTCCCAATGGGGCAGGGGACACGGATAGCCTAAAAATTTTTCGGGACATCAAATATGACCTAAGGAACCATAGTCACCGCCCCGCCATGACCGTTCCTTGTTATTTTGCATTTTACGGCCAAAAAACTATAATTCCGCCCGATTCCCATATTTTCGTGTGCTATAGCCCACGCCTTGCGGGTGGCCCGGGCCCCCCGGACCCAAATCGACAAATATTTTTTCCGGACCATCAAATACGACCTAAGGAACAATAGTCACCCCCCGGACCCGAATCGACAAATCTTTTTTTCGGGCCATCAAATACGACCTAAGGAACTATAGTCACCACCCCGCCATGACCGTTCCTCATAGTTTTGCATTTTCGTCCAAAAAACTAGAATTCCGCCACATTCCCATATTTTCGTGTGCTATAGCCCATGCCTTCCGAGTGGGCTCCGGCCCCCAGACCCCCGATCGCCTAAAACAATTTCGGGCCATCAAATACGACCTAAGGAACCATAGTCACTGCCCCTCCATGACCGTTCCTCGTTATTTTGCATTTTACGGCAAAAAAACTATAATTGCGCCCGATTCTCATATTTTCGTGTGCTATAGCCCACGCCATCCGAATGGGCCTGGGCCCCCCGGAACTGGATCGCCTGAAATTTTTCCAGGCCATCAAATATGACCTAAGGAACCATAATCATCACCCTACCATGACCGTTCCTCGTTATTTTGCGTTTTTCGGTCAAAAAACTATAATTTCGCCCGATTCCCATATATTCGTGTTTTATAGCCCACGCCTTCTGAGTGGGCCGGGGCCCCCCGTAACCAGCGTCTAAAATGTTTCTGGGCCATCCAATATGACCTAAGGAACCATAGTCACCGCCCCGCCATGACCGTTCCTCGTTATGTTTTGTTTTATGGCCAAAAAACTATAATTCTGCTCGATTCCCATATTTTCGTGTGCTATAGACCACGCCTTCCGAGTGGGCCCGGGGCCCATTGAACTGGATCGCCTAAAAATTTTCTGGGCAAACAAATATGACCTAAGGAACCATAGTCACCGCCTCGCCATGACCGTTCCTCGTTATTATGTGTTTTATGGCCAAATAACTATAATTCTGCCTGATTCCCATATTTTCGTGTGTTATAGCCCACGCCTTCCGAGTGGGACCGGGGCCCCGAAACCAGATCGCCTAAAAATTTTTCGGGCCATGAAATATGACCTAAGGAACCATAGTTAGCGCCCCGCCATGAACGTTCCTCTTTTGTTTTGCATTTTATGGCCAAAAAGCTATAATTCCACCTGATTCCCATATTTTCGCCTGCTATAGCCCACGCCTTGCGAGTGGGGCCGGGCCCACCGGACCCGGATCGCCTAAAAATTTTTTGAGCCATCAAATACGATTTAAGGAACCATAGTCACTGCCCTGCCATGACCGTTCTTCATTTGTTTGCGTTTTACAGCCAAAAAACTAGAATTTCGCCCAATTCCCATATTTTCGTGTGCTATAGTCCACGCCTTCTGAGTGGGCCCGGCCACCCCAGACACCGATTGCCTAAAAATTTTCCAGGCCATGAAATACGACCTAAGGAACCATAGTCACCGTGTCGCCATGACCGTTCCTCGTTATTATGTGTTTTATGGCCAAATAACTATAATTCTGCCTGATTCCCATATTTTCGTGTGTTATAGCCCACGCCTTCCGAGTGGGCCCGGGGCCCCGGAACCAGATCGCCTAAAATTTTTTCGGGCCATGAAATATGACCTAAGGAACCATAGTTAGTGCCCTGCCATGACCGTTCCTCTTTTGTTTTGCATTTTATGGCCAAAAAACTATAATTCCACCTGATTCCCATATTTTTGCCTGCTATAGCCCACGCCTTACGAGTGGGGCCGGGCCCACCGGACCCAGATCGCCTAAAAATTTTTTGAGCCATCAAATACGATTTAAGGAACCATAGTCACTACCCTGCCATGACCGTTCTTCATTTGTTTGCGTTTTACAGCCAAAAAACTAGAATTCCGCCCAATTCCCATATTTTCGTGTGCTATAGTCCACGCCTTCTGAGTGGGCCCGGCCACCCCAGACACCGATTGCCTAAAAATTTTCCAGGCCATGAAATACGACCTAAGGAACCATAGTTACCTCCCCGCCATGATCGTTCCTCATTTTTCTGAGTTTTACGGCCAAAAAAATAGACTTCCGCCCGATTACCATATTTTTGTGTGCTATAGCCCACGCCTTCCAGAGCCCCCCCTCCCAAAACCCGGATAGCCTAAAATTTTTTCGGGCCATCAAATATGACCTAAGAAGCCATAGTCACTGCCTCGCCATGACCGTTCCTCGTTATTTTGCATTTTACGGCCAATAAACTATAATTCTGCCCGATTCCCATATTTTCGTGTGCTATAGCGCACGCCTTCCGTGTGGGCCCAGGTCCCCCGGAACCGAATCGCCTAAATTTTTTTCCGAGCCATTAAATATGACCTAAGGATTCATAGTCACCGCCCTGCCATGACCGTTCTTCGTTGTTTTGCGTTTTACGACCAAAAAACTTGAATTCCGCCCAATTCCCATATTTTCGTGTGCTACAGCCTACTCCTACCGAGTGGGTCCGGGCCCCCCGGACCTCGATCATTTAAAAATTTTCCGGGCCATCAAATACGACTTAAGGAACCATATTTACCACTCCGCCATGACCGTTCCTCGTTATTTTGCGTTTTACGGCCAAAAAACTATAATTCCGCCCGATTCCCATATTTTTGTGTGCTATTACCCCACACCTTCTGAGTGGGCCGGGGGCCCCCGGAACCGGATACCCTAAAATTTTTATGGGCCATCAAATACGAACTAAGGAATCATATTCACCGCCCCGCCATGACCGTTCCTCGTTCTTTTGTGTTTTATGGCCAAAGAACTATAATTCCGCCTGATTCCCATATTTTCGTGTGCTATATACCACGCCTTCCGAGTAGGCCTGGGGCCCACTGAACCGGATCGCCTAAAAATTTTCTCGGCCATGAAATACGACCTAAGGAACCATAGTCACTTCCCCACCATGACCGTTCCTTTTATTTATGCTTTTGACGGCCAAAAAACTCGAATTCCGCCCGATTCCCATATTTTTGTGTCCTATAGCCCACGCCTTCCCAGTGGGCAGGGCCCCCGGGACCCAGATAGCCGAAAAATTTTCCGAGCCATAAAATACGACCTAAGGAACCATAGTCACCGCCACGCCATGACCGTTCCTCATTATTTTGCATTTAAGGCCAAAAAACTATAATTCCGCCTGATTCCTATATTTTCGCGTGCTATAGCCCACGCCTTCCGAGTGGGCCCCGGGCCCCCAGAACCGAATCGTCTAAAATTCTTTCCGGGCCATCAAATACGACCTAAGGAACCATAGTCACCGCTGTGCCATGACTGTTAATCGTTCTTTTGTGTTTTATGGCCAAAGAACTATAATTCCGCCTGATTCCCATATTTTCGTGTGCTATATACCACGCCTTCCAAGTAGGCTTGGGGCCCACTGAACCGGATCGCCTAAAAATTTTCTCGGCCATGAAATACGACCTAAGGAACCATAGTCACTTCCCCACCATGACCGTTCCTTTTATTTTTTCTTTTGACGGCCAAAAACTAGAATTCCGCCCGATTCCCATATTTTTGTGTCCTATAGCCCACGCCTTCCCAGTGGGCAGGGCCCCCGGGACCCAGATAGCCTAAAAATTTTCCGAGCCATAAAATACGACCTAAGGAACCATAGTCACCGCCACGCCATGACCGTTCCTCATTATTTTGCATTTTACGGCCAAAAAACTATAATTCCGCCTGATTCCCATATTTTCGCGTGCTATAGCCCACGCCTTCCGAGTGGGCCCCGGGCCCCCAGAACCTAATCGCCTAAAATTCTTTCCGGGCCATCAAATACGACCTAAGGAACCATAGTCACCGCTGTGCCATGACCGTTAATCGTTATTTTGCGTTTTACAGCCAAAAGACTATAATTCCGCCCGATTCCCATATTTTCATGTGCTATAGCCCACGCCTTCTGAGTGGGCCCGGGGCCCCCAGAATCGGATCGCCTAAAATTTTTCTGGGCCATTAAATATGATCTAAGGAACCATAGTCATTGCCTCACCATGACCGTTCCTCATTTGTTTGCGTTTTACGGCCAAAAAACTACAATTCTGCCTGATTCCCATATTTTCGTGTGCTATTACCCCACGTCTTCTGAGTGGGCCGGGGGCCCCAGAACCGGATACCCTAAAATTTTTTCGGGCCATCAAATACGACCTAAGGAACCATATTCACCACCTCGCCATGACCTTTCCTCGTTCTTTGGTGTTTCATGGCCAAAGAAGTATAATTCCGCCTGATTCCCATATTTTCGTGTGCTATATACCACACCTTCCGAGTAGGCCTGGGGCCCACTGAACCGGATCGCCTAAAAATTTTCTGGGCAATGAAATATGACCTAAGGAACCATAGTCACTGCCCCACCATGATCGTTTCTTTTATTTTTGCTTTTGACGGCCAAAAAACTAGAATTCCGCTCGATTCCCATATTTTCGTGTCCTATAGCCTACGCCTTCCCAGTGGGCAGGGCCCCCCGGACCCGGATAGCCTAAAAAATTTCTGGGCCATAAAATACAACCTAAGGAACCATAATCACTGCCACGCCATGACCTTTCCTCATTATTTTGCGTTTTACGGCCAAAAAATTATAATTCCGCCTGATTCCCATATTTTCGCGTGCTATAGCCCACGCCTTCCGTGTCGGCCCCGGGCCCCCAGAACCGGATCGCCTAAAATTCTTTCCGGGCCATCAAATATGACCTAAGGAACCATAGTCACCGCTGTGCCATGACCGTTAATCGTTATTTTGCGTTTTACGGCCAAAAGACTATAATTCCGCCTGATTCTCATATTTTCGTGTGCTATAGCCCACGCCTTTCGAGTGGGCCCGGGGCCCCCGGAACCGGATCGCCTAAAAATTTTTCGGGCCATCAAATACGACATAAGGAACATAGTCACCACCCCGCCATGACCGTTCCTCATAGTTTTGCATTTTCGTCCAAAAAACTAGAATTCCACCATATTCCCATATTTTCGTGTGCTATAGCCCACGCCTTCCCAGTGCCTCCCCCCTAAACCCGGATAGCCTAAAATTTTTCGGGCCATCAAATATGACCTAAGAAACCATAGTCACCGCCTCTCCATGACCGTTCCTCGTTATTTTGCATTTTATGACCAAACAATTATAATTCTGCCCGATTCCCATATTTTTGCATCCTATCGCCCACGCTTTCCCAGTGGGTAGGGGCCCCCGGACCCGGATAGCCTAAAAATTTTTCGGGCCATCAAATACGACCTAAGGATCATAGTCACCGCCCTGCAATGACCGTTCCTCGTTATTTTGTATTTTACGGCCAAAAAACTATAATTCCGCCGGATTCCCATATTTTCGTGTGCTATAGCCCACGCCTTCTGAGTGGGCCAGGGGCCCCCGGAACCGTGTCGCCTAAAAATTTTCCGGGCCATGAAATACGACCTAAGTAACTATAGTTACCGCCCCTCCATGACCGTTCCTTATTTTTTTGTGTTTTTGGCCAAAGAACTATAATTACGCCCGATTCCCATATTTTCGTGTGCTGTATTCCACGCCTTCCGAGTGGACCCGGGGCCCACTGAACAGGATCACCTAAAAAATTTTCAGGCCATGAAATACGACCTAAGGAACCATAGTCACTGCCCCACCATGACCGTTCCTTTTATTTTTGCTTTTGACGGCCAGAAAACTAGCATTCTACCCGATTCCCATATTTTCTTGTCCTATTGCCCACGTCTTCCCAGTGGGCAGGGCCCCCCGGACCCGGATAGCCTAAAAATTTTTCGGGCCATAAAATACGGCCTATGGAGCCATAGTCACTGCCACGCCATGACCGTTCCTCGTTATTTTGCATTTTATGGCCAAAAAACTATAATTCTGCCCGATTCCCATATTTTCGCATGCTATAGTCCACGCCTTCCGAGTGGGCCCGGGGCCCCCGGAACCGGATCGCCTAAAATTTTTTTAGGGCCATCAAATATGACCTAAGGAACCATAGTCACTGCCCCGCCATTACCGTTCCTCGTTATTTTACGTTTTAAGGCCAAAAAACTATAATTCCGCATGATTCTCATATTTTCGTGCGCTATAACCCACACCTTCCGAGTGGGCCCGGGGCCCCCGGAACCAGATTGCCTAAAATTAGTCCAGGCCATCAAATACGACCTAAGGAACCATAGTCACTGCCCCGCCATGACCATTCCTCATTTGTTTGCGTTTTACGACCAAACAACAAGAATTCCGCCCGATTCCCCTATTTGCGTGTGCTATAGCCCACGCCTTCCCAGTGGGCAGGGGCCCCCGGACCTGAATTGATTTTTTTTTCCGGGCCATCAAATATGACCTAAGGAACCATAGTCAACTCCCCGCCATGACCGTTTCTCATAGTTTTGCATTTACGCCAAAAAACTAGAATTCCGCCCGATTCCCATACTTTCGTGTGCTATAGCACACGCCATCCTAGTGGGCAGGGCCCCCCGGACCCCGATCGCCTAAGGAACCATAGTTATTTGCCTCCATGACCATTCCTCGTTTCCTTTTCATTTTACGGCCAAAAAACTAGAATTCCGCCCGATTCCCATATTTTCGTGTGCTATAGCCCACGCCTTCCGAGTGGGCCCGGGCCCCCTGAACCGGATCGCCTAAAAATTTTCCGAGCCATCAAATACGACCTAAGGAACCATAGTCACCGCCTCGCCATGACCGTTCCTCATTGTTTTGCATTTTACGGCCAAAAAACTAGAATTTCGCCCGATTCCCATATTTTCGTGTGCTATAGCCCACGCCTTCCTAGTGGACCCGGGCCCCCAGACCCCGATTGCCTAAAATTTTTCCGAGCCATAAAATTTGACCTAAGGAACCATAGTTATTGCCTCGCCATGACCGTTCCTTGTTGTTTTCATTTTACGGTCAAAAACCTAGAATTCCGTCCGATTCCAATATTTTCGTGTGCTATATAGCCCAACGCCTTTCGAGTGGGCCCGGGCAACCGGAACCGGATCGCCTAAAAATTTTCTAGGCCATGAAATATAACCTAAGGAACCATAGTTATTGCCCCTCCATGACCGTTCCTCGTTTGTTTTGCATTTTATTGCAAAATAACTAGAATTCCGACCGATTCCCATATTTTCGTGTGCTATTGCCTATGCCTTCCGAGTGGGCCCCGGCCTCTCGACACTGATCGCCTAAAAATTTTTCGGGCCATGAAATACGACCTAAGGAACCATAGTCACTGCCCACCATGACCATTCCTTCTTTTTGTTGCGTTTTACGGACAAAAAACTAAAATTCTGCCAGATTCCCATATTTTCGTGTCCTATAGCCCACGCTTTCCGAATGGGCAGGGACCCCCGGACCCGGATAGCCTAAAATTTTTCCGGGCCATCAAATACGACCTAGGAAACCATAGTCACCACCATGCCATGAACGTTCCTCGTTATTTTGTGTTTTACGGCGAAAAAACAATAACTCCGCCCGATTCCCATATTATCGCGTGCTATAGCACACACCTTCCGAGTGGGCCCAGGGCCCCCGGAATCGGATCGCCTAAAATTTTTTTCGGGCCATCAAATACGATCTAAGGAATCATAGTCACCGCCCCTCTATGACCGTTCCTCGTTTTATGCGTTTTACGGCCAAAAAACTAGAATTACGCCCGATTCCCATACTTTCGTCCCCCCGGACCTCGATTGCCTAAAACTTTCTGAGCCATCAAATACGACCTAACGAACCGTAGTCACCGCCCTGCCATGACAGTTCCTCGTTATTTTGTGTTTTATGGCCAAAAAACTATAATTCTACCCGTTTCCCATATTTTTGTATGTTGTAGACCATGCCTTTCGAGTGGGCTAGGGGCACACTGAACCAGATCGCCAAAATAATTTTCGGGCCATAAAATATGACCTAATGAACCATAGTCACCGCCCCACCATTACAGTTCCTTTTGTTTTTGCATTTTACGGTCAAAAAACTAGAATTTCTCCCGATTCCCATATTTTCGTGTCCTATTGCCCAAGCCTTCCCAGTGGGCAGGGCCCCCCGGACCCGGATAGCCTAAAATTTTTCGGGCCATCAAATACGACCTAAGGAACCGTAGTCACCGCCCCAGCATGACCGTTCCTCGTTATTTTGCGTTTTACTGTCAAAAAATTAAAATTTCGCCTGATTCCCATATTTTCGCATATTATAGCCCACGCCTTCCGAGTGGGCCCAGGGCCTCCCGGAACCGGATCGCCTAAAATTTTTTTCGGGCCATCAAATACGACCTAAGGAATCATTGTCACCGCCCTGCCATGACCTTTCCTCATTTTTTACATTTTACGGCTAAAACACTAGAATTCCGCCCGATTCCCATATTTTCGTATTCTATAGCCCACGCCTTCTGAGTGGGCCGGGGGCCTCTGGAACCAGATCGTCTAAAATATTTCCGGGCCATGAAGTACGACCTAAGGAACCATAGTCACCGCCCCACCATTATAGTTCCTTTTGTTTTTGCGTTTTACGGCCAAAAAACTACAATTTCGCCCGATTCCCATATTTTCGTGTCCTATAGCCCACGCCTTCCTAGTGGGCAGGCGCCCCCGGACCCGGATAGCCTAAAAACTTTTCGGACAATCACATATGACCTAAGGAACCATAGTCACCGCCCCGCCATGACCGTTCCTTGTTATTTTTCATTTTACGGCCAAAAAATTATAATTTCGCCCGTTTCTCCTTTTTTTGAGTTTTACGGCAAAAAAACTAGAATTCCGCCTAATTCGCATATTTTCATGTCCTATAGCCCACGCCTTCCCAGTGGGCAGCCCCCCCAGACCCGGATAGACTAAAAATTTTGCGGGCCATCAAATATGATCTAAGGAACCATAGTCACCGCTCTGCCATGACCGTTCCTCGTTATTTTGCGTTGTACGGCCTAAAAACTATAATTCCGCCCGATTCCCATATTTTCGCATGCTATAGCCCACACCTTCCGAGTGGGCCCGGGAACCCAGGAGCCGGATCGCTTAAAAAATTTTCCGGGCCATCAAATATGACCTAAGGAATCATAGTCACCGCCCCGCCATGACCATTCCTCATTTTTTCGCGTTTTACGGCCAAAAAACTAGAATTTCGCCCGATTCCCATATTTTCGTGTGCTATAGCCCATGCCTTCCGAGTGGGCCCGGGGCCCCTGAAACCATAGTCACCCTCGTTCCTTGTTGTTTTGAGTTTTACGGCCAAAAAACTAGAATTCCGCCCGATTCCAATATTTTCGTGGCCTATAGCCCACGCCTTCCCAGTGGGGCAGGGGACACGGATAGCCTAAAAATTTTCCGGGACATCAAATATGACCTAAGGAACCATAGTCACCACCCCGCCATGACCGTTCCTTGTTATTTTGCATTTTACGGCCAAAAAACTATAATTTCGCCCGATTCCCATATTTTCGTGTGTTATAGCCCACGCCTTGCGAGTGGCCCGGGCCCCCCGGACCCGAATCGACAAATCTTTTTTCCGGGCCATCAAATACGACCTAAGGAACCATAGTCACCACCCCGCCATGACCGTTCCTCATAGTTTTGCATTTTCGTCCAAAAAACTAGAATTCCGCCACATTCCCATATTTTCGTGTGCTATAGCCCATGCCTTCCGAGTGGGCTCGGGCCCCCAGACCCCCGATCGCCTAAAAAATTTTCGGGCCATAAAATACGAACTAAGGAACCATAGTCACTGCTCCTCCATGACCGTTCCTCGTTATTTTGCATTTTACGGCCAAAAAACTATAATTGCGCCTGATTCTCATATTTTCGTGTGCTATAGGCCACGCCATCCGAATGGGCCTGGGCCCCCCGGAACTGGATCGCCTGAAATTTTTCTAGGCCATCAAATACGACCTAAGGAACCATAGTCATCGCCCTGCCATGACCGTTCCTCGTTATTTTGCATTTTACGGTCAAAAAACTATAATTTCGCCCGATTCCCATATTTTCGTGTGCTATAGCCCACGCCTTCCGAGTGGGCCTGGGGCCCCCTGATCCGGATTGCCTAAAAAATTTTTTGGGCCATCAAATACAACCTAAGGAATCATAGTCACCGCCCCGCCATGACGGTTCCTCATGTTTTTGCGTTTTACGGCCAAAACACTAGAATTCCGCCCGATTCCCATATTTTCGTGTTCTATAGCCCACGCCTTCTGAGTGGGCCGGGGGCCCTCGTAACCAGATCGTCTAAAATATTTCCGGGCCATCCAATACGACCTAAGGAACCATAGTCACCGCCCCGCCATGACCATTCCTCGTTATGTTTTGTTTTATGGCCAAAAAACTATAATTCCGCCCGATTCCCATATTCTCGTGTGCTATAGACCACGCCTTCTGAGTGGGCCAGGAGCCCATTGAACCGGATCACCTAAAAATTTTCCGGGCAAACAAATATGACCTAAGGAACTATAGTCACCGCCTCTCCATAACCGTTCCTCGTTATTATGTGTTTTATGGCCAAATAACTATAATTCTGCCTGATTCCCATATTTTCGTGTGCTATAGCCCACGCCTTCCGAGTGGGCCCGGGGCCCCGGAACCAGATCGTCTAAAAATTTTTGGGCCATGAAATATGACCTAAAGAACCATAGTTAGCGCCCCGCCATTACCATTTCTTGTTTGTTTGCGTTTTACGACCAAACAACAAGAATTCCGCCCGATTCCCATATTTTCGTGTGCTATAGCCCATGCCTTCCCAGTGGGCACAGGGCCCCTCCGACTCGAATCGATAAATTTTTTTTCTAGGCCATCAAATACGACCTAAGGAGCCATAGTCACCGCCCCGCCATGACCGTTCCTCATAGTTTTGCTTTTTCGGCCAAAAAACTCGAATTCCGCCACATTCCCATATTTTCGTGTGCTATAGCCCATGCCTTCCGAGTGGGCTCGGGCCCCCCGGACCCCTGATCGCTTAAAGGTTTTTCGGGCCATCAAATACAACCTAAGGAACCATAGTCACAACCCCGCTATGACCGTTCCTCTTTTGTTTTGCATTTTATGGCCAAAAAACTATAATTCCACCTGATTCCCATATTTTCGCGTGCGCCCACGCCCTGCGAGTGGGGCCGGGCCCATCGGACCCGGATCGCCTAAAAATTTTTCGAGCCATCAAATACGATCCAAGGAACCATAGTCACCATCCTGCCATGACCGTTCTTCATTTGTTTGTGTTTTACAGCCAAAAAACTAGAATTTCGCCTAATTCCCATATTTTTGTGTGCTATAGTCCACGCCTTCCGAGTGGGTCCGGCCACCCCAGACACCGATTGCCTAAAAATTTTCCAGGCCATGAAATACGACCTAAGGAACCATAGTTACCTCCCCGCCATGATCGTTCCTCATTTTTCTGAGTTTTACGGCCAAAAAAATAGAATTCCGCCCGATTACCATATTTTTATGTGTTATAGCCCACGCCTTCCCAGAGCCCCCCAAAACCCGGATAGCCTAAAATTTTTTCGGGCCATCAAATATGACCTAAGAAGCCATAGTCACTGCCTCGCCATGACCGTTCCTCGTTATTTTGCATTTTATGGCCAAAAAACTATAATTCTGCCCGATTCCCATATTTTCGCGTGCTATAGCGCACGCCTTCCGTGTGGACCCAGGTCCCCCGGAACCGGATCGCCTAAATTTTTTTTCGAGCCATCAAATATGACCTAAGGAATCATAGTCACCGCCCTTCCATGACCGTTCCTCGTTGTTTTGCGTTTTACGACAAAAACACTTGAATTTCACCCAATTCCCATATTTTCGTGTGCTATAGCCCACTCCTACCGAGTGGGTCCGGGCCCCCCGGACCTCGATCATCTAAAATTTTTCGGGCCATCAAATACGACCTAAGGAACCATAGTCACCACTCCGCCATGACCGTTCCTCGTTATTTTGCGTTTTACGGCCAAAAAACTATAATTCCGCCCGATTCCAATATTTTCGTGTGCTAATACCCCACGCCTTCCGAGTAGGCCTGGGGCCCACTGAACCGGATCGCCTAAAAATTTTCTCGGCCATGAAATATGACCTAAGGAACCATAGTCACTTCCCCACCATGACCGTTCCTTTTATTTTTGCTTTTGACGGCCAAAAAACTAGAATTCCGCACGATTCCCATATTTCCGTGTCCTATAGCCCACGCCTTCCCAGTGGGCAGGGCCCCCGGACCCGGATAGCCTAAAAATTTTCCGAGCCATAAAATACGACCTAAGGAACCATAGTCACCGCCCCACCATGACCGTTTCTTTTATTTTTGCTTTTGACGGCCAAAAAACTACAATTCCGCTCGATTCCCATATTTTCGTGTCCTATAGCATACGCCTTCCCAGTGGGCAGGGCCCCCCGGACCCGGATAGCCTAAAAATTTTTCGGGCCATAAAATACAACCTAAGGAATCATAATCACTGCCACGCCATGACCGTTCCTCATTATTTTGTGTTTTACGGCCAAAAAATTATAATTCCGCCTGATTCCCATATTTTCGCGTGCTATAGCCCACGCCTTCCGTGTGGGCCCTGGGCCCCCAGAACCGGATCGCCTAAAATTCTTTCCGGGCTATCAAATATGACCTAAGGAACCATAATCACCGCTGTGCGATGACCGTTAATCGTTATTTTGCGTTTTACGGCCAAAAGACTATAATTCCGCTCGATTCCCATATTTTCGCGTGCTATAGCCCATGCCTTCCGAGTGGGCTCGGGGCCCCCGGAACCTGATCGCCTAAAATTTTTCCGGGCTATCAAATACGACATAAGGAACCATAGTCACCGCCCCGCCATGACCGTTCCACATAGTTTTGCATTTTCGTCCAAAAAACTAGAATTCCACCACATTCCCATATTTTCGTGTGCTATAGCCCACGCCTTCCCAGTGCCCCCCCAAACCCGGATAGCTTAAAATTTTTCGGGCCATCAAATATGACCTAAGAAACCATAGTCACCGCCTCTCCATGACCGTTCCTCGTTATTTTGCATTTTACGACCAAACAATTAGAATTCTACCCGATTCCCATATTTTTGCATCCTATCAACCACGCTTTCCCAGTGGGCAGGGGCCCCAGGACCCGGATAGCCTAAAAATTTTCCGGGCCATCAAATACGACCTAAGGATCATAGTCACTGCCCCGCAATGACTATTCCTCATTGTTTTGCATTTTACTAGAATTACGCCTGATTCCCATATTTTCATGTGCCCATGCCTTCCGAGTGGGCCCAGGGCCCCCGGAATTGGATCGCCTAAAATTTTTTCCGGGCCATCAAATATGACCTAAGGAATCATAGTCACCTCCCCTCTATGACCGTTCCTCGTTTTTATTCATTTTACGGCCAAGAAACTAGAATGACGCCCGATTCCCATACTTTTACCCCCCCGGACCTCGATTGCCTAAAATTTTCCGAGCCATCAAATACGACCTAAGGAACCATAGTCACCGCCCCACCATGACCGTTCCTCGTTATTTTTCGTTTTACGGACAAAAAACTATAATTCCGCCCGATTCCGATATTTTCGTGTGCTATAGCCCACGCCTTCCGAGTGGGCCCGGGGCCCTTAGAACTGGATCGCCTAAAAAATTTTCGGGCCATCAAATATGATCTAAGGAACCATAATCATTGCCCCGCCATGACCGTTCCTCATTTGTTTGCAATTTATGGCCAAAAAACTACAATTTCGCCCGATTCCCATATTTTCGTGTGCTATTACCCCATGCCTTCTGAGTGGGCCGGGGGCCCCGAAACCGGATACCTTAAAATTTTTCCGGGCCATCGAATATGACCTAAGGAACCATATTCACCACCCTGCCATGACCATTCCTCGTTCTTTTGTGTTTTATGGCCAAAGAACTATAATTCTGCCTGATTCCCATATTTTCGTGTGCTATATACCACGCCTTCCGAGTAGGCCTGGGGCCCACTGAACCGGATCGCCTAAAAATTTTCTGAGCCATGTAATACGACCTAAGGAACCATATTCACTACCCCACCATGACCGTTTCTTTTATTTTTGCTTTTGACGGCCAAAATACTAGAATTCCGCTCGATTCCCATATTTTCGTGTCCTATAGCATACGCCTTCCCAGTGGGCAGGGCCCCCCCGGACCCGGATAGCTTAAAAATTTTCTGGGCCATAAAATACAACCTAAGGAATCATAATCATCGCCACGCCATGACCGTTCCTCATTATTTTGTGTTTTACGGCCAAAAAATTATAATTCCGCCTGATTCCCATATTTTCGCGTGCTATAGCCCACGCCTTCCGTGTGGGCCCCAGGCCCCCAGAACCGGATCACCTAAAATTCTTTCCGGGCTATCAAATATGACCTAAGGAACCATAGTCACCGCTGTGCGATGACCGTTAATCGTTATTTTGCGTTTTACGGCCAAAAGACTATAATTCCTCCCGATTCCCATATTTTCGCGTGCTATAGCCCACGCCTTCCGAGTGGGCTCGGGGCCCCCGGAACCGGATCGCCTAAAATTTTTCCGGGTCATCAAATACGACATAAGGAACCATAGTCACTGCCCCGCCATGACCGTTCCTCATAGTTTTGCATTTTCGTCCAAAAAACTAGAATTCCACCACATTCCCATATTTTCGTGTGCTATAGCCCACGCCTTCCCATTCCCCCCCCCCCCCCAAAACTCGGATAGCCTAAAATTTTTCGGGCCATCAAATATGACCTAAGAAACCATAGTCACCGCCTCTACATGACCGTTCCTCGTTATTTTGTATTTTACGACCAAACAATTATAATTCTGCCCGATTCCCATATTTTTGCGTCCTATCGCCCACGCTTTCCCAGTGGGCAGGGGCCCCAGGACCCGGATAGCCTAAAAATTTTCCGGGCCATCAAATACGACCTAAGGATCATAGTCACCGCCCAGCAATGACTGTTCCTCGTTGTTTTGCATTTTACGACCAAAAACTAGAATTACGCCCGATTCCCATATTTTCATGTGCTATAGCCCATGCCTTCCGAGTGGGTCCGGGCCCCCCGGACCTCGGTTGCCTAAAATTTTTCGGGCCATCAAATACGACCTAAGGAACCATAGTCACTGCCCCACCATGACCGTTCCTCATTATTTTGCATGACCGTTCTTCATTTGTTTGCGTTTTACAGCCAAAAAACTAGAATTCCGCCCAATTCCCATATTTTCGTGTGCTATAGTCCACGCCTTCCGAGTGGGCCCGGCCACCCCAGACACCGATTGCCTAAAAATTTTCCAGGCCATGAAATACAACCTAAGGAAACATAGTTACCTCCCTGCCATGATCATTCCTCATTTTTCTGAGTTTTACGGCCAAAAGAATAGAATTCCGCCCGATTACCATATTTTTGTGTGTTATAGCCCACGCCTTCCCAGAGCCCCCCCCCAAACCCAGATCGCCTAAAAATTTTTCGAGCCATCAAGTATGACCTAAGAAGCCATAGTCACTGCCTCTCCATGACCGTTCCTCGTTATTTTGCATTTTACGGCCAAAAAATAATAATTCTGCCCAATTCCCATATTTTCACGTGCTATAGCGCACGCCTTCCGTGTGGGCCCAAGTCCCCCGGAACCGGATAGCCTAAATTTTTTTCCGATCCATCAAATATGACCTAAGGAATCATAGTCACCGCCCTTCCATGACCGTTCCTCGTTGTTTTGCATTTTACGACCAAAAAACTTGAATTTCGCCCAATTCCCATATTTTCGTGTGCTATAGCCCACTCCTACCGAGTGGGTCCGGGCCCCCCGGACCTCGATCATCTAAAATTTTCCGAGCCATCAAATATGACCTAAGGAACCATAGTCACCACTCCGCCATGACCGTTCCTCGTTATTTTGCATTTTACAGCCAAAAAACTATAATTCCGCACGTTTCCCATATTTTCGCGTGCTATAGCCCACACCTTCCGAGTGGGCCCAGGGCCCCTGGAATCGGATTGCCTAAAATTTTTTTCGGGCCATCAAATACGACCTAAGGAATCATATTCACCGCCCCTCTATGACCGTTCCTCGTTTTTATGCATTTTACGGCCAAAAAACTAGAATGACGCCTGATTCCCATACTTTCGTCCCCCCGGACCTCGATTGCCTAAAATTTTCCGAGCCATCAAATACGACCTAAGGAACCATAGTCACCGCCCCGCCATGACAGTTACTCGTTATTTTGCGTTTTACGGCCAAAAAACTATAATTCCGCCCGATTCCCATATTTTCGTGTGCTATAGCCCACGCCTTCTGAGTGGGCCGGGCGCCCCCGGAACCGGATACCCTAAAATTTTTCCGGGCCATCAAATACGAACTAAGGAACCATATTCACCGCTCTGCCATGACCGTTCCTCGTTCTTTTGTGTTTTATGGCCAAAGAACTATAATTACGCCTGATTCCAATATTTTCCTGTGCTATATACCATGCCTTCCGAGTAGGCATGGGCCCACTGAACCAGATCGCCTAAAAATTTTCTCGGCCATGAAATATGACCTAAGGAACCATAGTCACTTCCCCACCATGACCGTTCCTTTTATTTTTTCTTTTGACGGCCAAAAAACTAGAATTCCGCCCGATTCCCATATTTTCGTGTCCTATAGCCCACGCCTTCCCAGTGGGTAGGGCCTCCCGGACCCGGATAGCCTAAAAATTTTCCGGGCCATAAAATACGACCTAAGGAACAATAGTCACCGCCACGCCATGACCGTTCCTCATTATTTTTAATTTTACGGCCAAAAAACTATAATTCCACTTGATTCCCATATTTTCGCGTGCTATAGCCCACGCCTTCCGAGTGGGCCCCGGGGCCCCAGAACCGGATCGCCTAAAATTCTTTCTGGGCCATCAAATACGACTTAAGGAACCATAGTCATTGTTGTGCCATGACCGTTAATCATTATTTTCCGTTTTACGGCCAAAAAACTATAATTCCGCCCGATTCCCATATTTTCATGTGCTATAGCCCACGCCTTCCGAGTGGGCCGGGGGCCCCGAGAACTGGATTGCCAAAAAAATTTTCGGGCCATCAAATATGATCTAAGGAACCATAGTCATTGCCCCGCCATGACCGTTCCTCATTTGTTTGCGTTTTATGGCCAAAAAACTACAATTCCGCCCGATTCCCATATTTTCGTGTGCTATTACCCCCACGCCTTCTGAGTGGGCCGGGGGCCCCGGAACCGGATACCCTAAAATTTTTTTCCGAGCCATCGAATATGACCTAAGGAACCATATTCACCACCCTGCCATGACCATTCCTCGTTCTTTTGTGTTTTATGGCCAAAGAACTATAATTCTGCCTGATTCCCATATTTTCGTGTGCTATATACCACGCCTTCCGAGTAGGCCTGGGGCCCACTGAACCGGATCGCCTAAAAATTTTCTGGGCCATGAAATACGACCTAAGGAACCATAGTCACTGCCTCACCATGACCGTTTCTTTTATTTTTGCTTTTGACGGCCAAAATACTAGAATTCCGCTCGATTCTCATATTTTCGTGTCCTATAGCATACGCCTTCCTAGTGGGCAGGGCCCCCCCGGACCCGGATAGCTTAAAAATTTTCCGGGCCATAAAATACAACCTAAGGAATCATAATCATCGCCACGCCATGACCGTTCCTCATTATTTTGTGTTTTACGGCCAAAAAATTATAATTCCGCCTGATTCCCATATTTTCGCGTGCTATAGCCCACGCCTTCCGTGTGGGCCCCAGGCCCCTAGAATCGGATCGCCTAAAATTCTTTCCGGGCTATCAAATATGATCTAAGGAACCATAGTCACCGCTGTGCAATGACCGTTAATCGTTATTTTGCTTTTTACGGCCAAAAGACTATAATTCCTCCTGATTCCCATATTTTCGCGTGCTATAGCCCCCGCCTTCCGAGTGGGCTCGGGGCCCCCGGAACCGGATCGCCTAAAAAATTTTCGGGCCATCAAATACGACATAAGGAACCATAGTCACTGCCCCGCCATGACCGTTTCTCATAGTTTTGCATTTTCGTCCAAAAAACTAGAATTCCACCACATTTCCATATTTTCGTGTGCTATAGTCCACGCCTTCCCAGTCCCCCCCCCCCCAAAACCCGGATAGCCTAAAATTTTTCGGGCCATCAAATATGACCTAAGAAACCATAGTCACCGTCTCTCCATGACCGTTCCTCGTTATTTTGCATTTTACGACCAAACAATTATAATTCTGCCCGATTCCCATATTTTTGCGTCCTATCGCCCACGCTTTCCCAGTGGGCAGGGGCCCCAGGACCCGGATAGCCTAAAAAATTTTCGGGCCATCAAATACGACCTAAGGATCATAGTCACCGCCCCGCAATGACTGTTCATCGTTGTTTTGCATTTTACGACCATAAAATAGAATTACGCCCGATTCCCATATTTTCATGTGCTATAGCCCATGCCTTCCGAGTGGGTCCGGGCCCCCCGGACCTCGGTTGCCTAAAATTTTTCGGGCCATAAAATACGACCTAAGGAACCATAGTCACCGCCCCACCATGACCGTTCCTCATTATTTTGCATGACCGTTCTTCATTTGTTTGCGTTTTACAGCCAAAAAACTAGAATTCCGCCCAATTTCCATATTTTCATGTGCTATAGTCCACGCCTTCCGAGTGGGCCCAGCCACCCCAGACACCGATTGCCTAAAAATTTTCCAGGCCATGAAATACAACCTAAGGAAACATAGTTACCTCCCTGCCATGATCGTTCCTCATTTTTCTGAGTTTTACGGCCAAAAGAATAGAATTCCGCCCGATTACCATATTTTTGTGTGTTATAGCCCACGCCTTCCCAGAGCCCCCCCAAACCCAGATCGCCTAAAATTTTTTTGAGCCATGAAATATGACCTAAGAAGCCATAGTCACTGCCTCTCCATGACCGTTCCTCGTTATTTTGCATTTTACGGCCAAAAAATAATAATTCTGCCCAATTCCCATATTTTCGCGTGCTATAGCGCACGCCTTCCGTGTGGGCCCAAGTCCCCCGGAACCGGATAGCCTAAATTTTTTTCCGATCCATCAAATATGACCTAAGGAATCATAGTCACCGCCCTTCCATGACCGTTCCTCGTTGTTTTGCATTTTACGACCAAAAAACTTGAATTTCGCCCAATTCCCATATTTTCGTGTGCTATAGCCCACTCCTACCGAGTGGGTCCGGGCCCCCCGGACCTCGATCATCTAAAATTTTCCGAGCCATCAAATACGACCTAAGGAACCATATTCACCGCTCCGCCATGACCGTTCCTCGTTATTTTGCATTTTACAGCCAAAAAACTATAATTCCGCACGTTTCCCATATTTTCGCGTGCTATAGCCCACACCTTCCGAGTGGGCCCAGGGCCCCTGGAATCGGATCGCCTAAAATTTTTTCTGGGCCATCAAATACGACCTAAGGAATCATAGTCACCGCCCCTCTATGACCGTTACTCGTTTTTATGCATTTTATGGCCAAAAAACTAGAATGACGCACGATTCCCATACTTTCGTCTCCCCGGACCTCGATTGCCTAAAATTTTCCGAGCCATCAAATACGACCTAAGGAACCATAGTCACCGCCCCGCCATGACCGTTACTCGTTATTTTGCGTTTTACGGCCAAAAAACTATAATTCCGCCCGATTCCCATATTTTCGTGTGCTATAGCCCACGCCTTCTGAGTGGGCCGGGCGCCCCCGGAACCGGATACCCTAAAATTTTTCCGGGCCATCAAATACGAACTAAGGAACCATATTCACCGCCCCGCCATGACCGTTCCTCGTTCTTTTGTGTTTTATGGCCAAAGAACTATAATTACGCCTGATTCCCATATTTTCGTGTGCTATATACCATGCCTTCCGAGTAGGCATGGGCCCACTGAACCGGATCGCCTAAAAATTTTCTCGGCCATGAAATATGACCTAAGGAACCATAGTCACTTCCTCACCATGACCATTCCTTTTATTTTTTCTTTTGACGGCCAAAAAACTAGAATTCCGCCCGATTCCCATATTTTCGTGTCCTATAGCCCACGCCTTCCCAGTGGGTAGGGCCCCCCGGACTCGGATAGCCTAAAAATTTTCCGGGCCATAAAATACGACCTAAGGAACAATAGTCACCGCCACGCCATGACCGTTCCTCGTTATTTTGCATTTTACGGCCAAAAAACTATAATTCCACTTGATTCCCATATTTTCGCGTGCTATAGCCCACGCCTTCCGAGTGGGCCCCGGGGCCCCAGAACCGGATTGCCTAAAATTCTTTCTGGGCCATCAAATACGACTTAAGGAACCATAGTCATCGTTGTGCCATGACCGTTAATCGTTATTTTCCGTTTTACGGCCAAAAGACTATAATTCCGCCCGATTCCCATATTTTCGTGTGCTATAGCCCACGCCTTCCGAGTGGGCCGGGGGCCCCGAGAACTGGATTGCCAAAAAAAATTTCGGGCCATCAAATATGATCTAAGGAACCATAGTCATTGCCCTGCCATGACCGTTCCTCATTTGTTTGCGTTTTATGGAGAAAAAACTACAATTCCGCCCGATTCCCATATTTTCGTGTGCTATTACCCCCCACGCCTTCTGAGTGGGCCGGGGGCCCCGGAACCGGATACCCTAAAATTTTTCCGAGCCATCGAATATGACCTAAGGAACCATATTCACCACCCTGCCATGACCATTCCTCGTTCTTTTGTGTTTTATGGCCAAAGAACTATAATTTTGCCTGATTCCCATATTTTCGTGTGCTATATACCACGCCTTCCGAGTAGGCCTGGGGCCTACTGAACCGGATCGCCTAAAAATTTTCTGGGCCATGAAATATGATCTAAGGAACCATAGTCACTGCCCCACCATGAACGTTTCTTTTATTTTTTTTTTTGATGGCCAAAAAACTAGAATTCCGCTCGATTCCCATATTTTCGTGTCCTATAGCCTTCGCCTTTCCAGTGGGCAGGGCCGCCCGGACCCGGATAGACTAAAAATTTTCCGGGCCATAAAATACAACCTAAGGAATCATAATCACTGCCACGCCATGACTGTTCCTCATTATTTTGTGTTTTACGGCCAAAAAATTATAATTTCGCCTGATTCCCATATTTTCACGTGCTATAGCCCACGCCTTTCGTGTGGGCCCCGGGCCCCCAGAACCAGATCGCCTAAAATTCTTTCCGGGCTATTAAAAATGACCTAAGGAACCATAGTCACCGCTATGTGATGACCGTTAATCGTTATTTTGCGTTTTACGGCCAAAAGACTATAATTCCGCCCGATTCTCATATTTTCGTGTGCTATAGCCCACGCCTTCCGAGTGGGCCCGGGGCCCCCGGAACCGGATCACCTAAAATTTTTCCGGGCCATCAAATATGACATAAGGAACCATAGTCACCGCCCCGACATGACCGTTCCTCATAGTTTTGCATTTTCGTCCAAAAAACTAGAATTCCACCACATTCCCATATTTTCGTGTGTTATAGCCCACGCCTTCCCAGTGCCCCCCCCCCCAAACCCGGATAGCCTAAATTTTTTCGAGCCATCAAATACGACATAAGGAACCATAGTCACTGCCCCGCCATGACCGTTCCTCATAGTTTTGCATTTTCGTCCAAAAAACTAGAATTCCACCACATTCCCATATTTTTGTGTGCTATAGCCCACGCCTTCCCAGTGCCCCCCCCCCCCAAAACCCGGATAGCCTAAAATTTTTCGGGCCATCAAATATGACCTAAGAAACCATAGTCACCGCCTCTCCATGACCGTTCCTCATTATTTTGCATTTTACGACCAAACAATTATAATTCTGCCCGATTCCCGTATTTTTGCATCCTATCGCCCACGCTTTCCCAGTGGGCAGGGGCCCCCGGACCCCGGATAGCCTAAAAATTTACTGGGCGATCAAATACGACCTAAGGATCATAGTCACCGCCCCGCAATGACTGTTCCTCGTTGTTTTGCATTTTACGGCCAAAAACTAGAATTACGCCCGATTCCTATATTTTCATGTGCTATAGCCCATGCCTTCCGAGTGGGTCCGGGCCCCCTGGACCTCGGTTGCCTAAAATTTTCTGGGCCATCAAATACGACCTAAGGAACCATAGTCACCGCCCCGCCATGATCGTTCCTCGTTATTTTTTATTTTATGGCCAAAAAACTATAATTCCGCCGAATTCCCATATTTTCGTGTGCTATAGCCCACGCCTTCTGAGTGGGCCGGGGGCCCCCGGAACCGTGTCGCCTAAAAATTTTCCGGGCCATGAAATACGATCTAAGGAACTATAGTCACCACCCCTCCATGATGGTTCCTCATTTGTTTGTGTTTTATGGCCAAAGAACTATAATTCTGCCCGATTCCCATATTTTCGTGTGCTATATTCCACGCCTTCCGAGTGGGCCCGGGGCCCACTAAACCGTATCGTCTAAAAATTTTTCCGAACATGAAATACGACCTAAGGAACCATAGTCACTGCCCCACCATAACCGTTCCTTTTATTTTTGCTTTTGACGGCCAGAAAACTAGAATTCTTCCCGATTCCCATATTTTCTTGTCCTATTGCCCACGTCTTCCCAGTGGGCAGGGTCCCCGAACCCGGATAGCCTAAAAATTTTCCGGGCCATAAAATACGGCCTAAGGAGCCATAGTCACCGCCACGCCATGACCGTTCCTCGGTATTTTGCATTTTATGGCCAAAAAACTATAATTCTGCCCGATTCCCATATATTCGCATGCTATAGCCCACGCCTTCCGAGTGGGCCCGGGGCCCCTGGAACCGGATCGCCTAAAATTTTTTCAGGGCCATCAAATATGACCTAAGGAACCATAGTCACTGCCCCGCCATTACCGTTCCACGTTATTTTACGTTTTACGGCCAAAAAACTATAATTCCGCCCGATTCTCATATTTTCGTGTGCTATAACCCATGCCTTCCGAGTGGGCCCGGGGCCCCCGGAACCGGATCGCCTAAAATTATTCCGGGCCATCAAATATGACCTAAGGAACCATAGTCACTGTCCCACCATGACCATTCCTCATTTGTTTGCGTTTTACGACCAAATAACAAGAATTCCGCCCGATTCCCCTATTTGCGTGTGCTATAGCCCACGCCTTCCCAGTGGGCAGGGGCCCCTGGACCCTAATTGATTTTTTTTTCCGGGCCATCAAATATGACCTAAGTAACCATAGTCACCTCCCCGCCATGACCGTTCCTCATAGTTTTGCATTTTCCGCCAAAAAACTAGAATTCCGCCCGATTCCCATATTTTCGTGTGCTATAGCACACGCCATCCTAGTGGGTAGGGCCCCCCCGGACCCCGATTGCCTAAGGAACCATAGTTATTGCCTACATGACCGTTCCTCGTTTCCTTTGCATTTTACCGCCAAAAAACTAGAATTCCGCCCGATTCCCATATTTTCGTGTGCTACAGCCAACGCCTTCCGAGTGGGCCCGTGCCCCCTGAACCGGATCGCCTAAAATTTTTCCGGGTGATCAAATACGACCTAAGGAACCATAGTCACCGCCCCGCCATGACCGTTCCTCATTGTTTTGCGTTTTACGGCCAAAAAACTAGAATTCCGCCCGATTCCCATATTTTCGTGTGTTATAGCCCACGCCTTCCTAGTGGGCCCGGGCCCCCAGATCCCGATCGCCTAAAATTTTTCCGAGCCATAAAATATGACCTAAGGAACCATAGTTATTGCCTCGCCATGACCGTTCCTTGTTGTTTTCATTTTACGGTCAAAAACCAAGAATTCCGTCCGATTCCCATATTTTCGTGTGCTATATAGCCCAACGCCTTCTGAGTGGGCCCGGGCAACCGGAATCGGATCGCCTAAAAATTTTCCAGGCCATGAAATATGACCTAAGGAACCATAGTTATTGCCCCTCCATGACCGTTCCTCGTTTGTTTTTCATTTTACAGCAAAATAACTAGAATTCCGACCGATTCTCATATTTTCGTCTGCTATTGCCTATGCCTTCCGAGTGGGCCCGGGCCTCCCGACACTAATCGCCTAAAAATATTTCGGGCCATGAAATATGACCTAAGGAACCATAGTCACTGCCCACCATGACCATTTCTTCTTTTTTTTTTTTGCATTTTACGGACAAAAAACTAAAATTCTGCCAGATTCCTATATTTTCGTGTCCTATAGCCCACGCTTTCCCAATGGGCAGGGACCCCCTGACCCGGATAGCCTAAAATTTTTCCGGGCCATCAAATACGACCTAGGAAACCATAGTCACCACCATGCCATGACCGTTCCTCGTTATTTTATGTTTTACAGCGAAAAAACAATAACTCCGCCTGATTCCCATATTTTCGCGTGCTATAGCCCACACCTTCCGAGGGGGCCCAGGGCCCCCGAAATTGGATCGCTTAAAATTTTTTCTGGGCCATCAAATATGACCTAAGGAATCATAGTCACCACACCTCTATGACCGTTCCTCGTTTTTATGCATTTTACGGCCAAAAAACTAGAATTATGTCCGATTCCCATACTTTCGTCCCCCCGGACCTCGATTGCCTAAAATTTTCCGATCCATCAAATACGACCTAAGGAACCATAGTCACCTTCCCGCCATGACCATTCCTCGTTATTTTGCGTTTTACGGCCAAAAAACTATAATTGCGCCCGATTCCCATATTTTCGTGTGCTATAGCCCACGCCTTCTGAGTGGGTCGGGGGCCCCCGGAACCGGATCGCCTAAAATTTTTTCGGGCCATCAAATACGACCTAAGGAACCATAGTCACCTCCCTGCCATGACCGTTCCTCGTTAATTTGTGTTTTATGGCCAAAGAACTATAATTCTGCCCGATTCCCATATTTTCGTGTGCTATAGACCACGCCTTCCGAGTGGGCCCGGGGCCCACTGAACCGGATCACCTAAAAAATTTTGGGCCATGAAATACGACCTAAGGAATCATAGTCACCACCCCACCATGACCGTTCCTTTTAGTTTTGCGTTTTACGGCAAAAAAACTAGAATTTCGATCGATTCCCATATTTTCGTGTCCTATAGCCCACTCCTTCCCAGTGGGTAGGTCCCCCCGGACCTAGATAGCCTAAAAATTTTTTGGGCCATCAAATACGACCTAAGGAACCATAGTCACCATCCCACTATGACCGTTCCTCATTATTTTGCATTTTATGGCCAAAAAACTATAATTCCGCCCGATTCCCATATTTTCGCTAGCAATAGCCCACGCCTTCCGACTGGGCCCAGGGCCCCCGGAATCGGATCGCCTAAACTTTTTTCCGGGCCATCAAATACGACCTAAGGAACCATAGTCATCGCCCCACCATGACCGTTCCTCGTTATTTTGTGTTTTACGGCCAAAAAACTATAATTCCGCCAGATTCCCATATTTTCGTGTGCAACAGCCCACGCCTTCCGAGTGGGCTCGGGGCCCCAGGAACCGTATCGCCTAAAATTTTTCCAGGCAATTAAAAACGACCTAAGGAACCATAGTCACTGTCCTGCCATGATTGTTCCTCATAGTTTTGCGTTTTCCTCCAAAAAACTAGAATTCTGCCACATTCCCATATTTTCGTGTGCTATAGCCCATGCCTTCCTAGTGGGCTCGGGCCCCACAGACCCCCGATTGCCTAAAAGTTTTTCGGGCCATAAAATATGACCTAAGAAACCATAGTCACCACCCCTCCATGACCGTTTCTCATTTTGTTTGCATTTTACGGCCAAAACATAGAATTCCACCCGATTCCTATATTTTCGTGTGCTATTGCCTACGCATTTCGAGTGGGCCCGGACCACCCTGACACAGATCGCTTAAAAATTTTCCGTGCCATCAAATACGACCTAAGGTACCATAGTCACCGTCGCGCCATGACCGTTTCTCCATTATTTGCGTTTTACGGCAAAAAAACTAGAATTCCGCCCGATTCCCATATTTTCGTGTGCTATAGCCACGCCTTCCCAGTGGGCAAGGCCTCCCGGACCCGGATAGCCTAAAATATTTCCGGACCGTCAAATACAACCTAAGGAACCATAATCACCACCCCTCCACGACCGTTCCTCATTTTGTGAGTTTTACGGCCAAAAAACTAGAATTCCGCCCAATTCCCATATTTTCGTGTGTTATAGCCCACGCCTTCCGAGTGGGCCCGGGCCCCCCGATCGCCTAAAAATTTTCTGGGCCATGCAATATGACCTAAGGAACCATAGTCAACTCTCCGCCATGACCGTTCCTCATAGTTTTGCATTTTCCGCCAATAAACTAGAATTCCGCCCGATTCCCATACTTTCGTGTGCTATAGCACACGCCATCCTAGTGGGCAGGGCCCCCCCGGACCCCGATCGCCTAAAATTTTTCCGGGCCATAAAATACGACCTAAGGAACCATAGTTATTGCCTCCATGACCGTTCCTCGTTTCCTTTGCATTTTACGGCCAAAAAACTAGAATTCCGCCCGATTCCCATATTTTCGTGTGCTATAGCCCACGCCTTCCGAGTGGGCCCGGTTCCCCTGAACCGGATCGCCTAAAATTTTTTCGGGCCATCAAATACGACCTAAGGAACCATAGTCACTTCCCCGCCATGACCGTTCTTCATTGTTTTGCATTTTACGGCCAAAAACTAGAATTCCGCCCGATTCCCATATTTTCGTGTGGTATAGCCCACTCCTTCCTAGTGGGCCCGGGCCCCGAGACCCCGATCGCCTAAAATTTTTCCGAGCCATAAAATATGACCTAAGGAACCATAGTTATTGCCTTGCCATGACCGTTCCTTGTTGTTTTCATTTTACGGTCAAAAACCTAAAATTCCGTCCGATTCGCATATTTTTATGTGCTATATAGCCCAACGCCTTCCGAGTGGGCCCGGGCAACTGGAACCGGATCGCCTAAAAATTTTCCAGGCCATGAAATATGACCTAAGGAACCATAGTTATTGCCCCTCCATGACCGTTCCTCATTTGTTTTGCATTTTACGGCAAAATAACTAGAATTTCGACCGATTCCCATATTTTCGTGTGCTATTGCCTATGCCTTCCGAGTGCGCCCGGGCCTCCCGACACCGATCGCCTAAAAATTTTTCGGGCCATGAAATACGACCTAAGGAACCATAGTCACTGCCCACCATGACCATTTCTTCTTTTTTTTTGCGTTTTACGGACAAAAAACTAAAATTCTGCCAGATTCCCATATTTTCGTGTCCTATAGCCCACGCTTTCGCAATGGGCAGGGACCCCCGGACCCAGATAGCCTAAAATTTTTTCGGGCCATCAAATACGACCTAGGAAACCATAGTCACCACCATGCCATGACCGTTCCTCGTTATTTTGTGTTTTACGGCGAAAAAGCAATAACTCCGCCCGATTCCCATATTTCCGCGTGCTATAGCCCACACCTTCCGAGTGGGCCCAGGGCCCCCGGAATCGGATCGCCTAAAATATTTTTCGGGCCATCAAATATTACCTAAGGAATCATAGTCACCGCCCCTCTATGACTGTTCCTCGTTTTTATGCCTTTTACGGCCAAAAATCTAGAATTACGCCCGATTCCCATACTTTCGTCCCCCCGGACCTCGATTGCCTAAAATTTTTCGAGCCATCAAATACTAACTAAGGAACCATAGTCACCACCCCGCTATGACCGTTCCTCGTTATTTTGCGTTTTACGGCCAAAAAATTATAATTCCGCCCGATTCCCATATTTTCGTGTGCTATAGCCCACGCCTTCTGAGTGGGTCGGGGGCCCCCGGAATCGGATCGCCTAAAATTTTTCCGGGCCATCAAATACGACCTAAGGAACCATAGTCACCACCCCGCCATGACTGTTCCTCGTTATTTTGTGTTTTATGGCCAAAGAACTATAATTCTACCCGATTCCCATATTTTCGTGTGCTATAGACCACGCTTTCCGAGTGGGCCTGGGGCCCACTGAACCAGATCACCTAAAAAAATTTCGGGCCATGAAATACGACCTAAGGAACCATAGTCACCGCCCCACCATGACCGTTCTTTTTAGTTTTGCGTTTTATGGCCAAAAAACTAGAATTTCGAACGATTCCCATATTTTCGTGTCCTATAGCCCACTCCTTCCCAGTGGGTAGGGCCCCCGGACCCGGATAGCCTAAAAATTTTCCGGGCCATCAAATACGACCTAAGGAACCATAGTCACCATCCCACCATGACCGTTCCTCATTATTTTGCGTTTTATGGCCAAAAAACTATAATTCCGCCCGATTCCCATATTTTCGCGAGCTATAGCCCACGCCTTCCGAGTGGGCCCGTGGCCCCCGAAACCGGATCGCCTAAACTTTTTTTTGGCCCATCAAATACGACCTAAGGAACCATAGTCATCGCCCCGCCATGACCGTTCCTCGTTATTTTATGTTTTACGGCCAAAAAATTGTAATTCCGCTCGATTCCCATATTTTCGTGTGTTATAGCCCACGCCTTGCGAGAGGGCCCGGGCCCACCGGACCCGGATCGCCTAAAAAATTTTTTGGGCCATCAAATACGACCTAAGGAACCATAGTCACCGCCCCGCCATGACCGTTCCTCATAGTTGTGTTTTCGGCCAAAAAACTAGAATTCCGCCACATTCCCATATTTTCGTGTGCTATAGCCCATGCCTTCGTAGTGGGCTCGGCCCCCCCAGACCCCCGATTGCCTAAAAGTTTTTCGCGCCATCAAATACAACCTAAGGAACCATAGTCACCGCCCCTCCATGACCGTTTCTCATTTTGTTTGCATTTTACGGCCAAAAAATAGAATTTCACCCGATTCCCATATTTTCGTATGCTATTGCCTACGCATTTCGAGTGGGCCCGGGCCACCCTGACACAGATCGCCTAAAAAATTTCCGTGCCATCAAATACGACCTAAGGTACCATAGTCACCGTCGCGCCATGACCGTTTCTCCTTATTTGCGTTTTACGGCAAAAAAACTAGAATTTCGCCCGATTCCCCTATTTTCGTGTGCTATAGCCACGCCTTCCCAGTGGGCAAGGCCTCCTGGACCCGGATAGCCTAAAATATTTCCGGACCATCAAATACAACCTAAGGAACCATAGTCACCGCCCCTCCATGACCGTTCCTCGTTTTGTGAGTTTTACGGCCAAAAAACTAGAATTACGCCCAATTCCCATATTTTCGTGTGCTATAGCCCACGCCTTCCGAGTGGGCCCGGTCCCCCGACCCCGATTGCCTAAAAATTTTCTGGGCCATGAAATATGACCTAAGGAACCATAGTTACCGCCCCTCCATGACCGTTCCTCATTCTTTGCGTGTTATGGCCAAAAAACTAGAATTCCGCCTGATTCCCATATTTTCGTGTGCTATAGCACACGCCATCCTAGTGGGCAGGGCGCCCCGGACCCCCGATCGCCTAAAATTTTTTCGAGCCATAAAATACGACCTAAGGAACCATAGTTATTGCCTCGCCATGACCGTTCCTCATTTTTTTAAGGCAAAAAATCTAGAATTCTGCCAGTTTCCCATTTTTTCGTGTGCTATATAGCCCAATGCCTCCCGAATGGGCCCGGGGTCCCCGGAACCGGATCGCCTAAAACTTTTCTAGGCCATGCAATATGACCTAAGGAATCACAGTTATCGCCCCGCCATGACCGTTCCTTGATTTTTATATTTTACGGCCAAAAAACTAGAATTCTGCCCGATTCCTATATTTCCGCGTGCTATAGCCCACACCTTCCGAGTGGGCCCGGGGCCCCCGGAATCGGATCGCCTAAAACTTTTTTGGACCATCAAATACGACATAAGAAATCATAGTCACCGCCCCTCCATGACCGTTCCTCGTTTTTGTGCGTTTTACGGCCAAAAAACTAGAATTACGCCTGATTCCCATACTTTCGTATGCTATAGCCCATGCCTTCCGAGTGGGTCCGGGCCCCCCAGACCTCGATTGCCTAAAATTTTCCGAGCCAAAAAATACGACCTAAGGAACCATAGTCACCGCCCCGCCATGCGTTATTTTGCATTTTGCGGCCAAAAAACTATAATTCGGCCCGATTCCCATATTTTCGTGTGCTATAGCCCACGCCTTCTGAGTGGGTCGGGGGTCCCCGGAACCGGATCACCTAAAAAATTTTCCGGGCCATGAAATACGACCTAAGAAACCATAGTCACCGCCCAAACATGACCGTTCCTTATAGTTTTGCGTTTTACGGCCAAAAAACTAGAATTCCGCCCAATTCCCATATTTTCGTATCCTATATCCCACTCCTTCCTAGTGGGCAGGCCCCCCCGGACCCGGATAGCCTAAAAATTTTTCAGGCCATCAAATACGACCTAAAGAACCATAGTCACCATCCCACCATGACCGTTCCTCGTTGTTTTGCATTTTACGGCCAAAAAACTATAATTCCGCCCGATTCCCATATTTTCGCGAGCTATAGCCCACGCCTTCCGAGTGGGCCGGGGGCCCCCGTAATCGGATCGCCTAAACTTTTTTCCGGGCCATCAATTACGACCTAAGGAACCATAATCATCGCCCCGCCATGACCGTTCCTCGTTATTTTGCGTTTTTCGGCCAAAAAACTATAATTCCGCCTGGATCGCCTTAAATTTTTTCCGGGCCATCAAATATGACCTAAGGAATCATAGTCACCTCCCCGCCATGACCCTTCCTTGTTTTTTTGCGTTTTAGGGCCAAAAAACTAGAATTCCGCCCGATTCCCATATTTTCGTGTGCCTATAGCCCACGCCTTCCGAGTGGGTCAGGGCCCCACGGACCTCGATCGCTTAAAAATTTTCGGGCCATCAAATACGACCTAAGGAACCTTAGTCACTGCCCCGACATGACCATTTCTCGTTATTTGACGTTTTATGGCTAAAAACTATAATTCCGCACGATTCCCATATTTTCGTGTGCTATAGCCCACGCCTTCTGAGTGGGCGGGGGGCCCCCGAAACCAGAACTCCTAAAAATTTTTTTCGGGCCATCAAATACGACCTAAGAAACCATATTCACCACCCCGCCATGACCGATCATCGTTATTTTGTGTTTTATAGCCAAAGAACTATAATTCCGCCCGATTCCCATATTTTCGTGTGCTATAGACCACGCCTTCCGAATGGGCCCGGGGACCACGGAATCGGATCGCCTAAACTTTTTTCCGGGCCATCAAATACGACCTAAGGAACCATAGTCATCGCCCCACCATGACCGTTCCTCGTTATTTTGTGTTTTACGGCCAAAAAACTATAATTCCGCCCGATTCCCATATTTTCGTGTGCAACAGCCCACGCCTTCCGAGTGGGCTCGGGGCCCCAGGAACCGTATCGCCTAAAATTTTTCCAGGCAATTAAAAACGACCTAAGGAACCATAGTCACTGTCCTGCCATGATTGTTCCTCATAGTTTTGCGTTTTCCTCCAAAAAACTAGAATTCCGCCACATTCCCATATTTTCGTGTGCTATAGCCCATGCCTTCCTAGTGGGCTCGGGCCCCACAGACCCCCGATTGCCTAAAAGTTTTTCGGGCCATAAAATATGACCTAAGAAACCATAGTCACCACCCCACCATGACCGTTTCTCATTTTGTTTGCATTTTACGGCCCAAACATAGAATTCCACCCGATTCCTATATTTTCGTGTGCTATTGCCTACGCATTTCGAGTGGGCCCGGACCACCCTGACACAGATCGCTTAAAAATTTTCCGTGCCATCAAATACGACCTAAGGTACCATAGTCACCGTCGCGCCATGACCGTTTCTCCATTATTTGCGTTTTACGGCAAAAAAACTAGAATTCCGCCCGATTCCCATATTTTCGTGTGCTATAGCCACGCCTTCCCAGTGGGCAAGGCCTCCCGGACCCGGATAGCCTAAAATATTTCCGGACCGTCAAATACAACCTAAGGAACCATAGTCACCGCCCCTCCATGACCGTTCCTCATTTTGTGAGTTTTACGGCCAAAAAACTAGAATTCCGCCCAATTCCCATATTTTCGTGTGTTATAGCCCACGCCTTCCGAGTGGGCCCGGGCCCCCCGATCGCCTAAAAATTTTCTGGGCCATGCAATATGACCTAAGGAACCATAGTCAACTCTCCGCCATGACCGTTCCTCATAGTTTTGCATTTTGCGCCAGTAAACTAGAATTCCGCCCGATTCCCATACTTTCGTGTGCTATAGCACACGCCATCCTAGTGGGCAGGGCCCCCCCGGACCCCGATCGCCTAAAATTTTTTCGGGCCATAAAATACGACCTAAGGAACCATAGTTATTGCCTCCATGACCGTTCCTCGTTTCCTTTGCATTTTACGGCCAAAAAACTAGAATTCCGCCCGATTTCCATATTTTCGTGTGCTATAGCCCACGCCTTCCGAGTGGGCCCGGTTCCCCTGAACCGGATCGCCTAAAATTTTTTCGGGCCATCAATTACGACCTAAGGAACCATAGTCACTTCCCCGCCATGACCGTTCTTCATTGTTTTGCGTTTTACGGCCAAAAACTAGAATTTCGCCCGATTCCCATATTTTCGTGTGGTATAGCCCACTCCTTCCTAGTGGGCCCGGGCCCCGAGACCCCGATCGCCTAAAATTTTTCTGAGCCATAAAATATGACCTAAGGAACCATAGTTATTGCCTTGCCATGACCGTTCCTTGTTGTTTTCATTTTACGGTCAAAAACCTAGAATTCCGTCCGATTCGCATATTTTTATGTGCTATATAGCCCAACGCCTTCCGAGTGGGCCCGGGCAACTGGAACCGGATCGCCTAAAAATTTTCCAGGCCATGAAATATGACCTAAGGAACCATATTTATTGCCCCTCCATGACCGTTCCTCATTTGTTTTGCATTTTACGGCAAAATAACTAGAATTTCGACCGATTCCCATATTTTCGTGTGCTATTGCCTATGCCTTCCGAGTGCGCCCGGACCTCCCGACACCGATCGCCTAAAAATTTTCCGGGCCATGAAATACGACCTAAGGAACCATAGTCACTGCCCACCATGACCATTTCTTCTTTTTTTTGTGTTTTACGGACAAAAAACTAAAATTCTGCCAGATTCCCATATTTTCGTGTCCTATAGCCCACGCTTTCGCAATGGGCAGGGACCCCCGGACCCAGATAGCCTAAAATTTTTTCGGGCCATCAAATACGACCTAGGAAACCATAGTCACCACCATGCCATGACCGTTCCTCGTTATTTTGTGTTTTACGGCGAAAAAGCAATAACTCCGCCCGATTCCCATATTTCCGCGTGCTATAGCCCACACCTTCCGAGTGGGCCCAGGGCCCCCGGAATCGGATCGCCTAAAATATTTTTCGGGCCATCAAATATTACCTAAGGAATCATAGTCACCGCCCCTCTATGACTGTTCCTCGTTTTTATGCCTTTTACGGCCAAAAATCTAGAATTACGCCCGATTCCCATACTTTCGTCCCCCCGGACCTCGATTGCCTAAAATTTTTCGAGCCATCAAATACTAACTAAGGAACCATAGTCACCACCCCGCTATGACCGTTCCTCGTTATTTTGCGTTTTACGGCCAAAAAATTATAATTCCGCCCGATTCCCATATTTTCATGTGCTATAGCCCACGCCTTCTGAGTGGGTCGGGGGCCCCCGGAATCGGATCGCCTAAAATTTTTCCGGGCCATCAAATACGACCTAAGGAACCATAGTCACCACCCCGCCATGACTGTTCCTCGTTATTTTGTGTTTTATGGCCAAAGAACTATAATTCTGCCCGATTCCCATATTTTCGTGTGCTATAGACCACGCCTTCCGAGTGGGCCTGGGGCCCACTGAACCAGATCACCTAAAAAATTTTCGGGCCATGAAATACGACCTGAGGAACCATAGTCACCGCCCCACCATGACCGTTCTTTTTAGTTTTGCGTTTTATGGCCAAAAAACTAGAATTCCGAACGATTCCCATATTTTCGTGTCCTATAGCCCACTCCTTCCCAGTGGGTAGGGCCCCCGGACCCGGATAGCCTAAAAATTTTCCGGGCCATCAAATACGACCTAAGGAACCATAGTCACCATCCCACCATGACCGTTCCTCATTATTTTGCGTTTTATGGCCAAAAAACTATAATTCCGCCCGATTCCCATATTTTCGCGAGCTATAGCCCACGCCTTCCGAGTGGGCCCGTGGCCCCCGAAACTGGATCGCCTAAACTTTTTTTCGGCCCATCAAATACGACCTAAGGAACCATAGTCATCGCCCCGCCATGACCGTTTCTCGTTATTTTATGTTTTACAGCCAAAAAACTGTAATTCCGCTCGATTCCCATATTTTCGTGTGCTATAGCCCACGCCTTGCGAGAGGGCCCGGGCCCACCGGACCCGGATCGCCTAAAAAGTTTTCTGGGCCATCAAATACGACCTAAGGAACCATAGTCACCGCCCCGCCATGACCGTTCCTCATAGTTGTGTTTTCGGCCAAAAAACTAGAATTCCGCCACATTCTCATATTTTTGTGTGCTATAGCCCATGCCTTCGTAGTGGGCTCGGCCCCCCCAGACCCCCGATTGCCTAAAAGTTTTTCGCGCCATCAAATACGACCTAAGGAACCATAGTCACCGCCCCTCCATGACCGTTTCTCATTTTGTTTGCATTTTACGGCCAAAAAATAGAATTTCACCCGATTCCCATATTTTCGTATGCTATTGCCTACGCATTTCGAGTGGGCCCGGGCCACCCTGACACAGATCGCCTAAAAAATTTCCGTGCCATCAAATACGACCTAAGGTACCATAGTCACCGTCGCGCCATGACCGTTTCTCCTTATTTGCGTTTTACGGCAAAAAAACTAGAATTTCGCCCGATTCCCCTATTTTCGTGTGCTATAGCCACGCCTTCCCAGTGGGCAAGGCCTCCTGGACCCGGATAGCCTAAAATATTTCCGGACCATCAAATACAACCTAAGGAACCATAGTCACCGCCCCTCCATGACCGTTCCTCGTTTTGTGAGTTTTACGGCCAAAAAACTAGAATTACGCCCAATTCCCATATTTTTGTGTGCTATAGCCCACGCCTTCCGAGTGGGCCCGGTCCCCCGACCCCGATTGCCTAAAAATTTTCTGGGCCATGAAATATGACCTAAGGAACCATAGTTACCGCCCCTCCATGACCGTTCCTCATTCTTTGCGTGTTATGGCCAAAAAACTAGAATTCCGCCTGATTCCCATATTTTCGTGTGTTATAGCACACGCCATCCTAGTGCACAGGGCGCCCCGGACCCCCGATCGCCTAAAGTTTTTTCGAGCCATAAAATACGACCTAAGGAACCATAGTTATTGCCTCGCCATGACCGTTCCTCATTTTTTTAAGGCAAAAAATCTAGAATTCTGCCAGTTTCCCATTTTTTCGTGTGCTATATAGCCCAATGCCTCCCGAATGGGCCCGGGGTCCCCGGAACCGGATCGCCTAAAACTTTTCTAGGCCATGCAATACGACCTAAGGAATCACAGTTATCGCCCCGCCATGACCGTTCCTTGATTTTTATATTTTACGGCCAAAAAACTAGAATTCTGCCCGATTCCTATATTTCCGCGTGCTATAGCCCACACCTTCCGAGTGGGCCCGGGGCCCCCGGAATCGGATCGCCTAAAACTTTTTTGGACCATCAAATACGACATAAGAAATCATAGTCACCGCCCCTCCATGACCGTTCCTCGTTTTTGTGCGTTTTACGGCCAAAAAACTAGAATTACGCCTGATTCCCATACTTTCGTATGCTATAGCCCATGCCTTCCGAGTGGGTCCGGGCCCCCCAGACCTCGATTGCCTAAAATTTTCCGAGCCAAAAAATACGACCTAAGGAACCATAGTCACCGCCCCGCCATGCGTTATTTTGCATTTTGCGGCCAAAAAACTATAATTCGGCCCGATTCCCATATTTTCGTGTGCTATAGCCCACGCCTTCTGAGTGGGTCGGGGGTCCCCGGAACCGGATCACCTAAAAAATTTCCGGGCCATGAAATACGACCTAAGAAACCATAGTCACCGCCCAAACATGACCGTTCCTTATAGTTTTGCGTTTTACGGCCAAAAAACTAGAATTCCGCCCAATTCCCATATTTTCGTATCCTATATCCCACTCCTTCCTAGTGGGCAAGCCCCCCCCGGACCCGGATAGCCTATAAAATTTTCAGGCCATCAAATACGACCTAAAGAACCATAGTCACCATCCCACCATGACCGTTCCTCGTTGTTTTGCATTTTACGGCCAAAAAACTATAATTCCGCCCGATTCCCATATTTTCGCGAGCTATAGCCCACGCCTTCCGAGTGGGCCCGGGGCCCCCGTAATCGGATTGCCTAAACTTTTTTCCGGGCCATCAATTACGACCTAAGGAACCATAATCATCGCCCCGCCATGACCGTTCCTCGTTATTTTGCGTTTTTCGGCCAAAAAACTATAATTCCGCCTGGATCGCCTTAAATTTTTTCCGGGCCATCAAATATGACCTAAGGAATCATAGTCACCTCCCCGCCATGACCCTTCCTTGTTTTTTTGCGTTTTAGGGCCAAAAAACTAGAATTCCGCCCGATTCCCATATTTTCGTGTGCCTATAGCCCACGCCTTCCGAGTGGGTCAGGGCCCCACGGACCTCGATCGCCTAAAAATTTTCGGGCCATCAAATACGACCTAAGGAACCTTAGTCACTGCCCCGACATGACCATTTCTCGTTATTTGACATTTTATGGCTAAAAACTATAATTCCGCACGATTCCCATATTTTCGTGTGCTATAGCCCACGCCTTCTGAGTGGGCGGGGGGCCCCCGAAACCAGAACTCCTAAAATTTTTTTCAGGCCATCAAATACGACCTAAGAAACCATATTCACCACCCCGCCATGACCGATCATCGTTATTTTGTGTTTTATAGCCAAAGAACTATAATTCCGCCCGATTCCCATATTTTCGTGTGCTATAGACCACGCCTTCCGAGTGGGCCCGGGGACCACGGAATCGGATCGCCTATAAGTTTTTTCGGGCCATCACATATGACCTAAGGAACATAGTCACCGTCCCTCCATGACCTTTCCTCATTGTTTTGCGTTTTACGACCAAACAACAAGAATTCTGCCTGATTCCCATATTTTCGTGTGCTATAGCCCACGCCTTCCCAGTACGCAAGGCCCCCTAGACCCGAATCGACAAATTTTTTTCCGAGCCATCCAATACGACCTAAGGATCCATAGTCACCGCAACGCCATGACTGTTCCTCATAGTTTTGCGTTTTCGGCCAAAAAACTAGAATTTCGCCTCATAGTTTTGCGTTTTCGGCCAAATTTTGCCTTCCGAGTGGGCTCCGACCTCCCGGAACCATGATCGTCTAAATTTTTTTTGGGCCATCAAATATGACCTAAGGAACCATAGTCACCGCCCCGCCATGACCGTTCCTCATTATTTTTGCATTTTACGGCTAAAAAACTAGAATTCCGCCCAATTCCCATATTTTCATGTGCTATAGCCCACGCCTTGCGAGAGGGCCAGGGCCCACCGGACCCGGATCGCCTAAAAATTTTTCTGGGCCATCAAATACGACCTAAGGAACCATAGTCACCGCCCCGCCATGACCGTTCCTCATAGTTGTGTTTTCGGCCAAAAAACTAGAATTCCGCCACATTCCCATATTTTCGTGCGCTATAGCCATGCCTTCCGAGTGGGCTCGGGACTCCCTGACCCCCGATCGCCTAAAATTTTTTCGGGCCATCAAATACGACCTAAGGAACCATAGTCACTACCCCGCCATGACTGTTCCTCGTTATTTTGCATTTTACGGCCAAAAAACTATAATTGCGCCGGATTCCCATATTTTCGTGTGCTATAGCCCACGCCTTCCGAATGTACCTCGCCCCCCCAGAACCGGATCACCTAAAATTTTTCCGAGCCATCAAATACGACCTAAGGAACCATAGTCAATGCCCCGCCATGACCGTTCCTCATTTTTTTTGCATTTTACGGCCAAAAAACTAGAATTCTGCCCGATTCCCATATTTTCATGTGCTATAGCCCACTCCTTCCGAGTGGGCCTGGGGGCCAATCGCCTAAAATATTTTCGGGCCATAAATTATGACCTAAGCGATCAGGGTCCGGGGCTACCGGGACCACTTGGAAGGCGCGGGCTATAGCTCACAAAAATATGAGAATCAGGTGAAATTCTAATTATTTGGCCGTAAAATGTAAAAAATGAGGAAAGGTCATGGCGCGGCGGTGACTATGGTTCCTTAGGTCATATTTGATGCCCTGGAAAATTTTTAAGCGATCCGGCTCCGGGGGGCCCTATCCACTGGGAAGGCGTGGGCTATAGCACACGAAAATATGGGAATCACGTGATATTCTAGTTTTTTAGCCGACAAACACAAAGAATGAGGAACGATCATGGCAGGGTAGTGACTATGGTTTCTTAGGTTGTAGTTGATGGCCCGGAAAAATTTTAGGAGATCGGGGTCCTGGGGTCCCGGCACCTCTTGGAAGACACGGGCAATAGCACACGAAAATATGGGAATCAGACAAAATTCTAGTTTTTTGGCAGTAAAATGCAAAAAATGAGGAACGATCATGGCGGGGCGGTGACTATGGTTCCTTAGGTCGTATTCGATGGCCAGGAAAATTTTTAGGTGATCGGAGTCCGGGGGTCCCGAGTCCACTTGGAAGGCGTGGCACACGAAAATATGGAAATCGGGCGAAATTCTAGTTTTTTGGCCGTAAAATGCAAAACATGAGGAATGATCATGGCGGGGCGGTGACTATGGTCCCTTAGGTCGTATTCGATGGCCCGAAAAAATTTTAGGTGATCGGGGTCCGGGGGTCCCGGGTTCACTTGGAAGGTGTGGGCTATAGCACACGAAAATATGGGAATTTGGTGGAATTCTTATTTTTTTGCCGTAAAACCCAAAACAACGAGGAACGGTCATTCCAGGGAGGTGACTATGGTTCTTTTGGTCGTATTTGATGGCCTGTAAAAATTTTAGGCGATCCGAGCCAGTTGGGCCCGGCCCACTCGGAAGGCGTAGGCTATATAACACACGAAAATATAGGAATCGGGTGGAATTCTAGCTTTTTGGCCGTAAAATACAAAAAATGAGGAAAGTTCATGGCGGGGCGGTAACTACGGTTCCATAGGTCGTATTTGGTGGTCCGAAAAATTTTTAGGCGATCCGGCTCCAGGGGGCCCTACCCATTGGGAAGGCGTGGGCTATATATAGCACACGAAAATATGGGAAACAGGCAAAATTCTAGTTTTTTGGCCGAAAAACGCAAAAAATGAGGAACGATCATGGCAGGGCGGAGATTATGGTTCCTTAGGACGTATTTGATGGCCCGAAAATTTTTTAGGAGATCGGGGTCTGGGGGTCCCGGGACCACTTGGAAGTTGTGGGCTATAGCACACGAAAATATGGGAATCGGGCGAAATTATAGTTTTTTTACCGTAAAATGTAAAACATGAGGAACGATCATGGCGGGGCGGTGACTATGGTTCCTTTGGTCGTATTTGATGGCCCGGACAAATTTTAGGCAATCGGGGGTCCGGGGGTCCGGGGACCACTTAGAAGGCGTGGGATATAGCACACGAAAACATGGGAATCAGGCGAAATTCTAGTTTTTTGGCCGTAAAATGCAAAAAATGAGGAACGGACATGGCAAGGCGGTGACTATGGTTCTCTAGGTTGTATTTGATGGCCCGGAAAAATTTTAGGCGATCCGGTTCTGGGGGGCCCTACACACTAGGAAGGCGTGGGATAGCACACGAAAATATGGAAATCGGGCGAAATTCTATTATTTTGGCTGAAAAATGCAAAAATGAGGAACGATCATGGCGGGGCGGTGACTATTGTTCGTTATGTCGTATTGGATGCCCCGAAAAAGTTTTAGGCGATTGTGGTCCGAGGGTCCTGGGACCACTTGGAAGGCGTGGGATATAGCACACAAAAATATGGGAATCGGGCGAAATTCTAGTTTTTTGGCTGTAAAACGCAAAAAATGAGGAACGATCATGGCGGGGCAGTGACTATGGTTCCTTAGGTCGTATTGGATGGCCCGGAAAAAATTTAGGTGATCGGGGTCCGGGGGTCCCGGGTCCACTTGGAAAGCGTGGTCTATAGCACACGAAAATATGGGAATTTGGTAGAATTCAAGTTGTTTGGCCGAAAAACGCATAAAATTAGGAACGATCATGGTTGGGCAGTGACTATGGTTCCTTAGGTCGTATTTGATAGCCCGGAAAAATTTTAGGACATCGGGGTCCGGGGGTCCCGGGACCACTTGGAAGGCGCGGGCTATAGCACACGAAAATATGGGAATCGGGCGAAATTCTAGTTTTTTGGCCATAAAATGCAAAAAATGAGGAACGATCATGGCGGGGCGGTGACTATGGTTACTTAGGTCGTATTTGATGGCCCGGAAAAATTTTAGGCGATCGGGGTCAGGGGGTCCCGGGACCACTTGGAAGGCGTGGGCTATAGCACATGAAAATATGGGAATCAAGCGAAATTCTAGTTTTTTTGACGTAAAACTCAAAAAAGGAGGAACGGAAATGGCAAGGAGGTGACTATGGTTCTCTAGGTTGTATTTGATGGCCCGGAAAAATATTAGGCAATCCGGTTTTGGCGGGCCCTACCGACTAGGAAGGCCTGGGCTATAGCACATGAAAATATAGGAATCGAGCGGAATTCTATTTTTTTGGCCGGAAAACGTAAAAATGAGGAACGATTATGGCGGGGCGGTGACTATGGTTCTTTATGTCGTATTGGATGCCCCGGAAAAGTTTTAGGCGATCGGGGTCCGGGGGTCCCGGGACCACTTGGAAGGCGTGGGCTATATCACACGAAAATATGGGAATCGGGCGAAATTCTAGTTTTTGGTCGTAAAATGCAAACAATGTGGAAAGGTCTTAGCGGGGCGATGACTATGGTTCCTTAGGTCTTATTTTATAGGCCGAAAATTTTTTAGGCGATCCGAGTCCGGGGGCCCGGCCTACTCGGAAAGCGTGGGCAATAGCACACGATAATTTGGGAATCGGGCGGAATTCTAGTTGTTTGGCCGAAAAACGCAAAATATTAGGAACGATCATGGCGGGGTGGTGACTATGGTTCCTTAGGTCGTATTTGATGGCGCAGAAAAATTTTAGGCGATCGGGGTCCGGGGGTCCCGGGACCACTTGGAAGGCATGGGCTATAGCAAACGATAATATGGGAATCAAGCGGAATTCTTATTTTTTGGCCGTAAAATGTAAAAAATGAGGAAAGGTCATGGCAGTGCGGTGACTATGGTTCCTTAGGTAGTATTTGATGGACTGGAAATCTTTTAGGCGATCCACCTCCGGGGGGCCCTACTAACTGGGAAGGCATTGGCTATAGCACACAAAAATATGGGAATCAGGCGAAATTCTAGTGTTTTTGCTGTAAAATGCAAAAACTAAGGAACGATCATGGCTGGGTGGTGACTATGGTTCCTTAGGTCGTATTTGATGGCCCGGACAAATTTTAGGCGATCGGGGTCCTGGGGTCCCGGGACCACTTGGAAGGCATGGGCTATAGCAAACGATAATATGGGAATCAAGCGGAATTCTAATTTTTTGGCCGTAAAATGTAAAAAATGAGGAAAGGTCATGGCAGTGCGGTGACTATGGTTCCTTAGGTAGTATTTGATGGACTGGAAATCTTTTAGCCGATCCAGCTCCGGGGGGCCCTACCAACTGGGAAGGCGTGGGCTATAGCATACGAAAATATGGGAATCGGGCGAAATTCTAGTTTTTTTGCCGTAAAATGCAAAAACCGAGGAACGATCATGTCTGGGAGGTGATTATGGCTCCTTAGGTCGTATTATATGGACCGAAAAAATATTGGGCGATCGGGGTCCGGGGGTCCCGAGACCACTGGGAAGGCGTGGGCTATAGCACACGAAAATATGGGAATCGGGCGGAATTCTAATTTTTTGGCCGTAAAATGCAAAAAATGAGGAAAGGTCACGGCGGGGCAGTGGCTATGGTTCCTTAGGTTGTATTTGATGGACTAGAAAATTTTTAGGCAATCCGGCTCCGGGGGGCACTATCCAATGGGAAGGCGTGGGCTATAGCACATGAAAATATAGGAATCACGCGATATTCTACTTTTTTGGCCGAAAAATGCACAAAATGAGGAACGATCACGGCGGGGCGGTGACTATGGTTCCTTAGGACGTATTTGATGGCCCGAAAAAATTTTAGGAGATCGGGGTCCGGGGGTCCCGGGACCACTTGGAAGGTGCGGGCTATAGCACACGAAAATATGGTAATCGGGCAGAATTCTTGTTTTTTGGCCGTAAAATGCAAAACATGAGGAACGATCATGGCGGGGCGATGACTATGGTTCCTTAGGCCGTATTTGATGGCCCGGACAAATTTTAGGCAATCGGGGTCCGTGGGTCTCGGTGGGCTATAGCACACGAAAATATGGAAATCAAGCGAAATTCTAGTTTTTTGACCATAAAACACAAAACAACGAGAAACGGTCATGGCAGGGTGGTGACTATGGTTATCTAGGTCATATTTGATTACCTGCAAAACTTTTAGGCGATCCGGTTCCCGGGGGCCCTACCCACTAGGAAGGCGTGGGCTATAGCACACGAAAATATGGGAATCACGCAATATTCTAGTTTTTTGGCCGAAAAATGCAAAGAATGAGGAACGATCATGCTAGGGCGGTGACTATGGTTCCTTAGGTCGTATTTGATGGCCCGAAAATTTTTTAGGAGATCGGGGTCCTAGGGTCCTGGCACCACTTGGAAGACGCGGGCAACAACACACAAAAATATGGGAATCAGGCAGAATTCTAGTTGTTTGGTCGTAAAATGCAAAAAATGAGGAACGATCATGGCGGGGCGGTGACTATGGTTCCTTAGCTCGTATTCGATAGCCTGGAAAAATTTTAGGTGATCGGTGTCCGGGGGTCCCGGGTCCACTTGGAAGACATGGGCTATAGCACACGAAAATATGGGAATTTGGTGGAATTCTAGTTTTTTGGCCGTAAAACCCAAAACGACGAGGAACGGTCATGGAAGGAAGGTGACTATGGTTCTTTAGGTCGTATTTGATGGCCTAGAAAAATTTTAGGCGATCCGAGCCCGGAGGGCCAGGCCCACTCGGAAGGCGTGGGCTATAGCACACGAAAATATGGGAATCGGGTGGAATTCTAGCTTTTTGGCCGTAAAATGCAAAAAATAAGGAATGATCATGGCGGGGCAGTAACTATGGTTCCTTAGGTCGTATTTGATGGCCTGGACAAATTTTAGGCGTTTGGGGTCCGGGGGTCCCGGGACCACTTGGAAGGCGTGGGCTATAGCATACGAAAATATTGGAATCGGGCAAAATTCTAGTTTTTTTTGCCTTAAAAGGCAAACAATGTGGAAAGGTCTTGGCGGGGCGATGATTATGGTTCCTTAGGTCTTATTTGATGGCCCGAAAAAAATTTAGGCGATCTGAGTCCGGGGGGCGGCCCACTCGGAAGGCGTGGGCTATAGCACACGAAAATATGGGAATCAGGCGAAATTATAGTTGTTTGGCCAAAAAACGCAAAAAATTAGGAATGATCATGGCGGGGCTATGACTATGGTTCCTTAGGTCATATTTGATGGCTCGGAAATCTTTTTAGGCGATCGGGGTCCGGGGGTCTCGGGACCACTTGGAAGGCGCGATAATATGGGAATCAGGCGGAATTCATGTTTTTTGGCCATAAAATGCAAACAATGAGGAAAGGTCATGGCGGTGCGGTGACTATGGTTCCTTAGGTAGTATTTGATAGCCTGGAAAACTTTTAGGCGATCCCCCTCCGGGGGGCCCTACCAACTGGGAAGGCGTGGGCTATAGCACACAAAAATATGGGAATCAGGCGAAATTCTAGTTTTTTGGCCGAAAAATGCAAATAATAAGGAACAATCATGTCGGGTGGTGACTATGGTCCCTGAGGTCGTATTATATGGACCGAAACAATTTTAGGCGATCGGGGTCCGGGGGTCCCAGGACCACTCGGAAGGCGTGAGCTATAGCACACGAAAATATGGGAATCGGGCGGAATTCTAGTTTTTTGGCCGTAAAATGCAAAAACTGAGGAACGATCATGGCAGGGCGGTGAATATGGTTCTTAGTTCATATTTGATTGCCCGAAAAAATTTTAGGCGATCGGGGTCCGGGGGTCCCGGGACCACTTGGAAGGCATGGGCTATAGCACACGAAAATATGGGAATCGGGCGAAATTATAGTTTTTTGACCGAAAAACACAAATAATAAGGAACGATCATGGCGGGTGGTGAATATGGTTCCTGAGGCCATATTATATGGACCGAAACAATTTTAGGCGATCGGGGTCTGGGGGTCCCAGGACCACTTGGAAGGCGTGGGCTATAGCACACGAAAATATGGGAATCGGGCGGAATTCTAATTTTTTGGCCGTAAAATGCAAAAACTGAGGAAATATCATGGCTGGGCGGTGACTATGGTTCCTTAGGTCGTATTTGATGTCCTGGATAAATTTTAGGCGATTGGGGTCCGGGGGTCCCGGGACCACTTGAAAGGCGTGGGCAATAGCACACGAAAATATGGGAATCGGCCGAAATTCTAGTTTTTTTGCCGTAAAATGCAAAAAATGAGGAACGATCATGGCGGGGCGGTGACTATGGTTCCTTAGGTCGTATTTGATGGCCCGAAAAAATTTTAGGTGATCGGGGTCCGGGGGTCCCGGGTCCACTTAGAATGTGTGGGCTATAGCACACGAAAATATGGGAATTTGGTGGAATTCTTGTTTTTTGGCCGTAAAACCCAAAACAACGAGGAACGGTCATGGAAGGAAGGTGACTATGGTTCTTTTGGTCGTATTTGATGGCCTGAAAATATTCTAGGCGATTCGAGCCCGGTGGGCCCGGCCCACTCGGAAGGCGTGGGCTATAGCACATGAAAATATAGGAATCGGGTGGAATTCTAGCTTTTTGGCCGTAATATACAAAAAATGAGGAAAGGTCATGGCGGGGCGGTAACTATGGTTCCTTAGGTCGTATTTGGTGGCCCGGAAAAATTTTAGGCGATCCGACTCCAGGGGGCCCTACCCATTGGGAAGGCGTGGGCTATATAGCACACGAAAATATGGGAAACAGGCGAAATTCTATTTTTTTGGCCGAAAAACGCAAAAAATGAGGAACGATCACGACGGGGCGGAGGTTATGGTTCCTTATGAAGTATTTGATGGCTCGAAAAAGTTTTAGTAGGTCGGGGTCCGGGGGTCCCGGGACAACTTGGAAGGTGTGGGCTATATCACACGAAAATATGGGAATCAGGCGAAATTCTAGTTTTTTGGCCGTAAAATATAAAAAATGAGGAACGATCATGGCGTGGTGGTGACTATGGTTCCTTAGGTCGTATTTGATGGCCCGGACAAATTTTAGGCGATCGGGGTTCGGGGGTCCGGGGACCACTTGGAAGGCATGGGCTAGCACACGAAAATATGGGAATCGGGTGAATTTCTAGGTTTTTGGCCGTAAAATGCAAAAAATGAGGAACGGACATGGCGGGGTAGTGACTATGGTTCGCTAGGTCGTATTTGATGGCCCGGAAAAATTTTAGGCGATCGTGGTCCGGGGGTCCTGGGACCACTTGGAAGGCGTGGGCTATAGCACACAAAAATATGGAAATCGGGCGGAATTCTATTATTTTGGCCAAAAAACGCAAAAATGAGGAACGATTAAGACTGGGCGGTGACTATGGTTTGCTATGTCGTATTGGATGCCCCGAAAAAGTTTTAGGCGATTGGGGTCCGAGGGTCCCGGGACCACTTGGAATGCGTGTGATATAGCACACAAAAATATGGGAATCGGGCGAAATTCTAGTTTTTTGGCCGAAAAACGCAAAGAATGAGGAACGATCATGGCAGGGCGGTGACTATGGTTCTTTAGGTCATATTTGAAGGCCCAGAAAATTTTTAGGAGATCGGGGACCTGTGGTCCCGGCACCACTTGGAAGACGCGGGCAATAGCACATGAAAATATGGGAATCAGGCAGAATTCTAGTTTTTTGGCCGTAAAATGCAAAAAATGAGGAACGATCATGGCAGGGCGGTGACTATGGTTCCTTAGGTTGTATTCAATGGCCCAGAAAAATTTTAGGTGATCGGGGTCCGGGGGTCCCGGCATCACTTGGAAGACGCGGGCAATAGCACACAAAAATATGGGAATCAGGCAGAATTCTAGTTTTTTGGCCGTAAAATGCAAAAAATGAGGAACGATCATGGCGGGGCGGTGACTATGGTTCCTTAGATCATATTCGATGGCCCGGAACAATTTTAGGTGATCGGTGTCCGGGAGTCCCGGGTCCACTTGGAAGGCGTGGGCTATAGCACACGAAAATATGGGAATTTGGTGGAATTCTAGTTTTTTGGCCGTAAAACAAAAAATAACGAGGAACGGTCATGGAAGGGAGGTGACTCTGTTTCTTTAGGTCGTATTTGATGGCCTAGAAAAATTTTAGGCGATCCGAGCTCGGAGGGCCCGGCCCACTCGGAAGGCGTGGGCTATAGCACACGAAAATATGGGAATCGGGTGGAATTCTAGCTTTTTAGCCGTAAAATGCAAAAAATAAGGAACGATCATGGCAGGACGGTGACTATGGTTCCTTAGGTCGTATTTGATGGCCTGGACAAATTTTAGGCGATCGGGGTCCGGGGGTCCCGGGACCACTTGGAAGGCGTGGGCTATAGCATACGAAAATATTGGAATCGGGCGAAATTCTAGTTTTTTGGCCGTAAAATGTAAAAAATGAGGAACGATCATGGCGTGGCGGTGACTATGGTTCCTTAGGTCGTATTTGATGGCCCGGACAAATTTTAGGCGATCGAGGTCCGGGGGTCCGGTGACCACTTGGAAGGCATGGGCTAGCACACGAAAATATGGGAATCGGGTGGAATTCTAGGTTTTTGGCTGTAAAATGCAAAAAATGAGGAACGGACATGGCGGGGCAGTGACTATGGTTCGCTAGGTCGTATTTGATGGCCCGGAAAAATTTTAGGCGATCGGGGTCCGGGGGTCCTGGGACCACTTGGAATGCGTGGGATATAGCACACAAAAATATGGGAATCGGGCGAAATTCTAGTTTTTTGGCCGAAAAACGCAAAGAATGAGGAACGATCACGGCAGGGCGGTGACTATGGTTCCTTAGGTCGTATTTGAAGGCCCAGAAAAATTTTAGGAGATCGGGGACCTGGGGTCCCGGCACCACTTGGAAGACGCGGGCAATAGCACATGAAAATATGGGAATCAGGCAGAATTCTAGTTTTTTGGCCGTAAAATGCAAAAAATGAGGAATGATCATGGCAGGGCGGTGACTATGGTTCCTTAGGTCGTATTCGATGGCCCAGAAAAATTTTAGGTGATCGGGGTCCGGGGGTCCCGGCACCACTTGGAAGACGCGGGCAATAGCACACAAAAATATAGGAATCAGGCAGAATTCTAGTTTTTTGGCCGTAAAATGCAAAAAATGAGGAACGATCATGGCGGGGCGGTGACTATGGTTCCTTAGGTCGTATTCGATGGCCCGGAACAATTTTAGGTGATTGGTGTCCGGGGGTCCCGGGTCCACTTGGAAGGCGTGGGCTATAGCACACGAAAATATGGAAATTTGGTGGAATTCTAGTTTTTTGGCCGCAAAACAAAAAACAACGAGGAACGGTCATGGAAGGGAGGTGACTCTGGTTCTTTAGGTCGTATTTGATGGCCTAGAAAAATTTTAGGCGATCCGAGCCCGGAGGGCCCGGCCCACTCGGAAGGCGTGGGCTATAGCACACGAAAATATGGGAATCGGGTGGAATTCTAGCTTTTTAGCCGTAAAATGCAAAAAATAAGGAATGATCATGGCGGGACGGTGACTATGGTTCCTTAGGTCGTATTTGATGGCCTGGACAAATTTTAGGCGATCGGGGTCCGGGGATCCCGGGACCACTTGGAAGGAGTGGGCTATAGCATACGAAAATATTGGAATCGGGCAAAATTCTAGTTTTTTTGCCTTAAAACGCAAACAATGTGGAAAGGTCTTGGCGGGGCGATGATTATGGTTCCTTAGGTCTTATTTGATGGACCGAAAAAAATTTAGGCGATCCGAGTCCGGGGGGGCGGGCCACTCGGAAGGCATGGGCTATAGCACACGAAAATATAGGAATCGGGCGAAATTATAGATGTTTGGCCAAAAAATGCAAAAAATTAGGAACGATCATGGCGAGGCAGTGACTATGGTTCCTTAGGTCGTATTTGATGGCCCGGAAAAATTTTAGGCGATCGGGGTCCGGGGGTCCCGGGACCACTTAGAAGGCGCGATAATATGGGAATCAGGCGGAATTCTTATTTTTTGGCCGTAAAATGCAAACAATGAGGAAAGGTCATGGCGAGGCGGTGACTATGGTTCCTTAGGTAGTATTTGATGGCCTGGAAAACTTTTAGGCGATCCGCCTCCGGGGGGCCCTACAACTGGGAAGGCGTGGGCTATAGCACACAAAAATATGGGAATCAGGCGAAATTCTAGTTTTTTGGTCGAAAAACGCAAATAATAAGGAACGATCATGGCGGGTGGTGACTATGGTTCCTGAGGTCGTATTATATGGACCGAAACAATTTTAGGCGATCGGGGTCCGGGGGTCCCAAAACAACTTGGAAGGCGCACACGAAAATATGGGAATCGGACAGAATTCTAGTTTGTTAGCCGTAAAATGCAAAAATTGAGGAGCGATCAAGGCTGGGCGGTGACTATGGTTCTTAGTTCGTATTTGATGGCTAGGAAAAATTTTAGGCGATCGGGGTCCGGGGGTCCCGGGACCACTTGGAAGGCGTGGACTATAGCACACGAAAATATGGGAATCGGGCGAAATTCTAGTTTTTTGGCCGAAAAACGCAAATAATAAGGAACGATCATGGCGGGGTGGTGACTATGGTTCCTGAGGTCGTATTATATGGACCGAAACAATTTTAGGCGATCGGGGTCTGGGGGTCCCAGGAGCACTTGGAAGGCGTGGGCTATAGCACACGAAAATATGGGAATCGGGCAGAATTCTAGTTTTTTGGCCGTAAAATGCAAAAACTGAGGAACGATCATGGCTGGGCGGTGACTATGGTTCCTTAGGTCGTATTTGATGGCCCGGACAAATTTTAGGCGATTGGGGTCCGGGGGTCCCAGGAGCACTTGGAAGGCGTGGGCAATAGCACACGAAAATATGGGAATCGGCCGAAATTCTAGTTTTTTGGCTGTAAAATGCAAAAAATGAGGAATGATCATGGCGGGGTGGTGACTATGGTTCCTTAGGTCGTATTCGATGGTCCGGAAAATTTTTAGGTGATCGGGGTCCGGGGTTCCCGGGTCCACTTAGAAGGCGTGGGCTATAGCACACGGAAATATGGGAATTTGGTGGAATTCTTGTTTTTTGGCCGTAAAACACAAAACAACGAGGAACGGTCATGGTAGTGAGGTGACTATGGTTCTTTTGGTCGTATTTGATGACCTGGAAATATTTTAGGCGATCCGAGCCCGGTGGGCCCGGCCCACTCGGAAGGCGTGGGCTATAGCACATGAAAATATAGGAATCAGGTGGAATTCTAGCTTTTTGGCCGTAATATACAAAAAATGAGGAAAGGTCATGGAGGGGTGGTAACTATGGTTCCTTAGGTCGTATTTGGTGGCCCGGAAAAATTTTAGGCTTTCCGGCTCCAGGGGGCCCTACCCATTGGGAAGGCGTGGGCTATATAGCACACGAAAATATGGGAAACAAGCGAAATTCTAGTTTTTTTGCCGAAAAACGCAAAAAATGAGGAATGATCATGGCGGGGCGGAGATTATGATTCTTTAGGACGTATTTGATGGCTCGAAAACTTTTTAGGAGATCGGGGTCCGGGGGTCCCGGGACCATTTGGAAGGTGTGGGCTATAGCACATGAAAATATGGGAATCGGGCGAAATTCTAGTTTTTTGGCCGTAAAATATAAAAAATGAGGAACGATCATGTCGTGGCGGTGGCTATGGTTCCTTAGGTCGTATTTGATGGTCCGGACAAATTTTAGGCGATCGGGGTCCGGGGGTCCGGGGACCAATTGGAAGGCGTGGGATATAGCACACGAAAACATGGGAATCAGGCGAAATTCTAGTTTTTTGGCCGTAAAAGGCAAAAAATGAGGATCGGACATGGCAGGGCGGTGACTATGGTTCTCTAGGTTGTATTTGATGGCCCGAAAAAATTTTAGGCGATCCGGCTCCGTGGGGCCCTACCCACTAAGAAGGCGTGGGCTATAGCACACGAAAATATGGGAATCGGACGAAATTCTATTATTTTGGCCGAAAAATACAAAAATGAGGAATGATCATGGCGGGGCGGTGACTATGGCTTACTATGTCATATTGGATGCCCCAGAAAAATTTTAGGCGATTGGGGTCCGTGGGTCCCGGGACCACTTGGAAGGCGTGGGATATAGCACACGAAAATATGAGAATCAGAAGAAATTATAGTTTTTTTGCAGAAAAACGCAAAGAATGAGGAACGATCACGGCAGGGCGGTGACTATGGTTCTTTTGGTCGTATTTGTTGGCCCGAAAAAATTTTAGGAGATCGGGGTCCTGGGGTCCCGGCACCACTTGGAAGACGCGGGCAATAGCACATGAAAATATAGGAATCAGGCAGAATTCTAGTTTTTTGGCCGTAAAATGCAAAAAATGAGGAACAATCATGGCAGGGCGGTGACTATGGATCCTTAGGTCGTATTCGATGGCCAGGAGAAATTTTAGGTGATCGGGGTCCGGGGGTCCCGGGTCCACTTGGAAGGCGTGGGCTATAGCACACGAAAATATGGGAATTTGGTGGAATTCTAGTTTTTTGGCCGTAAAACCCAAAACAACGAGGAACGATCATGGCGGGGCGGTGACTATGGTTCCTTAGGTCGTATTCGATGGCCCGGAAAAATTTTAGGTGATCCGAGCCCGGAGGGCCCGGCCCACTCGGAAGGGGTGGGCTAGCACACGAAAATATGGTAATCGGGTGGAATTCTAGCATTTTGGCCGTAAAATGCAAAAAATGAGGAACGATCATGGCGGGGCAGTGACTATGGTTCCTTAGGTCGTATTTGATGGCCCGGACAAATTTTAGGCGATTGGGGTCCGGGGGTCCTGGGACCACTTGGAAGGCATGGGCTATAGCACACGAAAATATGGGAATCGGGAAAAATTCTAGTTTGTTGGTCGTAAAACGCAAACAATGTGGAAAGGTCTTGGCGGGGCGATGACTATGGTTCCTTAGGTCTTATTTGATGGCCCTAAAAAATTTTAGGTGATCCGAGTCCGGGGGGCCCGGCCTACTCGAAAAGCGTGGGCTATATAGCACACGATAATATCAGAATCAGGCGGAATTCTAATTTGTTTGGCCGAAAAACACAAAAAATGAGGAAGTATCATGGCAGGGCGGTGAAATTTTTTACTTATGTCATATTTGATGTCCTGAAAAAATTTTAGGAGATCGGGGTCCGGGGGTCCCGGAACCTCTTGGAAGGTGTGGGCTACCACACGAAAATATGGGAATCGGGAGGAATTTTAATGTTTTGGCCGTAAAATGCAAAAAATGAGGAAAGGTCATGGTGGGGCAGTGACTAAGGTTCCTTAGGTCGTATTTGATGGCCTGGAAAAATTTTAGGCGATCCGGCCCCGGGGGTCCCTATCCACTGGGAAGGCGTGGGCTAGCACACAAAAATATGGGAATCACGCGATATTCTAGTTTTTTGGCCGAAAAACGCAAAGAATGAGGAACGATCACGGCAGGGCGGTGACTATGGTTCCTTAGGTCGTATTTGATGGCCCGAAAAAATTTTAGGAGATCGAGGTCCTGGGGTCCCGGCACCACTTGGAAGACGCGGGCAATAGCACACGAAAATATGGGAATCAAGCATAATTCTAGTTTTTTGGCTGTAAAATGCAAAAAAAAGAGGAACGATCATGGCGGGGCGGTGACAATGGTTCCTTAGGTCGTATTCGATGGCCCGAAAAAATTTTAGGTGATCGGGGTCCGGGGGTCCCGGGTCCACTTGGAAGGCGTGGGCTATAGCACAAGAAAATATAGGAATTTTAGTGGAATTCTAATTTTTTGGCCGTAAAACCCAAAACTACGAGGAACGATCATGGAAGGGAGGTAACTATGGTTCTTTAGGTCGTATTTGATGGTCTAGAAAAATTTTAGGCGATCCGAGGCCGGAGGGCCCGGCCAACTCGGAAGGCGTGGGCAATAGCACACGAAAATATGGGAATCGAGTGGAATTCTAGCTTTTTGGACATAAAAAGCAAAAAATGAGGAACGATCATGGCGGGGCGGTGACTATGGTTCCTTAGGTCGTATTTGATGGCCTGGACAAATTTTAGGCGATCGGGGTCCGGGGGTCCCGGGACCACTTGGAAGGCGTGTGCTATAGCACACGAAAATATTTGAATCAGGCAAAATTCTAGGTTTTTTTTCCTTAAAACGAAAACAATGTGGAAAGGTCTTGGCAGGGCGATGATTATGGTTCCTTAGGTCTTATTTGATGGCCCGAAAAAAATTTAGGCGATCTGAGTCCAGGGGGCCGGCCCATTCGGAAGGCGTGGGCTATAGAACACGAAAATATGGGAATCGTGCGAAATTATAGTTGTTTGGCCGAAAAACGCAAAAAATTAGGAACGATCATGGCGGGGCAGTGACTATGGTTCCATAGGTTGTATTTGATGGCCCGGAAAAATTTTAGGCGATCGGGGTCCGGGGGTCCCGGGACCACTTGGAAGGCGTGGGCTATAGCACACGATAATATGGGAATCAGGCGGAATTCTAGTTTTATGGCCGTAAAATGCAAAAAATGAGGAAAGGTCATGGCGGTGCGGTGACTATGGTTCCTTAGGTAGTATTTGATGGCCTGGAAAACTTTTAGGCGATCCGCCTCCGGGGGGCCCTACCAATTGGGAAGGCGTGGGCTATAGCACACAAAAATATGGGAATCAGGCGAAATTCTAGTTTTTTGGCCGAAAAACGCAAATAATTAGGAACGATCATGGCGGGGTGGTGACTATGGTTCCTGAGGTCGTATTATATGGACCGAAACAATTTTAGACGATCGGGTTCGGGGGGTCCCGAGACCCCTAGGAAGGCGTGGGCTATAGCACACGAAAATATGGGAATCGTGCGGAATTCTAGTATTTTTGCCGTAAAATACAAAAAATGTGGAATGATCATGGCGGTGCGGTGACTATGGTTCCTTAGGTCGTATTTGATTGCCCGGAACAATTTTAGGCGATCAGGTTCCGGGGGTCCCGAGACCCCTAGGAAGGCGTGGGCTATATAGCACACGAAAATATGGGAATCGGGCGGAATTCTAGTTTTTTGGCTGTAAAATGCAAAAACTGAGGAACGATCATGGCTGGGCGGTGACTATGGTTCTTAGTTCGTATTTGATGGCCCGGAAAACTTTTAGGCGATCGGGGTCCGGGGGTCCCGGGACCACTTGGAAGACGTGGGCTATAGCACACGAAAATATGGGAATCGGGCGAAATTCTAGTTTTTTGGCCGAAAAACACAAATAATAAGGAACGATCATGGCGGGGTGGTGACTATGGTTCCTGAGGTCGTATTATATGGATCGAAACAATTTTAGGCCATCGGGATCCGGGGGTCCCAGGACCACTTGGAAGGCGTGGGCTATAGCACACGAAAATATGGGAATCATGCGGAATTCTAGTTTTTTGGCCGTAAAATGCAAAATTGAGGAACGATCATGGCTGGGTGGTGACTATGGTTCCTTAGGTCGTATTTGATGGCCCGGACAAATTTTAGGCGATCGGGTTCTAGGGGTCCCGGGACCACTTGGAAGGCGTGGGCTATAGCACACGAAAATATGGGAATCGGCCGAAATTCTAGTTTTTTGGCCGAAAAATGCAAAAAATGAGGAACGATCATGGCAGGGCGGTGACTGTGGTTCCTTAGGTCGTATTCTTTGGCCCGGAAAAATTTTTGGTCATCGGGGTCCGGGGGTCCCGGGTCCACTTGGAAGGCGTGGGCTATAGCACACGAAAATATGGGAATTTGGTGGAATTCTTGTTTTTTGGCCGTAAAACCCAAAACAACGAGGAATGGTCTTGGCAGGGAGATGACTATGGTTCTTTATGTCGTATTTGATGGCCTGGAATAATATTAGGCGATCTGAGCCCGGTAGGCCCGGCCCACTCAGAAGGCGTGGGCTATAGCTCACGAAAATATAGGAATCGGGTGGAATTCTAGCTTTTTGGCCGTAAAAAACAAAAAATGTGGAAAGGACATGGCGGGGCGGAAACTATGGTTCCTTAGGTCGTATTTGGTGGCCCGAAAAAATTTTAGGCGATCCGGCTCCAGGAGGCCCTACCCATTGGGAAGGCGTGGGCTATATAGCACACGAAAATATGGGAAACAGGCGAAATTCTAGTTTTTTGGCCGAAAAACGAAAAGAAATGAGGAACGATCACGGCGAGCCGGAGATTATGGTTCCTTAGGACATATTTGATGGCCCGAAAATTTTTAGGAGATCGGGGTCCGTGGGACCCGGGACCACTTGGAAGGTGTGGGCTATAGCACACGAAAATATGGGAATCGGGCGAAATTCTTGTTTTTTGGCCGTAATATGTAAAAAATATGGAACGCTCATGGCGGGGCGGTGACTATGGTTCCTTAGGTCGTATTTGATGGTCCAGACAAATTTTAGGCGATCGGGTCCAGGGGTCCGGGGACCACTTGGAAGGCGTGGGATATAGCACACGAAAACATGGGAATCAGGCGAAATTCTAGTTTTTTGGCCGTAAAATGCAAACAACGAGGAACAGACATGGCAGGGCGGTGACTATGGTTCTCTAGGTTGTATTTGATGGCCCGGAAAAATTTTAGGCGATCCGGTTCCGGGGGGCCCTACCCACTAGGAAGGCGTTGGCTATTGCACACGAAAAAATGGGAATCGGGCGGAATTCTATTATTTTGGCCGAAAATGCAAAAATGAGGAATGATCATGGCGGGGCGGTGACTATGGTTCGCTATGTCGTATTGGATGCCCCGGAAAATTTTTAGGCGATTGGGGTCCGAGGGTCCCGGGACCACTTGGAAGGCGTGGGATATAGCACATGAAAATATGGGAATCGGGCAAAATTCTAGTTTTTTGGTCGTAAAATGCAAACAATGTGGAAAGGTCTTGGCGGGGCGATGACTATGGATCCTTAGGTCTTATTTGATGGGCCAAAAAAAATTTACGCGATCCGAGTCCGGGGGCCCCGGCCCACTCGGAAGGCGCGGGCTATAGCACACGAAAATATGGGAATCGAGCGGAATTCTAGTTGTTTGGCCGAAAAACGCAAAAAATTAGGAACGATCATGGCGGGCCGGTGACTATGGTTCCTTAGGTCGTATTTGATAGCCCGAAAAATTTTTAGGAGATCGGGGTCCAGGGGTCCCGGGACCACTTGGAAGACGCGGGCAATAGCACACGAAAATATGGGAAACAGGCGGAATTCTATTATTTTTGCCATAAAATGCAAAAAATGAGGAACGATCATGGCGGGGTGGTGACTATGGTTCCTTAGGTTGTATTTGATGGCCCGGAAAAATTTTAGGTGATCGGGGTCCGGGGATCCCGGGTCCACTTGGAAGGAATTGACTATAGCACACGAAAATATGGGAATTTGGTGGAATTCTAGTTTTTTGGCCGTAAAACCCAAAACAACGAGGAACGGTCATGGCAGGGAGGTGACTATGGTTCTTAAGTCGTATTTGATGGCCTGAAAAAATTTTAGGTGATCCGAGCTTGGAGGGTCCGGCCCACTCGAAAGGCGTGGGCTATAGCACACGAAAATATGGGAATCGGGTGAAATTCTAGCTTTTTGGCCGTAAAATGCAAAAAATGAGGAAAGTTCATGGCGGGGCGGTGACTATGGTTCCTTAGGTCGTATTTGATGGCCGGGAAAAATTTTAGGCGATCCTGCTCCAAGGGGCCCTACCAATTGGGAAGGCGTGAGGTATATAGCACACGAAAATATGGGAAACAGGCAAAATTCTAGTTTTTTGGCCGAAAAATGTAAAATATGAGGAACGATCACGGCGGGGCGGTGACTATGGTTCCTTAGGACGTATTTGATGGCCCGAAAAAATTTCAGGACATCGGGGTCTGGGGGTCCCGGGACCTCTTGGAAGGCGCGGGCTATAGCACACGAAAATATGGGAATCGATTGGAATTCTTGTTTTTTGGCCGTAAAATGCAAAAAATAAGGAACGATCATGGCGGGGCGGTGACTATGGTTACTTTGGTCGTATTTGATGGCCCGAAAAAATTTTAGGCGATCGGGGTCCGGGGTCCCGGGACCACTTGGAAGGCGTGGGCTAATAGCACATGAAAACATGGGAATCAAGCGAAATTCTAGATTTTTGGCCGTAAAACTCAAAAAAGGAGGAACAGACATGGCAGGGCGGTGACTATGGTTCTCTAGGTTGTATTTGATGGCCCGAAAAAATATTAGGCGATCCGATTCCGGGGGGCCCTACCGACTAGGAAGGCGTGGGCTATAACACACGAAAATATAGGAATCGAGCGGAATTCTATTTTTTTGGCCAAAAAATGCAAAAATGAGGAACGATTATGGCGGGGCGGTGACTATGGTTCGTTATGTCGTATTGGATTCCCCGAAAAAATTTTAGGCGATCGGGTTACGGGGGTCCCGGGACCACTTGGAAGGCGTGGGCTATAGCACCCGAAAATAAGGGAATCGGGCAAAATTCTAGTTTTTTGGCCGTAAAACGCAAACATTGTGGAAACGTCTTGGCGGGGCGATGACTATGGATCGTCAGGTCCAATTTGATAGGCCAAAAAAAAATTAGGCGATCCGAGTCCGGGGGGCACGGCCCACTCGGAAGGCGTAGGCTATAGCACACGATAATGTGGGAATCGGGCAGAATTCTAGTAGTTTGGCCGAAAAACACAAAATATTAGGAACGATCATAGCGGGGCGGTGACTATGGTTCCTTAGGTCATATTTGATGGCCCAGAAAAACTTTAGGTGATCGGGGTCCGAGGGTCTCGAGACCACTTGGAAGGCGTGGGCTATAGCAAACGATAATATGGGAATCAAGCGGAATTCTAGTTTTTTGGCCGTAAAATGTAAAAAATGAGGAAAGCTCATGGCAGTGTGGTGACTATGGTTCCTGAGGTAGTATTTGATGGACTGGAAATCTTTTAGGCGATCCGGCTCCGGGGGGCCCTACCAACTGGGAAGGCGTTGGCTATAGCACACGAAAATATGGGAATCACGCGAAATTCTAGTTTTTTGGCTGAAAAATGCAAAACCTGAGGAACGATCATGGCTGGGTGCTGACTATGGTTCCTTAGGTCGTATTTGATGGCCCGGACAAATTTTAGGCGATCGGGGTCCTGATGTCCCGGGACCACTTGGAAGGCGTGGGCTATAGCACACGAAAATATGGGAATCGGGCGGAATTCTAGTTTTTTAGCGGTAAAATGCAAAAGTTGAGGAACGATCATGGCTGGGCGGTGACTATGGTTCCTTAAGTCATATTATATGGACCAAAATATTTTTAGGAGATCAGGGTCCGGGGTTCCCGGGAGCACTGGGAAGGCGTGGGCTATAGCACACGAAAATATGGGAACCGGGTGGACTTCTAGCTTTTCGGCCGTACAATGCAAAAAATGAGGAAAGGTCATGGCAAGGCGGTGACTATGGTTCCTTAGGTCGTATTTGATGGCCCGTAAAAATTTTAGGTGATCCGGCTCCGGGAGGCCCTACCCATTGGGAAGGCGTGGGCTATATAGCACACGAAAATATGGGAAACAAGCGAAATTCCAGTTTTTTGGCCGAAAAATGCAAAAAATGAGGAACGATCATGGCGGAGCGATGACTATGGTTCCTTAGGACGTATTTGATGGCCCAAAAAAATTTTAGGAGATCGGGGTCCGGGGGACCCGGGACCACTTGGAAGGCGCGGGCTATAGCACATGAAAATATGGAAATCGGGTGGAATTCTAGTTTTTTGGCCGTAAAATGCAAAAAATTTTGAACGATCATGGCAGGGCGGTGACTATGGTTCCTTAGGTTGTATTATATGGCCTGGACAAATTTTAGGCGATCGGGGTCCGGGGGTCCCGGGACCACTTGGAAGGCATGGGCTATAGCACATGAAAATATGGGAATCAGGCGAAATTCTAGTTTTTTTGCCGTAAAACGCAAAAAATGAGGAACGATCATGGCAGGGCGGTGACTATGGTTCCTTAGGTCGTATTCGTTGGCCCGGAAAAATTTTGGGTGATCGGGGTCCGGGGGTCCCGGGTCCACTTGGAAGGCGTGGGATATAGCACACGAAAATATGGAAATTTGGTGGAATTCTTGTTTTTTGGCCGTAAAATCCAAAACAACGAGGAATGGTCATGGCAGGGAGGTGACTATGGTTCTTCATGTCATATTTGATGGCCTGGAATAATTTTAGGCGATTCGAGCCCGGTGGGCCCGGCCCACTCGGAAGGCGTGGGCTATAGCTCACAAAAATATAGGAATCGGGTGGAATTCTAGCTTTTTGGCCGTAAAAAACAAAAAATGTGAAAAGGTCATGGCGGGGCGGTAACTATGGTTCCTTAGGTCGTATTTGGTGCCCCGAAAATATTTTAGGCGATCCGGCTCCAGGAGGCCCTACCCATTGGGAAGGCGTGGGCTATATAGCACACGAAAATATGGGAAACAGGCGAAATTCTAGTTTTCTGGCCGAAAAACAAAAGAAATGAGAAACGATCATGGCGAGGCGGAGATTATGGTTCCTTAGGACATATTTGATGGCCCGAAAAGTTTTTAGGAGATCGGGGTTCGAGGGACCCGGTACCACTTGGAAGGTGTGGGCTATAGCACACGAAAATATGGAAATCGGGCGAAATTCTTGTTTTTTGGCCGTAATATGTAAAAAATGTGGAACGCTCATGGCGGGGCGGTGATTATGGTTCCTTAGGTCGTATTTGATGGTCCAGACAAATTTTAGGCGATCGGGTCCGGGGACCACTTTGAAGGCGTGGGATATAGCACACGAAAACATGGGAATCACGCGAAATTCTAGTTTTTTGGGCGTAAAATGCAAAAAATGAGGAACAGACATGGCAGGGCGGTGACTATGGTTCTCTAGGTTGTATTTGATGGCCCGGAAAAATTTTAGGCGATCCGGTTCCGGGGGGCCCTACCCACTAGGAAGGCGTTGGCTATAGCACACGAAAATATGGGAATCGGGCGGAATTCTATTATTTTGGCCGAAAAACGCAAAAATGAGGAACGATCATGGCGGGGCGGTGACTATGGTTTACTATGTCGTATTGGATGCCCTAGAAAAATTTTAGGCGATTGGGGTCCGTGGGTCCCGGGACCACTTGGAAGGCGTGGGATATAGCACACGAAAATATGAGAATCGGAAGAAATTCTATTTTTTTTTGCAGAAAAACGCAAAGAATGAGGAACGATCACGGCAGGGCGGTGACTATGGTTCTTTAGGTCGTATTTGATGGGCCAAAAAAATTTTACACGATCCGAGTCCGGGGGCCCCGGCCCACTCGGAAGGCGTGGGCTATAGCACACGAAAATATGGGAATCGGGCGGAATTCTAGTTGTTTGGCCGAAAAACGCAAAATATTAGGAACGATCATGGCGGGGCGGTGACTATGGTTCCTTAGGTCGTATTTGATAGCCCGAAAATTTTTTAGGAGATCGGGGTCCAGGGGTCCCGGGACCACTTGGAAGACGCGGGCAATAGCACAAGAAAATATGGGAAACAGGCGGAATTCTATTATTTTTGCCATAAAATGCAATAAATGAGGAACGATCATGGCGGGGTGGTGACTATGGTTCCTTAGGTCGTATTTGATGGCCCGGAAAAATTTTAGGTGATCGGGGTTCGGGGGTCCCGGGTCCACTTGGAAGGAATTGACTATAGCACACGAAAATATGAGAATTTGGTGGAAGTCTAATTTTTTGGCCGTAAAACCCAAAACAACGAGGAACGGTCATGGCAGGGAGGTGACTATGGTTCTTAAGTCGTATTTGATGGCCTGGAAAAATTTTAGGTGATCGGAGCTCGGAGGGTCCGGCCCATTCGAAAGGCGTGGGCTATAGATCACGAAAATATGAGAATCGGGTGGAATTCTAGCTTTTTGGCCGTAAAATGCAAAAAATGAGGAAAGGTCATGGCGGGGCAGTGGCTATGGTTCCTTAGGTCGTATTTGATGGCCCGGAAAAATTTTAGGCCATCCTGCTCCATGGGGCCCTACCCATTGGGAAGGCGTGAGCTATATAGCACACGAAAATATGGGAAACAGGCAAAATTCTAGTTTTTTGGCCGAAAAACATAAAATATGAGGAACGATCATGGCGGGGCGGTGACTATGGTTCCTTAGGACGTATTTGATGGCCCGAAAAAATTTCAGGACATCGGGGTCCGGGGGTCCCGGGACCACTTGGAAGGCGCAGGCTATAGCACACGAAAATATGGAAATCGGGCGGAATTCTAGTTTTTTGGCCGTAAATTGCAAAAAATGAGGAACGATCATGGCGGGACGGTGACTATGGTTACTTTGGTCGTATTTGATGGCCCGAAAATTTTTTAGGTGATCGGGGTCCGGGGTCCCGGGACCACTTGGAAGGCGTGGGCTATAGCACATGAAAACATGGGAATCCAGCGAAATTCTAGATTTTTGGCCGTAAAACTCAAAAAAGGAGGAACAGACATGGCAGGGCGCTGACTATGGTTCTCTAGGTTGTATTTGATGGCCCGAAAAAATATAAGGCGATCCGGTTCCGGGGGGCCCTACCGACTAGGAAGGCGTGGGCTATAGCACACGAAAATATACGAATCGAGCGGAATTCTATTTTTTTGGCCGAAAAACGCAAAAATGAGGAACGATTATGGCGGGGTGGTGACTATGGTTCGTTATGTCGTATTGTATTCCCCGGAAAATTTTTAGGCGATCGGGTTACGGGGGTCCCGGGACCACTTGGAAGGCGTGGGCTATAGCACCCCGAAAATAAGGGAATCGGGCGAAATTCTAGTTTTTTGGCCGTAAAACGCAAATATTGTGGAAAGGTCTTCGCGGGGCGATGACTATGGTTCGTTAGGTCTTATTTGATAGGCCGAAAAAAATTTAGGCGATCCGAGTCCGGGGGGCACGGCCCACTCGGAAGGCGTAGGCTATAGCACACGATAATATGGGAATCGGGCCGAATTCTAGTTGTTTGGCCGAAAAACGCACAATATTAGGAACGATCATAGCGGGGCGGTGACTATGGTTCCTTAGGTCGTATTTGATGGCCCAGAAAAATTTTAGGCGATCGGGGTCCGAGGGTCTCGAGACCACTTGGAAGGCGTGGGCTATAGCGAACGATAATATGGGAATCAAGCGGAACTCTAGTTTTTTTGCCGTAAAATGTAAAAAATGAGGAAAGGTCATGGCAGTGTGGTGACTATGGTTCCTTAGGTAGTATTTGATGGACTGGAAATCTTTTAGGCGATCCGGCTCCGGGGTGCCCTTCCAACTGGGAAGGCGTTGGCTATAGCACACGAAAATATGGGAATCAGGCGAAATTCTAGTTTTTTGGCTGTAAAGTGCAAAACCTGAGGAACGATCATGGCTGGGTGGTGACTATGGTTCCTTAGGTCGTATTTGATGGCCCGGATAAATTTTAGGCGATCGGGGTCCTGGGGTCCGGGGACCACTTGGAAGGCGTGGGCTATAGCACAAGAAAATATGGGAATCGGGCGGAATTCTAGTTTTTTAGCCGTAAAATGCAAAAACTGAGGAACGATCATGGCTGGGCGGTGACTATGGTTCCTTAGGTCATATTATATGGACCAAAAAAGTTTTAGGAGATCGGGGTCCGGGGTTCCCGGGACCACTGGGAAGGCGTGGGCTATAGCACACGAAAATATGGGAATCGGGTGGACTTCTAGCTTTTCGGCCGTACAATGCAAAAAATGAGGAAAGGTCACGGCAAGGCGGTGACTATGGTTCCTTAGGTCGTATTTTATGGCCTGTAAAAATTTTAGGTGATCCGGCTCCGGGAGGCCCTACCCATTGGGAAGGCGTGGGCTATATATAGCACACGAAAATATGGGAAACAAGCGAAATTCCAGTTTTTTGGCCGAAAAATGCAAAAAATGAGGAACGATCATGGCGGAGCGATGACTATGGTTCCTTAGGACGTATTTGATGGCCCAAAAAATTTTTAGGAGATCGGGGTCCGGGGGTCCCGGGACCACTTGGAAGGCGCGGGCTATAGCACATGAAAATATGGGAATCGGGCGGAATTCTAGTTTTTAGGCCGTAAAATGCAAAAAATGAGGAACGATCATGGCGGGGCGGTGACTATGGTTCCTTAGGTCGTATTTGATGGCCTTGACAAATTTTAGGCGATCGGGGTCCGGGGGTCCCGGGACCACATGGAAGGCATGGGCTATAGCACACGAAAATATGGGAATCAGGCGAAATTCTAGTTTTTTGGCCGTAAAACACAAAAAATGGGGAACGGTCATGGCAGGGCGTTGACTATAGTTCTCTAGGTCGTATTTGATGGTCCGAAAATTTTTTAGGCGATCCGGTTCCGGGGGGCCCTACCCACTAGGAAGGCATGGGCTATAGCACAAGAAAATATTGGAATCGGGCGAAATTTTATTTTTTTGGCCGCAAAATGCAAAAATGAGGAATGATCATGGCGGGGCGGTGACTATGGTTTCTTATGTCATATTGGATGGCCCAGAAAACTTTTAGGCAATCGGGGTCCGGGGGTCCCGGGACCACTTTGAAGGCATAGGCTGTAGCACCCGAAAAAATGGGAATCGGGCGGAATTCTAGTTTTTTGGCCGTAAAATGCAAAAAATGAGGAACGATCATGGCGGGGCGGTGACTATGGTTCCTTAGGTCGTATTTGATGGCCCGGAAAAATTTTAGGAGATCGGGGTCCGGGGGTTCCTTGACCACATGGAAGGCGTGGCACACGAAAATATGGGAATCGGGCGAAATTCTAGTTTTTTGGCCGTAAAACGCAAAAAAATGAGGAACGGTCATGGAAGGGCGGTGACTATGGATCTCTAGGTCGTATTTGATGGCCCGAAAATTTTTTAGGCGATTCGGTTCTGGGGGGCCCTAAACACTCGGAAGGCATGGGCTAGCATATGAAAATATGGGAATCAGGCGGAATTCTAGCTTTTTGGCCGTAAAATGCAAAAAATGAGGAAAGGTCATGGAGGGGCGGTGACTATGGTTCCTTAGGTTGTATTTAATGACCCGAAATAATTTTAGGCAATCCGAGTCCCGGGGGGTCCGGCCCACTCGCAAGGCATTGGCTATAGCACACGAAAATATGGGAATCAGGCGGAATTCTAGTTTGTTTGGCCAAAAAACACAAAAAATGTGGAAGTATCATGGCAGGGCGGTGACTATGATTCCTTATGTCGTATTGGATTCCCCGGAAAAGTTTTAGGCGATCGGGGTCCGGGGGTCCCGGGACCACTTGGAAGTCATGGGCTATAGCATACGATAATATGGGAATCGGGCGAAATTCTAGTTTTTTGGTCGTAAAACGCAAAAAAATGAGGAACGATAATGGCGGGGCGGTGACTATGGTTCCTTATGTCGTATTTGATGGCCTGGAAAAATTTTAGGCGATCGGGGTCTGGGGGTCCCGGGACCACTTGGAAGGCGTGGGCTACCACACGAAAATATGGGAATCGGGCGGAATTTTAGTTTTTTGGCTGAAAAACGCAAAAAATTAGGAACGATCATGGCAGGGCGGTGACTATGGTTCCTTAGGTCGTATTTGATGGCCCGAAAAAATTTTAGGCGATCAGGGTCCGGGGGTCCCGGAACACTTAGAAGGCGTGGGTTATAGCACACGAAAATATGGGAATCAGGCGGAATTCTAGGTTATTGGCCGTAAAATGCAAAAAATGAGGAAAGGTCATGGCGGGGCGGTGATTATGGTTCCTTAGGTCATATTTGATGGCCTGGAAAATTTTTAGGCGATCCGGCTTCGGGAGGCCCTATCCACTGGGAAGGCGAGGGCTATAGCACACGAAAATATGGGAATCACGCGATATTCTAGTTTTTTGGCCGAAAAATGCAAAAAATGAGGAACGATCATGGCGGGGCAGTGACTATGGTTCCTTAGGTCATATTTGATGGCCCAGAAATATTTTAGGAGATCGGGGTCTAGGGGTCCCGGGACTATATGGATGACGCGGGCAATAGCACACGAAAATATGGGAATCGGGCGGAATTATAGTTTTTTGGCCGTAAAATACAAAAATTGAGGAACGGTCATAGCGGGGCGGTGACTATGGTTCCATAGGTCATATTTCATGGCCCGGAAAATTTTTAGGAGACTCGGCTCCGGAGGGCCCTACCCACTGGGAAGGCGTGGGCTATAGCACACGAAAATATGGGAATCAAGCAAAACTCTAGTTTTTTGGCCAAAAAACGAAAAAAATGAGTAACGATCATGGCGGGGGAGTGACTATGGTTCCTTAGGTTGTATTTAATAGCCCGGAATAATTTTAGGCGATCCGAGTCCGGGGTGTCCGGCCCACTCGGAAGGCATTGGCTATAGCACACGAAAATATGGGAATCGGGCGGAATTCTAGTTTGTTTGGCCGAAAAACACAAATAATGAGGAAGTATCATGGAAGGGTGGTGACTATGGTTCCTTATGTCATATTTGATGGTCTGAAAAAATTTTAGGCGATCGGGGTCTGGGGGTCCCGAGACCACTTGGAAGGCTTGGGCCAGCACACGAAAATATGGGAATCTGGCGGAATTTTAGTTTTTTGGCCGAAAAATGCAAAAAATGAGGAACGATCATGGCGGGGCGGTGACTATGGTTCCTTATGTCATATTTGATGGCCCGGAAAAATTTTAGGCGATCGGGGTCCGGGGGTCCGGGGACCACTTGGAAGGCGTGGGCTACCACACGAAAATATGGGAATTGGGTGAAATTTTAGTTTTTTGGCCGAAAATGGAAAAAATGAGGAACGATCATGGCGAGGCGGTGACTATGGTTCCTTAGGTCGTATTTGATGGCCCGAAAAAATTTTAGGCGATCAGGGTCCGGGGGTCCCGGAACACTTGGAAGGCGTGGGCAATAGAACCATAGTGACCGCCCAGCCGTGATCGCTCCTTATTTTTTTCATTTTTCGGCCAAAAAACTAGAATTCCGCCCGATTATCATATTTTTATGTGCGCCCACGCCTTCCGAGTGGGTCGGGGCCCCCGGACTGGGATCGCCTAAAAAATTTTCGGGCCATCAAATACGACCTAAGGAACCATAGTCACCTCCTCGTCGTGATCGTTCCTAATTTTTTCCATTTTTCGGCCATAAAACTAGAATTTCGCCCGATTCCCATATTTTCGTGTACTATATCCCACGCCTTCCGAGTGGACTGGGACCCCCGGACTCGGATAGCCTAAAAGTTTTTCGGGCCATCAAATACGACCTAAGGAACCATAGTCACTGCCTCGCCGTGATCGTTCCTCATTGTTTACGTTTTTCGGCCAAAAACCTAAAATTTCGCCCGATTCCCATATTTTCGTGTGCAATAGCCCACGCCTTTCGAGGGGGCCGGCCCCCCTAACTCGGATCGCCTAAAATTTTTAGGGCCGTCAAATACGACCTAGGGAACCACAGTCACCGCCGCGCCATGATCGTTCCTCATTAATTGCATTTTTCGGCCAAAAAATTAAAATTTCGCCCGATTCCCATATTTTTGTGTGCTATAGCCCACGCCTTCCAAGTGGTCCCGGGACCCCCGGACCCTGATCGCCTAAATTTTTTTGGGCCATAAAATACGACCTAAAGAACCATAGTCACCACCCTGATATGATCATTCCTCATGTTTTGCGTTTTTCGGCCAAAAAACTAGAATTTTGCGTGATTCCAATATTTTCGTGTGCTATAGCTCGCGCCTTCCCAGTGGGCAGGGCCCCCCGGAACCGGATTGCCTAAAATTTTTTCGGGCCATCAAATACGACCTAAGGAACCATAGTCACCACCCCGTCATGATCGTTCCTCATTTTTGCATTTTTCGGCGAAAAAACTAGAATTTTGCCCGATTCCTATATTTACGTGTGCTATAGCCCACGCCTTCCGAGTGGGCCGGGCCCCCTGGACTTGGATAGCCTAAAAGTTTTTCTGGCCATGAAATATGACATAAGGAACCATAGACCCTGCCCCGCTGTGATCGTTCCTCATTGTTTACGTTTTTCGGCCAAAAACCTAGAATTTCGCCCGATTTCCATATTTTCGTGTGCAATAGCCCACGCCTTCCGAGGGGCCCGGGCCCCCTGTCTCGGATCGCCTAAAATTTTTTTGGGACATTAAATACGACCTAGGGAACCATAGTCACCGCCCCGCCATGATCATTCCTCATTAATTGCATTTTTAGGCCAAATAACTAGAATTTCGCCCAATTCCCATATTTTCTGTGCTATAGCCCACGCCTTCCAAGTGGTCCCAGGACCCCCGGACCCTGATCGCCTATATTTTTCCGGGCCATAAAATATGACCTAAGGAACCATAGTCACCTCCCTTGCGCAATCGTTCCTCATTTTTCCATTTTTCGGCCATAAAATAAGAATTCCTCCCGATTCCCATATTTTCGTATGCTATCGCCCATGCCTTCCGGGTGGACCGGGCCCCCCGGACTCGGATAGCCTAAAAGTTTTTCAGGCCATCAAATACAACCTTAGGAACCATAGTCACTGCCCTGCCATGATCGTTCCTCATTGTTTACGTTTTTCGGCCAAAAACCTAGAATTCCGCCCGATTCCCATATTTTCGTGTGCAATAGCCCACGCCTTCCGAGGGGGCCGGGCCCCCTGACTCGGATCGCCTAAAAATTTTTCGGGCCATCAAATACGACCTAGGGAACAATAGTCACCGCCCCGCCATGATCGTTTCTCATTAATCACATTTATCGGCCAAAAAACTAAAATTTTGCCCGATTCCCATATTTTTGTGTGCTATAGCCCACGCCTTCCAAGTGGTCCCAGGACCCCCGGACCCTGATCGCCTAAATTTTTTCGGGACATAAAATATGACCTAAAGAACCATAGTCACCGCCCTGCTATGATCGTTACTCATATTTTGCGTTATTTGGCCAAAAAACTAGAATTTTGCTTGATTCCAATATTTTCGTGTGCTATAGCCTCGCGCCTTCCCAGTGGGTAGGGCCCCCAGAACCGAATCGCCTAAAAAATTTTCGGGCCATCAAATACGACCTAAGGAACCATAGTCACCACCCCGTCATGATCGTTCCTCATTTTTTGCATTTTTCGGCCAAAAAACTAGAATTCCGTCCGATTCCCATATTTTCATATGCTATAGCCCACGCCTTCCGAGTGGGCCGGGCCCCCTGGACTCAGATTGCCTAAAAGTTTTTCGGGCCATCAAATATGACCTAAGGAACCATAGTCCCCGCCTCGCCATGATCGTTCCTCATTGTTTACCTTTTTCGGCCAAAAACCTAGAATTCCGCCCGATTCCTATATTTTCGTGTGCTATAGCCCACGCCCTCCAAGTGGTCCCGGGACCCCCGGACCCCGATCGCCTAAATTTTACCGGGCCATAAAATACAACCTAAAGAACCATAGTTACTGCCCTGCTATGATCGTTACTTATTTTTTGCGTTTTTCGGCCAAAAAACTAGAATTTTGCCCGATTCCCATATTTGCGTGTGCTATTGCCCACTCCTTCCGAGTGGGGCCGGGCCCCCTGGACTCGGATAGCCTAAAAGTTTTTCTGGCCATCAAATATGACATAAGGAACCATAGTCCCCGCCCCGCCGTGATCGTTCCTCATTGTTTTCATTTTTCGGCCAAAAATCTAGAATTTCGCATGATTCCCATATTTTTATGTGCAATAGCCCACGCCTTTCGAGGGGGCCGGGCCTCCTGGACTCGATAGCCTAAAAGTTTTTCTGGCCATCAAATATGACATAAGGAACCATAGTCCCCGCCCCACCGTGATCGTTCCTCATTGTTTACGTTTTTCGGCCAAAAACCTAGAATTTCGCCCGATTCCCATATTTTCGTGTGCTATAGCCCACGCCTTCCGAGTGGGTCGGGCCCCCCGAACTCAGATTGCCTAAATATTTTTCGGTCCATCAAATACGACCTAGGGAACCCTAGTCACCACCTCGTCATGATCGTTCCTCATCTTTTGCATTTTTCAGCCAAAAAACTAGAATTCCGCCCGATTTCCATATTTTTGTGTGCGCCTACGCCTTCCGAGTGGACCGGGCCCCCCGGACTGGGATCGTCTAAAAATGTTTCGGGCCATCAAATACGACCTATGGAACCATAGTCACCTCCCCGTCACAATCGTTCCTCATTTTTTCCATTTTTCGGCCATAAAACAAGAATTTCGCCCGATTCCCGTATTTTCGTGTACTATAGCCCACGCCTTCCGAGTGGACCGGGACCCCCGGACTCGGATAGCCTAAAAGGTTTTCGGGCCATCAAATACAACCTAAGGAACCATAGTCACTGCCCCACCGTGATCGTTCCTCATTGTTTACGTTTTTCGGCAAAAAACCTAGAATTCCGCCCGATTCCCATATTTTCGTGTGCAATAGCCCACGCCTTCCGAGGGTGCCGCCCCCCTGACTCGGATAGCCTAAAAATTTTTAGGGCCATCAAATATGACCTAGGGAACCACAGTCACCGCCGCGCCATGATCGTTCCTCATTAATTGCATTTTTCGGCCAAAAAATTAAAATTTCGCCTGATTCCCATATTTTTGTGTGCTATAGCCCACGCCTTCCAAGTGGTCCCAGGACCCCCGGACCCTGATCGCCTAAATTTTTTCGGGCCATAAAATACGACCTAAAGAACCATAGTCACCGCCCTGCTACGATCATTCCTCATGTTTTGCGATTTTCGGCCAAAAAACTAGAATTTTGCGTGATTCCAATATTTTGGTGTGCTATAGCTCGCGCCTTCCCAGTGGGTAGGGCCCCCCGGAACCGGATCGCCTAATATTTTTCCGGGCCATCAAATACGACCTAAGGAACCATAGTCACCACCCCGTCATGATCGTTCCTCATTTTTGCATTTTTCGGCCAAAAAACTAAAATTCCGCCCGATTCCCATATTTGCGTGTGCTATAGCCCACGCCTTCCGAGTGGGCCGGGCCCCCTGAACTTGGATAGCCTAAAAGTTTTTCTGGCCATGAAATATGACATAAGGAACCATAGTCCCCGCCCCGCCGTGATCGTTCCTCATTGTTTACGTTTTTCGGCCAAAAACCTAGAATTTTGCCCGATTCCCATATTTTCGTGTGCAATAGCCCACGCCTTCCGAGGGGGCCGGGCCCCCTGTCTCGGATCGCCTAAAAATTTTTCGGGACATTAAATACGACCTAGGGAACCATAGTCACCACCCCGCCATGATCGTTCCTCATTAATTGCATTGTTCAGCCAAAAAACTAGAATTTCGCCCAATTCCCATATTTTCGTGTGCTATAGCCCACGCCTTCCAAGTGGTCCCGGGACCCCCAGACCCTGATTGCCTATATTTCTTCGGGCCATAAAATACGACCTAAGGAACCATAGTCACCTCCCTGGCGCGATCGTTCCTCATTTTTCCATTTTTCGGCCATAAAATGCGAATTCCGCCCGATTCCCATATTTTCGTGTGCTATAGCCCATGCCTTCCGAGTGGACCGGGCCCCCTGGACTCGGATAGCCTAAAAGTTTTTCGGGCCATCAAATACGACCTTAGGAACCATAGTTACTGCCCTGCCATGATTGTTCCTCATTGTTTACTTTTTTCGACCAAAAACCTAGAATTCCGCCCGATTCCCATATTTTCGTGTGCAATAGCCCACGCCTTCCGAAGGGGCCGAGCCTCCTGACTCGGATCGCCTAAAATTTTTTCGGGCTATCAAATACGACCTAGGGAACTATAGTGACCGCCCCGCCATGATCGTTCCTCATTAATTACATTTTTCGGCCAAAAAACTAAAGTTTTGCCCGATTCCCATATTTTTGTGTGCTATAGCCCACGCCTTCCAAGTGGTCCCGGGACCCCCTGACCCTGATCGCCTAAATTTTTCCGGGCCATAAAATATGACCTAAAGAACCATAGTCACCGCCCTACTATGATCGTTCCTCATGTTTTGCCTTTTTCGGCCAAAAAACTAGAATTTTGCCTGATTCCAATATTTTCGTGTGCTATAGCCCGCGCCTTCCCAGTGGGTAGGGCCCCCAGGAACCGGATCGCCTAAAATTTTTTCGGGCCATCAAATACGACCTAAGGAACCATAGTCACCCCCCGTCATGATCGTTCCTCATTTTTTGCGTTTTTCGGCCAAAAAACTAGAATTCCGCCCGATTCCCATATTTTCGTGTGCTATAGCCCACGCCTTCCGAGTGGGCCGGGCCCCCTGGACTCAGATTGCCTAAAAGTTTTTCGGGCCATCAAATATGACCTAAGGAACCATAGTCCCCGCCCCGCCATGATCGTTCCTCATTGTTTACCTTTTTCGGCCAAAATCCTAGAATTCCGCCCGATTCCCATAATTTCGTGTGCTATAGCCCACGCCCTCCAAGTGGTCCCGGGACCCCCGGACCCCGATCGCCTAAATTTTACCGGGCCATAAAATACGACCTAAAGAACCATAGTTACTGCCCTACTATGATCGTTACTCATTTTTTGCGTTTTTCGGCCAAAAAACTAGAATTTTGCCCGATTCCCATATTTGCGTGTGCTATTGCCCACTCCTTCCGAGTGGGGCCGGGCCCCCTGGACTCGGATAGCCTAAAAGTTTTTCTAGCCATCAAATATGACATAAGGAACCATCGTCCCCGCCCCGCCGTGATCGTTCCTCATTGATTTCATTTTTCGGCCAAAAATCTAGAATTGCGCATGATTCCCATATTTTTATGTGCAATAGCCCACGCCTTTCGAGGGGGCCGGGCCTCCTGGACTCGGATAGCCTAAAAGTTTTTCTGGCCATCAAATATGACATAAGGAACCATAGTCCCTGCCCCACCGTGATCGTTCCTCATTGTTTACGTTTTTCGGCCAAAAACCTAGAATTCCGCACGATTCCCATATTTTCGTGTGCAATAGCCCACGCCTTCCGAGGGGGAGGGCCCTCTGACTCGGATCGCCTAAAAATTTTTCGGTCCATCAAATACGACCTAGAGAACCATAGTCACCACCTCGTCATGATCGTTCCTCATCTTTTGCATTTTTCGGCCAAAAAACTAGAATTCCGCCCGATTCCCATATTTTCGTGTGCTATAGCCCACGCCTTCCCAGTGGGCCGGGCCCCCCGGACTCAGATTGCCTAAATATTTTTCGGGCCATCAAATATGACCTAAGGAACCATAGTCACCGCCCAGCCGTGATCGCTCCTTATTTTTTTCATTCGGACAAAAAACTTGAATTCCGCCCGATTCACCTATTTTCGTGTGCGCCCACGTCTTCCGAGTGGGCCGGGCCCCCCGGACTGGGATCGTCTAAAAATTTTTTGGGCCATAAAATACAACCTAAGGAACCATAGTCTCCTCCCTGTCACGATCGTTCCTCATTTTTTCCATTTTTCGGCCATAAAACTAGAATTCCGCCCGATTCCCATATTTTTGTGTGCTATAGCCCACGCCTTCCGAGTGGACCGGGCCCCCCGGACTCGGATGGCCTAAAAGTTTTTTGGGCCATCAAATACGACCTAAGGAACCATAGTCACCGCCCCGCCATGATCGTTCCTCATTAATTACATTTTTCGGCCAAAAAACTAAAATTTCGCCCGATTCCCATATTTTCGTGTGCTATAGCCCACGCCTTCCAAGTGGTCCCGGGACCCCCGGACCCTGATCGCCTAAATTTTTTCGGGCCATAACATACGACCTAAAGAACCATAGTCACCGCCCTGCTATGATCGTTACTCATATTTTGCGTTATTCGGCCAAAAAACTAGAATTTTGCCTGATTCCAATATTTTCGTGTGCTATAGCCCCGCGCCTTCCCAGTGGGTAGGGCCCCCGGAACCGAATCGCCTAAAATTTTTCCTGGCAATCAAATATGACCTAAGGAACCATAGTCACCACCCCGTCATGATCGTTCCTCATTTTTTACGTTTTTCGGCCAAAAAACTAGAATTCCGCCCGATTCCGATATTTTTGTGTGCAATAGCCCACGACTTCCGAGTGGGTCGGGCCCCCCGGACTCAGATTGCCTAAAAATTTTTCAGGCCATCAAATATGACCTAAGAACCATATTCACCGCCCAGCCATGATCACCCCTTATTTTTTTCATTTGTCGGCCAAAAAACTAGAATTCCGCCCGATTCCCATATTTTCGTGTGCGCCCATGCCTTCCGAGTGGGCCGGGCCCCCTCAGACTGGGATCGCCTAAAAAATTTTCGGGCCATCAAATACGACCTAAGGAACCATAGTCACCTCCACGCCATGATCGTTCCTCATTTTTTCCATTTTTCGGTCATAAAACTAGAATTTCGCCCGATTCCCATACTTTCGTGTGCTATAGCTCACGCCTTCCGAGTGGGCCGGGCCCCCCGGACTCAGATTGCCTAAAAGATTTTTGGGCTATCAAATATGACCTAAGGAACCATAGTCACCGCCCAGCCGTGATCACTCCTTTTCTTTTCATTTTTCGGCCAAAATAATAGAATTTTGCCTGATTCCCATATTTTCGTGTGCGCCCACGCCTTCTAAGTGGGCCGGGCCCCCCGGACTGGGATCACCTAAAAAAATTTTGGGCCATCAAATACGACCTAAGGAACCATAGTCACCACCCCGTCGTGATCGTTCCTAATTTTTTCCATTTTTCGGCGATAAAACTAGAATTCCGCCCGATTCCCATATTTTCGTGTGCTATAGCCCACGCCTTCCAAGTGGTCCCAGGACCCCCTGATCCTAATCGCCTAAATTTTTCTGGGCCATAAAAATACGACCTAAAGAACCATAGTCACCGCCCAGCTATTATCGTTCCTCATTTTTTGCGTTTTTCGGCCAAAATACTAGAGTTTTGCCTGATTCCATTATTTTCGTGTGCTATAACCCGCGCCTTCCCAGTGGGTAGGGCCCCCCGGAACTGGATCGCCTAAAATTTTTTCGGGCCATAAAATACGACCTAAGGAACCATAGTCACCACCCCGTCATGATCGTTCCTCATTTTTTGCGTTTTTCGGCCAAAAAAATAGAATTCAGCCCGATTCCTATATTTTCGTGTGCTATAGCCCACGCCTTCCAAGTGGTCCCGGGACCCCCGGACCCTGATCGCCTAAATTTTTCCGGGTCATAAAATACGACCTAAAGAACCATAGTCACCGCCCTGCTATGATCGTTCCTCATTGTTTTGCGTTTTTCGGCCAAAAAACTAGAATTTTGCCTCATTCTAATATTTTCGTGTGCTATAGCCCGCGGCTTTCCAGTGGGTAGGGCCCCCTGGAACTGGATCGCATAAAATTTTTCTGGGCCATCTAGTACGACCTAAGGAACCATAGTCACCAATCCGTCATGATCGTGCTTCATTTTTTGCGTTTTTCGGCCAAAAAACTAGAATTCCGCCCGATTCCCATATTTTCGTGTGCTATAGCCCACGCCTTCCGAGTGGGTCGGGCCCCACGGACTCAGATTGCCTAAAAGTTTTTCGGGCCATCAAATATGACCTAAGGAACCATAGTCACCGCCAAGCCGTGATCGCTCCTTATTGTTTTTCATTTTTCGGCCAAAAAACTAGATTTCCGCCCGATTCCCATATTTTCTTGTGTGCCCACGCCTTCCGAGTGGGCCGGGCCCCCCGGACTGGGATCGCCTAAAAATTTTTCGGGCCATCAAATATGACCTAATGAACCATAGTCACCACCCCGTCGCGATCGTTCCTTATTTTTTCCATTTTTCGGCCACAAAACTAGAATTCCGCCCGATTCCCATATTTTCGTGTGCTATAGCCTACGCCTTCCAAGTGGTCCCAGGACCCCCTGATCCTGATCGCCTAAATTTTTTTGGGCCATAAAATATGACCTAAAGAACCATAGTCACCTCCATGCTATGATCGTTCCTCATTTTTTGCGTTTTTCCGCCAAAAACTAGAATTTTGCCTGATTCCAAAATTTTCGTGTGCTATAGCTCGCGCCTTCCCAGTCGGTAGGGCCCCCCGAAACTGGATTGCCTCAATTTTTTCCGGGCCATCAAATACGACCTAAGGAACCATAGTCACCACCCTGTCATTATCGTTCCTCATTTTTTGCGTTTTTCGGCCAAAAAACTAGAATTTCGCCCGATTCCCATATTTTCGTGTGCTATATCCCACGCCTTCCAAGTGGTCCCGGGACCCCCAGACCCTGATCGCCTAAATTTTTTCGGGCCATAAAATACGACCTAACGAACCATAGTCACTGCCCTGCTATGATCGTTCCTCATTGTTTTGAATTTTTCAGCCAAAAAACTAGAATTTTGCGTGATTCTAATATTTTCGTGTGCTATAGCCCGCGCCGTTCCAGTGGGTAGGGCCCCCCGGAACCGGATCGCATAAAATTTTTCGGGGCCATCTAATACAACCTAAGGAACCATAGTCACCACCCCGTCATGATCGTTCCTCATTTTTTGCGTTTTTCGGCCAAAAAACTAGAATTCCGACCGATTCCCATATTTTCGTGTGCTATAGCCCACGCCTTCCGAGTGGGCCAGGCCCCACGGACTCAGATTGACTAAAAGTTTTTCGGGATATCAAATATGACCTAAGGAACCATAGTCACCGCCAAGCCGTGATCGCTCCTTATTGTTTTTCATTTTTTGGCCAAAAAACTAGAATTTTGCCTGATTCCAAAATTTTCGTGTGCTATAGCCAGCGCCTTCCCAGTGGGTATGGCCCCCCGGAACCGGATCGCCTAAAATTTTTCCTGGCCATAAAATATGACCTAAGGAACCATAGTCACCACCCTGTCATGATCGTTTCTCATTTTTTGCGTTTTTCGGCCAAAAAACTAGAATTTTGCCCGATTCCCATATTTTCGTGTGCTATAGCCCACGCCTTCCAAGTGGTCCCGGGACCCCCGGACCCTGATCGCCTAAATTTTTCCGGGCCATAAAATACGACCTAAAGGACCATAGTCACCGCCCTGCTATGATCGTTCCTCATTTTTTGCGTTTTCCAGCCAAAAAACTAGAATTTTGCCTGATTCCACTATTTTCATGTGCTATAACCCGCGCCTTTCCAGTGGGTAGGGCCCCCCGGAACCGGATCGCCTAAAAATTTTCCGGGCCAACAAATATGACCTAAGGAACTATAGTCACCACCCCGTCATGATCGTTCCTCATATTTTGCATTTTTCGGCCAAAAAACTAGAATTCCGCCCGATTCCCATGTTTTCATATGCTATAGCCCACACCTTCCAAGTGGGCCGGGCCCCACGGACTCAGATTTCCTAAAAGTTTTTCGGGCCATCAAATATGACCTAAGGAACCATAGTCACCGCCCACCCGTGATCGCTCCTTATTTTTTTCATTTTTCGGCCAAATAACTAGAATTTTGCCCGATTCCCATATTTTCGTGTGCGCCCACGTCTTCCAAGTGGGCCGCGCCCCCCGGACTGGGATAGCCTAAAAATTTATCGGGCATCAAATACGACCTAAGGAACCATACTAACCACCCGTCGTGATCGCACCTCATTTTTTCCATTTTTCGGCCATAAAACTAGAATTTCGCCCGATTCCCATATTTTCGTGTGCTATAGCCCACGCTTACCAAGTGGTCCCGGGACCCCCTGATCATGATCGCCTAAATTTTTCTGGGCCATAAAATACGACCTAATGAACCATAATCACTACCCTGCTTTGATCGTTCCTCATTTTTTGCGTTTTTCGGCCAAAAAACTAGAATTTTGCCTGATTCCAATATTTTCGTGTGCTATAACCCGCGCCTTTCCAGTGGGTAGGCCCCCCAGAACCGGATTCCCTAAAATTTTACCGGGCCATCAAATATGTCCTAAGGAACCATAGTCACCACCCCGTCATGATCGTTCCTCATTTTTTGAATTTTTTGGCCAAAAAACTAGAATTCCGTCCGATAACCATATTTTCGTGTGTTATAGCCCACGTCTTCCGAATGGCCCCGGGCCTCCAGGAACCCAATCGCCTAAAAATTTTCCGGTCCATCAAATACGACCTAAGGAACCATAGTCACCGCCCCGCCGTGATCGTTCCTCATTTTTTGCGTTTTTTAGCCAAAAAACTAGAATTCTGCCCGATTCTCATATTTTCATGTGCGCCCTCGCCTTTCGAGTGGGCCGGGACACCCGGACTGAGATCGCCTAAAAATTTTTCAGGCCATCAAATACGACCTAAGGAACCATAGTCACTGCCCCGCCATGATCGTTCCTCATTTTTTACAATTTTCAGCCAAAAAACTAGAATTCCGCCCGTTTCCCATATTTTCGTATCCTATAGCCTACGCCTTCCGAGTGGGCCGGGCCCCCTGACTCGGATTGTCTAAATTTTTTTCGGGCCATCAAATACGACCTAGGGAACCATAGTCACCGCCCCGCCATGATCGTTCCTCATTTTTTGCATTGTTCGGCCAAAAAACTAGAATTCCGCCCGATTCCCATATTTTCATGTGCTATAGCCCATGCCTTCAAAGTAGTCCCGGGACCCCCGGACCCCGATAGCTTAAAATTTTTCCTGGCCATCAATTATGACCTAAGGAACCATAGTCACTGCCCTGCCATGACCTTTCCTCATGTTTTGTATTTTATGGCCACAAAATAGAATTACACCCGATTCCTATATTTTCGTGTGCTATAGCCCACTCCTTCCGAGTTGGCCTGTCCCCGCGAACTCGGATCGCCTAAAATTTTTTTGGGCCATAAGATACGACCTAAGAAACCATAGTCACCGCCCCGCCATGATCGTACCTCATGTTTTATGTTTTTCGGATAAAAAACTAGAATTCAGCCAGATTCCCATATTTTCGTGTGCTATAGCCCATGCCTTCTGAGTGGGACGAGCCCCCTGACTCGGATAGCCTAAAAAATTTTCGGGCCATCAAATACCACCTAAGGAACCATAGTCATAGCACGGCATGATCATTCCTCATTTTTTGCATTTTTCGGGCAAAGAACTAGAATTCCACCCGATTCCCATATTTTCGTGTGCTATAGCCCGCGCCTTCGAAGTGGGACGGGCCCCCAACTCGGATCGCGTAAAAATTTTTTGGGCCATAAAATACGACCTAGGGAACCATAGTCACTGCCCCGCCATGATCTTTCCTCATTTTCTTGCATTTTACGGCCAAAAAACTAGAATTCCGAATGATTCCCATATTTTCGCGTGCTATAGCCCACGCCTTCCAAGTGGTCCCGGGACCCACGGACCCCGGTCGCCTAAAATTTTTCGAGCCGTAAAATACGACCTAAAGAACCATAGTCACCGCCCCGCCATGATCATTCCTCAGTTTTTGCGTTTTTCGGCCAAAAAACTAGAATTTCGCTGGATTCCATTATTTGCGTGTGTTATAGCCCACGCCTTCCCAGTGGGTAGGGCCGCCCGGAGCCGGATCGCCTAAAAATTTTTCGGGACATCAAATACGACCTAAGTAACCATACTCACCTCCCCACCATGACCTTTCCTCATTTTTTGCACTTTATGCCCAAAAAACTAAAATTCCGCCCAATTCCTATATTTTCGTGTGCTATAGCCCACGTCTTCCGAGTGGGCCGGGCCCCCTGGACTCGGATAGCCTAAAACTATTTCGGGCCATCAAATACGACCTAGAGAACCTAAGCCACCGCCCCACCATGACCATTCCTCGTTTTTCCGCGTTTTACGGCCAAAAAACTAGAATTCCGCTTGATTCCCATATTTTCGTGGGCTAAAGACCACGCCTTCCGAGTGGTCCCTGGCCCCCCGGACCCCGATCGCCTAAAATTTTTCCGGGCCATCAAATACGACCTAAGGAACCATAGTCATAGCCCCGCCATGACCTTTCCTCATTTTTTGCATTTTACGGCCAAAAAACTAGAATTCTGCCCGATTCCCATATTTTCGTGTGCTATAGCCCACGCCTTCCAAGTGGTCCCGGGACCCCTGGACCCCGATAGCCTAAAATTTTTCTGGCATTAAAATACGACCTAAAGAACCATAGTCACCGCCCCGCCATGATCGTTACTCATTTTTTGCATTTTACTGCCATAAAACTAGAATTCTGCCTGATTCTCATATTTTCGTGTGCCATAGCCCACACCTTCCAAGTGGTCCCGGGACCCCCAGACCCCGATCGCCTAAAATTTTCCGGGCCATAAAATACGACCTAAAGAACCATAGTCACCGCCCCGCCATGATGGTTCCTCATTTTTTGCATTTTTCGGCCAAAAAACTAGAATTTTGCCTGATTCCATTATTTGCGTGTGTTATGCCCACGCCTTCCTAGCGGGTAGGGCCCCCCATAGCCGGATCGCCTAAAATTTTTTCGGGGCATCAAATACTACCTAAGTAACCATACTCACCTCCCCCCCATGACCTTTCCTCATTTTTTGACTTTATGGACAAAAAACTAAAATTCCGCCCGATTCCCAAATTTTCGTGTGCTATAGCCCACGTGTTCCTAGTGGGCCGGGCCCCCTGGACTCCTATCGCCTAAAATTTTTCGAGCCATAAAATACGACCTAGAGAACCATAGTCACCGCCCCGCCATGACCATTCCTCATTTTTCTGCGTTTTACGGCCAAAAAACTAGAATTCCGCCTGATTCCCATATTTTCGTGTGCTATAGACCACGCCTTCCGAGTGGTCCCTGGCCCCCCGGACCTAAGGAACCATAGTCACCGCCCCGCCATGATCGTTCCTCATTTGTTGCGCTTTTCGGCCAAAAAACTAGAATTCAGCCCGATTCCCATATTTTTGTGTGCGCCCACGCCTTCCAAGTGGGTCGGGACCCACCCGACTGTGATCGCCTAAAATTTATTCGGGCCATCAAATACGACCTAAGGAACCATAGTCACCACCCCGCCATGACCTTTCCTCATTTTTTGCATTTTACGGCCAAAAAACTAGAATTCCGCCTGATTCCCATATTTTCATGTGCTATAGCCCACGCCTTCCAAGTGGTCCCGGGACCCCCGGAACCCGATCGTTTAAAATTTTTCGGGTCATAAAATACGACCTGAAGAACCATAGTCGCCGCCCCGCCATGATCGTTCCTCATTTTATGCGTTTTTCGGCCAAAAAACTAGAATTTCGCCCGATTCTTATATTTTCGTATGATATGCCCACGCCTTCCGAGTCGGTCGGGCCCTCCGGACTCGGATCGCCTAAAATTTTTATGGGTCATCAAATACGACCTAAGGAACCATAGTCACCGCCCCGCCATGATCGTTCCTCATGTTTTACATTTTTCGGCCAAAAAACTAGAATTCCGCCCGTATCCCATATTTTCGTGTGCTATAGCCTACGTCTTCAGAGTGGGCCCGCCCCCCCGGACTGAGATCTCCTAAAAAAATTTCGAGCCATCAAATACAACCTAAGGAACCATAGTCACTGCCCTTCCATGATCGTTCCACACGTTTTGCGTTTTTCAACCAAAAAACTAAAATTCCGCCCGATTCCCATATTTTCGTGTGCTATAGCCCACGTCTTCCGGGTGGGCCAGGCCCCCTGTACTCGGATTGCCTAAAATTTTTTCGGGCCATTAAATATGACCTAGAGAACCATAGTCACCGGCCCGCCATGACCATTTCTCATTTTTCCGCGTTTTACGGCCAAAAAACTAGAATTCCACCTGATTCCCATATTTTCGTGTGCTATAGACCACGCCTTCCGAGTGGTCCCTGGCCTCCCGGACCCTGATTGCCTAAAATTTTTCCGGGCCATCAAATACGACCTAAGGAACCATAGTCACCGCCCCGCCATGACCTTTCCTCATTTTTCGCATTTTACGGCCAAAAACCTAGAATTCCTCCTGATTCCCATATTTTCGTGTGCTATAGCCCACCCCTTCTAAGTGGTCCCGGGACCCCCGGACCCCGATCGCCTAAAATTTTTTGGGCCATCAAATACGACCTAAGGAACCATAGTCACCGCCCCGCCATGACCTTTCCTCATTTTTCGCATTTTACGGCCAAAAAACTAGAATTCTGCCTGATTCCCATATTTTCGTGTGCTATAGCCCATGCCTTCCAAGTGGTCCCGGGACCCCCGGACCCCGATCGCCTAAAATTTTCCGGGCCATAAAATATGACCTAAAGAACCATAGTCACCGCCCCGCCATGATCGTTCCTCACTTTAGCGTTTTTTGGCCAAAAAAACTAGAATTTTGCCTGATTCCATTATTTGCGTGTGTTATAGCCCAAGCCTTCCCAGTGGGTAGGGCCGCCCGGAGCCGGATCGCCTAAAATTTTTCCGGGACATCAAATATGACCTAAGTAACCATACTCACCTCCCCGCCATTACCTTTACACATTTTTTGCACTTTATGGCCAAAAAACATAAATTCCGCCCGATTCCCATATTTTCGTGTGCTATAGCCCACGTCTTCCGAGTGGGCCGGGACCCCTGGACTCAGATCGCCAAAAATTTTATCGGGCCATCAAATATGACATAGAGAACCATAGTCACCCCCCGCCATGACCATTCCTCGTTTTTCCGCATTTTACGGCCAAAAAACTAGAATTCCACCAGATTCCCATATTTTCGTGTGCTATAGACCACGCCTTCCGAGTGGTCCCTGGCCCCCCGGACCCCGATCGCCTAAAATTTTTTCGGGCCATCAAATACAACTTAAGGAACCATATTCACCGCCCTGCCATGATCATTCCTCATTTTTTGCGTTTTTCGGCCAAAATATTAGAATTCCGCACGATTCCCTTAATTTAGTGTGTTATAGCCCACGCCTTCCCAATGGGTAGGACCCCATGGAGCCGGATCGCCTAAAATTGTTCTGGGCCATAAAATACAACCTAAGGAACCATAGTCACCGCCCCGACATGACCTTTCCTCATTTTTTGCATTTTACGGCCAAAAAACTAGAATTCTATCCCGATACCCATATTTTCGTGTGCTCATAGCCCACTCCTTCCAGGTAGTCCCGGGACCCCCGAACCCCAATCTCCTAAAACCTTTTCAGGCCATCAAATATGACCTAAGGAACCATAGTCACCGCCCCGCCATGATCATTTCTCATTTTTTACGTTTTTCGGCCAAAAAACTAGAATTTCGCCCAATTCTCATATTTTCGTACGCTATGCCCACGCCTTCCGAGTCGGCCGGGCCCTCCGGACTCGGATCGCCTAAAATTTTTCTGGGTCATCAAATACGACCTAAGGAACCATAGTCACTGCCCCGCCATGATCGTTCCTCATGTTTTACGTTTTTTGGCCAAAAAACAAGAATTTCCCCCGATTCCCATATTTTCGTGTGCTATAGCCCACGCCTTCCGAGTGGGCCGGTCCCCCCGGACTGAGATCTCCTAAAAATATTTTGGGCCATCAAATACGACCTAAGGAACCATAGTCACTGCCCTGCCATGATCGTTCCTCATATTTTGCATTTTTCGGACAAAAAATAAAAATTCTGCCCGATTCCCATATTTTCGTGTGCTATAGCCCACGCCTTCCAAGTGGTCCCGGGACACCCGAACCCCGATCGCCTAAGATTTTCCGGTCCATCAAATACGACCTAAGGAACCATAGTCACTGCCCCGCCATGACCTTTCCTCATTTTTTGCATTTTACGGCGAAAAAACTAGAATTTCGCCTGATTCCCATATTTTCGTGTGCTATAGCCCACACCTTCCAAGTGGTCCCGGGACCCCCAAACCCCGATCGCCTAAAATTTTCCGGGCAATAAAATACGACCTAAAGAACCATAGTCATCGCCCCGCCATGATCGTTCCTCATTTTAGCATTTTTTGGCCAAAAAACTAGAATTTTGCCTGATTCCATTATTTGCGTGTGTTATAGCCCACGCCTTCCCAGTGGGTAGGGCCGCCCGGAGCCGGATCGCCTAATATTTTTCCGGGACATCAAATACGACCTAAGTAACCATACTCACTTCCCCACCATGACCTTTCCTCATTTTTTGCACTTTATGCCCAAAAAACTAAAATTCCGCCCAATTCCCATATTTTCGTGTGCTATAGCCCACGTCTTCCGAGTGGGCCGGGCCCCCTGGACTCGGATAGCCTAAAACTTTTTCGGGCTATCAAATACGACCTAGAGAACCTAAGTCACCGCCCCGCCATGACCATTCCTCATTTTTCCGCGTTTTACGGCCAAAAAACTAGAATTCCGCTTGATTCCCATATTTTCGTGTGCTAAAGACCACGCGTTCCGTGCGGTCCCTGGCCCCCCGGACCCCGATCGCCTAAAATTTATCCGGGCCATCAAATATGACCTAAGGAACCATAGTCACAGCCCCGCCATGACCTTTCCTCATTTTTTGCATTTTACGGCCAAAAAACTAGAATTCTGCCCGATTCCCATATTTTCGTGTGCTATAGCCCACGCCTTCCAAGTGGTCCCGGGACCCCTGGACCCCGATAGCCTAAAATTTTTCTGGCATCAAAATACGACCTAAAGAACCATAATCACCGCCCCGCCATGATCGTTACTCATTTTTTGCATTTTACGGCCATAAAACTAGAATTCCGCCTAGTTCTCATATTTTCGTGTGCCATAGCCCACACCTTCCAAGTGGTCCCGGGACCCCCGAACCCCGATCGCCTAAAATTTTCCGGGCCATAATATATGACCTAAAGAACCATAGTCACCGCCCCGCCATGATGGTTCCTCATTTTTTGCATTTTCGGCCAAAAAACTAGAATTTTGCCTGATTCCATTATTTGCGTGTGTTATGCCCACGCCTTCCTAGCGGGTAGGGCCGCCCAGAGCCGGATCACCTAAAATTTTTTCGGGGCATCAAATACTACCTAAGTAGCCATACTCACCTCCCTGCCATGACCTTTCCTCATTTTTTGACTTTATGGACAAAAAACTAAAATTCCGCCCGACACCCAAATTTTCGTGTGGTATAGCCCACGTGTTCCGAGTGGGCCGGGCCCCCTGGACTCCTATCGCCTAAAATTTTCCGGGCCATAAAATACGACCTAGAGAACCATAGTCACCGCCCCGCCATGACCATTCCTCGTTTTTCCGCGTTTTACGGCCAAAAAACTAGAATTCCGCCTGATTCCCATATTTTCGTGTGCTATAGACCACGCCTTACGAGTGGTCCCTGGCCCCCCGGACCTAAGCAACCATAGTCACCGCCCCGCCATGATCGTTCCTCATTTGTTGCGCTTTTCGGCAAAAAAACTAGAATTCCGCCCGATTCCCATATTTTCGTGTGCGCCCACGCCTTCCAAGTGGGTCGGGACCCACCGACTGTGATCGCCTAAAATTTATTCGGGCCATCAGATACGACCTAAGGAACCATAGTCACCACCCCGCCATGACCTTTCCTCATTTTTTGCATTTTACGGCCAAAAAACTAGAATTCCGCCTGATTCCCATATTTTCGTATGCTATAGCCCACGCCTTCCAAGTGGTCCCGGGACCCCCGGAACCCGATCGTTTAAAATTTTTCGGGTCATAAAATACGACCTGAAGAACCATAGTCGCCGCCCCGCCATGATCGTTCCTCATTTGCGTTTTAAAGCGAAAAAACTAGAATTTCGCCCGATTCTCATATTTTCGTATGATATGCCCACGCCTTCCGAGTCGGTCGGGTCCTCCGGACTCGGATCGCCTAAAATTTTTATGGGTCATCAAATACGACCTAAGGAACCATAGTCACCGCCCCGCCATGATCGTTCCTCATGTTTTACATTTTTCGGCCAAAAAACTAGAATTCCGCCTGTATCCCATATTTTCGTGTGCTATAGCCCACGTCTTCAGAGTGGGCCCGCCCCCCCGGACTGAGATCTCCTAAAATAATTTCGGGCCATCAAATACAACCTAAGGAACCATAGTCACTGCCCTGCCATGATCGTTCCACACGTTTTGCGTTTTTCAACCAAAAAACTAAAATTCCGCCCGATTCCCATATTTTCGTGTGCTATAGCCCACGTCTTCCGGGTGGGCCAGGCCCCCTGTACTCGGATTGCCTAAAATTTTTTCGGGCCATCAAATATGACCTAGAGAACCATAGTCACCGGCCCGCCATGACCATTTCTCATTTTTCCGCGTTTTACGGCCAAAAAACTAGAATTCCGCCTGATTCCTATATTTTTGTGTGCTATAGACCACGCCTTCCGAGTGGTCCCTGGCCTCCCGGACCCTGATTGCCTAAAATTTTTCCGGGCCATCAAATATGACCTAAGGAACCATAGTCACCGCCCCGCCATGACCTTTCCTCATTTTTCGCATTTTACGGCCAAAAACCTAGAATTCCTCCTGATTCCCATATTTTCGTGTGCTATAGCCCACCCCTTCTAAGTGGTCCCGGGACCCCCGGACCCCGATCGCCTAAAATTTTTCGGGCCATCAAATACGACCTAAGGAACCATAGTCACCGCCCCGCCATGACCTTTCCTCATTTTTTGCATTTTACGGCCAAAAAACTAGAATTCCGCCTGATTCCCATATTTTCGTGTGCTATAGCCCACGCCTTCCAAGTGGTCCCGGGACCCCCGGACCCCGATCGCCTAAAATTTTCCGGGCCATAAAATATGACCTAAAGAACCATAGTCACCGCCCCGCCATGATCGTTCCTCATTTTAGCGTTTTGTGGCCAAAAAAACTAGAATTTTGCCTGATTCCATTATTTGCGTGTGTTATAGCCCACGCCTTCCCAGTGGGTAGGGCCGCCCGGAGCCGGATCGCCTAATATTTTTCCGGGACATCAAATATGACCTAAGTAACCATACTCACTTCCCCACCATGACCTTTCCTCATTTTTTGCACTTTATGCCCAAAAAACTAAAATTCCGCCCAATTCCCATATTTTCGTGTGCTATAGCCCACGTCTTCCGAGTGGGCCGGGCCCCCTGGACTCGGATAGCCTAAAACTTTTTCGGGCTATCAAATACGACCTAGAGAACCTAAGTCACCGCCCCGCCATGACCATTCCTCATTTTTCCGCGTTTTACGGCCAAAAAACTAGAATTCCGCTTGATTCCCATATTTTCCTGTGCTAAAGACCACGCGTTCCGTGCGGTCCCTGGCCCTCCGGACCCCGATCGCCTAAAATTTTTCCGGGCCATCAAATATGACCTAAGGAACCATAGTCACAGCCCCGCCATGACCTTTCCTCATTTTTTGCATTTTACGGCCAAAAAACTAGAATTCTGCCCGATTCCCATATTTTCGTGTGCTATAGCCCACGCCTTCCAAGTGGTCCCGGGACCCCTGGACCCCGATAGCCTAAAATTTTTCTGGCATCAAAATACGACCTAAAGAACCATAATCACCGCCCCGCCATGATCGTTACTCATTTTTTGCATTTTACGGCCATAAAACTAGAATTCCGCCTAGTTCTCATATTTTCGTGTGCCATAGCCCACACCTTCCAAGTGGTCCCGGGACCCCCGGACCCCGATCGCCTAAAATTTTCCGGGCCATAATATATGACCTAAAGAACCATAGTCACCGCCCCGCCATGATGGTTCCTCATTTTTTGCATTTTCGGCCAAAAAACTAGAATTTTGCCTGATTCCATTATTTGCGTGTGTTATGCCCACGCCTTCCTAGCGGGTAGGGCCGCCCAGAGCCGGATCACCTAAAATTTTTTCGGGGCATCAAATACTACCTAAGTAGCCATACTCACCTCCCCGCCATGACCTTTCCTCATTTTTTGACTTTATGGACAAAAAACTAAAATTCCGCCCGATACCCAAATTTTCGTGTGGTATAGCCCACGTGTTCCGAGTGGGCCGGGCCCCCTGGACTCCTATCGCCTAAAATTTTCCGGGCCATAAAATACGACCTAGAGAACCATAGTCACCGCCCCGCCATGACCATTCCTCGTTTTTTCGCGTTTTACGGCCAAAAAACTAGAATTCCGCCTGATTCCCATATTTTCGTGTGCTATAGACCACGCCTTCCGAGTGGTCCCTGGCCCCCCGGACCTAAGGAACCATAGTCACCTCCCCGCCATGATCGTTCCTCATTTGTTGCGCTTTTTGGCCAAAAAACTAGAATTCCGCCCGATTCCCATATTTTCGTGTGCGCCCTCGCCTTCCAAGTGGGTCGGGACCCCCCGACTGTGATCGCCTAAAATTTATTCGGGCCATCAAATACGACCTAAGGAACCATAGTCACCACCCCGCCATGACCTTTCCTCATTTTTTGCATTTTACGGCCAAAAAACTAGAATTCCGCCTGATTCCCATATTTTCGTATGCTATAGCCCACGCCTTCCAAGTGGTCCCGGGACCCCCGGAACCCGATCGTTTAAAATTTTTCGGGTCATAAAATACGACCTGAAGAACCATAGTCCCCGCCCCGCCATGATCGTTCCTCATTTTTTGTGTTTTTCGGCCAAAAAACTAGAATTTCGTCTGATTCTCATATTTTCGTATGATATGCCCACGCCTTCCGAGTCGGTCGGGCCCTCCGGACTCAGATCGCCTAAAATTTTTATGGGTCATCAAATACGACCTAAGGAACCATAGTCACCGCCCCGCCATGATCGTTCCTCATGTTTTACATTTTTCGGCCAAAAAACTAGAATTCCGCCCGTATCCCATATTTTCGTGTGCTATAGCCCACGTCTTCAGAGTGGGCCCGCCCCCCCGGACTGAGATCTCCTAAAAAAATTTCGGGCCATCAAATACAACCTAAGGAACCATAGTCACTGCCCTGCCATGATCGTTCCACACGTTTTGCGTTTTTCAACCAAAAAACTAAAATTCCGCCCGATTCCCATATTTTCGTGTGCTATAGCCCACGTCTTCCGGGTGGGCCAGGCCCCCTGTACTCGGATTGCCTAAAATTTTTTCGGGCCATCAAATATGACCTAGAGAACCATAGTCACCGGCCCGCCATGACCATTTCTCATTTTTCCGCGTTTTACAGCCAAAAAACTAGAATTCCGCCTGATTCCCATATGTTCGTGTGCTATAGACCATGCCTTCCGAGTGGTCCCTGGCCTCCCGGACCCTGATTGCCTAAAAATTTTCCGGGCCATCAAATATGACCTAAGGAACCATAGTCACCGCTCTGCCATGTCCTTTCCTCATTTTTCGCATTTTACGGCCAAAAACCTAGAATTCCTCCTGATTCCCATATTTTCGTGTGCTATAGCCCACCCCTTCTAAGTGGTCCCGGGACCCCCGGACCCCGATCGCCTAAAATTTTTCGGGCCATTAAATACGACCTAAGGAACCATAGTCACCTCCCCGCCATGACCTTTCCTCATTTTTTGCATTTTACGGCCAAAAACTAGAATTTTGCCTGATTCCCATATTTTCGTGTGCTATAGCCCACGCCTTCCAAGTGGTCCCGGGACCCCCGGACCCCGATCGCCTAAAATTTTCCGGGCCATAAAATATGACCTAAAGAACCATAGTCACCGCCCCGCCATGATCGTTCCTCATTTTAGCGTTTTTTGGCAAAAAAAACTAGAATTTTGCCTGATTCCATTATTTGCGTGTGTTATAGCCCAAGCCTTCCCACTTTATGGCCCCCCGGCCCCTGATCGCCTAAAAATTTTTCGGGCCATCAAATACGACCTAAGGAACCATAGTCACCGCTCCGCCATGGTCGTTCCTCATTTGTTGCGCTTTTCGGCCAAAAAACTAGAATTCCGCCCGATTCCCATATTTTCGTGTGCGCCCACGCCTTCCAAGTGGGTCGGGACCCCCCGACTGTGATCGCCTAAAATTTATTCGGGCCATCAAATACGACCTAAGGAACCATAGTCACCACCCCGCCATGACCTTTCCTCATTTTTTGCATTTTACGGCCAAAAAACTAGAATTCCGCCTGATTCCCATATTTTCGTATGCTATAGCCCACGCCTTCCAAGTGGTCCCGGGACCCCCGGAACCCGATCGTTTAAAATTTTTCGGGTCATAAAATACGACCTGAAGAACCATAGTCCCCGCCCCGCCATGATCGTTCCTCATTTTTTGTGTTTTTCGGCCAAAAAACTAGAATTTCGTCTGATTCTCATATTTTCGTATGATATGCCCACGCCTTCCGAGTCGGTCGGGCCCTCCGGACTCAGATCGCCTAAAATTTTTATGGGTCATCAAATACGACCTAAGGAACCATAGTCACCGCCCCGCCATGATCGTTCCTCATGTTTTACATTTTTCGGCCAAAAAACTAGAATTCCGCCCGTATCCCATATTTTCGTGTGCTATAGCCCACGTCTTCAGAGTGGGCCCGCCCCCCCGGACTGAGATCTCCTAAAAAAATTTCGGGCCATCAAATACAACCTACGGAACCATAGTCACTGCCCTGCCATGATCGTTCCACACGTTTTGCGTTTTTCAACCAAAAAACTAAAATTCCGCCCGATTCCCATATTTTCGTGTGCTATAGCCCACGTCTTCCGGGTGGGCCAGGCCCCCTGTACTCGGATTGCCTAAAATTTTTTCGGGCCATCAAATATGACCTAGAGAACCATAGTCACCGGCCCGCCATGACCATTTCTCATTTTTCCGCGTTTTACGGCCAAAAAACTAGAATTCCGCCTGATTCCCATATTTTCGTGTGCTATAGACCACGCCTTCCGAGTGGTCCCTGGCCTCCCGGACCCTGATTGCCTAAAATTTTTCCGGGCCATCAAATATGACCTAAGGAACCATAGTCACCGCTCCGCCATGACCTTTCCTCATTTTTCGCATTTTACGGCCAAAAACCTAGAATTCCTCCTGATTCCCATATTTTCGTGTGCTATAGCCCACCCCTTCTAAGTGGTCCCGGGACCCCCGGACCCCGATCGCCTAAAATTTTTCGGGCCATTAAATACGACCTAAGGAACCATAGTCACCTCCCCGCCATGACCTTTCCTCATTTTTTGCATTTTACGGCCAAAAACTAGAATTTCGCCTGATTCCCATATTTTCGTGTGCTATAGCCCACGCCTTCCAAGTGATCCCGGGACCCCCGGACCCCGATCGCCTAAAATTTTCCGGGCCATAAAATATGACCTAAAGAACCATAGTCACCGCCCCGCCATGATCGTTCCTCATTTTAGCGTTTTTTGGCAAAAAAAACTAGAATTTTGCCTGATTCCATTATTTGCGTGTGTTATAGCCCAAGCCTTCCCACTTTATGGCCCCCCGGCCCCTGATCGCCTAAAAATTTTTCGGGCCATCAAATACGACCTAAGGAACCATAGTCACCGCTCCGCCATAATCGTTCCTCATTTGTTGCGCTTTTCGGCCAAAAAACTAGAATTACGCCCGATTCCCATATTTTCGTGTGCGCCCACGCCTTCCAAGTGGGTCGGGACCCCCGGACTGTGATCGCCTAAAATTTTTTCGGGCCATCAAATACGACCTAAGGAACCATAGTCACCGCCCCGTCATGATCGTTCCTCATTTTTTAAGTTTTTCGGCCAAAAAACTAGAATTGCGCACGATTCCAATATTTTCATATGCTATAGCCTACGCCTTCCGAGTGGGCCAGGCCCCCTGACTCGGATCGCCTAAAACTTTTTCGAGCCATCAAATACGACCTAAGGAATCATAGTCACTGCCTTGCCATGATCATTCCTCATGTTTTGCATTTTCGGCCAAAAAATTAGAACTCCGCCCGATTCCCATATTTTCGTGTGCTATAGCCCACGCCTTCCCAATGGGTAGGGCCCCACGGAGCCAGATCTCCTAAAATATTTTTGGGCCATCAAATACGACCTAAAGAACCATAGTCACTGCCCTGACATGACCTTTCCTCATTTTTTGCATTTTACGGCAAAAAAACTAGAATTCTGCACGATTCCCATATTTTCGTGTGCTATAGCCCACGACTTCCAAGTGGTCCAGGGACTCCCGAACCCCGATCTCCTAAAAATTTTCCGGCCATCAAATATGACCAAAGGAACCATAATCACCGCCCTGCCATGATCGTTCCTCATTTTTTGCATTTTTCGGTCAAAACATTTGAATGCCGCGCGATTCCCATATTTTCGTGTGCTATAGCCTACGCCTTCAGAGTGGTCACGGGCCCCCGGACCCCGATCTAAAATTTTTTCGGGCCATCAAATACGACCTAAGGAACCATAGTCACCACCCCGCCATGATCGCTCCTCATTTTTCTGCGTTTTTCAGCCAACAAACTAAATTTTCGCCCGATTCCCGTATTTTTGTGTGCGCCCACACCTTCCGAGTGGGCCGGGCCCCGCCGGACTGTGATCGCCTAAATTTTTTTCAGGCCATCAAATACAACCTAAGGAACCATAGTCACCGCACTACCATGATCATTCTTTATTTTTTGCATTTTTCGGCCAAAAACTAGAATTGCGCCCGATTCCCATATTTTTATGTGTTATAGCCCACGCATTCCCAATGGGTAGGGCCCCACGGAGCCCGATCGCGTAGTATTTTTGCGGGCCATCAAATACAACCTAAGGAACCATAGACACTGCCCCGCCATGACCTATCCTCATGTTTTTCATTTTACGGCCAAAAAACTAGAATTGCGCCCGATTCCCATATTTTCGTGTGGTATAGCCCACCCCTTCCAAGTGGTCCCGGGACTCCCGGACCCCGATCGCCTAAAAATTTTCCGGGCCATCAAATACGACCTAAGGAACCATAGTCACCGCCCCGCCATGATCGTTCCTCATTTTTTGCATTTTACGGCGAAAAAACCAAAATTTCGCCCGATTCCCATATTTTCGTGTGCTATAGCCCACACTTTCCAAGTGGGCTGGGCCCCCCATACTGTGATCGTCTAAACTTTTTTCAGGCCATCAAATACGACCTAAGGAACCATAGTCACTGCCCCGCCATGATCTTTCCTCATTTTTTATGTTTTTCGGCCAAAAAACTAGAATTCTGCCCGATTCCCATATTTTCGTGTGCTATAGCCCACGCCTTCCCAATGGGTAGGGCCCCACGGAGCCGAATCGCCTAATATTTTTGCGGGCCATAAAATACGACCTAAGAAACCATAGTTACCTCCTCGCCATGACCTATTCTCATTGTTTGCATTTTACGGCCAAAAAACTAGAATCCCGCCCGATTCCCATATTTTCGTGTGCTATAGCCCACGCCTTCCAAGTGGGCCGGGCCCCCGGACCCCGATCGCCTAAAAATTTTTCGGGCCATCAAATACGACCTAAGGAACCGTAGTCACCACCCCGCTATGATCCTTCCTCATTTGTTGCGCTTTTCGGCCAAAAAACTAGAATTATGCACGATTCCCATATTTTCGTGTGCTATAGCCCATGCCTTCCGAGTGGTCCCAGGCCCCCCGGACCCCGATCGCCTAAAATTTTTCCGGGCCATCAAATACCACCTAAGGAACCATAGTCACTGCCCCGCCATGATCATTCCTCATCTTTTGCGTTTTTCGGCCAAAAAACTAGAATTCTGCCCGATTCTCATATTTTCGTGTGTTATAGCCCACGCCATCCCAATGGGTAGGGCCCCACGGAGCCGGATCGCCTAATATTTTTGTGGGCCATAAAATACGACCTAAGAAACCATAGTCACCGTCCCGCCATGAGCTATTCTCATTGTTTGCATTTTACGGCCAAAAAACTAGAATCCCACCCGATTCTCATATTTTCGTGTGCTATTGCCCACGCCTTCCAAGTGGGTCGGGACCCCCGGATTGTGATCACCTAAAAATTTTTCGGGCCATCAAATATGACCTAAGGAACCATAGTCACCGCCCCGTCATGATTGTTCCTCATTTTTAAGTTTTTCGGCCAAAAAACTAGAATTGCGCCCAATTCCAATATTTTCATGTGCTATAGCCTACGCCTTCCGAGTGGGCCGGGCCGCCTGACTCGGATCGCCTAAAACTTTTTCGGTCCATCAAATACGACCTAAGGAATCATAGTCACCGCCCTGCAATGATCATTCCTCATGTTTTGCGTTTTCGGCAAAAAAATTAGAACTCCGCCCGATTCCCATATTTTTGTGTGCTATAGCCCACGCCTTCCCAATGGGTAGGGCCCCACGGAGCCAGATCGCCTTAAATATTTTCGGGCCATCAAATACAACCTAAGGAACCATAGTCACTGCCCTGACATGACCTTTCATCATTGTTTGCATTTTACGGCCAAAAAACTAGAATTCTGCACGATTCCCATATTTTCGTGTGCTATAGCCCACAACTTCCAAGTGGTCCAGGGACCCCCGAACCCCGATCTCCTAAAACTTTTCCGGCCATCAAATATGACCTAAGGAACCATAATCACCGCCCTGCCATGATCGTTCCTCATTTTTTGCATTTTTCGGCCAAAACATTTGAATGCCGTGAGATTCCCATATTTTCGTGTGCTATAGCCTATGCCTTCAGAGTGGTCACGGGCCCCTAGACCCCGATCGTCTAAAACTTTTTCGGGCCATCAAATATGACCTAAGGAACCGTAGTCACCACCTCGCCAAGATCGTTCCTCATTTTTTGCATTTTTTGGCCAACAAACTAAATTTTCGCCCGATTCCCAAATTTTCGTGTGCGCCCACACCTTCCGAGTGGGCTTGGCCCCCCGGACTGTGATCGCCTAAATTTGTTTTCAGGCCATCAAATACAACCTAAGGAATCATAGTCACCACCTTGCCATGATCGTTCCTCATTTTTTAAGTTTTTCGGCAAAAAAACTAGAATTGCGCCCGATTCCCATATTTTTGTGTGCTATAGCCCACGCCTTCCGAGTTGGCCGGGCCCCCTGTCTCGTATCGCCTAAAGTTTTTTCAGGAAATCAAATACGACCTAAGGAACCATAGTCACTGCACTGCCATGATCGTTCCTCATTTTTTGCATTTTTCGGCCAAAAAACTAGAATTCCGCCCGATTCTCATATTTTCGTGTGCTATAGCCCAAGCCTTCCAAGTGGTCGAGGGACCCCCGAACCCCGATCGCCTAAATTTTTCCGGGCCATAAAATACGACCTAAGGAACCATAGTCACTACCCCTCCGTGATCATTCCTCATTGTTTCATTTTTCAGCCAAAAAACTAGAATTCCGCCCGATTCCAATATTTTCATGTGTTATAGCCCACGCATTCCCAATGGGTTGGGCCCCACTACGCCCGATCACGTAGTATTTTTGCGGGCCATCAAATATAACCTAAGGAACCATTGTCACCGACCCGCCATGACCTGTCCTCATGTTTTGCATTTTACGACCAAAAAACTAGAATTCCGCCCGATTCCTATATTTTCGTGTGCTATAGCCCACCCCCTCCGAGTGGTCCCGGGACTCCCGGACCTTGATCGCCTAAAAATTTTTTGGGCCATCAAATACGACCTAAGAAACCATAGTCACCGCCCCGCCATGATTGTTCCTCATTTTTTGCATTTTACGGCCAAAAAACCAGAATTCCGCCCGATTCCCATATTTTCATGTGCTATAGCCCACACTTTCCAAGTGGGCCGGGCCCCCCGGACTCTGATCGTCTAAACTTTTGTCGGGACATCAAATACGACCTAAGGAACCATAGTAGCCGCCCCGCCATGATCTTTCCTCATTTTTTATGTTTTTCGGCAAAAAAACTAAAATTATGCCCGATTCCCATATTTTCGTGAGCTATAGTCCACGCCTTCCGAGTGGTCCCAGGCCCCCCCGGACCTCGATCGACTAAAATATTTGCGGTCCATCAAATATGACCTAAGGAAACATAGTCACTGCCCTGCCATGATCGTTCCTCATTTTTTGCGTTTTTCGGCCAACAAACTTAAATTCCGTCAGATTCCCATATTTTCGTATGCGTCCACGCCTTCTGAGTGGGCCGGGCCCCCCCGAACTGTGATCGTCTAAAAATTTTTCGGGACATCAAATACGACCTAAGGAACCATAGTCACAGCCCCACTATGATCGTTCCTCATTTTTTTTTTACGTTTTTCGTCCAAAAAACTAGAATTGCGCCCGATTCCCATATTTTTGTGTGCTATAGCCCACGCCTTCCGAGTGGGCAGGGGCCCCCCAGACTCGGATCGACTAAAATATTTTTGGGAAATCAAATACGACCTAAGGAACCATAGTCACCGCACTGTCATGATCGTTCTTTATTTTTTGCATTTTTCGTCCAAAAACTAGAATTCCGCCCGATTCTAATATTTTCATGTGTTATAGCCCACGCATTCCCAATGGGTAGGGCCCCACGGAGCCCGATCGCGTAGTATTTTTGCGGGCCATCAAATACAACCTAAGGAACCATAGACACCGCCCTGCCATGACCTGTCCTCATGTTTTGCATTTTACGGCCAAAAAACTAGAATTGCCCCCGATTCCCATATTTTCGTGTGATACAGCCCATCCCTTCCAAGTGGTCCAGGGACTCCCGGACCCCGATCGCCTAAAAATTTTTTGGGCCATCAAATACGACCTAAGGAACCATAGTCACCGCCTCGCCATGATCGTTCCTCATATTTTGCATTTTACTGCCAAAAAACTAGAATTGCGCCCGATTCTCATATTTTCTCGTGACATAGCCCACCCCTTCCAAGTGGTCCAGGGACTCCCGGACCCCGATCGCCTAAAACTTTTTTGGGCCATCAAATACGACCTAAGGAACCATAGTCACCGCCTCGCCATGATCATTCCTCATATTTTGCATTTTACGGCCAAAATACCAAAATTTCGCCCGATTCCCATATTTTCGTGCGCTATAGCCCACGCTTTCCAAGTGGGTCGGGCCCCCCGGACTGTGATCATCTAAACATTTGTCGGGCCATCAAATACGACCTAAGGAACCATAGTCACCACCCCGCCATGATCTTTCCTCATTTTTTATGTTTTTCGGGCAAAAAACTAGAATTATGCCACGATTCCCATATTTTCGTGTGCTATAGCCCATGCCTTCCGAGTGGTCCCGGGACCCCCGGACCCTGATCGCCTAAAATTTTTTCGGGCCATCAAATACCACCTAAGGAACCATAGTTACTGTGCCGCCATGATCATTCCTCATCTTTTGCATTTTTCGGCCAAAAAACTATAATTTCGCCCGATTCCCATATTTTCATGTGCTATCGCTCACGCCATCCCAATGGGTAGGGCCCCACGGAGCCGGATCGCCTAATATTTTTGTGGGCCATAAAATACGACCTAAGAAACCATAGTCACCTCCCCGCCATGACCGATCCTCATTGTTTGCATTTTACGGCCAAAAAACTAGAATCGTGCCCGATTCCCATATTTTCGTGTGCTATAGCCCACGCCTTCCAAGTGGGCCGGGCACCCAGGACCCCGATCACCTAAAAATATTTCGGGCCATCAAATACGACCTAAGGAACCATAATCACTGCCCCGCCATGATCATTCCTCATTTGTTGCATTTTTCTGCCAAAAAATTAGAATTTCGCTCGATTCCCATATTTTCGTGTGCGCCCAAGCCTTCCAAGTGGGTCGGGACCCCCGTACTGTGATCGCCTAAAATTTATTCGGGCCATCAAATACGACCTAAGGAACCATAGCCATCGCCCCGTCATGATCGTTCCTCATTTTTTAAGTTTTTCGCCCAAAAAACTAGAATTGCGCCCGGTTCCAATATTTTCATGTGCCCACGCCTTCCGAGTGGGCCGGGCCCCTTGACTCGGATTGCCTAAAACTTTTCTGGGCCATCAAATACGACCTAAGGAACCATAGTCACCGCCCCGCCATGATCGTTCCTCATTTTTTGCATTTTACGGCCAAAAAACCAAAATTTCGCCCGATTCCCATATTTTCGCGTGCTATAGCCCACGCTTTCCAAGTGGGCTGGGCCCCCCGTACTGTGATCGTCTAAACTTTTGTCAGGCCATCAAATATGACCTAAGGAACCATAGTCACCGCCCCTCCATGATCTTTCCTCATTTTTTATGTTTTTCGGCCAAAAAACTAGAATTCTGCCCGATTCCCATATTTTCGTGTGCTATAGCCCACGCCTTCCCAATGGGTAGGGCCCCACGAAGCCGGATCGCCTAATATTTTTGCGGGCCATAAAATACGACCTAAGAAACCATAGTCACCTCCCCGCCATGACCTATTCTCATTGTTTGCATTTTACGGCCAAAAAACTAGAATCCCGCCCGATTCCCATATTTTCGTGTGCTATAGCCCACGCCTTCCAAGTGGGCCAGGCCCCCGGACCCCGATCGCCTAAAAATTGTTCGGGCCATCAAATACGACCTAAGGAACCATAGTCACCACCCCGCTATGATCGTTCCTCATTTGTTGCGCTTTTCGGCCAAAAAACTAGAATTATGCACGATTCCCATATTTTCGTGTGCTATAGCCCATGCCTTCCGAGTGGTCCCAGGCCCCCGGACCCCGATCGTCTAAAATTTTTCCGGGCCATCAAATACCACCTACGGAACCATAGTCACTGCCCCGCCATGATCATTCCTCATCTTTTGCGTTTTTCGGCAAAAAAACTAGAATTCTGCCCGATTCCCATATTTTCGTGTGTTATAGCCCACGCCATCCCAATGGGTAGGGCCCCACGGAGCCGGATCGCCTAATATTTTTGTGGGCCATAAAATACGACCTAAGAAACCATAGTCACCGTCCCGCCATGAGCTATTCTCATTGTTTGCATTTTACGGCCAAAAAACTAGAATCCCACCCGATTCTCATATTTTCGTGTGCTATTGCCCACGCCTTCCAAGTGGGTCGGGACCCCCGGATTGTGATCACCTAAAATTTTTTCGGGCCATCAAATATGACCTAAGGAACCATAGTCACCGCACTGCCATGATCGTTCCTCATTTTTTGCATTTTTCGGCCAAAAAACTAGAATTCCGCCCGATTCTCATATTTTCATGTGCTATAGCCCAAGCCTTCCAAGTGGTCGAGGGACCCCCGAACCCCGATCGCCTAAATTTTTCCGGGCCATAAAATACGACCTAAGGAACCATAGTCACTACCCCTCCGCGATCATTCCTCATTGTTTCGTTTTTCAGCCAAAAAACTAGAATTCCGCCCGATTCCAATATTTTCATGTGTTATAGCCCACGCATTCCCAATGGGTTGGGCCCCACTGGGCCTGATCGCGTAGTATTTTTGCGGGCCATCAAATATAACCTAAGGAACCATAGTCACCGACCCGCCATGACCTGTCCTCATGTTTTGCATTTTACGGCCAAAAAACTAGAATTCCGCCCGATTCCCATATTTTCGTGTGCTATAGCCCACCCCCTCCGAGTGGTCCCGGGACTCCCGGACCTTGATCGCCTTAAAATTTTCTGGGCCATAAAATACGACCTAAGAAACCATAGTCACCGCCCCGCCATGATTGTTCCTCATTTTTTGCATTTTACGGCCAAAAAACCAGAATTCCGCCCGATTCCCATATTTTCATGTGCTATAGCCCACACTTTCCAAGTGGGCCGGGCCCCCCGGACTCTGATCGTCTAAACTTTTGTCGGGCCATCAAATACGACCTAAGGAACCATAGTAGCCGCCCCGCCATGATCTTTCCTCATTTTTTATGTTTTTCGGCAAAAAAACTAAAATTATGCCCGATTCCCATATTTTCGTGAGCTATAGTCCACGCCTTCCGAGTGGTCCCAGGCCCCCCGGACCTCGATCGACTAAAATTTTTGCGGTCCATCAAATATGACCTAAGGAAACATAGTCACTGCTCTGCCATGATCGTTCCTCATTTTTTGCGTTTTTCGGCCAACAAACTTAAATTCCGCCAGATTCTCATATTTTCGTATGCGTCCACGCCTTCTGAGTGGGCCGGGCCCCCCCGAACTGTGATCGTCTAAAAATTTTTCGGGACATCAAATACGACCTAAGGAACCATAGTCACAGCCCCACTAAGATCGTTCCTCATTTTTTGTTTTACGTTTTTCGTCCAAAAAACTAGAATTGCGCCCGATTCCCATATTTTCGTGTGCTATAGCCCAGCCTTCCGAGTGGGCAGGGGCCCCCCAGACTCGGATCGACTAAAATATTTTTGGGAAATCAAATACGACCTAAGGAACCATAGTCACCGCACTGCCATGATTGTTCTTTATTTTTTGCATTTTTCGTCCAAAAACTAGAATTCCGCCCGATTCCAATATTTTCATGTGTTATAGCCCACGCATTCCCAATGGGTAGGGCCCCACGGAGCCCGATCATGTAGTATTTTTGCGGGCCATCAAATACAACCTAAGGAACCATAGACACCGCCCCGCCATGACCTGTCCTCATGTTTTGCATTTTACGGCCAAAAAACTAGAATTGCGCCCGATTCCCATATTTTCATGTGATATAGCCCATCCCTTCCAAGTGGTCAGGGGACTCCCGGACCCCGATCGCCTAAAAATTTTCTGGGCCATCAAATACGACCTAAGGAACCATAGTCACCGCCTCGCCATGATCGTTCCTCATATTTTGCATTTTACTGCCAAAAAACTAGAATTGCGCCTGATTCTCATATTTTCGTGTGACATAGCCCACCCCTTCCAAGTGGTCCAGGGACTCCCGGACCCCGATCGCCTAAAAATTTTCCGGGCCATCAAATACGACCTAAGGAACCATAGTCACCGCCTCGCCATGATCATTTCTCATATTTTGCATTTTACGGCCAAAAAACCAGAATTTCGCTTGATTCCCATATTTTCGTGCGCTATAGCCCACGCTTTCCAAGTGGGTCGGGCCCCCCGGACTGTGATCGTCTAAACATTTGTCGGGCCATCAAATACGATCTAAGGAACCATAGTCACCGCCCCACCATGATCTTTCCTCATTTTTTATGTTTTTCGGGCAAAAAACTAGAATTATGCCACGATTCCCATATTTTCGTGTGCTATAGCCCATGCCTTCCGAGTGGTCCCGGGCCCCCCGGACCCTGATCGCCTAAAATTTTTTCGGGCCATCAAATACCACCTAAGGAACCATAGTTACTGTGCCGCCATGATCATTCCTCATCTTTTGCATTTTTCGGCCAAAAAACTAGAATTTCGCCCGATTCCCATATTTTCATGTGCTATCGCTCACGCCATCCCAATGGGTAGGGCCCCACGGAGCCGGATCGCCTAATATTTTTGTGGGCCATTAAATACGACCTATGAAACCATAGTCACCTCCCCGCCATGACCGATCCTCATTGTTTGCATTTTACGGCCAAAAAACTAGAATCGTGCCCGATTCCCATATTTTCGTGTGCTTCCAAGTGGGCCGGGCACCCAGGACCCCGATCGCCTAAAAATATTTTAGGCCATCAAATACGACCTAAGGAACCATAATCACCGCCCCGCCATGATCATTCTTCATTTGTTGCATTTTTCTGCCAAAAAATTAGAATTTCGCCCGATTCCCATATTTTCGTGTGCGCCCACGCCTTCCAAGTGGGTCAGGACACCCGTACTGTGATCGCCTAAAATTTATTCGGGCCATCAAATACGACCTAAGGAACCATAGCCATTGCCCCGTCATGATCGTTCCTCATTGTTTAAGTTTTTCGCCCAAAAAACTAGAATTGCGCCCGGTTCCAATATTTTCATGTGCCCACGCCTTCCGAGTGGGCCGGGCCCCCTGACTCGGATCGCCTAAAACTTTTCTGGGCCATCACATACGACCTAAGGAACCATAGTCACCGCCCTGCCATGATCATTTCTCATGTTTTGCGTTTTCGGCCAATAAATTTGAACTTCTCCCGATTCCCATATTTTCGTGTGCTATAGCCTACGCCTTCCCAATGGGTAGGGCCCCATGGAGCCAGATCGCCTAAAATATTTTCGGGCCATCAAATACGATCTAAGGAACCATAGTCACTGCACTGACATGACCTTTCCTCATATTTTTGCATTTTACGGCCAAAAAACTAGAATTCTGCACGATTCCCATATTTTCGTGTGCTATAGCCCACGACTTCCAAGTGGTCCAGGGACCCCCAAACCCCGATCTCCTAAAAGTTTTCCGGCCATCAAATACGACCTAAGGAACCATAATCACCGCCCCACCATGATCGTTCCTCATTTTTGCATTTTTCGGCCAAAACATTTGAATGTCGCATGATTCCCATATTTTCGTGTGCTATAGCCTACGCCTTCAGAGTGGTCACGGGTCCCCCGGACCCCGATCGCCTAAAATTTTTTCGGGCCATCAAATATGACCTAAGGAACCATAGTCACTGCCCCGCCATAATCATTCCTCATCTTTTGCATTTTTCGGCCAAAAAACTAGAATTCCACCCGATTCCCATATTTTCGTGTGCTATAGCCCACGCCTTCCCAATGGGTAGGGCCCCACGGAGCCGGATCGCCTAATATTTTTTCGGGCCATAAAATACGACCTAAGAAACCATAGTTACTACCCCACCATGACCTGTCCTCATTGTTTGCATTTTACGGCCAAAAAACTAGAATCCCGCCCGATTCCCATATTTTCGTGTGCTATAGCCCACACCTTCCAAATGGGCTGGGCCCCCCGGACCCCGATCGCTTAAATTTTTTTGGGCCATCAAATACGACTATGGAACCATAGTCACTGCCCCGCCATGATCGTTCCTCATTTGTTGCGTTTTTCGGCCAAAAAACTAGAATTCTGCCCGATTCCCATATTTTCGTATGCGTCCATGCCTTCCAAGTGGGTCGGGACCCCCGGACTGTGATCGCCTAAAATTTATTCGGGCCATCAAATACGACCTAAGGAACCATAGTCACCGCCCCGTAATGATCGTTCCTCATTTTTTAAGTTTTTCAGCCAAAAAACTAGAATTGCGCCCGATTCCAATATTTTCATATGCTATAGCCCACGCCTTCCGAGTGGGCCGGGCCCCCTGACTCCGATCTCCTAAAACTTTTTCGGGCCATCAAATACGACCTAATAAACCATAGTCACTGCCCTGCCATGATCATTCCTCATGTTTTGCGTTTTCGGCCAAAAAATTAGAACTCCGCCCGATTCCCTTATTTTCGTGTGCTATAGCCCACGCCTTCCCAATGGGTAGGGCCCCACGGAGCCAGATCGCCTAAAATATTTCCAGGCCATCAAATACGACCTAAGGAACCATAGTCACCGCCCTGACATGACCTTTCCTCATTTTTTGCATTTTACGGCCAAAAAACTAGAATTCTACACGATTCCCATATTTTCGTGTGCTATAGCCCACGACTTCCAAGCGGTCCAGGGACCCCCGATCTCCTAAAAGTTTTCCGGCCATCAAATACGACCTAAGCAACCATAATCACCTCCCCTCCAAGATCGTTCCTCGTGTTTTGCATTTTTCGGCCAAAACATTTGAATGCCACGCGATTCCCATATTTTCGTGTGTTATAGCCTACGCCTTCAGAGTGGTCACGGGCCACCTAGACCCCGATCGTCTAAAATTTTCCCGGGCCATCAAATACGACCTAAAGAACCATAGTCACTACCCCGCCATGATCATTCCTCATGTTTTGCGTTTTTCGGCCAACAAACTAAATTTTCGCCCGATTCCCATATTTTCGTGTGCGCCCACACCTTCCGAGTGGGCCGGGCCCCCCGGACTGTGATCGCGTAAAAATTTTTCAGGCCATCAAATACAACCTAAGGAACCATAGTCACTACCCTGCCATGATCGTTCCTCATTTTTTACATTTTTCGGCCAAAAACCTAGAATTGTGCCTGATTCCCATATTTTCGTGTGCTGTAGCTCACTCCTTCCGAATGGGCCGGGCCCTCCTAACTCGGATCGCCTAAAATTTATTCGGGAAATCAAATACGACCTAAGGAACCAAAGTCACTACCCCGCCATGATCGTTTCTCAATTTTTGCGTTTTCGGCCAAAAAACTAGAATTCCGCGTGATTCTCATATTTTCGTGTGCTATAGCCCACGCCTTCCCAATGGGTAGGGCCCCACGGAGCTGGATCGCCTAAAATATTTCTGGGCCATCAAATACGACCTAAGGAACCATAGTTACCACCCCGCCTTGATCGTTCCTCATTTTTTGAATTTTTCGGCAAAAAACTTGAATTCCGCGTAATTCCCATATTTTCGTGTGCTATAGACCATGCCTTCCGAGTGGTCACGGGCCCCCCGGAACCCGATCGCCTAAAATTTTTTCCGGGCCATCAAATACGACCTAAGGAACCATAGTCATTGCCCCGCCATGATCGTTCCTCATTTGTTGCGCTTTTCGGCCAAAAAACTAGAATTACGCCCGATTCCCATATTTTCGTGTGCGCCCACGCCTTCCGTGTGGGCTGGGCCCCCCGGACTGTGATCGTCTAAAGTATTTTCGGGCCATAAAATACAACCTAAGGAACCATAGTCACCGCCCTACCATGATCGTTCCTCATTTTTTACATTTTTCGGCCAAAAACCTAGAATTGCGCCCGATTCTCATATTTTTCGTGTGTTGTATCCCACGCCTTCCGAGTGGGCCGGGCCCCTGACTCGGATGGCCTAAAAAGTTTTTGGGCCATCAAATACGACCTAAGGAACCATAGTCACCGCCCTCCATGATCGTTCCTCATTGTTTTGCGTTTTTTCGGCCAAAAAACTTGAATTTCGCGCGATTCCCATTTTTTTGTGTGGTATAGCCCACGTCCTCCGAGTGGTCACGGGCCCCTCGGACCCCGATCGCCTAAATTTTTTTCGGGCCCTCAAATACGACCTACAGAACCATAGTCACTGCCCTGCCATGATCGTTCCTCGTTTTTTGCATTTTTCGGCCAAAAAATTTGAATCCACCCGATTCCCATATTTTCGTGTGCGCCCATGCCTTCCGAGTGGGCCGGGCCCCCCGGACTGGGATCGCCTAAAAATTTTTTGGGCCATCAAATACAACCTAAGGAACCATCGTCACCGCCCCGCCATGATCGTTCCTCATTTTTTACATTTTTTGGCCAAAAAACTAGAATTCCGCCTGATTCCCATACTTTGGTGTCCTATAGCCCACGCCTTCCGAGTGGGCCGGCCCCCTGACTCGGATCGCCTAAAAACTTTTTGGGCTATCAAATACGATCTAAGGAACCATAGTCTCCGCCCCGCCATGATCGTTCCTCATTTTTTGCATTTTTCGGCCAAAAAACTAGAATTCCGCTCGATTCTCATATTTTCGTGTGCTATAGCCCATTCCTTCAAAGTGGTCCCGGGACCCCCGGACCCCGATAGCCTAAAATTTTTCCTGGACATCAAATACGACCTAAGGAACCATAGTCACTGCCCCGCCATGACCTTTCCTCATTTTTTGCATTTTATGGCCAAAAAGCTAGAATTCTGCCTGATTCCCATATTTGCTTGTGCTATAGGCCACGCCTTCCAAGTGGTTCCGGGACCCCCGAACCCAGATCGTCTAAAATTTTCCAGGCCATAAAATATGACCTATAGAATGATAGTCACTGCCCCTCCATGATTGTTCCTCATTTTTTGCGTTTTTCGGCCAAAAAACTAGAATTTCGCTTGATTCCAATATTTTCGTGTGTTATAGCCTATGCCTTCCCAGTGGGTAGGGCCGCCCAAAGCTGGATCGCCTAAAATTTTTCTGCGCCATCAAATATGACCTAAGTAACCATACTCACCTCCCCGCCATGACATTTCCTTATTTTTTTGCATTTTATGGCCAAAAGACAAAAAATCCGCCCGATTCCCATATTTACGTTCTATAGCCCACGTCTTCCGAGTGGGCCGGGCCCCCTAGACTCGGATCACCTAAAATTCTTCTGGGCCATCAAATACGACCTAGAGAACCATATTCACCGCCCTGCCATGACCATTCCTCATTTTTTCTGCGTTTTACGGCCAAAACACTAGAATTCCGCGTGATTCCCATATTTTCGTGTGCTATAGACCACGCCTTCCGAGTGGTCCCTGGCCACCCGGACCCCGATCGCCAAAAATTTTTCCGGGCCATCAAATACGACATAAGGAACCATAGTCACCGCCCCGCCATGATCGTTCCTCATTTTTTGCGTTTTTCGGCAAAAAAACTAGAATTCTGCCCGATTTTTATATTTTTGTGTGCTATAGCCCACGCCTTCCGAGTGGGACGGGCCCCCCGCACTCGGATCGCCTAAAATTTTCCGGGCCATCAAATACGACCTAGAGAATCATAGTCACCGCCCTGCCATGACCATTCCTCATTTTTCTTCATTTTTCGGCCAAAAAATAAGAATTCCGCCCGATTCCCATATTTTCGTGCGCTATCCCCACGCCTTCCAAGTGCTCCCGGGACCCCCGAACCTCGATGTCCTAAATTTTTTTCGGGCCATCAAATACGACCTAAGGAACCATAGTCACCGTCTCGCCATGATCGTTCCTCATTTTTACATTTTTCGGCCAAAAAACTAGAATTCCGCCCGATTCCCATATTTTGGTGTCCTATAGCCCACGCCTTCCGAGTGGGCCGGCCCCCCTTACTCGGATCATCTAAAAATTTTTCGGGCCATCAAATACGACCAAAGGAACCATAGTCTCCGCCCCGCCATGATCGTTCCTCATTTTTTGCATTTTTCGGGCAAAAAACTAGAATTCCGCCCAATTCCCATATTTTCGTGTGCTATAGCCCATTCCTTCAAAGTGGTTTCGGGACCCCCGGACCCCGATAGCCTAAAATTTTTCCTGGCCATCAAATACGGCCTAAGGAACCATAGTCACCGCCCCACCATGATTTTTACTCTTTTTTTGCATTTTATGGCATAAAAGCTAGAATTCCGCCTGATTCCCATATTTGCTTGTGCTATAGCCCACGCCTTCCAAGTGGTCCCGGGACCCCCGAACCCAGATCGCCTAAAAATTTCCAGGCCATAAAATACTACCTAAAGAACTATAGTCACCGCCCCACCATGATTGTTCCTCATTTTTTGCGTTTTTCGGCCAAAAAATTACAATTTCGCCTGATTCCAATATTTTCGTGTGTTATAGCCCATGCCTTCCCAGTGGGAAGGGTCGCCCAGAGCTGGATCGCCTAAAATTTTTCCACGCCATCAAATACGACCTAAGTAACCTTACTCACCTCCCTGCCAAAAACGAGGAAGGGTCATGCCGGGGCGGTGACTATGGTTCCTTAGGTCCTATTTTATGGCCCGGAAAAAATTTTAGGCGATCAAATTCTGGGGGCACGGGATCACTAGGAAGGCGTGGGCTATAGCACACGAAAATATGGAAATCAGGCAAAATTCTAATATTTTGGCCGTAAAACACAAAACTGAGGAACGATCATGGCGGGGCGGTGACTATGGTTCCTTTGGTCGCATTTGATGGCTCGAAAAAGTTTTAGGCGATCCGGGTTTGGGGCCCCGGACCCACTCGAAAGGCATGGGCGAAAGCACATGAAAATATCGGAATCGGGCAAAATTCTAGTTGTTTGGCCGTAAAATGCAAAGTAACGAGGAACGATCATTGTGGGGCGGTGACTATGGTTCCTTATGTCGTATTTGATGGCCCGAAAAAATTTTAGGCGATCCGGTTCTGGGGGCACGGGACCACTCGGAAGGCGTGGGCTATAGCACACGAAAAAATAGGAATCGGGCGAAATTCTAGTTGTTTGGCCGTAAAACGTAAAACAAAGAGGAACGGTCTTGGCGAGGTAGTGACTATGGTTTTAAATGTTGTATTTGATGGCCCAAAAATATTTTAGGCGATCCGAGTCCTGGGGGGCCGGCCCACTCGGAAGGCGTGAGCTATAGCATACGAAAATATAGGAATCGGGCGGAATTCTAGTTTTTTGGCCGTAATACACAAAAAATGAGGAACGATCCTGACGAGGCGATGACTATGGTTCCTTAGATCGTATTTGATGGCCCGAAAATTTTTTAAGCGATCCGGGTCTGGGAGGACGGGCCCACTCCGAAGGCGTGGGCTATAATACACGACAATTGGGAATCGGGCGGAATTCTTGTTTTTTGGCAGCAAAATGCAAAACAACGGGGAAAGATCATGGCGGGTGGGTGAATATGGTTCCTTAGCTCGTATTTGATGGCTTGGAAAAATTTTAGGCGATCCATTTTCGGGGGGCCCGGGACCACTCGGAAGGCGTGGGCTGTAGCAATCGAAAAAATGGGAATCGGGCGGAATTCTAGTTTTTTGGCCGTAAAACACAAAACAAGTGATGAACCGTCATGACGGGGTGGTGACTATGGTTCCTTAGGTCGTATTTGATGGCCCACTCGCAAGGCGAGGGCTATAACACACGAAATTATGGGAATCAGGCAGAATTCTAGTTTTTTGGCCGTAAAATGCTAAAACACGAGGAACAGTCATGGCAAGGCGGTGACTATGGTTCCTTAGGTCGTATTTGATGGCCCGAAAATTTTTTAGGCGATCCGGTTCCGGGGGGCCCGAGACCACTCGGAAGGCGTGGGCTATAACACCCGAAAAAATGGGAATCAGGCGGAATTCTTATTTTTTGGCCGTAAAATGCACAAAAATGAGGAACGGTCATGGCAGGGCGGTGACTATGGTTCCTTAGGTCGTATTAGATTGGCCGAAAAAAATTTAGGCAATCAGGGCCTGGGGGCTGGGCCCACTCGGAAGGCGTGGGCTATAGCACACGAAAATATGGGAAACATGCAAAATTTTAGTTTTCTGGCCGTAAAACGTAAATAAACGAGGAACGGTCATGGCGGGCGGTGACTATGGTTCCTTAGATCATATGATATGGCCAAAAAATAAATTAGGCGATCCGGGTCCGGGGGGCCCGGGCCCACTCGGAAAGCATAGACAATAGCACACCAAAATATGGGAATCGGGCGGAATTCTAGTTTTTTGGCTGTAAAACGCAAAAAAATGAGGAATGGTCATGGCGGGGCGGTGACTATGGTTCCTTAGGTGTTACATGATGGCCCGAAAATATTTAAGGCGATCCGATTTTGGAGGGGCCCGGCCCACTCGAAAGGCGGCACACAAAAATATGGAAATCGGTCAGAATTCTAATATTTTGGCCGTAAAACGCAAAACAACGAGGAAGGTCATGGCAGGGCGGTGACTAAGGTTCCATAGGTCGTATTCGATGGCCTTGAAAAATTTTAGGCGATTCGGGTCCTGGGGGCCCTGCCCAGTGGGAAGGCGTGGGCTATAGCACACGAAAATATTGGAATCAAGCGGAATTCTAGTTTTTTGGCCGTAAAACGCAAAAATATGAGGAACGGTTATGGCCGGGCAGTGACTATGGTTCCTTAGGTCTTACTTGATGGCCCATAAAAATTTAAGGCGATCCGGTTCCAGGAGGGGCTTGGCCCACTCGGAAGGCGGCACACGGAAAAATGGAAATCGGTCGGAATTCTAGTGTTTTTGCCATAAAATGCAAAACAACGAGGAAGGTCATGGCGGGGTGATGATTATGGTTCCATAGGTCATATTTGATGGCCCTGAAAAGTTTTAGGCGATTCTGGTCCTGGGGGCCCTGCCCACTGGGAAGGCGTGGGCTATAGCACACGAAAATATGGGAATCAGGTGGAATTCTAGATTTTTGGCCGTAACCCGCAAAATAAACGAGGTACGATCATGGCGGAGCGGTGACTATGGTTCCTTAGGTCGTATTTGATGGACCTGAAAATTTTTAGGCGATCCGGGTTCTGGGGGCCTGCCCACTGGGAAGGCGTGGGCTATAGCACACGAAAATATGGGAATCGAGTGGAATTCTAGTATTTTGGCCGTAAAATGCAAAAAAGCGAGGAACGGTCATGGAGGGGATATGACTATGGTTCCTTAGATTATAATTGATGGCCCAGAAAATTTTTAGGCGATCTGGGTCCGGGGGCCCTGCCCACTAGGAAGGCGTGAGCTATGGCACACGAAAATATTGAAAAAGGGTGGAATTCTAGTTTTTTGGCCGTAAGACGCAAAATAACGAGGAACGGTCATGGCTGGGCGGTGACTATGGTACATTATGTTCAATTTTATGGCTCGGAAAAATTTTAGGCGATCCGGGGGCCCCTGCCCACTTGGAAGGCATGGGTTATAGCACATTAAAATATGAAAATCGGGAGGAATTCTAGTTTTATGGCCGTAAAACGCAAAAAAATGAGGAACTGTCATTGTGGGGCAGTGACTATTGTACCTTAGATTCAATTTGATGGCCCAAACATTTTTTAGGCGATGCGGGTCCGGGGGGACCCGCCCACTAGGAAGGCGTGGGCTATAGCACACGAAAATATGGGAAACAGGCACACTTCTAGTTTTTTGGCCGTAAAACGCAAAATAAACGAGGAACGGTCATGGAGGGGTGGTGACTATGGTTTCTTAGATCGTATTTGATGACCCGAAAAAATTTTAGGCGATCCGGCTCCGGGGGGCCCTGCCCACTGGGAAGGCGTGGGCTATAGTACACGAAACTATAGGAATCGGGCGGAATTCTAGTTTTTTGGCCGTAAAACGCTAAAAAACGATCAACGGTCATGGCAGGGCGGTGATTATGGTACCTTATGTTCAATTTGATTGCCCAAAAATTTTTTAGGCGATTCGAGTCCGGGGGCCCTGCCCACTGGGAAGGCGTGGGCTATGGCACACGAAAATATGGAAAAAGAGCGCAATTCTAATTATTTGGCAGTAAAACGCAAAATAACGAGGAACGGTCATGGCAGGGCGGTAACTATGGTACATTATGTTCAATTTTATGGCCCAGAAAAATTTTAGGCGATCCGGGTCCGTGGGCCCCTGCCCACTGGGAAGGCGTGGGCTATAGCACACGAAAATATTGGAATCGGGCGGAATTCTAGTTTCATGGCCGTAAAACGCAAAAGAATGAGTAACTGTCAAGGAGGGGCGGTGACTATTGTACCTTAGATTCAATGTGATGGCCCGAAAAACTTTTTAGGTGATCTGGGTCCGGGGGGACCCGCCCACTTGGAAGGCGTGGGCTATAGCATACGAAAATATGGGAAACAAGCAGAATTCTATTTTTTGGCAGTAAAACGCAAAATAAATGAGGAACGGTCATGGAGGGGCGGTGACTATGGTTTATTAGGTCGTATTTGATGACCCGAAAATATTTTGGGCGATCCAGGTCCGGGGGGCCCTGCCCACTAAGAAGGCATGGGCTATAGCACACGAAAATATGGGAATCACGCGAAATTCTAGTTTTTTGGCCGTAAAACACAAAAAAACGAGGAACGGTCATGGAAGGGCGGTGACTATGGTACCTTATGTTCAGTTTGATGGCCCGGAAAATTTTTAGGCGATCCGGGTCCAGGGGCCCTGCCCACTGGGGAGGCGTGGGCTATAGCACATGAAAATATGGGAATCGGGCGGAATTCTAGTTTTTTGGCCGTAAAATGCACAAAAACGAGGAACTGTCATGGCGGGGCAGTGACTATAGTACCTTAGGTTCAATATGATGGCCCGAAAAAATAATAGGCTATCCGGGTCCGGGGGGCCCTGCCCACAGGGAAAGCGTGTGCTATAGAACACGAAAATATGAGAATCAGTCGGAATTCTAGTATTTTGGCTGTAAAACACAAAATAAACGAGGAACGGTAATGACGGGGCGGTGACTATGGTTCCTTAGGTTGTATTTGATGGCCCTAAAAACTTTTAGACGATCCGGGTTCCGGGGCCCCTGTCCACTGGGAGGGCGTGGGCTATAGCACACTAAAATATGAGAATCAGGCGGAATTCTAGTTTTTTGGCCGTAAAATGCTAAAACACGAGGAACGGTCATGGCAATGCGGTGACTATGATTCCTTAGGTCATATTTGATGGCCCTGAAAACTTTTAGGTGATTCGATTCCGGGGGGCCCGGGACCACTCGGAAGGCGTGGACTATAACACACGAAAAAATGGGAATCAGGGGGAATTCTTGTTTTTTGGCGGTAAAATGCAAAAAAACGAGGAACAGTGATGGCAGGGCGGTGACTATGGTTCCTTAGGTCGTATTAGATTGCCCGGAAAAATTTTAGGCAATCGGGGTCCGGGGTGCCCGGGACCACTCGGAAAGCATGGGCTATAAAAATATGGGAATCGAGCAGAATTTTAGTTTTTTGACCGTAAAATGCAAAACATGAGAAACGATCAAGGTGAGGCGGTGACTTTGGTTCCTTAGGTCGTATTTTATGGCCAAAATATTTTTAAGTGTTCCGGGTCTGGGGGGCCGGGCCCACTGGGAAGGCATGGGCTATAGCACACGAAAATATGGGAATCGGGCGGAATTCTAGTATTTTGTCCGTAAAACACAAAAAAACGAGGAACGGTCATGGAAGGGCGGTGACTATGGTTCCTTAGATCAATTTGATGGCCCGAAAAAATTTTAGGCGATCCGGGTCCAGGGGGCCTGCCCACTGGGAAGGCGTGGGCTATAGCACATGAAAATATGGGAATCGGGCGGAATTCTAGTTTTTTGGCCGTGAAACGCAAAAAATTGAGGAACGGTCATGGCGGGGCGGTGACTACGGTTCCTTGGGTCTTACTTGATGGCCCGAAAAAATTTAAGGCGATCCGGTTCCGGAGGGGCCCGGCCCACAGGGAAAGCATGTGCTATAGAACACGAAAATATGGGAATCAGGCGGATTTCTAGTATTTTGCTATAAAATGCAAAATAAACGAGGAATGGTAATGGCAGGGCGGTGACTATGGTTCCTTAGGTCGTATTTGATGACCCGAAAAATTTTTAGGCGATCTGGGTCCGGGGGGCCTTGCCCACAGGGAAGGCATGGGCTATGGCACACGAAAATATGGGAATCAGGCGAAATTCTAGTTTTTTTGCCGTAAAACACAAAATAATGAGGAACGGTTATTGAAGGGTGGTGACTACGGTACCTTATGTTCAATTTGATGGCTCGAAAAAAATTTAGGTGATTCGGGTCCGGGGGGCCCTGCCCACTAGGAAGGCGTGGGCTATAGCACACGAAATATGGGAATCAGGCGGAATTCTAGTATTTTGGCCGTAAATGCAAAAATACTAGGAACTGTCATGGCGAGGTAGTGACTATGGTACCTTAGGTTCAATTTGATGGCCCTAAAATTTTTAGGCGATCCGGGTCTGGGGGGCCTTGCCCACTGGGAAGGTGTGGGCTATAGCACACAAAAATATGGGAATCAGTCGGAATTCTAGTTTTTTTTGGCGTAAAACGCAAATTAAACGAGGAACGGTCATGGCAGGGTGGTGACTATGATTACTTAGGTCGTATTCTATGGCCTGAAAATTTTTAAGGCGATCCGGGTCCGGGGGCCCGGGCCCACTTTGAAGGCGTGGGCTATAGCACACGAAAATATGGGTATTGGGCGAAATTCTAGTTCTTTGGCCGTAAAACGCAAAAAAATAAGGAACGGTCATGGCGCGGCAGTGACTATGGTTCCTTATGTCGTATTTGATGGCCCGAAAATATTTAAGGTGATTCGGGTCCGAAGGGGCCCGGCCCACTCGAAAAGCGGCACACGAAAATATGGTAATCGGGCAAAATTCTAGTTTTTTGGCCGTATAACGCAAAAACTGAAGAACGGTCATGGCAAGGGGTGACTACGGTTCCTTAGGTCGTATTTGATGGCCCGGAAAAATTTTAGGCGATTGGGGTCTGGGCCCTCTCGGAAGGCGTGGGCTGTAGCACACGAAAATTTAGGAATCGGGCGGAATTCTAGTTGTTTGGCCGTAAAACACAAAAAAATGAGGAAAGGTCATGGCGGGGCGGTGACTATGGCACCTTAGGTTCAATTTGATGGCCCGGAAAAATTTTAGGCGATCAGGGTCTGGGGGCCCTACCCACTGGGAAGGCGTGGTCTATAGCACACGAAAATATGGGAATCAGGCAGAATTTTAGTTTTTTGGCCGTAAAACGCAAACGAACGAGGAACGGTCATGGCGGGGCAGTGACTATGGTTCCTTAGGACGTATTCTATGCCCCAAAAAATGTTAAGGCGATCGGGTTTGGGGGGCCGGGCCCACTCGGAAGGCATGGGCTATAGCACACGAAAATATGAGAATAAGGCGAAATTCTATTTTTTGGTCGTAAAAGGCAAACAAAATGAGGAATGGTCATGTCGGGGCGGTAATGATGGTTCCTTAGGTCGTATTGCATGGACCGGAAAAGTTTTAGGCGATCGGGGTCCGAGGGGCCGGGGCCCACACAGAAAGCGTGGGCTATACCACACGAAAATATGGGAATCATGCGGAATTCTAGTTTTTTGGCCGTAAAACACAAAAAAAATGAGGAAAGATCATGGCGGGGCGGTGACTATGGTTCCATAGGTCCTATTTGATGGCCAGGAAAAATTTTAGGTGATCGGGGTCCGGGGTCCCTTGCCCACTAGGAAGGCGTGGGCTATAACACACGAAAATATGGGAATCTGGCGGAATTCAAGGATTTTGGCCGTAAAACGCAAAAAAACTAGGAACGGTCATGGCGGGGCGGTAACTATGGTTCCTTAGGTCGTATTTCATGGCCCGAAAATTTTTTAGGCGATTGGGGTCCGGGGGGCCCAGAACCACTAAAAAGGCGTGGGCTATAGCACACGAAAATATGGGAATCGTGCGGAATTCTAGTTTTTTGGCCGTAAAACGCAAATAAATGAGGAATGGTCATGGCAGGGCCTTGACTGTGGTACCTTAGGTCATATTCGATGGCCCAAAAATACTTTAGGGGACCGGGGTCCTGGGGGCCCGGGCCCACTCGGAAATCGTGGGCAATAGCACACGAAAATACGGGAATCGGGCAAAATTCTCATTTTTTTGGCCGTAAAACGCATAAAGATGAGGAACGGTCATGGCGATCCGGTTCCAGGGGCTGTAGCCCACGAAAATATGGGAATTGGGCGAATTCTATTTTTTGGCCGTAAACGCAAAAAAAAAAAAGGAACGGTCATGGCGGGGAGGTGACTATGCTTTCTTAGGTCGTATTTGGTAGCCCAAAATTTTTTTAGGCGATTGGGGTCCGAGGGGCCCTGCCCACTAGCAAGGCGTGGGCTATAGCACACGAATATATAGGAATCGGGCGGAATTCTAGTTTTTTTGCCATAAAATGCAAAACAACTTGGAACGGTCATGGCGGGGCGGTGACTATGGTTCCTTAGGTCCTATTTGATGGCCCGGAAAAATTTTAGGCGATCCGGGTCCGGATGGCCAGGGCCCACTCGGAAGGCATGGGCTATAGCACACAAAAATATGGGAATCAGACGAAATTCTAGTTTATTGGCCGTAAAACATAAGAAACGAGGAACAATCATGGCGGGGCGGTGAGTATGGTTCCTCAGGTCATATTTGAAGGCCCAAAAATTTTTAGGCGATCCGGGTATGGGGGGCCGGGCCCACACGGAAGGCGTGGGCTATAGCACATGAAAGTATAGGAATCGGGCGGAACTCTAGTTTTTTGGCCATAAAATGCAAGGAAACGAGGAACGGTCGTAGCGGAGCGGTGACTGTGGTACCTTAGGTCATATTTGATGGCCCGAAAAAATTTTAGGCGATCAGGGTTCGGGGGACCGGGCCCACTCAGAAGGCGTAGGCTATCGCACACGAAAATATAGGAATCTGGCAGAATTCTAGTTTTTTGGCCGTAAAACGCAAAATAACGAGGAAAGGTCATGGTGGGGCGGTGACTATGGTTCCTTAGGTCGTAGATTATGGCCCGAAAAATTTTTAGGCGATCCGGGACTGGGGGGTGGTCCCACTCGGAAGGCGTGGGCTATAGCACACGAAAATATGGGAATCGAGCGGAATTCTAGTTTGTTGGCCGCAAAACTACGAGGAACGGTCATGGTGGGGCAGTGACTATGGTTCCTTAGGTCGTATTCTATGTCCCGAAAAATTTTTAGGCGATCCGTGTCCGGGGGACTCGGGACCACTCGGGCGAAATTCTAGTTGTTTGGCCGTAAAACGCAAAACAAAAAGATGAACGGTCATGGAGGGGTGGTGACTATGGTTCCTTAGGTCGTATTTGATGGCCATGAAATATTTAAGGCAATTCGGGTCCGGAGGGGCCCGGCCCACTCGGAAGGAGGCACACGAAAATATGGTAATCGGGGGGAATTCTAGTTGTTTGGCCGTAAAATGCAAAAAACAAACAAGGAAAGGTCATGGAGGGGCGGTGACTATGGTTCCTTAGGTCGTATTAGGTGGCCCGAAAAAAGTTTAGGCGATCGGGGTCCGGGGGCCCTGCCTACTAGAAAGGCATGGGCTATAGCACATGAAAATATGGGAATCAGGCGGAATTCTAGTTTTTTGCCCGTAAAATGCAAAACAACTAGGAACGGTCATGGCAGGGTGGTAACTATGGTTACTTAGGTCGTATTTCATGGCCCATAAAATTTTTAGGCGATAGGGGTCCGGGGGGCCGGGTCCACTCAGAAGGCGTGGGCTATAGCACACGAAAATATGGGAATCGTGCGGAATTCTAGTGTTTTGGCCGTAAAAAGGAAACAAATGAGGAACGGTCATGGGGGGGCAGTGACCATAGTTCCTTAGGTCCTATTTGATGACTCGGAAAAATTTTAGGCGATCCGTGTCCGGAGGACCTTGCCCACTATGAAGGCGTGGGCTATAGCACACAAAAATATGGGAATCGGACGAAATTCAAGTGTTTTGGCCGTAAAACACACAAAAATGAGGAACGGTCATGGTGGGGCGATGACTATGGTTCCTTAGGTAGTATTTTATGGCCCGGAGAAATTTTAGGCGATCAGGGTCCGGGGGCCTGGGCCCACTCGGAAGGCATGGGCTATAGCACACGAAAATATGGGAATCGGGCAGAATTCTAGTTTTTTGGCAGTAAAACAAAAACAAATGAGTAACAGTCATGGCGGGGTGGTGACTATGGTTCCTTAGGTTGTTTTATATTGCCTGAAAAAAATTTAGGCTATCCGGGTCCGGGGGGCCCTGCCCACTGAGAAGGCGTGGGCTATAGCACACGGAAATATGGGAATCGAGAAGAATTCTAGTTTTTTGGCCGTAAAACACATAAAAATGAGGAACGATCATGGCGGGGCGGTGATTATGGTTCCTTAGGTCATATATGATGGTCCGAAAATTTTTAGGCGATCCGGGTCTGGGGGCCTGGCCCACACGGAAGGCGTGGGCTATAGCACATGAAAATATAGGAATCGGGCAGAATTCTAGTTTTTTTGCCGTAAAATGCAAGAACACGAGGAATGGTCATGGTGGGGCGGTGACTGTGGTACCTTAGGTCGTATTTGATGGCACGGAAAAATTTAAGGCGATCCGGGTCCGGGGGGCCCTGCCCACTATGAAGGCGTGGGATATAGCACACGAAAATATAGGAATTAGGCTGAATTCTAGTTTTTTGGCCGTAAAACGCAAAAAAAAGAGGAACGATCATGGCGGGGCGGTGACTATGGTTCCTTAGGTCGTATTTGATGGCCTAGAAAATATTTAGGCGATCCAGATCTTGGGGTCCGGGCACACTCGGAAGGCGTGGGCTATAGCACACGAAAATATGGGAATCAAGCGGAATTCTAATTTTTTGGCTGTAAAACACAAAAAAATGCTGAATGGTCATGGCGTGGCAGTGACTATGGTTCCTTAGGTCGTATTTGATGGCCCGAAAAAATTTAAAGCGATCCGGGTCCGGAGGGGCCTGGCCCACACGGAAGGAAGCACATGAAAATATGGTAATCGGGCAGAATTCTAGTTTTTTGGCCGTAAAACGCAAATAATCGAGGAACGGTCATGGCTGGGTGTTGACTATGGTTTCTTAGGTCGTATTTGATGGCCCGGAAAATTTTTAGGCAATCGGGGTCTGGGCCCACTCGGAAGGGGTGGGCAATAGCACACTAAAATATGAAAATCGGGAGGAATTCTAGTGTTTTGGCTGTATAATGCAATAACATGAGGAAAGGTCATGGAGGGGCGGTGACTATGGTTCCTTAGGTCGTATTTGATGGCCCAGAAAAATTTTAGGCGATCGGGGTCTGGCGGGTCTGGGCCCTCTCAGAAGAAGTGGGCTGTAGCACACGAAAATATGGGAATCGTGCGGAATTCTAGTTTTTTGGCCGTAAACGCAAAAAAACAAGGAAAGGTCATGGCGAGGCGGTGACTATGGTTCCTTAGGTCGTATTTGGTGGCCCAAAAAAATTTTAGGCGATCGGGGTCCGGGGGCCCTGTCCAATAGGAAGGCGTGGGCAATAGCACACGAAAATATGGGAATCGGGCAGAATTCAAGTTTTTAGCTGTTAAACGCAAAACAATGTAGAACGGTCATAGCAGGGTGATTCCTATAGTACCTTAGGTCATATTTGATGGCTCGAAAAAATTTTATGCGATCGGGGTCCGGGGGGCCCTGCCCACGGGGAAGGCGTGGGCTATAGCACACGAAAATATGGGAATCGGGCGGAATTCTAGTTTGTTTGGCCGTAAAATGCATAAAAACGAGGAACGGTCATGGCTGGGCGGTGACTACGGTTCCTTAGGTCGTATTCTATGGCCCGAAAATTTTTTAGGCGATCCAGGTCTGGGGGGCCGGGACCACTCGGAAGGCTTGGGCTATAGCACACGAAAATATGAGAATCCGGTGGAATTATAGTTTTTTTGCCGTAAAACGCAAACAAATGAAGAACGATCAAGGCGTGGCAATAACTATGGTTCCTTAGGTCGTATTTGATGGCCCGAAAAAGTTTTAGGCGATCGGAGTCCGGGCCCACTCGGAAGGGCTGGGCTATTATAGCACACTAAAATATGGAAATCGGGTGGAATTCTAGTTTTTTGGCAGTATAATGCAAAAACTGAGGAAAGGTCATGGCGGGTGGTGACTATGGTTCCTTTGGTCGTATTTGATGGCCAGGAAAAATTTTAGGCGATCGGGTCCGTCGGGTCTGGGCTCTTTCGAAAGGCGTGGGCTGTAGCACACAAAAATATGGGAATCGGGCGGGAATTCTAGTTTTTTGACCGTAAACGCAAAAAAACCAGGAAAGGTCATGGTGGGGCGGTGACTATGGTTCCTTAGGTCGTATTTGGTGGCCCGGAAAAATTTTAGGCGATCGGGGTCCGGGGGGCCCTGTCCACTTGGAAGGCGTGGGCTATCATAGCGGGGCGATGACTATGGTACCTTAGGTCGTATATGATGGCTCAAAAAAAGTTTAGGCGATCGATGTCCGGGGTGCCTGGGCCCACTCGGAGGCGGGGCAATAGCACACACAAATATGGGAATCGGGCGGAATTCTAGTGTTTTGGCCGTAAAACGCAAACAAACGAGGAACGTTCATGGTGGGGTAGTGACTATGGTTCCTTAGGTCGTATTTGATGTCCCTAAAATATTTAAAGCGATCCGGGTCCAGAGGGGCCCAGCCCACTCGGAAGGAGGCACACGAAAATATGTTAATTGGGCGTAAATATTATTTTTGGCTGAAAAACGAAACAAAACGAGGAAGGGTCATGACGGGGTGGTAAGTACTGTTCTTTAGGTCGTATTTGATGGCCCGAAATTGGTTTTAGACGATCCGAGTCTGGGGGCTCAGGCCCACTCGGAAGGCGTGGGCTATAGCATACGAAAATATGGGAAACAGGCGGAATTCTAGTTTTTTGGCTTTAAAACGCAAAACACTGATGTACGGTCATGGCGGGGCAGTGACGACGGTTCTTTAGGTCGTATTTGATGGCCCGAAAATTTTTTAGCCGATCCCGGTCAGGGGGCCGGGCCCACTCGAAAGGCGTGGGCTATAGCACATGAAAATATGGGAATCGGGCAGAATTCTATTTTTTTGGCCGTAAAATGCACAAAAATGAGGAACGGTCATAGCGGGGTGGTGACTATGGTTCATTAGGTCGTATTTGATGGCTCGGAAAAATTTAAGGCGATACGGGTCCGGGGGGGCCGACCTACTCGGAAGGAAGCACACGAAAATAAGGTAATCAGGCGAAATTCTAGTATTTTGGCCGTAAAACACAAAAAAATGAGTAAAGGTCATGGCGGGGTGCTTAATATGGTTCATTAGGTCGTATTTGATGGCCCAGAAAAATATTAGGCGATCGAGGTCCGGGCCCACTCGGAAGGGGTGGGCTATAGCATACTAAAAAATGGAAATCGGGCGAAATTCTATTTTTTTTGGCTTTATAACACAAAAAATGTGTAAAGGTCATGGCGGGGCGGTGACTATGGTTCCTTAGGTCGTATTTGTTGGCCCAGAAAAATTTTAGGCGATCGGGATCCGGCAGGTCTGAACCCTCTCGGAAGGCGTGGGCACAGCACACGAAAATATGGGAATCGGGCGGAATTCGAGTTTTTTGGCCGTAAACGCAAAAACATAAGTAAAGTTTATGGCGGGGCGGTGACTATGGTTCCTTAAGTAGTATTTGGTGGCCCGAAAAAATTTTAGGCGATCGGGGTCCGGGGGCTCTGTCCACTAGGAAGGCGTGGGCTATAGCACACGAAAGTATAAGAATCGGGCGGAAAACAAGTTTTTTGGCAGTAAAACACACAAAAAATGAGGAACGGTCATAGCGGGGCGATGACTATGGTACCTTAGGTCGTATTTAATGGCCTGGAAAAATTGTAGGCGATCGGGGTCCGGGGGCTCTGTCCACTAGGAAGGCAAGGGCTATAGCACACGAAAGTATAGGAATCGGGCGGAAAACAAGTTTTTTGGCAGTAAAACACACAAAAAATGAGGAACGGTCATAGCGGGGCGATGACTATGGTACCTTAGGTCGTATTTAATGGCCTGGAAAAATTTTAGGCGATCGGGGTCCGGGGGGCCTGAGCTCACTCGGAGGCATGGGCTATAGCACACAAAAATATGGGAATCGGGCGGAATTCTATTTTTTTGAGAGTAAAACGCAAACAAACGAGGAACGGTCATGGCGAGGCGGTGACTATAGTTACTTAGGTCATATTTGATGGACTGGAAAAATTTTAGGCCATCTGGGTCCGGGGTGCCCTGCCCACTGGGAAGGCGTGGGCTATAGCACACGAAAATATGTGAATCGGGCGGAATTCTAGTTTGTTTGGCCGTAAAACGCATAAAACGAGGAACTGTCATGGTGGGGTGGTGACTATGGTTCCTTATGTCATATTCTATGGCCCGAAAAATTTTAAGGCGATCCAAGTCCGGGGGCCCGGGCCCACTCGGAAGGCTTGGGCTATAGCACACGAAAATATGGGAAAAATGTGGAATTCTAGTTTTTTGGCCGTAAAATGCAAACAAACGAGGAACGGTCATGGAAGGGCGGTGACTATGGTTTCTTAGGTCGTATTTGATGGCTTGAAAAAATTTAAGGCGATCCGGGTCTGGAGGGGCCTGGCCCACTCGGAAGGGGGCAAACGAAAATTTGCTAATCTAGCGGAATTATAGTCTTTTGGCCGTAAAATGAAACAGAATGAGGAACGGTTATCGCGGGGAGGTGACTACGGTTTTTTAGGTCGTATTTGATGGCCCAAAAATATTTTAGGCGATCCGGGTCTGGGGTACGGGCCCACTCGGAAGGCGTGGGCTATTGCACACGAAAATATGGGAATCGGGCGAAATTCTAATTTTTTGGACGTAAACGCAAAAAAACAAGGAAAATTCATGGTGGGGGAGGTGACTATGCTTTCTTAGGTCGTATTTGGTGGCCATGGAAAAATTTTAGGAGATCGGGGTACGGGGGTCATAGCGGGGCGATAACTATGGTATGTTAGGTCGTATTTAATGTCCCGAAAATATTTTAGGCGATCGGGGCCCGGGGAGCCTGGGCCCACTCGGAAGGCATGGACTATAGCACATGAAAATATGGGAATCAGGCAGAATTATATTTTTTTGGCTGTAAAACGCAAAAAAACGAGGAACGGTCATGGCGGGACGGTGACTATGGTTCCGTAGGTTGTATTTGATGGCCCAAAAAAATGTTAGGCGATCCGGGTCCGGGGGGGAGGGGGTGCCCACTGTGATGGCGTGGGTTATAGCACATGAAAATATGGGAATCAGGCGGAATTCTCATTTTTTGGCCGTAAAATGCAAAAAACGAGGAACGGTCATGGCGGGGCGGTGACTATGGTACCTTAGGTCATATTTGATGGCCCGAAAAACTTTTAGGCGATTGAGGTCTGGGAGGCCCGTGCCCTCTCGGAATGTGTGGGCTATAGCACACGAAAATATGGGAAACGGGCGAAATTCTCATTTATTGGCTGTAATATGCAACCAAATGAGGAACGGTCATGGTGGGGTGGTGACTATGGTTCCTTAGGTCCTATTTGATGGCTCGAAAAAATTTTAGGCGATCCGGATCCGGGGGGCCCGGTCCCGTTCGGAAGGCGTGGGCTATAACACACGAAAATATGGGAATTAGGCAGAATTCTAGTTTTTTGGCCGTAAAATGCAAACCAATGAGGAACGGTCATAGCGGGGTGATGACTATGGTTCTTTAGGTCCTATTTGATGGCCCGGAAAAATTTTACGCAATCCGAGTCAGGGGGGACTGGCCCACTCGGAAGGCGTGGACTAAAGTACATGAAAATATGGGAATCGGGCGGAATTCTAGTTTTTTGGCCGTAAAATGCAAAAAATGAGGAACGATCATGGCGGGGTGGTGATTATGGTTCCTTAGGTCGTATTTGATGGCCCGAAAAATTTTTAGGCGATCCGGGTCTGGGGGGCCGGGACCACTCGGAAGGCGTGGGCTATAGCACACCAAAATATAGGAATCGGGCGGAATTCTAGTTTTTTGACCGTAAAACACAAGAAAACGAGGAATGGTCATGGCGAGGCGGTGACTATGGAAACTTAGGTCGTCTTTTATGGCACGGAAAAATGTTAAGCGATCGGGGTCTGGGACCACTCGGAAGGCATTGGCTATAACACACGAAAATATGGGAATCTAGCGGAATTCTAGTTTTTTTGCCGTAAAACGCAAAATAACGATGAAAGGTCATGGCGGGGCGGTGACTATTGTTCCTTAGGTCTTATTTGATGGCCCAGAAAAAAATTTTAAGCGATCCGGGTCCGGAGGGCCCGAGCCCACTCGAAAGGCGTGGACTTATAGCGCACGAAAATATGGGAATCAGGCGGAATTCTAGTTTTTTGGCCGTAAAACGCAAAAATATCAGGAACGATCATGGCATGGCGGTGACTATGGTTTCTTAGGTCGTATTTGATGGCCTAGAAAATTTTTAGGAGATACGGGTCTGGGGGGTCGGGCCCACTCGGAAGGCATGGGCTATAGCACATGAAAATATGGGAATCGGGCGGAATTATGGTTTTTTGGCCATAAAACGCAAAAAAGTGGAACGGTCATGGTGGGGTGGTGATTATGGTTCCTTAGGGTGTATTCTATGTCCCGAAAATATTTTAGGCGATCTAGGTACGGGGGGACCGGTACCACTCGGAATGCGTGGTCTATAGCACACGAAAATATGGGAATTAGGCGGAATTCTAGTTTTTTGGCCGTAAAACGCAAAATAAAAATAAAAATGAGGAACGGTCATGGTGGAGTTGTACTTATGGTTCCTTAGGTCATATTTCATGGCCCGGAAAACTTTTAGGCGATCGGGGTCCGGGGGGCCCGGGCCCACTCGGATGGCGTGGGCTATAGCATACGAAAATATGGAAATCGGGCGGAATTCTAGTTATTTGGTTGTAAAACTCAAACAAACGAGGAATGTTCATGGCGGGGCGGTGACTATGGTTCCTTAGGTTGTATTTGATGGCCCGGAAATATTTTGGGCGATCGGGTTCCGGGGGTCCGGGCGCACTCTGAAGGCGTGGGCAATTGCACACTAAAATATGGGAATCGGGCGGAATTCTAGTTTTTTGGCAGTATAACGCAAAAGAATGTGAAAAGATTATGGGGGGGTGGTGACTATGGTTCCTTAGGTCGTATTGGATAGCCCAGAATAATTTTAGGCGATCCGGGTTAGGGGGCCCTGCCCACTGGGAAGGCGTGGGCTATTGCACACGAAAATATAGGAATCGGGCAGAATTCTAGTTTTTTGGCCGTAAAACACAAAACCAACAAGGAACGGTCATGGTGGAGGGGTAACTATGGTACCTTAGGTCGAATTTGATGGCCCGAAAAAGTTTTAGGTGTTGTGGGTCCCGTGGTTCGGGCCCACTCGGAAGGCGTGGGCTATATAGCACACGAAAATATAAGAATCAGGCGGAATTCTACTTTTTGGCCATAAAACGCAAAAACACGAGGAACTGTCCTGGCAGGGTGGCGACTATGGTTCCTTAGGTGGTATTATATGGCCTGAAATATTTTTAGGCGATCGGGGTCCGGGGGGCTCTGGCCCACTCGGAAGGCATCGGCTATAGCACACGAAAATATGAAAATCGGGCAAAATTCTAGTTATTTGGCTGTAAAACGCAAACAAACGAGGAATGGTCATGGTGGGGCGGTGAATATGGTTCCTTAGGTCGTATTTGATGGCCCGAAAAAGATTTAGGTGATCGGGGTCCGGTGGTCCGGGCCTACTCTGAAGGCGTGGATAATTGCACACTAAAATATGGGAATCGGGCGGAATTCTAGTTTTTTGGCCGTATAACGCAAATGAATGAGGAAAGATTATGGCGGAGCGATAAGTATGGTTTCTTAGATCCTATTTGATGGCCCATAAATATTTTAAGCGATTCGGGTCAGGAGGGTCTGGGCCCACTCGGAAGGCATGGGCTATAACATACGAAAATATGGAAATCGGGCGGAATTCAAGTTATTTGATTGTAAAACGCAAACAAACGAGAAATGGCCATGGCGAGGTGGTGACTATGGTTCCTTAGGTCATATTTGATGGCCCGAAAAAATTTTAGGCGATCGGGTTCCGGGGGTCCCGGCGCACTCTGAAGACATGGGCAATTGCACACTAAAATATGGGAATCGAGCAGAATTCTAGTTTTTTGGTCGTATAACGCAAAAGAATGAGAAAAGATTATGGCGGGGCAGTGACTATGGTTTCTTAAGTCGTATTGGATGGCCCGGAAAAATTTTAGGTGATCCGGGTCACGGGGGCCCTGCCCACTGGGAAGGCGTGGGCTATTGCACATGAAAATATGGGAATGGGGCAGAATTCTAGTTTTTTGGCCGTAAAACGCAAAAACAACGAGGAACCGTCATGACGGAGGGGTAACTATGGTACCTTAGGTTGAATTTAATGGCCAAATTTTTTTTAGGCGATTTGGGTCCTGGGGGTCGTGCCCACTTGGAAGGCGTGGGCTATATAGCACACGAAAATATAGGAATCAGGTGGAATTCTACTTTTTGGCCATAAAATGCAAAAACACGAGTAACGGTCCTGGAAGGGCGGCGACTATGGTTCCTTAGGTCATATTATATGGCCCAGAAAAATTTTAAGCGATCGGGGTCCGGGGGACCGGGCCCACTCGGAAGGCGTTAGCTATAACACACGAAAATATGGGAATCTAGCGGAATTCTAGTTTTTTGGCCGTAAAACGCAAAATAACGAGGAAAGGTCATGGCAGGGCGATGAATATTGTTCCTTAGGTCTTATTTGATAGCCCAGAAAAATTATAGGTGATCCTGGTCCGGAGGGCCCGGGCCCACTCGGAAGGCGTGGACCTATAGCACACGAAAATATGGGAATCGGGCGGAAATCTAGTTTTTTGGCCGTAAAACGCAAAAAATGAGGAACGATCATTGCGGGACTGTGACTATGGTTTTTTAGGTCGTATTTAATGGCCTGGAAATTTTTTATGAGATCCGGGTCTGGGGGTTCGGGCCCACTCGGAAGGCGTGGGCTATAGCACACGAAAATATGGTAATCGGGTGGAATTATGGTTTTTTGGCTGTAAAACGTGAAAAAAAGTGGAACGGTCATGGTGGGGCGGTGATTATAGTTCCTTAGGTCGTATTCTATGGCACGAAAATATTTTATATGATCTGGGGGTCCCGGTACCACTCGGAATGCGTGGTCTATAGCACACGAAAATATGGGAATCAGGCAGAATTCTAGTTTTTTGGCCGTAAAACGCAAAAAACAAATGAAGAACAGTCATGGCGGGGCGGTACCTATTGTTCCTTAGGTTGTATTTCATGGCCCGAAAACCTTTTAGGCGATCGAGGTCCGGGGGGCCCGGGTCCACTCGGAAGGCATGGGCTATAAGCCTATAACACACGAAAATATGAGAATCAGGCGGAATTCTAATATTTTGGCCGTAAAATGCAAAACAAACGAGGAATGGTGATGGCGGGGCGGTGACTATGGTTCCTTAGGTCGTATTTGATGGCCCGAAAAAATTTTAGGCGATGTGGGTCTGGTGGGTCGGGCCCACTCGAAAGGCGTGGGCAATTGCACACGAAAATATGGGAATCGGGCGGAATTCTAGTTTTTTGGCAGTATAACGCAAAAACACGAGGAACGGTCCTGGAAGGGCGGCGACAATGATTCTTTAGGTCATATTATATGGCCCGAAAAATTTTTAGGCGGCGGGGTCCGGGGGGCTCGGGACCTGGCTGAATTCTAGTTTTTTGGCCGAAAATCTTAAAAAATGAGGAATGATCATGGCGGGGCAGTGACTATGGTTCCTTAGGTTGTATTTCATGGCCCGAAAAATTTTTAGGCGATCGGGTTCCGGGGGTCTGGGCGCACTCGGAAGGCGTGGGCAATTGCACACTAAAATATGGGAATCGGGCGGAATTCTAGTTTTTTGGCTGTATAACGCCAAAGACTGAGAAAAGATTATGGCGGGGCGGTGACTATGGTTCCTTAGGTCGTATTGGATGGCTCAAAAAATTTTTAGGCGATCCGAGTCAGGGGGCCCTGCCCACTGGGAAGGCATGGGCTATTGCACACGAAAATATGGGAATCGGGCATAATTCTAGTTGTTTGGCCGTAAAATGCAAAAACAACGAGGAATGGTCAGGGCGGAGGTGTAACTATGGTACCTTAGGTTTAATTTGATGGCCCGAAAATTTTTTAGGCGATCTGGGTCCGGGGGGTCGGGCCAACACGGAAGGCGTGGACTATATAGCACACGAAAATATAGGAATCGGGCGGAATTCTACTTTTTGGCCATAAAATGCAAAAACACAAGGAACAGTCCTGGCAGGGTAGCGACTATGGTTCCTTAGGTCATATTATATGGCCCGAAAAATTTTTAGGCAACCGGGGTCCGGAGGGCTCTGGCCCACTCGGAGGCGTCGGCTATAACACACAAAAATATGAAAATCGGGCGGAATTCTAGTTATTTTGTTGTAAAATGCAAACGAAGGAAGAATGGTCATGGTGGGGTGGTGAATATGGTTCCTTAGGTCGTATTTGATGGCCCAAAAAAGTTTTAGGTAATCGGGATCCAGGGGTCCGGGCCTACTCTGAAGGCGTGGGCAATTGCACACTAAAATATGTGAATCGGGCAGAATTCTAATTTTTTGGCTGTATAACGCAAACGAATGAGGAAAGATTATGGCGGGTTAATGAGTACGGTTCCTCAGGTCCTATTTGATGGACGGAAAAATTTTAAGCGATCCGGGTCAGGAGGGCCTGGGCCCACTCGGAAGGCATGGGCTATAGCATACGAACATATGGGAATCAGGCAGAATTCTAGTTTTTTTGCCCGAAAACGCAAAAATAATAAGGAAAGGTCATGGTGGGGCGGTGACTATGGTTCCTTAGGTCATATTTGGTTGACCGAAAAAATCTTAGGCGATCGGGATCCGGGGGGCCCCTACCCTCTTGGAAGGCGTGAGCTATAGCACACAAAAATATGGGAAGCGGGCAGAATTCTCGTATTTTGTTCGTAAAACGCAAAAAATGAAGAACGGTCATGGCGGGGCTGTGACTATGGTTCCTTAGGTCATAATATTTGGCCCAAAAATATTTGAGGAGATCCGGGTCCGGGGGGCCCGGGCCCACTCGGAAAGCATGGGCTATAGCACACGAAAATATGGCAATCGAGTGGAATTATAGTTTTTTGACCGTAAACTGCAAACAAACGAGGAATGGTCATGGCGGGGCGGTAACTATGGTTCCTTAGGTCGTATTTCATGGCCCGAAAAGTTTTTAGGCGATCGGGGTCCGGGGTCCGGGGCCCGGGCCCACTCGGAAGGCGTGGGCTATAGCACACGAAAGTATGGGAATCAGGTGAAATTCTATTTTTTTGCCGTAAAACGCAAAAAAATGAGGAATGGTCATGGCAGGGCAGTGACTATGGTTCCTTAGGTCGTATGGTTCCTTAGGTCGTATTTGATGGACCGAAAAATTTTAAGGCGATCCGGATCCGGAGGGGCCCGACCCACACGGAAGGCGGCACAAGAAAATATGGTAATGGGGCGGAATTCTAGTTGTTTTGGCCGTAAAACGCAAATAAACGAGGACTGTTCATGGCGGGGCGGTGACTATGGTTCCTTAGGTCGTATTTGATGGCCTGGAAAAATTTTAGGCGATCCGGGTCCGGAGGGCCAGGGCCCACTCGGAAGGCGTGGACTAGCACACGAAAATATGGGAATTGGGCGGAATTCGAGTTTTTTTACCGTAAAACGCAAAAAACAAGGAACGGTCATGGCGGGGCTGTGTCTATGGTTCCTTAGGTCGTATTTGATGGCCCGAAAAAATTTAAGGCGATCCAGATCTGGAGGGGCCCGACCCACTCGGAAGGCGGCAAAAGAAAATATGGTAATTAGGCAGAATTCTAATTATTTTGGCCGAAAAATGCAAAAAATGAGGAAAGGTCATGGCGGGGCAGTGACTATGGTTCCTTAGGTCGTATTTGACGGCCCGAAAATTTTTTAGGCGATCGGGGTCCGGGGGGCCCTGCCCACTAGGAAGGCGTGGGCTATAGCACACGAAAATGTTGTAATCGGGCAGAATTCTAGTTTTTTGGCCGTAAAACGCACAAAAACGAGGAATAGTCATGGCGGGGCGATGACTATGGAACCTTAGGTCGTATTTGATGCACCAGAAAAATTTTAGGCAATCGGGGTCCGGGGGGCCTGGGCCCACTCGGAAGGCATGGGCTATAGCACACGAAAATATGGGAATCAGGCGGAATTTTAGCTTTTTGGCCGTAAAACGCAAACAAACGAGGAACGGTCATGGCGGGGCGATGATTATGGTTCCTTAGGTCGTATTTGATGGCCCGGAAAAATTTAGGTGATCGGGGTCCGGGGGTCTGGGCCCACTCGGAAGGCGTGGGCTATTAGCACACTAAAATATGGGAATACCCCCGGACCCACTCGGAAGGCATGGGCTATAGCACACGAAAATATGGGAATCAGGCGGAATTTTAGCTTTTTGGTCGTAAAACGCAAACAAATGAGGAACGGTCATGGCGGGGCGATGATTATGGTTCCTTAGGTCGTATTGGATGTCCCGGAAACATGTTAGGCAATCGGGGTCCGGGGGGTCCGGGCCCACTGGTAATGCGTGGGCTGTAGCACACGAAAATATGGGAATCGAGCGAATTCTAGTTTTTTGTTCGTAACCGCAAAAAATGAGGAACTTTTATGGTGGGGCGGTGACTATTGTTCCTTAGGTCGTATTTGGTGGTCCAAAAAAGTTTTAGGAGATTAGAATCTGGGGGGGCCTGCCTACTAGGAAGGTGTGGGCTACAACACATGAAAATATGGGAATCGGGCAGAATTCTAGTTTTATGGCCGTAAAACGCACAAAAACGAGGAACAGTCATGGCGGGGCGATGACTATGGTACCTTAGGTCGTATTTGTTGGCCCGAAAAATTTTTAGGCGATCGAGGTCCGGGGGGTCCAGGCCCACTCGGAAGGCGTGGGCTATAGCACATGAAAATATGCGAATCGGGCGGAATTCTAGATTTTGGGCCGTCAAACGCATAAAAACGAGGAACGGTCATGGCGGGGCAGTGACTATGGTTCCTTAGGACATATTCTATGGCCCGAAAATTTTTAAGGTGATCCGGGTCCGGGGGGCCCGGGCACACTCGGAAGGCGTGGGCTATAGCACACGAAAATATGAGAATCGGGCGGAATTTTAGTTTTTTGGCCGTAAAACGCAAACAAATGAGAACCGGTCTTGGCGGGTCGGTGACTATGGTTCCTTAGGTCATATTTGATGGCCTGAAAATTTTTTGCGATCAGGGTCCGGGGGACCGGGCCCACTCGGAAGGCGTGGGCTATTAGCACACTAAAATATGGGAATCAGGCAGAATACTTATTTTTTAACTGCATAACGTAAACAAAATGAGGAAAGGTCTTGGCGGGGCGGTGACTATGGTTCCTTAGGTCGTATTTGATGGCCCGAAAAAATATTAGGCTATCGGAGTCTGGGAAGTTCTGGGCCCTCTCGGAAGGCGTGGGTTGTAGCACACAAAAATATGGGAATCGGGCGGAATTCCAGTGTTTTCGCCGTAAATGCAAAAAAATAAGGAAAGGTCATGGCGGGCGGTGACTATGGTTCTTTAGGTTGTATTTGGTGGCCCGCAAAATTTTTAGGAGATCGGGGTCCAAGGGGCCCTACCCACTTGGAAGGCGTGGGCTATAGCACACGAAAATATGGGAATCGGGCGGAATTCTAGTTCTTTGGTCGTAAAACGCATAAAAATGAGGAACGGTCATGGCGGGGCAGTGACTATGGTTCCTTAGGTCATTTTCTATGGCCCAAAATTTTTTAAGGTGATCCGGGCCCGGGCGCACTCGGAAGGCATGGACTATAGCACACGAAAATATGAGAATCAGGCGGAATTTTAGGTTTTTGGCCATAAAACGCAAACAAATGAGAAACGGTCATGGTAGGGCGGTGACTATGGTTCCTTAGGTCGTATTTGATGGCCTGAAAATTTTTTGGCGATTGGGGTCCGGGGGTCTGGGCCCACTCGGAAGGCGTGGGCTATTAGCACACTAAAATATGGGAATCTGGCGAAATTCTTGTTTTTTGGCTGTATAACGCAAATAAAATGAGGAAAGGTCTTGGCGGGGCGGTGACTATGGTTCCTTAGGTCGTATTTCATGGCCCGGAAAAATATTAGGCAATCGGAGTCCGGGGGTTTCTGGGCCCTCTCGGAAGGCGTGGGTTGTAGCACACAAAAATATGGGAATCGGGCGGAATTCAAGTTTTTTGGCCGTAAACGCAAAAAAATGAGAAAAGGTCATGGTGGGACGGTGACTATGGTTCTTTAGGTCATATTTGGTGGCCCGCAAAAAATTTAGGAGATTGGGGACCGAGGGGCCTTGCCCCTAAGAAGGCGTGGGCTATAGCACACGAAAATATTGGAATCATGTAAAATTCTAGTTCTTTGGCTGTAAAACTCAAAAAATGATGAAAGGTCATGGCGGGGCAGTGACTATGGTTCCTTAGGTCGTATTTGGTAGCCCAGAAAATTTTTAGGCGATCGGGGTCCGGGGGGACCTGCCCACTGGGATGGCGTGGGCTATAGCACACGAAAATATGGGAATCGGGCAGAATTCTAGTTTTTTGGCCGTAAAACGCACAAAAACGAGGAACGGTCATGGAGGTGCGATGACTATGGTACCTTAGGTCATATTTGATGGCTCAGAAAAATTTTAGGCAATCGGGGTCCGGGGGCCTAGGCCCACTCGGAAGGCATGGGCTATAGCACACGGAAATATGGGAATCGGGCGGATTTTTAGTTTTTTGGTCGTAAAATAGAAACAAAAGAGGAACGGTCATAGCGGGGCAGTGACTATGGTTCCTTAGGTCGTATTGTATGGCCAGAAAAATTTTAAGGCGATCCGGGCCTGGGGGCTCGGGCCCACTCGGAAGGCGTGGGCTATAGCACACAAAAATATGGGAATCGGGCAAAAGTTTGGTTTTTTGGCCGTAAAACGCAAACAAACGAGGAACGGTTATGGACGGGCGGTGACTATTGTTCTTTAGGTCGTATTTGGTGGCCCGAAAAATTTTTAGGAGATCGGGGTCCGATGGGCCCTGCCTACTAGGAAGGCGTGGGCTATAGCACAAGAAAATATGGGAATCAAGCAGAATTCTAGTATTTTGGCCGTAAAACGCACATAAATGAGGAACGGTCATGCGAGGCGATGAATATGGTACCTTAGGTCATATTTGATGGCTCGGAAAAATTTTAGGCGATCGAGGTCCGGGGGGTCCGGGCCCACTAGGAAGGCGTTGGCTATAGCACACGAAAATATGCGAATCGGGCGAAATTCTAGTTTTTTGGACGTAAAACGCACAAAAACGATGAACCGTCATGGCAGGGCAATGACTATAGTACCTTAGGTCATATGTGATGGCCCGAAAAAATTTTAGGCGATCGAGGTCCGGGGGGTCCGGGCCCACTCGGAAGGCGTTGGCTATATCACACGAAAATATGCGAATCGGGCGAAATTCTAGATTTTTGGCCGTAAAATGCATAAAAAAGAGGAACGGTCATGGAGGGGCGGTGACTATGGTTCATTAGGTCGTATTCTATGGCCTGAAAAATTTTGAGGTTATCCGGGTCCGGGGGACGGGCCCACTCGGAAGGCGTGGGCTATATCACACTAAAATATGGGAATCAGGCGAAATTTTAATTTTTTGGCCGTAAAACGCAAACAAACGAGAATCGTTCATGGAATCACGATGATTATTGTTCCTTAGGTCTTATTTGAAGGCCCGAAAAAATTTAAGCGATCGGCGTCCTGGGGTCCGGGCCCACACATAAGGCGTGGGTTATTAGCACACTAAAATATAGGAATCAAGCAGAATTCTTATTTTTTGGCTGTATAACGCAAACAAATGAGGAAAGTTCATGGCAGGGCAGTGACTATGGTTCCTTAGGTCGTATTTGATGGCCCAGAAAAATTTTAGGTGATTGGGGTCCGAGGGGTCCGGGCCCTCTCATAAGGCGTGGGCTGTAGCATGCGAAAATATGGGAATCGAGCGAAATTCTAGTTTTTTGTTCGTAAACACAAAAAACGAGGAAAGTTTATGGTGGGGTGGTGACTATGGTTCCTTAGGTCGTATTTGGTGGCCCGGAAAAATTTTAGAAGATCGGGGTCCAAGGGGCCCTGCTTACTCGGAAGGCGTGGGATATAGCACACGAAAATATGGGAATCGGGCGGAATTCTAGTTTTTTGGCCGTAAAACTCACAAAAACGAGGAACAGTCATGGCGGGGCGATGATATGGTACCTTAGGTCGTATTTGATGGTCCGAAAAAATTTTAGGTAATCGAGGTCTGGGGGGTCCGGGCCCACTCGAAAGGCGTTGGCTATAGCACACGAAAATATGCGAATCGGGCGGAATTCTAGATTTTTTGCCGTAAAACGCATGAAAATGAGGAACGGTCATGGCGGGCAGTGACTATGGTTCCTTAGGTCATATTCTATGGCTCGACAAATTTTATAGCTATCCGGGTCTGGGAGAGCCGATCCCACTCGAATGGCATGGGCTATAGCACAATAAAATAGGGGAATCGGGCGGAATTCTAGTTTTTTGGCCGTAAAACGCAAAAAACAAGGAAATGTCATGCCGCGTTCCGAGTGGATCGGGCCCCTCCAGACCTGGATCGCCTTAAATTTTTTCAGGCCATCAAATATGACCTAAGGAACCATAATCACCGCCCCGCCATGATCGTTCCTAGTTCTTTTGCTTTTTCCGGCCCAAAAACTAGAATTCCGCCCGATTCCCATATTTTCGTGTGCCGCCTTCCGAGTAGGCTGGGCCCCTCCGAACCCGGATCGCCTTAAATTTTTCCGGGCTATCAAATACGACCTAAGGAACCATAGTCACTGTTCCACCATGACCTTTCCCCATTTTTTTGCGTTTTACGGCCAAGAAACTAGAATTCCGCCCGATTCCCATATTTTCGTGTGCTATAGCCCATGCCTTCTGAGTGGGTCCGGGCCGCCCGGACTCGGATCGCCTAAATTTTTTTCGAGCCATCAAATATGACCTCAAGAACCATAGTCACTGCCTTGCCATGACCGTTCCTCATTCTTTTGCGTTTTATGGCAAAACACATAGAATTCCGCCCGATTCCCATATTTTCGTGTGCTATAGCCCACGCCTTCCGAGTGGGCCCGGGCCCCCCGGACCCTGATCGCCTAAAATGTTTCTAGGCCATCAAATATGGCCTAAGGAACCATGACCGTTGCTCATTTTTTTGCGTTTTACGGCCAAAAAACTAGCATTCAGCCCGATTACCATATTTTCATGTGATATAGCCCACGCCTTCCCAGTGGGCAGGGCCCCCCAAACCCGGATCGCCTAAAATTTTTTCGGGCCATCAAATACGATCTAAAGAACCATAGTCACCGCCTTGCCATGACCGTTTCTCATTTTATTGTGTTTTACGGCCAAAAAACTAGAATTCCGCCTGATTCTCATATTTTCGTGTGATATAGCCCACGCCTTCCCAGTGGGCAGGGCCCCCAAACTCGGATCGCCTAAAAATTTTCCGGGCCATCAAATATGACCTAAGGAACGATAGTCACTGCCCCACCATGACCTCTCCTCGTTTTTTGCATTTTACGGCCAAAAAACTAGAATTCCTCCCGATTTCCATATTTTCGTGTGCTATATAGCCCATGCCTTCCGAGTGGGCTCGGGGCCCCCGGACCATGATCGCCTAAAATTTTTCCTGGCCATCAAATACGACATAAGGAACCACAGTCACCGCCCTACCATGACCGTTCCTCGTTGTTTTGCGATTTACGGCCAAAAAACTACAATTCCGCCCGATTCCACTATTTTTGTGTGCTACAGCCCCCTCGGACCCCGGATCGCCTACAATTTTTCAGGGCCATCTAATACGACCTAAGGAACAATAGTAACTACCCCTCCATGACCGTTCCTCGTTTTGTTTTGCATTTTCCGACCAAAAAATTAGAATTCCGCCCGATTCCCATATTTTCGTGTGCTATGCCCACGCCTTCCGAGTGGGCGCGGGCCCCCGGACCTTGATCGCCTAAAAATTTCCCGGGCAATGAAATATGATCTAAGGAACCATAGTTACCGCTCCGCCATGATAGTTCCTCATTCTTTGCATTTTACGGCCAAAAAACTAGAATTCCGCCTGATTCCCATATTTTCGTGTGCTATAGCCCATGCCTTTCGAGTGGCCCGGCCCCCCCGGACTCGAATCGCCTAAAAATTTTTCGGGAAATCTATTACGATCTAAAGAACCATAGTTACCGACTCGCCATGACCGTTCCTGGTTTTTTTTGCATTTTACGGTAAAAAAACTAGAATTCCGCACAATTCCCATATTTTCGTGTGATATAGCCCACGCCTTCCCAGTGGACAGGGCCCCCCGAACCCGGATCGCCTAAAATATTTCCGGGCCATCGAATATGACCTAAGGAACCATAGTCACTGCCCCACCATGACCTCTCCTCTTTTCTTTTTGCATTTTACGACCAAAAAACTAGAATTCCGCCTGATGCCCATATTTTCGTGTGCTATAGCCCAAGCCTTCCCAGTGGGCAGGGCCCCCCGAAGCCGGATCGCCTAAAATTTTTCCGGGCCATCAAATATGACATAAGGAACCATAGTCACTGCCCTGGCATGACTTCTCCTCTTTTTTGCGTTTTACGGCCAAAAAACTAGAATTCCGCCTGATTCCCATATTTTCGTGTGCTATAGCCCACACCTTCTGAGTGGGTATGGGCCCCCAGGAACCGGATCCCCTAAAATATTTCCGCGCCATCAAATACGACCTAAGGAAACATAATCACCGCCCCGCCATGATCGTTCCTAGTTCTTTTGCTTTTTCCGGCCAAAAAACTAGAATTCCGCCTGATTCCTATATTTTCGTGTGCCGCATTCCCAGTAGGTCGGGACCCTCCGAACCCGGATCGCCTTAAATTTTTTTGGGCCATCAAATACAACCTAAGGAACCATAGTCACCATTCCACCATGACCTTTCCCCAGTTTTTTGTGTTTTACGGCCAAGAAACTAGAATTCCGCCCGATTCCCATATTTTCGTTTGCTATAGCCCATGCCTTACGAGTGGGTCCGGGCCGCCCGGACTCGGATCGCCTAAAAATTTTTCGGGCCATCAAATATGACCTAAAGAACCATATTCACCACCTTTCCATGATCGTTCCTCATTCTTTTGCATTTTACGGCAAAACACATAGAATTCCGCCCGATTCCCATATTTTCATGTGCTATAGCCCATGCCTTCCGAGTGGGCCCGTGCTCCCCGGACCCCGATCGCCTAAAATATTTCTAGGCATCAAATACGACCTAAGGAACCGTGACCGTTCCTCATTATTTTGCGTTTTACGGCCAAAAAACTAGAATTCATGCCGATTACCATATTTTCGTGTGCCGACTTCTGAGTAGGCCGGGCCCCTCAAGACCTGGATTGCCTTAAATTTTTCCGGTCCATAAAATACAACCTAAAGAACCATAGTCACCATCTTTCCATGACCGTTCCTCATTTTTTTGCATTTTACGGCCAAAAAACTAGAATTCCGCCTGTTTCCCATATTTTCATGTGATATGACCCACGCCTTCCCATTGGACAGGGCCCCCCGAACCCGGATCGCCTTTAATTTTTCCGTGCGATCAAATACCACCTAAGGAACAATAGTAATCGTCCCTCCATGACCGTTCCTCATTTTGTTTTGCATTTTCCGGTCAAAAAATTAGAATTCCGCCCGATTCCCATATTTTCGTGTGCTATGCCCACGCCTTCCGAGTGGGCGCGGGCCCCCGAACCTTGATCGCGTTAAAATTTGCCGGGCCATGAAATACGATCTAAGGAACCATAGTTACCGCTCCGCCATGATCGTTCCTCATTCTTTGCGTTTTACGGCCAAAAAACTTGAATTCCGCCTGATTCCCATATTTTCGTGTGCCATAGCCCACGCCTTTCGAGTGGGCCTGCCCCCCAGACTCGCATTGCCTAATATATTTTCGAGAAATCAAATACGATCTAAAGAACCATAGTTACCGACTCACCATGACCGTTCCTGGTTTTTTTGTTTTTTACGGCCAAAAAACTAGAATTCCGCGCGATTCCCATATTTTCGTGTGATATAGACCACGCCTTCCCAGTGGGCAGGGTCCCCCGAACCCGGATTCGCCTAAAAATTTTCCGAGCCATCAAATATGACCTAAGGAACCATAGTCACTACCCCGCCAAGACCTCTCCTCTTTTTTTTGCATTTTACGGCCAAAAAACTAGAATTCCGCCCGATTCCCATATTCTCGTTTGCTATAGCCCACGCCTTCCCAGTGGGTAGGGCCCCCCGAACCCCGATTTCCTAAAATTTTTTCGGACCATCAAATATGACATATGGAACCATAGTCACTGCCCCGCACGACTTCTCCTCTTTTTTTCATTTTACGGCCAAAAAAACTAGAATTACGCCTCATTCCCATATTTTCGTGTGCTATAGCCCACACCTTCTGAGTGGGTATGGGCCCCAGGAACCGGATCCCCTAAAATTTTTCCACGCCGTCAAATACAACCTAAGGAAACATAGTCACCGCCCCGCCATGATCGTTCCTAGTTCTTTTGCTTTTTCCGGCCAAAAAACTAGAATTCCGCCTAATTCCCATACTTTCGTATGCCGCCTTCCGAGTAGGTCGGGCCCCTCCGAACCCGGATCGCCTTAAATTTTTCCGGGCCATCAAATACAACCTAAGGAACCATAGTCACCATTCCACCATGACCTTTCCCCGTTTTTTTGCGTTTTACGGCCAAGAAACTAGAATTCCGCCCGATTCCCATATTTTCGTGTGCTATAGCCCATGCCTTCCGAGTGGGTCTGGGCCGCCCGGACTCGGATCGCCTAAAATTTTTTCGGGCCATCAAATATGACCTAAAGAACCATAGTCACTACCTGGCCATGACCGTTCCTCATTCTTTTGCGTTTTACGGCAAAACACATAGAATTCCGCCCGATTCCCATATTTTCATGTGCTATAGCCGACGCCTTCCGAGTGGGTCCGGGCCCCCTAGATCCCGATCGCCTAAAATGTTTCTAGGCTATCAAATAATACCTAAGGAACCATGACCGTTCCTCATTTTTTTGCATTTTACAGGCAAAAAACTAGAATTCAACCCGATTACCATATTTTCGTGTGCCCACCTTCTGAGTCGGCCGGCCCCCTCAAGATCCGGATTGCCTTAAATTTTTCAAGGCCATAAAATAAAACCTAAAAAATCATAATCACCGTCTTGCCATGACCCTTCCTCATTTTTTTGCATTTTAGGGACAAAAAACTAGAATTCTACCTGATTCCCATATTTTCTTGTGATATAGCCCACGCCTTCCCAGTGGGCAGGCCACCCCGAACCCGGATCGCCTAAAAGTTTTTCGGGCCATCCAATATCACCTACGGAATGATAGTCACTGCCCCGCCTTGACCTCTCCTCGTTGTTTTGCGTTTTACGGCCAAAAAACTAGAATTCCGCCCGATTCCCATATTTTCGTGTGCTATAGCCCACGCCTTCCGAGTGGGCCCGGGGCCCCCGGACCATGATCTCCTAAAATATTTTCGGGCCATCAAATACGACATAAGGAACCACAGTCACTGCCCCGCCATGACCGTTCCTCGTTGTTTTGCGTTTTACGGCCAAAAAACTACAATTCCGCCCGATTCCACTATTTTCGTGTGCTATAGCTTTCTCCTTCTGAGTGGCACGGGCCCCCCGGAACCGAATTTTCTACAATTTTTCCGGGGCATCAAATACAACCTAAGGAACAATAGTGACCGCCCCGCCATGACCGTTAGTCGTTTTGTTTTGCGTTTTCCGGCCAAAAAACTAGAATTCCGCTCGATTCCCATATTTTCGTGTGCTATGCCCATGCCTTCCGAGTGGGCGCAGGCCCCCGGACCCCAATCGCCTAAAAATTTGCCGGGCCATGAAATACGATCTAAGGAACCATAGTTACCGCTCTGCCATGATCGTTCCTCATTCTTTGCGTTTTATGGCCAAAGAACTTGAATTCCGCCAGATTCCCATATTTTCGTGTGCTATAGCCCACGCCTTTTGAGTGGGCTGGCCCCCCCAGACTCGGATCGCCTAAAATATTTTCGGAAAATCAAATACAATCTAAAGAACCATAGTCACCGCCTCTCCATGACCGTTCCTATTTGTTTTGCATTTTACGGCCAAAAAACTAGAATTCCGCGCGATTCCCATATTTTCGTATGATATAGCCCACGCCTTCCCAGTGGGCAGGGCCCCCGAACCCGGATCTCATAAAAATTTTCCGGGCCATCAAATATGACCTAAGGAACATAGTCACTGCCCCACCATGACCTCTCCTCTTTTTTTGCATTTTACAGCGAAAAAACTAGAATTCCGCCCGATTCCTATATTTTCGTGTGCTATAGCCCACGCCTTCCGAGTGGTCCCGGGACCACCGGACCTCGATCGCCTAAAATTTTCCAGGCCATCAAATACGACATAAGGAACCGTAGTCACCGCCCCGCCATGATCGTATCTCGTTGTTTTGCGTTTTACGGCCAAAAAACTAGAATTCAGCCCAATTACTATATTTTCATGTGGCGCGTTCCGAGTGGGTCGGGCCCCTCTAGACCTGGATCGCCTTAAATTTTTTGGGCCATAAAATACGACATAAGGAACCATAGTCAACGCCCCTCCATGACCGTTCCTTGTTTTTTTTGCTTTTTCCGGCCAAAATACTTAGAATTCTGCCAGATTCGCATATTTTTGTGTGTTATAGCCCACGCCTTCCGAGTGGGCACAGGCCCCCAGGAACCAGATCCCCTAAAACTTTTACGCGCCATCAAATATGACCTAAGGAACCATAGTCACCACCCCGCCATGATCGTTCCTAGTTCTTTTGCTTTTTTCGGCCAAAAAACTAGAATTCCGCCCGATTCCCATATTTTTGTGTGCCGCCTTCCGAGTAGGCCGGGCGCATCCGAACCCGGATCGCCTTAAATTTTTCTGGGCAATCAAATACAACCTAAGGAACCATAGTCACCATTCCACCATGACCTTTCCCCGTTTGTTTTGCGTTTTACGGCCAAGAAACTAGAATTCTGCCCGATTCCCATATTTTCGTGTGCTATACCCCATGCCTTCCGAGTGGGTCCGAGCCGCCCGGACTCGGATCGCCTAAAATATTTTTGGGCCATCAAATATGAACTAAAAATCATAGTCACTGCCTTGCCATGACCATTCCTCATTCTTTTGCGTTTTACGGCAAAACATATAGAATTTCGCCCGATTCCCATATTTTCATGTGCTATAGCCCATGCCTTCCGAGTGGGCCCAGGCCCCCAGAACCCCGATCGCCTAAAATGTTTCTAGGCCATCAAATACGACCTAAGGGACCATGACCGTTCCTCATTTTTTTGCGTTTTACGGCAAAAAACTAGAATTTAGCCCGATTACCATCTTTTCGTGTGCCGCCTTCTGAGTGGGCCCGGTCCCTCAAGACCTGGATTGCCTTAAATTTTTTTGTGCCATAAAATACAACCTAAAGAACCATAGTCACCATCTTGCCATGACCGTTCCTCGTTTTTTTTGCGTTTTACGGTCAAAAAACTAGAATTCCACCCGATTCACATATTTTCGTGTGATATAGCCCAAGCCTTCCCAGTGGGCTGGCCCCCCCGAACTCGGTTCGCCTAAAAATTTTTCGGGCCATCAAATATGACCTAAGGAACGATAGTCACTGCCTCGCCATGACCTCTCCTCGTGTTTTTGCGTTTTACGGCCAAAAAACTAGAATTCCTCTCGATTCCCATATTTTCGTGTGCTATAGCCCACGCCTTCCGAGTGGGCTCGGGGCCCCCGGACCATGATCGCCTAAAATTTTTCCGGGCCATCAAATACGACATAAGTAACCACAGTCACCGCCCTTCCACGACCGTTCCTCGTTGTTTTGCATGTTACGGCCAAAAAACTACAATTCCGCCCGATTCCACTATTTTCGTGTGCTATAGCCCACGCCTTCTGAGTGGGCATGGGCCCCCCCAGAACCGGATCGCCTACAATTTTTCAGGGCGATCAAATACGACCTAAGGAACAATAGTAACTGCCCCAACATGACCGTTCCTCGTTATGTTTTGCGTTTTCCGACCAAAAAATTAGAATTCCGCCCGATTCCCATATTTTCGTGTGTTATGCCCACGCCTTCCGAGTGGTCGCGGGCCCCCGGACCTTGATCGCCTAAAAATTTGCCGGGCCATGAAATATGATCTGAGGAACCATAGTTACCGCTCCGCCATGATCGTTCCTCATTCTTTGCATTTTATGGCCAAAAAACTTGAATTCTGCCTGATTGCCATATTTTCGTGTGCTATATAGCCCACGCCTTTCGAGTGGGCCGACCCCCCGGACTTGAATGGCCTAAAAAGTTTTCAAGAAAACAATTACGATCTAAAGAACCATAGTTTCCTACTCGCCATGACCGTTCCTTGTTTTTTTGTGTTTTACGGCCAAAAAAACTAGAATTTCATGCGATTCCCATATTATCGTGAGATATAGCCCACGCCTTCCCAGTGGGCAGGGCCCCCCGAACCCGGATCGTCTAAAATTTTTTTGGGCCATCAAATATGACCTAAGGAACCATAGTCACTGCCCCACCAGGACCTCTCCTCTCTTTTTTTGCGTTTTACGGCCAAAAAACTAGAATTCCGCCCGATTCCCATATTTTCGTGTGCTATAGTCCACACCTTCTGAGTGGGTATGGGCCCCCAGGAACCGGATCCCCTAAAATTTTTCTGTGCCATCAAATACGACCTAAGGAAACATAGTCACCACCCCTCCATGATCGTTCCTAGTTCTTTCGCTTTTTCCGGCCAAAAAACTAGAATTCCGCCTGATTCCCATATTTTCGTGTGCCGCATTCCGAGTAGGTCGGGCCCCTCCGAACCCGGATCACCTTAAATTTTTTCGGGCCATCAAATACTACCTAAGGAACCATAGTCACCATTCCACCATGACCTTTCCCTGTTTTATTGCGTTTTACGGCCAAGAAACTAGAATTCCACCCGATTCCCATATTTTCGTGTGCTATAGCCCATGCCTTATGAGTGGGTCCGGGCCGCCCGGATTCGGATCGCCTAAATTTTTTTCGGGCCATCTAATATGACCTAAAGAACCATAGTCACCGCCTTTCCATGACCGTTCCTCATTCTTTTGCCTTTTACGGCAAAACACATAGAATTCCGCCCGATTCCCATATTTTCAAGTGCTATAGCCAACGCCTTCCGAGTGGGCCCGGGCCCCATGGACACCGATCGCCTAAAATGTTTCTAGGCCATCAAATACGACCTAAGGAACCATGACCGTTCCTCATTTGTTTGGGTTTTACGGCCAAAAAACTAGAATTCAGCCTGATTCCCATATTTTCATGTGATATATCCCATGCCTTCCCAGTGGGAAGGGCCCCCCGAACCCGGATCGCCTAAAAAAATTTTGGGCCATCAAATACAATATAAATAACCATAGTCACCACCTCGCCATGATCGTTTCTCATTTTTTTGCGTTTTACGGTCATAAAACTAGATTTCCACCCGATTCCCATATTTCGTGTGATATAGCCCACGCCTTCCGAGTGGGCAGGGCCCCCCGAACCCGGATCACCTAAAATTTTTCCGGGCCATCATATATGACCTAAGGAACGATAGTCACTGCCCCTCCATGACCTCTCCTCGTTTTTTTGTGTTTTACGGCCAAAAAACTAGAATTTCGCCGGATTCCCATATTTTCGTGTGCTATAGCCCACGCCTTCCGAGTTGTCTCGGGGACCCCGGACCATGATCGCGTAAAAAAACTTTCCTGGCCATCAAATAGGACATAAGGAACCACAGTCACTGCCCTGCCATGACCGTTCCACGTTGTTTCGCATTTTACGGCCAAAAAACTACAATTCCGCCTGATTCCACTATTTTCGTGTGCTATAGCCCACGCCTTCTGAGTGAGCACGGGCCCCCCAGAACCGGATCGCCTATAATTTTTCTGAGCCATCAAATACGACCTAAGGAACAATAGTAACCGCCCCACCATGACCGTTCATCGTTTTATTTTGCGCTTTCTGGCCAAAAAACTAGAATTCCGCCCGATTCCCATATTTTCGTGTGCTATGCCCACGCCTTCCGAGTGGGCGAAGGCCCCTGGATCCCCATCGCCTAAAAATTTGCCGGGCAATGAAATACGATCTAAGGAACCATAGTTACTGCTCCGCCATGATCGTTCCTCATTCTTTGCGTTTTACGGCCAAAAAACTTGAATTCCGCCTGATTCCCATATTTTCGTGTGCTATAGCCCACACCTTTCGAGTGGGCCGGCCCCCCCGGACTCGGATCGCCTAAAAATTTTTTAGGCAATCAAATACGATCTAAAGAACCATAGTCACTGCCTCGCCATGACCGTTCCTATTTTTTGTTTTGCGTTTTACGGCCAATAAACTAGAATTCCGCGTGATTCTCATATTTTCGTGTGATATAGCTAACGCCTTCCCAGTGGGCAAGGCCCCCCGTACCCGGATCGCCTAAAATTTTTTCGGGCCATCAAATATGACCTTAGGAACCATATTCACTGCCCCGCCATGACCTCTACTCTTTTTTTGCGTTTTACGGCCAAAAAACTAGAATTCCCCCCGTTTCCCATATTTTCGTGTGCTATATAGCCCACGCCTTCCGAGTGGGCCTGGGGCCCCCAGACCCCGATCGCCTAAAATTTTTTGGGCCATCAAATACGACATAAGGAACCATAGTCACCGCCCCTCCATGACCGTTCCTCATTCTTTTTGATTTTTCCGACCAAAAAACTAGAATTCCGCCCGATTACCATATTTTCGTGTGTTATAGCCCACGCCTTCTGAGTGGGCACGGGCCCCCACGAACCGGATCCCCTAAAATTTTTCCGTGCCATCAAATACGATCTAAGGAACCATAGTCATCGCCCCACCATCATCGTTCCTAGTTCTTTTGCATTTTCCGGCCAAAAAACTAGAATTTCACCCGATTCCCATATTTTCGTGTGCCGCCTTCCGAGTAGGCCGGGCCCCTCCGAACCCTGATCGCCTTAAATTTTTTTGGTCCATCAAATACGACCTAAGAAACCATAATCACCTTTCCACCATGACCTTTCCTCGTTTGTTTGCGTTTTACGGCCAAGAAACTAGAATTCCGCCCGATTCCCATATTTTCATGTGCTATAGCCCATGCCTTCCGAGTGGGTCCGGGCCGCCCGGACTCGGATCGCCTAAAATATTTTCGGGCCATCAGATATGACCTAAAAAACCATAGTCACCACCTTTCCATGACTGTTCCTCATTCTTTTGCATTTTACCGCAAAACACATAGAATTCCGCCCGATTCTCATATTTTCGTGTGCTATAGCCCACGCCTTCCGAGTGGGCCCGGGGCCCCCGGACCCTGATCGCCTAAAATATTTCTAGGCCATCAAATACGACCTAAGTAACCATGACCGTTCCTCAATTTTTTGCATTTTACGGCCAACAAACTATAATTCAACCCGATTACCATATTTTTGTGTGCCGCCTTCTGAGTGGGCCGGGCCCCTCAAGACCCGGATTGCCTTAAATATTTCTGGGCAATAAAATAAAACCTAAAGAACCATAGTCACCATCTTGCCATGACCGTTCCTCATTTTTTTGCGTTTTACGGCCAAAAAACTAGAATTCCGCCTGATTCCCATATTTTCATGTGATATAGCCCACGCCTTCCTAGTGGGCAGTGCCCCCTGAACCCGTATAGCCTAAAAAAATTTCGGGCCATCAAATATGGCCCACTCAACCCGGATCACCTAAAATTTTTTCGGGCCATCAAATACGCCCCACTCAACCCGGATCGCCTAAAATTTTTTTGGGCCATCAAATACGATCTAAAGAACCATATTGACTGCCTCGCCATGACCGTTTCTCAATTTTTTCGCTTTACGGCCAAAAAACAAGAATTCTGCCCGATTCCCATATTTTCGTGTGATATAGCCCACGCCTTCCCAGTGGGCAGGGGCCCCGAACCCGTATCGCCTAAAATTTTTCCGGGCCATCAAATATGACCTAAGGAACGATACTCACTGCCCCACCATGACCTCTCCTCATTTTTTTGTGTTTTATGGCCAAAAATCTAGAATTTTGCCCGATTCCCATATTTTCGTGTGCTGTAGCCCTCGCCTTCCGAGTGGGCTCGGGGCCCCCGGACCATGATCGCCTAAAATTTTTCTGGGCCATCAAATACGACATAAGGAACCACAGTCACCGCCCCGCCATGACCGTTCCTCGTTGTTTTGCGTTTTATGGCCAAAAAACTAGAATTCAGCCCGATTACCATATTTTCGTGTGCTGCGTTCCGAATGGGTCGGGCCGCTCCAGACCTGGTTCACCTAAAAAAAATTTGGGCCATCAAATATGATATAAGGATCCATAGTCATTGCCCCTCCATGACCGTTCCTCGTTGTTTTTGCGTTTTACGGCCAAGAAATTAGAATTCCGCCCGATTCCCATATTTTCGTGTTCTATAGCCCACGCCTTCTGAGTGAGTAAGAGCCGGCCGAACCCGAATAGAATAAAAATTTTCCGGGCCATCAAATACGACCTAAGGAACCATAGTCACTGCACCGCCATGACCTCTCCTCGTTGTTTTGCGTTATACGGCCAAAAAACTAGAATTCCGCCTAATTCCTATATTTTCGTGTGCTATAGCCCACGCCTTCCGAGTGGGCACGGGCCCCCCAGTACCGGATCGCCTACAATTTTTTCGGGCCATCAAATACGACCTAAGGAACAATAGTCATTGCCCCGCCATGGCCGTTCCTCATTTTGTTTTGCGTTTTGCGGCCATAAAACTAGAATTCCGCCCGATTCCCATATTTTCGTGTGCTATGCCCACGCCATCCTAGTGGGCGCGGGCCCACGGACCACGATCGTCTAAGAATTTTCCGAGCCATGAAATACGATCTAAGGAACAATAGTTACTTCTCTGCCATGATCGATCTTTATTTTTTGCGTTTTACGGCCAAAAAACTTGAATTCATCCTGATTCCCATATTTTCGTGTGCTATAGCCCACGCCTTTCGAGTGGGTCGGCCCCCCCGGACTCGGATCGATTAAAAAATTTTCGGGCCATCAAATATGATCTAAAGAACCATATTCACCGCCTCGCCATGACCGTCCCTGGTTTTATTGCGTTCCCACATTTTCGTGTGATATAGCCCACGCCTTCCCAGTGGGCAGGGCTCCCCGAACCCGGATCACCTAAAAAATTTTCGGACCATCAAATATGACCTAAGGAACCATAGTCACTGCCCCGCCATGACCACTCCTCTTTTTTTGTGTTTTACGGCCAAAAAACTAGAAATTTGCCCGCTTACCATATTTTCGTGTGCCGCGTTCCGAGTGGGTCGGGGCCCTCCAGACCTGGATCGCCTTAAAATTTTTCGGGCCATCAAATACGACATAAGTAACCATAGTCACCTCTCCTCCATGACCGTTCCTTGTTCTTTTTTGCATTTTACGGCCAAGAAACTAGAATTCCGCACGATTCCCATATTTTTGTGTGCTCCATGCCTTTTGAGTGGGCCCGGGCCGCCGGACCCAAATAGCCTAAAATTTTTATGGGCCATCAAATACGACATAAGGAACCATAGCCACCGCCCCACCATGACTGTTCCTCGTTGTTTTGCGTTTTACGGCCAAAAAACTAGAATTCCGCCTGATTCCCATATTTTCGTGTGCTATAGCTCACGCCTTCCGAGTGGCCACGGGCCCCCAGGATTCGGATCCCCTAAAATTTTTTCGTGCCATCAAATATGAACTAAGGAACCATAGTCACTGCCCCGCCATAAACGTTCCTAGTTCTTTTGCTTTTTCCGGCAAAAAAACTATAATTCCGCCCGATTCCTATATTTTCGGGTGCTATGCCCACACATTCCGAGTGGGTACAGGTCCCCGAACCCCGATCGCCTAAAAATTTTTCGGGCCATGAAATACGATCTAAGGAACCATAGTTACAGCTCTGCCTTGATCGTTCCTCATTTTTTGCGTTTTACGGCCAAAAAACAAAAATTTCGCCCGATTCCCATATTTTCATGTGCTATAGTACACGCCTTCCGAGTGGGCCGGCCCCCCGGACTCGGATCGCCTAAAAATTTTTCGAGCCATCAAATACGACCTAAAGAACCATAGTCACCACCTCGTCATGACCGTTCCTCATTTATTTGCATTTTATGGCCAAAAATATGTAGAATTCCGCCTGATGCCCATATTTTCGTGTGCTATAGCACACGCCTTCCGTGTGGGCCCGGGCCTCCCTGACCCCGATTGCCTTAAATTTTTCCGGGCCAACGAATACGACCTAAGGAACCATAGTCACTGCCCCGCCTTGACCGTTCTTTTTGTTTTGCATTTTACGGCCAAGAAACTAGAATTCCGCCCGATTCCCATATTTTTGTGTGCTATATCCCATGCCTTCCGAGTGGGCCCGGGCCGCCCAGACTCGAATCGCCTAAAAATTTTCAGGCAATCAAATATAACCTAAAGAACCATAGTCACTGCCTTGCCATGACCATTCCTCATTTGTTTGCGTTTTACGGCCAAAAACCCAGAATTCCGCCCGATTCCCATATTTTCGTGTGCTTCCAAGTGGGCCCAGGCACCTCGGACCCCGATTGCCTAAAATTTTTCCGGACTATCAAATATGACCGAAGTAACCATATTCACTGCCCCAACCTGAGCGTTCCTCATTTTTTTGTGTTTTACGGCCAAAAAACTATAATTCAGCCCGATTAACATATTTTTGTGTGCCGCCTTCCGAGTGGGTGGGGCCCCTCCAGACCCGGATCGCCTTAAATTTTTTCGGGCCAACAAATACGACCTAAGTAACCATAGTCACCGTCCCTCGATGACCGTTCCTCGTTATTTTGCGTTTTATGGCCAAGAAACTAGAATTCCTCCCGATTCCCATATTTTCGTGTGCTATAGTCCAAGCCTTCTGAATGGGCCCGGGCCCCCCGGAACCGGATCGACTATAATTTTTTAGGGCCATCAAATATGACCTAAGGAACAATAGTCACCGCCTTGCCATGATTGTTCCTCATTTTTTTGCGTTTTCCGGCCAAAAAACTAGAATTCCGCCAAATTCTCATATTTTCGTGTGCTATGCCCACGCCTCTGAGTGGGCGCGGGCCCCGGACCCCGATCGCCTAAAAATTTTCCGAGCCATGAAATACGATCTAAGGAACCATAGTTACCTCTTCCCCATGATCGTTCCTCTTTTTTGCGTTTTACGGCCAGAAAACTAAAATTCCGCCCGATTCCTATATTTTCGGGTGCTATGCCCACACCTTCTGAGTGGGCGCAGGTTCCCGGACCCCGATCGCCTAAAAATTTTACGGGCCATGAAATACGATCTAAGGAACCATAGTTACAGCTCCGCCATGATCGTTCCTCATTTTTTGCATTTTACGGCCAAAAAACTCAAATTCCGCCCGATTCCCATATTTTCGTGTGCTATAGCACACGCCTTCCGAGTGGGCCAGCACCCCCGGACTCGGATCGCCTAAAATTTTTTTGGGCCTTCAAATACGACCTAAAGAACCATAGTCACCACCGCGTCATGACCATTCCTCATTTATTTGCATTTTATGGCCAAAAATATGTAGAATTCCGCCCGATGCCCATATTTTCATGTGCTATAGCACACGCCTTCCGTGTGGGCCCGGGCCTCCCTGACCCCGATTGCCTTAAATATTTCCAGGCCACCAAATACGACCTAAGGAACCATAGTCACCGCCCCGCCTTGACCGTTCCTTTTGTTTTGCGTTTTACGGCCAAGAAACTAGAATTCCGCCTGATTCTCATATATTCATGTGCTATAGCCCATGCCTTCCGGGTGGGTCTGGGCCGCCCTGACTTGAATCGCCTAAAAAATTTTCGGGCAATCAAATATAACCTAAAGAACCATAGTCACCGCCTTTGCATGACCATTCCTCATTTGTTTGCGTTTTACGGCCAAAAAACTAGAATTCCGCCCGATTCCCATATTTTCCTGTGCTTCCGAGTGGGCCCGGGCACCTCGGACCCCGATCGCCTAAAATTTTTATGGACCATCAAATACGACCTAAGGAACCATAGTCACCGCCCCAACATGACCGTTCCTCATTTTTTTGTGTTTTACGGCCAAAAAAATAGAATTCAGCCCGATTACCATATTTTTGTGTGCCGCCTTCCGAGTGGGTGGGGCCCCTCCAGACCCGGATCGCCTTAAATTTTTTCGGGCTAACAAATACGACCTATGTAACCATAGTCACCGTCCCTCCATGACTGTTCCTCGTTGTTTTGCGTTTTACGGCCAAGAAACTAGAATTTCGCCCGATTTTCATATTTTCGTGTGCTATAGCCCAAGCCTTCTGAATGGGCCTGGGCCCCCCGGAACCGGATCGCCTACAATTTTTTAGGGCCATCAAATACGACCTAAGGAACAATAGTCACCACCTCGCCATGACCGTTCCTTGTTTTTTTGCGTTTTCCGGCGAAAAAACTAGAATTCTGCCAAATTCTCATATTTTCGTGTGCTATGCCCACGCCACTGAGTGGGCGCGGGCCCCGGACCCCGATTGCCTAAAAATTTTCCGGGCCATGAAATACGATCTAAGGAACCATAGTCACCACTTCCCCATTATCGTTCCTCGGTTTTTGCATTTTACTGCCAAAAAACTAAAATTCCACCCGATTCCCATATTTTCGTGTGCTATAGTCCATGCCTTCTGAGTGGGCCGGCCCCTCCGGACTCGGATCGCCTAAATTTTTTTCGGTCCATCAAATACGACCTAAAGAACCATAGTCACCGCCTTGCCATGACCGTTCATGGTTTTTTTGCGTTTTACGGCCAAAAAACTAGAATTCCGCCCGATTCTGATATTTTCGTGATATATGGCCCACGCCTTCCCATTGGGCAGGGTCCCCGGACTGCGATCGCCTAAGGAACCATAATCACGGCCCCGCCATGACCTCACCTCATTGTTTTGCGTTATACGGACAAAAAACTAGAATTCCGCCCGATTCCCATATTTTCGTATAGCCCACGCCTTCTGAGTGGGCCCGGGCCCCCGGACTGCGATCGCCTAAAATTTTTACGGGCTATAAAATAATACCTAAGGAACCATAGTCCCCACTCCGCCATGACCGTTCCTTATCGTTTTGCGTTTTTACGACCAAGAAACTAGAATTCCGACCGATTCCCATATTTTCGTGTGATATATCCCACGCCTTCCCATTGGGCAAGGCCCCCCGCACCCGTATCGCCTAAAATTTTCCCGAGCCATCAAATACCACCTAAGGAACCATAGTCACTACACCTCCATGACCTCTCCTCATTTTTTTTGCTTTTTACGGCCATAAAACAAGAATTCCGCCTGATTCCCATATTTTCGTGTGCTATTGCCCACGCCTTCCGAGTGGGCCCGGGCCCCATAACCCCGATCGCCTTAAATTTTTCTAGGCCATCACATATGACCTAAGGAACCATATCACCGCTCCGCCATGACCGTTCCACATTTTTTTCCATTTTACGGCCAAGAAACTAGAATTCCGCCTTCCGAGTGGGTCCAGGCCGCCCGGACTCGGATCGCCTAAAATTTTTCCGGACCATCAAATATGACCTAAAGAACCATAGTCACCGCCTTGCCATGACCATTCCTCATTGTTTTGCATTTTACGGCCAAAAAACTATAATTTTGCCCGATTCCCATATTTTCGTGTGCTATAGCCCATGCTTTCCGAGTGGGCCCGGGCCCCTCAGACCCCGATCGCCTAAAAATTTTCCGGTCCATCAAATACGACCTAAGGAACCATAGTCACCGCCCCTCCATGTCCGTTCCTCATTTTTTTGCATTTTACGGCCAAAAAACTAGAATTCAGCCCGATTACCATATTTTCGTGTGCCGCCTTCTGAGTGGGGTCGGGCCCCTCAAGACCCGGATCGCCTTAAATTTTTTTGGGCCATCAAATATGACCTAAGGAACCATTGCCACCGCCCCGCCATGACCGTTCCTCGTTGTTTTGCATTTTTCGGCCAAAAAACTAGAATTCCGCCTGATTCCCATATTTTCGTGTGCTATGCCCACGCCGCTCCACCATGATCGTTCCTCATCTTCTGCATATTACGGCGAAAAAAATTAAAATTCCGCCCGATTCCCATATTTGCATGTGCTATAGCCCACATCTTTCGAGTGGGCCTGGCCCCCCAGACTAGGATCACCTAAAGTTTTTTTGGGCCAGAAAATAAGACCTAAAGAACCATAGTCACCTCCTCGCCATGACCGTTCCTCGTTTTTTTGCGTTTTACGGCCAAAAAACTAGAATTCTGCCTGATTATCATATTATCGTGTGCTATAGCCCATGCCTTCCGAGTGGGCAGGGCCCTCCCGACCCGGATCGCCTAAAAGTTTTCCAGACCATGAAATACGACCTAAGGAACCATAGTCATCGCCCCGCCATGAGCGTTCCTCGTTGTTTTGCGTCTTACGGCCAAGAAACTAGAATTCCGCCCGATTCCCATATTTTCGTGTGCTATAGCCCATGCCTTCCGAGTGGATCCGGGCCGCCCGAACTCGGATTGCCTAAATTTTTTTCAGGCCATCAAATATGATCTAAAGAACCGTAGTCACCGCCTTGCTATGACCATTCCTCATTGTTTTGCGTTTTACGGCCAAAAAATTAGAATTCCGCCTGATTCCCATTTTTCGTGTGCTATAGACCACGCCTTCCGAGTGGGCCCGGGCCCCTCGGATCCCTATCGCCTAAAATTTTTTCAGGCCATCAAATACGACTTAAAGAACCATAGTCACCGCCCCACCAAGACCTTTCCTCATTTGTTTGCATTTTATGACCAAAAAACTAGAATTCAGCCTGATTACCATATTTTCGTGTGCCGCCTTCCGAGTTGGCCGGGCCCCTCCAGACCTGGATTGCCTTAAATATTTCTAGACCCGCCATGATTGTTCCTCATTTTTTTGTGTTTTACGGCCAAGAAACTAGAATTCTGACCGATTCCCATATTTTCGTGTGCTATATCCCACGCACTCTGAATGGGCCCGGGCCGCCCAGACCCGAATAGCCTTAAATTTTTCTGGGCCATCAAATACGACCTAAGGAACCATAGCCACTTCCCCTCCATGACCGTTCCTCATTTTTTGCTTTTACGGCCAAAAAACTATAATTCCGCCCGATCCCCATATTTTCGGGTACTATTGCCCACGCCTTCCGAGTGGGCAAGGGCCCTCCGGAACCGGATCGCCTACAATTTTTCTGGGCTATCAAATATGACCTAAGGAACAATAGTCACCACCCCTCCATGACCGTTCCTCATTTTTTTGCGTTTTCCAACAAAAAACTAGAATTGCGCCTGATTTCCATATTTTCGTGTGATATATCATACGCCTTCTGAGTGAGCCCGGGCCGCCCGAACCCGAATAGCCATAAATTTTTATGGGCCATCAAATATGACTTAAAGAACCATAGCCACCGCCCGCCATGACCTTTCCTCGTTGTTTTACCTTTTACGGCCAAAAAAATAGAATTTCGCCCGATTCCCATATTTTCATGTGCTATAGCCCACGCCTTTCTAGTGGGCACAGGCCCCCCGGAACCGGATCGCCTACAATTTTTCAGGGCGATCAAATACGACCTAAGGAACTATAGACACCGCCCCGCCATAACCGTTCCTCTTGTTTTGCGTATTACGGACAAAAAACTAGAATTTCTCCCAATTCCCATATTTTCGTATGCTATAGCCCATGCCTTTCGAGTGGGCCGGCCCCCCCAGACTCTTATCGCCTAAAATTTTTTCGGGCCATCAAATACGACCTAAAGAACCATAGTTACTGCCTCACCATGACCGTTCCTCGTTTGTTTTGCGTTTTATGGCCAAACAACAAGAATTCCGCATGATTCTCATATGTTCGTGTGCTATAGCCCACGCCTTCCGAGGGGGCAGGTCCATCCGGACCCGGATCGCCTAAAAGTTTTCCAGTCCATGAAATACGACCTGAGGAACAATAGTCACCGCCTCGCCATGACCGTTCCTCTTTGTTTATGCGTTTTACGGCCAAAAAAATAGAATTCCGCCTGATTCCCATATTTTTGTGTGCTATAGCCCACGCCTTCCGAGTAGGCCCGGGCCCCCTGACCCCAATCGCCTAAACTTTTTCTGGGCCATCAAATTCAACCTAAAAAACCATAATCACCGCCCCGCCATGACCGTTCCTCATTGTTTTGCAGGTTACAACCAAGAAACTAGAATTACGCCTGATTCCTATATTTTCGTGTGTTTATAGCCCATGCCTTCCGAGTGGGTCGGGCCCCCTGGACTCTGATCCCCATAATTTTTTTTGGGCCATCAAATTCAACCGCAAAAACCATATTCACTGCCTCTCCATGACCGTTCCTCGTATTTTTGTATTTTACGGCCAAAAAACTAGAAATCCGCCCGATTCCCATATTTTCGTGTGCTATAGCCCAAGCCTTTCGAGTGGGCCGGGCCCCCCAGACTCGGATCGCCTAAAATCATTTTGGGCCATAAAATACAACTTAAAGAACCATCGTCACCACCTTGCCATGACCGTTCTTCATTTTTTTGCGTTTTACAGCCAAAAAACTAGAATTCCGCCCGATTCCCATATTTTTGTGTGCTATAGCCCACGCCTTCCGAGTGGGTTAGGCCCCCCGGACTCGGATGGACTAAAACTTTTTCGGGCCATCAAATACGACCTAAAGAACCATAGTCACCACCTCGTCATTACCGTTCCTCATGTTTTTGCATTTTACGGACAAAAAACTAGAATTCAATCTGATTACCATTTTTTCGTGTGCCACCTTCCGAGTGGGCACAGGCCCCCCCGGAATCGGATCGCCTACAATTCCCATATTTTTGGGTGCTATAGCCCACGCCTTCCGAGTTGGCCGGGCCCACCGTACTCGGATCGCCTAAAAAAATTTTGAGCCAGCAAAAATGACCTAAAGAACCATAGTCACCTCCCCTCCATGACCGTTCCTCATTTTTCTGCGTTTTACGGCCAAAAAATTAGAATTTCGCCCGATTCCCATATTTCGTGTCCTATAGCCCACGCCTTCCGAGTGGGCCCAGGCCCTCCGGACCCGGATCGCCTAACAATTTTCCTGGCCATCAAATAGGACCAAAGGAGCCATAGTCACCGCCCTGCCATGACCGTTCCTCATTTTTTTACGTTTTACGGCCAAAGAACTAGAATTCCACACGATTCCCATATTTTCGTGTGCTATAATACTCGCCTTCCTAGTGGGCAGGGCCTCCAGACCCTGATCGCCTAAAAATTTTTCGGGACATCAAATACGACCTAAAGCACCATAGTCACCGCGGCGCCATTACTGTTCCTCGTTATTTTTGTGTTTTACGACCAAAAAACTAGAATTCTGCCCGATTCCCATATTTTCGTGTGCTATAGCCCACGCCTACCGAATGGGCCAGGCCCCCCGGACTCGGATCACCTAAAAGTTTTTTGGGTCATCAAATATGATCTATAGAACCATAGTCACCACCTCGCCATGACCGTTCCGCGTAGTTTTGCGTTTTACGGCCAAAAAACTAGAATTCCGCTCGATTCCCATATTTTCGTGTGTTATAGCCCATGCCTTCCGAGTGGGCCCGTGCCCTCCGAACCCGGATCACCTAAAAAATTTCCGGGAAATAAAATAGGACCTAAGGAACCATAGTCACCGCCCTGCCATGACCGTTCCCCCTTTTTTGTGTTTTACGGCCAAAAAACTAGAATTTCGCTTGATTCCCAAATTTTCATGTGCTATAGCCCACGCCTTCCGAGTGGGCCCGGGCCCTCCGGACCCGGATTGCCTAAAATTTTTCCGGACTATCAAATATTACCTAAAGAACCATAGTCACTGCCCCGCCATGATCCTTCCTCATTTTTTTGTATTTTACGGCAAAAAAACAAGAATTTCACCTGATTCCCATATTTTCGTATGCTATAGCACTCGCCTTCCTAGTGGGCAGGGCCCCCAGACCCTGATCGCCTAAAAATTTTTCGGGCCATCAAATATGACCTAAAGCACCGTAGTCACTGGAGTGCCATGATCGTTCCTCGTTATTTTTGTGTTTTACGACCAAAAAACCAGAATTCTGTCCGATTCCCATATTTTCGTGTGCTATAGTCCACGCCTACCCAGTGGGCCAGGCCCCCCGGACTCGGATCGCCTAAAAGTTTTTCAGGTCATCAAATATAATATATAGAACCATAGTCACCTTCCGCCATGACCGTTCCTCGTAGTTTTGCGTTTTACGGCCAAAAAACTAGAATTCCGCTCGATTCCCATATTTTCGTGTGCTATAGCCTATGCCTACCGAGTGGGCCCGTGCCCTCCGGACCCTGATCGCCTAAAATTTTTCCGGGCAATCAAATAAGACCAAAGGAACCATAGTCACCGTCCTTCCATGACCATTACCCATTTTTTTGTGTTTTATGGCCAAAAAACTAGAATTTCGCTCGATTCCCAAATTTTCATGTGCTATAGCCCACGCCTTCCGAGTGGGCCCGGGCCCTCCGGACCTGGATCGCCTAAAATTTTTCCGGGCCATCAAATACGACCTAAAGAACCATAGTCACTGCCCACCATGACCGTTCCTCATTTTTTTGCGTTTTACGGCAAAAAAATAAGAATTCCACCTGATTCCCATATTTTCGTATGCTATAGCATTCGCCTTCCTAGTGGGCAGGGCCCCCAGACCCTGATCGCCTAAAAATTTTCTAGGCCATCAAATACGACCTAAAGCACCGTAGTCACCGCAGCGCCATGATCGTTCCTCGTTATTTTTGCGTTTTACGGCCAAAAAACTAGAATTCTCCCCGATTCCCATATTTTCGTGTGCTATAGCCCATGCCTACCGAGTGGGCTAGGCCCCCCGGACTCGGATCACCTAAAAGTTTTCCGGGTCATCAAATACGATCTATAGAACCATAGTCATCGCCCCGCCATGACCGTTCCTCATAGTTTTGCATTTTACGGCCAAAAACTAGAATTCCGCTCGATTCCCATATTTTCGTGTGCTATAGTCCATGCCATCCGAGTGGGCCCGTGCCCTCCGGACCTGAATCGCCTAAAATTTTTTCGGGCAATCAAATAAGACCTAAGGAACCATAGTCACCGCCTTTCCATGACCGTTCCCCGTTGTTTTGTGTTTTACGGCCAAAAAACTAGAATTTCGCTCGATTCCCAAATTTTCATGTGCTATAGCCCACGCCTCCCGAGTGGGCCCGGGCCCTCCGGACCCGGATCGCCTAAAATTTTTCCGGGCCATCAAATAAGACCTAAGGAACCATAGTCACCTCCCTTCCATGACCGTTCCTCATTTTTTTTGCGTTTTACGGTAAAAAAACAAGAATTCCACCTGATTCCCATATTTTTGTATGCTATAGCATTCGCCTTCCTAGTGGGCGGGGCCCCCAGACCCTGATCGCCTAAAAATTTTCTGGGCCATCAAATACGACCTAAAGCACCATAGTCACCGCGGCGCCATGACCGTTCCTCGTTATTTTTGTGTTTTACGGCTAATAAACTAGAATTCAACCCGATTCCCATATTTTCGTGTGCTATAGCCCACGCCTACCGAGTGGGCTAGGCCCCCCGGACTTGGATCGCCTAAAAGTTTTTCGGGTCATCAAATACGATCTATAGAACCATAGTCACCGCCCCGCCATGACCGTTCCTCGTAGTTTTGTGTTTTACGGCCAAAAAACTAGAATTCCGCTCGATTCCCATATTTTCGTGTGCTATAGCCCATGCCTTAAGAGTGGGCCCGTGCCCTCCGGACCCGGATCGCCTAAAAATTTTTTGGGCAATCAAATAGGACCTAAGGAACCATAGTCACTGCTCTGCCATGACCGTTCCCCTTTTTTTGTGTTTTACAGCCAAAAAACTAGAATTTTGCTCCATTCCCAAATTTTCATGTGCTAGCCCACGTCTTCCGAGTGGGCCCGGGTCCTCCAGATCCGGATCGCCTAAAATTTTTCCGGACCATCAAATACAACCTAAAGAACCATAGTCACCACCCCGCCATGACCGTTCCTCATTCTTTTGCATTTTACGGCAAAAAAACAAGAATTCCACCTGATTCCCATATTTTCGTATGCTATAGCACTCGCCTTCCTAGTGGGCAGGGCCGCCAGACCCTGATCGCCTAAAACTTTTCCGGGCCATCAAATACGACCTAAAGCACCGTAGTCACCGTGGCGCCATGACCGTTCTTCGTTATTTTTGTGTTTTACAACCAAAAAACTAGAATTCTGCCCGATTCCCATATTTTTGTGTGCTATAGCCCACGCCTACCGAGTGGGCCAGGTCCCCCGGACTCGGATCGCCTAAAACTTTTTCGGGTCATCAAATACGATCTATAGAACCATAGTCACCACCCCGCCATAACCGTTTTTTGTAGTTTTGCGTTTTACGGCCAAAAAACTAGAATTCCGCTAGATTCCCATATTTTCGTTTTATATAGCCCATGCCTTCCGAGTGGGCGCGTGCCCTCCGGACCCGGATCGCCTAAAATTTTTTAGGGCAATCAAATAGGACCTAAGGAACCATAGTCACCGCCCTGCCATGACCGTTCCCCATTTGTTTTGTGTTTTACGTCAAAAAACTAGAATTTCGCTCGATTCCCAAATTTTCATGTGCTATACCCCATGCCTTCCGAGTGGGCCCGGGCCCTCCGGACCCGGATCGCCTAAAATTTTTCTGGACCATCCAATCCGACCTAAAGAACCATAGTCACCGCCCCGCCATGACCGTTCCTTATTTTTTTTGCGTTTTACGGCAAAAAAACAAGAATTCCACCTGATTCCCATATTTTCGTGTGCTATAGCCCACGCCTTCCGAGTGGGCCCAGGCCCTCCGGACCCGGATCGACTAAAATTTTTTCGGGCCATAGAATACGACCTAAGGAACCATAGTCACCGCCCTGCCATAACTGTTCCTCGTTTTATTGCGGTTTACGGCCATCAAACTAGAATTCCGCCCGATTCTCATATTTTCGTGTGCTATATCCCACACCTTCCAAGTGGACAAGGGCCCTCCGGACCAGGATCGCCTAAAATGTTTCAGGGTCATCAAATACGACCTAAAGAACTATAGTCACCATCTCGCCATGACTGTTCCACATCGTTTTGCGATTTACGGCCAAAAAATTAAAATTCCGCCCGATTCCCATATTTTCGTGTGCTAAAGCCCATGCCTTCCGAGTGGGCCCGGGCCCCCAGACCTGAATCATCTAAAACATTTTTTGGCCATCAAATATGACCTAAGAAACCACAGACACCGCCCTGCCATGATCGTTCCTCATTTTTGATGTTTTATGGCCAAAAAACAAGAATTTTGCCCGATTCCCATATTTTCGTGTGCTATAGCCCACGCCTTCCGAGTTGGCCGGGACCCCCGTACTCGGATCGCCTAAAACATTTTTGAGCCAGCAAATACGACCTAAAGAACCATAGTCACCTCCCCTCCATGATCGTTCCTCATTTTTCTGCGTTTTACGGCCAAAAAACTAGAATTCCGCCCGATTCCCATATTTCGTGTCCTATAGCCCACGCCTTCCGAGTGGGCCCAGGCCCTCCGGACCCGGATCGCCTAAAATTTTTCCTGGCCATCAAATAGGACCTAAGGAACCATAGTCACCGCCCTGCCATGACCGTTCCTCATTTTTTTACGTTTTACGGCCAAAGAAATAGAATTTCGCCCGATTCCCATATTTTCGTGTGCTATAGCACTCGCCTTCCTAGTGGGCAAGGCCCCTAGACCCTGATCGCCTAAAAATTTTCCGAACCATCAAATACGACCTAAAACACCGTAGTCACCGCCCCGCCATGACCGTTTTTCGTAGTTTTGCATTTTACGGCCAAAAAACTAGAATTCCACTAGATTCCCATATTTTCGTGTGCTATAGCCCATGCCTTCCGAGTGGGGCCGTGCCCTCCGGACCCGGATCGCCTAAATATTTTAAGGGCAATCAAATAGGACCTAAGGAACCATAGTCACCGCCCTGCCATGATCGTTCCCCTTTTTTTGTGTTTTACGTCAAAAAACTAGAATTTCGCTCGATTCCCATATTTTCGTGTGCTAGCCCATGCCTTCCGAGTGGGCCCGTGCCCTCCGGACCCGGATCGCCTAAACTCTTTTCGGGCAATCAAATAGGACCTAAGGAACCATAGTCACCGCCCTGCCATGACCATTCCTCATTTTTTTGTGTTTTACTGCCAAATAACTAGAATTTCGCTCGATTCCCATATTTTCACGTGCTATAGCCCACGCCTTCCGAGTGCACCCAGGACCCCGGACCCGGATCGCCTAAAATTTTTCCGGGCCGAAAAATACGACCTAAAGAACCATAGTCACTGCCACGCCATGACTGTTCCTCATTTTTTAAGGTTTACGGCCAGAAAACTAGAATTTCACCCGATTCTCATATTTTCATGTGCTATAGCCCACGCCTTCCGAGTGGGCCCGGGCCCCCAGATCCGGATTGTCTAAAAATTTTCCGAGCAATCAAATATGACCTAAGGAACCATAGTCACTACCCCTCTATGACTGTTCCTCATTTTATTGCGGTTTACGGCCAAAATATTAGAATTTCGCCCGATTCCCATATTGTCGTGTGCTATAGCCCACACCTTCCGAGTAGGCCCGGGCCCTCCGGACCCGGATTGCATAAAATATTTTCGGGCCATCAAATATGACCTAAGGAACCATAGTCACCGCCCCGACATGTCCGTTCCTCGTTGTTTTGCATTTTACTACCAAAAAACTAAAATTCTGCCTGATTCCCAAATTTTCGTGTGCAATAGCCCACGCCTTCCGAGAGGGCCGGGCCTCCCAAACTCGGATCGCCTAAAATAATTCTGAGGCAGCAAATACGACCTAAAGAACCACAGTCACTACCACGCCATGACCGTTCCTAGCTATTTTGCGTTTTACGACCAAAAAACTAGAATTTCGCCCAATTCCCATATTTTCATGTGCTATAGCCCACGCCTTCCGAGTGCACCTTGGACCCCGGACCCTGATTGCCTAAAATTTTTCCGGGCCATCAAATACGACCTAAAGAACCATAGTCACCGCCCTGCCATGACTGTTCCTCGTTTTGTGCGGATTACGGCCAAAAAACTAGAATTCTGCCCGATTCTCATACTTTCGTGTGCTATATCCCACGCCTTCGGAGTGGGCCCGGGCCCCCCAGATCCGGATCGCCTAAAAACATTTCGGGTCATCAAATACGACCTAAGGAACCATAGTCACTGCCCCGCCATGTCCGTTCCTCAGTTTTTTGCGTTTTACGGCCAAAAAACTAAAATTTCGCCCGATTCCCATATTTTCGTGTGCAATAGCCCACGCCTTCCGAGTGGGCCGCGGCCCTCGGACTCGGATCGCCAAAAATAATTCCGAGCCTGCAAATGCGACCTAAAGAACCATAGTCACCACCTCGCCATGACCGTTCCTTGCTATTTTGCATTTTACGGCCAAAAAACTAGAATTCCGCCCAATTCCCATTTTTCGTGTGCCAAAGCCCACGCCTTCCGAATGGGCCCGGGCCCTCCTGACTCGGATTTCCTAAAATTTTTTATGGCAATCAAATAGGACCGAAGGAACCATAGTCACCGCCCCGCCATGCCTGTTCCTCGTTTTGTGCAGTTTACGGCCAAAAAACTTGAATTCCGCCCGATTCTCATACTTTCGTGTGCTATATCCCACGCCTTCCGAGTGGGCCCGGGCCCCCAGATCCGGATCGGCTAAAAAATTTTCGGGCCATCAAATACGACCTAAGGAACCATAATCACTGCCCCGCCATGTCCGTTCCTCGTTGTTTTGAGTTTTATGGCCAAAATACTAAAATTCCGCCCGATTCCCATATTTTCGTGTGCAATAGCCCACGCCTTCCGAGCGGGCCGGGGCCCCCGGACTCGAATCGCCTAAAATAATTCCGAGCCAGCAAATACGACATAAAGAACCATAGTCACCGACCCGCCATGACCGTTCTTCGCTATTTTGCGTTTTACGGCAAAAAAACAAGAATTCCGCCCAATTCCCATATTTTCACGTGCTATAGCCCACGCCTTCCGAGTGCACCCGGGACCCCGAACCCGGATCGCCTAAAATTTTTCCGGGCCATCAAATATGACCTAAAGAACCATAGTCACTGCCCCGCCATGACTGTTCCTCGTTTTTTAAGGTTTACGGCCAGAAAACTAGAATTTCACCCGATTCTTATATTTTCATGTGCTATAGCCCACGCCTTCCGAGTGGGCCCGGGCCCCCAGATCCGGATTGTCTAAAACTTTTTCGAGCAATCAAATATGACCTAAGGAACCATAGTCACAGCCCCGCCATGTACGTTCCTCGGTTTTTTGTGTTTTACGGCCAAAAAACTAAAATTCCGTCAGATTCCCATATTTTATTGTGCAATAGCCCACGGCTTCCGAGTGGGCCGGGGCCCCCGGACTCGGATCACCTAAAATAATTCCGAGCCAGCAAATACGACCTAAAGAACCATAGTCACCGCCGCGCCATGACCGTTCCTTGCTATTTTCCATTTTACGGCCAAAAAACTAGAATTCTGCCCAATTCCCATTTTTCGTGTGCTAAAGCCCACGCCTTCCGAATGGGCACGGGCCCTCCGGACCCGGATTTCCTAAAAAATTTTCGGGCAATCAAATAGGACCGAAGGAACCATAGTCACCGCCCCGCCATGACTGTTCCTCATTTTGTGCGGTTTACGGCCAAAAAACTAGAATTCTGCCCGATTCTCATACTTTCATGTGCTATATCCCACGCCTTCTGAGTGGGCCCGGGCCCCCAGCTCCGGATCGCCTAAAAAATTTTCGGGCAATCAAATACGACCTAAGGAATCATAGTCACCGCCCCGCCATGTCCGTTCCTCGTTTTTTTGCATTTTACGTCCAAAAAACTAAAATTCCGCCCGATTCCCATATTTTCGTGTGCAATAGCCCACGCCTTCCGAGCGGGCCGGGGCCCCCGGACTCGGATCGCCTAAATTAATTCCGAGCCAGCAAATACGACCTAAAGAACCATAGTAACCGCCTCGCCATGCCCGTTCCTTGCTATTTTGCGTTTTACGGCCAAAAAACTAGAATTCCGCCCAATTCCCATTTTTCGTGTGCTAAAGCCCACGCCTTCAGAGTGGTCCCGGGCCCTCCGGACCCGGATTTCCTGAAATTTTTTCGGGTAATCAAATAGGACCGAAGGAACCATAGTCACCGCCCTACCATGACTTATCCTCGTTTTTTGTGTTTTACGACCAAAAAACTAGAATTCTGCCCGATTCCCAAATTTTTGTATGCTATAGCCCTCGCCTTCCGAGTTGGCCCGGGCCCACGGGACCGGGATCGCCTAAAAATTTTCCGGGCCATCAAATAGGACCTAAGGAACCATAATCACTGCCCCGCCATAACCATTCCTCGTTATTTTGGGTTTTACGGCTAAAAAACTAGAATTCCGCCCGATTCCCATATTTTCGTGTGCTATAGCCTACGCCTTCCGAGTGGGCCCGGGCACCCCGGACCCGGATTGCCTAAACCTTTTTGGGGCCATCAAATAATACCTAAGGAATTACAGTCACCGCCCCGCCATGATCGTTCCTTTTTATTTTGCGTTTTACAGCCAAAAAACTAGAATTCCGTTCGATTCCTATATTTTCGTATGCTACAATTGCCCACGCCTTCCGAGTGGGCTCGGGACCCCCGGACCCAGATCGCCTAAAAATTTTTCGGGCCATCAAATACGACCTAAAGAACCATAGTCACCACCCCTCCGTGACTGTTCCTCATTTTATTGCGGTTTACGGAAAAAAAACTAGAATTCCGCCCGATTCCCATATTTTCGTGTGCTATAGCCGACACCTTCCGAGTGGGCCCGGGCCCTCCGGACCCGGATCGCATAAAATATTTTTGGGCCATCAAATATGACCTAAGGAACCATAGTCACTGCCCCAACATGTCCGTTCCTCGTTGTTTTGCGTTTTACGGCAAAAAAACTAAAATTCCGCATGATTCCCATATTTTCGTGTGCAATAGCCCACGCCTTCCGAGAGGGCTGGGCCCCCGGACTCGGATCGCCTAAAATAATTCCGAGCCAGCAAATACAACCTAAAGAACCATAGTCACCGACCCGCCATGACCGTTCTTCGCTATTTTGCGTTTTACGGCCAAAAAACAAGAATTCCCCCCAATTCCCATATTTTCACGTGCTATAGCCCACGCCTTCCGAGTGCACCCGGGACCCCGGACCCGGATCGCCTAAAATTTTTCCGGGCCATCAAATATGACCTAAAGAACCATAGTCACTGCCCCGCCATGACTGTTCCTCGTTTTTTAAGGTTTACGGCCAGAAAACTAGAATTTCACCCGATTCTCATATTTTTATGTGCTATAGCCCACGCCTTCCGAGTGGGCCCGGGCCCCCAGATCCGGATTGTCTAAAACATTTTCGAGCAATCAAATATGACTTAAGGAACCATAGTCACCGCCACGCCATGTTCGTTCCTCGGTTTTTTGTGTTTTACGGCCAAAAAACTAAAATTCCGCCAGATTCCCATATTTTGTTGTGCAATAGCCCACGCCTTCCGAGTGGGCCGGGGCCCCGGACTCGGATCACCTAAAATAATTCCGAGCCAGCAAATACGACCTAAAGAACCATAGTCACCACCGCGCCATGACCGTTCCTTGCTATTTTCCATTTTACGGCCAAAAAACTAGAATTCTGCCCAATTCCTATTTTTCGTGTGCTAAAGCCCACGCCTTCCGAATGGGCACGGGCCCTCCGGACTTGGATTTCCTAAAAATTTTCCGGGCAATCAAATAGGACCGAAGGAACCAAAGTCACCGCCCCGCCATGACTGTTCCTCATTTTGTGCGGTTTACGGCCAAAAAACTAGAATTCCGCCCGATTCTCATACTTTCATGTGCTATATCCCACGCCTTCTGAGTGGGCCCGGGCCCCCAGCTCCGGATCGCCTAAAAATTTTTCGGGCAATCAAATATGACCTAAGGAACCATAGTCACCGCCCCACCATGTCTGTTCCTCGTTGTTTTGCATTTTACGTCCAAAAAACTAAAATTCCGCCCGATTCCCATATTTTCGTGTGCAATAGCCCACGCCTTCCGAGCGGGCCGGGGCCCCCGGACTCGGATCGCCTAAAATAATTTCGAGCCAGCAAATACGACCTAAAGAACCATAGTCACCGCCTCGCCATGACCGTTCCTTGCTATTTTGCATTTTACGGCCAAAAAACTAGAATTCCACCCAATTCCCATTTTTCGTGTGCTAAAGCCCGCGCCTTCCGAGTGGGCCCGGGCCCTCCGAACCCGGATTTCCTAAAAAAATTTCAGGCAATCAAATAGGACCGAAGGAACCATATTCACCGCCCCGTCATGACTGTTCCTCGTTTTTTGTGTTTTACGACCAAAAAACTAGAATTCCGCCCGATTCCCAAATTTTTGTGTGCTATAGCCCACACCTTCCGAGTGGGCCCGGGCCCACGGGACTCGGATCGCCTAAAATTTTTCCGGGCCATCAAATAGGACCGAAGAAACCATAATCACTGCCCCGCCATGACCATTCCTCGTTATTTTGGGTTTTACGGCCAAAAAACTAGAATTCCGCCCGATTCCCATATTTTCGTGTGCTATAGCCTACGCCTTCCGAGTGGGCCCGGGCCCCCCGGACCCGGATTGCCTAAACGTTTTTAGGGCCATCAAATAATACCTAAGGAATTATAGTTACCGCCCCGCCATGACCGTTCATTTTTATTTTGCGTTTTACGGCCAAAAAACTAGAATTCCGTTAGATTCCCATATTTTTGTATGCTATAATTGCCCACACCTTCCGAGTGGGCTCGGGACCCCCTGACCCATATCGCCTAAAATTTTTCTGGGCTATCAAATACAACCTAAAGAACCATAGTCACCACCCCTCCATGACTGTTCCTCATTTTATTGCGGTTTACGGTAAAAAAAACTAGAATTCCGCCCGATTTCTATATTTTCGTGTGCATAGCCCACACCTTCCGAGTGGGCCCGGGCCCTCCGGACCCGGATCGCATAAAATATTTCCGAGCCATCAAATAGGACCTAAGGAACCATAGTCACTGCCCCGACATGTCCGTTCCTCGTTGTTTTGCGTTTTACGGCCAAAAAACTAAAATTCCGCCTGATTCCCATATTTTTGTGTGCAATAGCCCACGCCTTCCGAGAGGGCCGAGCCCCCGGACTCGGATCGCCTAAAATAATTTCGAGCCAGCAAATACGACCTAAAGAACTATAGTCACCGCCCCGCCATGACCGTTCTTCGCTATTTTGCGTTTTACGGCCAAAAAACTAGAAATCCGCCCAATTCCCATATTTTCACGTGCTATAGCCCATGCCTTCCAAGTGCACCCGGGACCCCGAACTCGGATCGCCTAAAAATTTTTCGGGCCATCAAATACGACCTAAAGAACCATAGTCACTGCCCCACCATGACTGTTCCTCGTTTTTAAGGTTTACGGCCAGAAAACTAGAATTTCACCCGATTCTCATATTTTCATGTGCTATAGCCCACGCCTTCCGAGTGGGCCCGGGCCCCCAGATCCGGATTGTCTAAAAATTTTCTGAGCAATCAAATATGACCTAAGGAACCATAGTCACTACCCCTCTATGACTGTTCCTCATTTTATTGCGGTTTACGGCCAAAATATTAGAATTCCGCCCGATTCCCATATTGTCGTGTGCTATAGCCCACACCTTCCGAGTAGGCCCGGGCCCTCCGGACCCGGATAGCATAAAATATTTCCGGGCCATCAAATATGACCTAAGGAACCATAGTCACCGCCCCGACATGTCCGTTCCTCGTTGTTTTGCATTTTACTACCAAAAAACTAAAATTCCGCCTGATTCCCAAATTTTCGTGTGCAATAGCCCACGCCTTCCGAGAGGGCCGGGCCTCCCAAACTCGGATCGCCTAAAATAATTCTGAGGCAGCAAATACGACCTAAAGAACCACAGTCACTGCCACGCCGTGACCGTTCCTAGCTATTTTGCGTTTTACGACCAAAAAACTAGAATTCCGCCCAATTCCCATATTTTCATGTGCTATAGCCCACGCCTTCCGAGTGCACCTTGGACCCCGGACCCTGATTGCCTAAAATTTTTCCGGGCCATCAAATACGACCTAAAGAACCATAGTCACCGCCCTGCCATGACTGTTCCTCGTTTTGTGCGGATTACGGCCAAAAAACTAGAATTCTGCCCGATTCTCATACTTTCGTGTGCTATATCCCACGCCTTCGGAGTGGGCCCGGGCCCCCCAGATCCGGATCGCCTAAAAATTTTTCGGGCCATCAAATACGACCTAAGGAACCATAGTCACTGCCCCGCCATGTCCGTTCCTCAGTTTTTTGCGTTTTACGGCCAAAAAACTAAAATTTTGCCCGATTCCCATATTTTCGTGTGCAATAGCCCACGCCTTCCGAGTGGGCCGCGGCCCTCGGACTCGGATCGCCTAAAATAATTCCGAGCCAGCAAATACGACCTAAAGAACCATAGTCACCGCCTCGCCATGACCGTTCCTTGCTATTTTGCATTTTACGGCCAAAAAACTAGAATTCCGCCCAATTCCCATTTTTCGTGTGCCAAAGCCCATGCCTTCCGAATGGGCCCGGGCCCTCCTGACTCGGATTTCCTAAAATTTTTCAGGGCAATCAAATAGGACCGAAGGAACCATAGTCACCGCCCCGCCATGCCTGTTCCTCGTTTTGTGCGGTTTACGGCCAAAAAACTTGAATTCCGCCCGATTCTCATACTTTCGTGTGCTATATCCCACGCCTTCCGAGTGGGCCCGGGCCCCCAGATCCGGATCGGCTAAAAAATTTTCGGGCCATCAAATACGACCTAAGGAACCATAGTCATCGCCCCGCCATGTCCGTTCCTCGTTGTTTTGAGTTTTATGGCCAAAAAACTAAAATTCCGCCCGATTCCCATATTTTCGTGTGCAATAGCCCACGCCTTCCGAGCGGGCCGGGGCCCCCGGACTCGGATCGCCTAAAATAATTCCGAGCCAGCAAATACGACCTAAAGAACCATAGTCACCGCCTCGCCATGCCCGTTCCTTGCTATTTTGCATTTTACGGCCAAAAAACTAGAATTCCGCCCGATTCCCATTTTTCGTGTGCTAAAGCCCACGCCTTCCGAGTGGTCCCGGGCCCTCCGGACCTGGATTTCCTGAAATTTTTTCGGGTAATCAAATAGGACCGAAGGAACCATAGTCACCGCCCCGCCATGACTTATCCTCGTTTTTTGTGTTTTACGACCAAAAAACTAGAATTCTGCCCGATTCCCAAATATTTGTATGCTATAGCCCTCGCCTTTCGAGTGGGCCCGGGCCCACGGGACCTGGATCGCCTAAAAATTTTCCGGGCCATCAAATAGGACCTAAGGAACCATAATCACTGCCCCGCCATGACCATTCCTCATTATTTTGGGTTTTACGGCTAAAAAACTAGAATTCCGCCCGATTCCCATATTTTCGTGTGCTATAGCCTACGCCTTCCGAGTGGGCCCGGGCACCCCGGACCCGGATTGCCTAAACTTTTTTGGGGCCATCAAATAATACCTAAGGAAATACAGTCACCGCCCCGCCATGACCGTTCCTTTTAATTTTGCGTTTTATGGCCAAAAAACTAGAATTCCGTTCGATTCCCATATTTTCGTATGCTACAATTGCCCACGCCTTCCGAGTGGGCTCGGGACCCCCGGACCCAGATCGCCTAAAAATTTTCCGGGCCATCAAATACGACCTAAAGAACCATAGTCACCACCCCTCCATGACTGTTCCTCATTTTATTGCGGTTTACGGCACAAAAACTAGAATTCCGCCCGATTCCCATATTTTCGTGTGCTATAGCCCACACCTTCCGAGTGGGCCCGGGCCCTCCGGACCCGGATCGCATAAAATATTTTCGGGCCATCAAATAGGACCTAAGGAACCATAGTCACAGCCCCGACATGTCCGTTCCTCGTTGTTTTGTGTTTTACGGCAAAAAAACTAAAATTCCGCATGATTCCCATATTTTCGTGTGCAATAGCCCACGCCTTCCGAGAGGGCCGGGCCCCCGGACTCGGATCGCCTAAAATAATTTCGAGCCAGCAAATACAACCTAAAGAACCATAGTCACCGACCCGCCATGACCGCTCTTCGCTATTTTGCGTTTTACGGCAAAAAAACAAGAATTCCGCCCAATTCCCATATTTTCACATGCTATAGCCCACGCCTTCCGAGTGCACCCGGGACCCCAGACCCGGATCGCCTAAAATTTTTCCGGGCCATCAAATATGACCTAAAGAACCATAGTCACTGCCCCGCCATGACTGTTCCTCGTTTTTTAAGGTTTACGGCCAGAAAACTAGAATTTCACCCGATTCTCATATTTTCATGTGCTATAGCCCACGCCTTCCGAGTGGGCCCGGGCCCCCAGATCCGGATTGTCTAAAACTTTTTCGAGCAATCAAATATGACCTAAGGAACCATAGTCACCGCCCTGCCATGTTCGTTCCTCGGTTTTTTGTGTTTTACGGCCAAAAAACTAAAATTCCGCCAGATTCCCATATTTTGTTGTGCAATAGCCCACGCCTTCCGAGTGGGTCGGGGCCCCCGGACTCGGATCACCTAAAATAATTCCGAGTCAGCAAATACGACCTAAAGAACCATAGTCACCGCCGCGCCATGACCGTTCCTTGCTATTTTCCATTTTACGGCCAAAAAAACTAGAATTCTGCCCAATTCCTATTTTTCGTGTGCTAAAGCCCACGCCTTCCGAATGGGCACGGGCCCTCCGGACTCGGATTTACTAAAAATTTTCCGGGCAATCAAATAGGACCGAAGGAACCATAGTCACCGCCTCGCCATGACTGTTCCTCATTTTGTGCGGTTTACGGCCAAAAAACTAGAATTCTGCCCGATTCTCATACTTTCATGTGCTATATCCCACGCCTTCTGAGTGGGCCCGGGCCCCCAGCTCCGGATCGCCTAAAAAGTTTTCGGGCAATCAAATACGACCTAAGGAACCATAGTCACCGCCCCGCCATGTCCGTTCCTCGTTGTTTTGCATTTTACGTCCAAAAAACTAAAATTCCGCCCGATTCCCATATTTTCGTGTGCAATAGCCCACGCCTTCCGAGCGGGCCGGGGCCCCCGGACTCGGATTGCCTAAAATAATTCCGAGCCAGCAAATACGACCTAAAGAACCATAGTCACCACCTCGCCATGCCCGTTCCTTGCTATTTTGCGTTTTACGACCAAAAAACTAGAATTCCGCCCAATTCCCATTTTTCGTGTGCTAAAGCCCACGCCTTCCGAGTGGTCCCGGGCCCTCCGGACCCGGATTTCCTGAAATTTTTCCGGGTAATCAAATAGGACCGAAGGAACCATAGTCACCGCCCCGCCATGACTTATCCTCGTTTTTTGTGTTTTACGACCAAAAAATTAGAATTCCGCCCGATTCCCAAATTTTTGTATGCTATAGCCCTCGCCTTCCGAGTGGGCCCGGGCCAACGGGACCCAGATCGCCTAAAAATTTTCCGGGCCATCAAATAGGACCTAAGGAGCCATAATCACTGCCCTGCCATGACCATTCCTCGTTATTTTGGGTTTTACGGCTAAAAAACTAGAATTCCGCCCGATTCCCATATTTTCGTGTGCTATAGCCTACGCCTTCCGAGTGGGCCCGGGCACCCCGGACCCGGATTGCCTAAACTTTTTTGGGGCCATCAAATAATACCTAAGGAATTACAGTCACCGCCCCGCCATGACCGTTCCTTTTTATTTTGCGTTTTACGGCCAAAAAACTAGAATTCCGTTCGATTCCCATATTTTCGTATGCTACAATTGCCCACGCCTTCCGAGTGGGCTCGGGACCCCCGGACCCAGATCGCCTAAAAATTTTTCGGGCCATCAAATACGACCTAAAGAACCATAGTCACCACCCCTCCATGACTGTTCCTCATTTTATTGCGGTTTACGGCAAAAAAACTAGAATTCCGCCCGATTCCCATATTTTCGTGTGCTATAGCCCACACCTTCCGAGTGGGCCAGGGCCCTCCGGACCCGGATCGCATAAAATATTTTCGGGCCATCAAATAGGACCTAAGGAACCATAGTCACTGCCCCAACATGTACGTTCCTCGTTGTTTTGCGTTTTACGGCAAAAAAACTAAAATTCCGCATGATTCCCATATTTTCGTGTGCAATAGCCCACGCCTTCCGAGAGGGCTGGGCCACCGGACTCGGATCGCCTAAAATAATTCCGAGCCAGCAAATACAACCTAAAGAACCATAGTCACCGACCCGCCATGACCGTTCTTCGCTATTTTGCGTTTTACGGCCAAAAAACAAGAATTCCGCCCAATTCCCATATTTTCACGTGCTATAGCCCACGCCTTCCGAGTGCACCCGGGACCCCGGACCCGGATCGCCTAAAATTTTTCCGGGCCATCAAATATGACCTAAAGAACCATAGTCACTGCCCCGCCATGACTGTTCCTCGTTTTTTAAGGTTTACGGTCAAAAAACTAGAATTTCACCCGATTCTCATATTTTCATGTGCTATAGCCCACGCCTTCCGAGTGGGCCCGGGCCCCCAGATCCGGATTGTCTAAAACTTTTTCGAGCAATCAAATATGACCTAAGGAACCATAGTCACCGCCACGCCATGTTCGTTCCTCGGTTTTTTGTGTTTTACGGCCAAAAAACTAAAATTCCGCCAGATTCCCATATTTTGTTGTGCAATAGCCCACGCCTTCCGAGTGGGCCGGGGCCTCCGGACTCGGATCACCTAAAATAATTCCGAGCCAGCAAATACGACCTAAAGAACCATAGTCACCGCCGCGCCATGACCGTTCCTTGCTATTTTCCATTTTACGGCCAAAAAACTAGAATTCTGCCCAATTCCTATTTTTCGTGTGCTAAAGCCCACGCCTTCCGAATGGGCACGGGCCCTCCGGACTTGGATTTCCTAAAAATTTTCCGGGCAATCAAATAGGACCGAAGGAACCATAGTCACCGCCCCGCCATAACTGTTCCTCATTTTGTGCGGTTTACGGCCAAAAAACTAGAATTCCGCCCGATTCTCATACTTTCATGTGCTATATCCCACGCCTTCTGAGTGGGCCCGGGCCCCCAGCTCCGGATCGCATAAAAAATTTTCGGGCAATCAAATACGACCTAAGGAACCATAGTCACCGCCCCGCCATGTCCGTTCCTCGTTGTTTTGCATTTTACGTCCAAAAAACTAAAATTCCGCCCGATACCCATATTTTCGTGTGCAATAGCCCACGCCTTCCGAGCGGGCCGGGGCCCCCGGACTCGGATCGCCTAAAATAATTCCGAGCCAGCAAATATGACCTAAAGAACCATAGTCACCGCCTCGCCATGACCGTTCCTTGCTATTTTGCATTTTACGGCCAAAAAACTAGAATTCCACCCAATTCCCATTTTTCGTGTGCTAAAGCCCACGCCTTCCGAGTGGGCCCGGGCTCTCCGGACCCGGATTTCCTAAAAAATTTTCGGGCAATCAAATAGGACCGAAGGAACCATATTCACCGCCCCGTCATGACTGTTCCTCGTTTTTTGTGTTTTACGACCAAAAAACTAGAATTCCGCCCGATTCCCAAATTTTTGTGTGCTATAGCCCACACCTTCCGAGTGGGCCCGGGCCCACCGGACTCGGATCGCCTAAAATTTTTTCGGGCTATCAAATAGGACCGAAGAAACCATAATCACCGCCCCACCATGACCATTCCTCGTTATTTTGGGTTTTACGGCCAAAAAACTAGAATTCCGCCCGATTCCCATATTTTCGTGTGCTATAGCCTACGCCTTCCGAGTGGGCCCGGGCCCCCCGGACCCGGATTGCCTAAACTTTTTTAGGGCCATCAAATAATACCTAAGGAATTATAGTTACCGCCCCGCCATGACCGTTCATTTTTATTTTGCGTTTTACGGCCAAAAAACTAGAATTCCGTTAGATTCCCATATTTTTGTATGCTATAATTGCCCACGCCTTCCGAGTGGGCTCGGGACCCCCTGACCCATATCGCCTAAAATTTTTCTGGGCCATCAAATACGACCTAAAGAACCATAGTCACCACCCCTCCATGACTGTTCCTCATTTTATTGCGGTTTACGGTAAAAAAACTAGAATTCCGCCCGATTCCCATATTTTCGTGTGCTATAGCCCACACCTTCCGAGTGGGCCCGGGCCCTCCGGACCCGGATCGCATAAAATATTTCCGAGCCATCAAATAGGACCTAAGGAACCATAGTCACTGCCCTGACATGTCCGTTCCTCGTTGTTTTGCATTTTACGGCCAAAAAACTAAAATTCCGCCTGATTCCCATATTTTTGTGTGCAATAGCCCACGCCTTCCGAGTGGGCCGGGGCCCCCGGACTCGGATCACCTAAAATAATTCCGAGCCAGCAAATACGACCTAAAGAACCATAGTCACCGCCGCGCCATGACCGTTCCGTGCTATTTTCCATTTTACGGCCAAAAAACTAGAATTCTGCCCAATTCCTATTTTTCGTGTGCTAAAGCCCACGCCTTCCGAATGGGCACGGGCCCTCCGGACTTGGATTTCCTAAAAATTTTCCGGGCAATCAAATAGGACCGAAGGAACCATAGTCACCGCCCCGCCATAACTGTTCCTCATTTTGTGCGGTTTACGGCCAAAAAACTAGAATTCCGCCCGATTCTCATACTTTCATGTGCTATATCCCACGCCTTCTGAGTGGGCCCGGGCCCCCAGCTCCGGATCGCCTAAAAAGTTTTCGGGCAATCAAATACGACCTAAGGAACCATAGTCACCGCCCCGCCATGTCCGTTCCTCGTTGTTTTGCATTTTACGTCCAAAAAACTAAAATTCCGCCTGATTCCCATATTTTCGTGTGCAATAGCCCACGCCTTCCGAGCGGGCCGGGGCCCCCGGACTCGGATTGCCTAAAATAATTCCGAGCCAGCAAATACGACCTAAAGAACCATAGTCACCGCCTCGCCATGACCGTTCCTTGCTATTTTGCATTTTACGGCCAAAAAACTAGAATTCCACCCAATTCCCATTTTTCGTGTGCTAAAGCCCACGCCTTCCGAGTGGGCCCGGGCTCTCCGGACCCGGATTTCCTAAAAAAATTTCGGGCAATCAAATAGGACCGAAGGAACCATATTCACCGCCCCGTCATGACTGTTCCTCGTTTTTTGTGTTTTACGACCAAAAAACTAGAATTCCGCCCGATTCCCAAATTTTTGTGTGCTATAGCCCACACCTTCCGAGTGGGCCCGGGCCCACCGGACTCGGATCGCCTAAAATTTTTTCGGGCCATCAAATAGGACCGAAGAAACCATAATCACCGCCCCACCATGACCATTCCTCGTTATTTTGGGTTTTACGGCCAAAAAACTAGAATTCCGCCCGATTCCCATATTTTCGTGTGCTATAGCCTACGCCTTCCGAGTGGGCCCGGGCCCCCCGGACCCGGATTGCCTAAACTTTTTTAGGGCCATCAAATAATACCTAAGGAATTATAGTTACCGCCCCGCCATGACCGTTCATTTTTATTTTGCGTTTTACGGCCAAAAAACTAGAATTCCGTTAGATTCCCATATTTTTGTATGCTATAATTGCCCACGCCTTCCGAGTGGGCTCGGGACCCCCTGACCCATATCGCCAAAATTTTTTCTGGGCCATCAAATACGACCTAAAGAACCATAGTCACCACCCCTCCATGACTGTTCCTCATTTTATTGCGGTTTACGGTAAAAAAACTAGAATTCCGCCGGATTCCCATATTTTCGTGTGCTATAGCCCACACCTTCCGAGTGGGCCCGGGCCCTCCGGACCCAGATCGCATAAAATATTTCCGAGCCATCAAATAGGACCTAAGGAACCATAGTCACTGCCCCGACATGTCCGTTCCTCGTTGTTTTGCGTTTTACGGCCAAAAAACTAAAATTCCGCCTGATTCCCATATTTTTGTGTGCAATAGCCCACGCCTTCCGAGAGGGCCGAGCCCCCGGACTCGGATCGCCTAAAATAATTTCGAGCCAGCAAATACGACCTAAAGAACTATAGCCACCGCCCCGCCATGACCGTTCTTCGCTATTTTGCGTTTTACGGCCAAAAAACTAGAAATCCGCCCAATTCCCATATTTTCACGTGCTATAGCCCATGCCTTCCAAGTGCAACCGGGACCCCGAACTCGGATCGCCTAAAATTTTTTTGGGCCATCAAATACGACCTAAAGAACCATAGTCACTGCCCCGCCATGACTGTTCCTCATTTTTTAAGGTTTACGGCCAGAAAACTAGAATTTCACCTGATTCTCATATTTTCATGTGCTATAGCCCACGCCTTCCGAGTGGGCCCGGGCCCCCAGATACGGATTGTCTAAAAATTTTTCGAGCAATCAAATATGACCTAAGGAACCATAGTCACCGCCCCGCCATGTCCGTTCCTCGTTGTTTTGCGTTTTACGGCCATCAAACTAAAATATTGCCTGATTCCCATATTTTCGTGTGCAATAGGCGATTCCCATATTTTCGTGTGCTATAGCCCACAACTTCCGAATGGGTCGGGCCCCCCGGACTCGTATCGCCTAAAATAATTCCGAGCCAGCAAATACGACCTAAAGAACCATAGTCACTGCCCCGCCATGACCGTTCCTTGCTATTTTGCATTTTACGGCCAAAAAACTAGAATTCCACCCAATTCCCATATTTTCTTGTGCTAAAGCCCACGCCTTTCGAGTGGGCCCCAGACCACGGACTTGGATCCCCTAAAATATTTTCGGGCCATCAAATAGGACCTAAGGAACCATAGTCACAGCCCCGCCAAGACCGTACATCGTTATTTTGTGTTTTACGGCCAAAAAACTAGAATTCCGCCCGATTCCCATATTTTTGTGTGCTATAGCCCACATTTTCCGAGTAGGCTCGGCCCCCCGGACCCGGATCGCCTAAAAATTTTTCGAACCATCAAATAAGACCTAAGGAACTATAATCACCTCCATGCCATGACCGTTTCTTGTTATTTTGCATTTTATGGCCAAAAAACTAGAATTCCGCCCGATTCCAATATTTTCGTGTGCTATAGCCCATGCCTTCCGGGTGGGCCCGGGACCCCCGGACCCAGATCGCCTAAATTTTTCCTGGCCATCATATACGACCTAAAGAACCATAGTCACCGCCCCGCCTTGTTCGTTCCTCATTTTTTTGCGTTTTACGGCCAAAAAACTAAAATTCCGCCTTATTCCCCTATTTTCGTGTGCAATAACCCACACCTTCCGAGTGGGCCCGTGCCCTCCGGACCCGAAAGGCCTAAAATACTTCTGGGACATCGAATAGGACCTAAGGAACCATAGTCACTACCCCGCCATGACCGTTCCTCGTTATTTTTTGTTTTACGACTAAAAAACTAGAATTCCGCTCGATTCCCATATTTTCGTGTGCTATAGCCCACGCCTTCCGAGTGAGCCCGGGACCCCCGGACCCAGATTGCCTAAAATTTTTCTAGGCCATCAAATACGACCTAAAGAACCATAGTCACCGCCCCACCATGACTGTTCCTTATTTTATTACGGTTTACGGCCAAAAAACTAGAATTCTGCCTCATTCCCATATTTTCGTGTGCTAGCCCACGCCTACCGAGTGGGCTGGGCTGCCCGAACTCGGATCGCCTAAAAGATTTTTTGGGTTATCAAATATGATCAATAGAACGATAGTCGCCGCTCCGCCATGACCATTACTCGTAGTTTTGCATTATACGGCAAAAAAACTAGAATTCCGCCCGATTCCCATATTTTCATGTGCTATAGCCCACGCCTTCCGAGTGTGCCCGGGCCCTCCGGACACTGATCGCCTAAAATTTTTCCGGGCCATCAAATAGGACCTAAGGAACCATAGACACCGCCCCACCATGATCGTTCCTCGTTTTTTTGTGTTTATGGCCAAAAAATAGAATTCCGCTCGATTCCCAAATTTTCATGTGCTATGGCCCATGCCTTCCGAGTGGGCCCGGGCACCCCGGACCCGGATCGCCTAAAAAATTTTTGGGCCATCAAACAACACCTAAGGAATAATAGTCACCGCCCCGCAATGACCGTTCCTTATTATTTTGCGTTTTACGGCCAAAAATCTAGAATTCCGCCCTATTCCCATATTATCGTGTGCTATGCCCACGCCTTCCGAGTGGGCTCGGGACCCCCGGACCCAGATCGCTTAAAATTTTCTGGGCCATCAAATACGACCTAAAGAACCATTGTCACCTCCCCGCCATGACTGTTCATCGTTTTATTGCGTTTTACGGCCAAAAAACTAGAATTTTGCCCGATTCCCATATTTATTTGTGCTATAGCCCACGCCTTCCGAGTGAACCCGGGACCCCCAGACCTAGATCGCCTAAAAAGTTTTCCGGGCCCTCAAATACGACCTAAAGAACCATAATCACCGCCTCGCCATGACCATTCCTCATTTTCTTGCTAGTTGGCCCGGGCCCCCCGACCCGGATTGCTTATAATTTTTTTGATCCATCAAATACGACCTAAGGAACCATAGTCGCCGCTCCGCCATGAGCTCTCCTCGTTTTGTTGTGTTTTACGGCCAAAAAACTAGAATTCCGTCCGATTCCCATATTTTCTTGTGCTATAGCCCATGCCTTCCGAGTGGGCCGGGCCCCCCACACTCGGACCGCCTAAAATATTTCTGGGCCATCAAATACGACCTAAAGAACCATAGTCACCGTCCCGCCATGACCGTTCCTCGCTATTTTGTGTTTTACAGCCAAAAATCTAGAATTTCGCCCAATTCCCATATTTTCGTTTGCTAGCCCACGCCTTCCGAGTGGACCCGGGCCCCCCGGACCCCGATCGCCTAAAAGTTTTTTAGGCAATAGAATACGACCTAAGGAACCATAGTCATCGCCCTGCCATGACCATTCCTCGTATTTTTGCGTTTTACGGCCAAAAAACTAATATTCCGCAAGATTTTCCATATTTTCGTGTCCTATAGCCCACACCTTCCGAGTGGGCCCCGGGCCCTCCGGACCGGGATCGCCTAAAATATTTCTGGGTCATCAAATAGGACCTAAGGAACCATATTCACCGCCCTGCCATGTCCGTTCCTTATTTTTTTGGGTTTTACGGTCAAAAAACAAAAGTTCCGCCCGATTCCCATATTTTCGTGTGCAATAGCCCACACCTTCCGAGTGGGCTGGGCCCCTCGGACTCGGATCGCTAAAAAAATTCGAGCCAGCAAATACGACCTAAAGAACCATAGTCACCACCTCACCATGACCGTTCATCTATTTTTGCGTATTATGGCAAAACAACTACAATTTCGCCTGATTCCCATATTTTTATCTGGTATAGCCCACGCCTTCCGAGTGGGCCCGGGCCCCCTGACCCCGATCGCCTAAAACTTTTCCTGGCCATGAAATACGACCTAAGGAACCATAGTTACCTCCCTTCATGACAGTTCCTCGTTCTTTTGCATTTTACAGCCAAAAAACTAGAACTCCACCCGATTCCCATATTTTCGTGTGCTATAGCTCACGCCTTCCGAGTGGGCCGAGGCCCCCCAGCCCTGGAACGCCTAAAAATTTTTCGCGCCATAGAATACGACCTAAGGAACCATAGTCACCACACTGCCATGACCGTTCCTCGTTGTTTTGCGTTTTATGGCCAAAAAACTAGAATTCCGCCTGATTCCCATATTTTCGTGTGCAATAGCCAACGCCTTCCGAGTGGGCCAGGCCCCCCGGACTCGGATCGCCCAAAAATTTTTCGGGCCATCAAATACGACCTAAAGAACCATAGTCACCGCCCTGCCATGACCGTTCCTTGTTTGTTTCATTTTACGGTCAAAAAACAAAACTTCCACCCGATTCCCATATTTTCGTGTGCAATAGCCCACGCCTTCCAAGTGGGCCGGGCCCCCCGGACTCGGATAGCCAAAAAAATAATTCCAAGCCAGCAAATACGACCTAAAGAACCATAGTCACAACCCCGCCATGACCATTCCTAATTTCTTTGCATTTTAAGGCCAAAAAACTAGAATTCCGTCTGATTCCCATATTTTCGTGTGCTATAGCCCACAACTTGCGAGTTGGCCCGGGACCCCCGGACCCGAATTGCTTATAATTTTGTCGGTCCATCAAATACGACCTAAGGAACCATAGTCACCACCCCGCCATGATCGTTCCTCGTTATTTTGTGTTTTACAGTCAAAAAATAAGAATTTTGCTCGATTCCCAAATTTTAGTGTGCTATTTCCAACGCCTTCCGAGTGGGCGAGGGCCCCCCAGACCCGGATCGCCTAAAAAAATTTTGGGCCATCAAATAAGACCTAAGGAACAATAGTCACCACCCCGCTATGACCATTCCTCGTTATTTTGCGTTTTACGGCCAAAAAACTAGAATTCCGCCCCATTCCCATATTATCGTGTGCTATAGCCCACGCCTTCCGAGTGGGCTCGGGACCCTCGGACCCAGATCGCCTAAAATTTTCCAGGCCATCAAATACGACCTACATTGTCACCACTTCGCCATGACTATTCCTCATTTTTTTGCATTTTACTTCCAAAAAACTAGAATTCCGTCTGATTCCCATATTTTCATGTGATATAGCCCACAGCTTGCGAGTTGGCCTGGGCCCCCCGGACCCGGATTGCTTATAATTTTTTCGGGCCATCAAATACGACCTAAGGAACCATAGTCACCGCTCTGCCATGAGCTCTCCTCATTTTTTTGCATTTTACGGCCAAAAAACTAGAATTCCGCCCGATTCCCATATTTTCATGTGCTATAGCCCATGCCTTCCGAGTGGGCCGGGCCCCCCGGACTCGGGTCGCCTAAAATATTTTCGGGCCATCAAATACGACCTAAAGAACCATAGTCACTGCCCCGCCATGACCGTTCCTCATTGTTTTGTGTTTTACGGCAAAAAAACTATAATTCCACTCGATTCCCAAATTTTCGTGTGCTATGGCCCACGCCTTCTGAGTGGGCGAGGGCCCCCGGACCCGGATGGCCTAAAACTTTTTCGGCCCGTCAAATAAGACCTAAGGAACAATATCACGCCCCGCTATGACCGTTCCTCGTTATTTTGTGTTTTATGGCCAAAAAACTAGAATTCCGCCCCATTCCCATATTATCGTGTGATATTGCCCACGCCTTCCGAGTGGGCTCGGGACCCCCTGACCCAGATCGCTTAAAATTTTTTTGGGCCATCAAATAGGACCTAAAAAACCATTGTCACCGCCCCGCCATGACTGTTCCTCGTTTTATTGCGGTTTACTGCCAAAAAACTAGAATTCTGCCAAATTTCCATATTTTCGTGTGCTATATAGCCCACACCTTCCGAGTGGGCCCGGACCCTCTGGACCCGGATCGCCTAATATATTTCTGGGCCATCAAATAGGACCTAAGGAACCATAGTCACTGCCCCGCCATGTCCGTTCCTTGTTGTTTTGCGTTTTATGGCCAAAAAACTAAAATTCAGCCCGATTCCCATATTTTCGTGTGCAATAGCCCACGCCTTCCGAGAGGGCCGGGCCCCCGGACTCGGATCGCCTAAAATAATTCTAAGCCACCAAATACGACCTAAAGAACCATAGTCGCCACCCCGCCATGACCATTCCTCGCTATTTTACGTTTTACGGCCAAAAAACTAGAATTCCGTCCAATTCCCATTTTTTCATGTGCTATATAGCCCATGCCTTCCGAGTGCACCCGAGACCCCGGACTCGGATCGCCTAAAATTTTTTTGGGAAATCAAATATGACCTAAAGAACCATAGTCACCACCCCGCCATGACTGTTCCTCATTTTTTGTGATTTACGGCCAATAAACTACAATTCCGCCCGATTCTCATATTTTCGGGTGCTATAGCCCATGCCTTCCGAGGGGGCCTAGGCCCACAAACCCGGATCGCCTAAAAATTTTCCGGGCCATCAAATACGACCTAAGGAACTATAATCACCACCCTGCCATGATCGTTCCTCATTTTGGGCGTTTTACGGCAAAAAAACTTGAATATTGCCCGATTCCCGAATTTTCGTGTGCTATTGCCTACGCCATCCGAGTGGGACTGGCCCCCCGGACTCGGATTGCCTAAAATTTTTTGGAGCCAGCAAATATGACCTAAAGAACCATAGTCACTGCCCCGCCATGACCGTTCCTCGTGTTTTTGCATTTTACGGCCAAAAAACTAGAATTTCGCCCGATTCCCATATTTCGTGTGCTATAGCCCACGCCTTCCGAGTAGGCCTGAGCCCTCTGAACCCAGATCGCCTAAAAGTTTTCTGAGCCATCAAATAGGACCTAAGGAACCATAGTCACCGCCCTGCCATGACCGTTCCTCGTTTTATTATGTTTTACGGCCAAAGAACTAAAATTCCGCTCGATTCCCAAATTTTCATTTGCTATAGCCCTCGCCTTCATAGTGGGCAGGGCCACCAGACCCTGATCGCCTAAAAATTTTCCGGGCCATCAAATACAACCTAAAGAACTATAGTCACCGCCCTGCCATGACCATTCCTCATTATTTTGCATTTTACGGCCAAAAAACTAGAATTCCGTCCGATTCCCATATTTTCGTGGGCTATAGCCCACAGCTAGCGAGTTGGCCCGGGCCCCCCGGACCCGGATTGCTTATAATTTTTTCGGGCCATCAAATACGACCGAAGGAACCATAGTCACTGCTCCTCCATGAGCACTCCTTGTTTTTTTGCATTTTACGGCCAAAAAACTAGAATTCCGCCCGATTTCCATATTTTCGTGTGCTATAGCCCATGCCTTCCGAGTGGGCCGGGGCCCCCGGACTCGGATCACCAAAAATAATTCCGAGCCCGAAAATATGACCTAAAGATCCAGAGTCACCGCCCCGCCATGACCGTTCCTCTTTTTTTGCGTTTTACGGCCAAAAAGCTGCAATTCCGCCCGATTCCTATATTGTCATGTGGTATAGCCCACGCCTTCCAAGTGGGCCGGGGCCTCCTGACCCCGATCGCCTAAAACTTTTCCTGGCCATGAAATACGACCTAAGGAACCACAGTTACCGCCCCACCATGACCGTTCCTCATTTGTTTTGCATTTTACGGCCAAAAAACTAGGACTCCACCCGATTCCAATATTTTCGTGTGCTATTGCCCATGCCTTCCGAGTGGGCCAGGGCCCCCTGACCTTGGATCGCCTAAAAGTTTTTCGAGCCATAGAATACGACCTAAGGAACTATAGTCACCACCCTGCCATGACCTAAGGAACCATAATCACCACCCTGCCATGATCGTTCCTCATTTTGGGCGTTCTACGGCCAAAAAACTTGAATTTCGCCCGATTCCCGTATTTTCATGTGCTATTGCCTACGCCATCCGAGTAGGTCGGGCCCCCCAGACTCGGATCGCCTAAAATTTTTCTGAGCCAGCAAATACGACCTAAAGAACCATAGTCACTGCCCCGCCATGGCCGTTCCTCGTGTTTTTGCATTTTACGGCCAAAAAACTAGAATTTCGCCCGATTCCCATATTTCGGGTGCTATAGCCCACGCCTTCCGAGTGGGCCTGAGCCCTCGGGACCCGGATCGCCTAAAGGTTTTTCGGGCCATCAAATAGGACCTAAAAAACCATAGTCACGGCCCCACCATGACCGCTCTTCGTTTTATTACGTTTTACGGCCAAAGAACTAAATTTCGCTCGATTCCCAAATTTTCGTGTGCTATAGCCTTCGCCTTCATAGTGGGCAGGGCCACCAGACCCTGATCGCCTAAAAAATTTTCGGGCCATCAAATACGACCTAAAGAACTATAGTCACCGCCCTGCCATGACCATTCCTCATTTTTTGCATTTTACGGCCAAAAAACTAGAATTCCGTCCGATTCCCATATTTTCGTGGGCTATAGCCCACAGCTTGCGAGTTGGCCCGGGCCCCCCGGACCCGAATTGCTTATAATTTTTTTGGGCCATCAAATACGACCTAAGGAACCATAGTCACTGCTCCTCTATGAGCTTTCCTTTTTTTTTTTGCATTTTACGGCCAAAAAACTAGAATTCCGCCTGATTCCCATATTTTCGTGTGCTATATAGCCCATGCCTTCCGAGTGGGCCGGGGCCCCCGGACTCGGATCGCCAAATATAATTCCGAGCTAGAAAATACGACCTAAAGAACCAGAGTCACTGCCCTGCCATGACCGTTCCTCTTTTTTTTGCGTTTTACGGGCAAAGAACTACAATTCCGCCTGATTCCTATATTGTCATGTGGTAAAGCCCACGCCTTCCAAGTGGGCCCGGGCCTCCTGACCCCGATTGCCTAAAACTTTTCCTGGCTATGAAATACGACCTAAGGAACCACAGTTACCGCCCCACCATGACCGTTCCTCATTTTTTTGCATTTTACGGCCAAAAAGCTAGAACTCCACCCGAATCCACTATTTTCGTGTGCTATTGCCCACGCCTTCCGAGTGGGCCGGCGTCCCCTGACCCTGGATCACCTAAAAGTTTTTCGAGCCAAAAAATACGACCTAAGGAACTATAGTCACCACCCTGCCATGATCGTTCCTCGTTCTTTTGCGTTTAATGGCCAAAAAACAAGAATTCCGCCCGATTCCCATATTTTCGTGTGCGATAGCTCACGCCTTCCGAGTGGGCCGGGGCCCCCGGACTCGGATCGCCAAAAATAATTCTGAGCCAGAAAATACGACCTAAAGAACCAGTGTCACCGCCCCGCCATGACCGTTCCTCTTTTTTTGCGTTTTACGGCCAAAAAACTACAATTCCGCCCGATTCCTATATTGTCATGTGGTATAGCCCACGCCTTCCAAGTGGGCCGGGGCCTCCTGACCCCGATCGCCTAAAACTTTTTCTGGCCATGAAATACGACCTAAGGAACCACAGTTACCGCCCCACCATGACCGTTCCTCATTTGTTTTGCATTTTACGGCCAAAAAACTAGAACTCCACCCGATTCCAATATTTTCGTGTACTATTGCCCATGCCTTCCGAGTGGGCCAGGGCCCCCTGACCTTGGATCGCCTAAATGTTTTTCGAGCCATAGAATACGACCTAAGGTACTATAGTCACCACCCTGCCATGACCTAAGGAACCATAATCACCACCCTGCCATGATCGTTCCTCATTTTGGGCGTTTTACGGCCAAAAAACTTGAATTTCGCCCGATTCCCGTATTTTCATGTGCTATTGCCTACGCCATCCGAGTGGGTCGGGCCCCCCAGACTCAGATCACCTAAAATTTTTCTGAGCCAGCAAATACGACCTAAAGAACCATAGTCACCGCCCTGCCATGACCGTTCCTCGTGTTTTTGCATTTTACGGCCAAAAAACTAGAATTTCGCCCAATTCCCATATTTCGGGTGCTATAGCCCACGCCTTCCGAGTGGGCCTGAGCCCTCCGGACCCGGATCGCCTAAAAGTTTTTCGGGCCATCAAATAGGACCTAAAAAACCATAGTCACGGCCCCGCCATGACCGCTCTTCGTTTTATTACGTTTTACGGCCAAAGAACTAAAATTTCGCTCGATTCCCAAATTTTCGTGTGCTATAGCCCTCGCCTTCATAGTGGGCAGGGCCACCAGACCCTGATCGCCTAAAAAATTTTCGGGCCATCAAATACGACCTAAAGAACTATAGTCACCGCCCTGCCATGACCATTCCTCATTTTTTGCATTTTACGGCCAAAAAACTAGAATTCCGTCCGATTCCCATATTTTCGTGGGCTATAGCCCACAGCTTGCGAGTTGGCCCGGGCCCCCCGAACCCGGATTGCTTATAATATTTTTGGGCCATCAAATACGACCTAAGGAACCATAGTCACTGCTCCTCCATGAGCTTTCCTTTTTTTTTTTGCATTTTATGGCCAAAAAACTAGAATTCCGCCTGATTCCCATATTTTCGTGTGCTATATAGCCCATGCCTTCCGAGTGGGCCGGGGCCCCCGGACTCGGATCGCCAAAAATAATTCCGAGCAAGAAAATACGACCTAAAGAACCAGAGTCACCGCCCCGCCATGACCGTTCCTCTTTTTTTTGCGTTTTACGGGCAAAAAACTGCAATTCCGCCTGATTCCTATATTGTCATGTGGTAAAGCCCACGCCTTCCAAGTGGGCCCGGGCCTCCTGACCCCGATCGCCTAAAACTTTTCCTGGCCATGAAATACGACCTAAGGAACCACAGTTACCGCCCCACCATGACCGTTCCTCATTTTTTTGCATTTTACGGCCAAAAAGCTAGAACTCCACCCGATTCCACTATTTTCGTGTGCTATTGCCCACGCCTTCCGAGTGGGCCGGCGTCCCCCGACCCTGGATCACCTAAAAGTTTTTCGAGCCATAAAATACGACCTAAGGAACTATAGTCACCACCCTGCCATGACCGTTCCTCGTTCTTTTGCGTTTAATGGCCAAAAAACAAGAATTCCGCCCGATTCCCATATTTTCGAGTGCGATAGCTCACGCCTTCCGAGTGGGCCGGGCCCCCCTGACTCGTATCGCCTAAAATTTTTCCAGGCCACCAAATACGACCTAAATAACCATAGTCACCGCCCCGCCATGACCATTCCTCGTTTTTTTTTGTTTTACGGTCAAAAAACAAAAATTCCGTCCGATTCCCATATTTTCGTGTGCAATAGGCCACGTCTTCTGAGTGGGCCGGGCTCCCCGGACTCGGATCGCCAAAAATAAATCCGAGCCAGCAAATATGACCTAAAGAACCATAGTCACCACCCATCCATGACCGCTCATCTTTTTTTTGTGTTTTACGGCCAAAAAGCTAGAATTCCGCCTGATTCCCATATTTTCTTGTGCTCTAGCCCACGCCTCCCGAGTGAACCCGGGACCCCCGGACCCAGATTGCCTAAAATTTTTCTAGGCCATCAAATACGACCTAAAGAACCATAGTCACCCCTGCCATGACTGTTCCTCATATTTTTGCATTTTATGGCCAAAAAACTAAAATTCCGTCCCATTCCCATATGATCGTGTGCTATAGCCCACGCCTTCCGAGTGGGCTCCCGACCCGGATCGCCTAAAATATTTCCGAGCCATCAAATAGGACCTAAGGAGCCATATTCACCGCCCTGCCATGTTCGTTCCTCGTTTTTTTTTTGCATTTTACGGTCAAAAAACAAAAATTCCCCCCTGATTCCCATATTTTCGTGTGCAATAGCCCACGCCTTCCGAGTAGTCTAGGCCCCCGGACTAGGATCGCCAAAAATAATTCCAAGCCAGCAAATACGACCTAAAGAACCATAGTCTTCGCCCCGCCATGAGCGTTCCTCATTCTTTTGCGTTTTATGGCCAAAAAACTAGAATTCCGCCCGATTCTCATATTTTCTTGTGCTATAGCCCACGCCTTCCGAGTGGGCTCGGGACCCCCGGACCCAGATCGCCTAAAATATTTTCGGGCCATCAAATACGACCTAAAGAACCATAGTCACCCCAGCCATGACTGTTCCTCATGTTTTTGCGTTTTCGGCCAAAAAACTAAAATTCCGCAAGATTTCCATATTTTCGTGTGCTATAGCCCACACCTTCCGAATGGGCCCCGGGCCCTCCGAACCCGGATCGCCTGAAATATTTCCGGGCCATCAAATACGACCTAAAGAACCATTGTCGCTGCCCCGCCATGACTGTTCCTCGTTTTATTGCAGTTTACAGCCAAAAAACTAGAATTCTGCTAGATTCCCATATTTTCGTGTGTTATAGCCCACACCTTCCGAGTGGGCCCGGGCCCTCCGGACCCGGATCGCCTAAAATATTTCCGGGCCATCAAATAGGATCTAAGGAACCATATTCACCGCCCCGCCATGTCCGTTCCTCGTTGTTTTGCGTTTTACGGCCAAAAAACTAAAAATCAGCCCGATTCCCATATTTTCGTATGCAATAGCCCACGCCTACTGAAAAGGCCGGGCCCCCGGACACGAATCACCTAAAATAATTGCGAGCCAGCAAATACGACCTAAAGAACTATAGTCACCGCCCCGCCATGAACGTTCCTCGCTATTTTACGTTTTATGGCCAAAAAACTAGAATTCCGCCCAATTCCCATATTTTCATGTGCTATAGCCCACGCCTTCCGAGTGCACCCGGGACCCCGGACTCGGATCGCCTAAAATTTTTTTGGGCCATCAAATACGACCAAAAGAAGCATAGTCACCGCCACGCCATGACCGTTCCTCGTATTTTGCGGTTTACGATGAAAAAACTAGAATTTTGCCTGATTCCCATATTTTCGGGTGCTATAGCCCATGCCTTTCGAGTGGGCCCGGGCCCCTAGACCCGGATCGCCTAAAAATTTTCCCGGCCATCAAATGTGACCTAAGGAACCATAATCACCACACTGCCATGATCGTTCCTCATTTTGGCGTTTTATGGCCAAAAAACTTGAATTCCGCCCGATTACCGTATTTTCGTGTGCTAGCCTACGCCTTCTAAGTGGGCCGGGCCCCCCGGACTCGGATCGCCTAAAATTTTTTTGAGCCAGCAAATACGACCTAAAGAACCATAGTCACTGCCCCGCCATGACCGTTGCTCGTGTTTTTGCATTTTACTGCCAAAAAACTAGAATTCCGCCCGATTCCCATATTTCGTGTGCGATAGCCCACGCCTTCCGAGTGGGCCTGGGCCATCCGGACCCGGATCGCATAAAAATTTTTTGGGCCATCAAATAGGACCTAAGGAACCATAGTCACCGCCCTGCCATGACCGTTCCTCGTTTTATTACGTTTTACGGCCAAAGAACTAAAATTCCGCTCGATTCCCAAATTTTCGTGTGCTATAGCCCTCGCCTTCCCTGTAAGCAGGGCCACCAGACCCTGATCGCCTAAAAATTTTCCGGGCCATCAAATACGACCTAAAGAACCATAGTCACCGCACAGCAATGACAATTCCTCATTGTTTTGCATTTTATGGCCAAAAAACTAGAATTCCGTCCGATTCCCATATTTTCGTGTGCTATATAGCCCACAGCTTGCGAGTTGGCCCGGCCCTCCCGTATCCGGATTGCTTATAATTTTTTCGGGCCATCAAATACGACCTAAGGAACCATAGTCACTGCTCCGCCATGAGCTCTCCTCGTTCTTTTGTGTTTTACTTCAAAAAAACTAGAATTCCGCCCAATTCCCATATTTTCGTGTGCTATAGCCCATGCCTTCCGAGTGGGCCGGCCCCCCGGACTCGGATCACCTAAAATATTTCCGGTCCATCAAATACGACCTAAAGAACCATAGTCACCTCCCCGCCATGACCGTTCCTCTATTTTGCATTTTACGGCCAAAAAACTAGAATTCCGCAAAATTTCCATATTTTCGTTTGCTATAGCCCACGCCTTTCGAGTGGGCGCGGGCCCCCCGGACCCTGATCGCCTAAAAGTTTTTCGGGCCATAGAATATGACCTAAGGAACCATAGTCATCGCCCTGCCACGACCATTCCTCGTGTTTTTGCGTTTTACGGCCAAAAAACTAAAATTCCGCAAGATTTCCATATTTTCGTGTGCTATAGCCCACACCTTCCGAGTGGGCCCCGAGCCCTCCAAACCCGGATCGCCTAAAATATTTCTTGGCCATCAAATAGGACCTAAGGAACCATATTCACCGCCCTGCCATGTCCGTTCCTCGTTTGTTTGCGTTTTACGGCCAAAAAACAAATATTCCGCCCGATTCCCATATTTTCGTGTGCAATAGCCCACGCCTTCCGAGTTGGCCGGGCCCCCCAGACTAGGATCGCCAAAAATAATTCCGAGCCACCAAATACGACCTAAAGAACCATAGTCACCGCCTCGCCATGACCGTTCATCTTTTTTTTGTGTTTTATGGCCAAAAAACTAGAATTCCACCCGATTCCCATATTTTCTTGTGCTATAGCCCACGCCTTCCGAGTGGGCCCGGGACACCCGTACCCAGATCGCCTAAAATTTTTCCAGGCCATCAAATACGACCTAAAGAACCATAGTCACCCCCGCCATGACTGTTCCTCATTTTATTGCAGTTTACGGCCAAAAAACTAGAATTCCCCCCGATTCTCATATTTTCGTGTGCTATATCCCACACCTTCCCAGTGGACCCGGGCCCTCCGGACCCGGATTGCCTAAAACTTTTTCGGGCCATCAAGTACGACCTAAGGAACCATAATTACCGCCCCTCCATGACTGTTCCTCGTTTCTTTGCATTTTACGGCCAAAAAACTAGAACTCCACCCGATTCCCATATTTTCGTGTGCTATAGCCCACGCCTTCCGAGTGGGCCGGGGCCCCCCGGCCTCGGATCACCTAAAAGTTTTTCAAGCCATAGAATATGACCTAAGGAACCATAGTCACCACCCTGCCATGACCGTTCCTCGTGTTTTGCATTTTATGGCCAAAAAAATCTAGAATTCCGCCCGATTCCCATATTTTCGTGTGCAATAGCCCATGCCTTCCGAGTGGGCCAGGCCCTCCGGACTCGGATCGCCTAAACTTTTTATGGGCCATCATATACGACCTAAAGAACCATAGTCACCGCTCCGCCATGACCGTTCCTCATTTGTTTGCCTTTTACGGTCAAAAAACAAAAATTCCGCCCCAATTCCCATATTTTCATGTGCAATAGCCCACGCCTTCCGAGTGGGCCGGGCCCCCGGTCTCAGATCGCCAAAAATAATTCCGAGCTAGCAAATACAACCTAAAGAACCATAGTCACCGCCCCGCCATGACCGTTCATCTTTTTTTTTTTTGCGTTTTACGGCCAAAAAACTAGAATTCCGCCCGATTCCCATATTTTCGTGTGCTATAGCCCACGCCTTCCGAGTGGGCCCAGGACCCCCGGACCCAGATTGCCTAAAATTTTTCCGGGACATCAAATACGACCTAAAGAACCATTGTCACCCCCGCCATGACTTTTCCTCGTGTTTTTGTGTTTTACGGCCAAAAAACTAAAATTCCGCAAGATTTCCATATTTTCGTGTGCTATAGCCCACACCTTCCGAGTGGGCCCCAGGCCCTCCGGATCCGGATCGCCTAAAATATTTCCGGGCCATCAAATAGGACCTAAGGAACCATATTCACCGCCCTGCCATGTCCGTTCCTCGTTTTTTGCATTTTACGGTCAAGAAATAAAAATTCTGCCCAATTCCCATATTTTCCGAGTGGGCCGTGCCCCCCGGACTAGGATCGCAAAAAATAATTTCGAGCCAGCAAATACGACCTAAAGAACCAAAGTCTCTCCCCCGCCATGACTGTTCCTCATGTTTTTGCGTTTTACGGCCAAAAAACTAGAATTCCGCCTGATTCCCAAATTTTCGTGTGCTATAGCCCACGCCTTCCGAGGGGGGCCCGGGACCCCCGGACCCAAATCGCTTAAAAAATTTTCTGGCCATCAAATACGACCTAAAGAACCATAGTCACCCCTGCCATGACTGTTCCTTATTTTATTGCGGTTTACGGCCAATAAACTAGAATTCCGGCCGATTCCCATATTTTCGTGTGTTATATCCCACAACTTCCAAGTGGACCCGGGCCCTCCGGACCCGGATCGCCTAATATTTTTTCGGGCCATCAAATACGATCTAAAGAACCATAGTCACCGCCCCGCCATAATCGTTCCTCATTTTTTGCGTTTTACGGCCAAAAAACTAGAATTCCGCCCGATTCCCATATTTTCGTCTGCTATAGCCCACACCTTCCGAGTGGGCCAGGGCCCTCCGAACCGGATTGCCTAAAACTTTCCGGGCCATCAAATAGGACCTAAGGAACTTTAGTCACCGCCCTTCCATGACCGTTCCTTATTTGTTTACGTTTTATGGCCAAAGAACTAGAATTCCGCCCGATTCCCATATTTTCGTGTGCTATAACCCTCGCCTTCTTAGTGGGCAGGGCCCCCAGACCCTGATCGCCTAAAAATTTTTCGGGCCATCAAATACGACCTAAAGAACCAAAGTCACCACCCCGCCATGACCATTCCTCATTGTTTTGCATTTTACGGCCAAAAAACTAGAATTTCATCCGATTCCCATATTTTCGTGTGCTATAGCCCACGACTTGCGAGTTGGCCCGGGCCCCCCGGACCCGAATTGCTTATAATTTTTTAGGGCCATCAAATACGACCAAAGGAAACATAGTCACCGCTCCGCCATGAGTGCTCCTCATTTTTTTTCATTTTACCCCCAAAAAACTAGAATTCTGCCCGATTTCCATATTTTCTTGTGCGCCCAAGCCTTCCGAGTGTGCCGGGGCCCCCGGACTGGAATCTCCTAAAATTCTTTCGGGCCATCAAATACGACCTAAGGAACCATAGTCACTGCCCCGTCATGATTGTTCCTCGTATTTTGCGTATTTCGGCCAAAAAACTAGAATTTCGCCGGATTCCCATATTTTCGTGTGCTATAACCCACGCCTTCCAAGTGGTCCCGGGACCCCGATCGCCTAAAATTTTTTTGGGCCATCAAATACGACCTAAGGAGCCATAGCCACCGCCCTGCATGATCGTTCCTCATTTTTTTGCATTTTTCGGCCAAAAAACTAGAATTTCGCCCGATTCACATATTTTCGTGTGCTATATAGCTCACACCTACGATTGGGCCGGGCCCCCCGGAATCGGATCGCCTAAAATTTTTTTAGGCAATTAAATATGACCTAAGGAACCATAGTCACCGCCCTGCCATGATCATTCCCCATTTTTTGCATTTTTCGGCCAAAAAACTAAAATTTCGCCCGATTCCCATATTTTCGTGTGCTATCGCCCACGCTTTCCTAGTGGTCCCTGGACCCCCGGACTCCGATCTCCTAAAATTTTTCCGGGTCATCAAATACGACCTAAGGAACCATAGTTACCGCCCCGCCATGATCGTTCCACATTTTTTGCATTTTACGGCCAAAGAACTAGAATCCGCCCGATTCCCATATTTTCTTGTGCTATAGCCCACGCCCTTCGAGTGGGCCGGGGCCCCCGGACTCGGATCGCCAAAATTTTTTCTGGGCCATTAAATATGACCTAAGGAACGATAGTCACCGCCTCGCCATGATCGTTCCTCATTTTTTGCATTTTGCGGCCAAAAAACTAGAATTCCCACCGATTCCCATATTTTCGTGTGCTATACCCACGCCTTCCAAGTGGTCCCGGGACCCCCCGGACCCCGATCTCCTAAAAACTTTCCCGGCCATCAAATACGACCTAACGAATAATAATCACAGCCCCGCCATGATCGTTCCTCATTTTTTGCGTTTTTCGGCCAAAGAACTAGAATTTCGCCTGATTCCCATATTTTCATGGGCTATAGACCACGCCTTCCGAATGGGTCGTGCTCCCAGGACCCTGATCGCCTAAAATTTTTCTGGGCCATCAAATATGACCTAAGGAACCATAGTCACCGCCGCGCCCTGAACGTTCCTCATTTGTTGCATTTTTCGGCCAAAGAACTAGAATTCAGCCCGATTCCCATATTTTCGGGTGCCGCCTTCCGAGTGGGCCGGGCCCATCCGGACCCGTATCACCTTAAATTTTTCTGAGCCATCAAATACGACCTAAGGAACCATAGTCACCTCCCCGCCATGATCATTCCTCATTTTTTTGCTTTTTTCGGCAAAAAAGCTAGAATTCCGCCTGATTCCCATATTTTCGTGTGCTATAGCCCACGCCTTCCGAGTGGGCCGGGCCCCCCGGACTTGGATCGCCTAAAGTTTTTCCGAGCCATCAAATACGACCTAGAGAACCATAGTCACTGCCTTGCTATGACCATTCCTAGTTGTTTCTGCATTTTTCGGCCAAAAACCTAGAATTTCGCCCGATTTCCATATTTTCGTGTGCTAGCCCACGCCTTCCAAGTGGTACCGGGATCCCTGGACTCGGATCGGCTAAAATTTTTCCAGGCCATTAAATACGACCTAAGTAACCATAGTCACCGCCCCGCCATGATCGTTCCTCACTTTTTGCATTTTACAGCCAAAAAACTAGAAATCCGCCCGATTCCCATATTTTCGTGTGCTATAGCCCACGCCTTCCAAGTGGTCTCGGTACCCCCGAAACCCGATCTCCTAAAAAATTTCCGGGCCATCAATTATGACCTAAGGAACTATAGTCACCGCCTCGCCATAATCGTTCCTCATTTTTTGCGTTTTTCGGCCAAAAAGTTGAATTCCGCGCGATTCCCATATTTTCATGTGCTATCCCACGCCTTCCGAGTTGTCCCGGCCCCCCGGACCCCGATCGCCTAAAATTTTTCCGGGCCATCAAATACGACCTAAGGAACCATAGTCACTGCCCCTCCATGATCGTTCCTTATTTGTTGCATTTTTCATCTAAAAAACTAGAATTCCGCCCGATTACCATATTTTCGTGTGCTATAGCTCACACCTTCCGAGTGGGTCGGCCCCCCCGGACTCGGATCGCCTAAAATGTTTTCGAGCCATCAAATACGACCTAAGGAGCCATAGTCACCGCCCTGCCATGATCTTTCCTCAGTTTTGCATTTTTCGGCCAAAAAATTAGAATTCCGCCCGATTCCCATATGTTCGTGTGTTATAGCCCACGCCTTCCCAATGGGTAGGGCCCCACGGAGCCGGATTGCCTAAAAATTTTTCGGGCCATCAAATACGATCTAAGGAACCATAGTCACTGCCCCGACTAATATATATTCGTGTGCTATAGCCCACACTTTCCATGTGGTCCCGGGACCCCCGAACCCTGATCGCCTAAAATTTTACGGGCCATAAAATATGACCTAAAGAACCATAGCCACCTCCTCGCAATGACCTTTCCTCAATATTTGCATTTTACCGCGAAAAAACTAGAATTCCGCGTGATTCCCATATTTTCGTGTGCTATAGCCCTCGCCTTCCAAGTGGTCTCGGGACCCCCGGACTCGGATCGCCTAAAAATTTTCCGACCCATTAAATACGACCTAAGGAACCATAGTCACCACCCCGCCATTATCGTTCCTCACTTTTTGCATTTTACGGCCAAAAAACTAGAATTCCACCCTATTCTCATATTGTCGTGTGCTATGGCCTATGCCTTCCAAGTGGTCCCGGGACCCCCGTACCCCGATCTCCTAAATTTTTTTTGGGCCATCAAATACGACCTTAGGAACCATAGTCACTGCCCCGCCATGATCGTTCCTTATTATTTATGTTTTTCGGCCAAAAAACTTGAATTCCTCACGATTCCCATATTTTCGTGTGCTAGCCCACGCCTTCCTAGTGGTCCCGGCCCATCCGGACTGTGATCGCCTAAAAATTTTTCCGGGCCATCAAATACGACCTAAGGAACCATAATCAATGCCCCGTCATGATCGTACCTCAATTTTTGCATTTTTCGGCCAAAAAACTAGAAATCCGCCCGATTCCCATATTTTCGTGTGCTATAGCCCCCGCTTTCCAAGTGGTCCCGGGACCCCCGGACCCCGTTCGCCTAAATTTTTTCGGGCCATAAACTACGACCTAAAGAACCATAGTCACCGTCCCGCCATGATCGTTCCTCATTTTTTGTGTTTTTCGGCCAAAAAACTAGAATTATACCTAATTCCAATATTATCGTGTGGCCATCCCAGTGGGTAGGGCTCCCCGGAGCCGGATCGCCTAAAATTTTTTCGGGCCATCAAATATGACCTAAGGAACCATAGTCACCGCCCCGCCATGATCATTCCTCACGTTTTGCATTTTAAGGCCTAAAAACTAGAATTTCGCCTGATTCCCATATTTTCGTGTGCTATAACCCACGCCTTCCAAGTGGTCCTGGGACCCTCGAACCCCGATCTCCTAAAAAATTTTCGGGCCATCAAATACAACCTAAGGAACCATAGTCACCACCCCGCCATGATTGTTCCTCATACTTTGTATTTTTCGGCAAAAAAACTTGAATTTCGCGCGATTCCCATATTTTCGTGTGCTATAGCCCACGCCTTCCAAGTGGCCCCGGGACCCCGGACCCCGATCGCCTAATATTTTTCTGGTAAATCAAATACGACCTAAGGAACCATAGTCACCTCCCCACCATGATCGTTCCTCATTTTATGCATTTTTCGACAAAAAGAATAGAATTTTGCCCGATTCCCATATTTTCGCGTGCGCCCATGCCTTCCGAGTGGGCCGGGCCACCCGTACTGGGATCGCCTAAAAAAATTTTGGGCCGTCAAATACGACCTAAGGAACCATAGTCACCGCCCCGCCATGATTATTCCTTAGTTTTTACGATTTTCGGCCATAAAACTAGAATTCCGCGTGATTCCCATATTTTCATGTGCAATAGCCCACGCCTTCCGAGTGGGCTGGGCCCCTTGACTCGGATCGCCTAAAATTTTTTCGGGCCATCAAATATGACCTAGGGAACCATAGTCACCGCCCCGCCATGATCGTTCCTCATTTTTTGCTTTTTTCGAAAAACAAACTAGAATTCCGCCTGATTCCCATATTTTCGTGTGCTATAGCCCACACCTTCCAAGTGGTCCCGGGACCCTCGGACCCCGATCGCATAAATTTTTTCTGGGCCATCGAATACGAGCTAAGGAACCATCGTCACCACCCCGCCATGATCATTCCTCATTTTTTGCGTTTTTCGGCCAAACAATTAGAATTCCGCCTGATTCCCATATTTTCGTGTGCTATAGCCTACGCCTTCCCAATAGGTAGGGCCCCACGGAGCCGGATTGCCTAAAATTTTTCCGGTCCATCAAATACGACCTAAGGAACCATAGTCACCGCCCCGACATGACCTTTCCTCATTTTTTGCATTTTACGGCCAAAAAACTAGAATTCTGCCCGATTCCCCTATTTTCGGGTGCTATAGCCCACGTCTTCCGAGTGGTCACGGGCTCCCCGTACCCCGATCGCCTAAAATTTTTCCGGGCCCACAAATACGACCTAAAGAACCATTTTCACCGCCCCGCCGTGATTGTTCCTTATTTTTTATGTTTTTTGTCCAATAAACTAGAATTGCGCCCGATTCCCATATTTTCGTGTGCTGCCCACGCCTTCCGAGAGGTCCCAGGCCCCCCGAACCCCAATCACCTAAAATTTTTCCGGTCCATCAAATACGACCTAAGGAACCATAGTCACCTCCCCGCCATGATCGTTCCTCAATTTTTGCGTTTTTCGGCAAAAAAACTAGAATTTCGCGTGATTCCAATATTTTCGTGTGCTATAGCCCACGCCTTCCAAGTGGTTCCGGGACCGCTGAACCCCGATCTCCTAAAAAAATTTTTGGCCATCAAATACGACCTAAGGAACCATAGTCACCGCACCTCCATGATCGTTCCTCACTTTTTGCATTGTACGGCCAAAAATTTAGAATTCAGCCCGATTCCCATATTTTCGTGTGCTATAGCCCACGCCTTCCGAGTGGGCCGGGATCCCTGACTCGTATCGCGTAAAAAATTTTCGGGGCATCAAATACGACTTTGGGAACCATAGTCACCGCCCCCCATGATCGTTCCTCATTTTTGCATTTTTCGACCAAAAAACTACAATTCCGCCTGATTCCCATATTTTCGTGTGCTACCCACGCCTTTCGAGTGGGCCGGGACCCCGGAGCCAGATCGCCTAAAATTTTCAGGGCCATAAAATATGACCTAAAGAACCATAGTCACTGCCCCGCCATGATCGTTCCTCATTTTTTATGTTTTTCGGCCAAAAAACTAAAATTCCGCCAGATTCCCATATTTTCGTGTGCTACAGCCTACGCCTTCCGAGGGGGCGGACCCCGATCGCCTAAAAATTTTCCGGTCCATCAAATACGACCTAAGGAACCATAGTCACCGCCCCTCCATGATCGTTCCTCATTTATTGCATTTTTCGGCCAAAAAACTAGTATTCCGTCCGATTCCCATATTTTCATGTGCTATAGCCCACGTCTTCCGGGCCTAAAATACGACCTATAGAACCATAGTCACTGCCCCCTCCATGAGCATTCCTCGGTTTTTCTGCGTTTTACGGCCAAAAAACTAGATTTTCGCCTGATTCCCATATTTTCGTGTGATATAGACCACGCCTTCCGAGTGGTCCCTGGCCCCCCGACCCCGATCGCCTAAAAAGTTTTCGAGCCGTCAAATACGATCTAGGGTACCATAGTCACCGTTCCTCCATGATCGTTCCTCATGTTTGGCATTTTTTGGCAAAAAAACTAGAATTCCGCCCGATTCCCATATTTTCGTGTGCAATAGCCCACGCCTTCCAAGTAGTCCCGGGACCCCCGGAATCGGATCGCCTAAAATTTTACCGGGCCATTAAATACGACCTAAGGAACCATAGTCACCGCCCCGCCATGATCATTCCACACTTTTTGCATTTTACGGCCAAAAAGTAGAATTCCGCCCGATTCCCATATTTTCATGTGCTATAGCCCACGCTTCCGAGTGGGCCGGGCCCCTTGACTCGGATCGCCTAAAATTTTTTGGGCCATCAAATACAACCTAGGGAACCATATTCACCACCCCGCCATGACCGTTCCTCATTTTTTGCATTTTTAGGCCAAAAGACTAGAGTTCCGCCAGATTCCCATATTTTTGCGTGCTATAACCCACGCCTTCCAAGTGGTCGCGGGACACCCGGACCCCGATCGCCTAAAATTTTTCGGGCCATAAAATACGACCTAAAGAACATAGTCACCGCCCCACCATAATCGTTCCTCATATTTTGCGTTTTTCGGCCAAAAACTAGAATTTCACCTGATTCCAATATTTTCATGTGCTATAGCCTATACCTTCCGAGTTGGCCAGGACCCCGGAGCCGGATCGCCTAAAATTTTTCGGGCCATAAAATACGACCTAAAGAACCATAGTCACCGCCCCGCCATGACCGTTCCTCATTTTTTGCATTTTTCGGCCAAACAACTAGAATTCCGCCAGATTCTCATATTTTCGTGTGCTATAGCCCACGCCTTCCAAGTGGTCCCGGGACCCCCGGACCTCGATAGCCTAAAAGTTTTATAGGCAATCAAATACGACCTAAGGAACTATAGTCACCGCCCCGCCATGATCGTTCCTCAGTTTTTGCATTTTACGGCCAAAAAACTAGAATTCCGCCTGATTCCCATATTTTCGTGTGCGCCCACGACTTCCTAGTGGGCCGGGCCTCTGGACTGGGATTGCATAAAATTTATTCGGGCCATCAAATACGACCTAAGGAACCATAGTCACCTCCCAGCCATGATCGTTCCTCATTTTTTACATTTTTTGGCCAAAAAAAAAAAGAATTCCGCCAGATTCCCATATTTTCATGTGTGTGCCCAAGCCTTCCGAGTGGGCCGGGGCCCCCGGACTGGGATCGCCTAAAAAATTATCAGGCCATCAAATACGACCTAAGTAACCATAGTCACCATCCCATTGTGATCGTTCATCATTTTTTCCGTTTTACGGCCATAAAACTAGAAATCCGCCCGATTCCCATATTTTCGTGTGTTATAGCCCACGTCTTCCGAGTGGGCAGGGCCCCGTGGACTCATTTCGCCTAAAATTTTTTCGGGCCATCAAATACGTCCTATAGAACCATAGTCACCGCCCTGCCATGACCATTCCTCGGTTTCTCTATGTTTTATGGCCAAAAAACTAGATTTCCGCATGATTCCCATATTTTCGTGTGCTATAGACCACGCCTTCTGAGTGGTCCCTGGCACCCCAGCTCCCGATCGCCTAAAATATTTCCTGGCCATCAAATACAACCTAAGGAACCATAGTCACCGCCTTGCCATGATCGTTCCTCATTGTTTGTGTTTTTCAGCCAAAAAACTAGAATTCCGCCCGATTACCATATTTTCGTGTGCTATAGCCCACGCCTTCCAAGTAGTCCCGGGTCCCCTGGACTCGGATCGCCTAAAATTTTACCGAGCCATTAAATACGACCTAAGGAACCATAGTCACCGCCCCTCCATGATCGTTCCTCAATTTTTGCATTGTACGGCCAAAAAACTAGAATTCCGCCCGATTCCCATATTTTCGTGTGCTATAGCCCACGCCTTCCGAGTGGGTCGGGCCCCCTGACTCGTATCGCCTAAAAAATTTTCGGGACATCAAATATTACTTAGGGAACAATAGTCACCGCCCCGCCATGATAGTTCCTCATTTTTGCATTTTTCGACCAAAAAACTACAATTCCTCCTGATTCCCATATTTTCGTGTGCTACAGCCCACGCCTTTCGAGTGGGCCGGGACCCCGGAGCCAGATCGCCTTTAATTTTTCGGGCCATAAAATATGACCTAAAGAACCATAGTCACCGTCCCGCCATGATCGTTCCTGATTTTTTGCGTTTTTCAGCCAAAAAACTAGAATTTTGCTTTATTCCAATATTATAGTGTGCTATAGCCCAAGCCTTCCGAGAGGGCCGAGACCCCGGAGCCGGATCGCCTAAAATTTTTTCGGGCCATCAAATACGACCTAAGTAACCATACTCACCTCCCCGCCATGACCTTTTATCATTTTTTGCATTTTATGGCCAAAAAACTAAAATTCCGCCCTATTCCCATATTTTCGTGTGCTAAAGCCAACGTCTTCCGAGTGGGCTGGGCCCCCTGGACTCTGATCGCCTAAAATTATTTCGGGCCATCAAATACAACCTATAGAACCATAGTCACCGCCCCGCCATGACCGTTCCACATTTTTTGTGTTTTTCGGCGAAAAAACTAGAATTCCGCCCGATTCCCATATTTTCGTGTGCTATAACCCATGCCTTCAGAGTGGGCCGGGACCCCCGGACTCGGATCGTCAAAAATTTACCGGGCCATTAAATACGACCTAAGGAACCATAGTCACCGCCCTGCCATGATCGTTCCTCACTTTTTGCATTTTACGGCCAAAAAACTAGAATTCCGCTCGATTCCCATATTTTCGTGTGCTATAGCCCACGCCTTCAGATACGACCTAAGGAAACATAGTCACCTCTCCGCCATGATCGTTCCTCATTTTTTGCGTTTTTCGACCAAAAAACTTGAATTCCGCGCGATTCCCATATTTTCGTGTGCAATAGCCCACGCCTTCCAAGTAGTCCAGGGACCCCCGAAATCCGATCGCCTAAAATTTTACCGGGCCATTAAATACGACCTAAGGAACCATAGTCACCGCCCCACCATGATCGTTCCACACTTTTTGCATTTTACGGCCAAAAACTAGAATTCTGCCCGATTCCCATATTTTCATGTGCTATAGCCCACGCCTTCCGAGTGGGCCGGGCCCCTTGACTCGGATCGCCTAAAATTTTTCGGGCCATCAAATACAACCTAGGGAACCATATTCACCACCCCGCCATGATCGTTCCTCATTTTTTGCATTTTTAGGCCAAAAGACTAGAATTCCGCCAGATTCCCATATTTTCGCGTGCTATAACCCACGCCTTCCAAGTGGTCGCGGGACACCCGGACCCCGATCGCCTAAAATTTTTTGGGCCATAAAATACGACCTAAAGAACATAGTCACCGCCCCACCGTAATCGTTCCTCATTTTTTGCGTTTTTCGGCCAAAAAACTAGAATTTCGCCTGATTCCAATATTTTCATGTGCTATAGCCTATACCTTCCGAGTTGGCCAGGACCCCGGAGCCGGATCGCCTAAAATTTTTGGGCTATAAAATACGACCTAAAGAACCATAGTCACCGCCCCGCCATGACCGTTCCTCATTTTTTGCATTTTTCGGCCAAACAACTAGAATTCTGCCAGATTCCCATATTTTCGTGTGCTATAGCCCACGCCTTCCAAGTGGTCCCGGGACCCCCGGACCCCGATAGCCTAAAAGTTTTATAGGCAATCAAATACTACCTAAAGAACTATAGTCACCGCCCCGCCATGATCGTTCCTCAGTTTTTGCATTTTACGGCCAAAAAACTAGAATTCCGCCTGATTCCCATATTTTCGTGTGCGCCCACGACTTCCTAGTGGGTCGGGCCTCTGGATTGGGATTGCATAAAATTTATTCGGGCCATCAAATACGACCTAAGGAACCATAGTCACCTCCCAGCCATGATCGTTCCTCATTTTTTACATTTTTTGGCCAAAAAAAAAGAATTCCGCCAGATTCCCATATTTTCATGTGCTTGCGCCCAAGCCTTCCGAGTGGGCCGGGGCCCCCGGACTGGGATCGCCTAAAAAATTATCAGGCCATCAAATACGACCTAAGTAACCATAGTCACCATCCCGTTGTGATCGTTCCTCATTTTTTCTGTTTTACGGCCATAAAACTAGAAATCCGCCCGATTCCCATATTTTCGTGTGTTATAGCCCACGTCTTCCGAGTGGGCAGGGCCCCCTGGACTCATTTCGCCTAAAATTTTTCCGGGCCATCAAATACGTCCTATAGAACCATAGTCACCGCCCCGCCATGACCATTCCTCGGTTTCTCTATGTTTTACGGCCAAAAACCTAGATATCCGCATGATTCTCATATTTTCGTGTGCTATAGACCACGCCTTCCGAGTGGTCCCTGGCCTCCCAGCTCCCGATCGCCTAAAATATTTTCGGGCCATCAAATACGACCTAAGGAACCATAGTCACCACCTTGCCATGATCGTTCCTCATTGTTTGTGTTTTTCAGCCAAAAAACTAGAATTCCGCCCGATTACCATATTTTCGTGTGCTATAGCCCACGCCTTCCAAGTAGTCCCGGGACCCCTGGACTCGGATCGCCTAAAATTTTACCGGGCCATTAAATACGACCTAAGGAACCATAGTCACCGCCCCTCCATGATCGTTCCTCAATTTTTGCATTGTACGGCCAAAAAACTAGAATTCCGCCCGATTCCCATATTTTCGTGTGCTATAGCCCACGCCTTCCGAATGGGTCGGGCCCCCTGACTCGTATCGCCTAAAAAATTTTCGGGCCATCAAATACGACTTAGGGAACAATAGTCACCGCCCCGCCATGATCGTTCCTCATTTTTGCATTTTTCGACCAAAAAACTACAATTCCTCCTGATTCCCATATTTTCGTGTGCTACAGCCCACGCCTTTCGAGTGGGCCGGGACCCCGGAGCCAGATCGCCTTAAATTTTCCGGGCCATAAAATATGACCTAAAGAACCATAGTCACCGTCCCGCCATGATCGTTCCTGAATTTTTGCGTTTTTCGGCCAAAAAACTAGAATTTTGCTTTATTCCAATATTATAGTGTGCTACAGCCCAAATTTTTTGGGCTATAAAATACGACCTAAAGAACCATAGTCACCGCCCCGCCATGACCGTTCCTCATTTTTTGCATTTTTCGGCCAAACAACTAGAATTCCGCCAGATTCCCATATTTTCGTGTGCTATAGCCCACGCCTTCCAAGTGGTCCCGGGACCCCCGGACCCCGATAGCCTAAAAGTTTTATAGGCAATCAAATACGACCTAAGGAAGTATAGTCACCGCCCCGCCATGATCGTTCCTCAGGTTTTGCATTTTACGGCCAAAAAACTAGAATTCCGCCTGATTCCCATATTTTCGTGTGCGCCCACGACTTCCTAGTGGGTCGGGCCTCTGGACTGGGATTGCATAAAATTTATTCGGGCCATCAAATACAACCTAAGGAACCATAGTCACCTCCCAGCCATGATCGTTCCACATTTTTTACGTTTTTCGGCCAAAAAAAAAAGAATTCCGCCAGATTCCCATATTTTCATGTGCTTGCGCCCAAGCCTTCCGAGTGGGCCGGGGCCCCCTGACTGGGATCGCCTAAAAAATTTTCAGGCCTTCAAATACGACCTAAGTAACCATAGTCACCATCCCATCATGATCGTTCCTCATTTTTTCCGTTTTACGGCCATAAAACTAGAAATCCGCCCGATTCCTATATTTTCGTGTGTTATAGCCCACGTCTTCCGAGTGGGCAGGGCCCCCTGGACTCATATCGCCTAAATTTTTTTCGGGCCATCAAATACGTCCTATAGAACCATAGTCACCGCCCCTCCATGACCATTCCTCAGTTTCTCTACGTTTTACGGCCAAAAAACTAGATTTCCGCAAGATTCCCATATTTTCGTGTGCTATAGACCACGCCTTCCGAGTGGTCCCTGGCCCCCCAGCCCCCGATCGCCTAAAATATTTCCGGCCCATCAAATATGACCTAAGGAAGCATAGTCACCACCTTGCCATGATCGTTCCTCATTGTTTGTGTTTTTCAGCCAAAAAACTAGAATTCCGCCCGATTACCATATTTTCGTGTGCTATAGCCCACGCCTTCCAAGTAGTCCCGGGACCCCTGGACTCGGATCGCCTAAAATTTTACCGGGCCATTAAATACGACCTAAGGAACCATAGTCACCGCCCCTCCATGATCGTTCCTCACTTTTTGCATTGTACGGCCAAAAAACTTGAATTCCGCACGATTCCCATATTTTCGTGTGCTATAGCCCACGCCTTCCGAGTGGGTCAGGCCCCCTGACTCGTATCGCCTAAAAACTTTTTGGGCCATCAAATACGACTTAGGGAACAATAGTCACCGCCCCGCCATGATCGTTCCTCATTTTTGCATTTTTCGACCAAAAAATTACAATTCCTCCTGATTCCCATATTTTCGTGTGCTACAGCCCACGCCTTTCGAGTGGGCCGGGACCCCGGAGCCAGATCGCCTTAAATTTTCCGGGCCATAAAATATGACCTAAAGAACCATAGTCACCGTCCCGCCATGATCGTTCCTGATTTTTTGCATTTTTCGGCAAAAAAACTAGAATTTTGCTTTATTCCAATATTATAGTGTGCTATAGCCCAAGCCTTCCGAGAGGGCCGAGACCCCGGAGCCGGATCGCCTAAAATTTTTCCGGGCCATCAAATACGACCTAAGTAACCATACTCACCTCCCCGCCATGACCTTTTATCATTTTTTGCATTTTATGGCCAAAAAACTAAAATTCCGCCCTATTCCCATATTTTCGTGTGCTAAAGCCAACGTCTTCCGAGTGGGCTGGGCCCCCTGGACTCTGATCGCCTAAAATTATTTCGGGCCATCAAATACAACCTATAGAACCATAGTTACCGCCCCGCCATGACCGTTCCACATTTTTTGCGTTTTTCGGCGAAAAAACTAGAATTCCGCCCGATTCCCATATTTTCGTGTGCTATAGCCCATGCCTTCAGAGTGGGCCGGGACCCCCGGACTCGGATCGTCAAAAATTTACCGGGCCATTAAATACGACCTAAGGAACCATAGTCACCGCCCTGCCATGATCGTTCCTCACTTTTTGCATTTTACGGCCAAAAAACTAGAATTCCGCTCGATTTCCATATTTTCGTGTGCTATAGCCCACGCCTTCAGATACGACCTAAGGAAACATAGTCACCTCTCCGCCATGATCGTTCCTCATTGTTTGCGATTTTCGACCAAAAAATTTGAATTCCGCGCGATTCCCATATTTTTGTGTGCAATAGCCCACGCCTTCCAAGTAGTCCCGGGACCCCCGGAATCGGATCGCCTAAAATTTTACCGGGCCATTAAATACGACCTAAGGAACCATAGTCACCGCCCCACCATGATCGTTCCACACTTTTTGCATTTTACGGCCAAAAACTAGAATTCCGCCCGATTCCCATATTTTAATGTGCTATAGCCCACGCCTTCCGAGTGGGCCGGGCCCCTTGACTCAGATTGCCTAAAATTTTTCGGGCCATCAAATACAATCTAGGGAACCATATTCACCGCCCCGCCATGATCGTTCCTCATTTTTTGCACTTTTAGGCCAAAAGACTAGAATTCCGCCAGATTCCCATATTTTCGCGTGCTATAACCCACGCCTTCCAAGTGGTCGCGGGACACCCGGACCCCGATCGCCTAAAATTTTTTGGGCCATAAAATACGACCTAAAGAACATAGTCACCGCCCCACCATAATAGTTCCTCATTTTTTGCGTTTTTCGGCCAAAAAACTAGAATTTCGCCTGATTCCAATATTTTCATGTGCTATAGCCTATACCTTCCGAGTTGGCCAGGACCCCGGAGCCGGATCGCCTAAAATGTTTCGGGCCATAAAATACGACCTAAAGAACCATAGTCACCGCCCCGCCATGACCGTTCCTCATTTTTTGCATTTTTCGGCCAAACAACTAGAATTCCGCCAGATTCCCATATTTTCTGTGCTATAGCCCACGCCTTCCAAGTGGTCCCGGGACCCCCGGACCCCGATAGCCTAAAAGTTTTATAGGCAATCAAATATGACCTAAGGAACTATAGTCACCTCCCCGCCATGATCGTTCCTCAGTTTTTGCATTTTACGGCCAAAAAACTAGAATTCCGCCTGATTCCCATATTTTCGTGTGCGCCCACGACTTCCTAGTGGGTCGGGCCTCTGGACTGGGATTGCATAAAATTTATTCGGGCCATCAAATACGACCTAAGGAACCATAGTCACCTACCAGCCATGATCGTTCCTCATTTTTTACGTTTTTTGGCCAAAAAAAAAGAATTCCGCCAGATTCCCATATTTTCATGTGCTTGCGCCCAAGCCTTCCGAGTGGGCCGGGGCCCCCTGACTGGGATCGCCTAAAAAGTTTTCAGGCCATCAAATACGACCTAAGTAACCATAGTCACCATCCTGTCGTGATCGTTCCTCATTTTTTCGTTTTACGGCCATAAAACTAGAAATCCGCCCGATTCCCATATTTTCGTGTGTTATAGCCCACGTCTTCCGAGTGGGCAGGGCCCCCTGGACTCATTTCGCCTAAAAATTTTCCGGGCCATCAAATACGTCCTATAGAACCATAGTCACCGCCCCGCCATGACCATTCCTCGGTTTCTCTATGTTTTACGGCCAAAAAACTAGATTTCCGCATGATTCCCATATTTTCGTGTGCTATAGACCATGCCTTCCGAGTGGTCCCTGGCCCCCCAGCTCCCGATCGCCTAAAATATTTCCGGGCCATCAAATACGACCTAAGGAACCATAGTCACCGCCTTGCCATGATCATTCCTCATTGTTTGTGTTTTTCAGCCAAAAAACTAGAATTCCGCCCGATTACCATATTTTCGTGTGCTATAGCCCACGCCTTCCAAGTAGTCCCGGGACCCCTGGACTCGGATCGCCTAAAATTTTACCGGGCCATTAAATACGACCTAAGAACCATAGTCACTGCCCCTCCATGATCGTTCCTCAATTTTTGCATTGTACGGCCAAAAAACTAGAATTCCGCCCGATTCCCATATTTTCGTGTGCTATAGCCCACGCCTTCCGAGTGGGTCGGGCCCCCTGACTCGTATCGCCTAAAAAATTTTCGGGCCATCAAATACGACTTAGGGAACAATAGTCACCGCCCCGCCATGATCGTTCTTCATTTTTGCATTTTTCGACCAAAAAATTACAATTCCTCCTGATTCCCATATTTTTGTGTGCTACAGCCCACGCCTTTCGAGTGGGCCGGGACCCCGGAGCCAGATCGCCTTAAATTTTCCGGGCCATAAAATATGACCTAAAGAACCATAGTCACCGTCCCGCCATGATCGTTCTTGATTTTTTGCGTTTTTCGGCCAAAAAACTAGAATTTTGCTTTATTCCAATATTATAGTGTGCTATAGCCCAAGCCTTCCGAGAGGACCGAGACCCTAGAGCCGGATCGCCTAAAATTTTTCCGGGCCATCAAATACGACCTAAGTAACCATACTCACCTCCCCGCCATGACCTTTTATCATTTTTTGCATTTTATGGCCAAAAAACTAAAATTCCGCCCTATTCCCATATTTTCGTGTGCTAAAGCCAACGTCTTCCGAGTGGGCTGGGCCTCCTGGACTCTGATCGCCTAAAATTATTTTGGGCCATCAAATACAACCTATAGAACCATAGTCACCGCCCCGCCATGACCGTTCCACATTTTTTGCGTTTTTCGGCGAAAACACTAGAATTCCGCCCGATTCCCATATTTTCGTGTGCTATAGCCCATGCCTTCAGAGTGGGCCGGGACCCCCGGACTCGGATCGTCAAAAATTTATCGGGCCATTAAATACGACCTAAGGAACCATAGTCACCGCCCTGCCATGATCGTTCCTCACTTTTTGCATTTTACGGCCAAAAAACTTGAATTCCGCGCGATTCCCATATTTTCGTGTGCAATAGCCCACGCCTTCCAAGTAGTCCCGGGACCCCCGGAATCGGATCGCCTAAAATTTTACCGGGCCGTTAAATACGACCTAAGGAACCATAGTCACCGCCCCACCATGATCGTTCCACACTTTTTGCATTTTACGGCCAAAAACTAGAATTCTGCCCGATTCCCATATTTTCATGTGCTATAGCCCACGCCTTCCGAGTGGGCCGGGCCCCTTGACTCGGATCGCCTAAAATTTTTCTGGCCATCAAATACAACCTAGGGAACCATATTCACCACCCCGCCATGATCGTTCCTCATTTTTTGGATTTTTAGGCCAAAAGACTAGAATTCCGCCAGATTCCCATATTTTCGCGTGCTATAACCCACGCCTTCCAAGTGGTCGCGGGACACCCGGACCCCGATCGCCTAAAATTTTTTGGGCCATAAAATACGACCTAAAGAACATAGTCACCGCCCCACCATAATCGTTCCTCATTTTTTGCGTTTTTTGGCCAAAAAACTAGAATTTCGCCTGATTCCAATATTTTCATGTGCTATAGCCTATACCTTCCGAGTTGGCCAGGACCCCGGAGCCGGATCGCCTAAAATTTTTTGGGCTATAAAATACGACCTAAAGAACCATAGTCACCGCCCCGCCATGACCGTTCCTCATTTTTTGCATTTTTCGGCCAAACAACTAGAATTCCGCCAGATTCCCATATTTTCGTGTGCTATAGCCCACGCCTTCCAAGTGGTCCCGGGACCCCCGGACCCCGATAGCCTAAAAGTTTTATAGGCAATCAAATACGACCTAAGGAACTATAGTCACCGCCACGCCATGATCGTTCCTCAGTTTTTGCATTTTACGGCCAAAAAACTAGAATTCCGCCTGATTCCCATATTTTCGTGTGCGCCCACGACTTCCTAGTGGGTCGGGCCTCTGGACTGGGATTGCATAAAATTTATTCGGGCCATCAAATATGACCTAAGGAACCATAGTCACCTCCCAGCCATGATCGTTCCTCATTTTTTACGTTTTTCGGCCAAAAAAAAAGAATTCCGCCAGATTTCCATATTTTCATGTGCTTGCGCCCAAGCCTTCCGAGTGGGCCGGGGCCCCCTGACTGGGATCGCCTAAAAACTTTTCAGGCCATCAAATACGACCTAAGTAACCATAGTCACTATCCCATCGTGATCGTTCCTCATTTTTTCCGTTTTACGGCCATAAAACTAGAAATCCGCCCGATTCCCATATTTTCGTGTGGGCAGGGCCCCCTGGACTCATATCGCCTAAAATTTTTTCGGGCCATCAAATACGTCCTATAGAACCATAGACACCGCCCCTCCATGACCATTCCTCGATTTCTCTACGTTTTACGACCAAAAAACTAGATTTCCGCATGATTCCCATATTTTCGTGTGCTATAGACCACGCCTTCCGAGTGGTCCCTGGCCCCCCAGCCCCCGATCGCCTAAAATATTTTCGGGCCATCAAATATGACCTAAGGAAGCATAGTCACCACCTTGCCATGATCGTTCCTCATTGTTTGTGTTTTTCAGCAAAAAAACTAGAATTCCGCCCGATTACCATATTTTCGTGTGCTATAGCCCACGCCTTCCAAGTAGTCCCGGGACCCCTGGACTCGGATCGCCTAAAATTTTACCGGGCCATTAAATACGACCTAAGGAACCATAGTCACCGCCCCTCCATGATCGTTCCTCACTTTTTGCATTGTACGGCCAAAAAACTAGAATTCCGCCCGATTCCCATATTTTCATGTGCTATAGCCCACGCCTTCCGAGTGGGTCGGGCCCCCTGACTCGTATCGCCTAAAAAATTTTCGGGCCATCAAATACGACTTAGGGAACAATAGTCACCGCCCCGCCATGATCGTTCCTCATTTTTGTATTTTTCGACCAAAAAACTACAATTCCTCCTGATTCCCATATTTTCGTGTGCTACAGCCCACGCCTTTCGAGTGGGCCGGGACCCCGGAGCCAGATCGCCTTAAATTTTTCGGGCCATAAAATATGACCTAAAGAACCATAGTCACCGTCCCGCCATGATCGTTCCTGATTTTTTGCGTTTTTCGGCCAAAAAACTAGAATTTTGCTTTATTCCAATATTATAGTGTGCTATAGCCCAAGCCTTCCGAGAGGGCCGAGACCCCGGAGCCGGATCGCCTAAAATGTTTTCGGGCCATCAAATATGACCTAAGTAACCATACTCACCTCCCCGCCATGACCTTTTATCATTTTTTGCATTTTATGGCCAAAAAACTAAAATTTTGCCCTATTCCCATATTTTCGTGCGCTAAAGCCAACGTGTTCCGAGTGGGCTGGGCCCCCTGGACTCTGATCGCCTAAAATTATTTCGGGCCATCAAATACAACCTATAGAACCATAGTCACCGCCCCGCCATGAACGTTCCATATTTTTTGCGTTTTTCGGTGAAAAAACTAGAATTCCGCCCGATTCCCATATTTTCGTGTGCTATAGCCCATGCCTTCAGAGTGGGCCGGGACCCCCGGACTCGGATCGCCAAAAATTTACCGGTCCATTAAATACGACCTAAGGAACCATAGTCACCGCCCTGCCATGATCGTTCCTCACTTTTTGCATTTTACGGCCAAAAAACTAGAATTCCGCTCGATTCCCATATTTTCGTGTGCTATAGCCCATACCTTCAGATACGACCTAAGGAAACATAGTCACCTCTCGGCCATGATCGTTCCTCATTGTTTGCGTTTTTCGACCAAAAAACTTGAATTCCGCGCGATTCCCATATTTTCGTATGCAATAGCCCACGCCTTCCAAGTAGTCCCGGGACCCCCGGAATCGGATCGCCTAAAATTTTACCGGGCCATTAAATACGACCTAAGGAAACATAGTCACCGCCCCACCATGATCGTTCCACACTTTTTGCATTTTACGGCCAAAAACTAGAATTCCGCCCGATTCCCATATTTTCATGTGCTATAGCCCATGCCTTCCGAGTGGGCCGGGCCCCTTGACTCGGATCAACTAAAATTTTTTGGGCCATCAAATACAACCTAGGGAACCATATTCACTGCCCCGCCATGATCGTTCCTCATTTTTTGCATTTTTAGGCCAAAAGACTAGAATTCCGCCAGATTCCCATATTTTCGGATGCTATAACCCACGCCTTCCAAGTGGTCGCGGGACACCCGGACCCCGATCGCCTAAAATTTTTTGGGCCATAAAATACGACCTAAAGAACATAGTCACCTCCCCACCATAATCGTTCCTCATTTTTTGCGTTTTTCGGCCAAAAAACTAGAATTTCGCCTGATTCCAATATTTTCATGTGCTATAGCCTATACCTTCCGAGTTGGCCAGGACCCCGGAGCCGGATCGCCTAAAATGTTTCGGGCCATAAAATACGACCTAAAGAACCATAGTCACTGCCCCGCCATGACCGTTCCTCATTTTTTGCATTTTTCGGCCAAACAACTAGAATTCCGCCAGATTTCCATATTTTCGTGTGCTATAGCCCACGCCTTCCGAGTGGGTCGGGCCCCCTGACTCGTATCGCCTAAAAAATTTTCGGGCCATCAAATATGACTTAGGGAACAATAGTCACCGCCCCGCCATGATCGTTCCTCATTTTTGCATTTTTCGACCAAAAAACTACAAATCCTCCTTATTCCCATATATTCGTGTGCTACAGCCCACGCCTTTCGAGTGGGCCGGGACCCCGGAGCCAGATCGCCTTAAATTTTTTGGGCCATAAAATATGACCTAAAGAACCATAGACACCGTCCCGCCATGATCGTTCCTGATTTTTTGCGTTTTTCGGCCAAAAAACTAGAATTTTGCTTTATTCGAATATTATAGTGTGCTATAGCCCAAGCTTTCCGAGAGGGCCGAGACCCCGGAGCCGGATCGCCTAAAATTTTTTCGGGCCATCAAATATGACCTAAGTAACCATACTCACCTCCCCGCCATGACCTTTTATCATTTTTTGCATTTTATGGCCAAAAAACTAAAATTTTGCCCTATTCCCATATTTTCGTGTGCTAAAGCCAACGTCTTCCGAGTGGGCTGGGCCCCCTGGACTCTGATCGCCTAAAATTATTTCGGGCCATCAAATACAACCTATAGAACCATAGTCACTGCCCCGCCATGACCGTTCCATATTTTTTTGCGTTTTTCGGTGAAAAAACTAGAATTCCGCCCGATTCCCATATTTTCGTGTGCTATAGCCCATGCCTTCAGAGTGGGCCGGGACCCCCGGACTCGGATCGCCAAAAATTTAATGGTCCATTAAATACGACCTAAGGAACCATAGTCACCGCCCTGCCATGATCGTTCCTCACTTTTTGCATTTTACGGCCAAAAAACTAGAATTCCGCTCGATTCCCATATTTTCGTGTGCTATAGCCCACGCCTTCAGATACGACCTAAGGAAACATAGTCACCTCTCCTCCATGATCGTTCCTCATTGTTTGCATTTTTCGACCAAAAAACTTGAATTCCGCGCGATTCCCATATTTTCGTGTGCAATAATAGCCCACGCCTTCCAAGTAGTCCCGGGACCCCGGGAATCGGATCGCCTAAAATTTTACCGGGCCATTAAATACGACCTAAGGAAACATAGTCACCGCCCCACCATGATCGTTCCACACTTTTTGCATTTTACGGCCAAAAACTAGAATTCCGCCTGATTCCCATATTTTCATGTGCTATAGCCCATGCCTTCCGAGTGGGCCGGGCCCCTTGACTCGGATCACCTAAAATTTTTCGGGCCATCAAATACAACCTAGGGAACCATATTCACCGCCCCGCCATTATCGTTCCTCATTTTTTGCATTTTTAGGCCAAAAGACTAGAATTCCGCTAGATTCCCATATTTTCGCGTGCTATAACCCACGCCTTCCAAGTGGTCGCGGGACACCCGGACCCCGATCGCCTAAAATTTTTTGGGCCATAAAATACGACCTAAAGAACATAGTCACCGCCCCACCATAATCGTTCCTCATTTTTTGCGTTTTTCGGCCAAAAAACTAGAATTTCGCCTGATTCCAATATTTTCATGTGCTATAGCCTATACCTTCCGAGTTGGCCAGGACCCTGGAGCCGGATCGCCTAAAATGTTTCGGGCCATAAAATACGACCTAAAGAACCATAGTCACCGCCCCGCCATGACCGTTCCTCATTTTTTGCATTTTTCGGCCAAACAACTAGAATTCCGCCAGATTCCCATATTTTCGTGTGCTATAGCCCACGCCTTCCAAGTGGTCCCGTGACCCCCAGACCCCGATAGCCTAAAAGTTATATAGGCAATCAAATACGACCTAAGGAACTATAGTCACCGCCCCGCCATGATCGTTCCTCAGTTTTTGCATTTTACGGCCAAAAAACTAGAATTCCGCCTGATTCCCATATTTTCGTGTGCGCCCACGACTTCCTAGTGGGTTGGTCCTCTGGACTGGGATTGCATAAAATTTATTCGGGCCATCAAATACGACCTAAGGAACCATAGTCACCTCCCAGCCATGATCGTTCCTCATTTTTTACGTTTTTCGGCCAAAACAAAAGAATTCCGCCAGATTCCCATATTTTTATGTGCTTGCGCCCAAGCCTTCCGAGTGGGCCGGGGCCCCCTGACTGGGATCGCCTAAAAAATTTTCAGGCCATCAAATACGACCTAAGTAACAATAGTCACCATCCCGTCATGATCGTTCCTCATTTTTTCCGTTTTACGGCCATAAAACTAGAAATCCGCCTGATTCCCATATTTTCGTGTGTTATAGCCCGCGTCTTCCGAGTGGGCAGGGCCCCCTGGACTCATATCGCCTAAAATTTTTCCGGGCCATCAAATACGTCCTATAGAACCATAGTCACCGCCCCTCCATGACCATTCCTCGGTTTCTCTACGTTTTACGGCCAAAAAACTAGATTTCCGCATGATTCCCATATTTTTGTGTGCTATAGACCACGCCTTCCGAGTGGTCCCTGGCCCCCCAGCCCCCGATCGCCTAAAATATTTCCGGGCCATCAAATATGACCTAAGGAAGCATAGTCACCGCCTTGCCATGATCGTTCCTTATTGTTTGTGTTTTTCAGCCAAAAAACTAGAATTCCGCCCAATTACCATATTTTCGTGTGCTATAGCCCACGCTTTCCAAGTAGTCCTGGGACCCCTGGACTCGGATCGCCTAAAATTTTACCGGGCCATTAAATACGACCTAAGGAACCATAGTCACCGCCCCTCCATGATCGTTCCTCACTTTTTGCATTGTACGGCCAAAAAACTAGAATTCCGCCCGATTCCCATATTTTCGTGTGCTATAGCCCACGCCTTCCGAGTGGGTCGGGCCCCCTGACTCGTATCGCCTAAAAAATTTTCGGGCCATCAAATACATTTAGGGAACAATAGTCACCGCCCCGCCATGATCGTTCCTCATTTTTGCATTTTTTGACCAAAAAACTACAATTCCTCCTGATTCCCATATTTTCGTGTGCTACAGCCCACGCCTTTCAAGTGGGCCGGGACCCCGGAGCCAGATCGCCTTAAATTTTCCGGGCCATAAAATATAACCTAAAGAACCATAGTCACCGTCCCGCCATGATCGTTCCTGATCTTTTTGCGTTTTTCGGCCAAAAAACTAGAATTTTGCTTTATTCCAATATTATAGTGTGCTATAGCCCAAGCCTTCCGAGAGGGCCGAGACCCCGGAGCCGGATCGCCTAAAATTTTTCCGGGCCATCAAATACGACCTAAGTAACCATACTCACCTCCTCGCCATGACCTTTCATCATTTTTTGCATTTTATGGCCAAAAAACTAAAATTCCGCCCTATTCCCATATTTTCGTGTGCTAAAGCGAACGTCTTCCGAGTGGGCTGGGCCCCCTGGACTCTAATCGCCTAAAATTATTTCGGGCCATCAAATACAACCTATAGAACCATAGTCACCGCCCCGCCATGACCGTTCCTCATTTTTTGCGTTTTTCGGAAAAAAACTAGAATTCCGCCCGATTCTCATATTTTCGTGTGCTATAGCCCATGCCTTCAGAGTGGGCCGGGACCCCGGGACTCGGATCGCCAAAAATTTACCGGGCCATTAAATACGACCTAAGGAACCATAGTCACCGCCCTGCCATGATCGTTCCTCACTTTTTGCATTTTACGGCCAAAAAACTAGAATTCCGCTCCATTCCCATATTTTCGTGTGCTATAGCCCACGCCTTCAGATACGACCTAAGGAAACATAGTCACCTCTCCGCCATGATCATTCCTCATTTTTTGCGTTTTTCGACCAAAAAACTTGAATTCCGCGCGATTTCCATATTTTTGTGTGCTACAGCCCATGCCTTCCGAGTGGTCCCGGGCCCCCCAGACAAATTTTTTCGGTCCATGAAATACGACCTAAGGAACCATAGTCACCGCCCCTCTATAATCGTTCCACATTTTTTGCGTTTTTCGGCCAAAAAACTAGAATTCCGCCCGATTCCTATATTCTCGTGTGCTATAGCCCACGCCTTCCAAGTAGTCCCGGGACCCCCGGACCCCGACAGCCTAAAATTTTTTCTAGGCCATCAAATACGACCTAAGGAACTATAGTCACCGCCCCGCCATGACCTTTCCTCATTTTTTGCATTTTATGGCCAAAAAACTAGAATTCCGCCCGATTCCCATATTTTCGTGTGTGCCCAAGCCTTCCGAGTGGGCCGGGCCCCCTAGATTGGGATCGCCTAAAAAATTTTTGGGACTTCAAATACGACCTAAGGAATAATAGTCACCGCCCTGTCATGATAGTTCCTCATATTTTTCGTTTTTCGGCCATAAAACTAGAATTCCGCCCGATTTCCATATTTTCGTGTGCTATAGCCCACGCCTTCCGAGTGGGCTGGGCCCCCTAGACTCGGATCGCCTAAAAAAATTTTGGACCATCAGATACGACCTATAGATCCATAGTCACCTCCCCGCCATGACCATTCTTCGATTTTTCTGCGTTTTACGGCCAAAAAACTAGATTTCCTCCTGATTCCCATATTTTCGTGTGCTATAGACCGCGCCTTCCGAGTGGTCCCTGGCCCCCCGAACCCCGATCGCCTAAAATATTTTCGGGCCATCAAATAAGACCTAAGGAACCATAGTCTCCGCCCCGCCATGATCGTTCCTCATTTTTTTGCATTTTTCAGCCAAAAAACTAGAATACCACCCGATTCCCATATTTTTGTGTGCTATAGCCCACGCCTTCCAAGTAGTCACGGGACCCCCGGACTCGGATCGCCTAAAATTTTACCGGGAAATAAAATATTACCTAAGGAACCATAGTCACCGCCCCATCGTGATCGTTCCTCATTTTTTCCATTTTCGGCCATAAAACTAGAATTCTGCCCGATTCCTATATTTTCATGTGCTATAGCCCACGTCTTCCGAGTGGGCTGGGCCCCCTGGACTCGGATCGCCTAAAATTTTTCTAGGCCATCAGATATGAACTATAGAAACATAGTCACAGCCCCGCCATGACCATTCCTCAGTTTTTCTGCGTTTTACGACCAAAAAACTAGATTTCCGCCTGATTCCCATATTTTCGTATGCTATAGACCACGCCTTCCGAGTGGTCCCTGGCCCTCCGGACCCCGATCGCCTAAAATTTTTTTGGGCCATCAAATACGACCTAAGGAACCATAGTCACCGCCCCTCCATGATCGTTCCTCATTTATTTGCGTTTTTCGGCCAAAAAACTAGAATTTTGCCTGATTCCCATATTTTCGTGTGCTATAGTCCACGCCTTCCGAGTGGGCCGGGCCCCCTGACTCGGATCGCCTAAAATTTTTTCGGGCCATCAAATATGACCTAGGGAACCATAGTCACCGCCCCGCCATGATTGTTCCTCATTTTTTGCATTTTAGGCCAAAAACTAGAATTCCGCCTGATTCCCATATTTTTGTATGTTATAGCCCATGCCTTCCAAGTGGTCCCGGGACCCCCGGACCCCGATCGCCTAAAATTTTTCGGGCCATAAAATAGGACCTAAAGAACCATAGTCACCGCCCCTCCATGATTATTCCTCATTTTTTGTATTTTTCGGCCAAAAAACTAGAATTTCGCCCGATTCCAATATTTTCGTGTGCTATAGCCCACGCCTTTCGAGTGGGCCGGGACCCCGGAGCCGAATTGCCTAAAATTTTTCCGGGCCATCAAATACAACCTAAGTAATCATACTCACCTCCCCTCCATGATATTTCATCATATTTTGCATTTTATGGCCAAAAAACTAAAATTCCGCCCGATTCTCATATTTTCGTTTGCATAGCCCACGTCTTCCGAGTGGGCTGGGCCCCCTGGACTCGGATCGCCTAAAATTTTTTTGGGTTATCAAATACGACCTATAGAACCATAGTCATCGCCACGCCATGACCATTCCTCGGGTTTTTTACGTTTTAAGGCCAAAAAACTAGATTTCCGCCTAATTACAATATTTTCGTGTGCTATAGATCACGCCTTCCGAGTGGTCCATGCCCCCCGGACCCTGATCGCCTAAAAATTTTTTGGGCTATCAAATATGACCTGAGGAACCATAGTCACCACCCCGCCATGATCGTTCCTCATTATTTTGCGTTTTTCAGCCAATAAACTAAAATTCCGCCCAATTCACATATTTTCGTGTGCTATAGCCCACGCCATCAAATGTGACCTAGAGAACCATAGTCACTGCCCTGCCATGACCATTCCTAATTTTCACTGCGTTGTTTGGCAAAAAAACTAGAATTCCGCCCAATTCCCATATTTTCGTGTGCTATAGCCCACGCCTTCCAAGTAGTCCCGGGACCCCCGGACTCGGATCGCCTAAAATTTACCGGGCCATTAAATACGACCTAAGGAACCATAGTCACCGCCCCGCCATGATCGTTCCTCACTTTTTGCATTTTACGGCCAAAAAACTAGAATTCCGCCTGATTCCCATATTTTCGTGTGCGCCCAAGCCTTCCGAGTGGGACGGGCCCCCAGACTGGGATCGCTTCAAAAATTTTTGGGCCATCAAATACGACCTAAGGAACCTTAGTCGCCACCCCGTCGTGATCGTTCCTCATTTTTTCCGTTTTTCGGCCATAAAACTAGAATTTTGCCCGATTCCCATATTTTCATGTGCTATAGCCCACGTCTTCCGAGTGGGCTAGGCCCCCTAGACTCGGATCGCCTAAAATTATTCCGGGCCATCAAATACGACCTATAGAACCATAGTCACCGCCCCCACCATTCCTCGATGTTTCTGCATTTTACGGCCAAAAAACTAGATTTCTGCCTGATTCCCATATTTTCGTATGCTATAGACCGTGCCTTCCGAGTGGTTCCTGGCCCCCCGGACCCCGATCGCCTAAAATATTTGCGGGCCATCAAATACGACCTAACGAACCATAGTCACAGCCCCACCAGTTCCTCATTTTTTGCATTTTTCGGCCAAAAAACTAGAATTCCGCCCGATTCCCATATTTTCGTGTGCTATAGCCCACATCTTCCGAGTGGTCACGGGCCCCCAGACCCCGATCGCCTAATATTTTTCCGGGCCCTCAAATATGAACTAAGGAACCATAGTCACCGCCCCGCCATGATTGTTCCCCACTTTTTGCATTTTACGGTCAAAAAACTAGAATTCCGCCCGATTCCCATATTTTCGTGTGCTATAGCCCACGCCTTCCGAGTGGGCCGGGCCCCCTGACTCGGATCGCCTAAAAATTTTTTAGGCCATCAAATACGACCTAGGGAACCATAGTCACCGCCCCACCATGATCGTTCCTCATTTTTTGCATTTATCTGCCAAAAAATTTAGAATTCTACCTGATTCCCATATTTTCGTGTGCTATAGCCCACGCCTTCCAAGTGTTCCCGGGACCCCGGACCCTGATCGCCTAAAATTTTCTGGGCCATAAAATACGACCTATAGAACCATAGTCATCGCCCCGCCATGATCTTTCCTCATTTTTTGCGTTTTTCGGCTAAAAAAACTAGAATTTCGTTTGATTCCAATATTTTCGTGTGCTATAGCCCACGCCTTCCGAGTGTGCCGGGACACCGGAGCCGGATAGCATAAAATTTTTTCGGGCCAACAAATACGACCTAAGTAACCATACTCACCTCCCCGCCATGACGTTTCATTCGTTTTTGCATTTTCTAGCCAAAAAACTAAAATTCTGCCCGATTCCCATATTTTCGTGTGCCATAGCTCACATCTTCCAAGTGGGCTGGGCCCCCTAGACTTGGATCGCCTAAAATTTTTTTGGGCCATCAAATATGACCTATAGAACCATATTCACCACCCCGCCATGACCATTCCTCGGTTTTTCTGCGTTTTACGGCCAAAAAATTTGATTTCCGCCTAATTCGCATATTTTCGTGTGCTATAGACCATGCCTTCCGAGTGATCCCTGGCCCCCCAGACCCCGATCACCTAAAAAATTTTCGGGCGATCAAATACGACCTATGGAACCATAGTCACCACCTCGTCATGATCGTTCCTCATTTTTTGCATTTTTCGGCCAAAAAACTAGAATTCCGCCCGATTCCCATATTTTCGTGTGCTATAGCCCACGCCTTCAGAGTGGGCCGGGCCCCTCGGACTCGGAACGCCTAAAAATTTTTTGGGCCATCAAATACGACCTAGAGAACCATAGTCACCGCCCTGCCATGACCATTCCTCATTTGTACTGCGTTGTTTGGCCAAAAAACTAGAATTTCGCCCAATTCCCATATTTTCGTGTGCTATAGCACACTACTTTCAAGTAGTCCCGAGACCCCCGGACTCGGATTGCCTAAAATTTACCGGGCCATTAAATACGACCTAAGGAACCATAGTCACCGACCCTCCATGATCGTTCCTCACTTTTTGCATTTTACGGCCAAATAACTAGAATTTCGCCCTATTCCCATATTTTCGTGTGCTAAAGCCCACGCCTTCCAAGTGGTCCCGGGACCCCTGAACCTCGATCTCTTAAAAAACGTTTGGGCCATCCGATATGACCTAAGGAAACATAGTCACCTCCCCTCCATGATCGTTCCTCATTTTTTGCGTTTTGCGACGAAAAGACTTGAATTTCGCGCGATTCCCATATTTTCGTGTGCTACAGCCCACGTCTTCCGAGTGGTCCCGGGCCCCCCGGACAAATTTTTTTGGTCCATCAAATACGACCTAAGGAACCATAGTCACCGCACCTCCATGATCGTTACTAATTTTTTTTGTTTTTCGGCCAAAAAACTAGAATTCCACCCGATTCCCATATTTTCGTGTGCGCCCACGCCTTACGAGTGGGTCGGGCCCCCCGTACTGGTATCACCTAAAATTTTATCGGTCTATCAAATATGACCTAAGGAACCATAGTCATCGCCCCGTCGTGAACGTTTCTCATTTTTTCCATTTTTCGGCCATAAAACTAGAATTCCGCCCGATTCCCATATTTTCATGTGCTATAGCCCACGCCTTCCGAGTGGGCCAGGCCCCCTTGACTCGAATTGCCTAAAAGTTTTTAGGGCCATTAAATATGACCTATCGAACCATAGTCACCGCCCCGCCGTGATCGCTCCTCATATTTTGCATTCTTCGGCCAAAAAACTAGAATTCCGCCTGATTCCCATGTTTTTGTGTGCCCACGCTTTCCAAGTGGTCCCGGGACCCCCGAACCCCGATCTCTTAAAAATTTTCGGGCCATCAAATACAACCTAAGGAACCATAGTCACCGCCCCGCCATGATCATTCCTCATTTTTGCGTTTTTCGGCCAAACAAATTGAATTCCGCACGATTCCCATATTTTCGTGTGCTATAGCCCACGCCTTCCGAGTGGTCCCGCCCCCCCGGACCCCGATCGCCTAAAATTTTTTTGATCCATCAAATATGAGCTAAGGAACCATAGTCACCGCCCCGCCATGATCGTTCCTCATTACTTGCATTTTTCGGCCAAAAAACTAGAATTCTGCCTAATTCCCATATATTCGTGTGCTATAGCCCACGCCTTCCAAGTGGTCCCGAGACCCGCGGACCCCGATCACCTAAATATTTTTTGGGTTATCGAATACGACCTAAGGAGCCATAGTCACCGCCCCACCATGATCATTCCTCATTTATTGCATTTTTCGGCAGAAAATTTAGAATTCTACCTGATTCCCATATTTTCGTATGGTATAGCCCACGCCTTCCCAATGGGTAGGGCCCCACGGAGCCAATTGCCTAAAGTTTTTCCGGACCATCAAATACTTTCTAAGGAACCATAGTCACCGCACCGACATGACCTTTCCTCATATTTTGTGTTTTACGACCAAAAAACTAGAATTCTGCCCGATTCTCATATTTTCGTGTGCTATAGCCCACACCTTCCAAGTGGTCTCGAGACCCCCGAACCCTGATCTCCTAAAAACATTTCGGGCCATCAAATACGACCTAAGGAACCATAGTCACCGCCCCGCCATGATCGTTCCTCATTTTTTGTGTTTTTCGGCTAAAAAACTTGAATTCCGCGTGATTCCCATATTTTCGTGTGCTATAGTCCACGTCTTCCGAGTTGTCACATGCCCCCCGGACCCCGATCGCCTAAAATTTTTTTGGGCCCTCAAATACAACCTAAGGAACCATAGTCACCTCCCCGCCATGATCATTCCTCATTTTTTGTGTTTTTTGGCTAAAAAACTTGAATTCCGCGCGATTCCCATATTTTCGTGTGCTATAGCCCACGTCTTCCGAGTTGTCACGGGCCACCCGGACCCCGATCGCCTAAAATTTTTTCGGGCCCTCAAATACAACCTAAGGAACCATAGTCACCACTCTTCCACGATCGTTCCTCATTTTTTACCTTTTTTGGCCAAAAAACTAGAATTGTGCCCGATTCCCATAGTTTTGTGTACTATAGCCCACGCCTTCCGAGTGGTCCCGGGCCCCCAGACCCCAATCGCCTAAAATTTTTCCGATCCATCAATTACGACCTAAGAACCTTAGTCACCTCCACGCCATGATCGTTCCTCATTTTTTGCATTTTTCGGCCAAAAAACTAGAATTCCGCCCGATTCCTATATTTTCGTGTGCGCCCACGCCTTCCGAGTGGGCCGGGCCCCCGGACTGGGATCGCCTAAAAATTTTTCGGGCAATCAAATACGACCTAAGGAACCATAGTCACCACCCCGCCATGATCGTTCCTCATTTTTTTCATTTTTCGGCCAAAATACTAGAATCTGCCTGATTCCCATATTTTCGTGTGCGCCCACGCCTTCCAAGCGGACCGGGCCCCCCGGACTGTGATTGCTTAAAATTTTTTCGGGCCATCTAATATGACCTAAGGAACCATAGTCACCGCCTCGCCATGATCGTTCCTCATTTTTTTAAATTTTTCGGCCAAAAAACTAAAATTGCGCCCGATTCCCATATTTTCGTGTTCTATAGCCCATGCCTTCCGAGTGGCCCCGGGCCCCCCGCACCCCAATCGCCTATAATTTTTCCGGTCCTTCAAATATGACCTAAGGAACCATAGTCACCGCCCCGCCATGATCTTTCCTCATTTTTTGCATTTTTCGGCCAAAAAACTAGAATTTCGCCCGATTCCCATATTTTCGTGTGCTATAGCCCACGCCTTCAAAGTGGTCCCGGGACCCCCGGACCCCGATAGCCTAAAATTTTTCCTGGACATCAAATATGACCTAAGGAACCATAGTCACCGCCCCGACATGACCTTTCCTCATTTTTTTTGTTTTACGTCCAAAAGACTAGAATTTTGCCCGATTCCTATATTTTCGTGTGCTATAGCCCACACCCGCCAAGTGGTCCCGGGACCCCTGAACCCCGATCTCCTAAAAAATTTTCGTGCCATCAAATACGATCTAAGGAACCATAGTCACCGCCCCGCCATGATCGTTCCTCATTTTTTGCGTTTTTCGGCCAAAAAACATGAATTCCGCGCGATTCCCATATTTTCGTGTGCTATAGCCCACGTCTTCCTTGTTTTCACGGGCCCCCGGACCCCGATCGCCTAAAATTTTTCCGGGCCCTCAAATACGACCTAAGGAACCATAGTCACCGCCCCGCCATGATCGTTCCTCATTTTTTACATTTTTCGGCCAAAAAACTAAAATTGCGCCCGATTCCCATATTTTCGTGTTCTATAGCCCACGCCTTCCGAGTGGCCCCGGTCACCCCGCACCCCAATCACCTATAATTTTTCCGGTCCTTCAAATATGACCTAAGGAACCATAGTCACCGCCCCGCCATGATAGTTCCTCATTTTTTGCGTTTTTCGGCCAAAAAACTAGAATTTTGCCCGTTTCTAGTATTTTCGTGTGCGCCCATGCCTTCCGAGTGGGCCAGGCCCCCCGGACTGGGATCGCCTAAAAAGTTTTCGGGCCATCAAGTACGACCTAAGGAACCATAGTCACCGCCCCGCCATGATCGTTCCTCATTGTTTACGTTTTTCGGCCAAAAAACTAGAATTTCGCCCGATTCCCTTATTTTCGTGTGCTATAGCCCACGCCTTCCGAGTGGGCCGGGCCCCCTGACTAGGATCGCCTAAAAATTTTTCGGGCCATCAAATACGACCTAGGGAAACATAGTCACCACCCCGCCATGATCGTTCCTCATATTTTGCATTTTTCAGCCAAAAAACTAGAATTTCGCCTTATTCCCGTATTTTCGTGTGTTATAGCCCATGCCTTCAAAGTGGTCCCGGGACCCCCGGACCCCGATAGCCTAAAATTTTTCTGGGCCATCAAATACGACCTAAGGAACCATAGTCACCGCCCCGACATGACCTTTCCTCATTTTTTGTGTTTTACGGCCAAAAGACTAGAATTCTGCCCGATTCCTATATTTCGTGTGCTATAGCCCACACCTGCCAAGTGGTCCCGAGATCCCTAAACCCCGATCTCCTAATAAAATTTTGTGCCATCAAATACGACCTAAGAAACCATAGTCACCGCCCCGCCATGATCGTTCCTCATTTTTTGCATTTTTTGGCCAAAAGACTTGAATTCCGCATGATTCCCATATTTTCGTGTGCTATAGCCCACGCCTTCCAAGTGGTCCCTGGACCCCCGGACCCCGATCACCTAAAATTTTTCCGGGCCATCGAATATGACCTAAGGAACCATAGTCACCGCCCCGCCATGATCATTCCTCATTTTTTGGGTATTTCGGCCAAAAAACTAGAATTCTGCCCAATTCTCATATTTTCGTATCTATAGCCCACGCCTTCCAAGTGGTCCCGAGACCCCCCGAACCCCGATCTCCTAAAAATATTTCGGGCCATCAAATACGACCTAAGGAACCATAGTCACCGCCCCGCCATGATTTTTCCCCATTTTTTGCATTTTTCGGCTAAAAAACTTTAATTCCGCGTGATTCCCATATTTTCGTTTGCTATAGCTCACGTCTTCCGAGTTGTCACGGGCCCCCCGGACCCCAATCGCCTAAAATTTTTCCGGGCCATCAAATACAACCTAAGGAACCATAGCCACCTCCCCGCCATGATCGTTCCTCATATTTTGCATTTTTCGGCCAAAAAACTAATATCCACCTGATTCCCATATTTTTGTGTGCGCCCACGCCTTCCGAGTGGATCGGGCTCCCCGGACTGTGATCGCCTAAAATTTTTTGGGGCCATCAAATACGACCTTAGGAACCAGATTCACCGCCCCGCCATGATCGTTCCTCATTGTTTACATTTTTCGGCGAAAAAACTAGAATTCCGCCCAATTCCCATATTTTCGTGTGCTATAGCCCACGCCTTCCGAGTGGACCGGGCCCCCTGACTCGGATCGCCTAAAATTTTTTCGGGCAATCAAATACGACCTAGGGAAACATAGTCACCGCCCCGCCATGATCGTTACTCATTTTATGCATTTTTCAGCCAAAAAACTAGAATTTTGCCCGATTCCCTTATTTTCGTGTGCTATAGCCCAAGCCTTCCGAGTGGGCCGAGCCCCCTGACTCGGATCGCCTAAAATTTTTTCGGGCCATCAAATACGACCTAGGGAAACATAGTCACCGCCCCGCCATGATCGTTCCTCATTTTTTGCATTTTCGGCCAAAAAACTAGAATTTCGCCCGATTCCCATATTTTCGTGTGCTATGCCCACGCCTTCAAAGTGGTCCCGGGACCCCCGGACCCCGATAGACTAAAATTTTTCCTGGACATCAAATACGACCTAAGGAACCATAGTCACCGCCCCGCCATGAACTTTCCTCATTTTTTGCATTTTATGACCAAAAAACTAAAATTCCGTGTGATTCCCATATTTTCTTATGCTATAGCCCATGCCTTCCAAGTGGTCCCGCGACCCCCGAACCCCGATCACCTAAAAATTTTCGGGCCATAAAATACGACCTAAAGAACCATAGTCACCGCCCCGCCATGATCGTTACTCATTTTTTGTGTAGGGCTGCCCGGAGCTGGATAGCCTAAAATTTTTCCGCGCCTTCAAATATGACCTAAGTAACCATACTCACCTCCCCGCCATGCCTTTCCTTATTCTTTACATTTTATGGCCAAAAAACTAAAATTCTGAGTGGGCCGGGCCCCCTGGACTCGGATCACCTAAAATTCTTTCGGGCCATTAAATACGACCTAGCGAACCATATTCACCGCCCCTCTATGACCATTCCTCGTTATTTCTGCGTTTTACGGCCAAAAAACTAGAATTCCGCCTGATTCCCATATTTTCGTGTGCTATAGACCACGCCTTCCGAGTGGTCCCTGGCCCCCCGGACCCCGATCGCCTAAAATTTTTCTGGGCCATCAAACACGACCTAAGGAACCATAGTCACCACCCCGCCATGACCATTCCTCATTTTTTGCATTTTTCGGTCAAAAAACTAGAATTTCGCCCGATTCCCATATTTTCGTGTGCTATAGCCCACACTTTCTGAGTGGGCCGGGGCCCCCGGACTCGGATCGCCTAAAATTTTTCCGGGCCATCAAATACGACCTAGAGAACCATAGTCACCGCCCTACCATTACCATTCCTCATTTTTTTCTGCGTTTTTCGGCCAAAATATTAGAATTTCGCCCGATTCCCATATTTTCGTGTTCTATAGCCCACGCCTTCCAAGTGGTCTCGGGACCTCCGGACTCGGATCGCCTAAAATTTTTCCGGTCCATTAAATACGACCTAAGGAACCATAGTCACCGCCCCGCCATGATCGTTCCTCACTTTGTGCATTTTACGGCCCAAAAAACGAGAATTCCTCCCGATTCCCATATTTTCGTGTGCTATAGCCCACGCCTTCCTAGTGGTCCCGGGACCCCAGAACCCCGATCTCCTAAAATTTTTTCGAGCCATCAAATACAACCTAAGGAACCATAGTCACCGCCCCTTCATGATCGTTCCACATATTTTGTGTTTTTCGGCCAAAAAACTAGAATTTCGCCCGTTTCCCATATTTTCGTGTGCGCCCACGCCTTTTGAGTGGCTCGGGCCCCCCGGACTGGGATCGCCTAAAAACTTTTCGGGCCATCAAATACGACCTAAGGAACCGTAGACACCGCCCCGCCATGATCGTTCCTCATTGTTTACGTTTTTCGGCCAAAAAACTAGAATTCCGCCCGATTCCCATATTTTCGTGTGCCCACGCCTTCTGAGTGGGTCGGTCCCCCCTGACTCGGATCGCCTAATATTTTTTCGGGCCATCAAATAGGACCTAGGGAACCATAGTCACCGCCCCGCCATGATCGTTCCTCCTTTTTTACATTTTTCGGCAAAAAAACTAGAATTTTGCCCGATTCCCATATTTTCGTGAGCTATAGCCCCCATCTTCAAAGTGGTCCCGGGACCCCCGGACCCCGATAGCCTAAAATTTTTCCTGGACATCAAATACGACCTAAGGAACCATAGTCACCGCCCCGCCATGACCTTTCCTCATTTGTGCATTTTATGACCAAAAAACTAAAATTGCGCCCGATTCCCATATTTTCGTGTGCTATAGCCCACGCCTTTCGAGTGGTCCCGGGCCCCCCGCACGCATATTGCCTATAATTTTTCCGGTCCTTCAAATATGACCTAACGAACCATAGTCACCGCCCTGCCATGATCGTTCCTCATTTTTTGTATTTTTCGGCCAAAACACATAGAATTCCGCCCGATTCCCATATTTTCGTGTGCGCCCATGCCTTCCGAGTGGGCCGGGGCCCCCGGACTGGGATCGCCTAAAATTTTTTCGGGCAATCCAATACGACCTAAGGAACCATAGTCACCGTCCTGCCATGATCGTTCCTCATTTTTTTAATGTTTTTCGGCCAAAAAACTAGAATTTTGCCCGATTCCCATATTTTCGTGTGCTATAGCCCACGCCTTCCGAGTGGGCCGGGCCCCCTGACTCGGATTGCCTAAAAAATTTTCGGGCCAACAAATACGACCTAGGGAACCATAGTCACCGCCCCGCCATGATCGTTCCTCCTTTTTTAATTTTTTCGGCCAAAAAAATAGAATTTCGCCTGATTCCCATATATTCGTGTGCTATAGCCCACACCTTCCATGAGGTCCCTGGACCCCCGGACCCCGATCACCTAAAAATTTTCTGGGCCATCGAATACGACCAAAGGAACCATAGTCACTGCCCCACCAAGATCATTCCTCATTTTTTGGGTTTTTCGGCAAAAAAATTAGAATTCCGCCAGATTACCATATTTTCTTGTGCTATAGCCCACGCCTTCCCAATGGGTAGGGCCCCACGGAGACAATTTCCTAAAATATTTTCGGGCCATCAAATACGACCTAAGAAACCATAGTCACCGCCCCTACATGACCTTTCCTCATTTTTTGTGTTTTACGGCCAAAAAATTAGAATTCTGCCCGATTCTCATATTTTCATGTGCTATAGCCCACTCCTTCCAAGTGGTCCTGGGACCCCCGGACCCTTGATGGCCTAAATTTTTTCAGGCCATAAAATATGACCTAAGGAACCATAGTCCCCGCCCTGCCGTAATCGTTCCTCATTGTTTACGTTTTTCGGCCAAAAACCTAGAATTCCGCCTGATTCCCATATTTTCGTGTGCAATATCCCACACATTTTGAGTGGGCCGGCCCCCTGACTCGGATTGCCTAAAATTTTTTGGGCCTTCAAATACGACCTAAGGAACCATAGTCACCACCCCGCCATGATCGTTCCTCATTGTTTGCATTTTACGGCCAAAGTAACTAGAATTCCGCCTGATTCCCATATTTTCGTGTGCAATATCCCACGCCTTCCGAGTGGGCCGGTCCCCCCTGACTCGGATTGCCTAAAATTTTTTCGGGCCATCAAATACGACCTAGGAAATGATAGTCACCGCCCCGCCATGATCGTTCCTCCTTTTTTATATTTTTCGGCAAAAAAACTAGAATTTTGCCCGATTCCCATATTTTCGTGTGCTATAGCCCCCGTCTTCAAAGTGGTCCCGGGACCCCCGGACCCTGATAGCCTAAAATTTTTCCTGGACATCAAATACGACCTAAGGAACCATAGTCACCGCCCCGCCATGACCTTTCCTCATTTGTGCATTTTATGACAAAAAAAACTAAAATTGCGCCCGATTCCCATATTTTCGTGTGCTATAGCCCACGCCTTTCGAGTGGTCCCGGGCCCCCCGCACGCATATTGCCTATAATTTTTCCGGTCCTTCAAATATGACCTAACGAACCATAGTCACCGCCCTGCCATGATCGTTCCTCGTTTTTTGTATTTTTCGGCCAAAACACATAGAATTCCGCCCGATTCCCATATTTTCGTGTGCGCCCACGCCTTCCGAGTGGGCCGGGGCCCCCGGACTGGGATCGCCTAAAATTTTTCGAGCAATCCAATACGACCTAAGGAACCATAGTCACTGCCCTGCCATGATCGTTCCTCGTTTTTTTTATGTTTTTCGGCCAAAAAACTAGAATTCTGCCTGATTCCTATATTTTCGTGTGTTATAGCCCACGCCTTCCGAGTGGGCCGGGCCCCCTGACTCGGATTGCCTAAAAAATTTCCGGGCCATCAAATACGACCTAGGGAACCATAGTCACCGCCCCGCCATGATCGTTCCTCTTTTTGTAATTTTTTCGGCCAAAAAAATAGAATTTCGCCTGATTCCCATATATTTGTATGCTATAGCCCACGCCTTCCATGAGGTCCCTGGACCCCCGGACCCCGATCACCTAAATATTTTCTGGGCCATCGAATACGACCAAAGGAACCATAGTCACCGCCCCACCAAGATCATTCCTCATTTTTTGGGTTTTTCGGCAAAAAAATTAGAATTCCGCCAGATTACCATATTTTCTTGTGCTATAGCCCACGCCTTCCCAATGGGTAGGGCCCCACGGAGACGATTTCCTAAAATATTTTCGGGCCATCAAATACGACCTAAGAAACCATAGTCACCGCCCCGACATGACCTTTCCTCATTTTTTGTGTTTTACGGCCAAAAAACTAGAATTCTGCCCGATTCTCATATTTTCATGTGCTATAGCCCACTCCTTCCAAGTGGTCCCGGGACCCCCGGACCCTTGATGGCCTAAATTTTTTCGGGCCATAAAATACGACCCAAGGAACCATAGTCCCCGCCCTGCCGTAATCGTTCCTCATTGTTTACGTTTTTCGGCCAAAAACCTAGAATTCCGCCCGATTCCCATATTTTCATGTGCAATATCCCACACTTTCCGAGGGGGCCGGCCCCCTGACTCGGATCGCCTAAAATTTTTCGGGCCATCAAATACGACCTAAGGAACCATAGTCACCCCCCCGCCATGATCGTTCCTCATTGTTTGCATTTTACGGCCAGAATAACTAGAATTCCACCCGATTCCCATATTTTCGTGTGCAATATCCCACGCCTTCCGAGGGGTCCGGGCCCCCTGACTCGGATTGCCTAAAAAATTTTCGGGCCATCAAATACGACCTAGGGAACCATAGTCACCTCCCCGCCATGATCGTTCCTCATTTTTTGCATTTTTCGGCAAAAAAACTTGAATTCCGCGCGATTCCCATTTTTTCGTGTGCTATAGCCCATGTTTTCTGAGTTGTCACGGGCCCCCGGACCCGTGATCGCCTAAAATTTTTCGGGCCATCAGATACGACCTTATAAACCATAGTCACCGCCCCGCCATGATCGTTCCTCATTGTTTACATTTTTCGTCCAAAAAACTAGAATTCCGCCCGATTCCCATATTTTCGTGTGCTATAGCCCACGCCTTACGAGTGGGCCGGGCCCCCTGACTCGGATCACCTAAAAAAGTTTCGGGCCATCAAATACGACCTAGGGAAACATAGTCACCGCCCCGCCATGATCGTTCCTCATTTTATGCATTTTTCAGCCAAAAAACTAGAATTTCGCCGGATTCCGATATTTTCGTGTGCTATAGCCCACGCCTTCAAAGTGGTCCCGGAACCCCCGGACCCCGATAGCCTAAAATTTTTCCTGGACATCAAATACGACCTAAGGAACCATAGTCACCGCCCCGCCATGACCTTTCCTCATTTTTTGCATTTTATGACCAAAAAACTAAAATTCCGCGTGATTCTTATATTTTCTTGTGCTATAGCCCATGCCTTCCAGGTGGTCCCGCGACCCCCAAACCCCGATCACCTAAAATTTTCCGGGCCATAAAATACGACCTAAAGAACCATAGTCACCACTCCTCCATGATCGTTGCTCATTTTTTGCGTTTTTCGGCCAAAAAACTAGAATTTCGCCTGATTCCAATATTTTTGTGTGTTATAGCTCACGCCTTCCCAGTGGGTTGGGCCGCCCAGAGCCGGATCGCCTAAAATTTTTCCGCGCCATCAAGTATGACCTAAGTTACCAGACTCACCTCCCTGCCATGACCTTTCCTTTTATTTTTTGCATTTTATGGCCAAAAAACTAAAATTCCGCCCGATTCCCATATTTTCGTGTGCTATAGCCCACGTCTTCCGAGTGGGCCAGGCCCCCTGGACTCGGATCAACTAAAATTCTTCCGGGCCATCAAATACGACCTAGAAAACCATAGTCACCGCCCCTCCATGACCATTCCTCATTTTTTCTGTGTTTTACGGCTAAAAAACTAGAATTCCGCCTCATTCCCATATTTTCGTGTGCTATAGACCACGCCTTCCGAGTGGTCCCTGGCCCCCGGACCCCGATCGCCTAAAATTTTTCCGGGCCATCAAATATGACCTAAGGAACCATAGTCACCGCCCCGCCATGATCGTTCCTCAGTTTTTGCTTTTTTCGGCCAAAAAACTAGAATTCCGCCCGATTCCCATATTTTCGTGTGCTATAGCCCACACCTTCCGAGTGGGCCGCCCCCCCGGACTAGGATCGCCTAAAATTTTTTCAGGCCATCAAATACGACCTAGAGAACCATAGTCACCGCCCCGCCATGATTGTTCCTCATTTTTTGCATTTTTCGGCCAAAAAATAGAATTTCGCCCGATTCCGATATTTTCGTGTGCTATAGCCCACACCTTCAAAGTGGTCCCGGGACCCCCGGACCCCGATAGCCTAAAATTTTTCCTGGACATCAAATACGACCTAAGGAACCATAGTCACCGCCCCGCCATGACCTTTCCTCATTTTTTGCAATTTATGACCAAAAAACTAAAATTCCGCGTGATTCCCATATTTTCTTGTGCTATAGCCCATGCCTTCTAAGTGGTCCCGCGACCCCCGAACCCCGATCACCTAAAATTTTTCGGTCCATAAAATACGACCTAAAGAACCATAGTCACCGCCCCGCCATGATCGTTCCTCATTTTTTGCGTTTTTCGGCCAAAAAACTAGAATTTCGCTTGATTCCAATATTTTCGTGTGTTATAGCCCACGCCTTCCCAGTGGGTAGGGCCGCCCGGAGCCGGATTGCCTTAAATTTTTTTGCGCCATCAAATTTGACCTAAGTTACCATACTCACCTCCCCGCCATGACCTTTCCTTATTTTTTGCATTTTGATTCCCATATTTTTGTGTGCTATAGCCCACATCTTTCGAGTGGGCCGGGCCCCCTGGACTCGGATCACCTAAAATTCTTTCGGGCCATCAAATACGACCTAGAGAACCATAGTCACCGCCCCGCCATGACCATTCCTCATTTTTTCTGTGTTTTACGGCCAAAAAACTAGAATTCCGCCTGATTCCCATATTTTTGTGTGCTATAGACCACGCCTTCCGAATGGTCCCTAGCCCCCCGGTCCCCGATCACCTAAAAATTTTCGGTGCCATCAAATACGACCTAAGGAACCATAGTCACCACCCCGCCATGATCGTTCCTCATTTTTTGCATTTTTCGGCCAAAAAACTAGAATTCTGCCCGATTCCCATATTTTCGTGTGCTAGAGCCCACACCTTCCGAGTGGGCCGCCCCCGGACTCGGATTGCCTAAAAATTTTCCGAGCCATCAAATACGACCTAGAGAACCATAGTCACCGCCCTGCCATGACCATTCCTCATTGTTTTCGTATTTTCGGCCAAAAAATTAGAATTTCGCCTGATTCCCATATTTTCGTGTGCTATAGCCCACGCCTTCCAAGTGGTCCAGGTACCCCCGGACTCGGATCGCCAAAAATTTTTCCGGTCCATTAAATACGACCTAAGGAACCATAGTCACAGCCCCGCCATGATCGTTCCTCACTTTTTGCATTTTACGGCCAAAAAACCTAGAATTCCTCCCGATTCCCATATTTTCGTGTGCTGTAGCCTACGCCTTCCAAGTGGTCCCGGGACCCCCGAACCCCGATCTCCTAAAATTTTTCGGGCCATCAAATACGACCTAAAGAACCATAGTCACCTCCCCGTTGTGTTTGTTCCTCATTTTTTCCATTTTTGGGCCATAAAACTAGAATTCTGCCCGATTCCCATATTTTCATGTGCTATAGCCCACGCCTTCCGAGTGGGCCGGGCCCCCAGGACTCGAATAGCCTAAAAGTTTTTCTGGCCATCAAATATGACATAAGGAACCATAGTCCCCGCCCCGCCGTGATCATTCCTCATTGTTTACGTTTTTCGGCCAAAAACCCAGAATCCCGCCCGATTCCCATATTTTCGTGTGCAATATCCCACGCATTCCGAGGGGGCTGGGACCCCTGACTCGGATCGCCTAAAAAATTTTTGGGCCATCAAATACGACCTAGGGAACCATAGTCACCTCCCCACCATGATCGTTCCTCATTTTTTGCATTTTTCGGCAAAAAAACTTGAATTCCGCGCGATTCCCATTTTTTCGTGTGCTATAGCCCATGTTTTCTGAGTTGTCACGGGCCCCCGGACCCGTGATCGCCTAAAAATTTTTCGGGCCATCAGATACGACCTTATAAACCATAGTCACCGCCCCGCCATGATCGTTCCTCATTGTTTACATTTTTCGTCCAAAAAACTAGAATTCCGCCCGATTCCCATATTTTCGTGTGCTATAGCCCACGCCTTACGAGTGGGCCGGGCCCCCTGACTCGGATCACCTAAAAAAGTTTCGGGCCATCAAATACGACCTAGGGAAACATAGTCACCGCCCCGCCATGATCGTTCCTCATTTTATGCATTTTTCAGCCAAAAAACTAGAATTTCGCCGGATTCCGATATTTTCGTGTGCTATAGCCCACGCCTTCAAAGTGGTCCCGGAACCCCCGGACCCCGATAGCCTAAAATTTTTCCTGGACATCAAATACGACCTAAGGAACCATAGTCACCGCCCCGCCATGACCTTTCCTCATTTTTTGCATTTTATGACCAAAAAACTAAAATTCCGCGTGATTCTTATATTTTCTTGTGCTATAGCCCATGCCTTCCAGGTGGTCCCGCGACCCCCAAACCCCGATCACCTAAAATTTTCCGGGCCATAAAATACGACCTAAAGAACCATAGTCACCACTCCTCCATGATCGTTACTCATTTTTTGCGTTTTTCGGCCAAAAAACTAGAATTTCGCCTGATTCCAATATTTTTGTGTGTTATAGCTCACGCCTTCCCAGTGGGTTGGGCCGCCCAGAGCCGGATCGCCTAAAATTTTTCCGCGCCATCAAGTATGACCTAAGTTACCAGACTCACCTCCCTGCCATGACCTTTCCTTTTATTTTTTGCATTTTATGGCCAAAAAACTAAAATTCCGCCCGATTCCCATATTTTCGTGTGCTATAGCCCACGTCTTCCGAGTGGGCCAGGCCCCCTGGACTCGGATCAACTAAAATTCTTCCGGGCCATCAAATACGACCTAGAGAACCATAGTCACCGCCCCTCCATGACCATTCCTCATTTTTTCTGTGTTTTACGGCTAAAAAACTAGAATTCCGCCTCATTCCCATATTTTCGTGTGCTATAGACCACGCCTTCCGAGTGGTCCCTGGCCCCCGGACCCCGATCGCCTAAAATTTTTCCGGGCCATCAAATATGACCTAAGGAACCATAGTCACCGCCCCGCCATGATCGTTCCTCAGTTTTTGCTTTTTTCGGCCAAAAAACTAGAATTCCGCCCGATTCCCATATTTTCGTGTGCTATAGCCCACACCTTCCGAGTGGGCCGCCCCCCCGGACTAGGATCGCCTAAAATTTTTTCAGGCCATCAAATACGACCTAGAGAACCATAGTCACCGCCCCGCCATGATTGTTCCTCATTTTTTGTATTTTTCGGCCAAAAAATAGAATTTCGCCCGATTCCGATATTTTCGTGTGCTATAGCCCACACCTTCAAAATGGTCCCGGGACCCCCGGACCCCGATAGCCTAAAATTTTTCCTGGACATCAAATACGACCTAAGGAACCATAGTCACCGCCCCGCCATGACCTTTCCTCATTTTTTGCAATTTATGACCAAAAAACTAAAATTTCGCGTGATTCCCATATTTTCTTGTGCTATAGCCCATGCCTTCTAAGTGGTCCCGCGACCCCCGAACCCCGATCACCTAAAATTTTTCGGTCCATAAAATACGACCTAAAGAACCATAGTCACCGCCCCGCCATGATCGTTCCTCATTTTTTGCGTTTTTCGGCCAAAAAACTAGAATTTCGCTTGATTCCAATATTTTCGTGTGTTATAGCCCACGCCTTCCCAGTGGGTAGGGCCGCCCGGAGCCGGATTGCCTTAAATTTTTTTGCGCCATCAAATTTGACCTAAGTTACCATACTCACCTCCCCGCCATGACCTTTCCTTATTTTTTGCATTTTGATTCCCATATTTTTGTGTGCTATAGCCCACATCTTTCGAGTGGGCCGGGCCCCCTGGACTCGGATCACCTAAAATTCTTTCGGGCCATCAAATACGACCTAGAGAACCATAGTCACCGCCCCGCCATGACCATTCCTCATTTTTTCTGTGTTTTACGGCCAAAAAACTAGAATTCCGCCTGATTCCCATATTTTTGTGTGCTATAGACCACGCCTTCCGAATGGTCACTAGCCCCCCGGTCCCCGATCACCTAAAAATTTTCGGTGCCATCAAATACGACCTAAGGAACCATAGTCACCACCCCGCCATGATCGTTCCTCATTTTTTGCATTTTTCGGCCAAAAAACTAGAATTCTGCCCGATTCCCATATTTTCGTGTGCTAGAGCCCACACCTTCCGAGTGGGCCGCCCCCGGACTCGGATTGCCTAAAAATTTTCCGGGCCATCAAATACGACCTAGAGAACCATAGTCACCGCCCTGCCATGACCATTCCTCATTGTTTTCGTATTTTCGGCCAAAAAATTAGAATTTCGCCTGATTCCCATATTTTCGTGTGCTATAGCCCACGCCTTCCAAGTGGTCCAGGTACCCCCGGACTCGGATCGCCAAAAATTTTTCCGGTCCATTAAATACGACCTAAGGAACCATAGTCACAGCCCCGCCATGATCGTTCCTCACTTTTTGCATTTTACGGCCAAAACACCTAGAATTCCTCCCGATTCCCATATTTTCGTGTGCTGTAGCCTACGCCTTCCAAGTGGTCCCGGGACCCCCGAACCCCGATCTCCTAAAATTTTTCGGGCCATCAAATACGACCTAAAGAACCATAGTCACCTCCCCGTTGTGTTTGTTCCTCATTTTTTCCATTTTTGGGCCATAAAACTAGAATTCTGCCCGATTCCCATATTTTCATGTGCTATAGCCCACGCCTTCCGAGTGGGCCGGGCCCCCAGGACTCGAATAGCCTAAAAGTTTTTCTGGCCATCAAATATGACATAAGGAACCATAGTCCCCGCCCCGCCGTGATCATTCCTCATTGTTTACGTTTTTCGGCCAAAAACCCAGAATCCCGCCCGATTCCCATATTTTCGTGTGCAATATCCCACGCATTCCGAGGGGGCTGGGACCCCTGACTCGGATCGCCTAAAAATTTTTTGGGCCATCACATACGACCTAGGGAACCATAGTCACCGCCCCACCATGATCGTTCTTCAGTTTTTGCATTTTTTGGCGAAAAAACTAGAATTTTGCCCGATTCCCATATTTTCGTGTGCTATTGCCCACGCCTTCCAAGTGGTCCCCGGACCCCCGGACCCTTGATGGCCAAAATTTTTTTGGGCCATAAAATATGACCTAAGGAACCATAGTCCCCGCCGCACCGTGATCGTTCCTCATTGTTTACGTTTTTCGGCCAAAAACCTAGAATTCCGCTCGATTCCCATATTTTCGTGTGCAATATCCCACACCTTCCGAGGGGGCCGGGCCCCTGACTCGGATCGCCTAAAATTTTTCCGGGCCATCAAATACGACGTAAGGAACCATAGTCACCACCCCGCCATGATCGTTCCTCATTGTTTGCATTTTACGGCCAAAATAACTAGAATTCCGCCCGATTCCATATTTTCATGTGCAATATCCCATGCCTTCCGAGGGGGCCGGGCCCCCTGACTCGGATCGCCTAAAAATTTTACGGGCCATCAAATACGATCTAGGGAACTATAGTCACCGCCCCGCCATGATCGTTCCTCATTTTTTGCATTTTTCGGCCAAAAAACTAGAATTTCGCCCGTTTTCCATATTTTCGTGTGCTATAGCCAACGCCTTCCAAGTGGTCCCGTGACCCCCAGACCTTGATCGCCTAAACTTTTCCGGGCTATAAAATACAACCTAAAGAACCATAGTCACCGCCCTACTATGATCGTTCCTCATTTTGTGCGATTTTCAGCCAAAAAACTAGAATTTTGCGTGATTCCAATATTTTCGTCTGCTATAGCCCGCGCCTTTCAGTGGGTAGGGCCCCTCGGAATCGGATCGCCTAAAATTTTTCCAGGCCATCAAATACGACATAAGGAACCTTAGTCACCACCCCGCCATGATCGTTCCTCATTGTTTGCATTTTACGGCCAAAATAACTAGAATTCCACTCGATTCCCATATTTTCGTGTGCTATAGCCCACGCCTTCCAAGTGGTCACGGGACCCCCGATCTCCAAAAAAGTTTTCGGGCCGTCAAATACGACCTAAGGAACCATAGTCACCGCCCCTCCATGATCGTTCCACATTTTTTGCGTTTTTCGGCCACAAAACTAGAATTCTGCCCGATTCCCATATTTTCGTGTGCGCCCACTCCTTCCGAGTGGGCCGGGCCCCCCGGACTGGGATCGCCTAAAAGATTTTCGGGGCATCAAATATGACCTAAGGAACCATAGTAACCTCCCCGTCATGATCGTTCCTCATTTTTTTCATTTTTCGGCCATAAAACTAGAATTCCGCCCTATTCCCATATTTTCGTGTGCTATAGCCCACGCCTTCCGAGTGGACCGGCCCCCAGACTAGGATAGCTTAAAAGTTTTTCGGACCATCAAATACGGCCTAAGGAACCATAGTCCGCGCCCCGCCATGATCGTTCCTCATTGTTTACATTTTTCGGCTAAAAACCTAGAGTTCCGCCCGATTCCCATATATTCGTGTGCAATAGCCCACGCCTTCCGAGGGGGCAGGGCTCCTTGACTAGGATCGCCTAAAAAAATTTTGGGCCATCAAATACGACCTAGGGAACCATAGTCACCGCCCCGCCATGATTGTTCCTCTTTTTTTGCATTTTTCGGCCAAAAAACTAGAATTTCGCCCGATTCCCATATTTTCGTGTGCTATAGCCCACGCCTTCCAAGTGGTCCCGGGACCCCCGGACCCTTGATGGCCTAAATTTTTCCGGGCCATAAAATACGACCTAAGGAACCATAGTCCCCGCCTCGCCATGATCGTTCCTCATTGTTTACGTTTTTTGGCCAAAAACCTAGAATTCCGCCCGATTCCCATATTTTCGTGTGCAATATCCCACACCTTCCGAGGGGACCGGGCCCCCTGACTCGGATCGCCTAAAATTTTTTCAGGCCATCAAATATGACCTAAGGAACCATAGTCACCACCCCGCCATGATCGTTCCTCATTGTTTGCATTTTACGGCCAAAATAACTAGAATTCCGCCCGATTCTCATATTTTTGTGTGCAATATCCCACGCCTTCCGAGGGGGCCGGGCCCCCTGACTCGGATCACCTAAAAATTTTTTGGGCCATCAAATACGATCTAGGGAACCATAGTCACCGCCCCGCCATGATCGTTCCTCATTTTCTGCATTTTTCGGCCAAAAAACTAGAATTTCGCCCGTTTTCCATATTTTCGTATGCTATAGCCCACGCCTTCCAAGTGGTCCCGGGACCCCCGCACCCTGATCGCCTAAATTTTTCCGGGCCATAAAATACAACCTAAAGAACCATAGTCACCGCCCTGCTCTGATCGTTCCTCATTTTGTGTGATTTTCGGCCAAAAAACTAGAATTTTGCGTGATTCCAATATTTTCGTCTGCTATAGCCCGCGCCTTTCAGTGGGTAGGGACCCTCGGAATCGGATAGCCTAAAATTTTTCCAGGACATCAAATACGACATAAGGAACCTTAGTCACCACCCTGCCATGATCGTTCCTCATTGTTTGCATTTTACGGCCAAAATAACTAGAATTCCACTCGATTCCCATATTTTCGTGTGCTATAGCCCACGCCTTCCAAGTGGTTCCGGGACCCCCGATCTCCAAAAAAATTTTCGGGCCATCAAATACGTCCTAAGGAACCATAGTCACCGCCCCTCCATGATCGTTCAACATTTTTTGCGTTTTTCGGCCAAAAAACTAGAATTCTGCCCGATTCCTATATTTTCGTGTGCTATACCCCACTCCTTCCAAGTGGTCCTGGGACCCCCGCACCCCGATCTCCTAAAATTTTATCGGGCCATCAAATACGGCCTAAGGAACCATAGTCACTGCCCCTCCATGATCGTTTCACATTTGTTGCATTTTTCGGCCACAAAACTAGAATTCCGCCCGATTTCCATATTTTCGTGTGCGCCCACTCCTTCCGAGTGGGCCGGGCCCCCCGGACTGGGATCGCCTAAAAAGTTTTTGGGCCATCAAATATGACCTAAGGAACCATAGTCACCTCCCCGTCGTGATCGTTCCTCATTTTTTCCATTTTTCGGCCATAAAACTAGAATTCCGCCCTATTCCCTTATTTTCGTGTGCTATAGCCCACGCCTTCCGAGTGGACCGGCCCCCCGGACTCGGATAGCTTAAAAGTTTTTCGGGCCATCAAATACGACCAAAGGAACCATAGTCCACGCCCCGCCATGATCGTTCCTCATTGTTTACGTTTTTCGGCCAAAAACCTAGAATTCCGCCCGATTCCCATATATTCGTGTGCAATAGCCCACACCTTCCGAGGGGGCCGGGCTCCTTGACTAGGATCGCCTAAAAAAATTTCGGGCCATCAAATACGACCTAGGGAACCATAGTCACCGCCCCCGCCATGATCGTTCCTCTTTTTTTGCGTTTTTCGGCCAAAAAACTAGAATTTCGCCCGATTCCCATATTTTCATGTGCTATAGCCCACGCCCTCCAAGTGGTCACGGGACCCCCGGACCCTGATCGACTAAATTTTACAGGGCCATAAAATACGACCTAAGGAACCATAGTCACCACCCCTCCATGATCGTTCTACATATTTGGCGTTTTTCGGCCAAAAACCTAGAATTCCGCCCGTTTTCCAGATTTTTGTGTGCGCCCACGCCTTCCGAGTGGGCCGGGCCCCCCGGACTGGGATCGCCTAAAATTTTTTGGGCCATCAAATACGACCTAAGGAACCATAGTCACCTCCCCGTCGTGATTGTTCCTCATTTTTTCCATTTTTCGGCCATAAAACTAGAATTTTGCCCGATTCTCATATTTTCGTCTGCTATAGCCCATGCCTTCCCAATGGGTCGGGCCCCCAGGACTCGGATAGCCTAAAAGTTTTTCTGGCCATCAAATATGACATAAGAAACCATAGTCCCCGCCCCGCCGTGATCGTTCCTCATTGTTTACGTTTTTCGGCCAAAAACCTAGAATTCCGCCCGATTCCCATATTTTCGTGTGCAATATCCCACGCATTCCGAGGGGGCCGGGACCCCTTACTCGGATCGCCTAAAATATTTTTGGGCCATCACATATGACCTAGGGAACCATACTCACCGCCCCGCCATGATCGTTCTTCAGTTTTTGCATTTTTCGGCGAAAAAACTAGAATTTTGCCCGATTCCCATATTTTCATGTGCTATAGCCCACGCCTTCCAAGTAGTCCCGGGACCCCCGGACCCTTGATGGCCTAAATTTTTTCGGGCCATAAAATACGACCTAAGGAACCATAGTCCCCGCCCCGCCGTGATCGTTCCTCATTGTTTACGTTTTTCGGCCAAAAACCTAGAATTCCGCCCGATTCCCATATTTTCGTGTGCAATATCCCACACCTTCCGAGGGGGCCGGCCCCCTGACTCGGATCGCCTAAAATTTTTCCGGGCCATCAAATACGACCTAAGGAACCATAGTCACCACCCCGCCATGATCGTTCCTCATTGTTTGCATTTTACGGCCAAAATAACTAGAATTCCACCTGATTCCCATATATTCATGTGCAATAGCCCACGCCTTCCGAGGGGGCCGGGCTCCTTGACTAGGATCGCCTAAAAACATTTTGGGCCATCAAATACGACCTAGGGAACCATAGTCACCGCCCCGCCATGATCGTTCCTCTTTTTTTGTATTTTTCGGCCAAAAAACTAGAATTTCGCCCGATTCCCATATTTTCGTGTGCTATAGCCCACGCCCTCCAAGTGGTCCCGGGACCCCCGGACCCTGATCGCCTAAATTTTTACCGGGCCATAAAATATGACCTAAAGAACCATATTCATCGCCCTGCTGTGATCGTTCCTCATTTTTTGCATTTTTCGGCCAAAAAACTAGAATTTTGCCTGATTCCAATATTTTCGTGTGCTATAGCCCGCGCCTTCCCAGTGGGTAGGGCCCCCCGGAACCGGATCGCCTAAAATTTTTCTAGGCCATCAAATAAGACCTAAGGAACCATAGTTACCACCCCGTCATGATCGTTCCTCATTTTTTGCATTTTTTGGCCAAAAAACTAGATTTCCGCCCGATTCCTATATTTTCGTGTGCTATAGACCACGCCTTCCGAGTGGACAGGGCCCCCCGGACTCAGATTGTCTAAATGTTTTTCGGGCCATCAAATATGACCTAAGGAACCATAGTCACCGCCCAGCCGTGATCGCTCCTTATGTTTTTCATTTTTCGACACAAAAACTAGAATTTTGCCCGATTCCCATATTTTCTGGTGCGCCCACGCCTTCCGAGTGGGCCGGGGCCCCTGGATTGGGATCGCCTAAATTTTTTTCGAGCCATCAAATATGACCTCAGTAACCATAGTCACCTCCCCGTCGTGATCGTTCCTCATTTTTTGCATTTTTCGGCCAAAGAACTAGAATTTCGCCCGATTCCCATATTTTCGTGTGCTAAAGCCCACGCCCTCCAAGTGGTCCCGGGACCCCCGGACCCTGATCGCCTAAATTTTAACGGGCCATAAAATATGACCTAAGGAACAATAGTCACCGCCTTGCTATGATCGTTACTCATTTTTTGCGTTTTTCGGCCAAAAAACTAGAATTTTGCCTGATTCCAATATTTTCGTGTGCTATAGCCCGCTCCTTCCCAGTGGGTAGGTCCCCCCGGAACCGGATCGCCTAAATTTTTTTTGAGCCATCAAATATGACCTAGGGAACTATAGTCACCGCCCCGCCATGATCGTTCCTCATTTTTTGCATTTTTCGGCCAAAAAACTAGAATTTCGCCTGATTCCCATATTTTCGTGTGCTATAGCCCACGCCTTCCAAGTGGTCCCCGGACCCCCGGACCCAGATCGCCTAAATTTTTCCGGGCCATAATATACGACCTAAGGAACCATAGTCACCTCCCCGGTGCGATCGTTCCTCATTTTTTCCATTTTTCGACCATAAAACTAGAATTCTGCCTGATTCCCATATTTTTGTATGCTATAGACCATGCCTTCCGAGTGGACCGGGCCCCCCGGACTCGGATAGCCTAAAAGTTTTTCGGGCCATCAAATATGACCTTAGGAACCATAGTCACTACCCCGCCGTGATCGTTCCTCATTGTTTACGTTTTTCGGCCAAAAACCTAGAATTCCGCCCGATTCCCTTATTTTCGTGTGCAATAGCCCACGCCTTCCGAGGGGGCCGGGACCCCTGACTCGGATCGCTTAAAATTTTTTCAGGCCATCAAATACGACCTAGGGAACCATAGTCACCGCCCCGCCATGATCATTCCTCATTAATTGCATTTTTCAGCCAAAAAACTAAAATTTCGCCCGATTCCCATATTTTCATGTGCTATAGCCCACGCCTTCCAGGTGTTCTCGGGACCCCCGGACCCTGATCGCCTAAATTTTTCCGGGCTATAAAATACGACCTAACGAACCATAGTCACCGTCCTGCTATGATCATTCCTCATGTTTTGCGTTTTTCGGCTAAAAAACTAGAATTTTGCGTGATTCAAATATTTTCGTGTGCTATAGCCTGCGCCTTCCCAGTGTGTAGGGCCCCCCGGTACCGGATTGCCTAAAATTTTTCCAGGCCATCAAATACAACCTAAGGAACCTTAGTCACCACCCCGTCATGATCGTTCCTAATTTTTTGTGTTTTTCGGCCAAAAAACTAGAATTCCGCCCGATTCCCATATTTGCGTGTGCTATAGCCCACGCCTTCCGAGTACCCCTGGACTCGGATAGCCTAAAAGTTTTTCTGGCCATCAAATATGACATAAGGAACTGTAGTCCCCGCCCCGCCGTGATCGTTCCTCATTGTTTACGTTTTTCAGCCAAAAACCTAGAATTCCGCCCGATTCCCATATTTTCGTGTGCTATAGCCCACGCCTTCCGAGTGGGCCGCGCCCCTCAGACTCAGATTGCCTAAATATTTTTCAGGCCATCAAATATGACCTAAAGCACACGAAAATATGGGAATCAGGCGGAATTCTAGGTTTTTGGCTGTAAAATGCAAAAAATGAGGAAAGGTCATGGCGGGGCGGTGACTATGGTTCCTTAGGTCGTATTCGATGGCCTGGAAAATTTTTAGGCGATGCGGCTCTGGGAGGCCCTATCCACTGGGAAGGCGAGGGCTATAGCACACGGAAATATGGGAATCACGCGATATTCTAGTTTTTTGGCCGAAAAACGCAAAAAATGAGGAACGATCACGGCGGGGCAGTGACTATGGTTCCTTAGGTCATAGTTGATGGCCCGGAAAAATTTTAGAAGATCGGGGTCTGGGGGTCCCGAGACTATATGGATGACGCGGGCAATAGCACACGAAAATATGGGAATCGGGCGAAATTATAGTTTTTTGGCCGTAAAATACAAAAAATGAGGAACGGTCATAGCGGGGCGGTGACTATGGTTCCATAGGTCATATTTCATGACCCGGAAAAATTTTAGGAGACCCGGCTCCGTGGGGCCCTAACCACTAGGAAGGCATGGGCTATAGCACACGAAAATATGGGAATCAGGCGAAACTCTAGTTTTTTGGCCGAAAAATGAAAAAAATGAGTAACGATCATGGAGGGGCAGTGACTATGGTTCCTTAGGTTGTATTTAATGGAACGGAATAATTTTAGGCGATCCGAGTCCGGGGGGTCCGGCCCACTCGGAAGGCGTTGGCTATAGCACACGAAAATATGGGAATCGGGCGGAATTCTAGTTTGTTTGGCCGAAAAACACAAAAAATGAGGAAGTATCATGGAAGGGAGGTGACTATGGTTCCTTATGTCATATTTGATGGCCTGGAAAAATTTTAGGCGATCGGGGTCTAGGGGTCCCGAGACCACTTGGAAGGCTTGGGCCTGCACACGAAAATATGAGAATCTGGCGGAATTTTAGTTTTTTAGCCGAAAAATGCAAAAAATGAGGAACGATCATGGCGGGGTGGAGACTATGGTTCCTTATGTCGTATTTGATGGCCCGAAAAAGTTTTAGGCGATCGGGGTACGGGGGTCCCGGGACCACTTGGAAGGCGTGGGCTACCACACAAAAATTTGGGAATCGGGCGGAATTTTAGTTTTTTCGCCGAAAAATGCAAAAAATGAGGAACGATCATGGCGGGGCGGTGACTATGGTTCCTTAGGTCGTATTTGATGGCCCGAAAAAATTTTAGGCGATCAGGGTCCGGGTGTCCCGGAACACTTGGAAGCCGTGGGCTATAGCACACGAAAATATGGGAATCAGGCGGAATTCTAGGTTTTTTGCCGTAAAATGCAAAAAATGAGGAAAGGTCATGGCGGAGTGGTGACTATGGTTCCTTAGGTCATATTTGATGGCCTAGAAAATTTTTAGGCGATCCGGCTCCGGGAGGCCCTATCCACTGGGAAGGCGAGGGCTATAGCACACGAAAATATGGGAATCACGCGATATTCTAGTTTTTTGGCCGAAAAATGCAAAAAATGAGGAACGATCACAGCGGGGCAGTGACTATGGTTCCTTAGGTCATATTTGATGGCCCGAAAAAATTTTAGAAGATCGGGGTCCCGGGACTATATAGATGACGCGGGCAATAGCACACGAAAATATGGGAATCGGGCAGAATTATAGTTTTTTGGCCGTAAAATACAAAAAATGAGGAACGGTCATAGCGGGGCAGTGACTATGGTTCCATGGGTCATATTTCATGGCCCGAAAAAATTTTAGGACCCGGCTCCTGGTGGCCCTACCCACTGGGAAGGCGTGGGCTATCGCACACGAAAATATGGGAATCAGGCGAAACTCTAGTTTTTTGGCTGAAAAACGAAAAAAATGAGTAACGATCATGATGGGGGAGTGACTATGGTTCCTTAGGTTGTATTTAATGACCTGGAATAATTTTAGGCGATCCGAGTCCGGGGGGTCCGGCCCACTCGGAAGGCGTTGGCTAAAGCACACGAAAAATGGGAATCGGGCGGAATTCTAGTTTGTTTGGCCGAAAAACACAAAAAATGAGGAAGTATCATGGAAGGGCGGTGACTATGGTTCCTTATGTCATATTTGATGGCCTGGAAAAATTTTAGGCAATCGGGGTCTAGGGGTCCCGAGACCACTTGGAAGGCTTGGGCCAGCACACGAAAATATGGGAATCTGGCGGAATTTTAGTTTTTTGGCCGAAAAACGCAAAAAATGAGGAACGATCATGGCGGGGCGGTGACTATGGTTCATTATGTCGTATTTGATGGCCCGGAAAAATTTTAGGCGATCGGGGTCCGGGGGTCCCGGGACCACTTGGAAGGTGTGAGCTACCACACGAAAATATGGGAATCGGGCGGAATTCTAGGTTTTTGGCCGTAAAATGCAAAAAATTAGGAAAGGTCATGGCGGGGCGGTGACTATGGTTCCTTAGGTCGTATTTGATGGCCTGGAAAATTTTTAGGCAATCCGGCTCCTAGAGGCCCTGTCCACTGGGAAGGCGAGGGCTGTAGCACACGAAAATATGGGAATCACACGATATTCTACTTTTTTGGCCAAAAAATGCAAAACATGAGGATCGATCACGGCGGGGCGGTGACTATGGTTCCTTAGGTCGTATTTGATGGCCCGGAAAAATTTTAGGATATCGGGGTCCAGAGGTCCCTGGACCACTTGGATGACGCGGGCAATAGCATACGAAAATATGGGAATTGGGCGAAATTCTAGTTTTTTGGTCGTAAAATGCAAAAAATGAGGAACTATCATGGCGGGGAGGTGACTATTGTTCCTTAGATCGTATTCGATTGCCCTGAATTTTTTTTTTGCGATCGGGGTCCGGGGGTCCCGGGTCCACTTGGAAGGCGTGGGCTATAGCACACGAAAATATGGGAATCTAGTGGAATTCTAGTTTTTTGGCAGGTAAAACAACGGGGAACGATCATGGCAGGACGGTGACTATGGTTCTTTAGGTCGTATTTGAGGGCCTGGAAAATTTTTTGGCGATCCGAGCCCGAAGGGCCCGGCCCACTTGGAAGGCATGGGCTATAGCACACGAAAATATGGGAATCGGGTGGAATTCTACCTTTTTGGACATAAAATGAAAAAAATGAGGAAAGATCATGGCGGGGCGGTGACTATGGTACCTTAGGTCGTATTTGCTGGCCTGGAAAAATTTAAGGCGATCCGGCTCCGGGAGGCCCTACCCATTGGGAAGGCGTGGGCTATATAGCACACGAAAATAAGGAAAACCGGCAAAATTCTAGTTTTTTGGCCGAAAAATGCAAAATATGAGGAACGATCACGGCGGGGCGGTAATTATGGTTCCTTAGGACGTATTTGATGGCCCAAAAAATTTTTAGGAGATCGGTGTCCGGGGATCCCGGGACCACTTGGAAGGCGCGGGCTATAGCACACAAAAATATGGGAATCGGACGGAAATCTAGTTTTTTGGCCGTAAAATGCAAAAAATGAGGAACGATCATGGCGGGGCGGTGACTATGGTTCCTTAGGTCATTGGTGATGGCCCAGACAAATTTTAGGCGATCGGGGTCTGGGGGTTCCGGGACCACTTGGAAGGCGTGGGTTATAGCACACGAAAATATGGGAAATTAGGCGAAATTCTAGTTTTTTGGCCGTAAAACGCAAAAAAATGAGGAACGGTCATGGCAGAGCGGTGACTATGGTTCTCTAGGGCGTATTTGATTGCCCAAAAATTTTTTAGGCAATCCGCTTCCGGGGGGCCCTACCCACTAGGAAGGCTTGGGCTATAGCACACGAAAATATGGGAATCGGGCGGAATCCTATTTTTTGGCCGAAAACACAAAAATGAGGAAGGATCATGGCGGGGCAGTGACTATGGTTCCTTATGTCGTATTGTATGCCCAGGAAAATATTTAGGCGATCGGGGTCCGGGGTTTCAGGGACCACTTGGAAGGCGTGGGCTATTGCGCACGAAAATATGGGAATTGGGAGGAATTCTAGTTTTTTGGCCGTAAAATGCAAAAAATGAGGAATGATCATGGCGGGGAGGTGACTATGGTTCCTTAGGTTGTATTTGATGGCCCGGACAAATTTTAGGCGATCGGGGTCCGGGGATCCCGGGACCACTAAGAAGGCGCGGGCTATAGCACACGAAAATATGGGAATCGGGCGGAAATCTAGTTTTTTGGCCGTAAAATGCAAAAAATGAGGAACGATCATGGCAGGGCGGTGACTATGGTTCCTTAGGTCGTATGTGATGGCCCTGACAAATTTTAGGCGATCCAAGTTCGGGGGACCCGGCCCACTCGGAAGGCGTGGGCTATAGCACACGAAAATATGGGAATCGGGCGAAATTCTAGTTTTTTGGCCGAAAAATGCAAAATATGAGGAACGATCATGGCGAGGCGGTGACTATGGTTCCCTATGTCGTATTGGATGCCCCAAAAAATTTTTAGGCAATCGGGGTCCGGCGGTCCTGGGACCACTTGGAAGGCGTGGGCTATAGCACACGAAAATATGGGAATCGGGCGCAATTCTAGTTTTTTGGCCGTAAAATGCAAAATATGAGGAACGATCATGGCGGGGCGGTGACTATGGTTCCTTAGGTCGTATTTGATGGGTCGAAAAAATATTAGGCGATCCGAGCCCGAAGGACCCGGCCCACTCGGAAGGCGTGGGCTAAGCACATGAAAATATGGGGATCGGGCAGAATTCTAGGTGTTTGGCCGTAAAATGCAAAAAATGAGGAAAGGTCATGGAGGGGCAGTGATTATGGTTCCTTAAGTCGTATTTGATGGCCCGGAAAATTTTTAGGCGATCCGGCTCCTTGGGGCCCTACCCATGGGGAAGGCGTGGGCTATTATAGCACACGAAAATATGGTAATCGGGCGGAATTCTAGTGTTTTGGCTGAAAAATGCACAAAAAGAGGAACGATCATGGTGGGGCATTGATTATGGTTCCTTAAGTCGTATTTGATGGCCCGAAAAAATTTTAGGCGACCGGGGTCCGAGGTTCCCGGGAACACTTGGAAGGCGTGGGCTATAGCACACGAAAATATGGGAATCGGGCAAAATTCTAATTTGTTTGGCCGTAAAACGCAAACAATGTGGAAAGGTCTTGGCGGGGCGATGAATATGGTTCCTTAGGTCTTATTTGATTGGCCAAAATAAATTTAGGCGATCCGAGTCCAGGGGCCCCGGCCCACTCGGAAGGCGTGGGCTATAGCACACAAAAATATGGGAATCGGGCAGAATTCTAGTTGTTTGGCCGAAACACACAAAAAATTAGGAACGATCATGGCAGGGCGGTGACTATGGTTCCTTAGGTCGTATTTGATAGCCCGGAAAAATTTTTGGAGATCGGGGTCCAGGGGTCCCTGGACCACTTGGAAGACGCGGGCAATAGCACACGAAAATATGGGAAACAGGCGAAATTCTTTTTTTTGCCATAAAATGCAAAATATGAGGAACGATCATGGCGGGGTGGTGACTATGGTTCCTTAGGTCATATTTGATGGCCCGAAAAAATTTTAGGTGATCGGGGTCCGGGGGTCCCGGGTCCACTTGGAAGGCGTGGGCTATAGCACACGAAAATATGAAAATTTGGTGGAATTCTAGTTTTTTGGCCATAAAACCCAAAACAACGAGGAACGGTCATGGCAGGGAGGTGACTATGGTTCTTAAGTCGTATTTGATGGCCTGCAAAAATTTTAGGTTATCCGAGCTTGGAGGGTCCGGCCCACTCGGAAGGCGTGGGCTATAACACACGAAAATATGGGAATCGGGTGGAATTCTAGCTTTTTGGCCGAAAAATTCAAAAAATGAGAAAAGGTCATGGCGGGGCGGTGACTATGGTTCCTTAGGTAGTATTTGATAGCCCGGAAAAATTTTAGGCGATCCTGCTCCAGGGGCCCCTACCCTTTGGGAAGACGTGAGCTATATAGCACACGAAAATATGGGAAACAGGCAAAATTCTAGTTTTTTGGCCGAAAAAACGTAAAATATGAGGAACGATCACGGCGGGGCGGTGACTATGGTTCCTTAGGACGTATTTGATGGCCCGAAAAAATTTTAGGACATCGGGGTCCGGGGGTCCCGGGACCACTTGGAAGGCGCGGGCTATAGCACACGAAAATATGGGAATCGGGCGAAATTCTAGTTTTTTGGCCATAAAATGCAAAAAATGAGGAACGATCATGGCGGGGCGGTGACTATGGTTACTTAGGTCGTATTTGATGGCCCGGAAAAATTTTAGACGATCGGGGTCCGGGGGTCCCGGGACCACTTGGAAGGCGTGGGCTATAGCACATGAAAACATGGGAATCAAGCGAAATTCTAGTTTTTTGGCCGTAAAACTCAAAAAAGGAGGAACGGACATGGCAGGGCTATGACTATGGTTCTCTAGGTTGTATTTGATGGCCCGAAAAAATATTAGGCGATCCGGTTCTGGGGGGGCCTACCGACTAGGAAGGCGTGGGCTATAACACTCGAAAATATAGGAATCGAGCGGAATTCTATTTTTTTGGCCGAAAAATGCAAAATTGAGGAACGATTATGGCGGGGCGGTGCCTATGGTTCGTTATGTCGTATTGGATGCCCCAAAAATTTTTTAGGCTATCGGGGTATGGGGGTCCCGGGACCACTTGGAAGGCGTGGGCTATAGCACACAAAAATATGGGAATCGGGCGAAATTTTAGTTTTTTGGCCGTAAAACGCAAACAATGTTGAAATGTCTTGGCGGGGCGATGACTATGGTTCCTTAGGTCTTATTTGATAGGCCGAAAAATATTAGGCGATCCAAGTCCGGGGTGCCCGGCCCACTCGGAAGGCATGGGCTATAGCACACGATAATATGGGAATCGGGCGGAATTCTAGTTGTTTGGCCGAAAAACGCAAAATATGAGGAACGATCATAGCGGGGCGGTGACTATGGTTCCTTAGGTCGTATTTGATGGCCCAGAAAAATTTTAGGCGATCGGGGACCGGGGGTCCCGAGACCACTTGGAAGGCGTGGGCTATAGCAAACGATAATATGGGAATCAAGCAGAATTCTAGTTTTTTGGCCATAAAATGTAAAAAATGAGGAAAGGTCATGGCAGTGCGGTGACTATGGTTCCTTAGGTAGTATTTGATGGACTGGAAATCTTTTAGGCGATCCGGCTCCGGGGAGCCCTTCCAACTGGGAAGGCGTTGGCTATAGCACACGAAAATATGGGAATCAGGCGAAATTCTAGTTTTTTGGCTGTAAAATGCAAAAACTGAGGAACGATCATGGCTGGGTGGTGACTATGGTTCCTTAGGTCGTATTTGATGGCCTGGACAAATTTTAGGCGATCGGGGCCCTGGGGTCCCGGGACCACTTGGAAGGCGTGGGCTATAGTACACGAAAATATAAGAATCAGGCGGAATTCTAGTTTTTCAGCCCTAAAATGCAAAAACTGAGGAACGATCATGGCTGGGCGGTGACTATGGTTCCTTAGGTCATATTATATGGACCGAAAAGGTTTTATGCGATCGGGGTCCGGGGATCCCGGGACCACTGGGAAGGCGTGGGCTATAACACACGAAAAAATGGTAATCGGGTGGACTTCTAGCTTTTTGGCCGTACAATGCAAAAAATGATAAAAGGTCAGGGCGGGGCAGTGACTATGGTTCCTTAGGTCGTATTTGATGGCCCGGAAAAATTTTAGGCAATCCTGCTCCAGGGGGTCCTACCCATTGGGAAGACGTGAGCTATACAACACACGAAAATATGGGAAACAGGCAAAATTCTAGTTTTTTGGCCGAAAAAATGGAAAATATGAGGAACGACCACGGCGGGGCGGTGACTATGGTTCCTTAGGACGTATTTGATGGCCCGAAAAAATTTTAGGACATCGGGGTCCGGGGGTCCCGGGACCACTTGGAAGGCGCGGGCTATAGCACACGAAAATATGGGAATCGAGCGGAATTCTAGTTTTTTGGCCGTAAAATGCAATAAATGAGGAACGATCATGGCGGGGCGGTGACTATGGTTACTTAGGTCGTATTTGATGGCCCGGAAAAATTTTAGACGATCGGGGTCCGGGGGTCCCGGGACCACTTGGAAGGCGTGGGCTATAGCACATGAAAACATGGGAATCAAGCGAAATTCTAGTTTTTTGGCCGTAAAACTCAAAAAAGGAGGAACGGACATGGCAGGGCTATGACTATGGTTCTCTAGGTTGTATTTGATGGCCCGGAAAAATATTAGGCGATCCGGTTCTGGGGGGGCCTACCGACTAGGAAGGCGTGGGCTATAACACTCGAAAATATAGGAATCGAGCGGAATTCTATTTTTTTGGCCGAAAAATGCAAAATTGAGGAACGATTATGGCGGGGCGGTGCCTATGGTTCATTATGTCGTATTGGATGCCCCAGAAAATTTTTAGGCTATCGGGGTACGGGGGTCCCGGGACCACTTGGACGGCGTGGGCTATAGCACACAAAAATATGGGAATCGGGCGAAATTTTAGTTTTTTGGCCGTAAAACGCAAACAATGTTGAAATGTCTTGGCGGGGCGATGACTATGGTTCCTTAGGTCTTATTTGATAGGCCGAAAAATATTAGGCGATCCGAGTCCGGGGTGCCCGGCCCACTCGGAAGGCGTGGGCTATAGCACACGGTAATATGGGAATCGGGCGGAATTCTAGTTGTTTGGCCGAAAAACGCAAAATATTAGGAACGATCATAGCGGGGCGGTGACTATGGTTCCTTAGGTCGTATTTGATGGCCCAGAAAAATTTTAGGCGATCGGGGACCGGGGGTCCCGAGACCACTTGCAAGGCGTGGGCTATAGCAAACGATAATATGGGAATCAAGCAGAATTCTAGTTTTTTGGCCGTAAAATGTAAAAAATGAGGAAAGGTCATGGCAGTGCGGTGACTATGGTTCCTTAGGTAGTATTTGATGGACTGGAAATCTTTTAGGCGATCCGGCTCCGGGGGGCCCTTCCAACTGGGAAGGCGTTGGCTATAGCACACGAAAATATGGGAATCAGGCGAAATTCTAGTTTTTTGGCTGTAAAATGCAAAAACTGAGGAACGATCATGGCTGGGTGGTGACTATGGTTCCTTAGGTCGTATTTGATGGCCCAGACAAATTTTAGGCGATCGGGGCCCTGGGGTCCCGGGACCACTTGGAAGGCGTGGGCTATAGTACACGAAAATATAAGAATCAGGCGGAATTCTAGTTTTTCAGCCCTAAAATGCAAAAACTGAGGAACGATCATGGCTGGGCGGTGACTATGGTTCCTTAGGTCATATTATATGGACCGAAAAGGTTTTATGCGATCGGGGTCCGGGGATCGCGGGACCACTGGGAAGGCGTGGGCTATAACATACGAAAAAATGGTAATCGGGTGGACTTCTAGCTTTTTGGCCGTACAATGCAAAAAATGATAAAAGGTCAGGGCGGGGTAGTGACTATGGTTCCTTAGGTCGTATTTGATGGCCCGGAAAAATTTTAGGCAATCCTGCTCCAGGGGGTCCTACCCATTGGGAAGACGTGAGCTATACAGCACACGAAAATATGGGAAACAGGCAAAATTCTAGTTTTTTGGCCGAAAAAATGGAAAATATGAGGAACGACCACGGCGGGGCGGTGACTATGGTTCCTTAGGACGTATTTGATGGCCCGAAAAAATTTTAGGACATCGGGGTCCGGGGGTCCCAGGACCACTTGGAAGGCGCGGGCTATAGCACACGAAAATATGGGAATCGAGCGGAATTCTAGTTTTTTGGCCGTAAAATGCAATAAATGAGGAACGATCATGGCGGGGCGGTGACTATGGTTACTTAGGTCGTATTTGATGGCCCGGAAAAATTTTAGGCGATCGGGGTCCGGGGGTCCCGGGACCACTTGGAAGGCGTGGGCTATAGCACATGAAAACATGGGAATCAAGCGAAATTCTAGTTTTTTGGCCGTAAAACTCAAAAAAGGAGGAACGGACATGGCAGGGCTATGACTATGGTTCTCTAGGTTGTATTTGATGGCCTGGAAAAATATTAGGCGATCCGGTTCCGGGGGGGCCTACCGACTAAGAAGGCGTGGGCTATAGCACTCGAAAATATAGGAATCGAGCGGAATTCTATTTTTTTGGCCGAAAAATGCAAAATTGAGGAACGATTATGGCGGGGCGGTGCCTATGGTTCATTATGTCATATTGGATGCCCCAGAAAATTTTTAGGCTATCGGGGTACGGGGGTCCCGGGACCACTTGGACGGCGTGGGCTATAGCACACAAAAATATGGGAATCGGGCGAAATTTTAGTTTTTTGGCCGTAAAACGCAAACAATGTTGAAATGTCTTGGCGGGGCGATGACTATGGTTCCTTAGGTCTTATTTGATAGGCCGAAAAATATTAGGCGATCCGAGTCCGGGGTGCCCGGCCCACTCGGAAGGCGTGAGCTATAGCACACGATAATATGGGAATCAGGCGGAATTCTAGTTGTTTGGCCGAAAAACGCAAAATATTAGGAACGATCATAGCGGGGCGGTGACTATGGTTCCTTAGGTCGTATTTGATGGCCCAGAAAAATTTTAGGCGATCGGGGACCGGGGGTCCCGAGACCACTTGGAAGGCGTGGGCTATAGCAAACGATAATATGGGAATCAAGCAGAATTCTAGTTTTTTGGCCGTAAAATGTAAAAAATGAGGAAAGGTCATGGCAGTGCGGTGACTATGGTTCCTTAGGTAGTATTTGATGGACTGGAAATCTTTTAGGCGATCCGGCTCCGGGGGGCCAACTGGGAAGGCGTTGGCAATAGCACACGAAAATATGGGAATCAGGCGAAATTCTAGTTTTTTGGCTGTAAAATGCAAAAACTGAGGAACGATCATGGCTGGGTGGTGACTATGGTTCCTTAGGTCGTATTTGATGGCCCAGACAAATTTTAGGCGATCGGGGCCCTGGGGTCCCGGGACCACTTGGAAGGCGTGGGCTATAGTACACGAAAATATAAGAATCGGGCGAAATTCTAGTTTTTCAGCCCTAAAATGCAAAAACTGAGGAACGATCATGGCTGGGCGGTGACTATGGTTCCTTAGGTCGTATTATATGGACCGAAAAAGTTTTATGCGATCGGGGTCCGGGGATCCCGGGACCACTGGGAAGGCGTGGGCTATAACACACGAAAAAATGGTAATCGGGTGGACTTCTAGCTTTTTAGCCGTACAATGCAAAAAATGATGAAAGGTCAGGGCGGGGCAGTGACTATGGTTCCTTAGGTCGTATTTGATGGCCCGGAAAAATTTTAGGCAATCCTGCTCCAGGGGGCCCTACCCATTGGGAAGACGTGAGCTATACAACACACGAAAATATGGGAAACAGGCAAAATTCTAGTTTTTTGGCCGAAAAAATGGAAAATATGAGGAACGACCACGGCGGGGCGGTGACTATGGTTCCTTAGGACGTATTTGATGGCCCGAAAAAATTTAGGACATCGGGGTCCGGGGGTCCCGGGACCACTTGGAAGGTGCGGGCTATAGCACACGAAAATATGGGAATCGAGCGGAATTCTAGTTTATTGGCCGTAAAATGCAAAAAATGAGGAACGATCATGGCGGGGCGGTGACTATGGTTACTTAGGTCGTATTTGATGGCCCGAAAAAATTTTAGGCGATCGGTGTCCGGGGGTCCCGGGACCACTTGGAAGGCGTGGACTATAGCACATGAAAACATGGGGATCAAGCGAAATTCTAGTTTTTTGGCCGTAAAACTCAAAAAAGGAGGAACGGACATGGCAGGGCGGTGACTATGGTTCTCTAGGTTGTATTTGATGGCCTAGAAAAATATTAGGCGATCCGGTTCCGGGGGGGCCTACCGACTAAGAAGGCGTGGGCTATAGCACTCGAAAATATAGGAATCGAGCGGAATTCTGTTTTTTTGGCCGAAAAATGCAAAATTGAGGAACGATTATGGCGGGGCGGTGCCTATGGTTCGTTATGTCGTATTGGATGCCCCAGAAAATTTTTAGGCTATCGGGGTACGGGGGTCCCGGGACCACTTGAAAGGCGTGGGTTATAGCACACAAAAATATGGGAATCGGGCGAAATTCTAGTTTTTTGGCCGTAAAACACAAATAATGTGGAAATGTCTTGGCGGGGCGATGACTATGGTTCCTTAGGTCTTATTTGATAGGCCGAAAAAAATATTAGGCGATCCGGCTCCGGGGGGCCCTACCAACTGGGAAGGCGTTGGCTATAGCACACGAAAATATGGGAATCAGGCGAAATTCTAGTTTTTTGGCTGTAAAATGCAAAAACTAAGGAATGATCATGGCTGGGTGGTGACTATGGTTCCTTAGGTCGTATTTGATGGCCTGGACAAATTTTAGGCGATCGGGGTCCTGTGGTCCCGGGACCACTTAGAAGGCGTGGGCTATAGTACACGAAAATATGGGAATCAGGTGGAATTCTAGTTTTTCAGCCGTAAAATTCAAAAACTGAGGAACGATCATGGTTGGGCTGTGACTATGGTTCCTTAGGTCATATTATATGGACCGAAAATTTTTTATGCGATCGAGGTCCGGGGGTCCCGGGACCACTGGGAAGGCGTGGGCTATAACACACGAAAAAATGGGAATCGGGTGGACTTCTAGCTTTTTTGCCGTACAATGCAAAAAATTATGAAAGGTCATGGCGGGGCGGTGACTATGGTTCCTTAGGTCGTATTTGATGGCACGAAAAAATTTTAGGCAATCCTGCTCCAGTGGGCCCTACCCATTGGGAAGACGTGAGCTATATTGCACACGAAAATATGGGAAACAGGCAAAATGCAAGTTTTTTTGGCCGAAAAAACGAAAAATATGAGGAACGATCACGGCGGGGCGGCGACTCTGGTTCCTTAGGACGTATTTGATGGCCCAAAAAATTTTTAGGACATCGGGGTCCGGGAGTCCTGGGACCACTTGGAAGGCGCGGGCTATAGCACACGAAAATATGGGAATCGGGCAGAATTCTAGTTTTTTGGCCGTAAAATGCAAAAAATGAGGAACTATCATGGCGGGGCAGTGACTATGGTTATTTAGGTCGTATTTGATGGCCCGAAAAAATTTTAGGCGATCGGGGTCCGGGGTTCCCGGCACCTCTTGGAAGGCGTGGGCTATAGCACATGAAAACATGGGAATCAAGCGAAATTCTAGTTTTTTGGCCGTAAAACTCAAAAAAGGAGGAATGGACATGGCAGGGCGGTGACTATGGTTCTCTAGGTTGTATTTGATGGCCTGAAAAAATATTAGGCGATCCGGTTCCGGGGGGGCCTACCGACTAGGAAGGCGTGGGCTATTGAACTCAAAAATATAGGAATCGAGCGGAATTCTATTTTTTTGGCCGAAAAACGCAAAATTGAGGAATGATTATGGCGGGGCGGTGACTATGGTTCGTTATGTCGTATCGGATGCCCCAGAAAATTTTTAGGTTATCGGGGTATGGGGGTCCCGGGACCACTTGGAAGGCGTGGGCTATAGCATACGAAAATATGGGAATCGGGCAAAATTCTAGTTTTTTGGCCGTATAATGCAAACAATGTGGAAAGGTCTTGGCAGGGCGATGACTATGGTTCCTTAGGTCTTATTTGATAGGCTGAAAAAATATTCGGCGATCCGAGTCCGGGGGGCCCGGCCCACTCGGAAGGCGTGGGCTATAGCACACGATAATATGGGAATCGGGCGGAATTCTAGTTGTTTGGCCGAAAAACACAAAATATTAGGAACGATCATAGCAGGGCGGTGACTATGGTTCCTTAGGTCGTATTTGATGGCCCAGAAAAATTTTAGGCGATCGGGGACCGGGGGTCCCGAGACCACTTGGAAGGCGTGGGCTATAGCAAACGATAATATGGGAATCAAGCGGAATTCTAGTTTTTTGGCCGTAAAATGTGAAAAATGAGGAAAGGTCATGGAAGTGCGGTGACTATGGTTCCTTAAGTAGTATTTGATGGACTGGAAATCTTTTAGGCGATCCGGCTCCGGGGGGCCTTACCAACTGGGAAAGCGTTGGCTATAGCACACGAAAATATGGGAATCAGGCGAAATTCTAGTTTTTTGGTTGTAAAATGCAAAAACTGAGGAACGATCATGGCTGGGTGGTGACTATGGTTCCTTAGGTCGTATTTGATGGCCTGGACAAATTTTAGGCGATCGGGGTCCTGGGGTCCCGGGACTACTTGGAAGGCGTGGGCTATAGCACACGAAAATATGGGAATCGGGCGGAATTCTAGTTTTTTAGCCATAAAATGCAAAACCTGAGGAACGATCATGGCTAGGCGGTGACTAAGGTTCCTTAGGTAGTATTATATGGACCGAAAAATTTTTAGGAGATCGGGGTCCGGGGGTCCCGGGACCATTGGTAAGGTGTGGGCTATAACACACGAAAAAATGGGAATCGGGTGGACTTCTAGCTTTTTGGCCGTACAATGCAAAAAATGATGAAAGGTCATAGCAGGGTGGTGACTATGGTTCCTTAGGTCGTATTTGATGGCCCAGAAAAATTTTAGGCGATCGGGGACCGGGGGTCCCGAGACCACTTGGAAGACGTGGGCTATAGCAAACGATAATATGGGAATCAAGCGGAATTCTAGATTTTTGGCCGTAATGTAAAAAATGAGAAAAGGTCATGGCAGTGCGGTGACTATGGTTCCTTAGGTAGTATTTGATGGACTGGAAATCTTTTAGGTGATCCGGCTCCGGGGGGCCCTACCAACTGGGAAGGCGTTGGCTATAGCACACGAAAATATGGGAATCAGGCGAAATTCTTATTTTTTGGCTGTAAAATGCAAAAACTGAGGAACGATCGTGGCTGGGTGGTGACTATGGTTCCTTAGGTCGTATATGATGGCCCGGACAAATTTTAGGCGATCGGGGTCCTGGGGTCCCGGGACCACTTGGAACGCGTGGGCTATAGCACACGAAAATATGGGAATCGGGCGGAATTCTAGTTTTTTAGCCTTAATATGCAAACACTGAGGAACGATCATGGCTGGGCGGTGACTATGGTTCCTTAGGTCGTATTATATGGACCGAAAAATTTGTAGGCGATCGGGGTCCGGGGGTCCCGGGACCACTAGGAAGTCGTGGGCTATAGCACACGAAAAAATGGGAATCGGGTGGACTTCTAGCTTTTTGGCCATACAATGCAAAAAATGATGAAAGGTCATGGCGGGGCGGTGACTATGGTTCCTTAGGTCATATTTGATGGCCCGAAAAAATTTCAGGTGATCCGGCTCCTGGAGGCCCTACCCATTGGGAAGGCGTGGGCTATATAGCACATGAAAATATGGGAAACAAGCTAAATTCTAGTTTTTTGGCCGAAAAATGCAAAAAATGAGGAACGATCACGGCGGGGCGATGACTATGGTTCCTTAGGACGTATTTGATGGCCCAAAAAATTTTTAGGAGATCGGGATCCGGGGGTCCCGGGACCACTTGGAAGGCGCGGGCTATAGCACAGGAAAATATGGGAATCGGGCGGAATTCTATTGTTTTGGCCGTAAAATGCAGAAAATGAGGAACGATCATGGTGGGGCGGTGACTATGGTTCCTTAGGTCGTATTTGATAGCCTGGACCAATTTTAGGCGATCGGGGTCCGGGGGTCCCGGGACCACTTAGAAGGCGTGGGCTATAGCACACGAAAATATGGGAATCAGGCAAAATTCTAGTTTTTTGGCCGTAAAACGCAAAAAAACGGGGAATGGTCATGGCAGGGCGGTGACTATGGTTCTCTAGGTCGTATTTGATGGCCTGGAAAAATATTAAGCGATCCGGTTCCGGGGGGCCCTACCCACAAGGAAGGCGTGGGCTATAGAACACGAAAATATTGGAATCGGGCGAAATTCTATTTTTTTGGCCGAAAATCGCAAAAATGAGGAACGATCATGGCGGGGCGGTGACTATGGTTCCGTATGTCGTATTTGATGCCCCAGAAAACTTTTAGGCGATCGGGGTCCGGGGGTCCCGGGAGCAGGCACGGGCTATAGCACCCGAAAATATGGGAATCGGGCAGAATTTTAGTTTTTTTGGCCGTAAAATGCAAAACATGAGGAACGATCACGGCGGGGCGGTGACTATGGTTCCTTAGGTCGTATTTGATGGCCCGGACAAATTTTAGGCGAACGGGGTCTGGGGGTCCCTTGACCACTTGGAAGGCGTAGGCTATAGCACACGAAAATATGGGAATCCGGCGAAATTCTAGTTTTTTGGCCGTAAAACGCAAAAAAACGAGGAACGGTCATGGAAGGGCGGTGACTATGGATCTCTAGGTCGTATTTGATGGCCCGGAAAATTTTTAGGCGATCCGGTTCCGGGGGGCCCTAAACACTCGGAAGGCATGGCGGGGCGGTGACTATGGTTCCTTAGGTTGTATTTAATGGCTCGGAATAATTTTAGGCGATCCAAGTCCAGGGGGTCCGGCCCACTCGGAAGACATTGGCTATAGCACACGAAAATATGGGAATCGGGCGGAATTCTAGTTTGTTTGGACGAAAAACACAAAAAATGTGGAAGTATCATGGCAGGGCAGTGACTATGGTTCCTTATGTCATATTGGATGCCCCGTAAAATTTTTAGGCGATCGGCGTCCGGGGGTCCCGGGACCACTTGGAAGGCATGGGCTATAGCACACGATAATATGGGAATCAGGCGGAATTCTAGTTTTTTGGCCGTAAAATGCAAAATTTGAGGAAAGGTCATGGCGGTGCATTGACTATTGTTCCTTAGGTCGTTTTTCATGGCCAGGACAAATTTTAGGCGATCGGGGTCCGGGGGTCCCGGGACCACTGGGAAGGCGTGGGCTATAGCACACGAAAATATGGGAATCGGGCGCAATTCTAGTTTTTTGGCCGTAAAATGCAAAAAATGAGGAACGATCATGGCGGGGCAGTGACTATGGTTCCTTAGGTCGTATTCGATGGGCCTAAAAAATTTTAGGCGATCTGAGCACGAAGGACCCGGCCCACTCGGAAGGCGTGGGCTATAGCACATCAAAATATGGGAATCGGGCAGAATTCTAGGTATATGGCCGTAAAATGCAAAAAATGAGGAAAGGTCATGGAGGGGCAGTGATTATGGTTCCTTAAGTCATATTTGATGGCCCGGAAAATTTTTAGACGATCCGGATCCTTGGGGCCCTACCCATGGGGAAGGCGTGGGCTATTATAGCACACGAAAATATGGTAATCGGGCGGAATTCTAGTGTTTTGGCCGAAAAATGCACAAAAAGAGGAATGATCATGGTGGGGCGGTGACTATGGTTCCTTAAGTCGTATTTGATGGCCCGAAAAAATTTTAGGCGGCCGGGATCCGGGGTTCCCGGGACCACTTGGAAGGCGTGGGCTATAGCACACAAAAATATGAGAATTGGGTGAAATTCTAATTTGTTTGGCCGTAAAACGCAAACAATGTGGTAAGGTCTTGGCGGGGCGATGACTATGGTTCCTTAGGTCTTATTTGATGGGCCAAAAAAAATTTAGGCGATCCGAGTCCGGGGGCCCCGGCCCACTCGGAAGGCGTGGGCTATAGCACACGAAAATATGGGAATCGGGCGGAATTCTTGTTGTTTGGCCGAAACACACAAAAAATTAGGAACGATCATGGCAGGGCGGTGACTATGGTTCCTTAGGTCGTATTTGATAGCCCGGAAAAATTTTAGGAGATCGGGGTCCAGGGGTCCAGGGACCACTTGGAAGACGCGGGCAATAGCACACAAAAATATGGGAAACAAGCGAAATTCTATTTTTTTTTGCCATAAAATGCAAAAAATGAGGAACGATCATGGCGGGGTGGTGACTATGGTTCCTTAGGTCGTATTTGATGGCCGAAAAATTTTTAGGTGATCGGGGTCTGGGGGTCCCGGGTCCACTTGGATGGCATGGGCTATAGCACATGAAAATATGGGTATTTGGTGAAATTCTAGTTTTTTGGCCATAAAACCCAAAACAACGAGGAACGGTCATGGTAGGGAGGTGACTATGGTTCTTAAGTCATATTTGATGGCCTGCAAAAATTTTAGGTTATCCGAGCTCGGAGGGTCCGGCCCACTCGGAAGGCGTGGGCTATAGCACACGAAAATATGAGAATCGGGTGGAATTCTAGCCTTTTGGCCGTAAAATGAAAAAAATGAGGAAAGGTCATGGCGGGGCGGTGACTATGGTTCCTTAGGTCGTATTTGATTGCCCGGAAAAATTTTAGGCGATCCTGCTCCAGGGGGCCCTTCCCATTGGGAAGACGTGAGCTATATAGCACACGAAAATATGGGAAATAGGCAAAATTCTAGTTTTTTGGCCAAAAAAACGTAAAATATGAGGAACGATCACGGCAGGGCGGTGACTATGGTTCCTTAGGACATATTTGATGAACCAAAAAAATTTTAGGACATCGGGGTCCGGGGGTCCCGGGACCACTTGGAAGGCGCGGGCTATAGCACACGAAAATATGGGAATCGGGCGGAATTCTAGTTTTTTGGCCATAAAATGCAAAAAATGAGGAACGATCATGGCGAGGCGGTGACTATGGTTACCTAGGTCGTATTTGATGGCCCAGAAAAATTTTAGGCGATCGGGGTCCGGGGGTCCCGGGACCACTTGGAAGGCGTGGGCTATAGCACATGAAAACATGGGAATCAAGCGAAATTCTAGTTTTTTGGCCGTAAAACTCAAAAAAGGAGGAACGGACATGGCAGGTCGGTGACTATGGTTCTCTAGGTTGTATTTGATGGCCTGAAAAAATATTAGGCGATCCGGTTCCCGGGGGGCCTACCGACTAGGAAGGCGTGGGCTATAGCACTCGAAAATATATGAATCGAGCGGAATTCTATTTTTTTGGCCGAAAAATGCAAAATTGAGGAACGATTATGGCAGGGCGGTGACTATGGTTCGCTATGTCGTATTGGATGCCCCAGAAAAGTTTTAGGCTATCGGGGTATGGGGGTCCCGGGTCCACTTGGAAGGCGTGGGCTATAGCACACAAAAATATGGGAATAGGGCAAAATTCTAGTTTTTTGGCCGTAAAACGCAAACAATGTGGAAAGGTCATGGCGGGGCGATGATATGGTTCCTTAGGTCTTATTTGATTGGCTGAAAAAATATTAGGCGATCCGAGTCCGGGGGGCCCGGCCCACTCGGAAGACGTGGGCTATAAGACACGATAATAAGGGAATCGGGCGAAATTCTAGTTGTTTAGCCCAACAACGCAAAATATTAGGAACGATCATAGCGGGGCGGTGACTATGGTTCCTTAGGTCGTATTTGATGGCCCAGAAAAATTTTAGGCGATCGGGGACCGGGGGTCCCGAGTCCACTTGGATGGCGTGGGCTATAGCAAACGATAATATGGGAATCAAGCGGAATTCTAGGTTTTTGGCCGTAAAATGTAAAAAATGAGGAAAGGTCATGGCAGTGCGGTGAATATGGTTCCTTAGGTAGTATTTGATGGACTGGATATCTTTTAGGCAATCCGGCTCCGGGGGGCCCTACCAACTGGGAAGGCATTGGCTATAGCACACGAAAATATGGGAATCAGGCGAAATTCTAGTTTTCTGGCTGTAAAATGCAAAACTTGAGAAACGATCATGGCTGGATGATGACTATGGTTCCTTAGGTCATATTTGATGGCCCGGACAAATTTTAGGCGATCGGGGTCCTAGGTTCCTGGGACCACTTGGAAGGCGTGGGCTATAGCACACGAAAATATGGGAATCGGGCGGAATTCTAGTTTTTTAGCCGTAATAAGCAAAAACTGAGGAACGATCATGGCTGGGCGGTGACTATGGTTCCTTAGGTCATATTATAAGGACCAAAATTTTTTTTGGCGATCGGGGTCCGGGGGTCCGGGGACCACTGAGAAGGCGTGGGCTATAGCACATGAAAAAATGGGAATCGGGTGGACTTCTAGCTTTTTGGCCATACAATGCAAAAAATGATGAAAGGTCATGGCGGGGCGGTGACTATGGTTCCTTAGGTCGTATTTGATGGCCTGGAAAAATTTCAGGTGATCCGGCTCCTGAAGGCCCTACCCATTGGGAAGGCGTGGGCTATATAGCACACAAAAATATGGGAAACAAGCTAAATTCTAGTTTTTTGGCCGAAAAATGCAAAAAATGAGGAACGATCACGGCGGGGCGATGACTATGGTTTCTTAGGATGAATTTGATGGCCCAAAAAAAATTTAGGAGATTGGGGTCCGGGGATCCCGGGACCACTTGGAAGGCACGGGCTATAGCACAGGAAAATAAGGGAATCGGGCGAAATTCTACTTTTTTGGCCGTAAAATGCAAAAAATGAGGAACGATCATGGCGGGGAGGTGACTATGGTTCCTTAGGTCATATTTGATGGCCTGGACAAATTTTAGGCGATCGGGGTCCGGGGGTCCCGGGACCACTTGGAAGGCGTGGGCTATAGCACACGAAAATATGGGAATCAGGCGAAATTCTAGTTTTTTGGCCGTAAAACGCAAAAAAAGGGGAACGATCATGGCAGGGAGGTGACTATAGTTCTCTAGGTCGTATTTGATGGCCCGAAAAAATATTAAGCGATCCGGTTCCGGGGGGCCCTACCCACAAGGATGGCGTGGGCTATAGAATACGAAAATATTGGAATCGGGCGAAATTCTATTTTTTTGGCCAAAAAACGCAAAAATGAGGAACGATCATGGCGGGGGGGGGGGGGGGTGACTATGGTTCCTTATGTCGTATTGGATGCCCCAGAAAACTTTTAGGCGATCAGGGTCCGGGTGTCCTGGGACCACTTGGAAGGCACGGGCTATAGCACCCGAAAATATGGGAATCGGGCAGAATTTTAGTTTTTTGGCCGTAAAATGCAAAAAATGAGGAACGATCATGGCGGGACGGTGACTATGGTTCTCTAGGTCGTATGTGATGGCCCGGAAAAATTTTGGCGATCCGGTTCCGGGGGGCCCTACCCATTAGGAAGGCGTGTGCTATAGCACACGAAAATATTGGAATCGGGCGAAATTCTATTTTTTTGGCCGAAAAACGCAAAAATGAGGAACGATCATGGCGGGGCGGTGACTATGGTTCCTTATGTGGTATTGGATGCCCCAGAAAACTTTTAGGCGATCGGGGTCCGGGGGTCCCGGGACCAATTGGAAGGCACGGACTATAGCACCCGAAAATATAGGAATCGGGTTAGTTTCATGGCCGTAAAATGCAAAAAATGAGGAACGATCGCGGCGGGGTGGTGACTATGGTTCCTTAGGTCGTATTTGATGGCCCGGACAAATTTTAGACGATCGGGGTCCGGGGGTCCCTTGACCACTTGGAAGGCGTGGGCTATTGCACATGAAAATATGGGAATCGGGCGAAATTCTAGTTTTTTGGCCGTAAAATGCAAAAAAATGAGGAACGGTCATGCAAGGGCGGTGACTCTGGATATCTAGGTCGTATTTGATGGCCCAGAAAACTTTTAGGCGATCCGGTTCCGGGGGCCCTAAATACTCAGAAGGCATGGGCTAGCACACGAAAATATGAGAATCAGGCGGAATTCTAGCTTTTTGGCCGTAAAATGCAAAAAATGAGGAAAGGTCATGGCGGGGCGGTGACTATTGTTCCTTAGGTTGTATTTAATGGCCCGGAATAATTTTATGCAATCCGAGTCCGTGGGGTCTGGCCCACTCGGAAGGTATTAGCTATAGCACACAAGAATATTGGAATCGGCCGGAATTCTAGTTTGTTTGGCCGAAAAACACAAAAAATGTGAAAGTATCATGGCAGGGCAGTGACTATGGTTCCTTATGCCATATTGGATGCCCCGGAAAATTTTTAGGCGATCGGGGCCCGGGGGTTCCGGGACCACTTGGAAGGTGTGGGCTATAGCACAAAATAATATGGGAATCGCGCGGAATTCTAGTTTTTTGGCCGTAAAATGCAAAAATTGAGGAAAGGTCATGGCGGTGTGGTGACTATGGTTCCTTAGGTCGTATTTGATGGCCATGACAAATTTTAGGCGATCGGGGTCCGGGGGTCCCGGGACCACTGGGAAGGCGTGGGCTATAGCACACGAAAATATGGGAATCAGGCGAAATTCCAGTTTTTTGGCTGTAAAACGCAAAACAATGAGGAACGGTCATGGCAGGGCAGTGAATATGGTTCTCTAGGTCGTATTTGATGGCCCGAAAAGATTGTAGGCGATCCAGTTCTGGAGGGCACTACCCACTAGGAAGGCGTGGGTATAGCACACGAAAGTATGGGAATCGGTCGGAATTCTAATTTTTTGGCCGAAAAATGCAAAAATGAGGAACGATCATGGCGGAGCGGTGACTATGGTTCCTTATGTCGCATTGGATGCCTCAGAAAACTTTTAGGCGATCGGGGTCCGGGGGTCCCAGGACCACTTGGAAGGCGCGGGCTATAGCACACGAAAATATGGGAATCGGCCGAAATTCTAGTTTTTTAGCCATAAAATGCAAGAAAATGAGGAACGGTCATAGCAGGGCGGTGACTATGGTTCTCTAGGTCGAATTTGATAGCCCGGAAAATTTTTAGGCGATCCGGTTCCGGGGGGCCCTAAACACTCGGAAGGCGTGGTCTAGCACACGAAAATATGGGAATCGGGCGGAATTCTAGCTTTTTGGCCGTAAAATGCAAAAAATGAGGAAAGGTCATGGCGGGGCGGTGACTATGGTTCCTTAGGTTGTATTTAATGGCCCGAAATAATTTTAGGCGATCCGAGTCTGGGGGGTCCGGCCCACTCGGAAGGCATTGGCTATAGCACACGAAAATATGGGAATCGGGCGAAATTTTAGTTTTTTGGCCGAAAAACCCAAAACAACGAGGAACGGTCATGGCAGGGAGGTGACTATGGTTCTTTAGGTCGTATTTGATGGCCTGGAAAATTTTTAGGTGATCCGAGCTCGGAGGATCCGGCCCACTCGGAAGGCGTGGGCTATAGCACACGAAAATATGGGAATCGGGTGGAATTCTAGCTTTTTGGCCGTAAAATGCAAAAAATGAGGAAAGGTCATGGCGGGGCGGTGACTATGGTTCCTTAGGTCGTATTTGATGGCTCAGATAAAATTTTAGGCGATCCTGCTCCAGGGGGCCCTACCCATTGGGAAGGCGTGAGCTATATAGCACACGAAAATATGGGAAACAAGCTAAATTCTAGTTTTTTGGTCGAATAACGTAAAATATGAGGAACGATCACGGCGGGGCGGTTACTATGGTTCCTTAGGATGTATTTGATGGCCCGAAAAATTTTTAGGACATCGGGGGCCGGGGGTCCCGGGACCACTTGGAAGGCGCGGGCTATAGCACACGAAAATATGGGAATCGGGCGGAATTCTAGTTTTTTGGACGTAAAACACAAAAAAACGGGGAACGTTCATGGCAGGGCGGTGACTACGGTCCTCTAGGTCGTATTTGATGGCCCGAAAATTTTTAGGCGATCAGGTTCCGGGGGGCCCTACCCACTAGGAAGGCGTGTAACACACAAAAATATTGGAATCGGGCGAAATTCTTTTTTTTTGGCCGAAAAACGCAAAAGTGAGGAACGACCATGGCGGGGCGGTGACTATGGTTCCTTATGTCGTATTGGATGCCCCAGAAAACTTTTAGGCGATCGGGGTCCGGGGGTCCCGGGACCACTTGGAAGGCACGGGCTATAGCACCCGAAAATATAGGAATCGAGTTAGTTTTTTGGCCGTAAAATGCAAAAAATGAGGAACGATCGCGGCGGGGTGGTGACTATGGTTCCTTAGGTCGTATTTGATGGCCCGGACAAATTTTAGGCGATCGGGGTCCGGGGGTCCCTTGACCACTTGGAAGGCGTGGGCTATAGCACACGAAAATATGGGAATCGGGCGAAATTCTAGTTTTTTGGCCGTAAAACGCAAAAAAATGAGGAACGGTCAAGGAAGGGCGGTGACTCTGGATATCTAGGTCGTATTTGATGGCCCAGAAAATTTTTAGGCGATCCGGTTCCGGGGGCCCTAAACACTCAGAAGGCATGGGCTAGCACACGAAAATATGGGAATCAGGCGGAATTCTAGCTTTTTGGCCGTAAAATGCAAAAAATGAGGAAAGGTCATGGCGGGGCGGTGACTATTGTTCCTTAGATTGTATTTAATGGCCCGAAATAATTTTAGGCAATCCGAGTCCGTGGGGTCCGGCCCACTCGGAAGGCATTAGCTATAGCACACAAGAATATTGGAATCGGCCGGAATTCTAGTTTGTTTGGCCGAAAAACACAAAAAATGTGAAAGTATCATGGCAGGGCAGTGACTATGGTTCCTTATGTCATATTGGATGCCCCCGAAAATTTTTAGGCGATCGGGGTCCGGGGTTTCCGGGACCACTTGGAAGGCGTGGGCTATAGCACAAAATAATATAGGAATCGCGCGGAATTCTAGTTTTTTGGCCGTAAAATGCAAAAATTGAGGAAAGGTCATGGCGGTGTGGTGACTATGGTTCCTTAGGTCGTATTTGGTGGCCATGACAAATTTTAGGCGATCGGGGTCCGGAGGTCCCGGGACCACTGGGAAGGAGTGGGCTATAGCACACGAAAATATGGGAATCAAGCGAAATTCTAGTTTTTTGGCTGTAAAACGCAAAACAATGAGGAACGGTCATGGCAGGGCAGTGAATATGGTTCTCTAGGTCGTATTTGATGGCCCGGAAAAATTGTAGGCGATCCGGTTCTGGGTGGCACTACCCACTAGGAAGGCGTGGGCTATAGCACACAAAAATATGGGAATCGGTCGGAATTCTAATTTTTTGGCCGAAAAATGCAAAAATGAGGAACGATCATGGCGGAGCGGTGACTATGGTTCCTTATGTCGTATTGGATGCCTCGGAAAACTTTTAGGCGATCGGGGTCCGGGGATCCCAGGACCACTTGGAAGGTGCGGGCTATAGCACTCGAAAATATGGGAATCGAGCGGAATTCTAGTTTTTTGGTCGTAAAATGCAAAAAATGAGGAACGATCATGGCGGGGGGGGGGGGGGGGGGGGGTGACTATGGTTCCTTAGGTTGTACTTGATGGCCCGGACAAATTTTAGGCGATCGCGGTCCGGGGGTCCCGTGACCACTTGGAAGGCGTGGGCTATAGCACACAAAAATATGGGAATCGGGCGAAATTCTAGTTTTTTAGCCATAAAATGCAAGAAAATGAGGAACGGTCATGGCAGTGCGGTGACTATGGTTCTCTAGGTCGAATTTGATAGCCCGGAAAATTTTTAGGCGATCCGGTTCCTGGGGGCCCTAAACACTCGGAAGGCGTGGTCTAGCACACGAAAATATGGGAATCGGGCGGAATTCTAGCTTTTTGGCCGTAAAATGCAAAAAATGAGGAAAGGTCATGGCGAGGCGGTGACTATGGTTCCTTAGGTTTTATTTAATGGCCCGAAATAATTTTAGGCGATCCGAGTCTGGGGGTCCGGCCCACTCGGAAGGCATTGGATATAGCACACGAAAATATGGGAATCAGGTGGAATTTTAGTTTTTTGGCCGAAAAACCCAAAACAACGAGGAACAGTCATGGCAGGGAGGTGACTATGGTTCTTTAGGTCGTATTTGATGGCCTGGAAAATTTTTAGGTGATCCGAGCTCGGAGGATCCGGCCCACTCGGAAGGCGTGGGCTATAGCACACGAAAATATGGGAATCGGGCGGAATTCTAGTTTTTTGGCCATAAAATGCAAAAAATGAGGAACGATCATGGCGAGGCAGTGACTATGGTTACTTAGGTCGTATTTGATGGCCCAGAAAAATTTTAGGCGATCGGGGTCCGGGGGTCCCGGACCACTTGGAAGGCGTGGGCTATAGCACATGAAAACATGGGAATCAAGCGAAATTCTAGTTTTTTTTGCCGTAATACTCAAAAAAGGAGGAACGGACATGGCAGGTCAGTGACTATGGTTCTCTAGGTTGTATTTGATGGCCTGAAAAAATATTAGGCGATCCGGTTCCCGGGGGGCCTACCGACTAGGAAGGCGTGGGCTATAGCACTCGAAAATATAGGAATCGAGCGGAATTCTATTTTTTTGGCCGAAAAATGCAAAATTGAGGAACGATTATGGCGGGGCGGTGACTATGGTTCGTTATGTCGTATTGGATGCCCCAGAAAATTTTTAGGCTATCGGGGTATGGGGGTCCCGGGTCCACTTGGAAGGCGTGGGCTATAGCACACAAAAATATGGGAATAGGGCAAAATTCTAGTTTTTTGGCCGTAAAATGCAAACAATGTGGAAAGGTCATGGCGGGGCGATGATATTGTTCCTTAGGTCTTATTTGATTGGCCGAAAAAATATTAGGCGATCCGAGTTCGGGGGGCCCGGCCCACTCGGAAGACGTGGGCTATAAGACACGATAATATGGGAATCGGGCGGAATTCTAGTTGTTTGGCCAAACAACGCAAAATATTAGGAACGATCATAGCGGGGCGGTGACTATGGTTCCTTAGGTCGTATTTGATGGCCCAGAAAAATTTTAGGCGATCGGGGACCGGGGGTCCCGAGTCCACTTGGAAGGCGTGGGCTATAGCAAACGATAATATGGGAATCAAGCGGAATTCTAGGTTTTTGGCCGTAAAATGTAAAAAATGAGGAAAGGTCATGGCAGTGCGGTGAATATGGTTCCTTAGGTAGTATTTGATGGACTGGATATCTTTTAGGCAATCCGGCTCCGGGGGGCCCTACCAACTGGGAAGGCATTGGCTATAGCACACGAAAATATGGGAATCAGGCAAAATTCTAGTTTTCTGGCTGTAAAATGCAAAACCTGAGGAACGATCATGGCTGGATGATGACTATGGTTCCTTAGGTCATATTTGATGGCCCGGACAAATTTTAGGCGATCGGGTCCTAGGTTCCTGGGACCACTTGGAAGGCGTGGGCTATAGTACACGAAAATATAGGAATCGGGCGGAATTCTAGTTTTTTAGCCGTAATAAGCAAAAACTGAGGAACGATCATGGCTGGGCGGTGACTATGGTTCCTTAGGTCGTATTATAAGGACCGAAAATTTTTTAGGCGATCGGGGTCCGGGGACCACTGAGAAGGCATGGGCTATAGCACATGAAAAAATGGGAATCGGGTGGACTTCTAGCTTTTTGGCCATACAATGCAAAAAATGATGAAAGGTCATGGCGGGGCGGTGACTATGGTTCCTTAGGTCGTATTTGATGGCCTGGAAAAATTTCAGGTGATCCGGCTCCTGAAGGCCCTACCCATTGGGAAGGCGTGGGCTATATAGCATACAAAAATATGGGAAACAAGCTAAATTCTAGTTCTTTGGCCGAAAAATGCAAAAATTGAGGAACGATCACGGCGGGGCGATGACTATGGTTTCTTAGGACGTATTTGATAGCCCAAAAAAATTTTAGGAGATTGGGGTCCGGGGGTCCCAAGACCACTTGGAAGGCGCGGGCTATAGCACAGGAAAATAAGGGAATCGGGCGGAATTCTACTTTTTTGGCCGTAAAATGCAAAAAATGAGGAACGATCATGGCGGGGCGGTGACTATGGTTCCTTAGGTCATATTTGATGGCCTGGACAAATTTTAGGCGATCGGGGTCTGGGGGTCCCGGGACCACTTGGAAGGCGTGGGCTATAGCACACGAAAATATGGGAATCAGGCGAAATTCTAGTTTTTTGACCGTAAAACGCAAAAAAAAGGGGAACGATCATGGCAGGGAGGTGACTATAGTTCTCTAGGTCGTATTTGATGGCCCGAAAAAATATTAAGCGATCCGGTTCCGGGGGGCCCTACCCACAAGGATGGCGTGGGCTATAGAATACGAAAATATTGGAATCGGGCGAAATTCTATTTTTTTGGCCGAAAAACGCAAAAATGAGGAACGATCATGGCGGGGCGGTGACTATGGTTCCTTATGTCATATTGGATGCCCCAGAAAACTTTTAGGCGATCAGGGTCCGGGTGTCCCGGGACCACTTGGAAGGCACTGGCTATTGCACCCGAAAATATGGGAATCGGGCAGAATTTTAGTTTTTTGGCCGTAAAATGCAAAAAATGAGGAACGATCATGGCGGGACGGTGGCTATGGTTCTCTAGGTCGTATGTGATGGCCCAGAAAAATTTTGGCGATCCGGTTTCGGGGGGCCCTACCCATTAGGAAGGCGTGGGCTATAGCACACGAAAATATTGGAATCGGGCGAAATTCTATTTTTTTGGCCGAAAAATGCAAAAATGAGGAACGATCATGGTGGGGCGGTGACTATGGTTCCTTATGTGGTATTGGATGCCCCAGAAAACTTTTAGGCGATCGGGGTCCGGGGGTCCCGGGACCACTTGGAAGGCACGGGCTATAGCACCCGAAAATATAGGAATAGGGTTAGTTTTTTGGCCGTAAAATGCAAAAAATGAGGAACGATCGCGGCGGGGTGGTGACTATGGTTCCTTAGGTCGTATTTGATGGCCCGGACAAATTTTAGGCGATCGGGGTCCGGGGGTCCCTTGACCACTTGGAAGGCGTGGGCTATAGCACACGAAAATATGGGAATCGGGCGAAATTCTAGTTTTTTGGCCGTAAAATGCAAAAAAATGAGGAACGGTCATGCAAGGGCGGTGACTCTGGATATCTAGGTCGTATTTGATGGCCCAGAAAATTTTTAGGCGATCCGGTTCCGGGGGCCCCAAACACTCAGAAGGCATGGGCTAGCACACGAAAATATGGGAATCAGGCGGAATTCTAGCTTTTTGGCCGTAAAATGCAAAAAATGAGAAAAGGTCATGGCGGGGCGGTGACTATTGTTCCTTAGGTTGTATTTAATGGCCCGGAATAATTTTAGGCAATTCGAGTCCGTGGGGTCCGGCCCACTCGGAAGGCATTAGCTATAGCACACAAGAATATTGGAATCGGCCGGAATTCTAGTTTGTTTGGTCGAAAAACACAAAAAATGTGAAAGTATCATGGTAGGGCAATGACTATGGTTCCTTATGCCATATTGGATGCCCCGGAAAATTTTTAGGCGATCGGGGCCCGGGGGTTCCGGGACCACTTGGAAGGCGTGGGCTATAGCACAAAATAATATGGGAATCGTGCGGAATTCTAGTTTTTTGGCCATAAAATGCAAAAATTGAGGAAAGGTCATGGCGGTGTGGTGACTATGGTTCCTTAGGTCGTATTTGATGGCCATGACAAATTTTAGGCGATCGGGGTCCGGGGGTCCCGGGACCACTGGGAAGGCGTGGGCTATAGCACACGAAAATATGGGAATGAGGCGAAATTCTAGTTTTTTGGCTGTAAAACGCAAAACAATGAGGAACGGTCATGGCAGGGCAGTGAATATGGTTCTCTAGGTCGTATTTGATGGCCCGAAAAAATTGTAGGCGATCCGGTTCTGGAGGGCACTACCCACTAGGAAGGCATGGGTATAGCACACGAAAATATGGGAATCGGTCGGAATTCTAATTTTTTGGCCGAAAAATGCAAAAATGAGGAACGATCATGGCGGAGCGGTAACTATGGTTCCTTATGTCGTATTGGATGCCTCGGAAAACTTTTAGGCGATCGGGGTCCGTGGGTCCCAGGACCACTTGGAAGGCGCGGGCTATAGCACACGAAAATATGGGAATCGGGCGAAATTCTAGTTTTTTAGCCATAAAATGCAAGAAAATGAGGAACGGTCATGGCAGGGCGGTGACTATAGTTCTCTAGGTCGAATTTGATAGCCCGGAAAATTTTTAGGCGATCCGGTTCCGGAGGGCCCTAAACACTCGGAAGGCGTTGTCTAGCACACGAAAATATGGGAATCGGGCGAAATTCTAGCTTTTTGGCCGTAAAATGCAAAAAATGAGGAAAGGTCATGGCGGGGCGGTGACTATGGTTCCTTAGGTTGTATTTAATGGCCCGAAATAATTTTAGGCGATCCGAGTCTGGGGGGGCCAGCCCACTCGGAAGGCATTGGCTATAGCACACGAAAATATGGGAATCGGGCGAAATTTTAGTTTTTTGGCCGAAAAACCCAAAACAACGAGGAACGGTCATGGCAGGGAGGTGACTATGGTTCTTTAGGTCGTATTTGATGGCCTGGAAAATTTTTAGGTGATCCGAGCTCGGAGGATACGGCCCACTCGGAAGACGTGGGCTATAGCACACGAAAATATGGGAATCGGGTAGAATTCTAGCTTTTTGGCCGTAAAATGCAAAAAATGAGGAAAGGTCATGGCGGGGCGGTGACTATGGTTCCTTAGGTCATATTTGATGGCCTGGAAATTTTTAGGCGATCCGACTCCGGGAGGCCCTATCCACTGGGAAGGCGAGGGCTATTGCACACGAAAATATGGGAATCACGTGATATTCTGGATTTTTGGCCGAAAAACACAAAAAAAGAGGAACGATCATGGCAGGGCGGGGACTATGGTTCCTTAGGTCATATTTGATGGCCCAAAAAAGTTTTAGGAGATCGGGGTCCAGGGGTCCCGGGACTAAATGGATGACGCGGGCAATAGCACACGAAAATACAGGAATCGGGCGGAATTATAGTTTTTGGCCGTAAAATGCAAAAAATGAGGAACGATCATAGCGGGGCGGTGACTATGGCTCCTTCGGTCATATTTGCTGGCCCAGAAAAATTTAGGCGGTCGGGGTCCGGGGGTCCCGGGACCACTTGGAAGGCGTGGGCTACCACATGAAAATATGGGAATCGGGCGCAATTTTAGTTTTTTGGCCATAAAACGCAAAAATTAAGGAACGATCATGGAGGGGCAATGACTATGGTTCCTTAGGTTGTATTTAATGGCCCGGAATAATTTTAGGCGATCCGAGTCCGGGGGGTCCGGCCCACTCGGAAGGCATTGGCTATAGCACACGAAAATATGGGAATCGGGCGAAATTCTAGTTTGTTTGGCCGAAAAACACAAAAAATGTGGAAGTATCATGGCAGGGCAGTGACTATGGTTCATTATGTCATATTGGATGCCCCATAAAACTTTTAGGCGATCGGGGTCCGGGGTTTCCGGGACCACTTGGAAGGCGTGGGCTATAGCACACGATAATATGGGAATCGGGCGGAATTCTAGTTTTTTGGCCGTAAAATGCAAAAATTGAGGAAAGGTCATGGCGGTGCGGTGATTATGGTTCCTTAGGTCGTATTTGATGGCCATAACAAATTTTAGGCGATCGGGGTCCGGGGGTCCCGGGACAACTGGGAAGGTGTGGGCTATAGCACACGAAAATATGGGAATCAGGCGAAATTCTAGTTTTTTGGCTGTAAAACGCAAAACAACGAGGAACGGTCATGGCAGGGCAGTGACAATGGTTCTCTAGGTCGTATTTGATGGCCCGGAAAAATTTTAGGCGATTCGGTTCCGGAGGGCACTACCCACTAGTAAGGCGTGGGCTATAGCACACGAAAATATGGGAATCGGTCGGAATTCTAATTTTTTGGCCGAAAAATGCAAAAATGAGGAACGATCATGGCGGAGCGGTGACTATGGTTCCTTATGTCGTATTGGATGCCCCGAAAAACTTTTAGGCGATCGGGGTCCGGCGGTCCCGGGACCACTTGGAAGGCGCGGGCTATAGCACACAAAAATATGGGAATCGGGCGGAATTCTAGTTTTTTGGTCGTAAAATGCAAAAAATGAGGAACGATCATGGCGGGGCGGTGACTATGGTTCCTTAGGTTTTATTTGATGGCCCGGACAAATTTTAGGCGGTTGCGGTTCGGGGGTCCCGTGACCACTTGGAAGGCGTGGGCTATAGCACACGAAAATATGGGAATCGGGCGAAATTCTAGTTTTTTAGCCGTAAAACGCAAAAAAATGAGGAACGGTCATGGCAGGGCAGTGACTATGGTTCTCTAGGGCGTATTTGATAGCCTGGAAAATTTTTAGGCGATCCGGTTCCGGGGGGCCCTAAATACTCGGAAGGCGTGGTCTAGCACACGAAAATATGGGAATCGGGCGGAATACTAGCTTTTTGGCCGTAAAATGCAAAAAATGAGGAAAGGTCATGGCGGGGCGGTGACTATGGTTCCTTAGGTTCTATTTAATGGCCCGGAATAATTTTAGGCGATCCGAGTCCGGGGGGTCCGGCCCACTCGGAAGGCATTAGCTATAGCACACGAAAATATGGGAATCGGGCGGAATTTTAGTTTTTTGGCCGAAAAACGCAAAAAATGAGGAACGATCATGGCGGGGCGGTGACTATGGTTCCTTAGGTCGTATTTGATGTCCCGGAATAATTTTAGGCGATCAGGGTCCGGGGGTCCCGGAACACTTGGAAGGCGTGGGCGCACACGAAAATATAAGAATCAGGCGGAATTCTAGGTTTTTGGCCGTAAAATTCAAAAAATGAGGAAAGGTCATGGCGGGGCGGTGACTATGGTTCCTTAGGTCATATTTGATGGCCTGAAAAATTTTTAGGCGATCCGGCTCCGGGGGGCACTATCCACTGGGAAGGCGTGGGCTATAGCACACGAAAATATAGGAATCACGCGATATTCTACTTTTTTGGCCGAAAAACGCAAAAAATGAGGAACGATCATGCCGGGGCGGTGACTATGGTTCCTTAGGTCGTATTAGATGGCCCAAAAAAATTTTAGGAGATCGGGGTCCCGGGACCACTTGGATGACGCGGGCAATATCACACAAAAATATGGGAATTTGGCGAAATTCTAGTTTTTTGGTCGTAAAATGCAAAAAATTAGGAACGATCATGGCGGGGCGGTGACTATTGTTCCTTAGGTCGTATTCGATTGCCCAGAATATTATTTTTCCGATCGGGGTCCGGGGGTCCCGGGTCCACTTGGAAGGCCTGGGCTATAGCACATGAAAATATGAGAATGTTGTGGAATTCTAGTTTTTTGGCGGGTAAAACCCAAAACAACGGGGAACAGTCATGGAAGGGCGGTGACTATGTTCTTTAGGTCGTATTTGATGGCCTGGAAAATTTTTAGGCGATCCGAGCCTGAAGGGCCCGGCCCACTTGGAAGGCGTGGGCTATAGCACACGAAAATATGGGAATCGGGTAGAATTCTAGCTTTTTGGACGTAAAATGCAAAAAATGAGGAAAGGTCATGGCGGGGCGGTGACTATGGTTCCTTAGGTCGTATTTGATGGCCTGGAAAAATTTAAGGCGATCCGGTTCCGGGGGGCCCTACCCATTGGGAAGGCGTGGGCTATATAGCACACAAAAATAAGGAAAACAGGCGAAATACTAGTTTTTTGGCCGAAAAATGCAAAAAATGAGGAACGATCACGGCGGGGCAGTGACTATGGTTCCTTAGTTCGTATGTGATTGCCCGGACAAATTTTAGGAGATCGGGGTCTGGGGGTCCCGGGACCACTTGGAAGGCGTGGGTTATAGCACACGAAAATATGGGAAATTAGGAGAAATTCTAGTTTTTTGGCCGTAAAATGCAAAAAAATGAGGAACGGTCATGGAAGGGCGTGACTATGGTTCTCTAGGTCGTATTTGATGGCCCAAAAAATTTTTAGGCGATCCGGTTCCGGGGGGCCCTACCCAATAGGAAGGCGTGGGCTATAGCACACGAAAATATGGGAATCGGGCGGAATTCTATTTTTTTGTCCGAAAAATGCAAAAATGAGGAACGATCATGGCGGGGCAGTGACTATGGTTCCTTATGTCGTATTGGATGCCCAGGAAAATATTTAGGCGATCGGCGTCCGGGGTTCCCTGGTCCACTTGGAAGGCGTGGGCTTGCACACGAAAATATGGGAATCGGTCGGAATTCTAATTTTTTGGCCAAAAATGCAAAAATGAGGAACGATCATGGCAGAGCGGTGACTATGGTTCCTTATGTCGTATTGGATGCCCCAGAAAACTTTTAGGCGATCGGGGTCCCGGGACCGCTTGGAAGGCGCAGGCTATAGCACACGAAAATATGGGAATCGGGCGGAATTCTAGTTTTTTGGTCGTAAAATGCAAAAAATAAGGAATGATCATGGCGGGGCGGTGACTATGGTTCCTTAGGTTTTATTTGATGGCCCAGACAAATTTTAGGCGGTTGCGGTTCGGGGGTCCCGTGACCACTTGGAAGGCGTCGGCTATAGCACACGTAAATATGGGAATCGGGCAAAATTCTAGTTTTTTGTAGCCGTAAAACGCAAAAAAATGAGGAACGGTCATAGCAGGGCGGTGACTATGGTTCTCTAAGTCGTATTTGATAGCCTGGAAAATTTTTAGGCGATCCGGTTCCGGGGGGCCCTAAATACTCAGAAGGCGTGGTCTAGCACACGAAAATATGGGAATCGGGCGGAATTCTAGCTTTTTGGCTGTAAAATGCAAAAAATGAGGAAAGGTCATGGCGGGGCGGTGACTATGGTTCCTTAGGTTCTATTTAATGGCCCGAAATAATTTTAGGCGATCTGAGTCTGGGGGGTCCGGCCCACTCGGAAGGCATTGGCTATAGCACACGAAAATATGCGAATCGGGCGGAATTTTAGTTTTTTGGCCGAAAAACGCAAAAAATGAGGAACGATCATGGCGGGGCGGTGACTATGGTTCCTTAGGTCGTATTTGTTGGCCCGAAAAAATTTTAGGCGATCAGGGTCCGGGGGTCCCGGAACACTTGGAAGGCGTGGGCGCACACGAAAATATGGGAATCAGGCGGAATTCTAGGTTTTTGGCCGTAAAATTCAAAAAATGAGGAAAGGTCATGGCGGGGCGGTGACTATGGTTCCTTAGGTCGTATTTGATGGCCTGGAAAATTTTTAGGCGATCTGGCTCCGGGGGGCACTATCCACTTGGAAGGCGTGGGCTATAGCACACGAAAATATAGGAATCACGCGATATTCTACTTTTTTGGCCAAAAAACGCAAAAAAATGAGGAACGATCATGGCGGGGCGGTGACTATGGTTCCTTAGGTCGTATTTGATGGCCCGGAAAAATTTTAGGAGATCGGGGTCCCGGAACCACTTGGATGACGCGGGCAATAGCACTCGAAAATATGGAAATTCGGCGAAATTCTAGTTTTTTGGTCGTAAAATGCAAAAAATTAGGAACGATCATGGCGGGGCGGTGACTATTGTTCCTTAGGTCGTATTCGATTGCCCAGAAAATTTTTTTTCCGATCGGGGTCCGGGGGTCCCGGGTCCACTTGGAAGGCGTGGGCTATAACACACGAAAATATGGGAATGTGGTGGAATTCTAGTGTTTTGGCGGGTAAAACCCAAAACAACGGGGAACAGTCATGGAAGTGCGGTGACTATGGTTCTTTAGGTCGTATTTGATGGCCTGAAAAATTTGTAGGCGATCTGAGCCTGAAGGGCCCGGCCCACTTGGAAGGCATGGGCTATAGCACACGAAAATATGGGAATCGGGTGGAATTCTACCTTTTTGGACGTAAAATGCAAAAAATGAGGAAAGGTCATGGCGGGGCAGTGACTATGGTTCCTTAGGTCGTATTTGATGGCCTGGAAAAATTTAAGGCGATCCGGCTCCGGGGGGCCCTACCCATTGGGAAGGCGTGGGCTATATAGCACACAAAAATATGGAAAACAGGCGAAATTCTAGTTTTTTGGCCGAAAAATGCAAAAAATGAGGAACGATCACGGCGGGGCGGTGACTTGGTTCCTTAGGTCGTATGTGATTGCCCGGACAAATTTTAGGCGATCAGGGTCTGGGGGTCCCGGGACCACTTGGAAGGCGTGGGTTATTGCACACGAAAATATGGGAAATTAGGCGAAATTCTAGTTTTTTGGCCGTAAAACGCAAAAAAATGAGGAACGGTTATGGAAGGGCGTGACTATGGTTCTCTAGGTCGTATTTGATGGCCCAAAGAATTTTTAGGCGATCCGGTTCCGGGGGGCCCTACCCACAAGGAAGGCGTGGGCTATAGCACACGAAAATATGGGAATCGGGCGGAATTCTATTTTTTTGGCCGAAAAATGCAAAAATGAGGAACGATCATGGCGGGGTAGTGACTATGGTTCCTTATGTCGTATTGGATGCCCAGGAAAATATTTAGGCGATCGGCTTCCGGGGTTCCCTGGTCCACTTGGAAGGCGTGGGCTTGCACACGAAAATATGGGAATCGGGAGGAATTCTAGTTTTTTGGCCGTAAAATGCAAAAAATGAGAAACGATCATGGCGGGGAGGTGACTATGGTTCCTTAGGTCGTATTTGAAGGCCCGGACAAATTTTATGCCATCGGGGTCAGGGGGTCCTGGGACCACAGGGAAGGCGTGGCTATAGCACACACAAATATGGGAATCGGACGAAATTCTAGTTGTTTGGCCGAAAAACGCAAACAATGTGGAAAGGTCTTGGCGGGGCGATGACTATGGTTTCTTAGGTCTTATTTGGTGGCCCTAAAAAATTTTAGGCGATCCAAGTCCCGGGGGTTCAGCCCACTCGGAAGGCGTGGGCTATAGCACACGAAAATATGGGAATCGGGTGGAATTCTAGTTTTTTTGGCCGAAAAACACAAAATATGAGGAACGATCATGGCGGGGCGGTGACTATGGTTCCCTATATCGTATTGGATGCCCCAAAATGTTTTTTAGGCAATTGGGGTCCGGGGATCCTGGGACCACTTGGAAGGCGTGGGCTATATATAACACACGAAAATATGGAAATCGGGGGAAATTCTAGTGTTTTGGCCGTAAAATGCAAATAATGAGGAAAGGTTATGGCGGTGCGGTGGTCGTATTTGATGGCCTGGAAAAATTTTAGCTGGTCCGCCTCTGGGGGCCCTACCCACTGGGAAGGCGTGGGCTCTATCACACGAAAATATGGGAATCAGGCGAAATTCTAGTTTTTTTGCCGAAAAACGCAAAACATGAGGAACGATCATGGTAGGGTGGTGACAATGGCTATTTAGGTCATATTTTCGGGCCTGAAATAATTTTAGGCGATCGGGGTCCGAGGGTTCGGGGACCACTTGGAAGGCGTGGGCTATAGCACACGAAAATATGGGAATCACGCGAAATTCTAGGTTTTTGGCCGTAAAATGCCAAAAACGAGGAATGGTCATGGCGGGACGGTGAATATGGTTCCTTAGGTTGTATTTTAGGGCCCAGAAAAATTTTAGGCGATCGGGGTCTGGGGGTGCTGGGACCACTTGGAAGGCGTGGGCTATAGCACACGAAAATATGGGAAACGGGCAAAATTCTAGTTTTTTGGCCGTAAAATGCAAAAAATAAGTAACGATCATGGCGGGGCGTTGAATATAGTTCCTTATGTCGTATTTTATGGCCCGGCAAAATTTTAGGCGATCGGGGATCCCGGGACCACTTGGAAGGCACGGGCTATAGAACCCGAATATATGGGAATCAAGCGAAATTCTAGTTTTTTGGCCGTAAAACGCAAAACTACGAGGAACGATCATGGCAGGGTGGTAACTATGGTTCTAAGTCATATTTGATGGCCCGGAAAAATTTTAGGGGATCCGAGTCCGGGGGTCCCGGCCCACTCGGAAGGCGTGGGCTATAGCACACGAAAATAGGGGAATCGTGCAAAATTCTAGTTTTTTAGCCGTAAAATACCAAAAATGAGGAATGGTCATGGAAGCGCGGTGACTACGGTTCCTTAGGTCATATTTTATTGCCCGAAAAAATATTAGGCGATCGGGGTCCGGGGGTCCCGGGACCACTTGGAAGGCGCGGGCTATAGCACACAAAAATATGGGAATCGGGCGGAACTCTAGTTTTTTTGCCATAAAACGCAAAAAAAGAGGAACGGTCATGGCAGGGCGGTAATTATGGTTCTCGAGGTCGTATTTGATGGCCCGGAAAAATTTTAGGCGATCCGAGTTTGGGGGACCCGGCCTACTCGGAAGGCGTGGTCTATAGCACATGAAAATATGTGAATCGGGCGGAATTCTAGTTTTTTGGCCGTAAAATGCAAAACATGAGGAAAGTTCATGGCGGGGCGGTGAGTATGGTTCCTTAGGTCATATTTGATGGCTCGAAATATTTTTAGGAGATCGGGGTTCGGGGTCCCGGGACCACTTGGAAGGCGTGGGCTATAGCACATGAAAATATGGGAATCAAGCAAAATTCTAGGTGTTTGGCCGTAAAATGCAAAAAATGAGGAAAGGTCATGGAGGGGCAGTGATTATGGTTCCTTAAGTCGTATTTGATGGCCTGGAAAATTTTTAGGCGATCCGGCTCCTGGGGGCCCTACCCATGGGGAAGGCGTGGGCTATTATAGCACACGAAAATATGGTAATCGGGCGAAATTCTAGTTTTTTGGCCGAAAAATGCACAAAAAGAGGAACGATCATGGTGGGGCGGTGACTATGGTTCCTTATGTCGTATTTGATGGCCCGAAAAAGTTTTAGGCGATTGGGGTCCGGGGTTCCTGGGACCACTTGGAAGACGTGGGCTATAGCACACGAAATTATGGGAATCGGGCAGAATTCTAGTTTTTTGGCCGAAAAAGCAATAAATGAGGAACGATCATGGCAGGGAGGTGACTATGGTTCCTTAGGTCTTATTTGATGGCCCAAAATTTTTTTAAGTGATCTAAGTTCGGGGGACCCGGCTAACTCGGAAGGCGTGGGCTATAGCACACGAAAATATGCGAATCGGGCGGAATTCTAGTTTTTTGGCACAAAAACGCAGAAAATGAGGAACGATCATGGTGGGGCGATGGCTATGGTTCCTTAGGTCATATTTGATGGCCTGGAAAATATTTAGGCGATCAGGGTCCGGAGGTCCCAGGACCACTCGGAAGGCGTGGGCTATAGCACACGAAAATATGGGAATCGGGCGAAATTCTAGTTTTTTGGCTGAAAAACGCAAAAAATAAGGAACGATCCTGGCGGGGCAGTGACTATGGTTCCTTAGGTTGTATTTGATGGCGCGGAAAAAATTTTGGTGATCGGGGTCTAGGGGTCCCGGGACAACTTGGAAGGCGTGGGCTATAGAACACGAAAATATGGGAATCTGGCGGAGTTCTAGTTTTTTGGCCAAAAAACGTAAAAGGTAAGGAACGATCATGGCGGGGCGGTGACTATGGTTCCTTAGGTCGTATTTAATGGCCCGGAAAATTTTTAGGCGATTGGGGTCCGGGGTTCTCGGGACCACTTGGAAGGCGTGGGCTATCGCACACGAAAATAGGGGAATCGGGCAGAATTCTAGTTTTATGGCTGAAAACTACAATAAATGAGGAACGATCATGGCGAGGAGGTGACTATGGCTCCTTAGGTCTTATTTGATGGCCCGAAAATTTTTTAGGTGATCCGAGTCCGGGGGGCCCGGCTAACTCGGAAGGCGCGGGCTATAGCACACGAAAATATGCGAATCGGGCGGAATTCTAGTTTTTGACCGAAAAATGCAAAAAATGAGGAACGATCATGGCGAGGCGATGACTATGGTTCCTTAGGTCGTATTTCATGTCCTGGAAAAATTTTAGGCGTTCGGGGTTCGGGGGGCCCTACCCATTGGGATGGCGTATGCGATTATAGCACACGCAAAATATTTGAATCGGGTGGAATTCTAATTTTTTGGCCAAAAAATGCAAAAATTGAGGAACGATCATGGCAGGGCGGTGACTATGGTTCCTTAGGTCGTATTTGATGGCCCGAAAATTTTTTAGGTGATCCGGCTCCGAGGGGCCCTACCCATTGGGAAGGCGTGAGCTATTATAGCACACGAAAATATGGGAATCGGGCAGAATTCTAGTTTTTTGGCCGAAAAATGCAAAAAATGAGGAACGATCATGGCGGGGAGGTGACTATGGTTCCTTAGGTCTTATTTGATGGCCCGAAAAAAATTTAGGTGATCCGAGTTCGGGGGGCCCGACCCACTCGGAAGGCGTGGGCTATAGCACATGAAAATATGGGAATCTGGCGGAATTTTAGTTTTTTGGCCGAAAAATGTAAAATGTGAGGAACGATTAGGGCGGGGCGGTGACTATGGTTTCTTAGGTCATATTTGATGGCCCGAAAAATTTTTAGGCGATCAGGGTCCGGGGGTCCCGGGACCACTTTAAAGGCGTGGCCTATAGAACACGAAAATATGGTAATCGAGCGGAATTCTAATTTTTTTCCCGAAAAACACAAAAAGTGAGGAACGATCATGGAGGAGCGGTGATTATGGTTCCTTAGGTAGTATTTAATGGCCCGGAAAAATTTTAGACGTTCTGAGTCCCGGGGGCCCGGCCCACTCGAAAGGTGTGGGCTATAGCACACGAAAATATGGGAATCGGGCGGAATTCATGTTTTTTCGCTGAAAAACGCAAACAACTAGGAACGTTCATGGCGGGGCGGTGACTATGGTTCCTTAGGTTGTATTTGATGGTCTGAAAAAATTTTAGGCGATCGGGGTCCGGGCGTCCCTACCCATTGGGAAGGCGTGGGCTATTATAGCACATGAAAATATGGGAATCGGGCGGAATTCTAGTTTTTCTGCCGAAAAATTCAAAAAATGAGGAACGATCATGGCTGGGAGGTGACTATAGTTCCGTAGGTCTTATTTGATGGCCCGAAAAACATTTAGGTGATCCGAGTCCGGGGGCCCGGCCCACTCGGAAGGCGTGGGCAATAGCACACGAAAATATGGGAATCGTGCAGAATTTTAGTTGTTTGGCCGAAAAAAGCAAAATATGAGGAACGATCATGGCGGGGCGGTGACTATGGTTCCTTAGGTCGTATTTGATGGACCGGAAAAATTTTAAGCAATCGGGGTCCGGGGGTCCCTAACCATTGGGAAGGCGTGGGCTATTATAGCACACAAAAATATGGTAATCGGGCGGAATTCTAGTGTTTTGGCCGAAAAATGCAATAATTGAGGAATGATCATGGCGGGGAGGTGACTATGGTTCCTTATGTATTATTTGATGGCCCGAAAGAAATTTAGGTGATCCAAGTCTGGGGGGGCCCGGCCCACTCGAAAGTCGTGGGCTATAGCACACGAAAATATGGGAATCGCGCGGAATTCTAGTTGTTTGGCCGAAAAATGCAAAATATGAGGAACGATCATGGCGGGGCGGTTACTATGGTTCCTTAGGTCATATTTGATGACCCGGAAAAAGTTTTAGGTGACCGGGGTCCGGGGGTCCCGGGACCACTTTGAAGGCGTGTGCAATAGCACACAAAAATATGGGAATAGGGCGGAATTCTAGTTTTTTGGCCGAAAAATGCAAAAAATGAGGAACAATCATGGCGAGGCGGTGACTATGGTTCCTTAGGTCCTATTTGATGGCCTGAAAAAAATTTAGGTGATCTGAGTCCGGGGTGCCCGGCCCACTCGGAAGGCGTGGGCTATAGCAACGAAGATATGGGAATCAGGCGGAATTCTTGTTTTTTGGCCGAAAAATGCAAAATATGAGGAACTATCAGGGTGGGGCGGTGATTATGGTTTCTTAGTACATATTTGATGGCCCAGAAAAATTTTAGGCGATCAGGGTCCGGGGGTCACGGGACCACTTTGAAGGCGTGGGCTATAGAACACGAAAATATGGGAATCGGGCGGAATTCTAATTTATTGGACGAAAAACACAAAAAGTGAGGAACGATCATGGCGGAGCAGTGATTATGGTTCCTTAGGTCATATTTAATGGCCCGAAAAAATTTTAGACATTCCGAGTCCGGGGGGCCTGGCCCACTCGGAAGGTGTGGTCTATAGCACACGCAAATATGGGAATCCGGCGGAATTCAAGTTTTTTCGCTGAAAAACGCAAACAACTAGGAACGTTCATGGCGGGGCGGTGATTATGGTTCCTTAGGTCGTATTTGATGGTCTGGAAAAATTTTAGGCGATCGGGGTCCGGGCGTCCCTACCCATTGGGAAGGCGTGGGCTATTATAGCACATGAAAATATGAGAATCAGGCGGAATTCTAGTTTTTTGGCCGAAAAATTCAAAAAATGAGGAATGATCATGGCTGGGAGGTGACTATGGTTCCTTAGGTCTTATTTGATGACCTGAAAAAAATTTAGGTGATCCGAGTTCGGGGGGCCCGGCCCACTCGGAAGGCCTGGGCTACAGCACACGAAAATATGGGAATCGCACGGAATTCTAGTTGTTTGGCCAAAAAATGCAAAGTTTGAGGAACGATCATGGCGGGGCGGTTACTATGGTTCCTTAGGTTGTATTTCATGGCCCGGAAAAATTTTAGGCGATCAGGGTCTGGGGGTCCCGGGACCACTTGAAAGGTGTGGGATATAGTACACGAAAATATGGGAATCGGGCGGAATTCTAGTTTTTTGGCCGAAAAATGCAAAAATGAGGAGCGATCATGGCGAGGCGGTGACTATGGTTCCTTAGGTCCTATTTGATGGCCTGAAAAAATTTTAGGCGATCCGAGTTCGGGGGCCCGACCCACTCAGAAGGCGCAGTAGCACACAAAAATATGGTAATCGGGCGGATTTCTAGTTTTTAGGCCGAAAAATGCAATAATGGAGGAACGATCATGGCGGGGCGGTGACTATGGTTCCTTAGGTCGTATTTGATGGCCCGAAAAAATTTTAGGCGATCGGGGTCCGAGGTTCCCGGGACCACTCGGAACACATGGGCTATAGCACACGAAAATATGGAAATCTGGCGAAAATATAGTTTTTTGGCCGAAAAATGCAAAATATGAGGAACTATCAGGGCGGGGCGGTGATTATGATTTCTTAGTACATATTTGATGGCCCAAAAAAATTTTAGGCGATCAGGGTCCGGGAGTCACGGGACCACTTTGAAGGCATGGGATTCGGGCGAAATTCTAATTTATTGGACGAAAAACACAAAAAGTGAGGAACGATCATGGCGGAGCGGTGATTATGGTTCCTTAGGTCATATTTAATGGCCCGGAAGAATTTTAGACATTCCGAGTCCGGGGGCCTGGCCCACTCGGAAGGTGTGGGCTGCACACGAAAATATGGGAATCAGGCGGAATTCAAGTTTTTTCGCTGAAAAACGCAAACAACTAGGAACGTTCATGGCGGGACGGTGATTATGGTTCCTTAGGTCGTATTTGATGGTTCGGAAAAATTTTAGGCGATCGGGGTCCGGGCGTCCGTACCCATTGGGAAGGCGTGGGCTATTATAGCACATGAAAATATGGGAATCAGGCGGAATTCTATTTTTTTTGCCGAAAAATTCAAAAAATGAGGAACGATCATTGCTGGGAGGTAACTATGGTTCCTTAGGTATTATTTGATGGCCCGAAAAAAGTTTAGGTGATCCGAGTTCAGGGGGCCCGGCCCACTCGGAAGGCCTGGGCTATAGCACACAAAAATATGGGAATCGCACGGAATTCTAGTTGTTTGGCCGAAAAATGCAAAGTTTGAGGAATGATCATGGCGGGGTGGTTACTATGGTTCCTTAGGTTGTATTTGATGGCCCGAAAAAATTTTAGGCGATCAGGGTCCGGGGGTCCCGGGACCACTTGGAAGGTGTGGGATATAGTACTCGAAAATATGGGAATCGGGCGGAATTCTAGTTTTTTGGCCGAAAAATGCAAAAAATGAGGAACGATCATGGCGAGGCGGTGACTATGGTTCCTTAGGTCCTATTTGATGGCCTGAAAAATTTTTAGGCGATCCGAGTTCGGAGGCCCGACCCACTCAGAAGGCGCAATAGCACACAAAAATATGGTAATCGAGCGGAATTCTAGTTTTTAGGCCGAAAAATGCAATAATGGAGGAACGATCATGGCGGGGCGGTGACTATGGTTCCTTAGGTCGTATTTGATAGCCCGGAAAAATTTTAGGCGATCGGGGTCCGGGGTTCCCGGGACCACTCGGAACACATGGGCTATAGCACACGAAAATATGGAAATCTGGCGGAAATCTAGTTTTTTGGCCGAAAAATGCAAAAAACTAGGAACGATCATGGCGGGGCGGTGACTATGGTTCCTTAGGTCGTATTTGATGGTCCGGAAAAATTTTAGGCTATAGGGGTCCGGGGGTCCCGGGACCACTCGGAAGGACACGAAAATATGGAAATCGCGCGGAATTTTAGTTGTTTGGACGAAAAATGCAAAAAATGAGGAATGATGATAGCAGGGCGGTGACAATGGTTACTTAGGTCATATTTGATGGCCCGAAAAATTTTTAGGCGATCGGGGTCCCGGGACCACTTGGAGGGCGTGAGCTATAGCACACAAAAATATGGGAATCGGGTGGAATTCTAGTTTTTTGGCCGAAAAATGCAAAAAATAAGGAACGATCAGGGCGAGGCGGTGACTATGGTTCCTTAGGTCGTATTTGATGGCCAGGAAAAAATTTTAGGCTATCGGGGTCCGGGGTTCCCGGGACCACTTGGAAGGCATGGGCTATAGCACACGAAAATATGGGAATCGGGCGGAATTCTAATTTTTTGGCCGAAAAATGCAAAAAATGAGGAATAATCAAGGGGAGGCGGTGACTATGGTTCCTTAGGTCCTATTTGATGGCCCAAAAAAATTTTAGGCGGTCCGAGTCCGGGGGCCCGGCCCACTCGGAAGGCGTGGGCAATAGCACACAAAAATATGGGAATCGCGCGGAATTCTAGTTGTTTTGCTAAAAAAAGAAAAATATGAGGAACGATCATGGCATGGTGGTTACTATGGTTCCTTAGGTCGTATTTGATGGTCTGAAAAAATTTTAGGCGATCGTGGTCCGGGGGTCCCTACCCATTGGGAAGGCGTGGGCTATTATAACACACGAAAATATGGTAATCGGGCGGAATTCTAGTTTTGTGGCCGAAAAATGCAAAAAATGAGGAACGAATATGGCGAAGAGGTGACTATGGTTCCTTAGGTCTTATTTGATGGCCCGAAAAAAAATTAGGTGATCCGAGTCCGGGGGGCCCGGCCCACTCGGAAGGCGTGGGCTATAGCACACGAAAATATGGGAATCGCGCGAAATTCTAGTTGTTTGGCCGAAAAACGCAAAATATAAGGAACGATCATGGCGGGGAGGTTACTATGGTTCCTTCGGTCGTATTTGATGGCCCGGAAAAATTTTAGGCGATCGGGGTCCGGGGGTCCCGGGACAACTTGGAAGGCGTGGGCTATAGCACACAAAAATCTGGGATTCTAGTTTTTTGGCCGAAAAATGCAAAAAAATGAGGAACGATCATGGCGAGGCGGTGACTATGGTTCCTTAGGTCCTATTTGATGGCCTGAAAAAATTTTAGGCGATCTGAGTCCGGGGACCTGGCCCACTCAGAAGGCGCAATAGCACACAAAAATATGGTAATCGGGCGGAATTCTAGTTTTTTGGCTGAAAAATGCAAAAAACTAGGAACGATCATGGAGGGGCGGTGACTATGGTTCCTTAGGTCGTATTTGATGGTCCGGAAAAATTTTAGGCGATAGTGGTGTGGGGGTCCAGGGGCCACTCGGAAGGACACGAAAATATGGGAATCGCGCGGAATTCTAGTTGTTTGGATGAAAAACGCAAAAACTGAGGAACGATCATGGCGGGGCAGTTACTATGGTTCCTTAGGTCGTATTTGAAAGCCCGGAAAAATTTTAGGCGATCGGGGTCCGGGGGTCCCGGGACCACATGGAGGGCGTGAGCTATAGCACACAAAAATATGGGAATCGGGCAGAATTCTATTTTTTTGGCCGAAAAATGCAAAAAATGAGGAACGATCATGGCGGGGAGGTGACTGTGGTTCCTTAGGTCTTATTTGATGGCCCGAAAAAAATTTAGGTGATCCGAGTCCGGGGGCCCAGCCCACTCGGAAGGCGTGGGCTATATCACACGAAAATATGGGAATCACGCGGAATTCTAGTTGTTTGGCCGAAAAACGCAAAATATGAGGAACAATCATGGCAGGGAGGTTACTATGGTTCCTTAGGTCGTATTTGATGGCCCGGAAAATTTTTAGGCGATCGGGGTCCGGGGTCCGGGACCACTTGGAAGGCGTGGGCTATAGTACACAAAAATATGGGAATAGGGCGGAATTCTAGTTTTTTGGCCGAAAAATGCAGAAAATGAGGAACGATCATGGCGAGGCATTGACTATGGTTCGTTAGGTCCTATTTGATGGCCTGAAAAAATTTTAGGCGATCCGAGTCCGGAGGCCAGGACCACTCAGAAGGCGCAATAGCACACAAAAATATGATAATCGGGCGGAATTCTAGTTTTTTGGCCGAAAAATGCAAAAAAATAGGAACGATCATGGCGGGGTGGTGACTATGGTTCCTTAGGTCGTATATGATGGTCCGGAAAAATTTTAGGCGATAGGGTTCCGGTGGTCCCGGGACCACTCGGAAGGACACGAAAATATGGGAATCACGCGGAATTCTATTTGTTTGGATGAAAAATGCAAAAAATGAGGAACGATCATGGCGGGGCGGTTACTATGGTTCCTTAGGTCGTATTTGATGGCCCGGAAAAATTTTAGGCGATCGGGGTCCGGGGGTCCCGGGACCACTTGGAGGGCGTGGGCTATAGCACACAAAAATATGGGAATCAGGCGGAATTCTAGTTTTTTGGCAAAGAAATGCAAAAAATGAGGAACGATCATGGCGAGGTGGTGACTTTGGTTCCTTAGGTCCTATTTGATTGCCGAAAAACTTTTAGGCAATATAAGTCCGGGGGGTCCGGCCCACTCGAAAGGCGTGGGCAATAGCACACAGAAATATGGTAATCGGGTGGAATTCTAGTTTTTTGGCCGAAAAATGCAAACAATGAGGAACGATCATGGCGGGGCAGTGACTATGGTTCCTTAGGTCGTATTTGATGGCCCAGAAAAAATTTTAGGCTATCGGGGTCCGGGGTTCCCGGGACCACTTGGAAGGCGTGGGTATAGCACACGAAAATATGGGAATCGGGCAGAATTCTAATTTTTTGGCCAAAAAATTACAAAAAATGAGAAACGATCATGGCGGGAAGGTGACTATGGTTCCTTAGGTCTTATTTGATGTCCCGGGAAATTTTTAGGTGATCCGGGTCCGGGGGGCCCGGCTCACTCGGAAGGCGTGGGCTATAGCACACAAAAATATGGGAATCACGCGGAATTCTAGTTGTTTGGCTGAAAAAAGCAAAATATGATGAATGATCATGGCGGGGCAGTTACTATGGTTCCTTAGGTCGTAGTTGATGGCCCGAAAAAATTTTAGGCGATCGGGGTCCGGGGGTCCCGGTACCACTTGGAAGGCGTGGGCTATAGCACACAAAAATATGGGAATCGGGCGGAATTCTAGTTTTTTGGCCGAAAAATGCAAAACATGAGGAACAATCATGGCGAGGTGGTGACTATGGTTCCTTAGGTCCTATTTGATGGCCCGAAAAAATTTTAGGCGATCCGAGTCCGGGGGCCTGGCCCACTCGGAAGGCGTGGGCAATAGCACACAAAAATATGAAAATAGTGCGGAATTCTAGTTTTTTCACCGAAAAATGCAATAAATGAGGAACAATGATGGCGGGGCGGTGACTATGGTTCCTTAGTTCGTATTTGATGGCCCGAAAATTTTTTAGGCGATCGGGGACCGGGGTTCCCGGGACCACCTGGAAGGCGTGGGCTATAGCACACGAAAATATGCGAATCGTGAGGAAATCTAGTTTTTTGGCCGAAAAATGCAAAAAACTAGGAACGATCATGGCGGGGCGGTGACTATGGTTCCTTAGGTCGTATTTGATAGTCCGAAAAATTTTTATGCGATCGGGGTCCGGGGGAACCGAGACCACTTCAAAGGTGTGGGCTATAGCACACAAAAACATGGGAATCGGGCGAAATTTTAATTTTTTGGCCGAAAAATATAAAAGATAAGGAACGATCATGGCGGGGAGGTGACTATGGTTCCTTAGGTCTTATTTGATGGCCTGAAAAAAATTTAGGTGATCCGAGTCTGGGGGGACCGGCCCACTCGGAAGGCGTGGGCTATAGCACACGAAAATATGGGAATCGGGCGAAATTCTAGTTTTTTGGTCGAAAAACGCAAAATATGAGGAACGATCAGGGCGGGGCGGTGACTATGGTTTCATAGGTCATATTTGATGGCCCGAAAAAATTTTTAGGCTATCGGGGTTCGGGGTTCACGGGACCACTTGGAAGGCGTGGGTATAGCACACGAAAATATGGCAATCGGGCGGAATTCTAATATTTTGGCCGAAAAATGCAAAAAATGAGAAACGATCATGGCAGGAAGGTGACTATGGTTCCTTAGGTCTTATTTGATATCTCAAAATTTTTTTAGGTGATCCGGGTCCCGGGGGCTCGGCCCACTCGGAAGGCGTGGGACATTGCACACAAAAATATGGTAATCGGGCGGAAATCAAGTTTTTTGGCCGAAAAACGCAAAAAATGAGGAACAATCATGGCGGGGCAGTGACTATGGTTCCTTAGGTCGTATTTGATGGACCGGAAAAATTTTAGGCGATTGGGGTCCTGGGTTCCCGGGACCACTTGGAAGGCATGGGTATAGCACACGAAAATATGGGAAACGGGCGGAATTCTAGTTTTTTGGCCGAAAAATGCAAAAAATGAGAAACGATCATGGCGGGAAGTTGACTACGGTTCCTTAGGTCATATTTGATGTCCCAAAAAAAATTTAGGTGATCCGAGTTCGGGGGACCGGCCCACTCGGAAGGCGTGCTCTATAGCACACGAAAATATGGGAATCGGGCAGAATTCTAGTTTTTTGGCCGAAAAACGCAAAATATGAGGAACGATCAGGGTGGGGCGGTGACTATGATTTCTTAGGTCGTATTTGATCGCCCAGAAAAATTTTAGGCGATCGAGGTCCGGGGGTCCCGGGACCACTTTGAAGGAGTGGGCTATAGCACACGAAAATATGGGAAACGGGCGAAATTCTAATTTTTTGGCCGAAAAACGCAAAAAGTGAGGAAAGATCATGGAGGGGAGGTGACTATGGTTCCTTAGGTCGTATTTAATGGTCCGGAAAAATCTTAGACGTTCCGAGTCTGGGGGGCCTGACCCACTCAGAAGGTGTGGGATATAGTACATGAAAATATGGGAATCGGGCAGAATTCTAGTTTTTTGGCCGAAAAACGCAATAAATGAGGAACGATCATGGCGGGGCGATGACTATGGTTCCTTAGCTCGTATTTGATAGTCCGGAAAAATTTTAGGCGATCGGGGTCCCTACCCATTGGGAAGGCGTAAGCTATTATAGCACACGAAAATATGGGAATCGAGCATAATTCTAGTATTTAGGCCGAAAAATGAAAAACATGAGAAACGATCATGGCGGGAAGGTGACTATGGTTCCTTAGGTCTTATTTGATATCCCGAAAATTTTTTAATTGATCCGAGTCCTGGGGGCCCGGCCCGCTCGGTAAGCGTGGGCTATAGCACACGAAAATATGGGAATCGGGCGGAATTCTAGATTTTTTGCAGAAAAACGCAAAAAATGAATAACGATCAAGGCGGGTAGGTGACTATGGTTCCTTAGGTCTTATTTGATGGGCCAGAAAAAATTTAGGTGATCCGAGTCCGGGGGGACCGGCCCACTCGGAAGGCGTGGGCTATAGCACACGAAAATATGGGAATCGGGCGAAATTCTAGTTTGTTGGCCGAAAGATGCAAAAAATGAGGAACGATCAGGGCGTGGCGGTGACTATGGTTTCTTAGGTCATATTTGATGGCCCAGAAAAATTTTAGGCGATCGGGGTCCGGGTGTCCCGGGACCACTTTGAAGGCGTGGGCTATAGCACACGAAAATATGGAAAACGGGCGGAATTCTAATTTTTCTGCCGAAAAATGCAAAAAGTGAGGAAAGATCATGGCGGGGTGGTGACTATGGTTCCTTAGGTCGTATTTAATGGCCCGGAAAAATTTTAGACGTTCAGATACTGGGGGGCCTGGCCCACTCGGAAGGTGTGGGGTATAGTACACGAAAATATGAGAATCGGGCGGAATTCTAGTTTTTGGCCGAAAAATGCAAAAAATGAGGAACGATCATGGCGGGGCGGTGACTATGGCTCCTTAAGTCGTATTTGATGGCCTGGAAAAATTTTAGGCGATCGGTGTCCGGGGTTCTCGGGACCACTTGGAAGGGGTGGGCTATAACACACGAAAATATGGGAATCAGGCAGAATTCTAGTTTTTTGGTCGAAAAATGCAAAAAATGAGGAACGATCATAGCGGGGAGGTGACTATGGTTCCTTAGGTCTTATTTTGATGGCCTGAAAATTTTTTAGGTGATCCGAGTCCGTGGGGCCGGGCTCACTCGGAAAGCGTGGGCTATAGCACACGAAAATTTAGGAATCACGCGGAATTCTAGTTTTTTGTCCGAAAAAAGCAATAAATGAGGAACTATCATGGCGAGGCGGTGACTATGGTTCCTTAAGTCGTATTTGATGTCTTGGAAAAATTTTAGGCGATCGGGGTCCGGGGCGCCTAGGACGACTCGGAAGGCGTGGGCTATAGCACATGAAAATATGGGAATCACGTGGAATTCTAGATGTTTGGCCGAAAAATGCAAGACATGAGGAACGATCATGGCGGGCCGGTGACTATGGTTCCTTAGGTCGTATTTGATGGCCCAAAAAAATTTTTGGCGATCGGGGTCCGGGGGACCCGGGACCACTCGGAAGGCGTGGGCTATATAGCACACGAAAATATGGGAATCGGGCGGAAATCTAGTTTTTTGGCCGAAAAACGCAAAAAATAAGGAACGATCATGGCGGGGCGGTGACTATGGTTCCTTAGGTCATATTTGATGCCCCGGAAAAATTTTGGCGATCCGGCTCCGGGGGTCCCGGGACCACTTGGAAGGCGTGGGCTATAGCACACGGAAATATGGGAATCTGGCGGAATTCTAGTTTTTTGGCTGAAAAATGCAAAAGGTGAGGAACTATCATGGCGGGGTAATGACTATGGTTCCTTAGGTCGTATTTAGTGGCCCGGAAAAATTTTAGGCGTTCCGAGTCCGGGGGGCCTAGCCCACTCGGAAGGTGTGGGCTATAACACAAGAAAATATGGAAATCGGACAAAATTAGTGTTTTTTGCCGAAAAACGCAAAAAATGTGGAACGATCATGGCGGGGCGGTGACTATGGTTCCTTACGTCATATTTAATGGCCCGAAAAAATTTTAGGCGATCGGGGTCCGGGGGTCCCGGGACTACTCGGAAGGCGTGGGCTATAGCACACGAAAATATGGGAATCAGGTGGAATTCTAGTTTTTGGCCGAAAAACTAAATAAATGAGGAACGATAATGGCAGGGCGGTGACTATGGTTCCTTAGATCATATTTGATGGTCCAGAAAAATTTTAGGCGATCGGGGTCCGGGGGTCCCTACCCATTGAAAATGCGTGGGCTATTATAGAACACGAAAATATGGTAAACGGGCGAAATTCTAGTTTTTTGACCGAAAAATGCAAAAAATGAGGAACGATCACGGCGGGGCGGTGACTATGGTTCCTTAGGTCGTATTTGATGGCCCAGAAAAATTTTAGGCGATCGGGGTCCGGGGTTCCCGGGACCACTCGGAAGGCTTGGGCTATAACACACGAAAATATGGGAATCGCGCGGAATTCTAGTCTTTTGGCCGAAAAATGTAAAAACCTAGGAACGATCATTGTAGGGCGATGACTATGGTTCCTTAGGTCATATTTAATGGCCTGGAAAAATTTTAGGCGATCGGTGTCCGGGGGTCCAGGGATCACTTGGAAGGCGTGGGCTATATCACACAAAAATATGAGAATCGGGCGGAATTATAGTTTTTTGGCCGAAAAATGCAAAAAATTAGGAACGATCATAGCGTGTCGGTGACTATGGTTCCTTAGGTCGTATTTGATGGCCCGAAAAAATTTTAGGCGATCGGGGTCCGGGGTTCCCGGGATCACTCGGAAGGCGTGGGCTATAGCACACGAAAATACGAGAATCTCGCGGAATTCTAGTTTTTTGGCCTAAAAATGCAAAAACCTAGGAATGATTATGGCGGGACAGTGACTATGGTTCCGTAGGTCGTATTTGATGGTACGGAAAAATTGTAGGCAATAGGGGTCCGGGGGTCCCGGGACCACTCGGAAGGCGTGGGCTATAGCACACGAAAATATGGGAATCGCGCGGAATTCTAGTTGTTTGGTCGAAAAACGCAAAATATGAGGAACGATCATGGCGGAGCAGTTACTATGGTTCCTTACGTTGTATTTGATGGCCCGGAAAATTTTTAGGAGATCGGGGTCCGGGGTTCCCGGGACCACTTGGAAGGCGTGGGCTATAACACACAAAAATGAGGGAATCAAGCGGAATTCAAATTTTTTGGCAGAAAAATGCAAAAAATGAGGAATGATCATGGCGGGACGGTGACTATGATTCCTTATGTCGTATTCGATGGCCCGGAAAAATTTTAGGCGATCGGGGTCCGGGTGTCCCGGGACCACTTGGAAGGCGTGGGCTATAGCACACAAAAATATGGGAATCTTGCAAAATTCTTGTTTTTTGGCCGAAAAACGCAAAAGGTGAGGAACGATCATGGTGGGCCGGTGACTATGGTTCCTTAGGTCGTATTTGATGGCCCGAAAAAATTTTAGGCGATTGGGGTCAGGTGGTCCCGGGACCACTTGGAAGGTGTGGGCTATAGCACACAAAAATATGGGAATCGGGCGGAATATTAGTTTTTTGGCCGAAAAACATAAAAAATGAGGAAAGATCATGGCGGGGCGGTGACTATGGTTCCTTAGGTCGTATTTGATGGCCCGACAAAAGTTTAGACGATCACAGTCCGGGGGGCCAGGCCCACTTGGAAAGCGTGGGCTATAGCACTTGAAAATATGGGAATCGAGCGGAATTCTAGTATTTTGGCCGTAAAATGCAAAAAATGAGTAAAGGTCATGTCAGTGCGGTGACTATGGTTCCTTAGGTTATATTTGATGGCCCGAAAAAATTTTGGTGATTGGGTCAGGTGGTCCCGGGACTACTTGGAAGGTGTGGGCTATAGCACACAAAAATATAGGAATCGGGAGGAATTCTAGTTTTTTTGCCGAAAAATATAAAAAATGAGGAATGATCATGGCGGGGCGGGGACTATGGTTCCTTAGGTCATATTTGATGGCCCGAAAATTTTTTAGGCAATCGGGGTCCGGGGGTCGCAGGACCACTTGGAAGTCGTGGACTATAGCATACGAAAATATGGGAATCTGGCGGAATTCTAGTTTTTTGGCCAAAAAACGCAAAAGGTGAGGAACGATCATGGCGGGCGGTGACTATGGTTCCTTAGGTCATATTTGATGGCTCAGAAAAATTTTAGGCGATCGGGGTGCGGGGGTCCCCGGACCACTCGAATGGCGTGGGCTATAGCACACGAAAATATGGGAGTCGGGCGAAAAACGCAATAAATGAGGAACGATCATGGCGGGGTGGTGACTATTGTTTCTTAGGTGGTATTTGATGGTTCGGAAAAATTTTAAGCGATCGGGGTACGGGGGTCCCTACCCATTGAGAAGGCGTGGGCTATTATAGCACATGAAAATATGGTAAACGGGCGGAATTCTAGTTTTTTGGCCGAAAAATGCAAAAAAATAAGGTACGATCACGCCGAGGCGGTGACTATGGTTCCTTAGGATGTATTTGATGGCCCAGAAAAATTTTAGGCGATCGGGGTCCGGGGTTCCCGGGACCAGTCGGATGGCGTGGGCTATAACACACGAAAATATGGGAATCGCGCAGAATTCTAGTTTTTTGGCCGAAAAATGCTAAAACCTAGGAACGATCATGGCGGGGCGGTGACTATGGTTCCTTAGGTTGTATTTGATGGCCCGAAAAAATTTTAGGCGATCGGTTTCCGGGGGTCCCGGGATCACTTGGAAGGCGTGGGCTATAGCACACAAAAATATGGGAATCGGGCGGAATTCAAGTTTTTTTTTCCGAAAAATGCAAAATATTAGGAACGATCATGCCGAGGCGGTGACTATGGTTCCTTAGGTCCTATTTGATGGCCCGAAAATATTTTAGGCTATCCGAGTGTGGGGGCCTGGCCCACTCGGAAGGCGTGGGCTAGCACACAAAAATATGGTAATCGGGCGAAATTCTAGTTTTTTGGCTGAAAAACGCAATAAATGAAGAACGATCATGGCGGGGCGGTGACTATGGTTCCTTAGGTCATATTTGATGGCCCGGAAAATTTTTAGGAGATCGGGGTCCGGGGTTCCCGGGACCACTCGGAAGGCGTGGGCTATAGCACAAGAAAATATGGGAATCGCGCGGAATTCTAGTTTTTTGGCCGAAAAATGCAAAAACCTAGGAAAGATCATGGCGGGACGGTGACTATGGTTCCTTAGGTCGTATTTGATGGTACGGAAAAATTTTAGAAGATCGGGGTCCGGGGTTCCCGGAACCACTTGGAAGGCATGGGTATAGCACACGAAAATATGGGAATCGGGACGGAATTCTTAATTTTTGGCCGAAAAATGCAAAAAATGAGAAACGATCATGGCGGGAAGGTGACTATGGTTCCTTAGGTCTTATTTGATGGCCCGAAAAAATTTTAGGCGATCCGAGTCCGGGGGGCCCGGCCCACTCGGAAGGAGTGGACTATAGCACACGAAAATATGGGAATCAGGCGGAATTCTAGGTTTTTGTCCGAAAAATACAAAAAGTGAGGGACGATCATGGCAGGGCGGTGTTTATGGTTCCTTAGGTCGTATTTGATCGCCCAGAAAATTTTTAGGACATCGGGATTCGGGTGTCCCGGGACCATTTGGAAGGCGTGGGCTATAATACACAAAAATATGGGAATCGGGCGGAATTCTAGTTTTTTTGGCCAAAAAATGTAAAAACTGAGGAACGATCAAGGCGGGGCGGTGACTATGGTTCCTTAGGTCATATTTAATGGCCCGGAAAAATTTTAGGCATTCCATGTCCGGGGGGGCCGGCCCACTCGGAAGGTGTGGGCTATAACACACAAAACTATGGGAATCGAGCGAAATTCTTATTTTTTTGCCGTAAAATGCAAACAATGAGGAACACATGGCAGGGTGGTGACTATGGTTCTTAAGGGTGTATTTGATGCTCCGAAAAAATTTTAGATGATCCGGTTCCGGGGGGCCCTACCCACTGGGGAGGCGTAGGTTATAGCAAACGAAAATATAAAAATCAGGTGAAATTCTCGTTTTTTGGCCGGAAAGCACTAAAAATGAGGATCGATCATGGCGGGGCAGTGACTATGGTTCCTTAGGTTGTATTTGATGGACCAAAAAAAATTTAGGCGATCGGAGTCTTGGGGTCCCGGGACCACTTGGAAGGGGTGGGCTATAGCACACAAAAATATGGGAATCGGGCGGAATTCTATGTTTTTTGCCGTAAAACACAAAACAATGAGGAACGGTCATGTAAGGGCGGTGACTATGGTTCTTTCGGTCGTATTTGATGGCCTAGAAAAATTTTAGGCGATCCGAGTCCGGGGCCCCCAGCCCACTTGGAAGGTTTGGGCTATAGCACACGCAAATATGGGAATCAGGCGGGATTCTAATTTTTTGTGGTAAAATTTAAAAAATGAGGAACGATCATGGTGGGGAGATGACTCTGGTTCCTTAGGTTGTATTTGATGGGCCAGAAAAATTTTAGGCGATCGGGGTCCGGGAGTCCCGGGTCCACTTGGAAGGCGTGGGCAATAGCACAAGAAAATATGGGAATCTGGCGGAATTCTAGTTTTTTATCCGAAAAATGCAAAAAATGAGGAACGATCATGGCGAGGCGGTGACTATGGTTCCTTAGGTCCTATTTGATGGCCCGAAAATTTTTTAAGCGATCCAAGTCCGGGGGCCCCGACCCACTCGGAAGGCGTGGGCAAAAGCACACAAAAATATGGTAATCGGGCGGAATTCTAATTTTTTGGCCAAAAAATGCAAATAATGATGAACGATCATGGCAGGGCAGTGACTATGGTTCCTTAGGTCGTATTTGATGGCTCGAAAAATTTTTAGGCGATTGGGGTCCGGGGTTTCCGAGACAACTTGGAAGGCGTGGGTATAGCACACGAAAATATGAGAATCGGGCGGAATTCTAGATTTTTGGCCGAAAAATGCAAAATATGAGGAACGATCATGGCAGGAAGGTGACTATGGTTCCTTAGGTCTTATTTGATGGCCCAAAAAAAATTTAGGCGATCCGAGTCCGGGAGGCCCGAACCACTCGGAAGGCGTAGGCTATAGCACACGAAAATATGAGAATCGGGCGAAATTCTAGTTTTTTGGCCGTAAAATGCAAAACATGAGGACCGATCATAGCGGGGCGGTGACTATGGTTCCTGAGGTCGGATTTGATGGACCGAAAAAATTTTAGGCGATCCGGATCCGTGGGGCCCTACCCATTGGGAAGGCGTAGGCTATAGCACACGAAAATATGGGAATCAGGCGGAATTCTAATTTTTTGGCCGAAAAACGCAAAACATGAGGAATGATCATGGCGGGGCGTTGACTATGGTTCCTTAGGTCGTATTTGATGGCCCGAAAAAATTATGAACCGGAAAAATTTTAGGTGATCGGGGTCCAGGGGACCCGGGACCACTCGGAAAGAGTGGGCTATAGCACACGAAAATATGGGAACCGCGCGGAATTCAAGTTTTTTGGCCGAAAAACACAAAATATAATGAACGATCATGGCGGGGCAGTGACTATGGTTCCTTAGGTCGTATATGATGGCCCAAAATAGCTTTAGGAGATCGGGGTTCGTGGGTCCCGAGACCACTTGGAAGGCGTGGACTATAACCCACGAAAATATGGGAAGCGGATGGAATTCTAGTTTTTTGGCCGATAAATGCAAAAAATGAGGAACGATCATGGTAGGGCGGTGACTATGGTTCCCTAGGTCGTATTTGATGTCCCGAAAAATTTTTAGGCGATCCGAGTCCGGGTGCCCCGGTCCACTCGGAAGGCGTGGGCTATAGCAAAGGAAAATATGGGAATCGGGCAGAATTCTAGTTTTTAGGCCGAAAAACAAAACAATTGAGGAACGATCATGGCGGGGCGGTGACTATGGTTCCTTATGTCGTATTTGATGGCCCGGAAAAATTTTAGGCGATCGGGGTCCGGGTGGCCAGGGACCACTCGGAAGGCGTGGTCTATAGCACACGAAAATATGGGAATCAGGCGGAATTCTAGTGTTTTGGCCGTAAAACGCAGAAAAAACGAGGAATGGTCATGGCGGGGTGGTGACTATGGTTCCTTAGGTCGTATTTGATGGACCGAACAAATTTTAGGCGATCCCAGTCTGTGGGGCCCGGCGGGCACACACAAAAATATGGGAATCGGGCGTAATTCTAGGTTTTTGACCGAAAAAGGCAAAAATTGAGGAACGATCATAGCGAGTCGGTGACTATGGTTCCTTAGGTCGTATTTGATGGCCCGGAAAAATTTTAGGAAATCCGGCTCTGTGGGGCCCTACCCATTGGGAAGGCGTGGGCTATAGCACACGAAAATATGGGAATCGGGCGGAATACTAATTTTTTGGCCGTAAAACGCAAAACAAGAGGAATGATCATGGCGGGGCGGTGACTATGGTTTCTTAGGTCGTATTTGATGGCCCAGAAAACTTTTTGGCGATCGGGGTCCGGGGCTCTCGGGACCACTTGGAAAGCGTGGGCTAGCACACGAAAATATGGGAATCGGGCGGAATTCTAGTTTTTTGGTCGAAAAATGCAGAATATGAGGATCGATCATGGCGGAGCGGTGACTATGGTTCCTTAGGTAGTATTTGTTAGCCCGAAAAAATTTTAGGCGATCCGAGTCAGGGGGCCGCCCCACTCGGAAGGCGTGGGCTATAGCACATGAAAATATGAGAATCGGGCGAAATTCTTGTTTTTTGGCCGAAACACGTAAAATATGTGGAACGATCATGGTGGGGCAGTGACAATGGTTCCTTAGGTCGTATTTGATGGCCCGAAATTTTTTTAGGCGATCGCAGTCTGGGGGCCCGGCCCCCTCGGAAGGCGTGGGCGCACACGAAAATATGGGAATCTGGCGGAATTCTAGTTTTTTGGCCGAAAAACGCAAAAAATGAGGAACGTTCATGGCGGGGCGGTGACTATGATTCCTTAGGTCGTATTTGATGGCCCGAAATTTTTTTAGGAGATCGAGGTTCGGGGGTCCCGGGACCTCTTGGAAGGCGTAGGGATAGCACACGAAAATATGGGAATCGGGCGAAATTCTTGTTTTTTGTCCGAAAAATGAAGAAAAAATGAGGAATGGTCATGGCAGGGCGGTCACTATGATTCTCTAGGTCGTATTTGATGGCCCAAAAAATTTTAGGCGATCCGAGTCGGGAGGGGGGCCTGGCCCACTTGGAAGGCGTGGGCTATAGCACACGAAAATATAAGAATCGGGCAAAATTCTAGTTTTTTTGCCGAAAAACACAAATAATGAGGAACGATCATGGTGGGGCGGTGACTATGGTTCCTTATGTCATATTTGATGGCCCGAAAAAATATTAGGCGATCGGGGTCCGGGTAGCTAGGGACCACTCGGAAGGCGTGGGCAATGGTCATGCAGAATTCTTGTGTTTTGGTCGTAAGACGCAGAAAAAACGAGGAATGGTCATGGCAGGGCGGTGACTATGGTTCTCTAGGTCATATTTGATGGCCCAGAAGAATTTTAGGTGATCCGAGTCTAGGGGACCCGGCCCACTCGGAAGATGTGGGCTATAGAACGCAAATATGGGAATCGGGGGGAATTTTAGTTTTTTGGCCATAAAATGCAAAAAATGAGGAAAGGTCATTTTATGGCCAAAAAACTAGAATTCCACCCGATTCCCTTATTTTCGTGTGCTTTAGCCTAAGCCTTTCGAGTGGACCCGGCCCCCCAGACCCGGATCGCCTAAAACTTTTCTGGGCCATCAAATTTGACCTAAAGAACCATAGTCACAGCCCCTCCATGATTGTTCCTCATTTTTTGTATCTTACAGCCAAAAAACTAGAATTCTGCCTGATTCCCATATTTTCGTGTGCTATATCCTACGCCTTCCGATTGGGTCGGGCCCCCCGAACTCGAATCACCTAAATTCTTTTCAGTCCATCAAATATGACCTAAAGAACCAGAGTCACCGCCTCACCATGACCGTTCCTCATTGTTTTTGCGGTTTACGACAAAAAAATTAGAATTTCACCTGATTCCCATATTTTCATGTGCTATAGCCCCCGCCTTCCGAGTGCGCCCGGGCCCCCGGGCGACGATCCCCTAAAACTTTTCCGGGCCATCAAATACGACCAAAGGAACCATAGTCACTGCCCCTCCATGACCGTTCTTCGTTTATTAGCGTTTATGGCCAAAAAACTAGAATTCCGCCCGATTCCCATTTTTTCGTGTGCTATAGCCCACGCCTTCTGAGTGATCCCGGCCCCCTAGAACCGGGTCATCCAAAATATGTTCGGGCCATCAAATACGACCTAAGGAACCATAGTCACCGCCCCGCCTTGACCATTCCTCATTGTTTTGCGTTTTGCGGCCAAAAAACTAGAATTCCGTCCTATTCCCATATTTTCGTGTGCTTTAGCCTAAGCCTTCCGAGTGGGCCCAGGCCCCTAGGACCCGGGTCGCCTAAAAATTTTCCAGGCCATCATATACGACCTAATGAACCATAGTCACTACCCCGCCATGATTTTTTCTCATGTTTTGCATTTTACGGACAAAAAACTAGAATTCAGCCCGATTTCCATATTTTCGTGTGCTATATCCTACGCCTTCCGAGTGGGCCGGGCCCCCTGGACTTGGATCGCCTAAATTCTTTTCGGTCCATCAAACACGAACTAAAGAACCATATTCACTGCCTCGCCATGACCGTTCCTCGTTGTTTTTGCGGTTTACGGTAAAAAAACTAGAATTCCTCCAGTTTCCCATATTTTCGTGCGCTATGCCTTCCTAGTGGGCAGGGCCCCCCGGTCCCAGATCGCCTAAAAATTTTCTGGGCCATCAAATACGACCTAAGGAACCATAGTCACTGTCCTGCCATGAACTCCCCTCGTTGTTTTGTGTTTTACGACCAACAAACTAGAATTTGGCCCGACACCCATATTTTCGTGTGCTATAGCCCACGCTTTGCGAATGCGCCCGGGCCCCCGTACCCGGATCGCCTAAAATTTTCCGGGCCATCAAATATGACCTAAGGGACCATAGTCAACTCCCCGCTATGATTGTTCCTCGCTTGCTTTGTGTTTTACTGTCAAAAAACTAAAATTCCGCCCGATTCCCATTCTTTCGTGTGCTATAGGCCATGCCTTCCGAGTGGTCCCCGCCCTCCCGGAACCGGATCGCCTAAAATTTTTCCGGGTCATCAACTACGACCTAAGGAACCATATTCACTGACCCGCCATGACCGTTCCTCGTTTTTTTGCATTTTACGGCCAAAAAAGTAGAAATCCGCCTGATTCCCATATTTTCGTGTGCTATAGCCCACGCCTTGCAAGTGTGCCCGCCCCCCGAAACCGGATCACCTAAAAATATTTTGGGCAAACGAATACGACCTATGGAACCATATTCACCGACCCACCATGACCGTTCCTCATTTTTTTGCATTGTACGGCAAAAAAACTAGAATTTCCCCCGATTACCATATTTTCATGTGCTCTGGCCCACGCCTTCCGAGTGAGCCCGGGCCCCCAGACCCAGATCGCCTAAAAAAATTTTGGGCCATCAAATATGACCTAAGGAACTATAGTCACCTCCCCGCTATGATCGTTCCTCATTTTTTGCATTTTACGGCCAAAAAACTAGAATTCCGCCCAATTCCCATATTTTCTTGTGCTATAGCCCACGCCTAAAGAGTGGGCCGGACCCCCCCGACTCGGATCGCCTAAAATTTTTTTGGGCCATCAAATACGACATTAAAAACCATAGTCACCACCTCGCCATGACTGATCCTAGTTTTTTGTGTTTTACGGCGAAAAAACTAGAATTCCGCAAGATTCCCATATTTTCATGTGCTATAGCTCAAGCCTTTTGAGTGGGCGCGAGCCCCCGGACCCCGATCGCCTAAAAATTTTTAGAGCTATGAAATATGACCTATGGAACATTAGTTACCTCTCTGCCATGGTCGTTCCTCATTTTTTGCATTTTACGGCCAAAAAACTAGAATTCTGCCTGATTCCCATATTTTCGTGTGCTATAGCCCACGCCTTCCAAGTGGGCCAGGCCCCCCGGAATCGGATCGCCTAAAATTTTTTCGGGCCATCAAATATGACCTAAGGAACCATAGTCACTGCCCCTCCATGACCTCTCCTCGTTTTTTTGCATTTTACGGCCAAAAGACTAGAATTCCGCACGATTCCCATATTTTCGTGTGCTATAGCCCAAGCCTCTGAGTGGGCCCGGGCCCCCCGGACTCTGATCACCTAAAATTTTTCCGGGCCATCTAATACGACCTAAGGAACTATAGTCACCGCCCCGCCATGACCGTTCCTAATTTTTATGCATTTTACGGCCAAAAATCAAGAATTCTGCCCGATTCCCATTCTTTCGTGTGCTACCCATGCCTTCCGAGTGGTCCCGGGGCTCCCGGAACCGGATCGCCAAAAATTTTTCCGGGCCATCAAATACTACCTAAGGAACCATAGTCACCACCCCACCATGACCGTTCCTTCTAATTTTTCGTTTTACGGCCAAAAAAGTAGAATTCCGCTCTATTCCCATATTTTCGTGTGCTATAGCCCACGCCTTGCGAGTGGGCCCGGGCCCCCGTACCCGAATCGCCCAAAATTTTTCGAGCCATCAGATACGACCTAAGGGAGCATAGTCACCGCCCCGCTATGATTGTTCCTCTCTTGCTTTGTGTTTTACTATCAAAAAATAAAAATTCCGCCCGATTCCCATTCTTTCGTGTGCTATAGGCCATGCCTTCCGAGTGGTCCCCGCCCCCCCGGAACCGGATCGCCTAAAATTTTTCCGGGTCATCGACTATGACCTAAGGAACCATATTCACTGACCCGCCGTGACCGTTCCTCGTTGTTTTGCATTTTACGGCCAAAAAAGTAGAAATCCGCCTGATTCCCATATTTTCGTGTGCTATAGCCCACGCCTTGCAAGTGAGCCCGGCCCCCCCGAAACCGAATCACCTAAAAAAATATTGGGCGTACAAATACGACCTATGGAACCATATTCACCGACCCGCCTTGACCATTCCTCATTTTTTTGCATTGTACGGCAAAAAAATAGAATTCCGCCCGATTACCATATTTTCGTGTGCTCTGGCCCACGCCTTCAGAGTGAGTCCGGGCCCCCAGACCCATATCGCCTAAAAATTTTCCGGGCCATCAAATATGACCTAAGGAACCATAGTCACCTCCCTGCCATGATCGTTCCTCATTGTTTGCATTTTACGGCCAAAAAACTAGAATTCCGCCCAATTCCCATATTTTCTTGTGCTATAGCCCACGCCTAAAGAGTGGGCCGGACCCCCTGGATTCGGATCGCCTAAAATTTTTTTGGGCCATCAAATATGACATTAAGAACCATAGTCATCACCTCGCCATGACTGATCCTAGTTTTTTGTGTTTTACGGCGAAAAAACTAGAATTCCACAAGATTCCCATATTTTCGAGTGCGATAGCTCAAGCCTTCCGAGTGGGCGCGAGTCCCCGGACCCCGATCGCCTAAAAATTTTCCGAGCTATGAAATATGACCTATGGAACATTAGTTACCTCTCTGCCATGGTCGTTCCTCATTTTTTGCATTTTACGGCCAAAAAACTAGAATTTCGCCTGATTCCCATATTTTCGTGTGCTATAGCCCACGCCTTCCAAGTGCGCCGGGCCCCCCGGAATCGGATCGCCTAATATTTTTTTGGGCCATCAAATATGACCTAAGGAACCATAGTCACCACCCCTCCATGACCTCTCCTCGTTGTTTTGCATTTTACGGCCAAAAGACTAGAATTTCGCTCGATTCCCATATTTTCATGTGCTATAGCCCAAGCCTTCTGAGTGGGCCCGGCCCCCCGGTCCCTGATCACCTAAAAATTTTTCGGGCCATCAAATATGACCTAAGGAACCATAGTCACCGCCCCGCCATGACCGTTCCTCATTTTTATGCATTGTACGGCCAAAAATCAAGAATTCTGCCCGATTCCCATTCTTTCGTGTGCTACCCATGCCTTCCGAGTGGTCCCGGGGGCCCCGGAACCGGATCGCCTAAAATTTTTCGGGGCCATCAAATATGACCTAAGGAACCATAGTCTCCACCCCACCATGACCGTTCCTTCTAATTTTGCGTTTTACGGCAAAAAAAGTAGAATTCCGCTCTATTCCCATATTTTCGTGTGCTATATAGCCCATGCCTTGCGAGTGGGCCCGGGCCCCCGTACCCGGAAATTTTCCGGGCCATCAAATACGACCTAAGGGACCATAGTCACCGCCCTGCTATGATTGTTCCTCGCTTGTTTTGTGTTTTACTGTCAGAAAACTAGAATTTCGCCTGATTCCTATTCTTTCGTGTGCTATAGCCCACGCCTTCCTAGTGGTCCCCGACCCCCGAAACCGGATCGCCTAAAATTTTTTTGGGTCATCAACTACGACCTAAGGAACCATATTCACTGACCCGCCGTGACCGTTCCTCGTTGATTTGCATTTTACGGCCAAAAAATAAGATTTTTGCCCGATTCCCATATTTCCGTATGCTATAGCCCACGCCTTCCGAGTGGGCCCGGGCCCCCAGAGCAGGTTCGCCTAAAAAATTTTCGAGCCATCAAATATGACCTAAGGAACCATAGTCACCGCCCCGCCATAATCGTTCCTCAATTTTGGCGTTTTACAGCCAAAAAACTACAATTTTACTTGATTCCCATATTTTCGTGTGATATAGTCCATGCCTTCCTAGTGGGCCTGGGCCACCGGACTCGGATCGCCTAAAAAAAATTTCGGGCCATAAAATACGACATTAAGAACCATAGTCACCGCCTCGCCATGACCGATCCTCTTTTTATTGCGTTTTACTGCCAAAAAACTAGTATTCCGCCCCATTCCCATATTTTCGTGTGCTATAGACCACGCCTTCCAAGTGGGCGCGGGCCCCTGGACCCCGATTGCCTAAATATTTTTCGGGCCATGAAATAGGACTTAAGGAATTCACAGCCCCGCCATGAATGTTCCTTGCTTGTTTTGCGTTATACGGTAAAAAAACTAGAATTCCGCCCAATTCTCATTTTTTCGTGTGCTATATAGCCCACGCCTTCCAAGTGGTCCCGGGCCCCGGGAACCGGATCGCCTTAAATATTTTCGGGCCATCAACTACGACCTAAAGAACCATATTCACCAACTCGCCCTGACCATTCCTCGTTGTTTTGAATTTTAAGGCCAAAAAACTAGAATTCTGCCCGATTCTCATAATTTCGTGTTCTATAGCCCACGCCTTCCGAGTGGGCCCAGGCCCCCAGACCCGGATCACCCAAAAGTTTATCGGGCCATCAAATATGACCTAAGGAACCATAGTCACTGCCCCGCCATGATCTTTCCTCATTTTTCGCATTTTACAGCCAAAAAACTAGAATTTCACCTCATTCCCATATTTTCGTGTGCTATAGCCCACGCCTTCCGAGTGGCCCGGTCCCCCGGACTCGGATCGCCTAAAAAAAAATTTCGGGCCATCGAATATGACATTAAGAACCATAGTCACCACATCGCCATGACAGATCCTCTTTGTTTTGTGTTTTACGGTCAAAAAACTAGAATTCTGCCTGATTCGCATATTTTCGTGTGCTATAGCCCACGCCTTCCAAGTGGGCCGGGCCCTCGGACTCGGATCGCCTAAAAAATTTTCGGGCCCTCAAATACGACCTAAGGAACCATAGTTACCATTCCGCCATGACCTCTCCTCATTTTTTTTGCGTTTTACGACCAAAATACTAGAATTTCGCTCGATTCCCATATTTTCGTGTGCTATAGCCCACGCCTTCCGAGTGAGCCCAGGCCCCCGGACTTTGATCGCCTAAAAACTTTTCAGGCCATGAAATACGACCTAAGGAACCATAGTTACCGCTCTGCAATGATTGTTCCTCATGTTTTGTGTTTTACGGATGAAAAACTAGAATTCCGCCTAATTCCCATATTTTCATGTGCTATAGCCCACGCCTTACAAGTGGGTCGGGCCCCCCGGACTCGGATCGCCTAAATTTTTTTTGGACAATCAAATACGACCTAAGGAACCATAGTTAGTGCCCCGCCATGGCCTCTCCCTGTTTGTTTTGCGTTTTACGGCCAAAATACTAGAATTTCGCTTGATTCCCATATTTTCGTTTGCTAAAGCCAACGTCTTCCGAGTAGGCCCGGGCCCCCGGACCCCGATCGATCAAAAATGTGTTCGGGCCATCTAATATGACCTAAGGAACCGTAGTCACCGCCCCTCCATGACCATTCCTCGTTCTTTTGTGTTTTACGGCCAAAAACGTAGAATTTCGCCCGATTCCCATATTTTTGTGTGCTATAGCCCACGCCTTGCGAGTGGGCCCGGGCCCCCCAAACACCGGATGGCCTAAAATGTTTTCGGGCAAACACATAAGACCTAAGGAACCATATTCACTGACCCTAATTCCCATATTTTCGTGTGCTATAGCCCATGTCTAACGAGTGGGCCGGGCCCCCAAGACTCGGATCGCCTAAAATTTGTTCGGGCCATCAAAAATGATAGTAACAACCATAGTCACTGCCTAGCCATGACCGATCCACGTTTTTTGCATTTTACGGCCAAAAAACTAGAATTCCACCCGATTCCCATATTTTTGTGTGCTATAGCCCAAGCCTTCCGAGTGGGCCCGGTCCCCCCAGAACCCCGATCGCCTAAAAATATTTTGGGCCATGAAATACAACCTAAGGAACCATAGTTACTGCTCCTCAATGATCGTTCCTCATGTTTTGCGTTTTACGGACAAAAAACGTGAATTCCGCCTAGTTCCCATATTTTCATGTGCTATAGCCCACGCCTTACAAGTGAGCCAAAACCCCCGGACTCGGATCGCCTAAAATTTTTTTGGGCCATCAAATACGACCTAATGAACCATAGTCACCGCCCCGCCATGGCCTCCCCGCCATGTCCATTCCTTGTTGCTTTTTATTTTACGGCCAAAAAACTTGAATTCCACCCGATTACCATATTTTCGTGTACTCTAGCCCACGCCTTCCGAGTGAGCTCGGCCCCCAGACCCAGATCGCCTAAAATTTTTCTGGGTCATCAAATACGACCTAAGGAAACATATTTATCGCCCCGCCATGATCGTTCCTCATTCTTTGTGTTTGACGGCCAAAACACTAGAATTCTGCCTGATTCCCATATTTTCATGTGCTATAGCTCACGCCTTCCGAGTGGGCCTGGGCCCCCAGACCCCGATCACCTAAAACTTTTCCGGTCCATCAAATACGATCTAAGATGCCATATTCACAGCCCCGCCATGATCGTTCCTCGTCCTTTTGCGTTTTACCGCCAAAAAAATAGAATTCCACCCGATTCCCATGTTTTCGTGTGCTATAGCCCACGCCTTCTGAGTGGGCCCAGTCCCCCAAGAACCGGATCGACTAAAATTTTTTCGGGCCATTACATACGACCTAAGGAACCATAGTCACCATCCCGCCATGACCGTTCCTCGCTTTTTTGCGTTTTCGGCCAAAAAAACTAGAATTCCGCCAGATTCCCATATTTTCGTGTGCTATAACCCACGCCTTCCGAGTGGGCGCGGGCTCCCGGAACCCGATCGCCTAAAATATTTTTGGGCAATGCAATACGATCTAAGGAACCATAGTTACCGCTCCGCAATGATCGTTCCTCATATTTTGTATTTTACGGCCAAAAAAATAGAATTCCGCCTGATTCCCATATTTCCATGTGCTATAGCCCACGCCTTCCGAATGGGCCCCTGGACCCCGATTGACCAAAAATGTTGTCGTGCCATCTAATACGACCTAAGGAACTATAGTCACTATCTCGCCATGACCGTTAATCATTTCTTTCCATTTTACGGCAAAAAAATAAGAATTCCGCCTGATTCCCATTGTTTCGTGTGCATAGCCCACGCCTTCCGAGTGGTCCCGGGGCCTGCGGAACGGGATCGACTAAATTTTTCCGGGAAATTAAATACGACCTAAGGATCCATAGTCACCGCCCCGTCATGACCGTTCCTCGTTATTTTGCGTTTTATGGCCAAAAAAGTAGAATTCTGCCCGATTCCCATATTTTCGTGTGCTATAGCCCACGCCTTGCGAGTGGGCCCGTGCCCCCCTAAACCGGATCGCCTAAAATTTTTCCTGGCCATCACATACGACCTTAGGAACCATAGTAACCGTCCCGCCAAAACCGTTTTGCGTTTCTGGTCAAAAAACTAGAATTCCACTTGATTCTCATATTTTCATGTGCTACAGCCCACGCCTTCCGAGTGGACGCGGGTCCCCGGAACCCGATTGCCTAAAAATTTTTCGGGCCGTGAAATACGACCTAAGGAACCATAGTTACCGCTACGCAATGATCGTTCCTCATGTTTTGCGTTTTACGGCCAAAAAATTAGAATTTTGCCTGATTCCCATATTTTCATGTGCTATAGCCCACGCCTTACAAGTTGGCCGGGCCCCCCGGACTCGGATCGCCTAAAAATTTTTTGGCCATCAAATACGACCTAAGGAACAATAGTCACTGCCCCGCCATGGCCTCTCCTCGTTTGTTTTGCTTTTTACGGTCAAAATACTAGAATTCCGCCAGATTCTCATATTTTCGTGTGCTATAGCCCACGCCTTCCGAATGGGCCCCGGCCCCCGGACCCCGATCAACCAAAAATTTTTTTGGGCCATCTAATACGACCTAAGGAACTATGGTCACCGCCCCGCCATGACCGTTCCTCAATTTTTTGCATTTTACGGCAAAAATATAAGAATTCCACCCAATTCCCATTGTTTCGTGTTCTATAGCCCACGCCTTCCGAGTGGTCCCGGGGCCTGCGGAACTGGATGGCCTAAATTTTTTCGGAAAATTAAATACGACCTAAGGAACCATAGTCACCGCCCCGTCATGACCGTTCCTCATTATTTTGAATTTTACGGCCAAGAAAGTAGAATTCCGCCCGATTCCCATATTTTCGTGTGCTATAGCCCACGCCTTACGAGTGGGCCCGGGTTCCCAGACCCGGATCACCTAAAAGTTTTTCGGGCCATGAAAAGTCTTTACGAGTGGGCCATGCCCACTGGATTCGGATAGCTTAAAATTTTTTCGGGCCATCAAATTCGACCTAAAGAACCATAGTCACCACCCCGCCATGAGCGTTCCTCATTAGTTTTGCGTTTTACGGCCAAAAAACTAAAATTCCGCCCGATTTCCATATTTTCGTGTGCTATAGCCCACGCTTTACGAGTGGACCAGGCCCGTTCGACCCGAATCGACTAAAATTTTTCCGAGCCATCAAATACGACCTAAGGAACCATAGTCACCGCCCCGCCATGACCATTCCTCATTTTTTGCGTTTTACGACATAAAACTAGAATTCCGACCGATTCCCATATTTTCGTGTGCTATAGCCCACACCTTCCGAGTGGGCCCGGGCCCTCCGGACCCGAAACGCTTAATTTTATTTTCGGGCCATCAAATAGGACTTAAGGAACCATAGTCATAGCCCCGCCATGTCCGTTCCTGGTTTTTTGCATTTTACGGCCAAAAAACTAGAATTCTGCCCGATTCCCATATTTTCGTGTGCTATAACCCACGTCTTCCGAGTGGGCCCGGGCCCTTCGGACCCGGACCGCTTAAAATTTTTTTGGGCCATCAAATAGGACCTAAGGAACCATAGTCACCGCCCCGTCATGACCGTTCCTCATTTATTTTGCGTTTTACGACCATAAAATAAGAATTTCGCCCGGTTCCCATATTTTCGTGTTCTATAGCCCACGCTTTCCGAGTGGGCTCGAGCCCCCGGACTCGGATCGCCTAAAAGTTTTCCGGGCCATCAAACACGACCTAATTAACCATAGTCACCTCCCCGCCATGATCATTCCTCTTTTTTTGCGTTTTACGGTAAAAAAACTAGAATTCCGCCTCATTCCCATATTTCCGTGTGCCATAGCCCACGCCTTCCGAATGGACCCGGGCCCTTCGGACCCGAATCGCTTAAAATTTTTCAGGTCCATCAAATAGCACCTAAGGAACAATAGTCACTGCCCCGCCATGACTATTCCTCGTTTTTTTCATTTTACGTCAAAAAAACTAGAATTTCGCCTAATTCCCATATTTTCGTGTGCTATAGTCCTCGCCTTCCGAGTGGGCCCGGACTCCCCGGACCCTGATCGCCTAAAATTTTTTCGGGCCATCAAATATGACCTAAGGAACCATAGTTACCATCCTGTCATGACCTCTCCTCATTGTTTTGCGTTTTACGACCAAAATACATGAATTCCGCTCGATTCCAATATTTTCGTGTGCTATAGCCCAAGTCTTCCGAGTGGGCCAGGCATCCCGGACTCGGATCGCGTAAAATTTTTTAGGGCCATAAAATACGATATTAAGAACCATAGTCACCGCCTCGCCATGACTGATCCTCCTTTTTTTGCCTTTTACGGCCAAAAAACTAGAATTCCGCCCCATTCCCATATTTTAGTGTGCTAGAGCCCAGGGCTTCCGAGTGGGCACGGGCCCGCGGACCACGATCGTCTAAAACTTTTTCGGGCTATGAAATACAACCTAAGGAACCATAGTTACCTCTCTTCCACGATCGTTCCTCATTTTTTGCGTTTTACGGCCAAAAAACTAGAATTTCACCCGATTCTCATATTATCGTGTGTTATAGCCCACGCCTTCCAAGTGGGCCGGGCCCCCAGACTCTGATCGCTTAAAATTTTTTCAGGCCATCAAATATGACCTAAGGAACCATAGTTACCGCCCCCCCATGACCTCTCCTCGTTGTTTTGTGTTTTACGGCCAAAATACTAGAATTCCGCTCGTTTTCCATATTTGCGTGTGCTATAGCCCAAGCCTTCTGAGTGGGCCCGGGCCCCCCGGACCCTGATTGCCTAAAATTTTTCTAGGCCATCTAGTACGACCTAAGGAACCATAGTCACCACCCCTCCATGACCGTTCCTCTTTTTTTTTGCATTTTACGACCAAAAAACATGAATGCGCCCGATTCCCATTCTTTCGTGTGCTATAGCCCATGCCTTCCGAGTGTTCACGGGCCCCCCGGAACCGGATTGCCTAAAAATTTTCTGGGCCATCAACTACGAACTAAGAAGCCATATTCACCGACTCGCCATGACCGTTCCACATTGTTTGGCATTTTACGGCCACAAAACCTGAATTCCGCCCGATTCTCATATTTCCGTGTGCTATAGCACACGCCTTCCGAGTGGCCCCGGGCCCCCAGACCTGGATCGCCTAAAAAATTTTCAGGCCATCAAATACGACCTAAGGAACCATAGTCACCACCTGGTCATGACCGTTCCTCCTTTTTTGCGTTTTATGGCCAAAAAACTAGAATTCTGCCCGATTCCCATATTTTCGTGTGCTATAGCCCACGTCTTCCGAGTGGGCCCGGGACCTCCGGACCCGGAACGCTTAATATTTTTTTCGGGCCATCAAATAGGACCTAAGGAACCATAGTCACCGCCCCGCCATGACCGTTCCTCATTTATTTTGCATTTTACGACCAAAAAAAAGAATTCCACCCGATTCCCATATATTCGTGTGCTATAGCCCACGCCTTCTGAGTGGGCCCGAGCCCCCTGGACTCGGATCGCTTAAAAAATTTTCGGGCCATTAAATACGACCAAAATAAACATAGTCACCACCCCTCCTTGACCGTTCCTCATTCTTTTGCATTTTACGGCCAAAAAACTAAAACTCCATTTGATTTCCATATTTTTGTGTGCTATAGCCCACGCCTTCTAAGTGGGCCCGGGCCCTTCGGACCCGAATCGCTTAAAATTTTTCAGGTCTATCAAATAGCACCTAAGGAACCATAGTCACTGCCCCGCCATGACTGTTCCTCGTTTTTTGCGTTTTACTTCAAAAAAACTAGAATTTTGCCTAATTTTCATATTTTCGTGTGCTATAGTCCACGCCTTTCGAGTGGGCCCGGGCTCCCCGGACCCCGATCGCCTAAAAAATTTTCGGGCCATCAAATACGACATAAGGAACCATAGTTACCATCCCGCCATGACGTCTCCTCATTTTTTTGCGATTTACGACCAAAATACTTGAATTCCGCTCGATTCCCATATTTTCGTGTGCTATAGCCCACGTCTTCCGAGTGGGCTAGGCCTCCCGGACTCGGATCACCTAAAACTTTTTCGGGCCATCAAATACGACATTAAGAACCATAGTCACCTCCTCGCCATGACCGATCCTCCTTTATTCGCCTTTTACGGCCAAAAAACTAGAATTCCGCCCCATTCCCATATTTTATTGTGCTAGAGCCCAGGGCTTCCGAGTGGGCGCGGGCCCGCGGACCACGATCGTCTAAAACTTTTTCGGGCTATGAAATACAACCTAAGGAACCATAGTTACCTCTCTTCCACGATCGTTCCTCATTTTTTGCGTTTTACGGCCAAAAAACTAGAATTCCACTCGATTCCCATATTATCGTGTGATATAGCCCACGCCTTCCAAGTGGGCCGGGCCCCACGGACTCGGATCGCTTAAAATATTTTTGGGCCATCAAATATGACCTATGGAACCATAGTTACCGCCCCACCATGACCTCTCCTCGTTGTTTTGCATTTTACGGCCAAAATACTAGAATTCCACCCGTTTCCCATATTTGCGTGTGCTATCGCCCAAGCTTTCTGAGTGGGCCCGCCCCCAGGACCCTGATCGCCTAAAATTTTTTCGGGCCATCTAATACAACCTAAGGAACCATAGTCACCTCCCTGCCATGACCGTTCCTTTTTTTTTGCATTTTATGGGCAAAAAATAAGAATTTCGCCCGATTCCCATTCTTTCGTGTGCTCTAGCCCACGCCTTCCGAGTGGTCACGGGCCCCGGAACCGGATTGCCTAAAAATTTTACGGGTCATAATCTACGAACTAAGGAGCCATATTCACCGACCCTCCATGACCGTTCCTCGTTGTTTTGCATTTTACGGCCAAAAAACTTGAATTCCGCCCGATTCCCATATTTGCGTGTGCTATAGCACACGCCTTCCGAGTGGGCCCGGGCCCCCAGACCCGGATCGCCTAAAAATTTTCAAGGCCATCAAATACGACCTAAGGAACCATAGTCACCGCCTCGCCATGACCGTTCCTCCTTTTTTGCATTTTATGGCCAAAAAACAAGAATTCCACCCGATTCCATATTTTCGTTTGATATAGCCCACACCTTCGAGTGGGCTCATCCCCCCCGGACCTGGATCGCCTAAAAAATTTTCGGGCCATCAAATAGGACCTAAGGAACCATAGTCACAACCCTGCCATGACCGTTCCTGGTTTTTTGCCTTTTACGGCCAAAAAACTAGAATTTCGCCCGATTCTCATATTTTCGTGTGCTATAGCCCAGGCCTTCCGAGTGGGCCCGGACCTCCCGGACCCCGATCGCCTAAAATATTTCCATGCCATCAAATACGACCTAAGGAACCATAGTCACCGCCCCGCCATGATCGTTCCTCATTTTTTTGGTTTTTACGACAAAAAACTAGAATTCCGCTCGATTCACATATTTTCATGTGCTATAGCCCACGCCTTCCGAGTGGGCCCGGGCTCCCAGACCCGGATCGCCTAAAATTTTTTCGGGACATCAAACATGACCTAATTAACAATAGTCACCTCCCCGCCATGATCGTTCCTCTTTTTTGCATTTTACGGCCAAAAAACTAGAATTCTGCCTCATTCTCATATTTTCGTGTGCTATGGCCCACTCCTTACGAGTGGGACGAGCCCCCTAGACTCGGATCGCCTAAAAGTGTTTTCGGGCCATCAAATACGACATTAATAACCATAGTCACCGCCTCTCCATGACCGATCATCTTTTTTGTTTTGCATTTTACGGCCAAAAAACTAGAATTCTGCCCGATTCGCAAATGTTCGTGTGCTATAGACCACGCCTTCTGAGTGAACGCGGGCCCCCACATCCCAATAGCCTAAAAAATTTTCGGGCCATGAAATACTACCTAAGGAACCATAGTTACCTCTCTGCCATGATCGTTCCTCATGTTTTGCATTTTACGGCCAAAAAAACTAGAATTCCACCCGATTCCCATATTTTCGTGTGCTATTGCCCACGCCTTCCAAGTGGGTCGGGCCCCCGGACTCGGATTGCCTAAATTTTTTTCGGGCCATCCAATACGACCTAAGGAACCATAGTTACCATCCCGCCATGACCTCTCCTCGTTTTTTTGCGTTTTACGACCAAAATACTAGAATTCCGCTCGATTCCCATATTTTCGTGTGCTATAGCCCACGTCTTCCGAGTGGGCCAGGCCTCCCAGACACGGATCGCTTAAATTTTTTCGGGCCTTCAAATACGACATTAGAACCATAGTCACCGTCTCGCCATGACCGATCCTCCTTTTTTTGCCTTTTACGGCCAAAAAACTAGAATTCCGCCTGATTCCCATATTTTCATGTGCTAGAGCCCAAGCCTTCCAAGTGGGCGCGGGCCCCGGGACCACGATCGTCTAAAACTTTTCCTGGCTATGAAATACAACCTAAGGAACCATAGTTACCTCTCTTCCATGATCGTTCCTCATTTTTTTCATTTTACGGCCAAAAAACTAGAATTCCACTCGATTCCCATATTATCGTATGCTATAGCCCACACCTTCGAAGTGGGCCGGCCCCCCCGGACTCGGATATCCTAAAAAATTTTCGGGCCATCAAATACGACCTAAGGAACCATAGTTACCACCCCACCATGACCTCTCCTCGTTGTTTTGCGTTTTAAGGCCAAAATACTAGCATTCCGCCCGTTTTCCCATATTTGCGTGTGCTTTAGCCCAAGCCTTCTGAGTGGACCCCGACCTCCCGGACCCCGATCGCCTAAAATATTTCCATGCCATCAAATACGACCTAAGGAACCATAGTCACTGCCCCGCCATGTCTGTTCCTCGTTTTTTGCATTTTACTTCAAAAAAATTAGAATTTCGCCTAATTCTCATATTTTCATGTGCTATAGTCCACACATTCCAAGTGGGCCCGGGCTCCCCGGACCCCGATCGCCTAAAAGTTTTTCGGGCCATCAAATACGACCTAATGTCCCATAGTCACCGCCCCTCCATAACTGTTCCTCGTTTTTTTGTGTTTTATGGCCAAAAAACATGAATTCCACCCGATTCCCATATTTTCGTGTGTTATAGCCCACGCCTTCCCAATTGGCAGGGCCCCCCGAACCCGGATCGCCTAAAATTTTCTGGGCCATCAAATATGACCTAAGGAACCATAGTCACCACCCCGCCATGACCTTTCCTTGTTTTTTGCGTTTTACGGCTAAAAATTAGAATTTCGTCCGATTCCCAAATTTTCGTGTGCTAGCCCACGCCTTCCAAGTGGGCCCGGGCCCTCCGTACCCGGATTGCTTAAAACTTTTCAGGTCCATCAAATAGCACCTAAGGAACCATAGTCACTGCCCCGCCATGATTGTTCCTCATTTTTTGCGTTTTACTTCAAAATAACTAGAATTTCGCCTAATTCCCATATTTTCGTGTGGTATAGTCCACGCCTCCTAGTGGGCCCGGGCTCCCCGGACCCCGATCGCCTAAAAAATTTTCGGGCCATCAAATACGACCTAAGGTACCATAGTCACCGCCCCTCCATAACTGTTCTTCGTTTTTTTGCGTTTTACGGCCAAAAAACTATAATTTCGCCCGATTCACATATTTTCATGTGTCATAGCCCACGCCTTCCCAGTGGGCAGGGCCCCCGGACCCGGATCGCTTGAAATATTTTCGGGCCATCAAATACGACCTTAGGAACCATAGTCACCGCTCCGCCATGATCTTTCCTCATTGTTTTTGCGTTTTACGTCCAAAAAACAAGAATTCCGCCCGATTCCCTTACTTTCGTGTGCTATAGCCCACGCCTTCCGAGTGGGCCCGGGCACCCCGGACCCGGATAGCCTAAATTTTTTTCAGTCCATAGAATACGACCTAAGGAACCATAGTTACCGCCCCGCCATGACCGGTCCTTCATTTTTGCGTTTTATGGCCAAAAAACTAGAATTTCGCACGATTCTTATATTTTCGTATGCTATATCCCACGCCTTCTGAGTGGGCCCGGACCTCCCGGACCTTGATCGCCTAAAATATTTCCATGCCATCAAATACGACCTAAGGAACCATAGTCACTGCCCCGTCATGTCTGTTCCTCATTTTTTGCGTTTTACTTCAAAAAAACTAGAATTTCGCCTAATTCCCATATTTTCGTGTGCTATAGTCCACGCTTTCCGAGTGGGCCCGGGCTCCCTGGACCCCGATCGTCTAAATTTTTTTCGGGCCATCAAATACGACATAATGTACCATAGTCACCGCCCCTCCATAACTGTTCCTCGTTTTTTTGCGTTTTACGGCCAAAAAACTAAAATTCCAATTCCCATATTTTCGTGTGCTATAGCCGACGCCTTCCAAGTGGTCCCGGGACTCCTTGACCCCGATCGCCTAAATATTTTCCGTGCCATCAAATAAGACCTAAGGAACCATAGGAACCATATCCGGCTCCAGGGGCCCCTCATTTTCTGCATTTTTCGGCCAAACAACTAGAATTCTGCCCGATTCCCATATTTTTGTGTGCTATAGCCCACGCCTTCCTAGTGGGTAGGGCCCCCTGGAGCCCGATCGCCTAAAAGTTTTTCGGGCCATAAAATACGACAGAAGGAGCCATAGCCACCGCCCCGCCATGATCGTTCCTCATTTTTTGCATTTTTTCTGCCAAAACACTAGAATTCTGCCCGATTCCCATATTTTCGTGTGCTGTAGCCCACGCCTTCCGAATGGGCCGGGCTCCCGGGACCCCGATCGCCTAAACGTTTTCTGGTACCACGATAGTCACCACCCGCCATGATTGATTCCCATATTTGCATGTGCTATAGCCCACGCCTTCCATGTGGTCCGGGCCTAAAAGTTTTCCAGGCCATCAAATACGACGTAAGGAACAATAATCACCGCACCCAAAATGATCGTTCTTCATTTTTTGCATTTTTCGGCCAAAGAACTAGAATTCCGCCCGATTCCTATATTTTCGTATGCTATAGACCACGCCTTCCGAATGGGCCGGGCCCCCGGTACCCTAATCGCCTAAAAATTTTTTGGTACATCAAATACGACCTAAGGAACCATAGTCACTGCTCCGCCATGATCGTTCCTCATGTTTTGTGTTTTTCGGCCAAAGAACAAGAATTTCGCCCGATTCCCATATTTTCGTTTGTTATAGCCCACGCCTTCCGAGTGGGCCGGTCCCCCCGGTCTCGGATCGCCTAAAAATTTTTCAGGCCATCCAATATGGCTTAAGGAACCATAGTCACTGCCATGCCATGACAGTTCCTCATTTTTTTTTCGTTTCACGGCCAAAAAACTTGAATTTCGCTTGATTCCCATATTTTCGTGTGCTATAGCCCACGCCCTCCCAGTGGGTAGGGGCACCCTGAGCCGGATCGCCTAAAATTTTTTCGGGCCATCAAATACGACCTAAGAAACCATAGTCACCGCTCCGCCATGATCGTTCCTCATTTTTACATTTTTCGGCCAAAAAACTAGAATTCCGCCCAATTCCCATATTTTCGTGTGCTATTGCCAACGCCTTCCCAGTGGGTACAGCCCCCCATAGCCGGATCGCCTAAAATTTTTCCGGGCCTTCAAATAGGACCTAAGGAACCATAGTCACCGCCCCGCCATGACCATTCCTCATCTTTTGCCTTTTTCGGCCAAAACACTAGAACTCTACCCGATTCCCATATTTTTGTGTGCGCCCACGCCTTCCAAGAGATTCCGCGACCCCCGGACCCCGATCTCCTAAAATTTTTTCGGGCCATCAAATAGGACCTAAGAAACCATAGTCACCGCCCCACCATGATATTTCCTCAGATTTTGCATTTTTCGGCCAAAAAACTAGAATTCCGCCCGATTCCCATATTTTTATGTGCTATAACCCACGCCTTCCCAGTGGGTAGGGCCCCCCCGAGCCGGATCGCCTAAAAGTTTTCCGGGCCATAAAATACGACCTAAGGAACCATAATCACTGCCCCGCCATGACCTTTCCTCAGTTTTTGCATTTTTCGGCCAAAAAACTAGAATTTCGCATGATTCCTATATTTTCGTGTGCTACAGCCCACGCCTTCCCAGTGGGTAGGGTCCCCCGGAGCCGGATTGCCAAAAAATTTTCCGGGCCATCAAATACGACCTAAGGAACCATAGTCACCGCCCCGCCATGACATTTCCTCATTTTTTGCATTTTATGGCCAAAAAACTAGAATTTCGCCCAATTCCCATATTTTTGTGTGCTATAGCCCGTCCTTCCGAGTGGTTCAGGCCCCCCAGACTCGGATCACCTAAAATATTTCTGGGCCGTCAAATACTACCTAAAGAACCATAGTCACCGCCCTGCCATGACCGTTCCTCGTTTGTTTTGCGTTTTACGGCCAAAAAACTAGAATTCCACCTGATTCCCATATTTTCGTGTGATATAGCCCACACCTTCCAAGTGGACCTGGGACCCCCGGACCCTAATCGCCTAAAAATGTTTCGATCCATCAAATACAACCTTAGGAACCATAGTCACCGCTTCGCCATGATCGTTCCTCATGTTTTGCATTTTTCGGCCAAAGATCTAGAATTTTTCATATGCCATTAAATACGACCTACGGAACCATTGTCACACCAACCCCCCCCCCCCCCCCCCCCCCCCGCCATGATCGTTCCTCACTTTTTGCATTTTTCGGCCAAAAAATTAGAATTTCGCCCAATTCCCTTATTTTCGTGTGCTATAGCCCACGCCTTTCGAGTGGTCCGGGACCCTGATCGCCTAAAATTTTTTCGGGCCATCAAATACGACCTAAGGAACCATAGTAACAACCCCGCCATGATCGTTCCTCATTTTTTGCATTTTTCGGCCAAAAAACTAGAATTCTGCCCGATTCTCATATTTTCGTGTGCTATAAGCCCACGCCTTCCCAGTGGGTAGGGCTCCCCGAAGCCGAATTGCCAAAAAATTTTCCGCGCCATCAAATACGACATAAGGAACCATAGTCACCGCCCCGCCATGACCTTTCCTCATTTTTTGCATTTTATGGCCAAAAAACTAGAATTCTGCCTAATTCCTATATTTTTTCGTGCTATAGCCCACGCCTTCCGAGTGGGTCAGGCACCCCGGACCCCGATCGCCTAAAATTTTTTCGGGCCATAAAATACTACCTAAGGAACATAGTCACCGCCCCGCCATGATTGTTCCTCATTTTTTGCATTTTATGGCCAAAAAACTAGAATTCAGCCCGATTCCCATATTTTCGTGTGTTATGCCCACGCCTTCCAAGTGGTCCCAGGATGATCCCCTAAAATTTTTCTGGGCCAACAAATACGACCTAAGGAACCATAGTCACCTCCCCGCCATGATCATCCCTCAAATTTTGCATTTTTCTGCCAAATAATTCGAATTTCGTTCGATTCCCATATTTTCGTGTGCAATTGCCCACGCCTTCCCAATGGTTAGAGCCCCCGTAGCCGGATCGCCTAAAATTTTTCCGGGCCTTCAAATACGACCTAAGGAACCATAGTCACCGCCCCGCCATGACCATTCCTCATTTTTTTCCTTTTTCGGCCAAAACACTAGAACTTCGCCCGATTCCCATATTTTTGTGTGCTATAGCCCACGCCTTCCAAGAGATCCCGCGACCCCCGGACCCTGATCTCCTAAAATTTTTCCGGGCCATCAAATACGACCTAAGAAACCATAGTCACTGCCCTGCAATGATCTTTCCTCAATTTTTGCGTTTTTCGGCCAATAAACTAGAATTCCGCCCGATTCCCATATTTTTGTGTGCTATAACCCACGCCTTCCAAGTGATCCCGGGACCACCGGACCCCGATCTCCTAAAAAATTTTCGGGCCATCAAATATGACCTAAGGAACCATAGTCACCGCCCCGCCATGACCTTTCCTCAATTTTTGCATTTTTCGGATAAAAAACTAGAATTTCGCATGATTCCTATATTTTCGTGTGCTATATCCCACGCCTTCCCAGTGGGTAGGGTCCCCCGGAGCCGGATTGCCTAAAATTTTTCCGAGCCATCAAATATGACCTAAGTAACCAAAGTCACCTCCCCGCCATGACCTTTCCTCATTTTTTGCATTTTATGGCCAAAAAACTAGAATTCCGCCCGATTCCCATATTTTTGTGTGCTATAGCCCACGCTTTCCGAGTGGGTCAGGCCCTCCGGACTCGGATCGCCTAAAATGTTTCCGGGCCATCAAAAATTACCTAAAGAACCATATTCACCACCCTGCCATGACCGTTCCTCGTTTGTTTTATGTTTTAAGGCCAAAAAACAATAATTCCGACTGATTCCCATATTTTCGTGTGATATAGCCCACGCCTTCCAAGTGGTCCCGGGACCCCCGGACCTTAATCGCCTAAACAATTTTCGAGCCATCTAATATGACCTAAGGAAACATAGACACCGCCCGCCATGACCTTTCCTCATTTTTTGCATTTATGGCCAAAAAACTAGAATTCCGCCAGATTCCCATATTTTCATGTGCGATAGCCCACGTCTTCCGAGTGGCCTGGCCCCCCGGACTAGTATCGCCTAAAAATTTTCTGGGCCATCCAATACGACCTAAAGAACCATAGTCACCACCTTGCCATCACCGTTCCTCATTGATTTGCATTTTACCGCAAAAAAACTAGAATTCCGCCTGATTTCTATATTTTCGTGTGCTATAGCCCACTTCTTCCAAGTGGTCCCGGGACCCTCGGACCCAAATTGCCTAAAACTTTTTTGGGCAATCAAATACAACCTAAGGTACTATAGTCACCTCCCCGCCATGTTCGTTCCTCATGTTTTGCATTTTACGGCTAAAAAACTAGAATTCCGCCCGATTCCCAAATTTTCGTGTGCTATATAGCCCACGCCTTCCAAGTGGGCCGGGCTTTCGGACTCGGATCGCCTAAAAAATTTTCGGGCCATCAAATACGACCTAAAGAACCATAGTCACCGTCCTTCCATGACCGTTCCTCGTTTGTTTTGCATTTTACGGCCAAAAAACTAGAATTCCGCCCGATTCCCATATTTTCGTGTGCTATATAGCCCACGCCTTCCAAGTGGTCCCGGGACCCCCGGACCCCGATTGCCTAAAAACTTTTGGGCCATAAAATACGATCTAAGGAATCATAGTCACCGCCCCACCATGATCGATCCTCATTTTTTGCATTTTACGGCCAAAAAACTAGAATTCCACCTGATTCCCATATTTTCGTGCGCTATAGCCCACGCCTTCCAAGTGGTCCATGGACCCCAGGACACCGATATCCTAAAAATTTTCCGGGCCATCAAATATGACCTAAGGAAACATAGTCACCGCCCCGCCAATATTATTCCTCATTTTTTGCGTTTTTCGGCCAAAAAACTAGAAGTTCGTCTGGTTCCCATATTTTCGTGTGCTATAGCCCACGCCTTCCGAGTGGGCCGGGCCCCTGGACTTGGATCGCCCAAATTTTTTTGGGCCATCAAATACTACCTAATGAACCATAGTCACTGCCCTGTCATGATCGTTCCTCATGTTTTTGCATTTTTCGGCCAAAAAACTAGAATTCTGCACGATTCTCATATTTTCGTTTGCTATAGCCCACACCATCCAAGTGGTCCCGGGACCCCGATCGCCTAAGATTTTTTCGGGACATCAAATAAGAACTAAGAAACCATAGTCACCTCCTCGCCATGAGTGTTCCTCATTTTTTCAGTTTTTCGGCCAAAAAACTAGAATTTCGCCCGATTCACATATTTTCGTGTGCTATATAGCCCACGTCTTCCCAGTGGGTAGGGGCCCCCGGAGCTGGATCACCTAAAATTCTTCCGGGCAATCAAATACGACCTAATGAACCATAGTCACCGCCCTGCCATGATCGTTCCTCATTTTTTTGTTTTTTTCGGCAAAAAAACTAGAATTTCGCCCGATTCCCAAATTTTCGTGTGCTATATAGCCCACGCCTTCCAAGTGGACCGGGCCCCCCGGACTCGGATTGCCTAAAAGTTTTTAGGGCCATTAAATACGACCTATGGAACCATAGTCACCGCCCCGCCATGATCGTTCCTCAGTTTTTGCATTTTTCGGCAAAAAAACTAGAATTCCGCCCGATTCCCAAATTTTCATGTGCTACATAGCCCACGCCTTCCAATTGTTTCGTGCCATCAAATATGAGCTAAGGAACCTTCCGAGTGGGCCGGGCCCCCAGACTCTAATCGCCTAAAATTTTTTCGGGCCATCAAATATGATCTAAGGAACCATAGCCACCGCCTCGCCATGATCGTTCCTCATTTTTTATGTTTTTCGCCGATTCCCATATTTTCGTGTGCTATAGCCCACGCCTTCCGAGTGGTCTGGCCCCCTGACTCGGATCGCCTAATATTTTTTCGGCCATCAAATACGACCTAAGGAACCATAGTCACCGGCCCGCCATGATCGTTCCTCATGTTTTGCGATTTTCGGCCAAAAAACTAGAATTCCGCCCGATATACGCATTTTAATGTGCTATAGCCCACGCCTTCCAAGTGGTCCCGGGACCTCGATCGCCTAAAAATTTACCGGGCCATCAAATACTACCTAAGGAACCATAGTCACCGCCCCGCCATGATCGTTCCTCATTTTTTGCGTTCGGTGAAAGAACTAGAATTCCACAAGATTCTCATATTTTCTTGTGTTATAGCCCATGCCTTCCGAGTGGGCCGGGACCCCAGACTCGGATCACCTAAAATTTTTCCGGGCCATAAACTACGACCTAAGGAACCATAGTCACCACCTCGCCTTGACCGTTACTCATTTTTTGCATTTTACGGCCAAAAAATTAGAATTTTGCCCGATTCCCATATTTTCGTGTGCTATCCACGCCTTCTGAGTGGGCAGGGCCCCCAGACTCGGATCGCCTAAAGTTTTTCCGGGCCATTAAATACGACCTAAAGAACAATAGTCACCACCCTGCCATGACCGTTCCTCGTTCTTTTGCGTTTTACGGCCAAAAAATTAGAATTCCTCCCGATTCCCATATTTTTGCGCCTTCCAAGTTGTCCCGGACCCTGATCGTGTAAATATTTTTCGGGCCATCAAATACTACCTAAGGACAATAGTCACCGCCCTACCATGATCGTTCCTCATTTTTTGAGTTTTTCGGCCAAAAAACTAGAATTTTGCCCGATTCACATATTTTCGTGTGCTATATAGCCCACGCCTTCCCAGTGGGTAGGGGCCCCCGGAGCTGGATCACCTAAAATTCTTCCGGGCAATTAAATACAACCTAATGAACCGTAGTCACCGCCCCGCCATGATTGTTCCTCGTGTTTCGCATTTTTCGGCCAAAAATTAGAATTCCGCCCGATTCCCATATTTTCGTGTGCTATAGCCCACGCCTTCCAAGTGGTCCCGGGACCCCGATCGCCTAAATTTTTTTCGGGCCATCAGATATAACCTAAGGAACCATAGTCACCGCCCCGCCATGATCGTTCCTCATTTTTTGCGTTTTTCAGCCAAAAAACTTGAATTCCGCGCGATTCCCAAATTTTCGTGTGCTATAGCCCACGCCTTCCAAGTGGTCCCGGGACCCCCGGGCCCAGGATCGCCTAAAATATGTCCGGACCATCAAATACGACCTAAGGAACCATATTCATCGTCCTGCCATGATCATTCCTCATTTTTTGCATTTTTTCTTCCAAAAAACTAGAATTCCTCGCGATTCCCATATTTTCGTGTGTATAGCCCACTCCTTCCGGGTGGTCCCGGGACCCTGATCACCTAAAAAATTTTCGGGCAATCAAATACGACCTAAGGAACCATAGTCACCGCCCCGCTATGATTGTTCTTCATTTTTTGAATTTTTCGGCCAAAAAACTAAAATTCCGCCCGATTCCCATATTTTCGGGTGCTATGCCCACGCCTTCCAAGTGGTCCCGGGACCCCGATCGCCTAAATTTTTTTCGGGCCATCAGATACGACCTAAGGAACAATAGTCACCACCCCGACATGATCGTTCCTCTTTTTTTGCATTTTTCGGCCAAAAAATTAGAATTCCACCCGATTCCTATATTTTCGTGTGCTACGCCTTCCGAGTGGGCCGGGTCCCCCGGACTCGGATCGCCTAAAATTTTTCTGGGCCATTAAATACGACCTAGAGAACTATAGTCGCCGCCCCGCCATGATCGTTCCTCTTTTTTTGCATTTTTCGGCCAAAAAACTAGAATTCCGCCCGATTCCCGTAATTTCGTGTGCTATAGCCCACGCCTTCCAAGTGGACGCTGGACCCCCGGACCCCGATCTCCTAAAATTTTACCAGGCCATCAAATATGACCTAAAGAACTATAGTCACCAACCTTCCATGATCATTCCTCATTTTGTGCATTTTTTGCTCAAAAAAACTAGAATTTCGCCTGATTCCCATATTTTCGTGTGTTATTGCCCACGCCTTCCCAGTGGGTAGGGGCCCCTTGAGCCGGATCGCCTAAAAGTTTTCCGGGCCATCAAATACGACCTAAAGAACCATATTCACCGCCCCGCCAGGACCCTTCCTCATTGTTTTGCATTTTACGGCCAAAAAACTTGAATTTCGCCTGATTCCCATATTTTCATATGCTATAGCCCACGCCTTCCGAGTGGGCCAGGCACAACGGACTCGGATCACCTAAAATTTTTATGGGCCATCAAATACGACCTAAAGAACTATAGTCACCGCCCTACCATGTCCGTTCCTCATTTTATTGCATTTTATAGCCAAAAGACTAGAATTCCGCCCGATTCCTAGATTTTCGCGTGCTATAGCCTACACCTTCAAAGTTGTCCCGGGCACAATGGACTCGGATCGCCTAAAATTTTTTCGGGCCATCAAATACGACCTAAGGAACCATAGTCACCACCTCGCCATGATCGTTCCTCATTTTTTGCATTTTTCGGCCAAAGAACTAGAATTCCGCCCGATTCTCATATTTTCTTGAGTTAAAGACCACGCCTTCCGAGTGGGCCAGGCCCCCTGACTCGGATCGCCTAAAATTTTTCTGGGCCATCAAATATGGCCTAAGGAACCATATTCACCGCCCCGCCATGATTGTTACTTGTTGTTTTGCCTTATACGGCCAAAAGATTAGGATTTCGCCTGATTCCCATATTTTCGTGTGCTATAGCCCACGCCTTCCCAGTGGGTAGGGGCACCCCTGAGCCGGATTGCCTAAAATTTTTCGGTCCATCAAATACGACCTGAGGAACCATAATCATCGCCCCTCCATTAACTTTACTTATTATTTGCATTTTACGTCCAAAAAAGTTGAATTCCGCCAGATTCCCATATTTTCGTGTGCTATAGCCCAAGCCTTCCGAGTGGGCCGGGCCCCCGGATTCAGATCGCCTAAAAATTTTTCGGGCCATCAAATACGACCTAAAAAACCATAGTCACTGCCCTGCCATTGCCGTTCCTCGTGTTTTTGTGTTTTTTAGCCAAAAAACTAGAATTCCAATTCCCATATTTTCGTAGGCTATAGCCCACGCCTTCCAAGTGGTCCCGGGACCCCCAGACCCTGATCGCCTAAAAATTTTTTGGGCCATCAAATATGACCTAAAGAACCATATTCACCACCCTTCCATGATCGTTCCTCATTTTTTGCATTTTTTGGCCAAAAAACTAGAATTCCGTCTGATTCACATATTTTCGTGTGCTATAGACCATGCCTTCCTAGTGGGCTGGGCCCCCGGTACTCGGATCGCCTAAAATTATTTTGGGCCATCAAATACGAACTAAGGAACCATAGTCACCACCCTTCCATTATCGTTTCTCATTTTGTCATTTTTCGGCCAAAAAACTAAAATTTCGCCTAATTCCCATACTTTCGTGTGCTATAGCCTACGCCTTCCCAGTGGGTAGGGGGCCCCTGAGCCGGATCTCCTAAAATTTTACCGTGCCATCAAATACGACCTAAGGAACCATAGTCACCGCCTTGCCATGATCTTTCCTCATGCTTTGCATTGTTCGGCCAAAAAACTAGAATTCCGCCCTGATTCCCATAGTTTTGAGTGCTATAGCCCATGCCTTTCGAGTGGGCCGGGCCCACGGACTCGGATTGCCTAAAAATTTTCCGGGCAATTAAGTACGACCTAGGGAACCATAGTCACCACCCCGCCATGATCATTCCTCATTTTTTGTGTTTTTTAGCCAAAGAACTGGAATTTCGCCCGATTCTCATACTTTCTTGTGCTATAGCCCACGCCCTCCGAGTGGGCCGGGCCATTAAATACGACCTAAGAAATAATAGTCACTGCCCCGCAATGATCGTTCCTTATTTTTTGCGTTTTCGGCCAAAAAAATAGAATTCCACCCGATTTTCATATTTTCATGTGCTATTGCCCGCGCCTTCCAAGTGGTCCCGGGACCCCCGGACTCCGATCTCCTAAAACTTTTCCGAGCCATCAAATATGACTTAAGGAACCATAGTTACCGCCTCTCCATGATCAGTCCACATTTTTTGCGTTTTTCGGCCAAAGAACTAGAACCGCCCAATTCTCATATTTTCGTGTTATAGACAACGCCTTCCGAATGGGCCACCCCCTTCGGACTCGGAACGCCTAAATTTTTTTCGGGCCATCAAATATGACCTAAGGATCCATAGTCACCGCCCCTCCATGACCGTTCCTCATTTCTTTTGCGTTTTACGGTCAAAAAACTAGAATTCCACCTAATTCCCATATTTTCATGTGCTATAGCCCACGCCTTCTGAGTGGGCCTGGCCCCCCAGACTAGTATCGCCTAAAAATTTTCCGGGCCATCCAATACGACCTAAAGAACCATAGTCACCACCCTGCCATCACCGTTCCTCATTGATTTGCGTTTTACGGCAAAAAAACTAGAATTCAGCCTGATTCCTATATTTTCGTGTGCTATAGCCCACTCCTTCCAAGTGGTCCCGGGACCCTCGGACCCAAATTGCCTAAAACTTGTTTGGGCAATAAAATACAACCTAAGGAACCATAGTCACCGCCCCGACATGACCTTTCCTCATTGTTTTGCATTTTACGGCCAAAAACCTAGAATTCTGCCCGATTCCCATATTTTTGTGTGCTATAGCCCACGCCTTCCAAGTGGTCCCGGAACCCCCGGACTCCGATCTCCTAAAACTTTTCCGGGCCATCAAATACAACTTAAGGAACCATAGTCACAGCCTCTCCATGATCATTCCATATTTTTTGCGTTTTTCGGCCAAAGAACTAGAACTCCGCCCGATTCTCATATTTTCGTGTGTTATAGACAACGCCATCCGAATGGCCCCCCCCCCCCCCGGACTCGGAATGCCTAAAAATTTTTCGGGCCATCAAATACGACATAGGGATCCATAGTCACCGCCCCTCCATGACCGTTCCTCATTTCTTTTGCGTTTTACGGTTAAAAAACAAGAATTCCACCTAATTCCCATATTTTCATGTGCTATAGCCCACGCCTTCCGAGTGGGCCTGGCCCCCCGGACTAGTATCGCCTAAAAATTTTCCGGGCCATCCAATACGACCTAAAGAACCATAGTCACCACCTTGCCATCACCGTTCCTCATTGATTTGCTTTTTACGGCAAAAAAAACTAGAATTCCACCTGATTCCTATATTTTCGTGTGCTATAGCCCACTCCTTCCAAGTGGTCCCGGGACCCTCGGACCCAAATTGCCTAAAACTTTTTTGGGCCATCAAATACAACCTAAGGAACCATAGTCATCACCCCGACATGACCTTTCCTCATTGTTTTGCATTTTACGGCCAAAAAACTAGAATTCTGTCCGATTCCCATATTTTTGTGTGCTATAGCCCACGCCTTCCAAGTGGTCCCGGGACCCCCGAACCCCGATCTCCTGAAACTTTTTTGGGCCATCAAATAAGACCTAAGGAACCATAGCTCCCACCCCTCCATGATCATTCTTCATTTTTTGCGTTTTCGGCCAAAAAACTTGAATTCCGCGCGATTCCCATATTTTCGTGTGCTATAGCCCACGCCTTCCGAGTGGTCACGGGCACCTCGGACCCCGATCTCCTAAAATTTTTCCGTACAATAAAATACGACCTAAGTAACCATAGTCACCACCCCGCCATGATCGTTCCTCATATTTTGCATTTTTCGGCCAAAAAATAGAATTCCTCCCGATTTCCATATTTTCGTGTGCGCCCACGCTTTCCGAGTGGGCCCCCGGACTCGGATCGCCTAAAAGTTTTTTGGGCCATCAAATACGACCTAAGGAACTATATTTACCACCCCGCCATGATAGTTCCTCATTTTTTGCATTTTACGGCCAAAAAACTAGAATTCCGCCTGATTCCCATATTTTCGTGTGCTATAGCCCACGCCTTCCAAGTGGTCCCGGGACCACTGGATCACCTTAAATTTTTTTGGGCCATCAAATACGACCTAAGGAACCATAGTCACCGCCCCTCCATGATCGTTCCACATTTATTTGCATTTTTCAGCAAAAAAACTAGAATTCTGCATGATTCCCATTTTTTCGTGTGTTATAGCACTCGCCTTCCGAGTGGTCCCGGGCCCCCCCGGGACCCCGATCGCATAAAATTTTTCTGGGCCATCAAATACGACATAAGGAACCATAGTCACCGCCCAGCCATGACCTGTTCTCATTTTTTGCATTTTACGGCCAAAGACTAGAATTCCGCCCGATTTCCCTATTTTCGTGTGCTATAGCCCACGCCTTCCAAGTGGTCGCAGGACCCTCGAACCCCGATCTCCTAAAAAACTTTTGGGCCATAAAATAAGACCAAAGGAACCATTGCCACCGCCCCGCCGTGATCATTCCTCATTTTTTGCATTTTTTGGTCAAAAAACATGAATTCCGCGCGATTACCATATTTTCGTGTGCAACCTTCCAAGTCGTCACGGGCCCCCCGGACCCCGATCGCCTAAAATTTTTCCGGACTATTAAATACGACCTAAGGAACCATAGTCACCGCCCCGCCATGATCGTTCCTCATTTTTTGCGTATTTCGGCCAAAAAACTAGAATTCTACCCGATTTCCATATTTTCGTGTGCGCCCACGCCTTCCGAGTGGGCCAGCCCCCCGGACTCGGATCGCCTAAAAATTTTTGGGCCATCAAATTCGACCTAAGGAACCATAGTCACCGCCCCGCCATGATCGTTCCTCATTTTTTGCATTTTACGGCCAAAAAGCTAGAATTCCGCCTGATTCCCATATTTTCGTGTGCTAAAGCCCATGCCTTCCAAGTGGTCCCGGGACCCCCCGGACCCGATCGCCTAAAAAGTTTTTAGGCCATCAAATACGACCTAAGGAACCATAGTCATCGCCCCTCCATGATCGTTCCACTTTTTTTTGCGTTTTTCGGCCAAAAAACTAGAATTCTGCGCGATTCCCATTTTTTCGTGTGCTATAGCCCACCCCATCCAAGTGGTCCCGGGAACCCCGGACCCCGGATCGCCTAAAAAATTTTCGGGCCATCAAATATGACCTAAAGAACCACAGTCACCGCCCCTCCATGATTTTTCCTCATTTGTTTGCGTTTTTCGGCCAAAAAACTAGAATTCCGCGCGATTCCCATATTTTTGTGTGCTACAGCCCTCGCCTTCGGAGTGGTCCCGGGCCTCCCGAACCCCAATCGCATAAAATTTTTCTGGGCCATCAAATACGACCTAAGGAACCATAGTCACCGCCCCGCCATGACCTGTCCTCATTTTTGCATTTTACGGCCAAAAACTAGAATTCCGCCTGATTTCCATATTTTCGTGTGCTATAGCCCACGCCTTCCAAGTTGTCCCGGACCCCCGAACCCCGATCTCCTAAAAATTTTCGGGGCCATCAAATATGACCTAAGGAACCATAGTTACCGCCCTGACATGACCTTTCCTCATTTTTTGTATTTTACGGCTAAAAAACTTGAATTCTGCCCGATTCCTATATTTTCGTGTGCTAGCCCACGCCTTCCAAGTGGTCCCGGGACACCCGAACCCTGATCTCCTAAAAGTTTTCGGGCCATCAAATCCGACCTAAAGAACCATAGTCACCACCCTGCCATGACCGTTCCTCGTTTGTTTTACGTTTTAAGGCCAAAAAACAATAATTCTGCCTGATTCCCATATTTTCGTGTGATATAGCCCACGCCTTGCAAGTGGTCCCGGGACCCCCGGACCCCGATCGACTAAAAATTTTCTAGGCCATCAAATACGACCTAAGGAACCATAGTCACCACCCCTCCATGACCGTTCCTCATTTCTTTTGCGTTTTACGGTCAAAAAACTAGAATTCCACCTAATTCCCATATTTTCATGTGCTATAGCCCACGCCTTCCGAGTGGGCCTGGCCCCCCGGACTAGTATCGCCTAAAAAGTTTTTGGGCCATCCAATACGACCTAAAGAACCATAGTCACCACCCTGCCATCACCGTTCCTCATTGATTTGCTTTTTACGGCAAAAAAACTAGAATTCCGCCTGATTCCTTTAATTTCGTGTGCTATAGCCCACTCCTTCCAAGTGGTCCCGGGACCCTCGGTCCCAAACTTTTTTGGGCCATCAAATACAACCTAAGGAACCATAGTCACCACCCCGACATGACCTTTCCTCATTGTTTTGCATTTTACGGCCAAAAACCTAGAATTCTGTCTGATTCCCACATTTTTGTGTGCTATAGCCCATGCCTTCCAAGTGGTCCCGGGACCCCCGAACCCCGATCTCCTAAAACTTTTTTGGGCCATCAAATAAGACCTAAGGAACCATAGCTCCCACCCCGCCATGATCATTCTTCATTTTTTGCGTTTTCGGCCAAAAAACTTGAATTCCGCCCGATTCTCATATTTTCGTGTGTTATAGACAACGCCTTCCGAATGGGCTGCCCCCCCTCGGACTCGGAACGCCTAAAATTTTTTCGGGCCATCAAATACGAGTTAAGGATCCATAGTCACCGCCCCTCCATGACCGTTCCTGATTTCTTTTGCGTTTTACGGTCAAAAAACTAGAATTCCACCTAATTCCCATATTTTCATGTGCTATAGCCCACGCCTTCCGAGTGGGCCTGGCCCCCGGACTAGTATCGCCTAAAAAATTTTCGGGCCATCCAATACGACCTAAAGAACCATAGTCACCACCCTGCCATCACCGTTCCTCATTGATTTGCGTTTTACGGCAAAAAAACTAGAATTCCGCCTGATTCCTATATTTTCGTGTGCTATAGCCCACTCCTTCCAATTGGTCCCGGGACCCTCAGACCCAAATTGCCTAAAACTTTTTTGGGCCATCAAATACAACCTAAGGAACCATAGGCACCGCCCCGACATGATCGTTCCTCATTTTTTTTGTGTTTCTCGGCCTAAAAACTAGAATTCCGCTTGATTCCCATATTTTTGTGTGCTATAGCCCACGCCTTCCAAGTGGTCCCGGGACCCCCGAACCCCGATCTCCTAAAACTTTTTCGGGCCATCAAATAAGACCTAAGGAACCATAGCTCCTACCCCGCCATGATCATTCTTCATTTTTTGCGTTTTCGGCCAAAAAACTTGAATTCCGCGCGATTCCCATATTTTCGTGTGCTATAGCCCACGCCTTCCGAGTGGTCACGGGCCCCTCGGACCCCGATCGCCTAAAATTTTTCCGTACCATAAAATACGACCTAAGGAACCATAGTCACCGCCCCGCCATGATCGTTCCTCATATTTTGCATTTTTCGGCCAAAAAATAGAATTCCTCCCGATTCCTATATTTTCGTGTGCGCCCACGCTTTCCGAGTGGGCCCCCCGGACTCGGATCGCCTAAAAGTTTTTTGGGCCATCAAATACGACCTAAGGAACCATAGTTACCGTCCCGCCATGATAGTTCCTCATTTTTTGCGTTTTACGACCAAAAAACTAGAATTCCGCCTGATTCCCATATTTTCGTGTGCTATAGCCCACGCCTTCCAAGTGGTCCCGGGACCCCCGGATCACCTTAAATTTTTTAGGGCCATCAAATACGACCTAAGGAACCATAGTCACCGCCCCTCCATGATCGTTCCACATTTTTTGCGTTTTTCGGCCAAAAAACTAGAATTCTGCGCGATTCCCATTTTTTCGTGTGCTATAGCCCTCGCCTTCCGAGTGGTCCCGGGCCCCCCGGACCCCGATCGCATAAAATATTTCTGGGCCATCAAATACGACATAAGGAACCATAGTCACCGCCCCGCCATGACCTGTCCTCATTTTTTGCATTTTACGGCTAAAAACTAGAATTCTGCCCGATTCCCCTATTTTCGTGTGCTATAGCCCACGCCTTCCAAGTGGTCCCGGGACCCTCGAACCCGATCTCCTAAAAAGTTTTTGGGCCATAAAATAAGACCAAAGGAGCCATTGCTACCACCCCGCCATGATCATTCCTCATTTTTTGCGTTTTTCGGCCAAAAAACTTGAATTCCGCGCGATTACCATATTTTCGTGTGCTACCTTCCGAGTGGTCACGGGCCCCCCGGACCCCGATCGCCTAAAATTTTTTCGGACCATTAAATACGACCTAAGGAACCATAGTCACCGCCCCGCCATGATCGTTCCTCATTTTTTGCGTATTTCGGCCAAAAGACTAGAATTCTGCCCGATTTCCATATTTTCGTGTGCGCCCATGCCTTCCGAGTGGGCCAGCCCCCCCGGACTCGGATCGCCTAAAAACTTTTTGGGCCATCAAATGCGACCTAAGGAACCATAGTCACCGCCCCGCCATGATCGTTCCTCATTTTTTGCATTTTACGGCCAAAAAGCTAGAATTCCGCCTGATTCCCATATTTTCGTGTGCTAAAGCCCACGCGTTCCAAGTGGTCCCGGGACCCCCCGGACCCGATCGCCTAAAAAGGCTTTAGGCCATCAAATACGACCTAAGGAACCATAGTCACCGCCCCTCCATGATCGTTCCACATTTTTTTGCGTTTTTCGGCCAAAAAACTAGAATTCTGCGCGATTCCCATTTTTTCGTGTGCTATAGCCCACCCCTTCCAAGTGGTCCCGAGAACCCCGGACCCCGGATCGCCTAAAATTATTCCGGGCCATCAAATATGACCTAAAGAACCATAGTCACCGCCCCTCCATGATTTTTCCTCATTTGTTTTTTGCGTTTTTCGGCCAAAAAACTAGAATTCCGCGCTATTCCCACATTTTTGTGTGCTATAACCCTCGCCTTCGGAGTGGTCCCGGGCCTCCCGGACCCCAATCGCATAAAATTTTTCTGGGCCATCAAATACGTCCTAAGGAACCATAGTCACCGCCCCGCCATGACCTGTCCTCATTTTTGCATTTTACGGCCAAAAACTAGAATTCCGCCTGATTCCCATATTTTCTTGTGCTATAGCCCACGCCTTCCAAGTTGTCCCGGGACCCCCGAACCCCGATCTCCTAAAATTTTTCGGGGCCATCAAATATGACCTAAGGAACCATAGTTACCTCCCTGACATGACCTTTCCTCATTTTTTGTATTTTACGGCCAAAAAACTGGAATTCTGCCCGATTCCTATATTTTCGTGTGCTAGCCCACGCCTTCCAAGTGGTCCCGGGACCCCCGAACCCTGATCTCCTAAAAGTTTTCGGGCCATCAAATCCGACCAAAGGAATGATAGTCACGGCCTCGCCATGATCGTTCCTCACTTTTTGCATTTTTCGGCCAAAAAACATGAATTCCGCCCGGTTCCCATATTTTCGTATGCTATAGCCCACGCCTTACAGGTGGTCCCGGGACCCGGACTCCGATCGACTAAAAATTTTCTGGGCCATCAAATACGACCTAAGGAACCATAGTCACCACCCCGCCATGATCATTACTCATTTTTTGTGTTTTTCGGCCAAAAAATTAGAATTCTGCCCGATTCCCATATTTTCGTGTGCTCTAGCCCACGCCTTCCCAATGGGTAGGGCCCCACGGAGCTGGATCGCCTAAAAATTTTTCGGGTCATCAAATACGACCTAAGGAACCATATTCACCGCCCCGCCATGATCATTCCTCATGTTTTGCGTATTTCGGCAAAAAAACTAGAATTCCGCCTGATTCCCATATTTTCGCTTGTGCCCACGCCTTCCGAGTGGGCCGCCCCTCAGACTCGGATCGCCTAAAAAATTTTTGGGCCATCAAATACGACCTAAGGAACCATAGTCACCGCCCCGCCATGATCATTCCTCATTTTTTGCTTTTTACGGCCAAAAAACTAGAATTCCGCCTGATTCCCATATTTTCGTATGCTATAGCCCATGCCTTCCAAGTGGTCCCGGGACCTTCCGGACCCTGATCGCCTAAAATTTTTCCGGGCCATCAAATACGACCTAAGGAACCATAGTCACCGCCCCTCCATGACCGTTCCTCATTTCTTTGCGTTTTATGGCCAAAAAACTAGAATTCCGCCTGATTCCCATATTTTCGTGCGCTATAGCCCGCGCGCCTTCCAAGTGGTACCGGGACCCCCATATCCCGATCACCTAAAATTTTTCCAGGCCATCAAATAAGACCTAATGAACCATAGTCACCTCCCCACCATGATCGTTCCTCAGTTTTTTCATTTTACGGCCAAAAAACTAGAATTTTGCCCGATTCCCACATTTTCGTGTGCTATAGCCCACGCCTTCCGAGTGGGTCGGGCCGCCTGACTCGGATCATCTAAAAAAATTTCGGGCCATAAAATAAGACCTAAGGAACCATAGACACCTCCCCGCCATGATCGTTCCTCTTTTTTTGATTTTTTACGGCCAAAAAACTAGAATTCCGCCCGATTTCCATATTTTCGTGTGCTATAGCCCACGCCTTGCAAATGGTCCCGGGACCCCCGGACCTCGATCGACTAAAAGTTTTCTTGGCTATCAAATACGACCTAAGGAACCATAGTCCTTGCCCCTCCATGATCATTCCTCATATTTTGCATTTTTCGGCCAAAAAACTAGAATTCTACCCGATTTTTATATTTTCGTGTGTGCCCACGCCTTCCGAGTGGGCCAGCCCCCCCGGACTTGGATCGCCTAAAAATTTTTTGGGCCATCAAATAAAACCTAAGGAACCATAGTCACCTCCCCGCCATGATCGTTCCTCATTTTTTGCATTTTACGGCCAAAAAGCAAGAATTCCGCCTGATTCCCATATTTTCGTGTGCTAAAGCCCACGCCTTCCAAGTGGTCCCGGGACACCCGGACCACGATCGCCTAAAATATTTTCGGGCCATAAAATATGACCTAAGGAACCATAGTCACCGCCCTGCCATGACCATTCCTCATTTTTTTGCGTTTTACGGCCAAAAACCTAGAATTCTGCCTGATTTCCATGTTTTCGTGTACTATAGCCCACGCCTTCTAAGTGGTCCCTGGACCCCGGACCCCGATCGCCTAAAAAATTATCTGGCCATCAAATACAACCTAAGGAACCATAGTTACCTCCCCTCCATGATCGTTCATCATTATTTTGCCTTTTTCGGCCAACAAACTAGAATTTTACCCGATTCCCATATTTTTTTGTGCCCACGCCTCCCCAATGGGTAGGGCCCCATGGAGCCGGATCGCCTAAAAATTTTTCGGGTCATCAAATACGACCTAAGGAACCATAGTCACCACCGCGACATGACCTTTCCTCATTGTTTTGCATTTTACGGCCAAAAAACTAGAATTCTACCGATTCCCATATTTTTGTGTGCTATAGCCCACGCCTTCCAAGTGGTCCGGGACCCCCGAACCCCGATCTCCTAAAAGAATTTCGGGCCATCAAATAAGACCTAAGGAACCATAGCAACTGGCCCGCCATGATCATTCCTCATTTTTTGCGTTTTTCGACCAAAAATCTTGAATTCTGCGTGATTCTCATATATTCGTATGCTCCGAGTGGTCACGTTCCCCCGGACCCCGATCGCCTAAAATTTTTCTGGGCTATCAAATACGACCTAAGGAACCATAGTCACATCCCCGTCATGATATTTCCTCATTTTTTTTGTTTTTCGGCCAAAAAACTAGAATTCCGCTTGATTCCCATATTTTCGTGTGCGCCCATGCCTTCCGAGTGGGTCAGGCCTCCCGGAATGTGATTGCCTAAAATTTGTTTGGGCCATCAAATACGACCTAAGGAACCATAGTTATCGCCCCGCCATGATCGTGCCTCATGCTTTACGTTTTTCGGCCAAAAAACTAGAATTTCATCCGATTCCCATATTTAAGTGTGCTATAGCCCACGCCTTCCAAGTGGTCCCAGGACGCACGGAACCGGATCGCCTAAAATATTTCTGTGCCATCAAATACGACCTAAGGACCTATAGTCACCGCCCTGACACGACCTTTCCTCATTTTTTGCATTTTACGGCCAAAAAACTAGAATTCTGCCCGATTCCCATATTTTCGTGTGCTATAGCCCACGCCTTCCAAGTGGTCCCGGGACCCCCGAACCCCGATCTCATAAAAGGTTTTCGGGCCAGCAAATACGACCTAAGGAACCATAGTCACCGCCTCGCCATGATCATTCCTCATTCTTTTCATTTTTTGGCCAAAAAACTTGAATTCCGCGCGATTCCCATATTTTCGTGTGCTATAGCCCACGCCTTCCGAGTGGTCACTGGCCCCCTGGACCCCGATCGCCAAAATTTTTTCCGGGCCATCAAATACGACCTAAGGAACCATAGTCACTGCCCTGCCATGATCGTTCCTCATTTTTTTTTTCGGCCGAAAACTAGAATTACGTCTGATTCCTATATTTTCATGTGCTCCCACGCCTTCCGAGTGGGTCGGGCCCCTCGGACTGTGATCGCCTAATATATTTTCGGGCCATCAAATACGACCTAAGAACTGTAGTCACCGCCCCACCATGATCGTTCCTCATGTTTTACATTTTTCAGCCAAAAAACTAGAATTGCGCCCGATTCCCATATTTTCGTGTGCTACGCCTTCCGAGTGGGCAGGGCCCCCTGACTCGTATCGCCTAAATTTTTTTCGGGCCATCAAATACGACCTAAGGAACCATAGTCACCTCACCTCCATGATCGTTCCTCACTTTTTGCATTTTCCGGCAAAAAAACTAGAATTCCGCCCGACTCCCATATTTTCGTTTGCTATATAGCCCACGCCTTCCAAGTGGTCCCGGGACCCCCGGACCCCGATCGCCTAAAATTTTTTCGGGCCATAAAATACGACTTAAGGAACCATAGTCACTGCCCCTCCATGATCATTCCTCATTTTTTGCGTTTTCCCCCCAAAAAACTAGATTTCCGCCCGATTCCCATATTTTCGTGTGCTATAGCCCACGCCTTCCCAATGGGTAGGGCCCCACGGAGACGGATCGCCTAATACTTTTGCGGGCCATGAAATATGACATAAGGAATCATAGTCACCACCCCGCCATGACCTGTCCTAATTTTTTGCAATTTACGCCCAAAAACTAGAATTCCGCCCGATTCCTATATTTTCGTGTGCTATAGCGCACGCCTTCCAAGTGATCCTGGTACTCCCGGACCCCGATCGCCTAAAAATTTTCCGGGCCATCAAATACGACCAAAAGAACCATAGTCACCGCCCTGTCATGACCGTTCCTTTTTTTTTTTTGCGTTTTACGGCCAAAAACCTAGAATTCTGCCCGATTCCCATATTTTCGTGCGCTATAGCCCGCGCCTTCCAAGTGGTCCCGGGACCGCCGGACCCCGATCGCTAAAAATTTTTCCTAACAATTTAATACGACCTAAGGAATCATTGTCACTGCCCCGCCATAATCGTTCCTCATTTTTTGTATTTTTCGGCCATAAATCTAGAATTGCGCTCGATTCCCATATTTTCGTGTGCAATAGCCCACGCCTTCCGAGTGGACCGCCCCCCGGACTGTGATCGCCTATAATTTTTTTGGGCCATCAAATATGACCTAAGGAACGATAGTCACCGCACCGCCATGATCTTTCCCCAATTTTTTAATTTTTCGGCCTAAAAACTAGAATTCTGCCCGATTCCCATATTTTTGTGTGCTATAGCCCACCCCTTCCAAGTGGTCCAGGGACCCCCGGACCCCGGATCGCCTAAAATTTTTTCGGGCCATCAAATACGACCTAAGGAACCATAGTCACCGCCCTCCATGATCGTTCTTCATTTTTTTGCGATTTTCGGCCGAAAAACTATAATTTCCGTGCAATTCCCATATTTCCGTGTGCTATAACCCATGCCTTCCCAATGGGTAGGGCCCCACGGAACCGGATCACCTAAAAATTTTTTGGGCCATCAAATACGACCTAAGGAACCATAGTCACCGCCCCGCCATGATCGTTCCTCATTTTTTGTTTTGCGTTTTTCGGCCAAAAACCTAGAATTCCACCCGATTCCGATATTTTCGTGTGCTATAGCCCATGCCTTCCAAGTGGTCCCTGGACCCTCGGACTCCGATCGCCTAAAACTTTTCCGGGCCATCAAATACGACCCAAGGAACCATAGTCACCGCCTCGCCATGATCATTCCTCATTTTTTATATTTTTTGGCAAAAAAACTAAAAATCCGCGCGATTCCCAAATTTTCGTGTGCTCTAGCCCACGCCTTCCGCGTGGTCCCGGGCTCCCGGACCCTGATCGCCAAAATTTTTTCGTACCATAAAATACGACCTAAGGAACCATAGTCACCGCCCCGCCATCATCGTACCTCATATTTTGTGTTTTTCAGCAAAAAAACTAGAATTCCGTCCGATTTCCATATTTTCGTGTGCGCCCACGCCTTCCGAGTGGGCCGGCCCCCCAGACTCGGATCGCCTAAAATTTTTTCGGGCCATCAAATATGACCTAAGGAACCATAGTCACCGCTCCACCATGATCGTTCCTCAGTTTTTGCATTTTACAGCCAAAACACTAGAATTCCGCCCGATTCCCATATTTTCGTGTGCTATAGCCCACGCCTTCCAAGTGGTCCCGGGACCCCCAAACCCATGATCATTCCTCATTTTTTGCGTTTTCCCCCCAAAAAACTAGAATTCTGCCCGATTCCCATATTTTCGTGTGCTATAGCCCACGCCTTCCCAATGGGTAGGGCCCCACGGAGCCGGATAGCCTAATATTTTTCGGGACATCAAATATGACCTAAGGAACCATAGACACCGCTCTGCCATGACCTGTCCTCAGTTTTTGTATTTTACGGCCAAAAACAAGAATTCCGCCCGATTCCTATATTTTCGTGTGCTATAGCGCACGCCTTCCAAGTTGTCCTGGGACTTCCGGACCCCGATCGCCTAAAATTTTTCCGGGCCATCAAATACGACCTAAAGAACCATAGTCACCGCCCTGTCTTGACCGTTCCTATTGTTTTGCGTTTTACGGCAAAAAACCTAGAATTCCGCCCGATTTCCATATTTTCGTGTGCTATAGCCCGCCCGCGCCTTCCAAGTGGTCCCGGAACCCCCGGACCCCGATCGCCAAAAATATTTTTGGACCATTAAATACGACTTAAAGAACCATTGTCACCGCCTCGCCATGATCATTCCTCGTTTTTTGCATTTTTCGGCCAAAAAATCTAGAATTGCGCCCGATTCCCATATTTTCGTGTGCAATAGTCCACGCCTTCCGAGTAGGCCCCCCTGGACTATGATCGCCTGCAATTTTTTTGGGCCATCAAATATGACCTAAGGAACGATAGTCACCGCACCACCATGATCGTTCCCAATTTTTTGAATTTTTCTTTCAAAAAACTAGAATTCCGCCAGATTCCCATATTTTTGTGTGCTATAGACCACCCCTTCCAAGTGGTCCCGAGACCCCCGGACCCTGGATTGCCTAAAAAATTTTCGGGCCATAAAATATGACCAAAGAACCAAAGTCACCGCCCCTCCATGATCGTTCCTCAATTTATTGCATTTTTCGGCCAAAAAACTAGAATTCTGCGCGATTCCCATATTTTCGTGTGCTATAGCCCACGCCTTCCAAGTGGTCCCGGGACCTCGGACCCTGGATCGCCTAAAAAAATTTCGGGCCATCAAATACGACCTAAGGAACCATTGTCACCGCCCCTCCATGATCGTTCCTCATTTGTTTGCGTTTTTTGGCCAAAAAACTAGAATTCTGCCTGATTCCCATATTTTCGTGTGCTATAACCCATGCCTTCCCAATGGGTAGGGCCCCACGGAACTGGATCACCTAAAATTTTTCCGTGCCATCAAATATGACCTAAGGAACCATAGTCACTGCCCTGACATGACCTTTCATTTTTTGCATTTTACGGCCAAAAAACTAGAATTCTGCCTGATTCTCATATTTTCGTGTTCTATAGCCAACGCCTTCCAAGTGGTCCCGGGACCCCCGAACCCCGATCTCCTAAAATTTTTCCGGGCCATAAAATACGACTTAAGGAACCATAGTCACCGCCCCGCCACGATCGTTCCTCATCTTTTGCATTTTTCGGCCAAAAATCTAGAATTGCGCCCAATTCCTATATTTTCATGTGCAATAGCCCACGCCTTCCAAGTGGGCCGGCCCCCCCGGACTGTGATCGCCTACAATTTTTTTGGGCCATCAAATACGACCTAAGGAACCAAAGTCACCGCACCGCCATGATCGTTCCCTATTCTTTGAATTTTTCGGCCTAAAAACTAGAATTCCACGCGATTTCCATATTTTTGTGTGCTATAGCCCAAGCCTTCCAAGTGGTCCCGGGCCCCTGGACCCCGATCCCCTATAGTGTTTCCGTACCAAAATATACGACCTAAGGAACCATATTCACCGCCCCGCCATGATCGTTCCTCATATTTTGCGTTTTTCGGCCAAAAAACTAGAATTCCGCCCGATTCTCATATTTTCGTGTGCGCCCACGCCTTTCGAGTGGGCCGCCCCCCTCCCCCCGGACTCGGATCGCCTAAAATTTTTTTGGGCCATCAAATACGACCTAAGGAACCATAGTCACCGCCCCAACATGATCGTTCCTCAGTTTTTGCATTTTACGGCCAAAAAACTAGAATTCCGCCCGATTCCCATATTTTTGTGTGCTATAGCCCACGCCTTCCAAGTGGTCCCGGGACCCCCGGACCCCGATAAGGAACCATAGTCACCGCCCTGCCATGATCGTTCCTTGTTTTTTTACGTTTAACGACCAAAAACCTAAAATTCCGCCTGATTCCCATATTTTCGTGTGTTATAGCCCACGCCTTCCAAGTGATTTATGGACCCCCGGACCCCGATCGCCTAAAAATTTTCCGGGCCATCAAATACGTCCTAAGGAACCATAGTTACCGCCCCACCATGATCGTTCCTCATTTTTTGCGTTTTTCGGCCAAAAAACTAGAATTCCGCCTGATTCCCATATTTTCGTGTGCGCCCACGCCTTTTGAGTGGGCCGGCCCCCGGACTCGGATCGCCTAAAAAATTTTCGGGCCATCAAATACGACCTATGGAACTATAGTCACCGCCCCCCCATGATCATTCCTCAGTTTTTGCATTTTACGGCCAAAAAACTAGAATTGCGCCCGATTCCCATATTTTCGTGTGCATAGCCCACGCCTTCCAAGTGGTCCCGGGACACCCGGACCACGATCGCCTAAAATATTTCCGGGCCATAAAATATGACCTAATTAACCATAGTCACCGCCCTGCCATGACCGTTCCTCATTTTTTTGCATTTTACGGCCAAAAACCTAGAATTCCGCCTGATTCCCATATTTTCGTGTGCTATAGCCCACGCCTTCTAAGTGGTCCTTGGAGCCCGGACCCCGATCGCCTAAAAAATTTTCGGGCCATCAAATACAACCTAAGGAACCATAGTTACCGCCCCTCCATGATCGTTCATCATTTTTTTGCCTTTTTCGGCCAACAAACTAGAATTCCGCGCGATTCCCATATTTTCGTGTGCTATAGCCCACGCCTTCCAAGTGGTCCCGGGACCCCGGACCCCGGATAGCCTAAAATTTTTCCGGGCCATCAAATACGACCTAAGGAACCATAGTCACCGCCCCTCCATGATCGTTCCTCTTTTGTTTGCGTTTTTTGGCCAAAAAACTAGAATTCTGCCTGATTCCCATATTTTCGTGTGCTATAGCCCACGCCTTCCCAATGGGTAGGGCCCCACGGAACCAGATCGCCTAAAATTTTTTTGTGCCATCAAATACGACCTAAGGAACCATAGTCACCGCCCTGACATGACCTTTCATTTTTTGCATATTACGGCCAAAAAACTAGAATTCTGTGTGATTCCCATATTTTCGTGTTCTATAGCCCACGCCTTCCAAGTGGTCCCGGAACCCCCGAACCCCGATCTCCTAAAAAATTTTCGGGCCATCAAATATGACCTAAGGAACCATTGTCACTGCCTCGCCACGATCGTTCCTCATTTATGCATTTTTTTTCCAAAAAACTTGAATTCCGCGCGATTCCCATATTTTTGTGTGCAAAAGCCCACGCCTTCCGAGTGGTCACTGGCCCCCCGGACCCCGATCGCCAAAAATTTTTCGGGGCCATCAAATACGACCTAAGGAACCATATTCACTGCCCCGCCATGATCGTTCCTCATTTTTTGCGTTTTTCGGCAAAAAAACTAGAATTCCGTCCAATTCCTATATTTTCGTGTGCGCCCACGCCTTCCGAGTGGGCCGGGCCCCCCGGACTGTGATCGACTAAAATATTTTCGGGCCATCAAATACGACCTAAGAACCATAGTCACCACCCCGCCATGATCGTTCCTCGTGTTTTATATTTTTCGGCTAAAAAACTAGAATTGCGCCCGATTCCCATATTTTCGTAAGATACGCCTTCCGAGTGGGCCGTGCCCCCCTTACTCGTATCGCCTAAAAGAATTTTGGGCCATCAAATACGACCTAAGGAACCATAGTCACCGCACCGCCATGATCGTTCCTCATTTTTTGCATTTTTCGGCAAAAAAATTAGAATTCCGCCTGATTCAATTATTTTAAAGTGCTATATAGCCCACGCCTTCCAAGTGGTCCCAGGACCCCTGGACCCCGATCGCCTAAAATTTTCCGGGCCATAAAATATGACCTAAGGAACCATAATCACTGTCCCGCCATGATTATTCCTCATTTTTTGCGTTTTTCGGCCAAAAAACTAGAATTCCGCCTGATTCCCATATTTTCGTGTGCTATAGCTCATGCCTTCCCAATGGGTAGGGCCCCATGGAGTCGGATCGCCTAATATTTTTGCGGGCCATCAAATACGACCTAAAGAACCATAGTCACCGCCCCGCCATGACCTGTCCTCATTTTTTGCGTTTTACGGCCAAAAACTAGAATTCCGCCCGATTCCTATATTTTCGTGTGCTATAGCGCACGCCTTCCAAGTGGTCCTGGGACTCCCGGACCCCGATCGCCTAAAATTTTTCCGGGCCATCAAATACTACCTAAAGAACCATAGACACCGCCCTGTCATGACCGTTCCTGTTTTTTTTTTTGCGTTTTACGGACAAGAACCTAAAATTCCGCAATAGCCCGCGCCTTCCAAGTGGTCCCGGGACTCCCGGACCCCGATCGCCAAAATTTTTTCCTGACCATTAATACGAACTAAGGAACCATAGTTCCCGCCCCTCCATGATCGTTCCTCATTTTTTATGTTTTTCGGCCAAAAATCTAGAATTGCGCCCGATTCCCATATTTTCGTGTGCTACGACTTCCGAGTGGGCCGGGCCCCCTGACTCGTATCGCCTAAAAAAATTTTGGGCCATCAAATACGACCTAAGGAACTATAGTCACCTCACCGCCATGATCGTTCCTCATTTTTTGCATTTTTCGGCCAAAAAAATAGAATTTCGCCCGATTCCCATATTTTCGTTTGCTATAGCCCACGCCTTCCAAATGGTCCAGGGACCCCCGGACCCCGATCGACTAAAATTTTTCTGTGCCATCAAATACAACCTAAGGAACCATAGTCACCGCCCCGCCATGATCGTTCCTCATTTTCGTGTGCTATAGCCCACGCCTTCCCAATGGGTAGGGCCCAACGAAACCGGATCGCCTAAAATTTTTCCGTGCCATCAAGTACGACCTAAGGAACCATAGTAACCGCCCTGACATGACCTTTCCTCATTTTTTGCATTTTACGGCCAAAAACCTAGAATTGCGCCCGATTCCCATATTTTCGTGTGCAATAGCCCATGCCTTCCGAGTGCCCCCCTCCCCCCCCGGACTGTGATCGCCTACAAACTTTCCGGGCCATCAAATATGACCTAAGGAATGATAGTCACTGCACCGCCATGATCGTTCCCAATTTTTTGAATTTTTCGGCCAAAAAACTAGAATTTCGCCCGATTCCCATATTTTTGTGTGTTATAGACCACCCCTTCCAAGTGGTCCCAAGACCCCTGGACCCCGGATCGCCTAAAATTTTTTCGGGCCATCAAATACGACCTAAGGAACCAAAGTCACCGCCCCTCCATAATCGTTCCTCAATTTATTGCATTTTTTGGCCAACAACCTAGAATTCCGCGTGATTCCCATATTTTCGGGTGCTATAGCCCACGTCTTCCAACTGGTCCCGGGACCCCAGACCCCGGATCGCCTAAAATTTTTCCTGGCCATCAAATACGACCTAAGGAACCATAGTCACTGCCCCGCCAAGATCGTTCCTCATGTTTTGCATTTTTCGGCCAAAAATCTAGAATTGTGCCCGATTCCTATATTTTCATGTGAAATAGCCCAAGCCTTCCGAGTGGGACGGCCCCCCCGGTCTGTGATCGCCTACAATTTTTTCGGGCCATCAAATACGACCTAAGGAACCATAGTCACCGCACCGCCATGATCGTTCCCCATTCTTTGAATTTTTCGGCCTAAAAACTAGAATTTCGTACGATTCCCATATTTTCGTGTGCTATAGCCCACGACTTCCAAGTGGTCCCGGGCCCCCGGACCCCGATCGCCTAAAGTTTTTCCGTACCAAAAAATACGACCTAAGGAACCATAGTCACCGCCCCGCCATGATCGTTCCTCATATTTTGCATTTTTCGGCCAAAAAACTAAAATTCCGCCCGATTCCCATATTTTCGTGTGCGCCCACGCCTTTCGAGTGGACCGCCCCCGGACTCGGATCGCCTAAAATTTTTTCGGGCCATCAAATATGACCTAAGGAACCATAGTCACCGCCCCGCCATGATCGTTCCTCATTTTTTGTGTTTTTCGGCAAAAAATCTAGAATTCCTCCCGATTCCCATATTTTCGTGTGTAATAGCCCACGCCTTCCGAGTGGGCGCCCCCCACCCCCCGCGACAGTGATCGCCTAAAATTTTTTTGGGCCATCAAATACGACCTAAGGAACCATAGTCACCGTACCGCCTTGATCGTTCCCCATTTTTTGAATTTTTCGGCCTAAAAATTAGAATTCCGCCCGATTCCCATATTTTTATGTGCTATAGCCCACCCCTTCCAAGTGGTCCCGGGACCCCCTGACCCCGGATCGCCTAAAATTTTTCCGGTCCATCAAATACGACCTAAGGAACCATAGTCACAACCTTTCCATGATTGTTCATCATTGTTTTGCGTTTTATGGCCAAAAAACTAGAATTCGGCGCGATTCCCATATTTTCGTGTGCTATAGCCCTCTCCTTCCGAGTGGTCCCGGGCCCCCAGGACCCCGATCGCATAAAAATCTTCCGTGCCATCAAATACGATCTAAGGAACCATAGTCACTGCCTGCCATGATCGTTCCTCATTTTTTGCATATTTCGGCAAAAAAACTAGAATTTCGCCCGATTCCCATATTTTCGTGTGCTATAGCCCACGCCTTCCAAGTGGTCCCAGGTCCCCCGGACCCCGGATCTCCTAAAATTTTTTCAGGCCTTCAAATACGACCTAAGGAACCGTAGTCACCGCCCCGCCATGATCGTTCCTCATTTTTTGCGTTTTTCGGCCAAAAATCTAGAATTCCGCCCGATTTCCATATTTTCGTGTGTAATAGCCCATGCCTTCCGAGTGGGCCGGCCCCCCGGACTGTAGTCGCCTACAATTTTTTCGGGCCATCAAATACGACCTAAGGATCCATAGTCACCGCACCTCCATGATCGTTCCCCTTTTTTGAATTTTTCGGCCTAAAAACTAGAATTCCGTGCGATTCCCATATTTTCGTGTGCTATAGCCCACGCCTTCCGAGTGGTCCCGGGCCCCCGGACTCGGATCACCTAAAATTGTTTTGGGCCATCAAATAAGACCTAAGGAACCATAGTCACCGCCCCGCCATGACCTTTCCTCATTTTTTGCATTTTACGGCCAAATAACTAGAATTTTGCCCGATTCACATATTTACGTGTGTTATAGCACACGCCTTCCAAGTGGTCCCAGGACCCCCAGACCCCGATCGCCTAAAATTCTTTCGGGCCATCAAATATGACATAAGGAACCATAGTCACCGCCCCTCCATGACCTTTCCTCATATTTTTCATTTTACGGCTAAATAACTAGAATTCCGCCCGATTCCCATATTTTTATGTGCTATAGCCCACTCCTTCCAAGTGGTCCAGGGACCCTCGGACCCCGATCGCCTAAAAACTTTTCGGGCCAGAAAATACGACCTAAAGAACAATAGTCACCGCTCTGCCATGATCGTTCCTCATTTTTTGCGTTTTTCGGCCAAAAAACTAGAATTTCGCCTGATTCCCATATTTTCGTGTGATATAGCCCACGCCTTCCCAGTGGGTAGCTCCCCCGGAGCCGGATTGCCTAAAAATTTTCCAATACATCAAATACGACCTAAGGAACCATAGTCACCGCCCCGCCATGACCTTTCCTCATTTTTTGCATTTTACGGCCAAAAAACTAGAATTCCGCCCGATTCCCATATTTTCGTGTCTTATAGCCCACGCCTTCCAAGTGGTCCGGGGACCCCCGGATCGCCTAAAAATTTTCCATGCCATCAAATATTACCAAAGGAACCATAGTCACCGCCCCGCCATGATCATTTCTCATGTTTTGTGTTTTTCGGCCAAAAAACTAGAATTCCGCGCGATTCTCATATTTTCGTGTGCTATAGCCCATCCCTTCCGAGTGGTCCCGGTCCCCCGGACCCCGATTGCCTAAACTTTTTCCGGGCAATCAAATACGACCTAAGGAATCATAGTCACCGCCCCGCCATGACTGTTCTTCGTTGTTTTGCGTTTTACGACCAAAACACTAGAATTTCGTCGGATTCCCATATTTTCGTGTGCTCCGCGCCTTCCAAGTGGTCCCGGGACCCCCGGACCCCGATCACCTAAAATTGTTTCGGGCCATCAACTAAGACCTAAGGAACTATAGTCACAACCCCACTATGATCGTTCCTCAGGTTTTTTATTTTACGGCCAAAAAACTAGAATTCCGTCCGATTCCCATATTTTTGTGTGCAGCCCACGCATTCTAAGTGGTCCCGGACCCCCGGACCTCGATCGCCTAAATTTTTCCGGGCCATCAAATACGACTTAAGGTACCATAGTTACCGCCCACAATGATCGTTCCTCATTTTTTGCGTTTATCAGCCAAAAAACTAGAATTCCGCCCGATTCCCATATTTTCGTGTGCTATATCCCACGCCTTCCGAGTGGGTCGGGCCCTCCGGACTCGGATCGCCTAAAATTTTTTCGGGCCATCAAATATGACCTAAGGAACAATAGTCACCTCCCCGCCATGATCGTTCCTCATTTTTTGAATTTTTCGGCCAAAAAACTAGAATTCCGCCCGATTCCCATATTTTCGCGTGCAATAGCCCACGCCTTCCGAGTGGGCCGGCTCCCTCGGACTGTGATCGCCTAAAAAATTTTCGGACCATCAAATACGACCTAAGGAACCATAGTCACTGCACCGCCATGATCGTTCCCCATTTTTTTAATTTTTCGGCCTAAAAAATAGAATTCCACCCGATTCCAATATTTTTGTGTGCTATAGCCCACCCCTTCCAAGTGGTCCCGGGACCCTCGGACCCCAGCTCGCCTAAAATTTTTTCGGGCCATCAAATACGACCTAAGGAACCATAGTCACCGCCCCTCCATGATCGTTCCTCATTTTTTTGTGCTTCTCAGCCTAAAAACTAGAATTCCGCTTGATTCCCATATTTTCGTGTGCTATAGCCCACGCTTTCCAAGTGGTCCCAGGACCCCCCGGACCCCGATCGCCTAAACTTTTTCCTGGCGATCAAATACGACCTAAGGAACCATAGTCACCTCCCCGCCATGATCGTTCCTTGTTTCTTTGCATTTTATGGCAAAAAAACTAGAATTCCGCCGGATTCCCATATTTTCGTGTGCTACTGCCCGTGCCTTCCAAGTGGTCTCGGGACCCCCGGACCTCGATCGCCTAAAATTTTTCCGGGCCATCAAATACGACGTAAGGAACCAAAGTTACCGCCCACCATGATCGTTCCTCATTGTTTTGCGTTTTTCGGCCAAAAAACTAGAATTCCGCCCGATTCCCATATTTTCGTGTGCTATAGCCCACGCCTTCCAAGTGGTCCTGGGACCCCCGGACCCCGATCGCCTAATATTTTTACGGGCCATCAAATACAACCAAAGGAAACATAGTCAACGCACCACCATGATCGTTCCCCATTTTTTGAAATTTTCGGCCTAAAAGCTAGAATTTCGCCTGATTCCCATATTTTCGTGTGCTACAGCTCACGCCTTCCCAGTGGGTAGGGCCCCCCGGAACCGGATCGCCTAAAAGTTTTTCGGAAAATCAAATACGACCTAAGGAACCATAGTCACCGCCCCGCCATGACATTTACTCTTTTGGTGCATTTTTCGGCCAAAAAACTAGAATTCCGCCCGATTTCCATATTTTCGTTTGCTATAGCCCACGACTTCCAACTGGTCCTGGGACCCCCGGACCCCTATCGCCTAAAATTTTTCCGGGCCATCAAATACGACCTAAGGAACCATAGTCACCGCCCTGCCATGATCGTTCCTCATTTTTTGCGTTTTTCGGCCAAAAAACTAGAATTCCGCCCGATTCCCATATTTAATGTGCAATAATAGCCACGCCTTCCCAATGGGTAGGGCCCCACGGAGCCGGATTGCCTAAAATTTTTTCGGGCCATCAAATACGGCCTAAGGAACCATAGTCACCGCTCCGCCATGACCTTTCATCATTTTTTGTATTTTACGGCCAAAAAACTAGAATTCCGTCCGATTCCCATATTTTCGTGTGCTATAGCCCACTTCCAATTGGTCCCGGGTCTCCCGGACCCCGATCGCCTAAAATATTTTCCGGCCTTCAAATACAACCTAAACAACCATAGTCACCGCCCCTCCAAGATCGTTCCTCATATTTTGCATTTTATGGCCAAAAAACTAGAATTCCGCCCATTTTTCATATTTACGTGTGCTATAACCGACGCCTTCCAAGTGGTCCCAGGACCCCCAGACCCCGATCGCCTAAAATTTTTCCGAGCCATCAAATACGACCTAAGGAACCATAGTCACCGCCCCGCCATGACCTTTCCTCATATTTTGCATTTTACAGCCAAAAAACTAGAATTCCGCCAAATTCCCATATTTTTATATGCTATAGCCCACTCCTTCCAAGTGGTCCAGGGACCCTCGGACCCAGATCGCCTAAAATTTTTTCGGGCCAGAAAATATGACCTAAAGAACCATAGTCACCGCCCTGCCATGATCGTTCCTCATTTTTTGCATTTTTCGGCCAAAAAACTAGAATATCGCCTGATTCCTATATTTTCGTGTGATATAGCCCACGCCTTCCCAGTGGGTAGCCCCCCCGAAGCCGGATTGCCTAAAATTTTTCCAAGCAATCAAATACGACCTTAGGAACCATAGTCACCGCCCCGCCATGACCTTTCCTCATTTTTTGCATTTTACGGCCAAAAAACTAGAATTCCACCCGATTCCCATATTTTCGTGTCTTATAGCCCATGCCTTCCAAGTGGTCCCGGGACGCCCGGGTCCTGATCGCCTAAAATTTTTTCGGGCCATCAAATACGACCTAAGGAACTATAGTCACCGCCCCGCCATGACCGTTCCTAATGTTTTGCATTTTTTGGGAAAATATCTTAAATTCCACCCGATTCCCATATTTTCATGTGCTATAACCCACGCCATCCGTGTGGGCCAACCCCCCCGGACTCGGTTCGCCTAAAAATTTTTCGGGCAATAAAATACGACATAAGGAACCATAGTCACCGCTCCACCATGATTGTTCCTCATTTTTTGCATTTTTCAGCCAAAAAACTAGAATTCCGCCCGATTCCCATATTTTCGTGTGCTATAGCCCACGCCTTCCGAGTGGGCCGGCCACCCCAGACTTGGATCGCCTAAAAGTTTTTTGGTCCATCAAAAACGACCTAAGGAACCATAGTCACCGCACCACCATATTTTCGTGTGTTATAGCTCACGCCTTCCCAGTGGGTAGGGCCCCCCAGAACTGGATCGCCTAAAAATTTTCCGGGCAATAAAATACAACCTAAGGAACCATTGTCACTGCCCCGCCATTACATTTCCTCATTTTTTGCATTTTACGGCCAAAAAACTAGAATTCCGCCCGATTCCCATATTTTCGTTTGCTATAGCCCACGCCTTCCAAGTGGTCCCGGGACCCCCGGAGCCCGATCACCTAAACTTTACAGGCCATCAAATAAGACCTAAGTAACCATAGTCACCGCCCCGCCATGACCTTTCCTCATATTTTGCATTTTACAACTAAAAAACTAGAATTCCGCCCGATTCCCATATTTTCATGTGCTATAGCCCACGCCTTCCAAGTGGTCGAGGGACCCTCGGACCCCGATCGCCTAAAAAATTTTCGGGCCAGAAAATACGACCTGAATAACCATAGTCACCGCCCTGCCATGATCGTTCCTCATTTATTGCGTTTTTCGGCCAAAAAACTAGAATTTCGCCTGATTCCCATATTTTCGTGTGATATAGCCCACGCCTTCCTAGTGGGTAATTCCCCCGGAGCCGGATTGCCTAAAAATTTTCCAGGCCATCAAATACGACCTAAGGAACCATAGTCACCACCCGCCATGACCTTTCCTAATTTTTTGCATTTTATGGCCAAAAAACTACAATTCCGCCCGATTCCCATATTTTCGTGTGCTATAGCCCACGCCTTCCAAGTGGTCGCGGGACTCCCGGACCCTGATCGCCTAAAATTTTTCCGGGCCATCAAATACGACCTAAGGAACCGTAGTCACCGCCCCGCCATGATCATTCCTAATGTTTTGCGTTTTTCGCCAAAAAACTAGAATTCCACCCGATTCCCATATTTTCGTGTGCTATAGCCCACGCCTTCCGTGTGGGCCGGCTCCCCCGGACTCGGTTCGCCTTATATTTTTCCGGGCCATCAAATACGACATAAGGAACCATAGACACTGCCCCACCATGATCGTTCCTCATTTGTTGCTTTTTTCGGCCAAAAAACTAGAATTCCGCCCGATTCCCATATTTTCGTGTGCTATAGCCCACGCCTTCCGAGTGGGCCGGCCACACCAGACTCGTATCGCCTAAATTTTTTCTGGGCCATTAAATAGGACCTAAGGAACCATAGTCACCGCCTCGCCATGATCATTACTCATTTTTGCATTTTTCGGCCAAAAAACTAGAATTCTGCCCGATTCCCATATATTCGTGTGCTATAGCTCACACCTTCCGAGTGAGTAGGGCCCCCCGAAACTGGATCGCCTAAAATTTTTCTGGGCAAACAAATACGAAATAAGGAACCATACTCACCGCCCCGCCATGACATTTCCTCATTCTTTGCATATTAGGGCAAAAAAACTAGAATTCCGCCCGATTCTTATATTTTCGTTGTCTATAGCCCACGCCTTCCAAGTGGTCCTGAGACCCTCGGACCCCGATAACCAAAAATATTTTCGGGCCATCAAATAAAACCTAAGGAACCATAGTCACCGCCCCGCCATGATCGTTCCTCAGTTTTTGCATTTTACGGCCAAAAAACTGGAATTTCGCCCGTTTCCAATAATTTCGTGTGCTAACCCACCCCTTCCAAGTGGTACCGGAAACCCCGGACCCCGATCGCCTAAAATTTTTTCGAGCCATCAAATACGACCTAAGGAACCATAGTCACCACCCCTGCCATGACCTTTCCTCATGTTTTGCATTTTATGGCCAAAAAACTAGAATTCCGCCCGATTCCCATATTTTCATGAGCTATAGTCCAAGCCTTCCAAGTGGTCCCGGGACCCCTGGACCCCGATCGCCTAAACTTTTTCCGGGCCATCAAATACGACCTAAGGAACCATGTCACTACCCACCATGATCGTTCCTCATTTTTTGCGTTTTTCCTAAGAAAAACTAGAATTCCGCCCGATTCCCATATTTTCTTGTACTATAGCCCACCCCTTCCAAGTGGTCCCGGGACCCCCAGACCCCGATCATCAAAAAATTTTCCGGACCATCAAATACGACTTAAGGAACCATAGTCACCGCTCCGCCATGATCGTTTCTCATTTTTTGAATTTTACGGCTAAAAAACTAGTATTCCGCCCGATTCTCATATTTTAGTGTGCTAAAGCCCACGCCTTCCAAGTGGTCCCGGGACTCCTAGACCCCGATCGCCTAAAATTTTTCCGGTCCATCAAATAAGACCTAAGGAACCATAGTCACCGCCCTGCCATGATCGGTCCTCATTTTTTGCATTTTACTGCCAAAAAACTAGAATTCCGCCTGATTCCCATATTTTCGTGTGCTATAACCCACACCTTCCGAGTGGGCCGGGACTCCCGGACGCAGATCGCTTAAAATTATTTCAGGCCATCAAATACGAACTTGAGAATCACAGATACTGCCCTACCATGACCGTTCCTCGTTGTTTTGCGTTTTATGGCAAAAAAACTAGAATTCCCCCGGACTGTGATCGCCTAAAAATTTTTCGGGCCATCAAATAAGACCTAAGGAACCATAGTCACCTCCCCGCCATGATCGTTCCTCATTTTTTGAATTTTTCGGCCAAAAAACTAGAATTCCGCTCGATTCCTATATTTTCTTTTGCTATAGCCCACACCTTCCTAGTGGCCCCGGGACCCCCGGACCCCGAATGCCTAACATTTTTCCGGGCCATCCAATACGACCTAAGGAACCATAGTCACCGCCCCTCCATGATATTTCCTCATGTTTTGCATTTTACGGCCAAAAAACTAGAATTCTGCCCGATTCCCATATTTTCGTGTGCTATAGCCCACGCCTTCCAAGTGGTCCTGGGACCCCCGGACCCCGATCACCTAAAATTTTTTCAAACCATCAAATACGACCTAAGGAACCATAGTCAACTCCCCGCCATGATCATTCCTCATTTTTGCATTTTTCGGCCAATAAATTAGAATTTCGCCAAATTCCCATATTTTAGTGTGCAATAATAGCCCACGACTTCCCAATGGGTAGGGCCCCACGGAGCCGGATCTCCTAAAAATATTTCAGGCCAACAAAAACGGCCTAAGGAACCATAGTCACCGCCCCGCCATGATCGTTGCCTCACATTTTCCATTTTACGACCAAAAAACTAGAATTTCGCCCGATTCCCAAATTTACGTGTGCTATAGCCCACGCCTTCCAAGTGGTCCCAGGGCCCCCAGACCCCGATCGCCTAAAATTTTTTCGGGCCATCAAATAAGACCTAAGAAACCATAGTCACCGCCCCGCCATTACGTTTCCTCATATTTTGCATTTTACAGCTAAAAAACTAGAATTTCGCCTGATTCCCATATTTCATGTGCTATAGCCCACGCCTTCCAAGTGGTCCAGGAACCCTCGGACCCCGATCGCCTAAAAATTTTTCGGGCCAGAAAATACGACCTGAAGAACCATAGTCACCGTCCTGCCATGATCGTTCCTCATTTTTTGCGTTTTCCGGCCAAAAAACTAGAATTTCGCCTGATTCCCCTATTTTCGTGTGATATAGCCCACGCCTTCCCAGTGGGTAGCCCCCCCCCCCCGAACCGGATTGACTAAAATTTTTCCAGGCCATCAAATACGACCTAAGGAACTATTGTCACCGCCCCGCCATGACCTTTCCTTATTTTTTGCATTTTATGGCCAGAAAACTAGAATTTCGCCCGATTCCCATATTTTTGTGTGCTATAGTCCATGCTTTCCAAGTGGTCCCGGGACTCCCGGACCCTGATCGCCTAAAACTTTTCCGGGCCATCAAATACGACCTAAGGAACCATAGTCACCGCTCACCAAGATCGTTCCTAATGTTTTGCGTTTTTCGGGGAAAAATCTAGAATTCCACTTGATTCCCATATTTTCGTATGCTATAGCCCACGCCTTCCGTGTGGGCCGGGCCCCCCTCACTCGGTTCGCCTAAAAAATTTTCGAGCCATCAAATACGACATAAGGAACCATAGACACCGCCCCACCATGATCGTTCCTCATTTTTTGCATTTTTCGGCCAAACAATTAGAATTCCGCCCGATTCTCATATTTTCCTACGCTATAGCCCACGCCTTCCGAGAGGGCCGGCCACACCAGACTCGGATCGCCTAAATTTTTTCTAGGCCATTAAATACGACTTAAGAACCACAGTCACCGCCCCGCAATGATCATTCCTCATTTTTGTGTTTTTCGGCCAAAAAACTAGAATTCCGCCCGATTCCCTTATATTCGTGTGCTATAGCTCACGCCTTCCCAGTGGGTAGGGCCCCCTGGAACTGGATCGCCTAAAATTTTTCTGGGAAATCAAATACGAACTAAGGAACCATACTCACCGCCCCGCCATGACCGTTCCTCGTTGTTTTGCGTTTTATGGCAAAAAAACTAGAATTCCCCCGGACTGTGATCGCCTAAAAATTTTTCGGGCCATCAAATAAGACCTAAGGAACCATAGTCACCTCCCCGCCATGATCGTTCCTCATTTTTTGAATTTTTCGGCCAAAAAACTAGAATTCCGCTCGATTCCTATATTTTCTTTTGCTATAGCCCACACCTTCCTAGTGGCCCCGGGACCCCCGGACCCCGAATGCCTAACATTTTTCCGGGCCATCCAATACGACCTAAGGAACCATAGTCACCGCCCCTCCATGATATTTCCTCATGTTTTGCATTTTACGGCCAAAAAATTAGAATTCCGCCCGATTCCCATATTTTTGTGTGCTATAACCCACGCCTTCCAAGTGGTCCTGGGACCCCCGGACCCCGATCGCCTAAAAATTTTCCGGACCATCAAATACGACCTAAGGAACCATATTCAACTCCCCGCCATGATCGTTCCTTATGTTTTTCCATTTTTCAGCCAAAAAATTAGAATTCCTCCCGATTTCCATATTTTAGTGTGCAATAATAGCCCACGATTTCCCAATGGGTAGGGCCCCATGGAGCTAGATCGCCTAAAACTATTTTGGGCCATCAAATACGGCCTAAGGAACCATAGTCACCGCCCCGCCATGACCATTCCTCATTTTTTGCATTTTACGGCCAAAAAACTAGAATTCCGCCTGGTTCCCATATTTTCGTGTGCTATAGCCCAGGCCTTCCAATTGGTCCCGGGACTCCGGGACCCCGATCGACTAAAATATTTCTGGGCCATGAAATACGACCTAAGGAACCATAATCACCGCCCCTCCATGATCGTTCCCTCATATTTTGCATTGTACGGCCAAAAAAATAGAATTCCGCCTGATTCCCATATTTACGTGTGCTATAGCCCACGCCTTCCAAGTAGTCCCAGGACCCCCAGACCCCGATCGCCTAAAATTTTTCCGGGCCATCAAATACGACCTAAGGAACCATAGTCACCGCCCCGCCATTACGTTTCCTCATATTTTGCATTTTACAGCTAAAAACTAGAATTCCGCCCGATTCCCATATTTTCATGTGCTATAGCCCACGCCTTCCAAGTGGTCCAGGGACCCTCGGACCCCGATCGCCTAAAAATTTTTCGGGCCAGAAAATACGACCTGAAGAACCATAGTCACCGTCCTGCCATGATCGTTCCTCATTTTTTGCGTTTTTTGGCCAAAAAACTAGAATTTCGCCTGATTCCCATATTTTCGTGTGATATAGCCCACGCCTTCCCAGTGGGTGGCCCCCCGCCGGAGCCGGATTGCCTAAAAAATTTCCAGGCTATCAAATACGACCTAAGGAACCATAGTCACCGCCCCGCCATGACCTTTCCTCATTTTTTGCATTTTATGGCCAAAGAATCTAGAATTCCACCCGATTCCCATATTTTCGTGTGCTATAGACCACGCCTTCCGTGTGGGCCAGGCCCCTCGCACTCGGTTTGCCTAAAACTTTTCCGGGCCATCAAATACAACATAAGGAACCATAGACACCGCCCCACCAAGATCGTTTCTCATTTTTAGCATTTTTCGGCCAAAAAACTAGAATTCCGCCCGATTCCCATATTTTCGTGTGCTATAGCCCACGCCTTCCGAGTGGGCCGGCCACACCAGACTCGGATTGCCTAAATATTTTCCGGGCCATTAAATACGACATAAGAACCATAGTCATCGCCCCGCCATGATCGTTCCTCATTTTTGTGTTTTTCGGCCAAAAAACTAGAATTCCGCCCGATTCCCATATATTCGTGTGCTATAGCTCACGCCTTCCCAGTGGGGAGGGCCCCCGGAACCGGATCGCCTAAAATTTTTCTGGGAAATCAAATACGAACTAAGGAACCATACTCACCGCCCCGCCATGACATTTCCTCAATCTTTGCATTTTGCGGCCAAAAACCTAGAATTCCGCCCGATTCCCATATTTGCGTTGTCTATAGCCCACGCCTTCCAAGTGGTCCAGGGACCCCCAGACCTCGATAACCTAAAATATTTTCGGGCCATCAAATAAGACCTAAGGAATCATAGTCACCACCCCTCCATGATCGTTCCTCAGTTTTTGCATTTTACGGCCAAAAAACTAGAATTTCGCCCGATTCCCATAAGTTCGTGTGCTAGCCCACGCCTTCCAAGTGGTCCTGGAACCCCTGGACCCCGATCGCCTAAAATTTTTCTGTGTCATCAAATACGACGTAAGTAACCATAGTCACCGCCCCGCCATGATCATTCCTCATTTTTTGCATTTTTCGGCAAAACAAATTAGAATTCTGCATGATTCCCATATTTTCGTGTGCTATAGCCCACGCCTTCCCAATGGGTAGGGCCCAACGGAACCGGATCGCCTAAAATATTTCCGTGCCATCAAGTACGACCTAAGGAACCATAGTAACCGCCCTGACATGACCTTTCCTCATTTTTTGCATTTTATGGCCAAACAACTAGAATTGCGCCCGATTCCCATATTTTCATGTGCAATAGTCCATGCCTTCCGAGTGCCCCCCCCCCCCCGGACTGAGATCGCCTACAATTTTTTCGGGCCATAAAATATGACCTAAGGAACGATAGTCACCGCACCGCCATGATCGTTCCCCATTTTTTGAATTTTTCGGCCAAAAAACTAGAATTCTGCCCGATTCCCATATTTTTGTGTGTTATAGACCACCCCTTCCAAGTGGTCCCGAGACCCCCGAACCCCGGATCGCCTAAAATTTTTTCGGGCCATCAAATACGACCTAAGGAACCAAAGTCACCGCCCCTCCATAATCGTTCCTTAATTTATTGCATTTTTCGGCCAACAAACTAGAATTCCGCGTGATTCCCATATTTTCGTGTGCTATGGCCCACGCCTTCCAAGTGGTCTCAGGACCCCGGATCGCCTAAAAATTTTATGGGCCATCAAATACGACCTAGGGAACCATATTCACTGCCCCGCCAAGATCGTTCCTCATGTTTTGCATTTTTCGGCCAAAAATCAAGAATTGCGCCCAATTCCCATATTTTCATGTGCAATAGCCCAAGCCTTCCGAGTGGGCCGGCCCCCCCAGACTGTGATCGCCTAAAAATTTTTCGGGCCATCAAATACGACATAAGGAACCATAGTCACCGCACTGCCATGATCGTTCCCCATTCTTTGAATTTTTCGGCCTAAAAACTAGAATTCTGCGAGATTCCAATATTTTCGTGTGCTATAGCCCACGACTTCCAAGTGGTCCCGGGCCCCCGGACCCCGATCGCCTAAAGTTTTTTCGTACCAAAAAATACGACCTAAGGAACCATAGTCACCGCCCCGCCATGATCGTTCCTCATATTTTGCGTTTTTCAGCCAAAAAACTAGAATTCTGCCCGATTCCCATATTTTCGTGTGCGCCCACGCCTTTCGAGTGGACCGCCCCCCGGACTCGGATCGCCTAAAATTTTTTCGGGCCATCAAATACGACCTAAGGAACCATAGTCACAGCCCCGCCATGATCGTTCCTCATTTTTTGTGTTTTTCGGCCAAAAATCTAGAATTCCTCCCGATTCCCATATTTTCGTGTGTAATAGCCCACGCCTTCCGAGTGGGCGCCCCCCACCCCCCCGGACTGTGATCGTCTAAAATATTTTTGGGCCATCAAATACGACCTAAGGAACCATAGTCACCGCACCGCCTTGATCGTTCCCCATATTTTGAATTTTTCGGCCTAAAAATTAGAATTCCGCCCGATTACCATATTTTTATGTGCTATAGCCCACCCCTTCCAAGTGGTCCCGGGACCCCCAGACCCCGGATCGCCTAAAATTTTTCCGGTCCATCAAATATGACCTAAGGAACCATACTCACAACCCCTCCATGATTGTTCCTCATTTATTTGCGTATTATAGCCAAAAAACTAAAATTCGGCGCGATTCCCATATTTTCGTGTGCTATAGCCCTCTCCTTCCGAGTGGTCCCGGGCCCCACGGACCCCGATCGCATAAAATTTTTTTGGGCCATCAAATACGACCTAAGGAACCATAGTCACTGCCCTGCCATGATCGTTCCTCATTTTTTGCATTTTTCGGCAAAAAAAACTAGAATTTCGCCCGATTCCCATATTTTCGTGTGCTATAGCCCACACCTTCCACGTGGTCCCGGGACCCCCGGACCCTGGATCTCCTAAAATTTTTTCAGGCCATCAAATACGACCTAAGGAACCATAGTCACCGCCCCGCCATGATCGTTCCTCATTTTTTGCGTTTTTCGGCCAAAAATCTAGAATTCCGCCCGATTCCCATATTTTCGTGTGCAATAGTCCACGCCTTCCGAGTGGGCCGGCCCCCCCGAACTGTGATCGCCTACAATTTTTTTGGGCCATCAAATACAACCTAAGGATCCATAGTCACCGCACCTCCATGATCGTTCCCCATTTTTTGAATTTTTCGGCGTAAAAACTAGAATTCCGCGCGATTCCCATATTTTCGTGTGCTATAGCCCACGCCTTCCGAGTGGTCCCGGTCCCCCGGACTCGAATCACCTAAAATTGTTTTGGGCCATCAAATAAGACCTAAGGAACCATAGTCACCTCCCCGCCATGATCGTTCCTCATTTTTTGAATTTTTCGGCCAAAAAACTAGAATTCCGCCAGATTCCCATATTTTCGTTTGCTATATCCCACGCCTTCCAAGTGGTCCTGGCTCCCCCGATCCCCGAACACCTAAAGTTTTTTCGGGCCATCAAATACGGCCTAAGAAACCATAGTCACCACACCACAATGACCTTTCCTCATTTTTTGCATTTTACGGCCAAAAAACTAGAATTTTGCCCGATTCACATATTTACGTGTGTTATAGCACACGCCTTCCAAGTGGTCCCAGGACCCCCAGACCCCGATCGCCTAAAATTCTTCCGGGCCATCAAATACGACATAAGGAACCATTGTCACCACCCCTCCATGACCTTTCCTCATATTTTTCATTTTACGGCTAAAAAACTAGAATTCCGCCAGATTCCCATATTTTCATGTGCTATTGCCCACTCCTTCCAAGTGGTCCCCGGACGCCCGGGCCCTAATCGCCCAGTATTTTTCCTGGCCATCAAATACGATCTAAGGAACCATAGTCACCGCCCCGCCATGATCGTTCGTCTTTTTTTGCGTTTTCGGCAAAAAAATAGAATTCCGCCCGATTCCCATATTTTCGTGTGCTATAGCCCACGCCTTCCAAGTGGTCCGGGGACCCCCGGATCGCCTAAAATTTTTCCATGCCATCAAATTATTACCTAAGGAACCATAGTCACCGCCCCGCCATGATCATTCCTCATGTTTTGTGTTTTTTGGCCAAAAAATAAGAATTCCGCGCGATTCTCATATTTTCGTGTGCTATAGCCCACGCCTTCCGAGTGGTCCCGGTCCCCCGGACGCCGATTGACTAAACTTTTTCCGGGAGATCAAATACGACCTAAGGAACCATAGTCACCGCCCCGCCATGACCGTTCCTCGTTGTTTTGCGTTTTACGGCCAAAACACTAGAATTTCGTCGGATTCCCATATTTTCGTGTGCTCTAGCCCGCGCCTTCCAAGTGGTCCCGGGACCCCCGGACCCCGATCACCTAAAAATTTTTCGGGCCATCAAATATGACCTAAAGAACCATAGTCACAACACCACTATGATCGTTCCTCAGTTTTTTCATTTTACGGCCAAAAACTAGAATTCCACCCGATTCCCATATTTTTGTGTGCAGCCCACGCATTCTAAGTGGTCCCGAGACCCCCGAACCTCGATCGCCTAAAATTTTTCTGGGCCATCAAATACGACTTAAGGAACTATAGTTACCGCTCACAATGATCGTTCCTCATTTTTTGCTTTTATCGGCTAAAAAACTAGAATTCCGCCCGATTCCCATATTTTCGTGTGCTATATCCCACGCCTTCAGAGTGGGTCGGGCCCTCCGGACTCGGATCGCCTAAAATTTTTTCGGGCCATCAAATATGTCCTAAGGAACAATAGTCACCTCCCCGCCATGATCGTTCCTCATTTTTTGAATTTTTCGGCCAAAAAACTAGAATTCCGCCCGATTCCCATATTTTCGCGTGCAATAGCCCACGCCTTCCGAGTGGGCCGGCTCCCCCGGACTGCGATCGCCTACAAAAATTTTGGACCATCAAATACGACCTAAGGAACCATAGTCACCGCACCGCCATGATCGTTCCCCATTTTTTGAATTTTTCGGCCTAAAAAATAGAATTCCGCCCGATTCCAATATTTTTGTGTGCTATAGCCCACCCCTTCCAAGTAGTCCCGGGACCCTCGGACCCTAGCTCGCCTAAAATTTTTCCGGGCCATCAAATACGACCTAAGGAACCATAGTCACCGCCCCTCCATGATCGTTCCTCAGTTTTTTGTGTTTTTCGGCCTAAAAGCCAGAATTCCGCTTGATTCCTATATTTTTGTGTGCTATAGCCCACGCCTTCCAACTGGTCACGGGACCCCCCGGACCCCGATCGCCTAAACTTTTTCCCGGTGATAAAATACGACCTAAGGAACCATAGTCACCTCCCCGCCATGATCGTTCCTCGTTTCTTTGCATTTTATGGCCAAAGAACTAGAATTCCGCCGGATTCCCATATTTTCGTGTGCTACAGCCCATGCCTTCCAAGTGGTCTCGGGACCCCTGGACCTCGATCGCCTAAAATTTTTCCGGGCCATCAAATATGACGTAAGGAACCATAGTTACCGCCCACCATGATCGTTCCTCATTGTTTTGCATTTTTCGGCCAAAAAAACTAGAATTCCGCCCGATTCCCATATTTTCGTGTGCTATATCCCACGCCTTCCGAGTAGGCCGGGCCCCCCGGACTCGAATCACCTAAAAAATTTTTGGGCAATCAAATAAGACCTAAGGAACCATAGTCACCTCCCTACCATGATCGTTCCTCATTGTTTGAACTTTTCGGCCAAAAAACTAGAATTCCCCCCGATTCCCATATTTTCGTTTGCTATAGCCTACGCCTTGCAAGTGGTCCCGGGACCCCCGGACCCCGAACGCCTAAAATTTTTTCGGACAATAAAATACGACCTAAGGAACCATAGTCACAGCCCCGCCATGACATTTCCTCATTTTTTTGCATATTACGGCCAAAAAACTAGAATTCCGTCCGATTCTCATATTTTCGTGTGCTATAGCCCACGCCTTCCAAGTGGTCTTGGGACCCCCGGACCCTGATCGCCTAATATTTTTACGGGCCATTAAATACAACCAAAGGAACCATAGTAAACGCACCGCCATGATCGTTCCCCATTTTTTGAAATTTTCGACCTAAAAACTAGAATTTCGCCTGATTCCCATATTTTCGTGTGCTACAGCTCACGCCTTCCCAGTGGGTAGGGCCCCCCGGAACCGGATCGCCTAAAATTTTTTTGGGCAATCAAATACGACCTAAGAAACCATAGTCACCACCCCGCCATGATATTTACTCTTTTTATGCATTTTTCGGCCAAAAAACTAGTATTCCACCCGATTTCCATATTTTCGTTTGCTATAGCCCACGACTTCCAACTGGTCCTGGGACCCCCGGACCCCTATCGCCTAAAAATTTTTCGGGCCATCAAATACGACCTAAGGAACCATAGTCACCGCCCCGCCATCATCGTTCCTCATTTTTTGCATTTTTCGGTCCAAAAACTAGAATTCCGCCCGATTCCCATATTTATTGTGCAATAATAGCCACGCCTTCCCAATGGGTAGGGGCCCACGGAGCCGGATCGCCTAAAAATTTTTTGGGCCATCAAATACGGCCTAAGGAACCATAGTCACCGCCCCGCCATGACCTTTCATCATTTTTTGTATTTTACGGCCAAAAAACTAGAATTCCGCCCGATTCCCATATTTTCGTGTGCTATAGCCCACTTCCAATTGGTCCCGGGACTCCCGGACCCCGATCGCCTAAAATATTTTTCGGCCTTCAAATACAACCTAAGGAACCATAGTAACCGCCCCTCCAAGACCATTCCTCATATTTTGCATTTTACGGCCAAAAAACTAGAATTCCGCCTGTTTCCCATATTTACGTGTGCTATAACCGATGCCTTCCAAGTGGTCCCAGGACCCCCAGACCCCGATCGCCTAAAAAATTTTCGGGCCATCAAATACGACCTAAGGAACCATAGTCACCGCCCCGCCATGACCTTTCCTCATATTTTGCATTTTACAGCCAAAAAACTAGAATTCCGCCCGATTCCCATATTTTCATATGCTATAGCCCACTCCTTCCAAGTGGTCCAGGGACCCTCAGACCCCGATCGCCTAAAATATTTTCGGGCCAGAAAATACGACCTAAAGAACCATAGTCACCGCCCTGCCATGATCATTCCTTATTTTTTGCATTTTTCGGCCAAAAAACTTGAATATCGCCTGATTCCCATATTTTCGTGTGATTTAGCCCACGCCTTCCCAGTGGGTAGCCCCCCCGGAGCCGGATTGCCTAAAATTTTTCCAAGCAATCAAATACGACCTAAGGAACCATAGTCACCGCCCCGCCATGACCTTTCCTCATTTTTAGCATTTTACGGCCAAAAAACTAGAATTCCGCCCGATTCCCATATTTTCGTGTCTTATAGCCCATGCCTTCCAAGTGGTCCCGAGACGCCCGGGCCCTGGTCGCCTAAAATTTTTCCGGGCCCTCAAATACGACCTAAGGAACCATAGTCACCGCCCCGCCATGACCGTTCCTAATGTTTTGCATTTTTTGGGAAAATATCTTAAATTCCACCTGATTCCCATATTTTCGTGTGCTATAACCCACGCCTTCCGTGTGGGCCAACCCCCCCGGACTCGGTTCGCCTAAAAATTTTTTGGGCCATCAAATACGACATAAGGAACCATAGTCACCACTCCACCATGATCGTTCCTCATTTTTTGCGTTTTTCAGCCAAAAAAATGGAATTCCGCCCGATTCCCATATTTTCGTGTGCTATAGCCCACGCCTTCCGAGTGGGACGGCCACCCAAGACTTGGATCGCCTAAAAGTTTTTTGGTCCATCAAAAACGACCTAAGGAACCATAGTCACCGCACCACCATGATCGTTCCCCATTTTTTGAATTTTTTGGCCTAAAAACTAGAATTCCGTGTGATTCCCATATTTTCGTGTGTTATAGCTCACGCCTTCCCAGTGGGTTGGGCCCCCCGGAACTGGATCGCCTAAAAAATTTTCGGGCAATAAAATACGACCTAAGGAACCATAGTCACCGCCCCGCCATGACATTTCCTCATTTTTTGCATTTTACGGCCAAAAAACTAGAATTCCGCCCGATTCCCATATTTTCGTTTGCTGTAGCCCACGCCTTCCAAGTGGTCCCAGGACCCCCGGAGCCCGATCACCTAAACTTTACAGGCCATCAAATAATAACTAAGTAACCATAGTCACCGCCCCGCCATGACCTTTCCTCATATTTGGCATTTTACAGCTAAAAAACTAGAATTCCGCCCGATTCCCATATTTTCATGTGCTATAGCCCACGCCTTCCAAGTGGTCGAGGGACCCTCGGACCCCGATCGCCTAAAAATATTTTGGGCCAGAAAATATGACCTGAAGAACCATAGTCACCGCCCTGCCATGATCGTTCCTCATTTATTGCGTTTTTCGGCCAAAAAACTAGAATTTCGCCTGATTCCCATATTTTCGTGTGATATAGCCCACGCCTTCCTAGTGGGTAACCCCCCCGAAGACGGATGGCCTAAAATTTTTCCAGGCTATCAAATACGACCTAAGGAACCATAGTCACCACCCCGCCATGAACTTTCCTCATTTTTTGCATTTTATGGCCAAAAAACTACAATTCCTCCCGATTCCCATATTTTCGTGTGCTATAGCCCACGCCTTCCAAGTGGTCCCGGGACTCCCGGACCCTGATCGCCTAAAAATTTTCCGGTCCATCAAGTACTACGTAAGGAACCATAGTTACCGCCCACCATGACCGTTCCTCATTGTTTTGCGTTTTTCGGCCCAAAAACTAGAATTCCGCCCGATTCCCATATTTTCGTGTGCCCACGCCTTCCGAGTAGGCCGGGCCCCCCCGGACTCGGATCACCTAAATAGTTTTCGGGAAATCAAATAAGACCTAAGGAACCATAGTCACCACCCGCCATGATCGTTCCTCATTGTTTGAACTTTTCGGCCAAAAAACTAGAATTCCCCTCGATTCCCATATTTTCGTTTGCCATAGCCTACGCCTTCCAAGTGGTCCCAGGACCCCCGGACCCGGAACGCCTAAAATTTTTCCGGGCAATAAAATACGACCTAAGGAACCATAGTCACCGCCCCGCCATGACATTTCCTCATTTTTTGCATTTTACGGCCAAAAAACTAGATTTCCGCCCGATTCCCATATTTTCGTGTGTTATACCCCACGCCTTCCAAGTGGTCCTGGGACCCCCGGACCCCGATCGCCTAATATTTTTACAGGCCATCAAATACAACCAAAGGAACCATAGTCAACGCAGCGCCATGATCGTTCCCCATTTTTTGAAATTTTCGGCCTAAAAACTAGAATTCCGCCTGATTCCCATATTTTCGTGTGCTACACTCACGCCTTCCCAGTGGGTAGGGCCCCCCGGAACCGGATCGCCTAAAATTTTTTCGGGCAATCAAATACGACCTAAGGAATCATATTCACCGCCCCGCCATGACATTTACTCTTTTTGTGCATTTTTCGCCCAAAAAACTAAAATTCTGCCCGATTTCCATATTTTCGTTTGCTATAGCCCACGACTTCCAACTGGTCCTGGGACCCCCGGACCCCTATCGCCTAAAATTTTTTCGGGCCATCAAATACGACCTAAGGAACCATAGTCACCGCCCCGCCATGATCGTTCCTCATTTTTTGCGTTTTTCGGCCAAAAAACTAGAATTCCACCCGATTCCCATATTTAATGTGCAATAATAGCCATGCCTTCCCAATGGGTAGGGCCCCACGAGCCGGATCGCCTAAAATTTTTTCGGGCCATCAAATACGGCCTAAGGAACCATAGTCACCGCCCCGCCATGACCTTTCATCATTTTTTGTATTTTACGGCCAAAAAACTAGAATTCCGCCCGATTCCCATATTTTCGTGTGCTATAGCCCACTTCCAATTGGTCCCGGGACTCCCGGACCCCGATCGCCTAAAATATTTTTCGGCCTTCAAATACAACCTAATGAACCATAGTAACCGCCCCTCCAAGATCATTCCTCATATTTTGCATTTTACGGCCAAAAAACTAGAATTCCGCCTGTTTCCCATATTTACGTGTGCTATAACCGATGCCTTCCAAGTGGTCCCAGGACACCTAGACCCCGATCGCCTAAAATTTTTTCGGGCCATCAAATACGACCTAAGGAACCATAATCACCGCCCCGCCATGACCTATCCTCATATTTTGCATTTTACAACCAAAAAACTAGAATTCCGCCCGATTCCCATATTTTCATATGCTATAGTCCACTCCTTCCAAGTGGTCCAGGGACCCTCGGACCCTGATTGCCTAAAATTTTTTCGGGCTAGAAAATACGACCTAAAAAACCATAGTCACCGCCCTGCCATGATCGTTCCTCATTTTTTGCATTTTTCGGCCAAAAAACTAGAATATCGCCTGGTTCCCATATTTTCGTGTGATATAGCCCACGCCTTCCCAGTGGGTAGCCCCCCCGGAGCCGGATTGCCTAAAAATTTTCCAAACAATCAAATACGACCTAAGGAACCTTAGTCACCGCCCCGCCATGACCTTTCCTCATTTTTTGCATTTTACGGCCAAAAAACTAGAATTCCGTCTGATTCCCATATTTTCGTGACTTATAGCCCATGCCTTCCAAGTGGTCCCGAGACGCCCGGGCCCTGATCGCCTAAAATTTTTCCGGGCCATCAAATACGACCTAAGGAACCATAGTCATCGCCCCGCCATAACCGTTCCTAATGTTTGGCATTTTTGGGGAAAATATCTTAAATTCCACCCGATTCCCATATTTTCGTGTGCTATAACCCACGCCTTCCGTGTGAGCCAACCCCCCCGGACTCGGTTCGCCTAAAATTTTTCTGGGCCATCAAATACGATATAAGGAACCATAGTCACCGCTCCACTATGATCATTCCTCATTTTTTGCATTTTTCAGCCAAAAAACTAGAATTCCGCCCGATTACCATATTTTCGTGTGCTATAGCCCACGCCTTCCGAGTGGGCCGGCCACCCCAGACTTGGATCGGCTAAAAGTTTTTTGGTCCATCAAAAATGACCTAAGGAACAATATTTACCGCACCACCATGATCGTTCCCCATTTTTTGAATTTTTTGGCCTAAAAACTAGAATTCCGCCTGATTCCCATATTTTCGTGTGTTATAGCTCACGCCTTCCCAGTGGGTAGGGCCCCCCGTAACTGGATCGCCTAAAAATTTTTCGGGCAATAAAATACGACCTAAGGAACCATAGTCACCGCCCCGCCATGACATTTCCTCATTTTTTGCATTTTACGGCCAAAAAACTAGAATTCCGCCCGATTCCCATATTTTTGTTTACTATAGCCCACGCGTTCCAAGTGGTCCCGGGACACCCGGAGCCCGATCACCTAAACTTTACAGGCCATCAAATAAGACCTAAGTAACCATAGTCACCGCCCTGCCATGACCTTTCCTCATATTTTGCACTTTACAGCTAAAAAACTAGAATTCTGCCCGATTCCCATATTTTCATGTACTATAGCCCACGCCTTCCAAGTGGTCGAGGGACCCTCGGACCCCGATCGCCTAAAAAAATTTTGGGCCAGAAAATACGACCTGAAGAACCATAGTCACCGCCCTGCCATGATCGTTCCTCATTTATTGCGTTTTTCGGCCAAAAAACTATCGCCTGATTCCCATATTTTCGTGTGATATAGCCCACGCCTTCCTAGTGGGTAACCCCCCCGGAGCCGGATTGCCTAAAATTTTTCCAGGCCATCAAATACGTCCTAAGAAACCATAGTCACCACCCCGCCATGACCTTTCCTCATTTTTTGCATTTTATGGCAAAAAAACTACAATTCAGCCCGATTCCCATATTTTCGTGTGCTATAGCCCACGCCTTCCAAGTGGTCCCGGGACTCCCGGACCCTGATCGCCTAAAATTTTTCCGGGCCATCAAATACGACCTAAGGAACCATAGTCACCGCCCTGCCATGATCGTTCCTCATTTTTGTGTTTTTCGGCCAAAAAACTAGAATTCCGCCCGATTCCCATATATTCATGTGCTATAGCTCACGCCTTCCCAGTGGGGAGGGCCCTCCGGAACCGAATCGCCTAAAATTTTTCTGGGAAATCAAATACAAACTAAGGAACCATATTCACCGCCCCGCCATGACATTTCCTCATTCTTTGCATTTTACGGCCAAAAAACTAGAATTCCGTCCGATTCCCATATTTTCATTGTCTATAGCCCACGCCTTCCAAGTGGTCCTGGGACCCCCGGACCCCGATAACCTAAAATATTTTCGGGCCATCAAATATGACCTAAGGAACTATAGTCACCGCCTCGCCATGATCGTACCTCAGGTTTTGCATTTTACGGCCAAAAAACTAGAATTTCGCCCGATTCCCATAATTTCGTGTGCTAGCCCACGCCTTCCAAGTGGTCCCGGAACCCCCGGACCCCGATCGCCTAAAAAATTTTTTCGGGCCATCAAATACGACCTAAGGAACCATAGTCACCGCCCCGCCATTACCTTTCCTCATGTTTTGCATTTTATGGCCAAAATACTAGAATTCCGCCCAATTCCCATATTTTCGTGAGCTATAGCCCAAGCCTTCCAAGTGGTCCCGGGACCCCTGGACCCCGATCCCCTAAAATTTTTCCGGGCCATCAAATACGACCTAAGGAACCATAGACACCGCCCCACCATGATCGTTCCTCATTTTTTGCGTTTTTCGGCAACAAAACTAGAATTCCGCCCGATTCTCATATTTTCGTGTGCTATAGCCCACGCCTTCCAAGTGGTCCCGGGACCCCCAGACTCCGATCGCCAAATTTTTTTCCGGACCATCAAATATGACTTAAGGAACCATAGTCACCGCCTCGCCATGATCGTTTCTCATTTTTTGCATTTTACGGCTAAAAAACTAGTATTCCGCCCGATTCTCATATTTTAGTGTGCTATAACCCACACCTTTCGAGTGGGCCGGGACCCCCGGACGCGGATCGCTTAAAAATTTTTTAGGCCATCAAATACAACCTTGAGAACCATAGATGCTGCCCTGCCATGACCGTTCCTCGTTGTTTTGCATTTTACGGCAAAAATACTAGAATTCCCTCGGACTGTGATCGCCTAAAGTTTTTTCGGGCCATCTAATAAGACCTAAGGAACCATAGTCACCTCCCCGCCATGATCTTTGCTTATTTTTTGAATTTTTCGGCCAAAAAACTAGAATTCCGCCCGATTCCTATATTTGCGTTTGCTATAGCCCACACCTTTCAAGTGGTCCCGGGACCCCCGGACCCCGAATGCCTAACATTTTTTCGGGCCATCCAATATGACCTAAGGAACCATAGTCACCACCCCGCCATGATCTTTCCTCATGTTTTGCATTTTACGACCAAAAACCTAGAATTCCGCCCGATTCCCATAGTTTCATGTGCTATAGCCCACGCCTTCCAAGTGGTCCTGGGACCCCCGGACCCCGATTGCCTAAAATTTTTCCGGACCATCAAATACGACCTAAGGAACCATAGTCAACTCCCCGCCATGATCGTTCCTCATATTTTGCATTTTTCGGCCAAAAATTATAATTATGCCCGATTCCCATATTTTAGTGTGCAATAATAGCCCACGACTTCCCAGTGGGTAGGGCCCCACGGAGCCGGATCGCCTAAAAATATTTCGGGCCATCAAATACGGCCTAAGGAACCATAGTCACCGCCCTGCCATGACCTTTCCTCATTTTTTACATTTTACGGCAAAAAAACTAGAATTCCGCCCGATTCCCATATTTTCGTGTGCTATAGCCCACGCCTTCCAATTGGTCCCGGGACTCCCGGACCCCGATCGACTAAAATATTTCCTGGCCATCAAATACGACCTAAGCAACCATAATCACCACCCCTCCATGATCGTTCCCTCATATTTTGCATTTTACGGCCAAAAAACTAGAATTCCGCCGGATTCCCATATTTACGTGTGCTATAGCCCACGCCTTCCGTGTGGGCCAGGCCCCCCGCACTCGATTCACCTAAAATTTTTCCGATCCATCAAATACGACATTAGGAACCATATACACCGCCCAACCATGATCGTTCCTCATTTTTAGCATTTTTCGGCCAAAAAACTAGAATTCCGCCCGATTCCCATATTTTCGTATGCTATAGCCCACGCCTTCCAAGTGGGCCGGCCACACCAGACTCGGATCGCCTAAATTTTTCCGGGCCTTTAAATACGACTTAAGAACCATAGTCACCACCCCTCCATGATCGTTCCTCATTTTTGTGTTTTTCGGCAAAAAAACTAGAATTCCGCCCGATTCCCATATATTCGTGTGCTATAGCTCACGCCTTCCCAGTGGGTAGGGCCCCCCGGAACCGGATCGCCTAAAAATTTTCTGGGCAATCAAATACGAACTGAGGAACCATAGTCACCGCCCCTCCATGACATTTCCTCATTCTTTGCATTTTACGGCCATAAAACTAGAATTCCGCCCGATTCACATATTTTAGTTTGCTATAGCCCACGCCTTCCAAGTGGTCCTGGGACCCCCGGACCCCGATAACCTAAAATTTTTTTGGGCCATCAAATAAGACCTAAGGAACCATAGTCACCGCCCCGATCGCCAAAATTTTTTCCGGACCATCAAATACGACCTAAAGAACCATAGTCACTGCCCCGCCATGATAGTTTCTCATTTTTTGCATTTTACGGCCAAAAAACTAGAATTCTGCCTGTTTCCCATATTTTCGTGTGCTAAAGCCCACGCCTTCCAAGTGGTCCTGGGACCCTCGGACCCCGATCGCCTAAAATTTTTTCGGGCCATCAAATACGACCTAAGGAACCATAGTCACCGCCCTGCCATGATCGTTCCTCATTTTTTGCATTTTTCGGTCAAAAAACTAGAATTCCGCCTGATTCCCATATTTTCGTGTGCTATAACCCACACATTCCGAGTGGGCCGGGACCCCCGGATGTGGATTGCTTAAAATTTATTTGGGCCATCAAATACGACCTTGAGAACCATAGATACCGCCCTGCCATGACCATTCCTCGTTGTTTTGCGTTTTACGGCCAAAAAACTAGGAATCATAGTCACCGCACCGCCATGATCGTTCCCCAATTTTTGAATTTTTCGGCCTAAAAACTAGAATTCCGACCGATTCCCATATTTCTGTGTGCTATAGCTCACCCCTTCCAAGTGGTCCCGAGACCCCTGGACCCCAAATCGCCTAAAGTTTTTTCGGGCCATCAAATATGACCTAAGGAACCATAGTTACCGCCCCTCCTTGATCGTTTCTCAATTTTTGCATTATACGGCCAAAAAACTAGTATTCCGCCTGATTCCCATATTTTCGTTTGCTAAAGCCCACGCCTTCCAAGTGGTCCCGGGACTCCCGGACCCCGATCGCCTAAAAATTTTCCGAGCAAATCAAATACAACTTAAGGAACCATAGTTACCGCCCACCATGATCGTTCCTCATTTTTTGAGTTTTTCGGCAAAACATCTAGAATTCCGCCCGATTCCCATATTTTCGTGTGCTATAGCCCACGCCTTCCAAGTGGTCCCGGGACCCCCAGACCCCGATCGCCTAAAATTTTTCCGAACCATCAAATATGACCTAAGGAACCGTAGTCACCGCCCTGCCATGATCGTTTCTCATTTTTTGCATTTTACGGCCAAAAAACTAGTATTTTGCTCGGTTCCCATATTTTCGTGTGCTAAAGCCCACGACTTCCAAGTGGTCCCGGGACTCCCGGACCCCGATCGCCTAAATTTTTCCGGGCAATCAAATACGACTTAAGGAACCATAGTTACCGCCCACCATGATCATTCCTCATTTTTTGAGTTTTTCGGCCAAAAAACTAGAATTCCGCCCGATTCCCATATTTTCGTGTGCTATATCCCACGCCTTCCGAGTGGGCCAGGCCCCCCGGACCCGGATCACCTAAAAATTTTTCGGGCCATCAAATAAGACCTAAGGAACCATAGTCACCTCCCCGCCATGATCGTTCCTCATTTTTTGAATTTTTCAGCCATAAACCTAGAATTCCGCCCGATTCCCATATTTTCGTTTGCTACAGCCCACGCCTTCCAAGTGGTCCAGGGACCCCCGGATCCCGAATGCCTAAAATGTTTCCGGGCCATCAAATACGACCTAAGGAACCATAGTCACCGCCCCGCCATAATCGTTCCTCATGTTTTGCATTTTACGGCCAAAAAACTAGAATTCCGCCCGATTCCTATATTTTCGTGTGCTATAGCCCACGCCTTCCAAGTGGTCCTGGGACCCCCGGACCCCGATCGCCTAAAATTTTTTCGGCCAATCAAATACAACCTAAGGAACCATGGTCACCGCACCGCCATGATCGTTCCCCATTTTTGGAATTTTTCGGCCCAAAAAATAGAATTCCGCCCGATTCCCATATTTTCGTGTGCTATAGCTCACGCCTTCCCAGTGTGTAGGGCCCCCTGGAACCGGATCGCCTAAAATTTATCCGAGCAATCAAATACGACCTAAGGAACTATAGTCACCGCCTCGCCATGACATTTCCACTTTTTTTGCATTTTACGGCCAAAAAACTAGAATTCCGCCCGATTCCCATATTTTCGATTGCTATAGCCAACGCCTTCCAAGTGGTCCTGGGAACCCCGGACCCCGATCGCCTAAAATTGTTTTGGGCCATCAAATACGACCTAAGGAACCATAGTCACCGCCCCGCTATGATCGTTCCTCATTTTGCATTTTTCGGCCAAAAAATAGAATTCCGCCTGATTCCCATATTTTCGTGTGCTATAGCTCCCGCCTTCCCAGTGTGTAGGGCCCCCCGGAACCGGATCACCTAAAATTTTTCCGAGCAATCAAATACGAACTAAGGAACCATAGTCACCGCCTTGCCATGACATTTCCACTTTTTTTGCATTTTACGGCCAAAAAACTAGAATTCCGCCCGATTCCCATATTTTCGATTGCTATAGCCAACGCCTTCCAAGTGGTCCTGGGAACCCCGGACCCCAATCGCCTAAACTTTTTCTGGGCCATCAAATACGACCTAAGGAACCATAGTCACCGCCCCGCTATGATCGTTCCTCATTTTGCATTTTTCTGCCAAAAAACTAGAATTTTGCCCGATTCCCATATTTTGGTGTGCAATAATTGCCCACGCCTTCCCAATGGGTAGGGCCCCACGGAGCCGGATTGCCTAAAATATTTTCGGGCCATCAAATACGGCCTGAGGAACCATTGTCACCGCCCCGCCATGACCTTTCCTCATTTTTTGCATTTTACGACCAAAATACTAGAATTCCGCCCGATTCCCATATTTTCGTGTGTTATAGCCCACGTCTACCAATTGGTCCCGGGACTCCCGGACCCCGGTCGCCTAAAATATTTTCCGGCCATCAAATACGACCTATGGAACCATAGTCACCGCCCCGCCATGACCTTTCCTCATTTTTTGCATTTTACGGATAAAAAACTAGAATTCCGCCCGATTCCCATAGTTTCATGTGTTATAGCCCATGCCTTCCAAGTGGTCCCGGGACGCCCGGGCCCTGATGGCCTAAAATTTTTCCGGGTCATTAAATACGACCTAAGGAACCATAGTCACTGCCCCGCCATGACCTTTCCTCATTTTTTGCATTTTATGGATAAAAAACTAAAATTCCGCTCAATTCCCATATTTTCGTGTGTTATAGCCCATGCCTTCCAAGTGGTTCCGAGACGCCCGGGCCCTGATGGCCTAAAATTTTTCCGGGTCATCAAATACGACCTAAGAAACCATAGTCACCGTCCCGCCATGATCGTTCCTCATTTTTTGCGTTTTTCTTCCAAAAAACTAGAATTCCGCTCGATTCCAATATTTTTGTGTACGATAGCCCACGCCTTCCGAGTGGGTCGGCCACCCCAGACTCGGATCGCCTAAGGAACCATTGTCAACGGTCCATCAAATACGACTTAAGGAACCATTGTCGCCGCACCGCCATCATCATTCCCCGTTTTTTCAATTTTTCGGCCTAAAAACTAGAATTCCGCCCGTTTCCCATATTTTCGTGTGCTATAGCTCACACCTTCCCAGTGGGTAGGGCCCCCCAGATCCGGATCGCCTATAATTTTATCGGGCCATCAAATACGGCCTGAGGAACCATAGTCACCGCCCCGCCATGACATTTTCTCATTTTTTGCATTTTTCGGCCAAAAAACTAGAATTCCGCCCGATTTTCATATTTTCGTGTGCTAGCCCACGCCTTCAAGTGGTCCCGGAACCCCCGAACCCCGATCGCCTAAGATTTTTCCGGACCATCAAATACGACCTAAGCAACCATAGTCACCGCCCCGCCAGGACCTTTCCTCATGTTTTGCATTTTACGGCCATAAAACTAGAATTCCGCCCGATTCCCATATTTTCGTGTGCTAAAGCCCACGCCTTCCAAGTGGTCTTGGGACCCCCGGACCCCGATCGCCTAAAATTTTTCCGGGCCATTAAATATGACCTAAGGAACCATAGTCACCGCCCCGCCATGATCGTTCCTCATTGTTTGCATTTTTCGGCCAAAAGACTAGAATTCCGCCCGTTTCCCATATTTTTGTGTGCTATAACCCACACCTTCCGAGTGGGCCGGGACCCCCGGACGTGGATCGCTTAAAATTTTTTTGGGCCATCAAATACGACCTTGAGAACCATAGATACCGCCCTGCCATGACCATTCCTTGTTGTTTTGCGTTTTACGGCCAAAAAACTAGGAACCATAGTCACCGCACCGCCATGATCGTTCCCCAATTTTTGAATTTTTTGGCCTAAAAACTAGAATTCCGACCGATTCCCATATTTCTGTGTGCTATAGCTCACCCCTTCCAAGTGGTCCCCGGACCCCAAATCGCCTTAAGTTTTTTCGGACCATCAAATACGACCTAAGGAACCATAGTTACCGCCCCTCCATGATCGTTTCTCATTTTTTGCATTATACGGCCAAAAAACTAGTATTCCGCCTGATTCCCATATTTTCGTTTGCTAAAGCCCACGCCTTCCAAGTGGTCCCGGGACTCCCGGACCGCGATCGCCTAAAGTTTTTCCGAGCAATCAAATACGACTTAAGGAACCGTAGTTACCGCCCACCATGATCGTTCCTCATTTTTTGAGTTTTTCGGCAAAACATCTAGAATTCCGCCCGATTCTCATATTTTCGTGTGCTATAGCCCACGCCTTCCAAGTGGTCCCGGGACCCCCAGACCCCGATCGCCTAAAAATTTTCCGAACCATCAAATACGACCTAAGGAACCATAGTCACCGCCCTGCCATGATCGTTTCTCATTTTTTGCATTTTACGGCCGAAAAACTAGTATTCTGCCTGATTCCCATATTTTCGTGTGCTAAAGCCCACGACTTCCAAGTGGTCCCGGGACTCCCGGACCCCGATCGCCTAAATTTTTTCGGGAAATCAAATACGACTTAAGGAACCATAGTTACCGCCCACCATGATCATTCCTCATTTTTTGAGTTTTTCGGCCAAAAAACTAGAATTCCGCCCGATTCCCATATTTTCGTGTGCTATATCCCACGCCTTCCGAGTGGGCCAGGCCCCCCGGACTCGGATCACCTAAAATTTTTTCGGGCCATCAAATAAGACCTAAGGAACCATAGTCACCTCCCGACCATGATCGTTCCTCATTTTTTGAATTTTTCAGCCATAAACCTAGAATTTCGCCCGATTCCCATATTTTCGTTTGCTATAGCCCACGCCTTCCAAGTGGTCCAAGGACCCCCGGATCCCGAATGCCTAAAATGTTTCCGGGCCATCAAATACGACCTAAGGAACCATAGTCACCGCCCCGCCATGATCGTTCCTCATGTTTTGCATTTTACGGCCAAAAAACTAGAATTCCGCCCGATTCCTATATTTTCGTGTGCTATAGCCCACGCCTTCCAAGTGGTCCTGGGACCCCCGGACCCCAATCGCCTAAAAATTTTTCGGCCAATCAAATACAACCTAAGAAACCATAGTCACCGCACCGCCATGATCGTTCCCCATTTTTGGAATTTTTCGGCCCAAAAAATAGAATTCCGCTCGATTCCCATATTTTCGTGTGCTATAGCTCACGCCTTCCCAGTGTGTAGGGCCCCCCGGAACCGGATTGCCTAAAATTTTTTCGAGCAATCAAATACGACCTAAGGAACCATAGTCACCGCCCCGCCATGACATTTCCACTTTTTTTGCATTTTACGACCAAAAAACTAGAATTCCGCCCGATTCCCATATTTTCGATTGCTATAGCCAACGCCTTCCAAGTGGTCCTGGGAACCCCGGACCCCGATCGCCTAAAATTTTTTTGGGCCATCAAATATGACCTAAGGAACCATAGTCACCGCCCCGCTATGATCGTTCCTCATTTTGCATTTTTCGGCCAAAAAACTAGAATTTCGCCGATTCCCATATTTTGGTGTGCAATAATTGCCCACGCCTTCCCAATGGGTAGGGCCCCACGGAGCCGGATAGCCAATTTTTTCGGGCCATCAAATACGGCCTGAGGAACCATTGTCACAGCCCCGCTATGACCTTTCCTCATTTTTTGCATTTTACGACCAAAATACTAGAATTCCGCCCGATTCCCATATTTTCGTGTGCTATAGCCCACGTCTACCAATTGGTCCCGGGACTCCCGGACCCCGGTCGCCTAAAATATTTTCCGGCCATCAAATACGACCTATGGAACCATAGTCACCGCCCCGCCATGACCTTTCCTCATTTTTTGCATTTTACGGATAAAAAACTAGAATTCCGCCCGATTCCCATATTTTCGTGTGTTATAGCCCATGCCTTCCAAGTGGTCCCGGGACGCCCGAGCCCTGATGGCCTAAAATTTTTCCGGGTCATCAAATACGACCTAAGGAACCATAGTCACTGCCCCGCCATGACCTTTCCTCATTTTTTGCATTTTATGGATAAAAAACTAGAATTCCGCTCGATTCCCATATTTTCGTGTGTTATAGCCCATGCCTTCCAAGTGGTCCCGGGACGCCCGGGCCCTGGTGGCCTAAAATTTTTCCGGGTCATTAAATACGACCTAAGAAACCATAGTCACCGTTGACTTGATCTGCTTAAATAGTGAAGACTAAGCTACAACACATGCAAGAACTCGTCTGGGCTCTGAAATATCCAGTCGCACAAGTCTGTTGGCCAAGGACTGGATATCCAAAGCTAATGGCCTCTCTTCTGCTTAAATGAAAACCAAAATACCAATACTCTCTGCCTTTCTACTCAAGGCATCTGCAACCACATTTTCTTTACTCGAATGATATTGGATAGTAATATCATAATCTTTCAGTAATTCTAGCCATCTGCGCTGCCTCAAATTTAGGTCTCTCTGATTGAACAAATGCTGCAAACTGCGATGATCAGTATAAACTTCACAGGATACCCCATAAAGATAATACCTCCAAATCTTAAGAGCATGAACAATTGCAGCTAACTCCAAATCATGTACTGGATAATTCTTCTCGTGGGGCTTTAGCTGACGTGAAGCATATGCAATAACTCACCTTTCCACACAACCCAAACCAACACGTGAAGCATCACAGTACACTGTATATATCCCCAAATCGGAAGGCAACACTAACGCTGGTGCTGTAGTCAATGCTGTCTTGAGTTTCTAAAAGCTCACCTCACAATCATCGGACCATCGGAACGGAGCACCCTTCGGGGTTAATTTGGTCAAAGGCATTGCAATAGATGGAAAACCTTCCACGAATTGACAATAATAACCTGCTAAACCCAGAAAACTCCTGATCTCAGTTGCCGAAGTGGGACGATGCCAATTCTGAACTGCCTCAATCTTTTTGGGTTCAACCTTAATACCCTCACCCGATACAATATGCCCCAAAAATGCTACAAACTCTAGCCAGAACTCACATTTGAAGAACTTAGCATATAACTTTTGTTCCCGCAATGTCTGAAGCACTACTCTCATATGCTGCTCGTGCTCCTCCTTACTGCGCGAGTAGATCAAAACGTCATCAATGAAGACAATGACAAATGAATCAATATATGGCTTGAATACCCTGTTCATCAAATCCATAAACGCTATCGGGGCATTAGTTAAACTGAAAGACATTACCAGAAACTCATAATGACCATATCTAGTACAGAAAGCAGTTTTCGGAACATCCGAATCTCGAATCTTCAACTGATGATACCCCGACCTCAAGTCAATCTTAGAGAACACCCTAGCACCCTGCAACTGGTCAAATAGGTTATCAATACGCGGCAAAAGGTACTTGTTCTTAATAGTAACTTTGTTCAATTGGCGATAATCAATACACATTCGCATTGTGCCAGCCTTCTTCTTCACAAATAATACCGGTGTACCCCAAGGCGATACACTTGGTCTGACGAACCCTTTGGCTAGTAACTCTTCAAGCTGTTCTTTCAACTCTTTCAATTCTTTCAGAGCCATGCGATATGGTGGAATAGATATAAGCTGAGTATCTGGAGCCAAGTCAATACAGAAATCGATATCACGATCAGGTGGCATACCTAGAAGATCTGAAGGAAATACATCGGAGAACTCCCAAACTACAGGCACTAAATCAATAGCCAGAGTCTCTGCCGTGGTATCCCGAACATAAGCTAGAAAAGCGAAACAACCCTTCTCAACCATGTGTTGAGACTTTATAAAAGAAATAACCCGATTAAATGGACTAACCGACGAACCCTTCCACTCCAGCCTAGGCAAAGATGGAATAGCCAAGGTAACAGTTTTGGCATGACAATCTAGAATAGCATGATATGGAGATAACCAGTCCATACCTAGTATAATTTCAAAATCAGTCATCTCGAGCAATAAGAGATATGCTCTAGTTTCATAAACACATAATGTAATAATATAAGACCAGTAGATTCGGTTCACAATAACAGAATCGCCTACAAGAGTGGACACATAAACATAAGTACTCAAGGACTAACGAGAAACACCCAGGAATGGAGCAAATAGAGATGGCACATATGAATCCGTGGATCCTGGATCAAATAATACTGAGGCATCCTTGCCACAAACAGAAATAATACCTGTAATCACAGCATCTGAGGCCTTTGCATCTGGTCTAGCCGGAAAAGCATAGAACCGAGCTAGAGCGCCAACTGGCTGGCCTTTGCCTAGCTGACCTCCACCTCTAGAACGACCCCTACCCACTTGTCCCCCACCTCTTGGTGGTCGGACTACTGGTAGAGCAACTGGTCCGGTAAGCATAGGCTGCTGACCCTACTGTACTGGTCTACCCCGAAGCCTGGGACAAAATCTTTGCATGTGATTGGGATCCCCGCACTCATAACAACTCTTCGGTGCGATGGGCTGCTAACTAAAAGTCTAGCCCTGGGGACCTGAATACCCACTGGAAGAACCCTGAATAGCTGGTGGGCGATAAGAACTCTCTGGTATAGCACTGAGATAAGGTCGCACTATAGTACGTCGAGGAGGTAGTGGTGCTGGATATGGGGGCCTGCTGGACTGCCCCCTCACGAATTGACCTCTGCCCCCAGACAGAGCACCTGTAAACTCTCCAGAGTACTTGAACCGCTTATCTCTCATAACCTACTCTCGGCTCCACCGACGCACACCCTCAATCCTCCGGGCTATCTCCACAACTAGCTCATAAAAAGTACCCATCTCAACCTCTCGAGCCATAGTGGCCTGAATGCCAGTATGTACACCATCTACAAACCTCCACACTCTCTCTACCTCAGTAGGGAGTATCATAAGTGCATGGCGAGATAATTCAGAGAACCTTGCCTCATAATCGGTCACTGACATCTGACCCTACTGGAGCTGCTCAAACTAAAACCGCAACTCTTCCCTCTGGGAGGGTGGAATATACCTGTCGAAGAAGATACGGGTGAATCTGTCCCAAGGCATGGGAGGAGAATCTGCTGGTCTACCAAGAACATAAGACGGCCACAATCTACGGGCCCAGCCCTCTAGCTCAAAAGTAGCAAAGTCAACCCCATGAGATTCCAATATCCTCATGTTGTGCAGTCTTTCCTTGCAACGATCAATGAAGTCCTGTGGATCCTCATGTCACTCACCCCCGAAGCAAAGACAGGAGGATGTAGTCTAGTCCATCAGTCCAATAGTTTCTGTGGGTCAGCGACTGCAGCTGGCCTGGGCTCAGGTGTAGCTGCTGCCACTGGCTGGGCTCCACCCACGGGTAGTGCACCCTAGGTCTGATATACAATAGTTGCCTATCCATGAGCCTGCGCGGTAAGGGTCTGTGCTCCCTTGCCCGCTTGGGATGTGGCTGGATCTGCCGAAAATAAACCGGCCTGAGTCATATTGTCCATGAACCGCAACTTACGACCCATGACATCCTGAAATCCTGGTGCATATGTGAAATCCACCGAAGCTGGCTCTGCCATAGGCACCTCACCCTGTTTCTCAATAATGGGATTCTCTGCTGGACCCACTGGCGGCATAACTGGAACAGTCCTGGGACGTCCTCGCCCTCTACCACGGGCTGGAGCCCTCCCTCGGCTTCTACCTCGGCCCCTAGCAACTGGGGAAGTAGCTCTTCCCTGGTCTGGAACCTCATTCGAGCGCGTTCTCACCATCTGTGAAAGAATAAGAGAAGGATATTTAGTACTACATTAATTGCACGATAGAATATAAAAAAAAGGTAGTTTCCTAACACCCTATAGCCTCTCGAAGATAAGTCCAAACGTCTCTGTACCGATCCGCAAGACTATATTAGGCCTGCTCATAACTTGCGAGACCTACGTGAACCTAGTACTCTGATACCATGTTGTCACGACCCAATTTCACCTAAAGGTCGTTATGGCAACACTACAGCTAGGCAAGCCAACTAGTAACAATAACATATATTGACTAAACTTTTAAATCCAAAAATAATAATAATAAAACATCAAATTCTACCAATGTGTGTGCCAAGACCTGGTGTCACAAGTGTATGAGAAGCTAGTAGATTATACAAAACCTATAATATTGTGTGAAATAAAATAGACAGAATGAAAAATACAAGGAGAGACACTAGTAGCTGCAGAACGGCTCAGAAAGGCAGCTCACCACTATGCCCCTGGATAACGAGGGTGTAAGATGATAGGTCCCCCACTAGTACTTGCCTCAGGTCCTGCACAAAAAGTGCAGTAAGTGTCATATGAGTACGTAAACAACGTATACCCAGTAAGTATCAAGCCTAATCTCGAAGTGATAGAGACTAGATGACCGACTTTGACACTCACTATGTGTCAATAATAATAATTGAAATACAACTAGAATATCTAAATCAACATGATTCACAGAATTTACAATAATTTATTTAACCAGCATAAATAATCAAATTCCTTCAAATGCAACAATTCTCAATATATTAATTAAATTCCTTCAATTCAAATAATTTTCAATTTATCAATTAATCTCATTTACATGAATAACAATTAATTTCTTAACAAGCAGGAATAATAATTCATTAAATTCCAAGGAATATCCAATTTATCAATTAGCTTCGCAAGTTAAAATAAACTATTAAAGTATCGTATAATTATTATTATTAAGCACGATTTCTGCCGAGGACATACGGCCCGATCCAGAGTATCGTGTACACTGCTGAGGGACGTGCAACATGATCCATAGATGCATTTATCCTGCCGAGGCATTCGGCCCGCTCCACAAGAAAGGAGGACATTTTCTTATGTACCTCCGGAAGGAGAGTATATTTATTATAAGATAAATTCGGGAGGAAGAACAATTTCTCTTAACAATTAATTAATTTAAACAGAAAAATCAAGCATATGAGATTTCCATCCTTTAATATTTTTATCTAACAATTCAAAATATATTCATATATATATCAATTAATATTATTTAAATAAAGAATATAATTTACACAAGTAATTCATGCTTTGAGTCCTAAACTACTCGGACTTTAGCATTTATAGTAGCTACGCATGGACTCTCGTCACCTCGTGCGTACGTAGCCCCCATAATTAGCAAAAATTATTTAATTTAATCACATATGAGGTAATTTCCCCCTCACAAGATTAGACAAGAGACTTACCTTGTCTCAAAGTCTACCTTCCGATTATCGCGTCGCATAAAATTCTCAATTCGACGCCAAAAAATCCGAAGCTATCCAAATATTATACAAAATAATTAATATATGTTCAATAATTCGAAATTCATCTATTAAATAAATTACCCTATCCAAAATAGTAAAAATCCTAAAATTCACCCCCGAGCCCACGTGCTCGGATTCGGAAAATTTTTGGATGAAAACGTTACCCATAATCTCAAGAACTTAAATATATAATTTCTATCCAATTCCATAACCATTTTCGTGGTTAAAAATCTCATTTTTATAAAAATCTAGGTTTTTTTTACCTAAACCTTTGATTTCTAAGATTTATTAGTTGTAATCTACCCATAATCTATCTAGTTAACTCAAGGGGTGTAGAATTAACTTACCTTCAAATTGCTAGGGAAAAAATGGTGGATTCCCGTTCTTTTAAGCTTTCTGCCAAACAGGCCTTTCGCACCTGCGCAGGTTGGAATGCACCTGCGGCTCCGCACCTGCGGAAAATCCTCGCAGCTGCGAGTTCCACTCGCCTGGCCAATCCTCGCATCTGCGCGTCTAGCCTCACACCTGCACGTTCGCAGGTGCGCCCAATATTCCGCACCTGCGATGGCAGGCCTCCCATTCCTTTTTCGCTTCTGTGAAGAAATCTCGCATCTGCGAGTGTCGCTCCTGCGAGTTTTTGTCGCATCTGCGAATGTCACACCTGCGACTGGCCAAGCGCAGGTGCGATTCTGACAGTAGCTGGGAGCTTCAGTTTTGGCTCCCAACTTCCAACTTGGTCCGAGCCTCGTCCGATTAACTCTCGGGTCCCCCGGGACCCCGCCCGAACATACCAACAAGTTTGAAATCATAAAACGGACTCGTTCGAACTCTCGGAATGCGTAAAACAACATCAAATCTAAGAATCATACCCTAAACCAAATTGATTCAAACTTAAGAATTTCAAGTTCTTCAATTTACTTCCAATGCGCCGAAATATACTTAAACTACTCGGAATGACACAAAATTTTGCGTGCAAGTATTAAATCACTATACAGAACTATTTCCAAACTCAGAATTCCAAACGGACTTCAATTACTCAAAAACCTACTCCAAATCAAATTTAAAGAATTTTAAACCTTCAAATAGTCGAATTTTACTATTAAGCGTCAAAACGCTCCCGGGTTATCCAAACCCCGATTCGGACGTACACCCAAGTCCAAAATCATCATACGAACCTATTGAAATCGTCAAATCCCAATTCCGAGGTCGTTTTCTCAAAATGTTGACCGAAGTCAAACTTGGCCATTTAAAGCCAACTTAAGGAACCAAATATTCCGATTTTAATCCAAACACTTCCAAATCCCGAACCAACCATCCCCGTGAGTTATAAATTAATAAAAGCATGTTCGGGGAGTTTTATTTTAGGGAACGAGTTTCTAAAAGTTAAAATGACCGGTTGGTTCATTACACATACTCCCTAAAGCTTTCCGTCAGCTTTTTCTTCATATTGGACAGAGAATTATGATCTGGTGCAATATCAATATTGTACTGGAATTGTTTGATGAAGGCCTAGGCCATGTCATCCCAGACATACCAGTGAGAGATATCTTGGTCAATGAACCATTCAGAGGCTACCCCCACAAGATTTTTCCCAAAATAAGCCATCAACAATTCTTCTTTTCCACCTGCACCCCTCAGCTGATTGCATTATCTTTTCAAGTGGGCGATAGGGTCGTCGTGTCCATCAGACTTCTCAAATTTTGGGGTCTTGAACCCTGATGGCAAATGGATATGAGGGAACATGCATAGATCACTGAACGAAACACTTTTATGGCCACCTAGTCCTTATATGTTCTTTATGTTTTGTTCAAGACTTTTCATTTTCCTGGCCATCTCATCTGGCTCACCTGTCTTGGCAGGATTTTCATTTTCCACTGGTGACTCGTACTGAGGAGTCTGATTGTATGGAGCCAAGACCCTGAAAGCCATATTTGGAGAGTTGTATTGGCCATCATAAGCCTGAGGTAGTGGCTCGTTGTTTGGCCTTGTCACAGGAGGTAGTGGCGGGATTGTATATACTGGTGTGCCAGACACGGCGAGAAGGGTGTTCCTTACCGGTGCGACTGGAGGTCGTATATTAGAGGTACTAGGGGCAGCATGGAGGTTGTAGTTTGGCACATACCCTGGTGGTAGAATATGATCACTCACTGCATGGAGCGGTGGTTGAGTAGCCCGGGGTACGGTGGAAGTTCCCTCCGAGGGACCCTGGGGTGGAGGCTGACCGGAAACCCAAGCTTGATATACATTAGACAGTTGTTGTCTTAATTTTCTTATTTTCTCCGATTCTTGCTCAATTGACGAACCCTGGGGATTGTCACTGAGAAACTCGATTTCATCACTATTATCCATTACTACCGTTCTCTTTGATCTGGTGAAGTAATGATGTGTTGCTAGTTTCACCACAAACCAACCCCCTTAAGTTAACTATATAAGAGACAACAAACATGTTAAGGTTAGGCATTTTATAGATATGAATCACACGTAATATGCCACGCTCCTAACATTATCACCATTTTTTTTCTTTTCCCTCACACCTCATTTTGATCCCTCATCTAAGAATCGTTGAAAAATATATTGATCGAACATTTTGTGGGTTGCCTACGTATCATGTCGTCGCATGAATCAGATCATTACGTAGTTCAGGGAGATCGGGAATAGACTGACCCATTTTTCTTTTTTTCTTTTTTTTATATAAAGACTTTTAAATATTATTATTTTTTGAGTTTTTTTTCTTTTTATGGAATTTTGATTTTTTTTAAAAAAAAAGAAGGAATTCTAAAGAAGGAAGAAAATATTTTGTATTTTGATTTGAAATTGTTTTAGTTCAGGGAGAAAAATTTTAGGAGATCGGGGTCCAGCGGTGACTATGGTTCTCTAGGTTGTATTTGATGGCCCGGAAAAATTATAGGCGATCCGGTTCCGGGGGGCCCTACCCACTAGGAAGGCGTGGGCAATAGCACACGAAAATATGAAAATCGGGCGGAATTCTATTTTTTTGGCCGAAAAACGCAAAAATGAGGAATGATTATGGCGGGGCGGTGACTATGGTTCCTTATGTCATATTGGATGCCCCAAAAAACTTTAAGGCGATCGGGGTCCGGGGGTCCCGGGACCACTTGGAAGGCGCAGGCTATAGTACACGAAAATATGGGAATCGGGCGAAATTTTAGTTTTTTGGCCGTAAAATGCAAAAAATGAGGAACGATCATGGCGGGGTGGGGACTATAATTCCTTAGGTCGTATTTGATGGCCCGGAAAATTTTTATGCGATCGGGGTCCGGGGGTCCCGGGACCACTTGGAAGGTGTGGGCTATAGCACACGAAAATATGGGAATCGGGCGGAATTCTAGTTTTTTGGCCGAAAAACGCAAACAATGTGGAAAGGTCTTTGCGGGGCGGTGACTATGGTTCCTTTTTTGAATGAAAGACTTCGGAAAAGAAAGGAAATATTTTTTGATTTAATTTTTTTTTTTTTGGATTTTCTAAGGAAAGAATTCTAAAGAGGGAATCAAGGAAAGGGAAAATATTTTTTGAATTTTGATTTTTTCGGAGAAAGACTTCTAAAGAAAAAAAACATATTTTTGGATTTTGATTTGATTTTCTTTTCGAATGAAAGACTTATAAAAAGAAAGAAAATATTTTTTGTGTTAATTTTATTTTATTTGGAATTTTCTAAGGAATGACTTCTAAAGAAGGAATTAAAGGATAATATTTTTGGATTTTTAAAAATTGGGGGCGGAACCGATGAGGTTTACCTATGTATCTCACATCCGGTGAGAATGAGACCCGCTTAGTTTGATTAAAACCGACTGTGTTCTTTTTTTTTGATTTTAATGAAAATTAATCTTTAAAAATCTTATGCACTAGACCACATCATTTTTTTCTCTGTTCGTTCAACTGATTTATGCTAAAGTCGGTCAACATGCAAGCCTCCCAAATAATGCAACAAGTAGCACATAACATGACATAACAGTCTCAACAAGGTACTTGTCCTAAAACAGAACTCGACCCCTGTGTCGAGCGCTGCTAAGTCAAATGCACATGATGCAAATAAAGCGTAGCCTACTAGGGATATTCATTGCTTGTGGCTTGTTCTTCTAAGTTTTTAAATCCTAAAGGAGATGGTATTTAGACTTGGCTTACCCGGGCGGACAACCCGAGCCGAGGAGCGTCAAACGTCACCAGTAGTAGAACAACACTGGCTAGGTAACGACTCTCCCGCCTAAACATGTGTGACTAAATCCTTCACCAGAAGCTGGTAGGCTAATTGGCTTTAACTCAAGACAGAAATATTGTGATGCTGGTAGGCAAACACAACATAACTAACTATCAGAAGACTCATAGGGATGCGAGGGAGGATACAATTTAGATGTACAGTTTAATAATATTAAAGTGGTAAAAAGTGGAAAAGTAGCACATTTGGCCCAAATAATCACAATATATACAAAAATTAATAAAGCCAAATAAAGTCAATGTACAAGCTCGAATTCTTGAGAGGTCCCCAGCAGAGTCGCCATAGCTGTCACACCTCTTTTTTACCCCCACAAAAGATATATGTTATGGATTGTGGGTTAAAGAGTTTTTCCAATTAAAGTGACAATTTTGAAATAAGGATTATTTTGTTATTCAGAGTCGCCACTTGGAATTGATTTTTGGTATTCCAAGTCACCTTTTATTTGAATCACTAGTCAAAGAAAGGTTTGACTCTATCATTATTGGTCTGCGAAAACAAGTCCGGATAAGGAATTCTGTTAATTGGGGAGAAGGTGTATGTGTCACAACCCAAACCGATGGGCCGTGACGGGACCCGGTACCTTACTCAACGGGCCTAATAGGCCAACATAATCATTTATAAACTCAAAACATAGGCCAACAAGGTCGTACAATCTTTCACGTACACGACATATGTCTACAAGCCTCTAAGAGTACATAATTGTCATAAAGGTCGGGATAGAGGCCCGCCATACCAAACCATACACATCTAAATCATACTGACCAAACAAGCAACTCCGGAGCAAATGGAGTGCACCAATATCTTCTACTGAGCTGATCGCCTACTTGGAGGAATCTCGACCTGTCTATCGAGACCTGCGGGCATGAAACGCAGCGTCCCCAGGCAAAAGGGACGTCAGTACAAATAATGTACCGAGTATGTAAGGAATGAAAATTAGTAAATAATACACATGAGAGAAACATGGAGTAAAAGACTCGACATGTACGTGTGCATAGCTCTGTGAGTCATTTCATTTATATAATGTCATGCATATGCGTATAAATATCATACCATGCATAGGTATATGAGTTCATAGTATCATCAATCCTCTGAGGGCATCCCATCATATCATTTCAGCCACTGTGGGTAAATTATCAACGTATACCAGCTGATCAATACAAATGGAGTAGGAAAAAATTTGTATGATGTTCTTGAAAAAGGTTGCACCGTACTCATTCAGAACCCCAAAATTTTTGCGTTGCTAATTATGCTAAGAAACTTCATTGGATTTTGGTTGAATAAATCACGTTGCTTATGCAAAGAAATCTTGGCCGAAACCTTTCCTTAAGAGTTTTGCAACAACGTTGCTATTTGGAAATGGAATTAACATTGCTATTTGGAAATGGAATTAACGTTGCTATGTTTTCTTTTTGGATTAGAAAGTGATTTGGATGGTAACTTCTCAAAGTGCTTGGCTGAAACTTCTCTTGTGAGTTGGATAGTAACGTTTCCAAGATAATAGAATTAGAAGTGAATCTTGTACTAGGAGTGGTATATTGAATTTTTAGGTGGGTCCCACTTTGAAGACCTTGCCACCAAAATTCATACAATTTGGCCACCTTGCATTATGCTTCGAGAGTCACCAATTTGTATTGATGTGCTTCCACGTTTTGAGATGTAATTGTTATCCAAATATTTGGATTAATTATCTACTAATCTTATAATTAATTTGATAATCTCTCACTATCCAATAATTAATCAATTACCCACATAATTAAGAATTATCTCAAATTACTTAAAATACTACTCACTTTTAACATACCTTGTACACCTTACTATCATGGTCATGTGGTACCTTGTATGGTACTAGTCCATAAATACCGGATATTTTTAGCTCAGACCGTATTTTATCCCAAAATATCAAACTTCGATGAAATTAATTTCCTTTGATTCTCTTACCCTCTTACCTTCACGAATTTATTTATCACTTATTCGAAATAGCGTAATACTTATAATCTCGAAATAATCTCATTTCCCAACTTACGTCGATTAACTTACGACGAAACGTTTAACGTACAAAAATGTGGGACGTAACATATCATTTCTGAGCTTTCATCAATTTATTTATGGCGTACTTTCATGTACAAAAATATGGGGTGTAATATCATTCCCCCCTTTGGAACATTCGTCCTCGAATGTTGACTGATGCACTTACCATTCTTATAACCCATAGCTCTTGCGAATACTTTAGTACTTCTCTTTCCATTTAGGCAACTGTTCTATGAATGAATCCCAAACGCCGGGGCATTCCCCCATTTAGGCCTCTTTCTCACATCATGACTTATGGTCGGAATCCTTCCAATCTCGTAATTATTGCTACCTTCTATCATGTATCCCGTACGACTCTAACTTTGTATGCGCGCCTATGTGACTCTTCTCTCCTCTTTCCTCCAGCTTTTATCCAATCTCTAGGCCTCACTTTGTGAACATATACAAAATCATGTCAAACAGTCCCTCTGGGCGTCATTAGCTTTACTACATCTGAGTAGGCCATACTATACCATAATTCTTACTTCGATTTATCGCTACTGAGGTCTGCGACCAAACTTCAGGTTACTCTCGTTGCTTATCCCATATGCATAAAGCTAAGTCTTTTGATGCTTCTTCATTATTGTTCATCTTAAGACTGATGGCCTAATCTCATCTTGTACTTTGTAACTTTTATCCATCCATTGTCGATTCACCTCAATGTTGATCTACAATCTTCCATTGATAACTTGAAACTTCTTACGTAATACATTGCCACTAGGGCTTATGTTGCATCGAGGAATATTTGAATTTATTTTCCTGATCCACTTAGGGGCGATACTGTACTTCAATAATCGTATTTTAATTCCGCACAATTCATGAAATCCTCTTCAAATCATTACTCAATCGAAGGCCCATTCGTCATCCTTTATCTATCACAATTACACCCTCATTGTACTATCAGGGCAACATTCCATCTTTTCTAAATGCCATTAGTCTTAGACTCCTTTGAGTTCATTCAGGCTATACTGAGCTTTCCATAACTTAGAGAAACCATTAGCTCTTCTTGTTTTTATGGGCTTAATCTTGAGGACTTATCCATTTCTCGTTACCTTCTCACTTGCCCTTTCTTATCCTTACTTCTGTCATAAAACCTTGTCGTTTTACCATATTTTAGCTTGCGATTTACACATATCCATTTATACTACTCGCACCCTTCCTTCAACTTGGTTGACCCATAGATTTCCTTATGTTATTCTGGAACATCAAGCGAGACATCATATCGTCTCTAATTCTTCTTTACTCTCTTAACCAGACCTCTCAATACCTAGCAACCATGGGCTGGAAGGTATGCCACTGACGATGCCGCTATTATTCTTGGATACTGAATCCCAACGCTTCTCGCCTTCTATCTGAAGTATGGACTATACACAACCTTCTGCATGTGAATATCTCGTACGTTGTTCACATTTACCTTACTTACCTTAAAATCTCGCATTACATCTTCTATCTCATACATGGCCTCCGCTCCACATAGGTATAATTCATATTCACAAATTAAAGTTCTATTATAGTACTTGCACCTCTGGTGTATACATAATCCGGTGAGAGCTTCATACTTATTTCTTATAAGGCTGGTAATTTTCTAACAGGCTTCCTTAGAGAGCCATTATAGAATATGGTTGTTGCATTATCTCTCTTAGACCTTTGATATTAAGAGTGATTCTGTCATGTTCTCAAGCGCAATTTCTATAATTTTCTAGGTCCAATAATCGGACTCCTAATTTACTTCGTTGTTGTAACTCTTTAGTTTCCTCTTCCTTCTGATCAACCTTTATGTAGGCTTAAGCTATCTTCCGATCTGCGGCTCATGCTATGAGTTATTACTTTAGCCTTTCATGAACGCTATGGAATATCCATGATACAATCCTTTAACAATTCAATCCTTTGTCTATGCCCTGTGCTCAATTCCTTCCTTTAACATATACCAGAGTCTTCTATGTCTGTATGATTGTCAACATACATGCTGCATGTATAAAAACTGTGAACTCGTGCGTTCATAACATAACTAACTTTGGATTATCAATCGAATGATTCTTTCTGTTCCTTCTCAGCTTTCTTTAAATGTAAGCAATTACTTTTCCTGGTCTTTATGTCCCCTTGTTACGTGCATACTTAGCTTGCCTTAGTGCCAACACATATTGAATTCCATACAACTCATGTGATCTTGAATATCACTTCTGATTTTTCTTCCCGTTCATTAGCCACGGTAGGTGCCCATTTCTTATGGAGTGCATACAGCGTTGTTGCGAAACTGTTGTTATAAGATCACTTTCTCTTTAGGTCACTGAGCTTAGGTCGAAGCCTTCTTCCTTACTTCCTCAGCTAGTCTTTCATTGTAGTACTTAGGGAGGACCCTCCGACTCTTGTAAAGCTATGAGCTTATTACATCGTATACTCGACGGACCTTTTGATGTCCTTCCTTTCCTATAATTATCCGTAGTTATTTACCTCCATGCCCTTATGCTTATAGGGCTGCTTCTGAACTGATACTTTGAAAATTTTCCCGGTGGCATTCTCTTTTATTTCCGTAATACTCATATGGTACCTTTAACTACCCCCAACTCCTATCTGAATATTTCTCAAGGATTCATGATGTCATATCTACGAGACTGAATTCCCATGTTAGGGTTCACTATGTTTATCTTGCACGATCTGTTGATTTGTCTGTAACCTCTTATCTAGCCATAACTAGACTCTTCCTGAATCCACTACTAACTGCTCGTTGGTCCATTTTCATATCTGTATTCCGCGCAATCCCTCTTGGGTTATTCCCTTTGTCTTAACTTACGTGTTGCACTGGCTCCTTATTTATCAATAATATCTCGGCTAGGAACCCTTACTTCCTTTCCTTGACGTCGTGTTTGCATAATGTTCTGGAATCGTAGCCTATCTGTAGGTTTTGAATAAGTGAAATCTCATCCCTTTTTGATTTTTGTCGCATTTTTCCTTTACCATTCCATAATTACTAGAACCACTTAATTATGACTTAATATCACATCACTCCATATTCCCCCCTTTAGGGGAGTACTAAGAATTGGAGGTACGACGATCTACGTATAGATGTTTTACCTTCTCATCTTTGGCATATTTTCACATCATCGATGATCCTTACTCGCCTCACGGTAATCCTTCTTGCTTGCTTTAGGGAAGCGTCTTCCTGAATGACCTTTAAAGATTATTCTTCTGTCGTCCATTCTATTATTTCTGGAACGCCATCTCTGAAATCCTCATGATGCTGACTATTATCAAGTCATTCAGTCCCTAATTCATGTTTAGTTTATCTTGGTCACTAGTTCATACTAATTTCTATTACTATGGGGTCTAACTTTTCCTTCTGGTAATCACGTTAGAGTCACAAACTTATTTCTCGAAATGAGGATATGACTTTATGGCCTATACTATTTTGTTGTCTCAAGGCCTGTCACCTCTCGTCTTTTCCTTCACTTGACTATAGACTCTGTGATACTATTATCTTTTTGATCTACCGTTGTCATCCATGTATCATATCTTACTCTTAATTCTTCATTAGCTCTCTTCTTATTTCCTGCTAACATTTCTGTCTATCACTTTATTCTGAAAACTTCAACAAGATAGTCTTTTGCTCTTAGCTCCCATTTGCTCCATCCACTAGCTCTTCGGGTTGCCTAGCATTATCTATCTACTAGGGACGGAAGCCATACTAAGATAATATTTATCCTTTCCAGGCTTCCAGTGCCTATCTTTATAGCACTCATATCTAGCTGTACTATTTTAGGGTGCACCATCGAGGTGTCTCACCAGGAGATTCATTACCACGTTTGCACTATCCTTCGGAAGTGTCAACCAACTCTACCAATCCATCCATTATTTTGGGTTACTCTATCCCCAGCCGGATCCTGATAACTCATCCTTCTCTTAAACTATGTCTGTTAGCTCCCATAGGGCATAACTGAGATCGATGTGGCCGATTGTACATACATCCGTCACTGTTGAAGGTAACTCAAAATGCTTATATCTCCCTCCCTGAATGGTAAATAATGATAATTTTTATTAATTGGGTACCTCGTACCCTTTTTCATCTTGCTTCTTTTACTTCTTGAAACTTGTATTTATCTTCTGAATTTCTCATTGTCTTTCACCATAAAGGTGGATAAATATTCTTGCCTTAAGGTTCCTTATCAAGAGGCTTACACGTCTTAGTATACACATGATCTGCTGAATACCTCATATTTATCCATCATAAGCATGATGCAAAAATTGGGTTCCTCTAACTCAACTCTTCCATAGCTATATCTCTTATTAACCGTCTTTCTGGATATGGGCATCGTTGTATTATGAACAAGATAGAGTTTAGGAAATTGAGTTCTTACAACTGAGCTTTACCACATGATCTAGAGTAAGAAGAAAGAGTGACAGCCCTAAATGCCCTGTAGCCTCCTGTTTATAAGTGTGGTGCACGACACACCCATAAACAAGACACTACTAGACACGGCTTGTAGACTCCCAAGGACAGAACTGCTCTGATATCACTTTTGTCATGACCCAAACCGATGGGCCGCGACGGTCACCCGGTACCTTACTCAACCGAGTACCAACGTAACGTTTCTTTCTTATTACATTATCATATACACGTGACCTAAATTATTAAATAAAACCAAACACTCAAAAATATTTTATTCAAACTCAAAGCCAACTTAACAAAGACATCATAACAGTGTTTTAAAGAGGAAGATTAGTAGAATGTAAAATAACCTTTTAGCAAGGAGGATATAACTCTGTTTGCTCAAAGCTGAAAGACGACCAAGACCGTGACTCTAGAGCCTCGAATTCGCAGCTTGCCGGAGTTTGATGAACCTCGGACGTACTCGACTAGGCTTGAATGTTTTTAATGGCTGAGATTGGGACTGATATGTGCTACCTTGTCACTAATTTTTATGGAATTTTTGGTGGATTCAAAGTGGATTTGTAGTGATATGTATTGAACATGAAGCTGGATTTAACGAATAGCTGAAAGTTTCTAGGATTTCTCCTAGAAAGACGAGAACTCGAATTGAAGAAGAAGGCTCCCTGTTTTAGCTTTTCCTTTTTCTCTTTTGTGTTATGCGTGTGTTTTTATCCGAGAAAATCAGGGAAAAGTCCATGAGAGCCCCTAGGAATTAAGGTTACCCGATTTTTAAAGGGGGGAGGGTCTGATTTTCTTAGGGAATTGGGGAGATGTGGAGAGGTTGTGAGTGGGGGACATAGTGAGTGTGTGGTGTGAGGAAGATGGGGAAAAAGGATAAAATGAGTATGTGCTGTGAGGAAGATGGGGAAAATGGATAAAGTGAGAATTGAAAAGCAAAACCAACGTGTGTGTATGTGCTGGTGTGAGCATGTGGGTGACATGAGTGGAGGGAATCTTTTGGGTAAGACAAAGTTTGTTACTAAATTCATATCCATTTGTGCCAAAAGTGATATATTCTCTTTTTGTTTTGTTTTATTTTTTCTTTTAAAATGGATAATGAATAAAAGGTAAAATTAATATTCCTAGTAAAATCAAAATAACAAGGTAAAATTACTACATATTCTAATCAATATTTATTTTTTAAAAACCTCTAATTTAGAAAATACACTAAATAAAAAATATATTTTAGGAAACTTTTCTTTCTTTTCTACAATAGTTAAATGTGGATGGTGTTCTGAAACTTCAGGATCGTTTGTGTGTTCCTAATGTGGATGAACTGGGGAAAGATATCCTAGAGGAGGCAGACAGTTCTCGGTATTCTATTCATCCAGGTGCTACGAAGATGTATCGTGACTTGAGGTAGCATTATTGGTGGCGACGAATGAAAAAGAACATAGTTGAGTATGTAGCTAGGCGTCTAAATTGCCAGCAAGTTAAATATGAGCAGCAGAGGCCAGGTGGCCTACTTCAGCAGATGACTATACCAAAGTGGAAATGGGAACGAATTACTATGGACTTTGTAGTTGGGTTGCCGTGGACCTTGAGGAAATTTGATGCAGTTTGGGTGATTGTTGACAGATTGACCAAGTCGGCACATTTTATTCCTGTTGTGACTACGTATACTTCAGAGAGGTTGGCCCAGATTTATATTCAGGAGATAGTTCGGTTGCACGGTGTGCCAATTTCTATCATATCAGATAGAGGCCCTCAGTTTACTTCATATTTTTGGAGAGCAGTACAGAGTGAATTAGGGACCCGTGTAGAGCTCCGCACAGCCTTTCATCCGCAGACCGATGGGCAGTCAGAGCGGACAGTTCAGATTTTGGAGGATATGTTCAGGGCATGTGTGATTGACTTTGGAGGTCAGTGGGATCGTTTCCTGCCTTTGGCCGAGTTTGCTTAAAATAATAGTTACCAATCCAGAATCGAGATGTCTCCATTTGAGGCTTTATATGGTCGTCGATGCTGTTCACCTATCGGATGGTTTGAGCCCGGTGAGGCTAAGTTATATGGTACTGATTTGGTGAAGGATGCCTTGGAAAAGGTAAAGTTGATTCAGGAGCGACTTCGTACAGCACAGTCCAGACAGAAGAGTTATGCGGATCAGAAAGCGCGTGATTTATCATTTATGGTAGGTGAAAAAGTTCTCTTGAAGGTTTCGTCGATGAAGAGAATTATGAGATTCGGGAAGAAGGGCAAGTTGAGCCCAAGGTTTATAGGCGCATCCGAGGTGTTGAGACGAGTTGGGGAGGTTGTTTATGAGCTTGCATTGCCTCCCAGTCTATCGGGAGTTCATCCAGTTTTCCATGTATCTATGCTCCGGAAGTATCATGCTGACCTGTCACATGTGTTGGACTTCAGCACAGTTCAGCTAGATACGAGTTTGGGTTATGAAGAATAGCCATTTGTCATTGTTGATAAATAGGTTCGCCAATTGAGGTCCAAGAGGATTTCTGCAGTAAAGATCCAGTGGAGGGGCCAACCAGTCGAGGAAGCGACTTGGGAGGCCGAGGAAGACATGCGGAGCAAGTATCCACACTTATTTAGCACTCCAGGTATTATTCTAAACCCGTTCGAGGACGAACGTTTGTTTAAGAGGTGGAGAATGTAATGACCCAACCGGTCATTTTAACTTTCAGAAACCCGTTCCCTAAAATGAAACTCCCCGAACATGCTTTTATTAATTTATAACTCGCGGGGATAGTTGGTTCGGGATTTGGAAGTGTTTAGGTTGAAATCGGAACACTTGGATCCTTAAGTTGGCTTTAAATGGTCAAGTTTGACTTCGGTCAATATTTTGAGAAAACGACCCTGGAATCGGCATTTGATGGTTCCAATAGGTTCGTATGATGATTTTGGACTTGGGCGTATGTCCAAATTGGGTTTTGGATAACCCGGGAGCGTTTTGATGCTTAATAGTAAATATCGACTATTTGAAGGTTTAAAATTCTTTAAATTTGGTTTGGACTAGGTTTTTGAGTAATTGAAGTCCGTTTGGAATTTCGAGTTTGGAAATAGTTCTGTATAGTGATTTAAGACTTGCACGCAAAATTTCGTGTCATTCCGAGTAGTGTAAGTATATTTCGGTACATTGGAATTAAATTGAAGAACTTGAAATTCTTAAGTTTGAATCAATTTGGTTTAGGGTAAGATTCTTAGATTTGATGTTGTTTTACGCGTTCTGAAAGTTCGAGCGAGTCCGTTTAATGATTTCAAACTTGTTGGTATGTTCGGGCGGGGTCCCGGCGACCCCGAGTGTCAATCGGACGAGGCTCGGACCAAGTTGGAAGTTGGGAGCCAAAACTGAAGCTCCGAGCTACTGTCAGAATCGCACTTGCGCTTGGCCAGTCACAGGTGCAACATTCGCAGATGCGACAAAAGCATGCAAGAGCGACACTCGCAGATGCGAGATTTCTTCGCAAAAGCGGAAAAGGAATGGGAGGCCTGCCATCGCAGGTGCGGAATATTGGGCACACCTGCGAACGCGCAGATGCGAGGCTAGACGCGCAAATGCGAGGATTGGCCAGGCGAGTGGAACTCGCACCTGCGAGGATTTTCCGCAGGTGCGGAGCCGCAAGTGTGTTCCAACCTCTGCAGGTGCGAAAGGCTTGTTTGGCAGAATGCTTAAAAGAACGGGAATCCACCATTTTTGCCCGTTTTCTCTCCATATTTGGGCGATTTCAGAGCTTTTGAGAGGGGGGTTTCAACTAGCAATTTGAAGGTAAGTTAATTCTACACCCCTTGAGTTAACTATATAGATTATGGGTAGATTACAACTAGTAAATCTTAGAAATCAAAGGTTTAGGTGAAAAACCTAGATTTTTATAAAAATGAGATTTTTAACCACGAAAATGGTTATGGAATTGGATAGAAATTATATATTTAAGTTCTTGAGATTATGGGTAACGTTTTCATCCGAAATATTTTTGAATCCGAGCATGTGGGCCCGGGGGTAAATTTTAGAAATTTTACCATTTTGGATAGGGTAATTTATTTAATAGATGAATTTCGAATTATTGAACATATATTAATTATTTTGTATAATATTTGGATAGCTTCGGATTTTTCGGCGTCGAATCGAGAATTTTATGCGATGTGATAATCGGAAGGTGGACTTTGAGATAAGGTAAGTCTCTTGTCTAATCTTGTGAGGGGGAAATTACCTCATATATGATTAAATTAAGTAATTGTTGCTAATTATGGGGGCTACGTACGCACGAGGTGACGAGAGTCCATGCGTAGCTACTATAAATGCTAAAGTCTGGGTAGTTTAGGACTCAAAGCATGAATTACTTGTGTAAATTATATTCTTTATTTAAATAATATTAATTGATATATATATATATATATATATATGAATATATTTTGAATTGTTAGATAAAAATATTAAAGGATGGAAATCTCATATGCTTGATTTTTCTGTTTAAATTAATTAATTGTTAAGAGAAATTGTTCTTCCTCCCGAATTTATCTTATAATAAATATACTCTCCTTCCGGGGGTATATAAGAAAATGTCCTCCTTTCTTGTGGAGCGGGCCGAATGCCTCGGCAGGATAAATGCATCTATGGATCATGTTGCACGTCCCTCGGCAGTGTACACGATACTCTGGATCGGGCCGTATGTCCTCGGCAGAAATCGTGCTTAATAATAATAATTATACGATACTTTAATAGTTTATTTTAACTTGCGAAGCTAATTGATAAATTGGATATTCCTTGGAATTTAATGAATTATTATTCCTGCTTGTTAAGAAATTAATTGTTATTCCTGTAAATGAGATTAATTGATAAATTAGAAATTATTTGAATTGAAGGAATTTAATTAATATATTGAGAATTGTTGCATTTGAAGGAACTTGATTATTTCTGCTGGTTAAATAAATTATTATAATTTCTGTGAATCATGCTGATTTAGATATTCTAGTTGTACTTCAATTATTATTATTGACCCATAGTGAGTGTCAAAGTCGGCCATCTCGTCTCTACCACTTCGAGATTAGGCTTGATACTTACTGGTACATGTTGTTTATGTACTCATACTACACTTGCTGCACTTTTTGTGCAGGACCTGAGGCAAGTACTAGTGGGGGACCTATCGTCTTACACCCACGTTATCTAGGGGCATAGTGGTGAGCTGCCTTTTTAAGCCGTTCTGCAGCTACTAATGTCTCTCCTTGTATTTTTCATTTTGTATATTTAATTCAGACAGTATTAGAGATTTTGTATAATCTACTAGATGCGCATACACTTGTGACACCAGGTCTTGGCACACACATTGGTAGAATTTGATGTTTTATTTTTTATTTTTTTTTTGGATTTAAAATTTTATTCAATATATGTTATTGTTACTAGTTGGCTTGCCTAGATGTAGTGTCGCCATCACGACCTTTAGGTGAAATTGGGTCGTGACAATATGGTATCAGAGCACTAGGTTCACGTATGTCTCACAAGTTATGAGAAGGCCTAATAGAGTCTTGCGGATCGGTACGGAGACGTCTGTACTTATCTTCGAGAGGCTATAGGGTGTTAGGAAACTACCTTTTTTTTATATTCCATCGTGCAATTAATGTATTACTAAATATCCTTCTCTTATTCTCTCACAGATGGTGAGAACGCGCTCGAATGAGGTTGCAGACCAGGGAAGAGCTACTTCCCCAGTTGCTAGAGGCCGAGGCAGAGGGAGGGCTCCAGCCCGTGGTAGAGGGCGAGGACTTCCCAGGACTGTTCCAGTTATGCCGCCAGTGGGTCCAGCAGAGAATCCCATTATTGAGGAACAGGGTGAGGTACCTGTGGCAGAGCCAGCTCCGGTGGATTTCACATATGCACCAGGATTTCAGGATGTCATGGGTCGTATGTTGCGGTTCATGGACAATATGAATCAGGCCAGTTTATTTCCGGCAGACCCAGCTACATCCCAGGCGGGCGGGAAGCACAGACCCCTACCGCACAGGCTCATGGACAGGAAGCTGATGTATATCAGACCGAGGGTGCACTACCCGTGGGTGGAGCCCAGCCAGTGGCAGCAGCTACACCTGAGCCCAGGCCTGCTGCAGCCGCTGACCCACAGAAACTATTGGACCGATGGACTAGACTACATCCTCCTGTCTTTGGGGGTGAGCGACATGAGGATCCACAGGACTTCATTGATCGTTGCAGGGACATACTGCATAACATGAGGATATTGGAATCTCATGGGGTTTACTTCGCTACTTTTCATCTAGAGAGCAGGGCCCGTAGATGGTGGCCGTCTTATGTTCTTGGAAGACCAGCAAATTCTGCTCCCATGACTTGGGACAGGTTGACCCGTATCTTCCTGTACAGGTATATTCCACCTTCGTATAATGATTTTGGATTTGGGCGTATGTCCAAATTGGGTTTTGGATAACCCGGGAGCGTTTTGACGCTTAATAGTAAATATCGACTATTTGAGGTTTAAAATTCTTTAAATTTGGTTTGGAGTAGGTTTTTGAGTAATTGAAGTCCGTTTGGAATTCCAAGTTTGGAAATAGTTCTGTATAGTGATTTAAGACTTGCACGCAAAATTTCGTGTCATTCCGAGTAGTGTAAGTATATTTCGGCACATTGGAAGTAAATTGAAGAACTTGAAATTCTTAAGTTTGAATCAATTTGGTTTAGGGTAAGATTCTTAGATTTGATGTTGTTTTACGCGTTCCGAGAGTTCGAGCGAGTCCGTTTAATGATTTCAAACTTGTTGGTATGTTCGGGCGGGGTCCCGGCGACCCCGAGTGTCAGTCGGACGAGGCTCGGACCAAGTTGGAAGTTGGGAGCCAAAACTGAAGCTCCGAGCTACTGTCAGAATCGCACTTGCGTTTGGCCAGTCGCAGGTGCGACATTCGCAGATGCGACAAAAGCACGCAAGAGCGACACTCGCAGATGCAAGATTTCTTCGCAAAAGCGGAAAAGGAATGGGAGGCCTGCCATCGCAGGTGCGAAATATTGAGCGCACCTGCGAACGCGCAGATGCGAGGCTAGACGCGCAAATGCGAGGATTGGCCAGGCGAGTGGAACTCGCACCTGCGAGGATTTTCCGCAGGTGCGGAGCCGCAAGTGTGTTCCAACCTCTGCAGGTGCGAAAGGCTTGTTTGGCAGAATGCTTAAAAGAACGGGAATCCACCATTTTTGCCCGTTTTCTCTCCATATTTGGGCGATTTCAGAGCTTTTGAGAGGGGGGTTTCAACTAGCAATTTGAAGGTAAGTTAATTCTACACCCCTTGAGTTAACTATATAGATTATGGGTAGATTACAACTAGTAAATCTTAGAAATCAAAGGTTTAGGTGAAAAACCTAGATAACCTAGATTTTTATAAAAATGAGATTTTTAACCACGAAAATGGTTATGGAATTGGATAGAAATTATATATTTAAGTTCTTGAGATTATGGGTAACGTTTTCATCCGAAATATTTTTGAATCCGAGCATGTGGGCCCGGGGGTGAATTTCAGAAATTTTACCATTTTGGATAGGGTAATTTATTTAATAGATGAATTTCGAATTATTGAACATATATTAATTATTTTGTATAATATTTGGATAGCTTCGGATCTTTCGGCGTCGAATCGAGAATTTTATGCGATGCGATAATCGGAAGGTGGACTTTGAGACAAGGTAAGTCTCTTGTCTAATCTTGTGAGGGGGAAATTACCTCATATATGATTAAATTAAATAATTATTGCTAATTGTGGGGGCTACGTACGCATCAGGTGATGAGAGTCCATGCGTAGCTACTATAAATGCTAAAGTCCGGGTAGTTTAGGACTCAAAGCATGAATTACTTGTGTAAATTGTATTCTTTATTTAAATAATATTAATTGATATATTAATTGATATATATATATATATATATATATGAATATATTTTGAATTGTTAGATAAAAATATTAAAGGATGGAAATCTCATATGCTTGATTTTTCTGTTTAAATTAATTAATTGTTAAGAGAAATTGTTCTTCCTCCCGAATTTATCTTATAATAAATATACTCTCCTTCCGGAGGTACATAAGAAAATGTCCTCCTTTCTTGTGGAGCGGGCCGAACGCCTCTGCAGGATAAATGCATCTATGGATCATGTTGCACGTCCCTCGGCAGTGTACACGATACTCTGGATCGGGCCGTATGTCCTCGGCAGAAATCGTGCTTAATAATAATAATTATACGATACTTTAATAGTTTATTTTAACTTGCGAAGCTAATTGATAAATTGGATATTCCTTGGAATTTAATGAATTATTATTCCTGCTTGTTAAGAAATTAATTGTTATTCCTGTAAATGAGATTAATTGATAAATTAGAAATTATTTGAATTGAAGGAATTTAATTAATATATTGAGAATTGTTGCATTTGAAGGAACTTGATTATTTCTGCTGGTTAAATAAATTATTGTAAATTCTGTGAATCATGCTGATTTAGATATTCTAGTTGTATTTCAATTATTATTATTGACCCATAGTGAGTGTCAAAGTCGGCCATCTCGTCTCTACCACTTCGAGATTAGGCTTGATACTTACTGGTACACGTTGTTTATGTACTCATACTACACTTGCTGCACTTTTTGTGCAGGACCTGAGGCAAGTACTAGTGGGGGACCTATCGTCTTACACCCACATTATCTAGAGGCATAGTGGTGAGCTGCCTTTTTAAGCCGTTCTGCAGCTACTAATGTCTCTCCTTGTATTTTTCATTCTGTCTATTTAATTTCAGACAGTATTAGAGATTTTGTATAATCTACTAGATGCGCATACACTTGTGACACCAGGTCTTGGCACACACATTGGTAGAATTTGATGTTTTATTTTTTATTTTTTATTGGATTTAAAATTTTATTCAATATATGTTATTGTTACTAGTTGGCTTGCCTAGATGTAGTGTCGCCATCACGACCTTTAGGTGAAATTGGGTCGTGACAATATGGTATTAGAGCACTAAGTTCACGTAGGTCTCACAAGTTATGAGAAGGCCTAATAGAGTCTTGCGGATCGGTACGGAGACGTCTGTACTTATCTTCGAGAGGCTATAGGGTGTTAGGAAACTACCTTTTTTTTATATTCCATCGTGCAATTAATGTATTACTAAATATCCTTCTCTTATTCTCTCACAGATGGTGAGAACGTGCTCGAATATGGTTGCAGACCAGGGAAGAGCTACTTCCCCAGTTGCTAGAGGTCGAGGCAGAGGGAGGGCTCCAGCCCGTGGTAGAGGGCGAGGACGTCCCAGGACTGTTCCAGTTATGCCGCTAGTGGGTCCAGCAGAGAATCCCATTATTGAGGAATAGGGTGAGGTACCTGTGGCAGAGCCAGCTCCGGTGGATTTCACATATGCACCAGGATTTCAGGATGTCATGGGTCGTATGTTGCGGTTCATGGACAATATGAATCAGGCTAGTTTATTTCCGGCAGACCCAGCCACATCCCAGGCGGGCGGGAAGCACAGACCCCTACCGCACAGGCTCATGGACAGGAAGCTGATGTATATCAGACCCAGGGTGCACTACCCGTGGGTGGAGCCCAGCCAGTGGCAGCAGCTACACCTGAGCCCAGGCCTGCTGCAGCCACTGACCCACAGAAACTATTGGACTGATGGACTAGACTACATCCTCCTGTCTTTGGGGGTGAGCGACATGAGGATCCATAGGACTTCATTGATCATTGCAGGGACAGACTGCATAACATGAGGCTATTGGAATCTCATGGGGTTGACTTCGCTACTTTTCATCTAGAGAGCAAGGCCCGTAGATGGTGGTCGTCTTATGTTCTTGGAAGACCAGCAAATTCTCCTCCCATGACTTGGGACAGGTTCACCCGTATCTTCCTGTACAGGTATATTCCACCCTCCTAGATGGAAGAGTTGTGGTTTCAGTTTGAGCAGATCCAGCAGGGTCAGATGTCAGTGACCGATTATGAGGCAAGGTTCTCTGAATTATCTCGCCTTGCACTTATGATACTCCCTACTGAGGCGGAGAGAGTGCGGAGGTTTGTAGCTAGCTTACATACTAACATTCAGGCCACTATGGCTCGAGAGGTTGAGATGGGTACTTCTTTTGAGCTAGTTGTGGAGATAGCCCAGAGGATTGAGGGTGTGTGTCAGCGGAGCCGAGAGCAGGTTATGAGAGATAAGCGGTTCAGGTACTCTGGAGAGTTCGCTGGTGCTCCGTCTGGGGGCAGAGGTGAGTTCGTGAGGGGGCAGTCCAGTAGGCCCCCATATCCAGCACCACCACCTCCTCGAGGTGCTCCAGTGTGACCTTATCTTAGTGCTATACCAGAGAGTTCTTACCGCCCACCAGCTATTTAGGGTTCTTCCAGTGGGTATTCAGGTCCCCAGGGCTAGACTTTTAGTCAGCAGCCCATCGCACCGAAGAGTTGTTATGAGTGCGGGGATCCCAGTCACATGCGGAGATTTTGCCCCAGGCTTCGGGGTAGACCAGTACAGCAGGGTCAGCAGCCTATGCTTACCGGACCAGTTTCTCCACCAGTAGTCCGACCACCAAGAGGTGGAGGACAGGTGGGTAGGGGTTGTCCTAGAGGTGGAGGTCAGCCAGGCGGAGGCCAACCAGTTGGCTATGCTTTTCCGGCTAGACTAGATGCAGAGGCCTCAGATGCTGTGATTACAGAAATTTTTCTGTTTGCGGCAAGGATGCCTCAGTATTATTTGATTCAGGATCCACGTATTCATATGTGTCATCTCTATTTGCTCCATTCCTGGGTGTTTCTCGTGAGTCCTTAAGTACTCCTGTTTATGTGTCCACTCCTGTAGACGATTCTGTTATTGTGAACCGAATCTACCAGTCTTATATTATTACATAATATGGTTATGAAACTAGAGCAGATCTCTTATTGCTCGAGATGACCGATTTTGAAATTATTCTAGGTATGGACTGGTTATCTCCATATCATGCTATTATAGATTGTCATGCCAAAACGGTTACCTTGGCTATTCCATCTTTGCATAGGCTGGAGTGGAAGGGTTCGCCGGTTAGTCCATTAATCAGGTTATTTCTTTTATAAAGGATCAATACATGGTTGAGAAGGGTTGTTTAGCTTATCTAGCTTATGTTTGGGATACCACGGCAGAGACTCCGGCTATTGATTCAGTGCCTGTAGTTCGGGAGTTCTCCGTTGTATTTCCCTCAGATCTTCCAGGTATGCCACTTGATCGTGATATTGATTTCTGTATTGACTTGGCTCCAGATACTCAACCTATACCTATTCCACCATTATTGCATGGCTCCGAAAGAATTGAAAGAGTTGAAAGAACAGCTTGAAGAGTTACTAGCCAAAGGGTTCTTCAGACAGAGTGTATCGCCTTGGGGTGCACCGGTATTATTTGTGAAGAAGAAGGATGGCACAATGCGAATGTGTATTGATTATCGCCAATTGAACAAAGTTACTATTAAGAACAAGTACCTGTTATCGCGTATTGATGACCTATTTGACCAGTTGTAGGGTTCTAGGGTGTTCTCTAAGATCGACTTGAGTTCGGACTATCATAAGATGAAGATTCGAGATTCGGATGTTCCGAAAACTGCTTTTTGTACTACATATGGTCATTATTATTTTCTGGTAATGTCCTTCGGTTTAACTAATGCCCCGGCAGCGTTTATGGATTTGATGAACAGGGTATTCAGGCCATATATTGATTCATTTGTCATTGTCTTCATTGATTACATTTTGATCTACTCGCACAGAAAGGAGGAGCACAAGCAGCATATGAGAGCAGTGCTTCAGACATTGCGGGAACAAAAGCTATATGCTAAATTCTCCAAGTGTGAGTTCTGGCTAGAGTCTGTAGTATTTTTGGGGAATATTGCATCGGGTGAGGGTATTAAGGTTGATCCCAAAAATATTGAGGCATTTCAGAATTGGCATCGTCCCACTTCGGCGACTGAGATCAGGAGTTTTCTGGGTTTAGCAGGTTATTATAGTCGATTCGTGAAAGGTTTTCCATCTATTGCAGCTCCTTTGACCAAATTAACCCAGAACGGTGCTCCGTTCCGATGGTTCAATGATTGTGAGGTGAGCTTTCAGAAGCTCAAGACAGCATTGACTACAGCACCAGTATTAGTGTTGCCTTCCGGTTCGGGGATGTATACAGTGTATTGTGATACTTCACGTGTTGGTTTGGGTTGTGTATTAATGCAGGAAAGGCAAGTTATTGCATATGCTTCATGTCAGCTGAAGCCCCATGAAAAGAATTATCCAGTACATGATTTGGAGTTAGCTGCAATTGTTCACGCTCTTAAGATTTGGAGGCATTATCTTTAAGGGGTGTCCTGTGAAGTTTATACTGATCATCGTAGTTTGCAGCATTTGTTCAATCAGAGGGACCTAATTTTGAGGCAGCGCAGATGGCTGGAATTACTGAAAGATTATGATATTACTATCCTATATCATCTAGGTAAAGTAAATGTGGTTGCAGATGCCTTGAGTAGAAAGGCGGAGAGTATGGGTAGTTTGGCTTTCATTTCAGCAGAAGAGAGGCCATTAGATTTAGATATCCAGTCCTTGGCCAACAGACTTGTGTGGCTGGATATTTCAGAGCCCAGCCGAGTTCTTGCATGTGTTGTAGCTGAGTCTTCACTATTTGAGCAGATCAAGGCTCGCCAGTATGATGATCCACACTTAATGGTTCTTCGAGAAATAGTACTACGAGGTGGTGCCAAGGAAGTTACTATTGGTGCGGATGGTGTTCTGCGACTCCATGATCGTCTGTGTGTTCCTAATGTGGATGAACTGAGGAAAAAGATCCTGTAGGAGGTATACAGTTCTCGGTATTATGTTCATCCAGGTGCTACGAAGATGTATCGTGACATGAGGCAGCATTATTGGTGGCGACGAATGAAAAAGGACATAATTGAGTATGTAGCTAGGCGTCTAAATTGCCAGCAAGTTAAATATGAGAAGCAGAGGGGGCTTTCAACTAGCAATTTGAAGGTAAGTTAATTCTACACCCCTTGAGTTAACTACATAGATTATGGGTAGATTACTACTAGTAAATCTTAGAAATCAGAGGTTTAGGTGAAAAACCTAGATTTTTATAAAAATGAGATTTTTAACCACGAAAATGGTTATGAAATTGTATAGAAATTATTTATTTAAGTTCATGAGATTATGGGTAACGTTTTCATCCGAAAGTTTTTCGAATCCGAGCATGTGGGCCCGGGGGTGAATTTTAAGAATTTTACCATTTTGGATAGGGTAATTTATTTAATAGATGAATTTCGAATTATTGAACATATATTAATTATTTTGTATAATATTTGGATAGCTTCGAATTTTTCGGCGTCGAGTCGAGAATTTTACGCGACGCGATAATCGGAAGGTGGACTTTGAGACAAGGTAAGTCTCTTGTCTAATCTTGTGAGGAGAAAATTACCTCATATGTGATTAAATTAAATAATTGTTGCTAATTGTGGGGGCTACGTACGCATGAGGTGACGAGACTCCATGCGTAGCTACTATAAATGCTAAAGTCCGGTAGTTTAGGACTCAAAGCATGAATTACTTGTGTAAATTATATTCTTTGTTTAAATAATATTAATTGATATATATGAATATATTTTGAATTGTTAGATAAAAATATTAAAGAATGAAAATCTCATATGCTTGATTTTTCTGTTTAAATTAATTAATTGTTAAGAGAAATTGTTCTTCCTCCTGAATTTATCTTATAATAAATATACTCTCCTTCCGTAGGTACATAAGAAAATGTCCTCCTTTCTTGTGGAGCGGGCCGAACGCCTCGGCAGGATAGATGCATCTATGGATCGTGTTGCACGTCCCTCGGCAATGTACACGACACTCTGGATCGGGCCGTACGTCCTCGGCAGAAATCGTGCTTAATAATAATTATACGATACTTTAATAGTTTATTTCAGCTTGTGAAGCTAATTGATAAATTGGAGATTCCTTGAAATTTAATGAATTATTATTCTTGCTTGTTAAGAAATTAATTGTTATTCATGTAAATGAGATTAATTGATAAATTGAAAATTATTTGAATTGAAGGAATTTAATTAATATATTGAGAATTATTGCATTTGAAGGAATTTGATTATTTCTGTTGGTTAAATAAATTATTGTAAATTCTGTGAATCATGCTGATTTAGATATTCTAGTTGTATTTCAATTATTATTATTGACCCATAGTGAGTATCAATGTCGGCCATCTCGTCTCTACCACTTCGAGATTAGACTTGATACTTACTAGGTACACGTTGTTTACGTACTCATACTACACTTGCTGCACTTTTGTGCAGGACCTGAGGCAAGTACTAATGGGGGACTTATCGTCTTACACCCACGTTATCCAAGGGCATAGTGGTGAGCTACCTTTCTGAGCCGTTCTGCAGCTACTAGTGTCTCTCCTTGTATTTTTCATTCTATCTATTTTATTTCAGAAAGTATTAGAGGTTTTGTATAATCTACTAGATGCTCATACACTTGTGACACCAGGTCTTGGCACACACATTGGTAGAATTTGATGTTTTTTTTTCTTGGATTTAAAAGTTTAGTCAATATATGTTATTGTTACTAGTTGGCTTGCCTAGCTGTAGTGTCGCCATCATGACCTTTAGGTGAAATTGGGTCGTTACAGTATGCCATCAAGTGGAGGGAGCAAGCGGCTAGAGTTAAGCTACCCGTGGATAATCACGAGTTGATCACTATTTTTCTAGAGGCTCAAGAGCCTGATTATTTCCAAAACATGATGTCTGCTATGGGTAGACCATTCGCTGAGGCTATCAAAATTGGGGAGATGGTCGAAAATAGTTTAAAAACGGGCCGAATCTTGAGTCAAGCAGCTTTTAAAGCCGCATCACAGGCCGTTCAGAATAGTTCGGGGGGTTTGATGAACAGAAACGGGAGAGAAGAGAGAGCCATGATGGCTTCCAGCTCGAGGGAGCCCGCATGGCATTCAACCAATCATATATGCTTCCTAAGGTCCCACAACACTATTATCCCCATCAAGATGCTTCTTATGTCGTGGCACCGCATCCATATTCGGAGATGAACATGCAATCTTACACGCGGCCACAACATTATACACAAAATCGAGCTCCACCTCCCAGAAATGCCCGTCCTTACCAAGCTCCATATAATCCCCAACCAAATGTTTTCCAATACAATCCTCGCCCAAGAGATCCCCTCAGAAGGAATCAGTTCACCCCTATTAGTGAATCATACTCTAGGTTGTTCCAAAAGTTAGTTAGGCTAGGTCTGCTGCAGCCAGTGGCCCCGAACCGGACAAACCCTGACTCCCCCTTGCACCGAGCTGATGCTAGATATGAATACCAGTCCGGAGTAGTGGGACATGATACTGAAGATTGTTGGACTCTCAAAAGAGCAGTGAAAGACCTCATCGAGGTCAAGGCAAAAGTTCTTCAGGACGAGGAGGCTCATGATGTGACAAACAATCCTATGCATGCTCACAACACTGGGCCAGTAGTTGGAATGATTTGTAAAAATGAGGAATTTGATCCGGCACTGAAGGCCATTACATCCATTGCCGAGACAGAAGAAAAGCCAAAAAACGGTCGCCAAACCTGAAAGTTCCCTATCAGACGGGAGTCTCAATAGCCGGTCTTGCTATCCTTTTCACGTTCGGATCAATTCAGGGTGTGATCCGGATGTTTAACTTTGTTGTCTTACTTTCCGTTGTAAACCCTTCTATCTTTAAAATTTTAAAATAATAAAAAAAAAATCAAATAAAATTAATAATTCATTGTCTGGGAATATCTCTTTTCTTAATCTTGTCACTTTTCTTATTCTTTTTTTAGTGCTGTTAAATGCGGATTTTGATGACATGACATGCCTGCGGACTTCAGGCCCAAATCCTAAAGCGTTGTCAGACTTTGAAATAATGAATCAAAAATCAGAATGCAATGAAGATAATTTTAAGGGAATAAAATAAAGAATCGAAAATGTCAAAAGGTCCATACATTGTAACGAGAGTACTGCCAAAAGAGAGTATTGTACTTGAAAAATATTGAAGGAAATATCCCTCAAACAATATCAATGTTGGTGCAGTCAAAAGATACTATGTTTGATCCTCTATATAACATTAATGTTCTCTGGTTGAGATGAAGAAGGTTTTCTTTCTCACTATCCAAGTACTATCAACCTTTTGCAAACCCTTTGAGCCGGTTCCCTTTTTTTTTATTACCCTCTTTGGAACTTGAAAATTATTATTGAAAACAAAAATGAATGAAAATGTGAAAAAAAAAAAAAAGGAAAAAAAGAGAAAACAAAACAAAACAGAAGAAAAACAAAAAGAAAGTAGTTATCTTGAACTACGTTCGACTTGATTCCGAAAGGATACGTAGGCGGCCTCTCTCTGGGGTTCAGTCACACCAAAACAAAAATTCAAATTCCCCCAAAAGTGAAACTGGGGCATATGTTATAATGGTTCGGCGATGGTTTCGCCTGCAAGGTTCCAAAGTTGTAATTCAATCCAAATTCTTTTTATCCTAAATCCTGTTCAAGTCCTTCCGATCAATCGGCAAAGAGGTTCAAAATGGGAGGATACAGTTACTTGGATCTGATGCAATCAAATGAGAAATAAAATAAGAGGGTCTTATTGGTAAAAACCCTCACGGACACCGTAAGGCGATGGTAAGCAGAGAAATTAAAATGAGAGAGTTTTGTTAGCTAAGCTCATTACTAGTTATGACCGGACGCACATCTAATGAAGTGGAGAATCTCACTTCTCTTGTCCGATGTGGGACAAAGATGTTCCCACGGTAATTTCTCTCCCAACATGCTACTATTTTTATGTTTCCCTCTTCTTCTTCTTCTTTTTGTTTGAAAAAGGTGCATTAATTAGAGATTTCATAATCAAATGAAAAATTCTTTTTAGAAGTAAAAGCAAGTGAATTAAATTATAATTATATTACTTGTAATTTAAAATTATTCTTAGTTATTTTCTTTAAAAGTTTTATTTATATTCTTGGTCTACCACATTAATTTCCTTTTTTATATAAAAATACATTAATTAATAATAATTTTTATACATGATAATTGGTAATCATTATTTCGTTAATCCTAACGTATAAAAGATTAATTTATTTTAATAATATAGGAAATTATATAAACACTTGAATTATATTTAAAAAGTAGATGATGTTAAAAAGAGAATTATATAATCAAGATAGATATTGTTGGGTATTTGTGATAGTTTTAGAACTTGTGGGTATAAGTCGTGTTTCATATTTTTTCAAAAAACAAAAAAGTGAAATATATTTTGAAAACCGATGTCCAAACATATTTTCTTCTTCAAACCAAACTTCACCCAAATCAGATTTATCAAAATAAATTTGGGAATCTATGGCCAAACGCTAGCTAAGTTTCAATACTGCCATTTACAAACTAATATCATTTTATACATACTATAATTAATTTTTATCATTTTAAATACACGTGAAAAATTGGCATACATATATAAAAAGTTAATAAAAGTTAGTTACTTTTTTTAGATGTAACATTTTTTTTTTTTGTTAGAAATTAAACTTAAATTGTGTACTTATGCACAATTTAGTATACAAAATTAATAAAAGTTACATAAATTTTTATAAATGAACATAATTTTTTATGCTTAGAAACTAAACTTAAATTGTGCATTTATGCACAATTCAGTATACCTTATGATGATATTAGCTGAAAATGCTAGGTGTAGTCGCATCTTTAGTTTTGTCATATCCTTTTATATCAACCATATTAAAATTTTAATTGTTAAAATAATTAAATTTATGATTATTATTTTGTTATTTAATTTGTTCAAAATATTAATGGCGGACTATATTATGCTTAAGGACTTTTAATGTTCAATATGAAATATGTACATTATTAGTATTATATAAAATTATCATTTTAACTATATTTACCTACACAATTGAGAAATATATAATAGATAAGATCAATACTGAAGGATGTGTTTTACATATCAAATTTTGTAGCTTTAAGAAAATATAATTTTAAAATATACAAATTATATATTTTTTTAAATTTCAAATAATATATTTTAAGTATTTAAAGAAATTCAAACTTAAATATGTATCCATAAAATCCTCAAGTAAACTCTCAAATGTTATATATCCAATTAAATCAACAATAATAAAATTTCTATCTAAATCCCGAGAACAAAAATCCCCAATCAAAATATCAGATAAATTTTAAGGTAAGAAAATTCCCAACTATATCACCAAGAACAAGTTTGTAGCAAAAATTACATTAATAAAATGCCCATGTAATTTTTCAAATAAGCAAAACCCCAAGAAAATCCCCAAGTTAATTCCCAAAATATTATCCCTAGCTGAATCCGCAGCAACTACATCTTCAGGAGTTCCCCACCTATGACAATCCCCAGGTAAATTCCCCAGCAAAAATCTCTTGCTACATCCGCAGCAACAGCACCCCCATATAATTCCTCAAATAAGCAAATCCCCAGGTAAATCTCCAAGAAAATATCCCTAAGTAAATTCGCATTTAGCTCTACCTGGGGATTTTCCTATGGATTATCATAGGAAACTTTTTCCATTTTCTTCATTTGTTTACCTACGAATATGTACTTGCAGATTAATTTTCCCAGGTAATGTCCCAGAAAATATTTTGGCGCTTAATAGCGCCAAAGTTACCTACAGATTTTTCTGGAAAAAACTTTTTCGCAGGTAAAATATTTTATATTTAAGAATTTTTATTTTTCCCATAAAAATCCGCAGGTATTATCTGCGAATAAAATCCCTAGGTAAAATTCTCATTTAATTAATATTTTTCTTGTAGTGTAGTGAAAACTCGCAAAGAGCATTATAAGGCGATGGTGAGAACAGAAAGATCAACTGGTAAAAACCCACAAAGTGTGCCACTGATCGAAAAAAGGATCCTCACAATCATTGGCATCGACACAATCTTGGGCAAGGTTTCTCGATTTTGAGGTAAAAATTGTGATGAATTTCTAAGAGTCGGTCGATTTATACAGATCAGGCATCCAGTCCAAAAGGCATTTCATATTTATTGAAGTCCGCATGTACTTCAGATAAGTCCTATCCTTTCCCCGAAAGGGATACCTCTTGTCTATATTCATTGTCCATTCCATTATTTATTGTTCTTTGAATCCCTTTCGGTCTAACTCTGTTCCAAAAATTAAGGCAAAGATGGGATGGCAAGACTGGTTTACAGGGCTCTCGTTTGATACAAGCTAATATACAAAAAAGGCACGCAGACTCGGCAGGGGCATCAAGTCGACCCCGACTGGCCATGGCGGCCGATGCTTAAAAATCAAAAACTCTTGTAAGGAAGAAATCAAATTGAAAGTGTCTACAAGCCAAAATAAAGTTGAATAGGTTAAGTCTCGAGTGGCTAACCGTTTTGGTAAAGTTTGAAAAGTCAAAGGTTCCCCAATGATCTGAAATTGAAAGTTTTGGAGGAAAGAAGTCGAAAGTAAAATGCCACAAAGGCAAAAATAAAGTTAAAAGGGTTAAGTCCCACGCGATCAACCGTCATGTAAAAGTTTGAAAAGTCAAAGGCTCTCCGGGGCCAGAAATACAAGTGGTATTCACAAAACATCTAGTGGCAGGTTGAAATCGTCATCAAAATAAGATGGGCACAAAGCCAAGCTGCCAAAGACATCAAGGCCACAAACTGACTACCACTTTTTAAAACTCACAATTTTTCTTTATTTGCAGCAGGAACAAAGAAGTGCAGAATGACGATTCCTAAAGAACAAATGTCACCAAAGGTGAGTTTCGCAAAATCTCTATTTTCTTTTATTTTCATCATGCATCACTATTACAAATTATTTTCGTAGCTTAACCCAGGTAAAACCTTTTCGCCAAGGGGGATTCAGCTCATAGTTTTGGTTGAAGTACTCTTCGCCCAGGCTGTTTTTCGTAGCTTAACCCAGGTAGAACCTTTTCGCCTAGGGGGATCCAGCTCATAATTTTCGGATAGAAGTACTCTCCGCTCAGGTTGTTTCGTAGCTTAACCCAGGTAGAACCTTTTCGCCTATGGGGATCCAGCTCATAGTTTTCGGGTAGAAGTACTCTTCGCTCAGGTTATTTTACGTAGCTTAACCGAGGTAGAACCTTTTCGCCTAGGGGGATGCAGCTCATAGTTCCGGGTATAAGTACTCTTCGCTTAGGTTGTTTCGTAGCTTAACCCAGGTAGAACCTTTTCGCCTAGGGGGATCCAGCTCATAGTTTTCGGGTAGAAGTACTCTTCGCCAAGGTTGTTTTACGTAGCTTAACCCAGGTAGAACTTTTTTGCCTAGGGGAATCCAGCTCATAATTCCGGGTAGAAGTACTCTTCGCTCAGGTTGTTTCGTAGCTTAACTCAGGTAGAACCTTTTCGCCTAGGGGGATCTAGCTCATAATTTCGGGTAGAAGTACTCTTCGCTCAGGTTGTTTTACGTAGCTTAACCCAGGTAGAACCTTTTCTCCTAGGGGGATTCAGCATTTTTCATTAATACAGGGCGTCAACCCCTGGTTACATTTCATATCAGTAATACAGGGCACCAATCCCTAGTTACATTTCATTTTCAGTAATACAAGGCGCCAACATACTTATTATATTTGTTTTTATTTTGTCTTGCTGAAGGTTAATTGACCTATATATAAGTAAGCATGACAATGAAAATAGTTGTGTACAATATTTAGCCTTTTAGTTAATAATCAGTAGAGCAGAGATTTATATTGATCCTGCATCTGAAGTCTCAACCTATGATTTAGGCCACATTAAATGAGATGCAAATAACAAATCATGCTATTTGTTGCACGGACAGGCCAATACTAGACCATGTTCAATTTTCCTTCTATGAATTCCTATTCTTTTCAATTCCCTCCGTAGATTTGAGAGTGAAAATCTCCATAATAATTTGCCTAACTAAAAGAAATAATCTCTGTTTAATTATGATTTTGCTCTTTCGTGTGAGCTTGGAGACCAGGCCAAATCGTGTATCTTCGATGGAGATTTGTATTTTACTTGGGCATCGGCAATCAATTGTTAGGCGAATGACTTGTAACAATTGATTAATATTTTACACTTTAAAAATAAATTTCACAAAAAAATATTAATTATTTTTCTAATAAATTTTAAAGTTAACTAATATTAGAATTATTCAAATAATAATCCCACTTTAATTTTTGATATTTCAAGAAAATAAATGTAACTGCAGTATGAGATTTATTTGAAATTAGAGAATACTCAAAGTGACTATCTCACTTGATTTTACTCAAACTATCTTCATTTTCACCTGGGCATGAAAGTAGAAAACACTTGAAATTAGAGACTAGCAAGAAAATACTCAAACTGACATATAAAAACTTGAAATTAGAGAATATATACTCAAACTGACTGTCTAACTTCATTTTCTCTTCCTTTAATTCATTTTCCCTTTGCGTCTTCAACCTTTTTAGGAATGTAAGTAAATCTACTCAACATGACCCTGCACCTGAGCATGAACCTCTATCTGAGCATGACCCTCATGAGCAGTACGTCTCCAATCAAACTGCAAAATGAGAAAAGAATTTAACATAAGACAAAATATTACTAGTAAAATCTCTAAAATAAAAATCACTAACATACCCAATTAGGGACCAAGCGATGTTGTGGTAGATCATTTGAGCGAAACACCTACAGAACAAAATAAGTAATAGACTTGAGTTTTAAGTAATAAATGTATACTACTACTTAATTTGTAAAACCAAAATAAAATAAAATAAAAAACTATACCACAATATATCCAGCAAATGAAGCAGGAACAAAAGGGATAAGTGCGACGGGCAAAGAAAGCTTAAATAGAAGCAGATGCACACTGAACCATCGCCAATGATATAGCAAAAAGAAAGCGCCATAAATGCACCGCTTAGCGATCTTGCGAAGTATAACTGTCGTATCTGGTAGTGGTCTCCGAGCAAAAAGATCCAGAAAAACAACAAGTATGAGAAATATAGTTGAAATGTAGACAACCTTACATAAATCATTCTCGTAATTTGAAACAAAGTGGATAGAAAATCATAAAAAGCGCCTCGTTGTGGACCTCCCACAAATCTGCCGATCACGTCCTCTCCCGCTATCCTATTCTTCATCAGAATGAACAAGAAGCACATACTAGGAATACCAAGAACAAGATCTGCTAATCCGATAGAATAACCCACCCTATCTATATATGGTAATACCCATATAATTCAGCAACCAACAAAAAGGGAATGGATGTAAATAGGAAGCTGTTTGGGAAATAAATATTAAAATCAAGCAAAACAATAAAAATAAGAAACACAATGCCCTCATTTGTCAAGATTTTTACAGTGAAAAAGAGGGTCTTTTTGTGTTTTGAGTGTTGAAGCTTGTGGAGGAAAATGAAAAAACGTATGAAGATTTTTACTGTGAGTGAAGAAGAAGGTATGTAGCGCTTTGAGTGAAGAATGTTGAGTCTTTGTGAGGAGAGATGGAAAAATATGAGACTGTAATGTTAGCAGGTAGTCTCGGGTGGAGGGTTTTTTATTGGAATATGTGTATATATATATATATATATATGTCGAGGTTCCTTTCTGTTGGAGATTAATTTTATCTATGAAATAAAATTTCACAACGGACAAGTAAGGATATCAAATTAATATCTTTGGTTTTTAAGTAAATAACGAAATTTGTGTTTTCTTGTTTCTAACCAAAATTCTCCTAGTTAGCTTTAATTTTTTTGTTTCAGTGCGCTTTATATTATTTTAGTTTATGTTGTTAAGGTTTTAATTACATGTTTGTACATATTATATGTTCAAGTTAATATTACTTCTTTGCCAGAACTTTTACTTATAAGGGAAAAAGAATAAAGATTTATGTACAAAATTAGCTATTCTACGTTTTGATTTAATTTTTCATAGATATCTATCACATTTTTCAAGTATATGAAATAATAGAGTCCACTAATATTAGACGTTTCAAAGTCCAAACCTTGTAGGAAAAAATATTTAGAGTTTGAAGTTAACTAATACTAATACAATTTTCTATATACAAATCCCACTTGAAGGAATATGTTGCAGAGCTGAATGATTGGTATATATTTTCAATTTTGATTTCAAGTGGTTCTCTTGGAATAAATAAAATATTTCGTCAAATAATAGATGAGTAAATAATTTGTGTTGGGGCTGGGAGGACTTCTGTGGAATAATATCTTTTTTCATTATAGTTTGCTAAACATAATCAATATCCATAATTTCAAGGAATTGAAATTACTTTTTAAACTTTTATTTTATAACTCAATAGTTTTTAATAGTATTTATGTAATTTTTTAAAACTTATTACTCATCGACATAGGATACATAGCGGGACTAGTTACTGTATAGATCCGTTATCTCTATATCCCCACCCGCTTTATTTTGCGACAGCACCAGGCCACATTAATATCCTAATGCTTCTAAGTAGTATATGTTTTCAAAAAGTGTTAGTGAATGGAATTCTGAATACTTTTAAAACTTTTCAACAAAAAAAATAAACCAAACAGCGTCAGAATTAATTTAAAAAAAAACTCCTTTTCAGTTTTTTTTCAAAATAATTCGAGATTTCTTTTTGCATCAATCTTCAAACAAGTGAAATCCATTTCTATGCACTAATCTATCTATTATTAAAAAGAATCTATCTATTATTAAAAAGAAAGAAGTCAACCATGAGCATTTGCCAAGTGTTGCATTAAGAAAATGCCATGTGGCAATTTTAGGATAAATTAGTTAAGTTAGGTAAAATTAGTATTTGAATTTGAATTTCAAAAAAAATTAATGTACAAACTGTGCAAACTAAAACTGCTTTTAATATTCATAACCCGATATAGAGGCTATATCTAAAAGTTATATGTTTTCAATTCTCAACATAGGTCATCTTTTTTGGAACTCCCACAATCCCAGTTTTTCATCCGATATCTATTATTAAAAAGAAAGAATCTATTATTAAAAAGAAAGAAGTCAACCATGAGCATTTGCCAAGTGTTGCATTAAGAAAATGCCATGTGGCAATTTTAGGATAAATTAGTTAAGTTAGGTAAAATTATTATTTGAATTTGAATTTCAAAAAAAATTAATGTACAAACTGTGCAAACTAAAACTGCTTTTAATATTCATAACCCGATAGAGGCTATATCTAAAAGTTATATGTTTTCAATTCTCAACATAGGTCATCTTTTTTGGAACTCCCACAATCCCACTTTTTCATCCGACAATAACTACCCTCAACACACTTCTTCTTTTCTTCCAAAGTCTTTCAAAGGGCATACTAAATCTAGCTTTTCGGATCCTTTTCCATGAAAAATTAAAAAAAAACCACTTTCCATGTCAGACGGATAGTACATATAGAATCAGAAACAACCAAAAAAAACTTTGTTACCAAAGGTATGTTCTTTGATTACACTAGCATCTCTGAAATACCTTTTATATATTTTTTTGGTTGCAAGCTATAAGTAACAAGATCATTAGGTGAAAAATTTAATAATCGTTGATCTACTTTGTATATAAATGGGTAAAAAGATAATTTGGGCGATAATGATAGTATATAAAATTCAGGTATAAGTTATGAAGTCTTTATAGTGAAACATCTAATGTAAAAGAGTAGAAAAAGTATTGTATAAATTTAGCTTCTAAAAGGACTTGATCAAATGAAGTTGCTTGGAGAAGTTCAACAGTAATCGAGTTCTTAGCATTATGTTCTAATTCAAAAGTTGAAAAGTGTTGAAGGGAGTGGAATTATAGTATTAGGTTATTTCCAGTCGATAGTCAAGTACTCAGACTAATTTTTAGGATGATTGATTTATTCTTGAACTTATAGCCAAAATCATGAATTCCTTTGGTCTCGTGTACTGGATGCCCTAGCAATTTTTACTGATCTTTAAGGAAGTCTTGATCATCAACATATATGTTTAAACACATCCTTTGTCAAGTACAGTGTTTTAGAAACGCCAAGTGAATGTAACCATGAATCTATGGGCTTGTGACATGGTTCAGTGACTAACATGCATATTTCTACTTTGATATTGAAATAGTCAAGAGGTGAGAGAAGTAGAGAAGATATTCTCCTTTTAATTGCATATATTTCTTCGATTTAGTTTATTTGTTTATCGGGATATCTCAAAATTGAGGTTCAGGGGAGGTGGGAATCAGAGTTTGGTTTTTTTAATATATGAGTAACACGTTATACATGTCTGTCTTAGTCGTTTCCAAATTCTTCATTCTGTTTGAGGAAAGGTGCCAAGTAATAATATAGAAAATTGCTCATAGCAAATAATGAAAAGCATATTATTTCTTATTCTAATAGTCTGTTAGTTTTCTGTTCATTGGTCATTAGGAAAGTTGTGCATATTATTGCCTCTACCTTAAAACAAAATTTTATATTTTATATACATAAGAACATTTCTGAAGTCTTCCCCTTTAAAATATTTTATATTTTTATATTTTACCATAATTTATTCTTATTAAAATATTTGGTTAAGTTGATTATTAGTTATACAATTAATGATGCATATAAAATATATTTTGTAGACATGAAAATATGGCATCTTGAACCCCCCAAAATACAAACTATTCTGTTGACAATGAAGAAAGAGTTCCTCTTATGTCGATGTGAGTGACAATATAATCTATTTAATATATTTATAGTTGTGTAGTAAGCTTAGGAGTATAAGTGGAAATACTATCCGTGATTGGATGTTCTTTTAACGAATTGTACCATCATGATGTAATAATGGAGACTATTGAGTGGTGTTTACCAAGAATTGAATTATGAATTCAAGTTGGACGTCCTGTCCTCTAACGTTTACAGTTCGTATAGTGCACCGGGCTGCCCTTCACGAAATTGAAAAGAACATCAGTGTTCCATTGAAGTCTTCACTGAATAGACAACTTAGTATGTCTCTATAGACTACAAGTGGAGTGTGCAATAAGGGGATAACTTCTCTAGCAGAGCCTATAGATGACCTGGGGAGTAGAAGTAGCAGTAGTATTTGTCTTAGATCAATATACGCACATAAAGTTTACACATACCATGGCAGTTACAAAATAACACAGAATATGAAGATGATGAAGGGTATCCAGCGGCGGAGACACATAGACTAAAGGAGTGTCAACCGACACTCCTTCGCCGAGAAATTACATTGTATAGCTTGGTAATTCTTTTTAAAATATGTATATATTACTATATAACGACACATGTATGACTTTATTTTTTTAAATTTTAACTTCCCTTAATGAAAATCCTGATTCCGCCGTTGAGGGTATCCAGGTATGACAACCATATCTTTGCACACTTTTGTTATAATTAAAGAAGAATCTATATATGTATATTGAAAAATATAGATGTATATATTAAAAATCCATCCATATTAATTGATTTAACTACTACTGTCTAATTCTGAAGCCTCAATATTACAGAAAAGTTATGTTAATATTTAAAAGGTAACTATAAAAACAACCTCATAGTGACTTCCTTTGACGTTTATCGATTGTTTTTGAACAAGTCTAATTTGACTTTTAAATATTTGGGAGGAACAGATGTTTAATTGTATTATGTAAGTTGGACTTGACAACTTATGTTGAGAAGCATGACTTCTGTTTTGACGCTGATGTATTCCTCTATTTTTGGATTGAGACCTTTTATGAGAATGTAAGAATGCTCTTTTCTTTTATATATATATATATATATATATATTGACTTTCTTTTGAATTTGACAGAAAAATAATACTTTTGGTAATCTTTCTGTTCCAATTAGTTTAGTCTTCATACACTGTATCTTTTTGTAATACACTGCATGTAGATTAATAAATTGTTGAACCCCCTAAGTTTCAAATCTTTTTTTTTCTAAATTAGAAAAGTAATTTTTGCTGACCTTTATTGTCTTTTGCTTGATAAGTAGATGCCTAATTTCATAAAAGGAGAGTTTCTGCACACACATCGACATCAAAGCATTGGGTTCTCTAGAGGAAGCTCGAAATACGGGGAGTCGCGCTGCATAAATATGGACGTGGGAAGCTCAGATGGTACAGTTTCTCGGAAAGAAGTGACTAACCACTTGTCTCACAATAATCATGGTAGCTGCAAGGTCTAATGAGCAAGGTCAACATGTATATCTATCTTGGATTGATTGACGGAGAGATAGAAGATACAAGGTCTAATCAACATAACATAACTCTCCCCATTCCTTTTATGTTATGCTGTTTGCTCTTTCAAAATTGACGGGACCTAATTTTTAGCCCAGAACATATGATGATACTGCTATAAAGTGTAATGGAAGGGGGTCAAACACTAATTTGAGCTAAGCACAAATAGGAGGAATATTGCTTTTAAATTGAGTTAATGAATACTTACCCCATACCCGGAATATTGATTTTAATCCCTTGACTTACCATGGTCAGGTAAATACATTTCCTATTTGCACATAGATCCTCATTGTTTTTAGCCCAGGGCGTATGATGGCTGGCATGGCATCACCTGCCAAACAGGAAACTATGAACTCTGGCATCTCTAATATGGTTTGACTGAACATAGTGGAGTCATGGTAATTCAGTAACATGGTTTTCATTTATATTTTTTGCACGCATCTATTTATGAGATATCTAAAAAAAGAACATTAGTAATTTATAGTTTAATCAATAAGCGAGATTTTTTAGTTACATATATTTTATGCAGAAATCTCTTTCTATCACAATGAGAAGTAAATTGCTTCATGGTCCTCGAATGCTGGTTAATCGGCCTCTTCTTTGGAACGGAGGAAATACCAGTATCATTCTCATATTAAAGGTATAATGTTTGCCAAGTTTTGTTGCACTATTTTTTATTTTTGACGAGTCGTAAATATAGCATTGACTGGTAAGTAAAATAGGTTTAATTGTCATGGTGTGTCAATTTTTGGAATAGGTTTAAGCTTTTACAATGCAATGTACAATTTAATTTAGACCATTGATTGACAATTATCAATTTTTGTGCTAATTCAAATTGTTCTCACAAAAGTATTATAACGCTTTTAATCGGCTCTGACAGTATTAAATTTTAATTTTGATGCCTAATTATTATCAGACACCTCTTTTGCTACAGTATAAAACTAATGTAATGTGCAATCTTCATCACTTTTGCTTATTATAAATTCATGATGAGATGTTTAATGGGAAGTGGAAGACATAGATTCTTAGTGGTGATCATTTTAAATACTTGCATATAAAAACTACGGTAATGTGTAATCTTCATCACTTTTGCTTATTATAAGTTCATGATGAGATGTTTAATGGGAAGTGGAAGACATAGATTCTTAGTGGTGATTTGGTGCGAGATGGCAAACTCAAGCAAGCAATAAAAATTGAATTCAGGCTTGTGTTCAAGGACAATTATGATACTGGTACAGGATACCACCATTCCTTCAGGCAGATTTGCTATCAATTTTATATAAGATTTATATTTTCTTTCAAACTTCAAATAATTATTTTTTCCCTGGACAGAGCAGACATTATATTTTTCCTTTCCGTACTTTATTGCCCCAAAAACATGGGAGATTAAGGAGAAGATTAGTACAACCGTGAAACAAAAAACTTCTTCCCCTAACATGGTAGCTTCAATTGCAAAATAGAGCATTCTAAAACAGATCAAGAGTGCAACAAGTTATGTTGGGAAAAAAGCTGCTAAAGTTAAAGATGTTACAGTGAAAACAGGAAAAGATGGAATGAGATATGTAGGGAAAGTAGCTGGAACATTGAATAAAAAGATAGTAATTGCCGGCTGGGAGCAGAAGCGGTGATTGATTATACTTCGAACGATGGAAAGGATTTTGAATAAGTTGACCGAGATGCTTTTATTGTCCTTATTTTCTGAAGGAAAGAAATTTCAATCTTTCCAAAGGGAAATGTACGACGGCTCTTTTCTTGATTATCTATATTGGTTTTATTTTGAATTTGAGACAAGTTTTATCCTCACTTTTGCGCGAGTGCCTAAAATTGCTGGTCCCCGGCAATTGCCATATATACAATCCGATGAAATTCAAATATTTATTTTTTAGTTTAATTCTTTTCCATGTGATCACTAAATTTAGTCTACAATATAGATTTACTATCATTTTTTTCCTTTTAAACGAATCGCGCATCGCGCGGGTACGTATACTATAATAAATTGGAGACGACGTCAGTTAGCCCCGTATCATTTATAACTTTATTGATATTCACTCTAAGAAGACAACTTAGGTTACTAATTTCAACCCATTTATTTTACTAGGGCACCTGGACACACTAACAGCCTAATGCTTTTAAGTCACATTTATTTTTTAAAATAAAGGGCTAAAAAGAATTTTGAAACTTTTTAAATAAATTCAATGAAACAGCGTTAGAGAAAAATCTAACAAAAATTGATTAGATATAAAGTCTGCTCTTTTTTTTCTAAATTTTGTGAGACAAAAAGACAAAGAAGAGATGTTGTATCTTTATTATACAGAATTTTAGTGAACAAGCGCAAATTAAAATAGCACTGAATTGAAATAACTTTTTCATCTTTTTGTTTTTATGTCTGAACAAGTCACTAAATTTCTTTTCCTCTTTTGAAATACTGATATTACTGAATTTTAATTGGTGTATCAGCCTCTGCAGTATAGTACGGAGTATCAGCCTTTTCTCTCTCAGTTATATACTCCCCTATAATACCACAAAAAAGAATTAGAGTTTGAATCTTGATACTTGTATGCAAACATTACTCAACATACATTCGTTAACAAAGAACACATATACCTCAGTTTTTTTCCCCACGATTAATGAATAATAAGAGAATGATATTGATTACCAATAACCAAAACGCACCCAAAATGACCAAAAACACTTCAAGAACTGCTACAGCCAAGCCTCCAAAAGAGGACAACATGTTAGGAAAAACTCAAAATATATAAGTGACAAGTTTAAATCATACCCAATCAGACATTATTCGGCTTTGGTAAATCATCAGAACGTATAATTGTTAAATCTCAAGTGCGACTTTTTTTTTTAATTCACCATGTTTAACATAAGAAAAAAATAAAGAATAAAAGCTAAAGGATGAATGACATATTTAACATGAAAGTCTTCATTGTCTCTTATTTTCTCTAATAGTATAGTAAAATTCACGTTGGTTATGGTCTTATGGAGTGATATCTCTTGACAGTTAGAAATAATAATGTGAGTTGTGTCTAAAAAGTCTTACCGTATAAGATAGAGGCAATTTTAATTTGAATATGTTAATCTCTTTCAAATTTGACTTAAATCTGGCTCAAATCTGCTCCAAATCACTTTAAATTTAAATTTTGAACTCCTCTCCTCTTGATCTATAGTGTTTCTTTTACGGAAGTAGATATTATATTAATAGCTTGTTTGGATAGTTATTACTCATTGTCTTATAATGTATGATATTGTATTATATCGTATTTGTACTATATTGTTTTGTGGAACTAACGTTTTGGTAGATTGTATTATTTGATATGGTTTAATAACATCTTTACTGTTGATTTGACCGTGTTGTATTCTACAATATAAGTTTACTTAAATGCCCTTAACTGCTGTAAATATTAGATTTACCAACACATTATTTCATAAAATTTCCGTAATTTGCCACTAATTATGCTTCATACATGTATCGAGTTACTATATTCTTTAAAGTACTCCTAATGAAAGATTATTTAATTTTCAAATATTATCAGTTCAAATTATTATCCACCAGAATAAAGGTCATCGTATTTGCTTAATTTGTTTTATTATACGAGTGTGAACAAATTCTGCATGTAAAAGTTATCACATGAATTCTCATAAGAAAAAGATAAACAAAAAAACAAAACTAATAACTATATATGACAAAATATCAATCGTTACACCAAGTAAAAGAAAAAGGAAGAAACCATGACACTAGTACACGATAAGTTCATAGTCTTGTTAAATAGCTGAGATCTCAAACACGATGTAGAAAAGGCAGCACCAAAACACGAACCAGAAACATTTTGAAGAAAAACTCGGATATAGCATTTTTTGTTAGATTTATAAAATAGGATTATTAAATAAATAAATAAGATTATGGTGGGGAAGAGAAATAAGATAACTACGCAATCACATCAAATCAGTCGCATAAAATAGATCTTTTCATCATTTCATAACAACGAATTTAACGATACGATAAACAAATTTAAGTACAATCAAATATATTTAAAATAATAATATAATGCAATGGGGAACAACCATCCAAACAAGCTGTAAAGCACCAAAACAAAAATAAAACAATATGAGTCATATTTGAAGAAGAAAAAAGGAAAACGAATTCGGTATTTGCAAACGAATTTATAAGGCTTATCAATTATATTTAATCGGCTAACTCAAAGGAATTCTAATATCACCCAGTGTATCAGCTTATTGTAGGTGATAATGTGCGGTTGCTACTTCTACCTTTTTTGTTTCACGTCACGAAATGACACATTAAAAAAAGAAAAAAAAAATCCAACCTCACTTCATTTAACTATTCTAACGAACTGGGACAATTACCTTAGGACAAAATGAATAATCTTTATCTTAATTGTAACGACCCGACTTGTCGTTTTAAAAATTAACGCCCCATTCAATGACTTAAGGTCCCAGACAACTTCATAATATGTATTATGACCCGCGGGTGTGGTCGCATTTGATTTTCGGAAGATTTAGAATTTAATTGAAAGAGAAATTCTCATTTTGAAGCTTAAATGGAAAGAGTTGACCAAAGAGTTGTTTTTTGAGCAAACGACCTTGGAATAGAATTTTGATGATATCAATAGTTTCGTATGGTGATTTTGGACTTAGGCGCGTATTCGGATTTGGATTTGAAAGTCCGTAAGACAATTCGACGCATTTTGGCGAAAGTTGGAAAATAGACGATTTTCACAAAGTTTGATCGAAGGTTGAATTTTTTATAACAAGGTCGGAATCCAATTCTGGAAATTGAAATAGGTCTGTTATGTCACTTATGACTTGTGTGCAAAATTTGAGATCAATCGGACTTGATTCGATAGGTTTCGGCATCGAATGTTGAAGTTGGAAATTTCATAATAGACTAAGTTTCAAGTGAGTTCGCACAAGACCTAATTTCAAACGAGCATACCTCTCTTTCTATGAAGAGTTATATAGTGTATTTCCTATCAAAAGAAAGGTCTATGTGTCTAGTTTCCAACGCTTCAAACCGCTCGTCATTCGGACATTCCTACAAGAAGTTATGACCAAATTACCAAAGGCTGGAAAAATATAATTCTGCGACCAATTATGCGATCGCAAAACTACTTCTGCGATCGCAAACTGGTCGCAGAATGGACCAGAAGAGCCCAGTTCTGGGCACTGATTTTGCGATCAATTTTGCAGCCCGCATACCCATTCTGCGGTTCCATTATGCGATCGCAGACCTGCTTTCGGAGGGTTAATTTTTCTATTTTCATAACCCGACCCCATTTTGATAAATAGGCTTTGGGGCTTATTTTGGGATATTTTTCTGAGAGTTTTAGAGAGAGGTAAGAGCATTTTAGAGAGAGAAGGAGGGAACCTAACAGTCTAATCATCCAATCTTCAACAATCAAGGAAGCTAATTACAAGATCTTTATCAAAGAAGTAAGATTCAACCCCTAGTCTTCAATTTCGAGTTTGGGGTAAAAGATTGATGATTGGGAATATGATTCTTGGGTGTAAGAGTATTATGTATATATTCTTGTAACAATAAGGTTTGTGGGAAGATTGTTGAGATCAAATAAGTAAAGATTGGGTTGTGGAATGAAGGAAATCTTGTAGAAGAACCTTGTAACCAAATTTGCACACCTAATGTTTGATAAAATGCTCAAATGAGCTGAAACCATGAAAATCTTCCTAATTATGGTTCACTTTTGTTATGCTTCTAAATAGATTGAAATTTCTAGAATTTTTGAAACCTCGTAGCAATATAAGGAAGGCTCAAGAAAGATTGGAGCCGTCCGAAGGTCAATTCAAGTAAGAAGGCGATTTTGGAATATCGGCCTAACTTCAAAAAGATAAGTGTCTTGCTTAACCTCGAGTGGGGGAATTTTCCCTTAGGTATTGAGTCTTATGTGCAAATTGTGTAATTGAAAACCATGTACGCGAGGTGACGAGTACGTACTTGGTTTATATGTGCGAATTTCATTGATTAAAAATCCTTGGATGCCCTTATGTATTAAATTGAAAATTATTGGCACTTATTAAATTCTCTATTTGTCATGCATAGATCCTTGTTTGTTGAAATTATTTTTATATGATGATTTGGTGTGATTGCCACCTTGAATTTATGTGAAATATATTTTGTTAAGATTTTGTACACATTATGGTCAAGCCATGGGCTCCTTATTGTGAAAAATGATGTATTGTTGATTTTTGTGGCAAGTTGTGATATGTGAGCACTTGATGTGCAGTTGTTGAAATCATATTTACTTTGGGACTATGGAACGGTATTTCGGGAGATCCCCCTGCCCTGCACATTTACTTTGGGACTATGGAACGGTATTCCGGGAGATTCCCCTGCACATTTACTTTGGGACTAAGGAACGGTATTCCGGGAGATTCTCCTACACATTTACTTTGGGACTACGGAACGGTATTCCGGGAGATTTCCCTACATATTTACTTTTGGGACTACGAGGCGGTATCTCGGGAGATTCCCCATGTCTTGCATATTTATTTTTGGGACTACGAGGCGGTACTTCGGGAGTGCCCTTTTGTTGATATTTTCTATGAATGCACTTGCCTTTGGTTATATTATTTTTCCGTAATTTATAAATTCTTGTATTTTTTGTGATGTATTATTTGACTTAATATTAAGTGTTTTGTATTTCTTGATGTATTGTGTTGACCTTGACTTTTTCGTACAAGACTTTGAGGATTTGTATTTTTCGGTTGTACTTATTTTTTATGATTGAGTTGTTTTAAATAAAAGAAAATTTTCTAGTATGTTTAATTTAATAAATTCTATATCCAAATCAGTAGTTTAGCTGATGCTTTACTTTTGTCATTTTTCCTCACTCAAACGATTTCTAAAATAAACTTATCTTTTTGTTGATTTCTTACTTGATTTAAAGATTTTTAACCTTACTTTATTGAAAATAAATTGATCATGTGGATCTTATATATATTGATATTTTGGCACGTGAGTTGTCCGTGCAGTTATGAAAATAATATGGGCATGAGGTGCCGGAGAAAAATATGATGATTTTATTATTGACACGTGAGTTGTCGGTGTGATGGTGATAGAAATATGGGCACGAGGTGCCGTAAAAAATATGAAAGTGGGCTGAGACCCGTAATTTTTATGATTGTGAAATGAGGTGTCACATGGTGACTTTTACTTAAAAATATAGTTATTGAAAAGAATTATATTTGAAAGATAATTATTCAAAAGAAGTATATTCGAAAGATATTTATCTTAAAGGATAATATGTGAAGGATTTATATTTGAAGGACTTGACTTGTTGATTGTATTTGTGTTTCCTTATTCGCCTGAATAATAATTATGATGTTCTTATTGCCTTGTTGTTATATCACTGGTTGAGTTTGTTGTTATCATTTCTATTGTTTTCCAGTACTATTATATACTGCTATATTGTACATGTTATTTGACTAGTGAGTGTCTTGATTGTACCTCGTCTCTACTCCACTGAGGTTAGTCTTGATACTTACTGGGTACCGACCGTGGTGTACTCATACTATACTTCTGCACATTTTTGTGTAGAGCCAGGTATTGGAGGTATCGGACCTGGACAGAGTTAGAGTGTGATCACAAGGATTCAAGGTAGAGCTGCTTGGTCGTCGCAGTCCCTTGGAGTCTGTTCATTTCATTGTACTGTTAATTTTTAATCAAACAGTATTGAGTATTCGATTATTGAGATCATTTCATGTATTATGTTAGAGTTCGTGACTCAATACTAGCAGTCTTGGGAGGTTGTTATAATTATTTCCGTTGTTTGTTTCGTTTTTAAAAAAAAAATGGCTTCGAAATGTAATGGAAATCGGCTTACCTAGTCTTGGAGATTAGGTGTCATCACGACGTTTGTGGTGGGATTTTGGATCGCGACAATAATAAAATGAATAAAGTAGTTCCAACTCTTATTTGTTGTAAAGTACAAACATGGAAAGAATTTTTTAACATTTACTCACCTAAATAAGAGAGCTAATGCACGAACTCTTTCCTTCCATGTGTTTTAAACAGAGGGCTTATTGTTCTAGAGATAAACCTCAAAACTGTTACTCCCTTTTCTTTCTACTACAGGTAAAATCAGTTTGAGAACACATAATTTTTAATTGATTATTTTTTGTCTTAGATTCATTATCTTTTGACTCTTGCCAAGGCCAAATCTTCAAATTAGAACATCTTGGAAATTAAAAGTAAAGATAAGAAGACAAAGTGAAAAGAAAAAAAAAAAGATAGTCAATCAAAAAATTGTTTTAATCCTCCTACACATGAAACAATTTGCTTGTTTAATCAAAAACCAAATTATAAGAAAGCAACAAAATAAAAGTTGCTAATCCATAAGTCACACTATGGAAAAAACGAAAAAGGAAAACTAATATTGGAACTGCACTTTTGCAGTGTTTTCGTATGAGAAAAAGATTGCGCGAAGTCAAAATAGAGGTAAGACAACTTTTTCTTAGCAGGAGCCGCCTGCAATCTCCAGCTGCACAGTACAAGTAAGAAACGGTTCTCTTTTCTGCTTTAATTTTCTTTTCCTCGTACACTACATTTTAATTGGTGTGTCCACATGAATTAATAATTCAAAAATTTAATAATGCGAAAATTATTATGCAAAAAAAATTTCTTTTTAAGTTTTTGGTTTTTTGTATACTAAAAATGAAATATGTAAGATACTAATATGTAAGATAAAACATTAGTGTATTTTTTAACCTACTAAATTTGAAAGGGTGTTAATAATGAGTTTGAAAAAATTATAGTAAATGATACTCCTTATTTTTTGGTGCTTGATCCATGTATTAATAAATCGGTGTTTTGCTGTTGCATATTGTATTAAATACAAAGTAACACACTATTTGGTGTATTAAATTATAGCCAAATTAGATATGCAAGACCAAAAACAAAAATACCAAACTCATATTAAAACGACCCGGCCGGTCGTTTTGAGAATTTAAGTCTCGTCCGGCGGCATAAGGCCCTAAGAAGCTTCATATTATGTGTATTGACTTGCGTGCGTGGTTGAATTCAGTTACCGGATGATTCAGAGTGATTTGGGATACTTAGTCCCTAAAACGAAAGCTTAAGTCTTAGGATTTTGACCGTAGTCGGAACTATGTGAAGACGACTCCGGAATGGAGTTCTGTCGATTCCATTAGCTCCGTTTGGTGATTTTGGACTTAGGAGCATGTCCGGACTGTAAATCCGAGGTCTGTAGCTGATTTAGGCTTGAAATGGCAAAAGTCAAATTTTTGGAGATTTGGACCGGAAGTGGACTTTTTGATATTGGGGTCGGAATGCGATTCTGAGAGTTGGAACAGCTCTGTAATGTTATTTGGGACTTGCCTGCAAAATTTGACATCATTCCGGGTTGATTTGATAGGTTTCGGCACGAGTTTTAGAAATTGAAAGATTTGAAATTTATAAGTTCGATTCATGGTGCGATTCGTGGTTTCGACGTTGTTTGATGTGACTTTAAGGCTCGACTAAGTTCGTATGGTGTATTAGGATTGGTTGGTATGTTTGATTGAGGTCCCGGGGGCCTCGGGTGAGTTTCAGGTGCTTAACGGATTAAAAGTTTGATTTGTGTTACTGCTAAGTCTTCAGGCTTCTGATATTTTCGCACCTGCGAAGAATAGACCGCAGGTGCGATAGCGCACGTGCGGAGAGGCAAGCGCAGAAACGGAAAAATGGAGGAGTGCCAGGGGTCGCAGGTGCGAGGAAAATTCCGCATCTGCGATGCCCGCAGATGCGAAGATTGAGGCACAGGTGCGAGAAGAGCTGGACTCGACAGTCTCCGCAGGTGTGGAGAAATTGTGCGCATCAGCGGCTCCGCAGAAGCAGATTTTTGGCGCGCAGAAGCGAGAGAAAGCGCAGGTGCGGTTGGACATGCGCACCTGCGGTCGCGCAGATGCGGCTAATTATGCGCAGGTGCGGTCACGCCTGGGCAGAAAAGAGAAATCCGAGGGTTTGGTTTCATTCTTCGTTTTTGGACTTGAGAGCTCAGAATTTGGCGATTTTTCAAGGGATTTTCATAGGAAGCTTTGGGGTAATGATTCCTAACTTGTTTTTGGTTGTATTGCATTAATCTATAGTTGTTTTCTCTATTTAGTTTCGGATTTTTGGGGTTGAAATTGGGAAAACAAATTGGAAGAACTTCTTCAATAAAGATTTCGCGTTTTGAAAGGGAATTTGTGGTCGGATTTGAGTAATTCTTATATGGTTGGACTCGTGAGTGAATGGGTGTTCATATTTTGTGATTTTTACCCGATTTCGAGATGTGGGCCCGGGTCGACTTTATAGGGCGAATTTGGAAATTTTTATTAAATATTTATTTCATTGACTAGATAAGTCTATTATTGTTGTATTCATGTTATGCAATTGTGTTTGGCTATATTTGGGTCATTCGGAGTCAGATAATTGAGGAAAGGGCATTCTTACGGAGTGTTTGAGCTTGGTTCGAGGTAAGTATCTTGCCTAACCTTGTGTGGGGGATTTTTTCCTTAGGATTTGAGTCTTCTATGTTGATTGTAGCCCGTGTGCACGAGGTGACGAGTGCGCGCATGGACTTATTTGTGGAAAGTTGTCCTTTTAGGATTCTTAGGTCCTTATATTCACTAAGTATAAAGTTTTTCTTGATATGATTAAGTTTCTATTTACTAGTTTCGCCTCTACATACTTTAATTAAAATTAATTGCTTTCAGGATTCACTCTTATTGCCTATTTGACTTTTATTTGACTTAACTGAAGATTGTACCTCCTCTATTGTCATGCTATTTTTTCATAACTGCTTATCTTTATTTGAAATTATTATTGTATCATCTTATAATTTGTTCAGTCTTAATTGAGGTTATGATTATCTTTTCGCTGCTTATCCTTAATTTAATTGTTGAAAATCCTTAGTAATTTCTCAACGTTAAAAGAAGTTTTAGATATCCTATATCTTAGTCGACTTGTTTTATTTGGAATTATTTGACTCGTGTTAGTTTCCCTATTGTTGAAATGTATATTGTGGGATCGTTGATACACATTAGTTTTTCTTTGTTAAGTTGTTCTCTTTACGCCTAGCATTATTTATTGTGGTTATTCTTTGTGATTTGGTCCCATATTTTTCTATGATTTTTAAAGTTCTTGAGTTGATTTACTTGTCGTACTTTGTATTATTGCCATTGTTGTTGTTGTATTTGTTGTGGTGATGCACGAGGTTTCTGTCGTGCGATTGTTATTATTGTGATGCACGAGGTTTCTGCCGTGCGGTTGTTGTTATGGGGTTGCACGAGGTTTCTGTCGTGCTATTGTTACTATTGATATTTGCACATGCGGCGTGACAAGGTGGGATATATATATGTGTGGGTTGCGCATGTGGCGAGACAAGGTGGGAACATTATTATGCACGTGTGGCGAGACAAGGCGGGCATTTATGTTACTATTGCACACGTGGCGAGAAAAGGTGGGTTGTGTCAAGGATTGATTTATGATGATTTATGGCCTGGGGGCATTCTTGTTGTTGATATTTGTGTAGTGGTATACGTACCTGTGTGAGCTTTATCTTGTGAAAGCTGTGAGAAAATATTCTACGTGTTGTCCGTTCTTCTTCTTTCTTATGCTTATTTGCCGGTATGGACTATGTTAGGACACTTGCACAAGCATACACGTAGTTAAGCACTCTTATCGGATAAGAGGTGTTCTTGATATTGTTGAGCATAGATGCTCACCCTTGTTTACTTGTCTTCTATGTGAGAATGCCTCTATTGGCACGTGAGTCGTCAGTGTGGCTATGAGGTGTTATGAAGGCACATGATGCCAAGTATTAGGGTTCAGGTATTAAGACCCTTGAGTTGTAAATTGTCCGAGGTTCGGTACCTCGTGGAGATATTGACTAAAACCTGATGTAAAAGCGGTTGTAATTACTGATTTATTACTTGTCCTTGCTATATTCGTAATTCCGGATTTAGATTGTGTTCCATTCACTTTGTCTGCGACATTTTCATGATATTCCGCTGATACTTGTTGTTTTCTTGCTTTAATGTTATTGCTGTATTGTGAGCCATATTGCATAGTCTTTATGTAGGCATCATACTTCTGTTATTCATGTACTTATATCTGTTCAGTTTATTAGACCAGTGGGTGTCTTGACTGTTCCTCGTCACTACTCCACCGAGGTTAGTCTTGATACTTACTGGGCACCGCTGTGGTGTGCCCATGCTACTCTTCTGCACATTTTTGTGCAGATCCAGGTACTTGTTCGTTAGCAAGTTGTGTGGAGTGTTGCTGTGGAGACTCAAGGTAAACCTGCTGCTACGTTCGCAGGCTTCGGAGTCACCTTCACCCTTTTCTTTTTGCATTGTTTATTCTTATTTCTGGACAGTTGTATTTAGAAATTTTCTAGCAAACACTCTGTAGAGCTGATGACTTGTAGTACCAGTTTTGAGAATTTTAAGAGATTATATTTAAATAATATTATTGTTTTAATTATTGTTAGGCTTACCTAGTCCCTAAGACTAGGTGCTATCACGATACCCAACGGAGGGAAAATTGGGTCGTGACAAGTTGGTATCAGAGCTCTAGGTTCATAGGTGCTACAAGTCATAAGCGAGTTTAGTAGAGTCTTGCGGATCGGTACGGAGACGTCTGTACTTATCTTCGAGGGGCTACAGAACTATTAGGACAATTTCACTTCTTTCATTCCTATCGTGCGAGCTTATTGATCTCGGAGTTTGAACTTTTATCATTTCATTCTCTTAAAGATGGTGAGGACACGAGCTGCAGTTATCGACGATGCTGCTCCCGGAGCAGGTATCGCTAGGGGCAAAGGCAGAGATTGACGAGGAGTACGTGCCGCAGCTAGAGCACCTAGCAGAGCAGCAGTTGAGGAGCCGCCAGTAGTTCCAGTTAGAGAGCAGGTACCGGAGGCGCCTGTTGTTACCCCCGGACTTCAGGAGACCTTAGCACAGTTCCTGAGCATGATTGGTACATTGGCTCAGGCGGGATTGATTCCGGTTGCACCAGCTATTTCACAGACCGGGGGAGGAGCCTAGACTCCCGCCACCCACACCCCAGAGCAGCGAGTTCATGTTGGTCAGGTTCCAGGTGTTATGGCGACACAGCTTGTGGTCCCAGTTCAGCCCGTGGTCAGGGCAGCAGCATCTGAGGAAGAGCAACTTAGACTTACAAGGTTCAAGAAATATGACCCTCCTACATTTAGTGGTTTGGCTTCAGAGAGTGCACAGGATTTTCTGGAGGAGTGTCACCGCGTTCTCCGTACTATGGGTATTGTGGAGACGAGCGAGATTGCTTTTACTATGTTCCAGCTTAGGGGAGCGGCTTACCAGTGGTGGCAGGCATATGAGTTGGGTAGCCCAACCGAGTTAGCTTCACTTACATAGGTTTAGTTTTCAGAGATGTTCCTAAGAGAGTTTGTACCTCAGTCCTTTCGAGATGCATGGCGCGCGGAGTTTGAGCAGCTGCGCCAGGGCACTATGTCAGTGTCAGAGTATGCCGTGAGATTCAGTGATTTGGCCAGCCATGCACCTGCTTTGGTCGCCATTGTTAGAGAGCATGTCCGTAGATTCATTGAGGGACTCAGACATGATATTCGATTCAGCATGGCTCGGGAGTTAGAGTCAGATGTTTTATTTCAGCAGGTGGTAGGGATCGCTCACCGAGTAGAGGGCATGTGGGACCAGGAGAGAGGAGATATGTGAGGCCCCGAGAGAGAGTACATGCGAGATCAGGAGAGAGGGGATAGGGAGGTGAGGAAGCCTCGTAGACCGGAGAGATCTACTGGTCCTTATTTTGGAGGTAGGGTACGACATGGTAGAGGTTTTGTGGGTCAGCCAGTTCAGTTTGCACTTCAGACTTCGCACAGAGCTTCACGTGCTCCTGGGTCTCAGAGTACCCATACCGCACAGTTCCCACAGCCACGTCAGCAGAGAGGTTGCTTCGAGTGTGGAGATACCAGCCATAGGGTGAGATATTGTCCTAGACTCCGGACAGGCATGTCATAACGGAGTATTCAGACGAGTAGAGGGCGCCCAAGAAGGGAAGGCTCGGCCTGTTGATGTGTTTCATATAGTAGGCTTGAGGTCATTGCTCCAGATGATGTCATACAGGTATGCTTTTGATTTGTTACAAAGTGGCACTATTCGTATTTGATTCGGTTCTGCTTATCGGGGCGAGCTTCCCTATTTGTTGTTCCACCTATGTGTGAGTTCATGACTCCGTATTCTATATATGTGTTTGCCATGTTGGGAGACTCTATGAGCGGTAGCTCGTGTCTATCATTTGTTTCTATTCATTATTGAAAGTTACGAGACTATAAGTGAATTCAAGTCATCCATTATGGTAGGTTTGATGTGATTCCTAAGTAAATTTGGTTATAATTTGTGATTTGATACTCTACCGGGGTGAGAATTTAGCAAGTGTTGAGATTTTTATTTGGCAGAATTGAGTTAGTGGAATATTTCCATTGGTATGATGTGTATTCGACTTGTGATTCAAAGTTGAGGGCGAGACCCTCGCGATTTCCATGTGATTTGATATGTTTGAGCCGGGCTGCGTGCCGCGGTGGAGGGTGATACCAAGATGAGATCCTTATGATTTGTTCATGTACTTTGATTTTTCCTTTTGAATTGATTCGTAGTAGGGTATTGTTAGAAAGTTGTGCCTGTCGGGCTTGTTTGATATTTATCTTATGTGTTTCCCTTTACATACTTAGTCCATTTTGTTATGTGCTTCTTAAGTTTTGGCTTGCGGGGTGTGTGCCCGATGGTGTTAGTTGTGATTTGTTGAATTGGGTGTATAGTTATGAGTTCTTCGTGTTTCTTGCATCATTATCAACATTGTGAAGGTTTGAAACGGGTTGCTAACGGATATGGGTCTAATTACCGGTGCTGGTTTTGATTCCAGGCAGCTATTGTGATCAGAAATGTTATAATGGGCCTATGTGTGGTGTTTTGTTGTGTGGTCGTACCTTGTGGGTGTAGGCATGAGTTGTTACAGCTGGTTGAGACTGATATCGATTATGGATTTAGAATCGAGTCTTTTGAAGACAAATGGAAGGTGAGAATTTTGACTCTAAGGCTTATCGGTGTTGATAGAAAGGATAAATTACAGTTGAGATGGTGTCGTCGGGCTTATGTGTATTGGGATGATGTGGGGTCACCCACGGGTGCATGTTGAATATGTGCTTTCAGTGATTTCAAGACTTCGAGGCGATACTTAGCACGTTCGAGGACGAATATTTGTTTAAGAGGAGATAGATGTAATGACCCGGCCGGTCGTTTTGAGAATTTAAGTCTCGTCCGGCGGCATAAGGCCCTAAGAAGCTTCATATTATGTGTATTGACTTGCGTGCGTGGTTGAATTCAGTTACCGGATGATTCAGAGTGATTTGGGATACTTAGTCCCTAAAACGAAAGCTTAAGTCTTAGGATTTTGACCGTAGTCGGAACTATGTGAAGACGACTCCGGAATGGAGTTCTGTCGATTCCATTAGCTCCGTTTGGTAATTTTGGACTTAGGAGCATGTCCGGACTGTAAATCCGAGGTCTGTAGCTGATTTAGGCTTGAAATGGCGAAAGTCAAATTTTTGGAGATTTGGACCGGAAGTGGACTTTTTGATATTGGGGTCGGAATGCGATTCCGAGAGTTGGAACAGCTCCGTAATGTTATCATTCCGGGTTGATTTGATAGGTTTCGGCACGAGTTCTAGAAGTTGAAAGATTTAAAATTTATAAGTTTGATTCATAGTGCGATTCGTGGTTTCGACATTGTTTGATATGACTTTAAGGCTCCACTAAGTTCGTATGGTGTATTAGGATTGGTTGGTATGTTTGGTTGAGGTCCCAGGGGCCTCGGGTGAGTTTCGGGTGCTTAACGGATTAAAAGTTTGAATTGTGTTACTGCTAAGTCTTCAGGCTTCTGGTATTTTCGCACCTGCGAAGAATAGACCATAGGTGTGATAGCGCACCTGCGGAGAGGCAAGCATAAAAGCGGAAAAATGGAGGAGTGCCAGGGGTCGCAGGTGCGAGGAAAATTCCGCATCTGCGATGCCCGCAGATGCGAAGATTGAGGCGCAGGTGCGAGAAGAGCTGGACTCGACAGTCTCCGCAGGTGCGGAGAAATTGTGCGCATCAGCGGCTCCGCAGAAGCAGATTTTTGGCGCGCAGAAGCGAGAGGAAGCGCAGGTGCGGTTGGACATGCGCGCCTGCGGTCGCGGAGATGCGGCTAATTATGCGCAGGTGCTGTCACGCCTGGGCAGAAAAGAGAAATCCGAGGGTTTAGTTTCATTCTTCGTTTTTGGACTTGAGAGCTCGAAATTTGGCAATTTTTCAAGGGATTTTCAGAGGAAGCTTTGGGAATGATTCCTAACTCATTTTTGGTTGTATTGTATTAATCTATGGTTGTTTTCTCCATTTAGTTTCGGATTTTTGGGGTTGAAATTGGGGGGGAAATTGGAAGAACTTCTTCGATAAAGATTTCGAGTTTTGAAAGGGAATTTGTGGTCGGATTTGAGTAATTCTTATATGGTTGGACTCGTGAGTGAATGGGAAGATTTTACCCCCTCTATTGTCATGCTATCTTTTCATAACTGCTTATCTTTATTTTAAATTATTATTGTATCATCTTATAATTTGTTCAGTCTTAATTGAGTTTATGATTATCTTTTCGTTGCTTATCCTTAATTTAATTGTTGAAAATCCTTAGTAATTTCTCAACGTTAAAAGAAGTTTTAGATATCCTATATCTTAGTCGACTTGTTTTATTTGGAATTATTTGACTCGTGTTAGTTTCCCTGTTGTTGAAATGTATATTGTGGGATCGTTGATACACATTAGTTTCTCTTTGTTAAGCTGTTCTCTTTACGCCTAGCATTATTTATTGTGGTTATTCTTTGTGATTTGGTCCCACATTTTCCTGTGATTTTTAAAGTTCTTGAGTTGATTTACTTGTCGTACTTTGTATTATTGCCATTGTTGTTGTTGTATTTGTTGTGGTGATGCACGAGGTTTCTGTCGTGCGGTTGTTATTATTGTGATGCACGAGGTTTCTGCCGTGCGGTTGTTGTTATGGGGTTGCACGAGGTTTCTGTCTTGCTATTATTACTATTGATATTTGCACATGCTGCGTGACAAGGTGGAATATATATATATGTGTGGGTTGCGCATGTAGCGAGACAAGGTGGGAATATTATTATGCACGTGTGGCGAGACAAGGCGGGTATTTATGTTACTATTGCACATGTGGCGAGACAAGGTGGGCTGTGTTTGGGATTGATTTGTGATGATTTATGTCCTGGGGCATTCTTGTTGTTGATATTTGTGTAGTGGTATACGTACCTGTGTGAGTTTTATCTTGTGAAAGCTGTGAGAAAATATTCTACGTGTTGTCCGTTCTTCTTCTTCCTTATGCTTATTTGTCGTATGGACTATGTTAGGACACTTGCACAAGCATACACGTAGTTAAACACTCTTATCGAATAAGAGGTGTTCTTGATATTGTTGAGCATAGATGCTCACCCTTGTTTACTTGTCTTCTATGTGAGAATGCCTCTATTGGCACGTGAGTCGTCAGTGTGGCTATGAGGTGTTATGAGGGCACATGATGCCAAGTGTTAGGGTTCAGGTATTGAGACCCGTGAGTTGTAAATTGTCTGAGGTTCGGTACCTCGTGGAGTTGTTGACTAAAACCTGATGTAAAAGCGATTGTAATTACTGAGTTATTACTTGTCCTTGCTGTATTCGTGATTCCGGATTTAGGTTGTGTTCCATTCACTTTGTCTGCGTCATTTTCATGATATTCCGCTGATACTTGTTGTTTTCTTGCTTTAATGTTGTTGCTGTATTGTGAGCCATATTGCATAGTCTTTATGTAGGCATCATACTTCTATTATTCATATACTTATATCTGTTCAGTTTATTAGACCAGTGGGTGTCTTGACTGTTCCTCATCACTACTCCACCGAGGTTAGTCTTGATACTTACTAGCCACCGCTGTGGTGTGCTCATGCTACTCTTTTGCATATTTTTGTGCAGATCCAGGTACTTGTTCGTTAGCTAACTGTGTGGACTGTTGCTGTGGAGACTCAAGGTAAACCTGATGCTGCGTTCGCAGGCTTCGGAGTCACCTTCACCCTTTTCGTTTTGCACTGTTTATTCTTATTTCTGGACAGTTGTATTTAGAAATTTTCTAGCAAATACTCTGTAGAGCTGATGACTTGTACTACCAGTTTTGGGAATTTTAAGAGATTCTATTTAAATAATGTTGTTGTTTTAATTATTGTTAGACTTACCTAGTCCCTAAGACTAGGTGCTATCACAATACCCAACGAAGGAAAAATTGGGTCGTGACACATATATTCAAATATTAAATTTTATACTATTATTATTTTGTTCTAGTTCATCATAGCACATGAGTCTTCAATGTTCTCTCAATGAATTAGAGGACCCAATATATTACTCGAGGAAAAATCCATAGAAAATGAGTAATGCACTCCCCTATAAACAACACAAGGTGTATAGGAGAATTCCATAGATTATTATTTCCCTTCGGCATAACGTTCCTCTATAAACTCTGGTCCCCAAAATATCAAAAGAAAAGATTCTTAAAAAGCACATAGCAAAAAATGGTGATCGCATACTAGACAACCCCCAAATATTTCTTCCTTATTTATATTTCAAGTAAAATCTGTTGTTGAACAATAGCTTCATAAATCATAACTATTGTTTCAAAAGAAGAAGCGACATTTTAAATCGTTAGTGATCCCGAAATCATGCAAATTAAGAGCAGAGGCGGATCTAGGATTTAAAGTTGGCGGGTACCATAATTTTCTTTGATGTATACATTGTAATAACTAATATGAAATTTGTTAGGAACGTTTATTCAATTTTTTTGAATTGATTCGGGTCAACCTAATAGTTATTTTTTATTTGAATATTTAAAAATTACATCTCAGATATAAAAAAACAAACGTGATTAGAATTTTAAAATAGGATCACACCTTTATTATAACAACATAAGTAAAATCAACATTTTTACTGGAAAATTACATCTTTTCTGTATATTAAAAATTAATTTACACAAGTAAGATAACATCTTCAAAAAGAGAATTACATCAATTAAAATAAGAAAATTTTAAAAAATATTATCCATAGATAAATTATACCCCATAAGCATAAATTAGATAAACTACAATTTCCCATAAATCAAAATCATAAATCATATATTTTTTAAGCAATGCATACAAAATTATAATAAAGTGATTTAAATTATATCTAACAACCATCGCATAACAAAAATTTTAATGATATAATAAAAAAGATGAAAAAAATTTGATCTCAATCCAAACTCTCATTAAGACCCGAGTTTTTGGATTTGAAATAAGAAAACTCATAAATTTAATTAAGAGGATTGCTTATTTTATATAATTTTAAATCTTAGGAGTCTCTTTTTTGAGTGTTCTTGCTAGAGATCACATACAAAATAATAGAATAGAGAAAAGAAAAACATTAAAAAATAATAAAACGACAAATAGAAACTTCGGTGGTAGCCGAAAAGGGAAATGACTAGGACAAAAAGAAATAAAAGCACAAAGAAAAGAGAAAGTCAGACAAGGTTCAAGAAAAATTCAACTTGAATTTTACACACGAGAAAAGCTTTCAAAAGTGTCTACCAGCTATGGCACCTTTGTCTAGTTTACGGTTGCGGGTGGCAGGATCAGATAATTAACCTAATTTAAGAAAATCTCAACATAAGTATATAAAAGTTTTATGATTTTACCGGGTGCTCCTGCTTGAGAGTCTTAATAAAATTAGTAGCCTAAATTCAAATTTAATAAGAGGCATCATACTTTATATTATAATTCATATATGTATGCATGCACACATACATATGCAAAAAAAGCTATTGTTACAATTTTTTCGTGCTTTGTTGTTATAGTATAATATTCTTAAATAATATAAAATTTTAACTTTACATAATAATTTTATGATTTATATTAGTAAGCAATAATTTGAATAAATAAGATATTAAGCATGTATTCACAATATATTTCCTTTGGTATTGTTGTAAAAAATTTACAAATATGAAGATTTAACTAATTTTATTTAAAGTTCTAAATTAAGACCCGAGTGATGACAGTGGGTGGGGACTCAGACCACTTTCCGGTTATGATGGAGTTGCATCAGGGGTCGGCACTCAGCCCTTTTTTGTTTGCTCTGGCAATGGACGTACTGACGCGCCACATCCAAGGGGAGGTGCCGTGGTGCATGTTATTTGCAGATGATATTGTATTGATTGACAAGACGCGAGACGGTGTGGACGCGCAATTAGAGGTATGGAGACAGACCCTGGAGTCTAAAGGTTTCAAGTTGAGCAGGACCAAGACAAAATACTTGGAATGTAAGTTCAGTGACGAGACTCAAGGAGGGGAAGGGGAGGTGAGGCTGGACTCGCAGGTCATCCCTAGGAGAGGAAGTTTTAAGTACCTTAGATCTATTATTCAAGGGGATAGGGAGATTGGTAAAGATGTCACACATCGTATTGGGGCAGGATAGATGAAAAAGAGACTCGCTTCCGGTGTTTTGTGTGACAAGAAGGTGCCACCGAAACTTAAAGGTAAGTTCTACAGAGTGGTGATTAGGCCAACGATGTTGTATAGGTCTAAGTGTTGGCCAGTCAAGATCGCTCATATCCAGAAGATGAAGGTAGCAGAGATGAGAATGTTGAGATAGATGTGCGGGTACACCAGGTTAGATAGGATCAGAAATGAGGTTATTTGCGATAAGGTGGGTGTGGCCCCTATTAAGGACAAGATGTGGGAAGCGCGGCTTAGGTGATTTAGTCATATGAGGAGGAGGAGCACAGACGCCACGGTGAGGAGGTGTGAGAGGTTGACATTGGAGGGCCTACGGAGAGATAGAGGTAGGCCAAATAAGAGGTGGGGAGAGGTGATTAGGCAAGAAATGGCGCAACTTCAGCTGACCGAGGACATGACCCTTGATAGGAAGGTATAGGGGTCGAGGATTAGGGTAGTAGAGTAGGTAGTTTAGAGTGTTCATAACAGTAGTATTGGCACGCAGTAGGTTTTTATGACTAACCGTTGTTTCATTACATTATTGATCACCTTACTATCTTATTATTTTTATTCTGCTTTTATATAGCTTTTTGGTAATGTCCCTTCTTGTCTATATTTTCATTAATGTGGTGCTTATACTTTTCTGAGTCGAGAGTCTATTGAAAACAAACTCTCTATCCTCACAAGGTACGGGTAAGATCTGCGTACATACTACCCTCCCCAGACCCCACGGTGTGGGATAATACTAGATATGTTGTTGTTGTTGTTGTTGTTGTTATTGTTGTTGTAATTTAAAGTTCTAAATCTTTTAGTTTAAAGAGTAGACAATTTTTTTTCTTTATTTTTTATACTTTTTTTATTTTTTCTGCAAAACTTTAAAATTGTGTAAGCTGAAATAAAATCATAAAGATTCACTATTAAAAATTTTGGGGTCTCAAAATCTCAAGAGCTTAAATCAAGACTTTACTAGTCTCTCCCTTGAGCCACCCATCCATCACTGACATTTTTAGTTAAATTTTATAGAGTCCCAATTAAAATAGGAAAACAATAAATAGAACATTAAGGGTCTATTTGGAAAGCCATGTGTAACTACCTAGCTGTATAACTACTAGGGTAATAATTATATACCCTAGTAATTATATAATATACTAATTACGATGACATGTTTGTTTATCAAAATATAAGTATAGTGTAATTATCACTGTTACATTTGGTTGAACGAGCGCAAAAAAGTATAGTTAAATAAAAAAAATTCAGATTAACCAATCAAAATATATTAAATAAAATATCAAATAATTATAAATTAATAAATAATATTATTACTTAGATTAGTTAATCAAAATTTAAATAACGATCTAATTTTTTTACTAACTCATAAATGGATCATAAATACATGTACATATAAGAAATGCTAGATATTATTTATAAGATGGTATTTAAACTATATTTATAAATAAAAGTATTAAATTATTATGAATTAGTAACTAATATCAAAAGAATTATTAATATCTTGACTATCTTTCTAATAAATAAGATATTAAGTTAAAATAATTAATCAATGCTCCAAATATGTATTTAAAACTTTTACCAACTCATATGAGTAAAATATGAAATTTATGTTTTGTTGCACCCTTTTAAATAACAAAAAAATAAATATGAATTTAAAAAAAAATCTTAATAATTATCGTATACTAATGAATAGAAAATAAAGCTTCTAAAATACGAAATTGTATTTAACAATTAAGAAAAATAGAAAACAAATATATATGAGAAGTTGCAAATTTATATGGAAGCGGACCATAACCAACATGTTGGAAGGTTAAAAATGAGAAAAGAAAAATGGAAAGAATATTATAAAAAGAATATAGTACTTAATATATTTGAAAAAAAATAAATAAAAAAAAAATATTATATATGTAATTTAATATCAATTCTAACCTCCTAAGAATTGGAGAGTATAATAACACTCTCTCAATTACATTCAATTTCATGCTTACCAAGTAATTACTTGGTCTGACAAACATCCAATTACACCCAATCCAATTTATATGTAACTGTCCAAACAAGCTCTAAAGACAGTGTGTGTCATTCAATTAACAAATGGGAACGAAATTAGTTAAACTACATGTTCGCGGGACTGTGGTTCAACGAAATTAATGGCTAAAATCAAAACATATTAACAGAACCTTAAAAACTTTTTTCATAAAATCCATAAAATAATAAAACTCTAAAAGGCCTACATGTGAGAGCGCAATGCATAGCATGACGTGTGATTTGGCGCTTCTCCACTATACAATGTGATCACCTAATTTTTTATTATATTTAAATTTTTACCACCTTCTACTATATAAATATTTTTTAAAATTTAATATATATTTTTTTTAGCTTTGTTATATTTTTTTAATATAGGGTAAGAATTAAAAATAATTTAAAAGGTCAAATTATTATTATTAGTATTATTTTTTTTATCTTTATTTTAAAATAAAATAAATAAATAGAACTAGAAAAAATAAATATTTTTTTAATTTTCGGATGGGAATAAAATAATAAGAAAATTAAAATTATGGGAAAAAAATTAAAAGTAAAAGTAGGTGGAAATTATTTTATTTTTTTTTTAAAAGTAAAAGAAAGTGAAAAATTAAAAAAATTAAAAGTAAAAGAATGTGAAAATTTAAAAAATGAAAAGTAAAAGAAGTTGGAATTAAAGAAATAAAAGTAAAGGTAGCTGAAAATTTAAAAAAAAAGTAAAAGAAAGTGAAAATTAAAAAAATAAAAGTAAAAAAAGTTGAAAATTATTTTTTTTTTAAAAGTAAAAGAAAGTGGAAATTAAAAAAAGAAAAGTAAAATAAGTGGAAAATAAAAAAAATAAAGTAAAAAAAGTGGAAAATTAAAACATAAAAGTAAAAGAAAATGGGGAATTATTTTTTTTAAAAAAAGAAGAAAATGGGAAGTGGGAATTCTTTTTAATTAAAAAATAATAAAATAATAAAATAAAATAAAATAATCTGAAACAATTCCGAATTTTTTTCTATAAATAGAAGAGAAATGTGAAGAGAAAGAGGGGGAGAAGAAAGGAAAAATAGAGGAGAGAATTGAGAGGGAAAAAAATTCTTCTTCTGCGCTAAGTGAATTTCTACTCGTTTTATTATTTCTTTCGAAAATTCAAGCAATTCATCACCCTGTTTAAGACCCAAAAATGCCTCAAATTCAAGCCTAAAAACACCTTGTGAAGCTTCATTGATAGTTACCTCTCTCACGCCAAAAACCAGCAGCCTCACGAGGTATAGTCGAGTTTCAGTCCGGGATCGAATTTTAGAAGGTTCGTCGCTAGATTTTCTGCTCATCTGCCGATTTGTCCTTGGTTTGGTGTATTTGCTCGACTCAGAATTATTTTTTGCATTAATCAAGTTCTGAAGGAAATTTTTTGCTTAAAGGTTCATTACTTATTCTCCCTTTGTTAATTATTTCATTATTTTGTGTGATGTTCTTATAGAGGTTCATGTGATAATTTTTTGTGTTGTTTTATTTATACACATTATCATGTTGTAGTGTCTTTTTACATGTTTCAAGCGATTTGTCAACAGATTATTTGAATAGGATTTCATCTTAATGAGATTTGCTATTTAGAATTAAGAATGAAGATCTTGCCATATTAATGGGACATGCGTTAGAGTTCAAGTAAGTGAACCAGAAATGAGTTACCACATTTAATAGGAAAGAAAGAATTAGACATGGGTTGGATTGAGTATAAATATGTCATGCCCAATAATTTTGTCACTAGACTAATAATTAGCTCATTCTTTCATAATTGATAAATGTCTCCTAATTTCAAAGATAGAGTAATAAGTTATAAATATTTTTAAGTGTAGATAAATTTTTAATACTTTAAATAACTAATATATTTCCCGACTTTCAAATAATTTTCTATCCATAAACTCTTGGTCTTACAATAATTTTAAATTCGTTTAGGAAAATAATACAAGTGCGCGTTCATATGACTTGACCAATCAACTTCGAATAATAATAAATGTGTTATTGATTGTGTACACGTACGCGTGACATGATTCTTGACGCCAAATAAAAATGAGTACACGTACACGTGACTTATTTCAAGATTATTTTCATAAATCTAATCAAGCAATAAAAGCAGACATAGGTAAAACATGAGAACCAATAAAACACAGGTTATCCAAAAATAATATAAGCCAAATGTAGTCATTAAAGCGACCGTGCTAGAACCACGGGACTCGGAGAATGCCTTACACCTTCTCCCCGATCAACAGAATTCCTTACCCGGACTTTATTTTTGCAGACCAATAATAATAGAGTCAAACCTTTCTTTGACTAGGGATTCAAATAAATGGTGACTTGGAACACCCAAAAAATCAATTCCAAGTGGCGACTCTGTAAATAAAATAATCCCTACTCAAATTTGTCACTTTAATTGGAAAAACTCTTTAACCCACAATAATCCATAACACATATATCTTTTGTGGGGGAGAAAAGGAGGTGTGACAGCTCTGGCGACTCCGCTAGGGAAAAGAACCCAAAACTTCTGGTTCAGAGTTCAGAATTCGAGCTTGTTATGTTATCTATATTTGGCTTTCTTGATTGTTGATATTACTATGTTTGTGGGCTTAATGTGCTAATTATCGCTCATTTACCGCTTTGATATTATTTGAACTATATAAACTGTCTTTTTACGCCTCATTTCTGAGTCTTCTGAATTTATGGTGCACATGTGCGCGTGGCCCACTTTTTTGTTAGAGGGCATACCAAATAGAACGAGGCTGGATCGGTAACTAGGCCGGGTAGACTTTCGTGCTCCCAGTACGTTACCCCCACCTAGGCTTGAGTTGTCCGCTTGGGTAAGCCAAGTCTAAAACACTCCCCCCGGGATTTTAAAGCTAGAATAACTTGCCTCATGTGGGATCCCTAGTAGGAACGTTTGTTTGCATCACGTGCATTTGACTTTGGGGACTCAACACAGGGGTTGGGTCCGTCTAGGACAGGTGTACCCGATAATTACAAGACCATCCTGATGAATCTTATGTGCTACATGTACATTATGTTTGATTCGGTTTATGCATGTTAACCGGCTTCTAAAAAATAAAAATAAGAATTGAGAGAAAACGAGAAGGAAGAAAATAAGAGAGACAAAATTTACCCGATTTTTAAAACATCTCGGTATTTGAAAATCCAAAAATCCTGTCAAAATTTTACCCCAAAATGATTATTACAAAATAAGATTGAATTTTTTTCAAAAAATAAAAATGTCATCCCATTCCTGAAATATTTACCGAATTACACGGGTCTGGTTCTCACCGGATGTGAGATACATAGGCAAACCTCATCGGTTCCGGCCCCAATTTTCAAAAAAAAAATCAAAAATAGTTTCCCTTTCCTTGATTCCCTCTCTAGAATTCTTTTCTTAGAAAATCCAAAAAAATAAAATTAAATCCAAAAATATTTTTCTTCTTTTCCAAAATCTTTCATTCGAAAAAAAAGAACAAAAATAATTTTCAAATCAAAATCCATAATATTTTCTTCCTTCTTTAGAATTCTTTCTTTTTAAAAAAAAAAATCAAATTTCCATAAAAAGAAAAAAAAACTCAAAAAAATATTTAAAAGTCTTTATATTAAAAAAAAATGGGTCAGTCTAATCCCGATCTCCCTGAACTACGTAATGATCTGATTCATGCGGCGTCATAATACGTAGGCAATCCCCATCAGATTCGATCATAGCCATAAACAAATTGAGTGAAAAAATAAACCGAAAAAAAAAAAAGAAAAACAATTGAGTGAAAAAGAAATAAAAGAATGACAAAAAAATAACAAAGAAAAACAAAGAGGGAAAAATTACAAAAAGAAAAAGAAAAATGAAATCAAGGTATGAAAACAAAAATTCGAAAAAAAAAATAGAAAAAAAAAATAGAGCCTCCCGAGAAGGATTGAGTTCATCCCTGTTGGTGAATCATACTCGAACTTGTTCCAAAAAGCTAGTCATGCTAGGTCTACTGCAGTTAGTAGCCCCGAACTGGCGCACCGGGCTAATGCTAGATGTGAATACCACTCTGGAGCAGTGGGACATGATACAGAAGACTGTTGGATTCTTAAGAGAGCAGTGGAAGACCTCATCGAGGTCAAGGCAATAGTGCTTAGGAATGAAGAGACCCCTAATATGATGAATAATCCTCTGCCTACTCACACCAATGGGCCAGTAGTCGGAATGATCTGTGAAGATAAAGAATTTGATCCAGCAGTGAAAGTCACAGTAGCCATTTCCGCGACAGAAGAGAAACCTAAAAACGGGCGCCAAACCTGAAACGTTCTCTGTCAGATGGGAGTCTCGGTAGCCGATTTTGCTATCTTTTCTGCGTCCAGATTATTTTAGGGTATAATGCGGACGTTTTACTTTTATTGTCTTACTTTGTGATGTAAAACCCTTCTATCTTTAAAAATTTTTAAAAAAAAATCAAATCAAATGAAATTAATATTTCATTAAATATCTCTTTTCTTAATCTTGTCACCTTTCTTATTCTCTTTTCAGTTCTATTAATGCAGATTTTAATGACATGACATGCTTGTGGACTCCATGCCTAGATCCTAAAATGCTGTCAGACCTCAAAATAATGAATCAAGAAGCAGAATGTGTTGAAGATGAGGCTTGTGAGAAAATAAATAAAAAATTAGAACAGTAGGCCTAGGCCAAGTCCGAATGAAATTAGAAGAAGTTGAAATTTCCTCTCTTCGGATCATTGTTGAAACCGAGATTGAGGATAAAGATTGGGTCAAGAATCGATTAGAATAATTGACACTGATTGATAAAAAGTGATTGGCCGCAGATTGTCACGAGCAGTTGTACCAACAAAGAATGGCTAGTGCCTACAACAAGAAAGTGCGGCCTAGGAAATTTGAAGTGGGGCAACTCGTTCTGAGATGTATCCTCCCGCATCATGAAGAAGCTAAAGGAAATTGGCTCCAAATTGATGCAGTCAAAAAGGTACTATGTTTGACCCTTTACGCACCTTTAATGCTCTTTGATTGAGATGACGAAGGCTTTCATTCTCGCTACCCAAACACCATTAACCCTTTTTGCCAACCCTTTGAGTCGTTACATTTCTTTGATTACCCTCTTTGGAACCTGAAGGAGTTATTGAAAAGAAAAAAAAACAAGAAATAAGAAGAAAAAAAAAGGAAAAGGAAAGAGAAAAAAAACAAAATAGATAGAAAGACAAAAAAAAAGTTCATGTTACATTGAACTACGTTTGACTTGATTCCGAAAGGATACGTAGGCAGCCTCTCTCTGGGGTTCAGTCACACCAAAACAAAAATTCATATTTCCCCAAAAGTTGAAATTGGGGCAGATGTTATAATAGTTTGGCGATGGTTTCGGCTGAAAGGTTCCAAAGTTGTAACTCAATCCAAATCCTTTTTACCCAAATCCTTTTCAAGTCCTTCCGATCAATCAACGAGAATGTTCAAGAATTGGAGGATACATTCACTTGGATCTGGTGCAACTAAAATGAGAGAAATAAAATGATAGAGTCTTATTGGTGAAAACCCTCATGGGCACCGTAAGGCAATGGTGAGTAAAGAAACTAAAATGAAAGAGTCTTGTTAGTGAAAACCCGCAAAGGGCACTATAAGGCGATGGTGAGAAGAGAAATGAGAGAGATTAGCTGATAAAAACCCGCAAAGGGCACTACTAATCGAAAAGAGGATCTTCACAACCATTGGTATTGACAGTCCTGGGCAAGGTTTCTCGGTTTCGAGGCAAAAGTTGTGATGAATTTCTAAGAGTCAGACGGTTTACACAGATCAGGCATCCAGTCCAAAAGGCATGGCATGTTCATTGAAGTATGCATGTACTCCAGATAAGTCCTTCTTTCCTTCCCCCGAAAGGGATACCTCTTGTCTAAATTCATTGTCCATTCCATGGTTTGTTTCTCTTTTAATACCTTTCGTTCTAACTCTGTTCCAAAACTAAGGTAAATAAGGGGTAGCAAGACTAATTTACATGGCTTTCGTTTGATACAAGCTAATATTCAAGAGGCACCCAGCCTTGGCAAGGGCATCAAGTCAACCCCGATTAGCCGTGGTGGCTGATGCTTTAAAATCAAAAAATCTCGAAAGGAGAAAATCAAATTGAAAGTGCCTAAAAGGCAAAATGAAGTTGAATAGGTTAAGTACCAAGTGGCTAACTATTTTGGCAAAGTTTGAAAAGCCAAATATTCTCCAATGCTCTGAAATTGAAAGTTTTGGAGGAAAGAAGTCAAAAGTGAAATGCCACAAAGGGAAAATAAAGTTAAAAAGGTTAAGTCCCACGCTACCAACCGTCATGTAAAAGTTTGAAAAGTCAAAAGCTCTCTAGGGCCAGAAATGCAAGTGGTATTCACCAAACATCTAGTGGCAGGTTGAAATCATCATCAAAAGAAGATGGGCACAAAGCCAAGCTGCCAAAGACATCAAGGCTACAAACCGACTACCACTTTTAAAACTCACAATTTTTCTTTGTTTGAAGCAGGAATAAAGGAGTGCAGAATGGCAATTCCTAAGGGACGAATGTCACCAAAGGTAAGTTTCCTCAAAATCTCCACTTTCCTTTATTTTTAGCATGCATCACTACTGCTCATACCTCTCATTTTCGTAGCTTAACCTAGGTAGAACCTTTTCGCCTAGGGGGATCCAGCTCATAGTTCCGGATAGAAGTACTCTTCGCTCAGGTTGTTTTACATAGCTTAACCCAGGTAGAACCTTTTCGCCTAGGAGGATCCAGCTCATAGTTCCGGGTAGAAATACTCTTCGCTCAGGTTGTTTTACATAGCTTAACCCAGGTAGAACCTTTTCACCTAGGGGGATCCAGCTCATAGTTCCGGGTAGAAGTACTCTTCGTCCAGGCTTGTTTTTTGTAGCTTAACCCAGGTAGAACCTTTTCACCTAGGGGGATTCAGCTCATATTTCCAGGTAGAAGTACTCTTCGCCTAGGCTTATTTTTCGTAGCTTAACCCAGGTAGAACCTTTTCTCCTAGGGGGATCCAGCTCATAGTTCCGAGTAGAAGTACTCTTCGCTCAGGTTATTTTTCGTAGCTTAACCCAGGTAGAACCTTTTCACCTAGGGGGATCCAGCTCATAGTTTCCGGGTAGAAGTACTTTTTGCCCAGGCTTATTTTTCTTAGCTTAACCCAGGTAGAACTCTTTCGCCTAGGGGGATCCAGCTCATAGTTTCGGGTAGCAGTACTCTTCGCCCAGAGTTATTTTACGTAGCTTAACCCAGGTAAAACTTTTTTGCCTATGGGGATCCAACTCATAGTTTCCTGGTAGAAGTACTCTTCGCCCAGGCTTGTTTTTCTTAGTTTAACCCAGGTAGAACCTTTTCGCCTATGGGGATCCAGCTCATAGTTTCGGGTAGAAATACTCTTAGCCCAAGCTTGTTTTACGTAGCTTAACCCAGGTAGAACATTTCGCCTAGGGGGATCTAGCTCATAGTTTTCTGGGTAGAAGTACTCTTTGCTCAGGATGTTTACGTAGCTTAACCCATGTAGAACCCTTTCGCCTAGGGGATCTAGCTCATAGTTTCGGATAGAAGTACTCTTCGCCCAGGCTTATTTTTCGTAGCTTAACCCAGGTAGAACCTTTTCGCCTAGGGGAATCCAGCTCATAGTTCCGCATAGAAGTACATCTTCGCTCAGGTTGTTTTACGTAGCTTAACCCAGGTAGAGCCTTTTCGCCTAGGGGATCCAGCTCATAGTTCCGGGTAGAAGTACTTTTCGCTCAGGTTGTTTTATGTAGTTTAACCGAGGTAGAAACTTTTCTCCTAGGGAGATCCAGCTCATATTCCGGGTAGAAGTACTCTTCGCCCAGGCTCGCTTTTCGCAATTTAACCCAGGTAGAACCTTTTCGCCCAGAGGATTCATTTTTATTTCAGTAATACAGGGCACCAACCCCTGGTTACATTTCTTTTCCGTAATACAAGGTGTCATCCCCTGCTTACATTTCCTTTCAGTAATACAGGACGCCATCCCATGATTACATTCTTTTTCCGTAATATAGGGTACCAACCCTTGGTTATATTTCCTTACCAGTAGTAGGGTACACCAATCCCTAGTCGTTTTTTCAATATAGGGTCACCACTTCCTAGTTTCTTTCATTTTAGACATAGGGTCCCCATTTCCTAGTCTCTTTTTGTTTTTCGGGATATACCATTCCCGACCTTTTATTGCTTTCAATAAAAAAAGTAGTTTAGAATTTTATTACAATAACTCACGAAATTTTCCTAGTGCAAACTGGGGCAAAAAAATTTCGTTCGTTTGTTTGTTTTGGTGTCTAAGTAGGTTTTACTTCGAGGCACGGGGTTCGAGATGACCAAAAGAAGAAGTCTCAATTCAGAATAAAAGAAAAGAAAAAATAAATGAATCCAAAATGAAAAAGCAATTGAAAGGATGTGGAATGCTCAAGACATGACTAAAGCCACAAGCATTGGAGCCCTGTTTTGATTAGAAGAAACTACAGAACAATGAACTAGCACCTACAGCTAGTGAGCATCAAGGTTTAGATCAGAGTCTGCATGAAGAACCAGTCAAGACTCAAGATCAAGTTTGAGAAGACTCATAGATAGAAATCTTGTAACTTATAGCTGATAGGCTTGTTTAGTTTCTTTTTTTATAATAGCAGGATCACGGACCGGAGTCTCGACGGAACCTCACTCGACTCCTCAACTCATCATTCCACCATTCTCCTTGAACTACACGTGACCTGATTCCCCTATAACTCGGGATATGTAGGCTGTCCAAAATAGGACTCGGTTACACCCTATCTTTTATTTATTTTCCTTTTGAATAACGGTTTGGTCAAAAATTAGTCACATGGCTCACCTAGTCTTTGCCTGAAAACTCTTCATGTTTCCAAGCAAATAGGGGCAGTTATGAGCACCTAATTTTTGACTATATTTGAATTTTTACCACCTTCTAATATATAAATATTTTTAGAAATTTAATATATATATTTTTAGCTTTGTTATATTTTTTAATATAGAGTAAGAATTAAAAATAATTTAAAAGGTCAAATTATTACTATTAGTATTATTTTTATTTTTTATCTTTATTTTAAAATTGATAAATAAAAAAATGAAAAAATTAATATTTTTTTTATTTTCGGATGGGAATAAAATAATAGGAAAATTAAAAGTATGGAATAAGAAATTAAAACTAAAAGTAGGTGAAAATTATTTTTTTTTTTTTAGTAAAAGAAAGTAGAAAATTAAAAAAATTAAAAGTAAAAGAATGTGGAAATTTAAAAAATGAAAAGTAAAAGAAGTTGGAATTAAAGAAATAAAAGTAAAGGTAGCTGAAAATTTTTAAAAAAAAAGTAAAATAAAGTGAAAATTAATAAAAGAAAAGTAAAAGTAGGTGGAAATTATCTTTTTTTTAAAAGTAAAAGAAAGTGGAAATTAAAAAAAGAAAAGTAAAATAAGTGGAAAATAAAAAACAAATAAAGTAAAAAAAGTGGAAAATTAAAACATAAAAGTAAAAAAAAATGGGAAATTATTTTTTTTTAAAAAGAAGAAAATGGGAAGTGGAAATTTTTTTTAATTAAAAATAATAAAATAATAAAATAAAATAAAATAATCTGAAAAAATTCCGAATTTTTTTCTATAAATAGAAGAGAAATGTGAAGAGAAAGAGGGAGAGAAGGAAGGGAAAATAGAGGAGAGAATTGAGAGGGGGAAAAATTCTTCTTCTACGCTAAGTGAATTTTTACTCGTTTCATTATTTCTTTCGAAAATTCAAGCAATTCATCACCCTATTTAAGACCCAAAAATGCCTCAAATTCAAGCCTAAAAACACCTTGTGAAGTTTCATTGATAGTCACACCTCTCACGCCAAAAACCAGCAGCCTCACGAGGTATAGTCGAGTTTCGGTCCGGGCTCGAATTTTAGAAGATTCGTCGCTAGATTTTCTGCTCATCTGCCGATTTGCCCTTGGTTTGGTGTATTTGCTCGACTCAGAATTATTTTTGCATTAATCAAGTTCTGAAGGAAATTTTTTGCTTAAAGGTTCATTGCTTATCCTCCCTTTGTTAATTATTTTATTGTTTTGTGTGATGTTCTTATAGAGGTTCATGTGATAATTTTTTGTGTTGTTTTATTTATACACATTATCATGTTGTAGTGTCTTTTTACATGTTTCAAGCGATTTGTCAAGAGATTATTTGAATAGGATTTCATCTTAATGAGATTTGCTATTTAGAATTAAGAATGAAGATCTTGCCGTATTAATGGGACATGCGTTAGAGTTCAAGTAAGTGAACCAGAAATGAGTTACCACATTTAATAGGAAAGAAAGAATTAGACATGGGTTGGATTGAGTATAAATATGTCATGCCCAATAATTTTGTCACTAGACTAATAATTAGTTCATTCTTTCATAATTGATAAATGTCTCCTAATTTCAAAGATAGAGTAATAAGTTATAAATATTTCTAAGTGTAGATGAATTTTCAATACTTTAAATAACTAATATATTTTCCGACTTTCAAATAATTTTCTATCCATAAACTCTTGGTCTTACAATAATTTCAAATTCGTTTAGGAAAATAATACAAGTGCGCGTTCACATGACTTGACCAATCAACTTCGAATAATAATAAATGTGTTATTAATTGTGTACACGTACGCGTGACATGATTCTTGACGCCAAACAAAAATGAGTACACGTACACGTGACTTATTTCAAGATAATTTTCATAAATCTAATCAAGCAATAAAAGCGGATATAGGTAAAACATGAGAACCAATAAAACACAGGTTATCCAAAAATAATATAAGCCAAATGTAGTCATTAAAGCGACCGTGCTAGAACCACGGGACTCGGAGAATGCCTTACACCTTCTCCCCGGTCAACAGAATTCTTTACCCGGACTTTATTTTCGCAGACCAATAATAATAGAGTCAAACCTTCCTTTGACTAGGAATTCAAATAAATGGTGACTTGGAACACCCAAAAAATCAATTCCAAGTGGCGACTCTGTAAATAAAATAATCCCTACTCAAATTTGTCACTTTAATTGGAAAAACTCTTTAACCCACAACAATCCATAACACATATCTTTTGTGAGGAAAAAGGAGGTGTGACATACAAAATATGATATTAGGTAGGGTGGCAAACGGGTGGGGCGGGTCGGATATAGGATGGGTCGAAAACATGCAATGAAAAAACAGATAAATTATCCGACCCGACTCATATTAAATACGGATAAAAAATAATTTAACCGGCGAATAATATGAGTAACTATATTATCCATGGCTTAATGAATATGATCACTTTTGGGAGAATTCCTAATCTCCCAAATTTGAGCATCCCCCAATTTAAGGTTTTACAAATGTAAAAATTAAACTCATTAGTTATCCATTGGTTATCCATTTTTTAAATGGATAATATGATTCTTATCCATATTTAACCCCTTTTTAAAAAATTTATTATCCAACCCATTTTTTTTAGTAGATAATATAGATTATTAACTGTTTTCTTTTAACCATTTTGCCACTCCTAATACCAGGTAAAATTGATAGGAGTGAACCCATTATTCATCAAGTTTTTTTTAACCTTGCAACACTTGCCTCAAGAATTTTTATCGTATTAACTCACTCAATCCTACCTCTACCGAATTTATATAAAATATTAAAATTAGAAATTTTTATATAAATAAATTATATATTTTTGGGGCCTTAACTATTTGGGGCGTAAGGCAAGGGCTTCACCTGCCTTACCACCCTAGAGCCGCACTTGGCTTGAGAGCACCTCAATTATGCTGGCCAATTTATTGGAGCATATTACTAGTAACTGAAATGTCAAAGAACAACATTCCTTTTATCTGCGAGAAGCAAAGTGAAAAAAAAGGCCACACTATGCCCTTACATGTATGTGCTGCACGACCTTAAAACGTCAAAATTGAAAGAACAATCTTCCTACATATTTACAAGCATTTGCAGCATAGAACCCCCGCAGAAAAAATCTCCCATCATCACACGGCCGAAGCAAGGCTCCAATGTCAGCTGTGACATAAACAGCCAAAACACAAAAGTCCAGAGTTAAATAACCTGAAGACGCCGCAATACTTGGCAGGTAAATCAGCAGACTAAATACATGGCTCAAACAAACAAAAAAACAAATAGTTTTACAATCTTAGTGAATAGTGCTGCAGTAATGAAGCTGGCAATCAAGATAGAGGAAATGTAGTCTGAAAGAAAAAATGAGACGGCGGATTCTTGAGGCATACAGACCTTGGTGTTGCTAGTTGAGCATGGGCCAGAGCCGCCTTTATTGAGGACCAGACACAACAATTTCACAGTTGTATTCACAAGTCCATTTGTCAGGTGACTTATGATAAATCAAAGGATCCTTGGCCTTCATTGATCGCATAGAGTAACTTCTTGTACATGATTTCCTGTAGAGTGACGTAAGGCATAAGAAATTCTATTTGCCGCTCCCAAGAGAGTGGAAAGAGATAAGAGATAGAGAGTCAGTCTTAAATTGCACTAGGAAAGCAGATGACTACCCTCATGAAGGAGATGCGGGGATAAGTTTCTGCACAACCTAGAGCGGATGGATTGGGGAGAAATCATACCTTAGTAGAATAGGGAGGCAGTTTCAGGTAGTTAGCACATGTCATCACACTAGGTAGGTCATCATCTGCAGATTCTGATGGCATATTACCATTTGATGCTGTATTACTAGCACTAGATGAATGCTGTTCCAAAAATACAATGGTCAGTCACCGCAGAGAGAATAAAATGGTCGGACTTATATTTTAGCTAACTACAACTGTACCTTCCTCACTATTGTCAACTTAGGATTGAGCACAGCCAGACCACCTGGAGGAAGCCGGGGAGCACCAGTGACAAACTGACAGAACGCTCGTTGCTGCTCAGGAGTGAACTCTCCCATGATCTCTAGTAACTGAGGATCAGCAAATTAAACAGTTGATATCATTCTGAAGTCAATAGAAGAGACAGACTAACTAGCTTGGTAACATTAGTCTCAGGTACTACACTTCCACTGATAGCTGAGGAAACTTACATAAACAATAGCGGGACTCTTGGCTGTATATCCATGATCAAATTTGATATGATCTACAAGAGTCTCAGCCTGCACAAACAAAACAGTGAAATTGGAAAAAAAGCAGGAAACTTTCAAGTATACAAGTATCACAGTGTGCTATACTGGGTTCATGAGAAACAAAGGTTACCTTCCATAACTCTCTACGGCCACAAAGCAGGTAGTCCAACTCAGAAGAAGAGAATGTTTGCAGAGCTGAAATGTCAAATACCTGAAAGTTGTGGAGATTAAAAGTTATCATCTCATGTATCTAATTAGCTAATAGCCTGTTTGGCCATGCTTCTCCCAGGGCCAAAAGTGCCTTTTTTCTCAAAAAAGTGCTTTTTTCCTCAAACACGCTATAAATCCCATGATGGAAACTAACCTGATTGAAGCCAGATCTAAATGCTTCCATCTGCCGCCCAATTCCAGTCCTCACAGTGGCATCAACCACCAAAGAAACATATTCCTCCAAGTTACTAAGATCCACCTGCAAATTCCATTTAAGGTACAAATCAAACAAAATGATCAAAAGAAAAAGGACAAAATTTTAATTAAAAAAAAAAAATAGAATTGGCGTCCAAGGAAAAGCAGCATACATTCTGATCGCCTGCTTTCAGAACATATTCAGGATAGCCTGGGAGTGTGAAATCTAAACAAAGATCCTCAACTGGAGTCCCACGAAAATGCAAATCACTAATTTTGTCTTGGCCCAGGCCTCCCATTGATTCTATATATTGTTTCCGACTAACAAGAGCTTGCAACTCTTGCAAAGTCTTTCCCAACTCGGCATCAAAAGAGAGAATATCATACAGATCAAGCTCCTGCAGTGTTTTAAGCACAGAACCGTTAGAAAAGATATACAAAAAAATACAAAGGTGGGTGCAACAATTTGATCTTAGAAGGTATAACGTGCAACACAAAAAAACAGAGAGAAACCCTTACTTGGCCAAGGACAAGCTTATAGAATGTTGTTGACATAGGGAGGTCCAAAAGCCGCCCATCTTGAAGTGCTTTGGCCATCACACGCCCAAGCAATCTGAAATATTCTATTACTTTGGTGAATTGGTTTCCATCAGCAGTATCAACAGTCGATGGCCAGGGACGTGGGAATAATCCAAGAGGTGCTTGGACAAGTTCTTTATCTTCCCTGTTCAGTTTTTCACCCACGCTCACTTCCACTGAATGTTCACTTGATGAGGAACTCGTCCTCCACATTCCCAGTCCAACTTTTTGCAGATCATGACTTAAAAGGGTATAGAACTCCAGAGTTGGACCCAAACCAGTGCCAACTTCACCAAAATATTCAACCTCAAGAACAGCTTTTTGGCTGGAGTACATCTCCATTACTTTCGCAGCAGAATCTAGAATGCGATTTCTAGAGACACGGACTTTCTGGCGCTGTAATCTCCCGACCCTAACTTCTCTCTCATTGGTAGATCCATTACCATCCGCACCTTGTTGTTGCTGAAGCCGATACAAAGCCCTAGATAATCCAAAGGCTGTTGAATAGAAGTACTGGCGTCGAACCTCAAATGGAAAAAGAAATGGACAGGACCTTGTCAACTGGTAACACCATGATGGAAGAGACCCACTACAAAGGGCTAGAGCATCCTGAATCTGTCGGGCCAACTTTGGAGTGAGCTTACTGTTGACAAATTCCTCCGGAGGAATTTTGACACCAGCAGCACTGAGCTCATCTAAACTCAACTTTTCCCCTTCAGAAAAATCATCAATAACTGACTGGACACGTAACCGTGGGGCCAGCTGGTTTAATCCATCCAGTACACGTAACAGGGCCAAAATGTTGTAAGTAGGATTGGTTTTTTCCATATCACAAGGAAGTTCTCCCTGTAATATACTATCTAACAATGATGCTCGATGCAATGAGGGATCAGCACTGGCACTTGCTGAAGAACTAGCTTTGTTACACTTGGTGGAAGTTGAGCTCCCATCACCTTTGGTAGACCTCTCTGCTTGACTGTCAGCCCTTTGGTATGTGATAGTGTAAATATCACCCCAAAGTCTGCTTCCGTCACTAGATACAAAGTCAGTACCACCATATCTCTCTTCATCATCCTCATCAAGGACAAGCTGCCGCTGGATAGCCTGGTAGATAGTCAAGTGCCTATTAAGCTGCTTTCCACCTGCAGAAAATACAAGTCTGTGCGGATCACTAGTGCTAAAGAGAGGGCGTCCATGGCGATCTCTAGCACCTCTCACACCTCTACCATTAGCAGATGCAAGCCCGGCCATGGCAGCAGCAGCAAATGACATTGCACCCCTTGAACCATAAGAACTCCCACTCCTGAACTCAACGGATTCAGATCCCTGAGCAGAAGCAGCTCTGCTGCTAGAACCACCACCAGCATTTGTCTGGCTATCATTTGCCGTCTGTGCGGCAGGATTCTCCTCCGAAGAATCACCCAATTTAACATCATGAACTTTGTCCGGCATGCAAACAGGAAGAGAATCATCTCTCAACACCTAAAGCATTGGCAACAATTTCAGAAAACCATCTTTAATACAACTGTGCATTAAATTACAAGAGCTGATCAATTTGATCTGTGGAGAAGCGACTGAAAACATGCACATCGAGAATGCAGATCTGCTCTCAACAATCTAAGCGTAAATTAGAAGAATGGCAGAACTCGAAATTTAAAAAATGAGATTTTAGTAGTAGCTTACATCATCATGGTCATCTTCATCATCATCAGATATATCGTCATCCTCAATGACCAAAGCATCATCAATTTCAACAGGTGACATATCCAACTCCTCATCCTAAACATCGCAAAAAGCAACGGAATGTCAAGGTTCATATTGTCATGCAAGCAGCAAAAAATGAGGAGATGAAAAATGTAGGCAGTAAAAATCAGAGAAAGCATCAATACTTTGAATAAGCATTTTTCTGTTTCATTCAATATTTTTGAGACCTCAATGTTCAAGAGACCTACGTAAGTGATTCATAAATTAACTCGGGATCCAGTAAGCTAAATCATGTAATTAATTTATCAGTCAGCATAAATACGTCAAAAGAAGAATTAGCAAGATGTGCAAACAAAAGGTATACATTCTTAAAAGAGAAGGACAAGATACTAAAACCCTGTAACTTTCACCTCCCGCTAGAAAGGGCACAGGGACATACTAATGACAGTATATATGTAGGATATGATAGTTTAGTAGAAGATTTGTATTTTGAAGCTGTCATGAAATGGACACATGTCTAGCGTGCAAGTTGGTCTTGGTCATCAGTGGTGAGTAAGGGTAAAAGACATGCAGAGTAAAAGTGTCTTCCAAACTGATGAATAAAATTTAGAAGCAAACGTTAGTAGTACACATTGAGAAAGTGATGCACAAGAAGTACCTAAATTACAGAATAAACTTTTATTTGATAAGAACATGATGTTAAATTTTACGCATCTTCTTCTGATTTAGGTGAGTTTATATGACCTTTTGTATATTTGTCTTGTAGGTATAATGGTAATACTCTTTTGAGAATGAATTTCTTCAGAATGAGGTATAATGGTAATACTCAATCTTTTATTATTCTGCGTGTTCATTTCCAATTACAAAGCTGCTTTCTAGCAGTGATTCCCTTTCTTGCGTTTGATCAACGCAATTCCAAGACATGCAGGGATTCATGAAGCTTACCTACACCTTTGCATATCGTCTACAGCTTCTCTAACTCTCGATTAAGTGTGCATACAAGAATCATCACAGTCAAAATTGACTTTTACAAGGATATGTTCCTAAAAATTTCAGATATCTCTCAAGGTGAGCATCTAAATGAAATGCTTATTACATGAACAACCATGTTGATTAATTGACGGTGAAGAACCCGCCGTGTGGATGTCCATCAGGCAATGACATCATTTCACAAACCCCGTCATGTGGATGCCTATAACTTCTGACAATACAGGTAATTTTTTGATAATCGATGGGTCAATGTCCAAAATCAACCTTAAAAATTGCAAACTTTCATTTAATACTCCCAAACCACAATATTTATTTGGGAGGGAGGAAGTATTAACTTTCTTCTCTCCTTGAGCCGAGATTCTAACGGAAATAGCCTCTCTACCTTCACAAAGTAGGGGTAAGGTCTGCATATACATTACCCTCCCCATACTCCACTTGTGGGATTACACTGGATTTGTTATTGTTGTTGTTGTTGGAGGAAGAATTAACTTTCTTCTGCAGGAAAGGTTTATCTTCAACGGATTTCTCAAGTTAACGGAAAAGAATAAAGAAAGACATATTAACAATAAGAGGACGTTTACTCACTGGATATCATCGGTTATATTGGATAAAAAGATGATATACTAATCATTATTGGTAGACCATCCTGTCCAAGGAGGGCGTTTAAGATGCAGGAAATAGAGAAACATGAGTTTTCTATTTTTTAATAACGGCGGTATATTGGTCAGCTTGCGAGCACCTCGACTATTCGACCAGGTACCTATTGCACCCCACCAACACATGTACCAAGTAACTCTCTCACCGAGGCTCGAGCAAATTGGAAGAGATCACTTGGTTTTTTTTGTCCCAGCTAGAATTTGAAACCTAATCTCTAAGGTTAGCACTCACTTCATTGAGGCAACACCCTTAGGTTAGAGAAACATGAGTTTAGGTGAGGAAAGACCATTTTACCCTACTTAAATAGGACATACAAAAAATTCCTTCATTTAACAGATAAAATAGAGAATTATTTAACCTATCAAAAACAAAACAGAGAATTATTCGTTAGCTGTAATATTTGATGTAGTACTAAATACCAATATTTCAATAATATTTCTCCTTCTTGTTCATTTGTAAATTTTCTCATATTATTTATTCATCTATACTATCTTTCCTGGAATTTGCTATTATTATACAATTATTCTTCAACAAAGTAAAGAAATGACGAATTTTGCTCCAAAGGTATTTTGGAAAAATGAATCCATCTACTAGACACGCATAATAGAGCGAAAAAACATACCTCGGAACTAGAATCCCCAGTCACGGGTTTCACCTCTGTTTCTTTATCCAAGGCTGCTCGTCTTCGAGCAGCATTTCTTGTCTGGGGCCCTCTGCCATCTTCTTGAGCCGGTTTCAGAACAGCCTTTCCTTTGCCCTTGGAAGAACTTCCATTTTTTTCCTGTGGCGGGTCTTTCTTTGCACCGTCATTTATATTAACCGCTGACCTAGATCGTGTACGCCGAGATCCAGAAGCCGGAGTAGAAGTAGATGGGCATGAAGCACCAACTCCTGCAGGGGTGGTCCCAGACTCAGAGTTGCCTACTGACGCAAAGGCCTTTTGTCCAGACTCAACTCGCTGAACTCGAGGCCAAAGAAAGTCTTCAATTGCCGCCAAACTTGCTAAAGGATCAATCAACACAACATTTGAGGAGTAGTCACGGAGGGTTTTGTCCCCTTGAGCTCTGCAAAGGCGTAGCTTGAATGGTTGCGACAAAGCACTTAAACCTGAAGAAAGTCGCGCATTTCCGGTAGATGATCTGGAAGAATGACTCAGCACGACAGGGAACCGCTCCAACGAAGATAGGGCATTTTGAAGCTTTTGAACCAAAACAGTCATAGGAACAATATTTCCACTATCAACAGTAGCAGGAAGGGCAACTGCAATAAAAGACTTATATCTTCTGATTGCTTGTTGTCGAAGCCTAGACAAATTAGCATCTGAGATTCTTTCCTTGGAAAAAAATCCACATGTAAAATAGTTCAGCAAAGATGCAACAACTCCACTCCCAATGAACTCGAAAGTTGATACACCATCCCCTTTGCTGAGCTCCCCCAGCATGGAAGCTACCAGTTCGGCCAAGGTCTCTTCCTTACTGGCAGAAATATCTCCAAGCCGAGGAGCAGAAGCTTTTGATTTTCCTTTAGATTTAGATATTTGTTCATCAACACCAGCGTTCAACTTCATACTGAGATTCTTCAATCGTAGAAGATCATCAGTAACGCCAACTTCAGAAGCCCCTGAATCTGAAGGGAAGTATTTATCTTTGAAAGATTTAGCACATGCACTGACTGCCATGCGAATGCTAGAACTGGTCTTTGGAATTTCCAATGAGTTTGGCGGTGATCCACTCCCAGGAACTGTACTCTTGGGATCCTCAATGGAACTTGCATCTGCATTTGAATTATTGCCACGACGTCGATTACGCCTAGAGCGAGATGACCCAGGTATACAATCATTGTCCTTCTCAGCAGATGATGGCTGGGAAGGAGCGGAACTATGGGACGCAGACACTATCAGAGCATCTACAGCATGAACAACACCTTCTCGCACAAACATCTTGGAAAAAATTCCAGGAAGTTTTTCCATTAAAATTTCTGCTACTTGAAGGGCAGGCACCAGCACTTGGGGATCCTTCCAGGCCAATACTCCAGCCAAAAAACTACAGAGAAATTACAAATGCACTACTAATTTCACCACCAAAGAAATATGATGCACATAAAAGATTGTTCCATGGATAAACCATTCCCCCCCAGATCCACATCTGATGAAAAATTTCAAGCTTATATTTTGCTGATATTCATACCTTGATATGTTAGTGATGTTATTTAGAGATTGAATCATATCTGCACTGCTGAAGTACATAAGTTTTCCAATAACAGAGAGACACTTGTGGCGAACTGGACTATTGACACTGGATCCATATACCTGATCAGCAAAACAAGTAACAGGGGTCATCTCGTAAATCTCTACCATGGCAGTTGTAAGATGGAGGTAGTAATTTACAATGGATTATGATACCAACCTGGATCAGCACAGGAAGCAGATCCATTCCAAATTGTTGCAGAAGTTCAGGTTGATCATTCAATAATTTTTCTCGAGCTGAAACCTCCTGAGTAGATAGATTCGTCTCCTCCTGTTTGGTAGAACCACCAGCAGAAGGTTTCTTCACAACAGATCCTTTAATCAACAAATTAGTGCTGGTTGGAAGAGAGATGGTCCCTTGAGGCAGCGAAGGAAGAAGCTCATTTGCCAGGTTCACGATCTCAAAAATCTAGTAAAACCCAGGAAAATACATTTAAGGTCCTGGTTCTATCCAAAAAGAAATTTTGCGGTCCTTATAAGAGGTAGAAGCAGCATTCAAATGAATCAGTTCGCACGTAGCACAGAAAAGGCAGGCATGGTTTTCGTGGCATTTGTTCAAGCACCAGCTAGTGAAACCAGACGGTCTTTGAAACAAGAGGATCATTTAACCAATAAGCGGGAAGATTGTCATCTTATTTCACAAAATAATAGAGTCAATTAGAGGAATAACACATTAGACAAAAGAATTAAAGTAATAAGGTTGTTCATAACATGATCCAAGTGCTATCTAAATTACAACTGAAAGATCTTGAATGTTTTAGAAAACTAAGCCATATTTACGCTACTAAGGTTTAACTGATCTCAGCGACAAACAATTTGAGAGTCTTCAACTACTAATAAAGTTTCATAAGAAAACCAAGGGTATGTCCTAAACCTTATATTATTGTTTTACCAATTTTTACGTGATTCACATTCTAGGAATAAACATTTGAATATTCAATAATGCACTTGTAATGAAAAGGATAAAATTTCTAATGAAAAAAACTACACTTGTGAATTATTGTACTTCTTCAAGTCTAACAGCAAAGTTCCTTAGGCTGTCCAGGAAGTATAACAGCTGAGGGGAAAACGATAAATAGATACTTATCATCAACTTTGTACTTATCAATATGTTCACCGATTTTTGTCCTCGGAGCTTCAGTTCAAAGTCAAAGATAGTATAGAGGGGACATATGTGGTAATCATATGTCGCGACTTCGAATCCTGCCAGTTGAACAACGTTTGGTATTTAAGGGGGAGAAGGGTAGAGGGGCAGGCTTATTATCCACCGAGTTGAAGCTAAAAACAAAATTTCTCCATCAGCTAAAAAATTCATCGATATCAGTTGCAATAGTGGTGATCCAATCCTACACCAGAACATCAAGTAGGCGTATGGATCAAATTGGTTTTTTGAAATTGGAAAAAGAAAAGTATTTGAAGTTGAAGTTGAAAAAGTACATTTGAAAGTTTAGTTTAGAAAAATTTATTTGAGCTTCCTAAGGCACTCGCACTATATGGGTAACTCATTCCTGATTTAGAAATGCAGACCACCACATTGTAATGTCACTACCTTGTTCTCGGACATGATGAATCAAATTGTACCTATGGATCTGTTTTGATGTGTTTTAGTTGGTTTCTGATTTAATTTATTTGATTTGGATGGTTAATACACGAACTTTGGTAATTTTGGTATAAGAATGTAAAAGGTGCATAACCAGACTATCCAAACGGAAAGAAAAAGATCAAGAGAAGTGAATATTTGAGGTTGAACCTGCACAGGATTTCGCACCACAGCCCCAGAAGGCAGGCAAGATAGAGCGGGAAGACTACCTAACACATCACAAATATGCACTGCAGCCTAAAAACGCAGGGGAACAGGAACATCGTACATGATATCTTGCTGCAGCACAGAACATGGCACAGATGGATCGACTGCGATTTGTAAGGATATTTTTGGTCTTTTTGACATTACCCAACCCTATAAACACATGTACTTGTTCGGTAAGTTGGGTATCTTTAGTCTTGGAGCCATATATTGAAGTTTGAGCCAATGAAGGAGAGACTCCAATCTCCTAATCGGGTTGTCACGTTTTCCAAATCTTCTTTTCTATGATTTATGCTATGAACTCCTTTATGAAGTAATTTTCCTTTATAAGAACTTGATGATGTATTAGTTTAGACTTTAGGTTCTTGAATCAATACCTACTGTGTATGTTTGACGGTGAACCCTTCAAATCAAATCTTAATTTACTCGAGAGAGAAATTAAGAGGAAATCGTGTGCTTGAATAGTTCTCGTAGCGGCTCTCCTATAGCCCATTTATCCGAGAGAAGAATTGGTTGCAGGAGTGTGTTATTGGAATTGGAGTATTCGAGAGAAGCTACATTGCTATCTAAAATCCATCACTATAAACATACACAAATTGAACTACTAATGTGTTTCTAGAATCTTTATGCTATAGTTATTCCAGAGACGACTCAGAATAATTGGTGATCAGAATAGGCGATTATACTCATTAGAAGTAATCAATATTTATTCTAAAAAAAATATATGTATTAATCAAGGAGTAAAATCTAAACAAACCAACTATAAGTCTCTACTTCTTCCTCCAATAATTCTCTTCAATCTTGGTTAAAAAAATATAGATCATTTTAATTTTTTTTTTGTTGGACATTAGAACAAAGTTACAACAACAACAACCCAGTATAATCCCACTAGTGGAGTCTGGGGGAGTAGTTTGTACGCAAACCTTACTCCTACCCTGGGTAGAGAGGTTGTTTCCGATAGACCCTCGACTCCCTCCCTCCAAGAACTCCCCACCTTGCTCTTGGGGTGACTCGAACTCACAACCTCTTAGTTGGAAGTGGAGGGTGCTCACCACTAGAGCAACCCACTCTTGTCAAAGTTATTGGAATTTAATTGGAACTTAATAGTTGGAAGTGGGCATTAGAACAAAGTTATTGGAATTTAATTGTTTTCAACTACCAAGAATAAATTATTTGATAACTGTTCCAGTCCTTGTGGGATCGATACATAAATGAAACAATATTTGACAATAACAGGCTTCATTTTGAAAAATTGGTGTTTTGTGCTCTTAGAACAAAGTGTAGGATCAGCAGACAGCAGCTCACCGAGATAAGGTCAGGAGTGGGGGGTCATCTACCAGGCATTCTTCTCATCTTGTTCCTATTATGTTCATTTATCTCTTTGGTGGGCAAGCGAAGTTTCCATCTACGTGACCTTAATAAAATGTAATGCTGGAACTTTATCAAAGAATGAAATGTAGAGTTGGAAAGCTCCACATATAATTTCTGGTGTATTCCTATCAAGCATGAGAAACTTCTCATAGAACATCTCTTCCCCCCTACAGACAAACTGACCCGCCAAAGAAAGGGAGCTAACTTAAGACTACGAAGTATAGCAAATGAATCTAAGCTTTTTGAATCCGATTATTTTCCAACACACTTTATCCGCAGGCAAAACATACTAAAAAGTCACTTTGTCTTTCTATGCTACATATTTCTTATACCCAACATGAGCCTCTTGTGAAAATTTGTTTACAAGAAATGCTAGCAATTGTAGCATGAATGAAAACTAAATGTATGATATATACCTGCTCCGGAGGTTTGCTCAAGGCAGTTGAAACAGACACAGAGGCCACAAGACCAGAACCTGATAGAATATCCTTGAGAATTCCACTGATACCAAGCAGCAGTAAAGTTTTAGTTCCTAGTGGAGAGCCACTGGCACATGTCGCAAGAAGCCGGATTAAACCCTGCAAGCGTTATCAAGTCAGAATACAGCTATCAAGATTGTAAATGCCCGACATATGGAAGAGTTAAACGTACTGTGTAGGTTGACGTGCTGAGTGAAGCCTGACCACCTCCAGAGTTAGTGGTTGAGATGAGTGAGGCAGCTTGGGTAACAAGTCCGTGATTGCAAAGTTCATCTAGCTTCTCTGGGTATGATGCAAATGATTCGGCAATACGGGTCAAGCAGATAGAAGCATGCTCTAATACCTGCAGACACATCCAAGCACCAAGAGAAAACATTAAGAAAACAAAAGTTAAGTTTAACCAAACTAGGAGGGGCCAGGGAAGAGAAGATATCTTCCTGCAACGGTAGCATAACATGATAATGAATTCACCTTTGCATCATGATATTGAAGGAGATTTGTCAAAAGCGGTACAGCTTCCATGACAAAGTCAGCAGCATCTGAGGGAAGCTTCTTGCACATATTAGCAGCAGTTGCTAATGCTACTCTCTGTTGAAGGACGAAAGATGTTAGAAACAATTGTATATGTACTAAAAGGGGCTGGAAGTTTCTTATTTCACTAAAACTGAACTCCCATCAAAATCATGATACAAGATATTAAAAGATTCCACAAAATCATGAAAGGGATTTTTCTACCTGAACACCAGTGGAAAAGAAATCGAGATAAGAAAGCACAGCCATCAGCGCACCAGCCCTCAAGCAAGCAGTTGGGTGTTCCTGAGATATCTTCTTTAGAGCTTGCAAAGACTGTCAAAGGTAAAACATTAGCATTACAGCTAAAAAAAGCCAATCCTTAGTAAATACACATAATGGTTCCACGTAGAAACAGAGAGTTGCACTTAAAGTCAACTCGTTCACGGCCTAGTTAAGCAAGGATTATAATATTCGGATTGCGAATAATAGTTATGGATTAACTATGCTGGGAGTATCACCATGAATACTTTTTCCTTGTAGGACACATAAATGTTCTGTGTCAAACAAATTCACTCACCTGCTCAGCCAAGTCCATGTATTCAATTGTAAGCAGCCGAGCTACAAAGCATGAAACAGCTCCATAATGGACAACAGCAGCACAAGAAGAAGGTAGAACATCAACCAAGTGGGTAAGAGCCCGGGCTGCAAGAAGCATAATATCAGGATTGCTCTCGTGATTCAGCAGCCCAACAAGCACAGGTACGAACGAGTCCACGGAAAATGTGCTTAGTGAATCTTCCGTTCCAATAGAAAGCATCTCACACAGCTGAGTCAGAGCTTCTACTTGTTTCCCTTCCTCACCATCCGCCCTCAAACCGGACAATATCTTCTTGAGCCGGCCACTCTGATGGGACGACGACGCAGACCCCATTGCAGAGCTGGGGAGTAAATCATCCAATCCAGCACCTAGTTTCCTAAGAAGTCCTTGAAGTGCACTACTTGCTGAAGTTAAATTCTGGTGCAAAATACCAACACCCCCTTCGCTATCATTATCATCGTCCTCACCACCACCAGAATCTATGTTCAATCCTAGACTCCTCTCAGCCTCCCTATCCCTATCCCTATTCTTATCCCTAACCCTAACTTCATGCTCTTTCTCCTTACCTTTATCCAAATTATTATTATCTTTATCGGAACCATGACTAGGATTCTTACCACGGCGGGTTCGGGTACCCGACCCGGAAGATTCGTTTGTGGAGTCCATGGGTGTAGATGAGTCCTGGGAACGAGTTGAGATGCGAGAACGAATTGAGATCGATGCAGACGCGGCGGTGGGAGTTGAATTGGCGGTGGAAGTAGCGGCGGCAGTGGTGGAGAGACGAGCACGCTTAGCGGCACGGGTGGTGGGACCAGCAGAGGAAGAAGAAGAAGGCGCTGATGAGGTGGCCTCCGCCCGCTTCCGGCTCCGAGTTTCCATACAAAACCCAAAACCCCCTTCAAAACTGCGAATCACCTCGCCGATTTAATAAAATCGGCGATCAGACACTTTCCGATTCGGATATCATCGTCGTATATCAGAAACCCTAATTCACAAAATTGAAACGATTTTTAAGCAAAAGGGATAAAAAAGATGCGATCTTTATCGATTTTAGCTAAAATCCCCAAATCACAATCTATTAAAAGTCCCAAATCAGTATAATCGGAAAAATCGAATTCCAATTAAGTGCTTTGAGTAATCAACACGTTTGTTTTGTAGAGCGATATGCGACTCTGAGTCTGAAAGGAGGAATATAACTGAGAAAAGGCAAGATGGAGAAAGCTATATAGAAAACCCTAACTCTATAAATATTTTGTGTCTGTTGAAATTTTTATTTTTTCCTTCCCCAAAAAGATCGAATAATTTGCTTTTGGTTCCTTTTGTAATTCCAATTCTTTTTATTATTTTATTTTTGCTCCCTTTTCTTTTTTCTTCCCTTTATTTTTCTTCTTTTTCCTTCATTTCTACAGAGTATATATATATATATATCACTCCACATACCATGTCAGGCGACGCCTTTGGCGGTGACTACAGTACGAATTGGTTCAAAATCGGTTGGACTTTGCTTTTCAATTTGGTTCTCTTTTACGTACTTGTTTTAAATTTGCTTTTCAGATGGTGACGTCTGCTTGAAAAAATAGAAAAATGTTATAAATATACTATTATATTATGGATGTTCATTCACTACTCTGTTGTAAATAAGCTTCCTGAATAAGTTTATCCATATGAGACTCCGCCGTAAATATGTTTATCTATTTAGTACTCTATTAGAAATAAGCCTTCTAAAGAAGCTTATCATTTTGGTACTACGTTATGGATAAACATTATCCCAGTAGAACATTATCTATATCCGGTACAGTAGTAGCTTACAAGCAACTTACAAGTAGCTTACACAGCAGCTTGCAGTAGCAGCTTACACGGCAGCTTCTTTTCCTCTATAAATAGATGAGTTTTCAGTTCATTATGTACATAAGTTTGAAGTTTGAATAATATATCAGTTTCTCTCTATACTTGTCTTTACTTTACAGTCTTTATTTTATAACACGTTATCAGCACGGGACTCTGCCATCTCGAGCAAATACTTTAAAAGTATCAGATGTACAAACTTCCTTTTTCTAAATAATGTCAAATCTTTCTAAACTTGAGTTTGTAGCCCTGGATATATCGGGCAAAAGCTACATGTCTTGGATGCTTAATGCTGAAATTCATCTTGATGCGATGGGTCTGGCAAATACCATCATGGACAAAAATCAAGCATCAAACCAAGATCGTGCCAAAGCAATGATATTCCTACGCCATCACCTTGACCAAGGCTTGAAAATGGAATATCTCACTATTAAAGATCCAGTCATACTGTGGAATAATTTGAAAGATAGATATGACCGCCTGAAGATGGTCGTTCTTCCACAGGCACGAGATATGACCACCTGAAGATGGTCGTTCTTCCACAAGCACGTTATAATTGGACTCATCTAAGGTTACAAGATTTTAAATCTATCAGTGAGTATAATTCTGTTGTGTTTGGAATTATTTCCCAACTGAAATTATGTGGTAATAATATTATTGATCATGATATGTTGGAGAAAACTTTCACCACTTTTCATGCCTCGAATATGCTTTTGCAGCAGCAATATCAAGAGATGGGATTCAAAAGTATTCTGAACTTATCTCACATCTTCTTGTAACCAAGCAACATAATGGGCTATTAATGAAAAACTATGGAAGCCGACCTACTGGTTCTTGTCCATTCCCTTAAGTGAATGAGACGAACTTCTACCAAGCTAAGCGTGGAAGATGATGTGGCCCCAGTCGTGGTCATGGCCGTGGTCGAGGAAGAAACTCTAATCATGGTAATAATAATGCACCAAAGAACCCTCCTCACCACCAGCAATGGAAAAGGAAGGAACAAAAGCATGAAGCGTTGCAAGCAGCAAAGGCAGAAAATGCATGCTATAGATGTAGAGTAAAAGGACAGTGGTCATGTACTTGTCGTACGCCAAAGCACCTGGTTGAGCTTTATCAAGCCTCCCTGAAGAAGACAGAGAAAAATGCTGAAGCAAATTTTATTTCTGAAGATAATTTAGACTCCATGCATTTGGATGTAGTTGATTAATTTGCACTCACGGAATGAGAAACAAGTCATGTGATCGGTGATGAATCTGTAGAGATGTAAATATTTAATTTTTATTGTTTGTAGTAGATAGTGTGGTTATATAATTATTGTACATAAATAAAAGTTATGATTTGATAATGATGTTTATTATCATATTTATTTTGTTTATGTCATTTTGAATAATATGGATAATCCTCAAATTATGTTTGGATCAAAGACCAATGATGAAGATATTTGTGTAATTGATAGTAGAACAACTCATGCCATATTCAAAGATCATAAATACTTTTCTTATTTTCATAAGGAAAAAGCAAATGTTTCAACAAATTCTGGTAATATAAGTTTAATTGAAGGCTCCGGAAGAGCCACTATATTTTTGTCTAAGGGAACGAAATTTATAATAGACAATTCATTATTCTCCTCTAAGTCCCGAATAAACTTATTGAGTTTTATAGATATCCGCCGAAAATGGGTATCATGTATGGAATATCTTTGTATTACAAAGAATATTTATGGCCAGAAGTGCATTGTAGAAAAGTTACCAACTTTATCTTTTGGCTTATACTATTCAAAGATTAGTAGAGTTGAAGCTCACTTTATCTTAAACCAGAAGTTTACTAATTCAAATATTTTCCGTGCTTTGGCATGGCCGTTTGGGCCATCCTAGATCAATAATGATGAGACGAATTACTGAAAATTCGAGTGGGCATCCATTAAAGAACCTGAAGATTCTTACAAATAATGAATTTTCTTGTGATGTTTGTTATCAAGGCAAAATGATCACTAGACCATCACCAATGGAGGTTGGCATTGAATCCCCTGTCTTTTTAGAACGTATACATGAGGATATATGTGGACCTATTCACCCACCAAGTGGGCTGTTTAGATATTTTATGGTCCTAATAGATGCATCTTCAAGATGGTCTCATGTGTGCCTACTATCATCTCGCAACCTGGCATTTGCAAAGATATTAGCCCAAGTAATTCGATTAAGGGCACAATTCCCAGATTATCCCATAAAGGTTACTCGTCTTGATAATGCTGGAGAATTCTCATCTCAAGCTTTTGATGATTATTGTCTATCATTTGGGATAAAAGTTGAACATCCTGTAGCTTATGTTCATACCCAAAACGGGCTTGCAGAGTCATTTACTAAACGTTTGCAATTGATAGCAAGACCACTACTTATGAAAACAAAATTGTCCATTATTGTTTGGGGTGATGCTATCTTGCATGCACCATCACTTATCCATCTCAGACCGACATATTATAATAAATATTCTCCGTCATAATTAGTTTTTGGTCATGAACCAAATATTTCCCATCTACGAATTTTTTGATGTGCAGTATATGTGCCAGTAGCACCACCACAGATGTACGGTCGTTTTGAGAGTTATAGCCCTTTTTCCCCCATTTCTGCTTTTTTATGTGTTATTTAGCTACATTGTGATGTATCGGGTTGGTTGGTTAGGGTCCGGAGTACTTTTGGAGTGGAATGAGACACTTAGTCTCTTATTTAGAACCTTAGGTTGGAAAAGTCAACTGGATGTTGACCTATGTGTAAAAGATATCAGAATTTAATTCTGATGACTCCATTAGCTTCGTTAGGTGATTTTAAACTTGGGAGCGCGCCCGGAAATGTGATTTGGAGGTCCGAAGTGGAATTAGACTTGAATTGGCGAAAGTTAAAAATTTAGCGATTTCGGCCGGCAATGAAAAATTTGACATCGGGGTCGGAATGGAATTTTGGAAGTTGTAGTAGGTTCGTAGTGTCATTTGTGACTTGTGTGCAAAATTTGAGGTCATTCGGACGTGGTTTGGTTGGTTTCAGCATCGGTTGCCAAATTTGAAATTTTAGAAGTTCTTAGGCTTGAATTCGAGGGTAATTTGGTGTTTTGATGTTGTTTTGAGTGATTCGAAGGTTTGACTAAGTTTTGAGTGAATCCTAGGGTATTGGTATTTTTGGTTGAGATCTCGAGGGCGTCGGGGTGATTCCGGGTGGTTAACGGATTTGTCGAAGTTGGAAAATGCAACTGAAGGTGCTGTTACTGATATTTCCGCACCTGCGGAAAGGGAGTCGCAGGTGCGGGGCCTCTGGTGATCATGGGGGTTCGCAGGTGCGGGCAGTGCTGGGCTAGGCAGGATGCACAGGTGCGAGAAGTCTATCGCATCTGCGAGCCCGCATGTACGAGACCTGGGGCACAGATGCAGAAGGAAGGAAGAAGGTTGGCTTCGCAGATGTGGCGTGTCATGCGCAGGTGCGACAGGTTGGCCGCAGATGCGGAACCTGGGCTCATAAGTGAGTTCCGCACCTGCGATGGATTTTTTCGTAGGTGCGGTTGCGCAGAAGCGAGAATTGGTCCGCAGGTGCGAAAAAGACTAGGCAGAAACCATAAATAGAACCCTTTACGAATTTGGTTCATTTCCACCATTTTTCAAGTCGGTTTTTGGAGCTTTCGGAGTAATGTTTGAAAGGTGATTCAAGGGCTATCAGTGAGGTAAGTTACTTGAGCCCTAATACTCATATATATGGTGATTTTCCGTTATTTAATCATGTAATTAGTGAAAACGAGGGGTTAGGACTTGGAATTTTTGGAGAATAACTTAAGGATTTGAAGGACCAAACGATGTTGGGTTTTGATGAATTTGGTATGGTTAGACTCGTGAGTGAATTGGCTTTCTAGTTTTGTAAATTTTGTCGGATTTCGAGACGTGGGCTCGGGGCCCGGGTTTGAGCCAATTTCGGATTTTTGGTCTAAATTGGTAGTTTTTCTTTTGGAATTCATTCCATTCGCGTATATTGATGGTATTGTGCTGATTATGAATAGATTTGGAGCATTTGGAGGCCGAGTACAAAGGCAAAAGCATTGCAGGGTAGATATTTGACCGGGTTGAGGTAAGTAACGATTGTAAATCTAGCCCTGAGGGTATGAAACCCAAAATTTCGTATCATTCTACTATTTTGAGGTGACGCACATGCTAGGTGACAGGCGTATGGGCGTGAACTGTTGGGGATTGTGAATTGGTCCGTCCCGTATCAACTGTGCACTAAATGTCATGTTTGGGCCTTGTGCTAGTGCTGTTTGGACCCTTAGGGGCCTTTCTTACTATTCTCTCACTGTTTTCGATTGAGAATCTATACTCAATTATGGTTATACTTGTTTACTGCATAACCCAGTTTTATGACTCTATTTTGATGCATATAAATATTGTTTTGGGTTGAATGCCCCATTGTTACTGAAATGCCCGAGTGGCTTGAGAGGTTTATGACTGAGTGAGGCCGAGGGCCTGATTTGTGAGGATATTTATGGGATCGGGCTGCACGTCACAGCATGTTTGATATAGGCTGAGGGCCTGAGTGATTTATGCCATGATTTGGCTTGATATAGCGCTTGCGCTGAAGGAGCCCCTCCGGAGTCTGTACACACCCCCAGTAAGTGCAGGTACCTACTGAGTGCGAGTGCCGAGTGTTGAGTGACTAGGAGGCATGAGTGATTGTGAGGTATGCCCGAGTGACAAGAGTGATTGTGAGGTATGCCCGAGTGGCAAGAGTTTTATTGAGGTTTGTCCGAGGGGTTGTATATGAGTGATGCTTTGCCCGAATGGCTATTTATGATTTCATCATTTTTTCTCACCTTTGCATTTTTTCTCTGTTTGAAAACTGTTGAAAAATATTCTTAAATGATTTTTAACTGGAACTGGGTTTAAACGAGATATTTTGATTCAAATCCTGATTTTAAAAGCATGAGGTATTTTACTGAGATTTCATGATATGAACGTTATAGGCTTTATTGCTCGTCACTACTGCTCAGTCTTTATTTATTGTTGTTACTTACTGAGTTGGCGTACTCACATTACTCCCTGCACCTTGTGTGCAGATCCAGGTGTAGCTGGACACAATAGCGGTTATTGATTATTCTGGTTGCAGATTTTCTCGGAGATAGCAAGGTAGCTGTTTGGCGATCACAGCCCCTGCTCTTCTCCCTCTTATCTTCCTCTAGTTGTATTTAGCTATTTTCAAGGGTGAGTTAGTCTTGATATTGTTGGACAGATTGTAGTAGATGCTCATGACTAGTGACACCCCGATGTCAGACTTTTCTTTTCCTCATTTTTGTTTGATTTGAACTCCTTTACAAAGGTTTTTAAGCTAAATAGCCTTGGAATTATCCTTGAAATGAAAAATATCCATTTGTTTTAGAATGAGTAGGCTTGCCTAGTACCACGATAGGCGTCATCACGACAGGGGTTAGTTTGGGTCGTGACAGATTGGTATCGGAGTCTAGGTTAGATAGGTCTCATGAGTCATGAGCGGGTTTAGTAGAGTCTTGCAGATCGGTACAGAGACGTCTGTACTTATCTTCGAGAGGCTGCAAAACCTTTAGGAAAATTCCACATTCTTGAATTCTTGTCGTGTGAATCTGTTGATTCTAGTAACTAAACATTTGTTGTTTCATTCTATCACAGATGGTGAGGACTTGTACTACCGGTCAGGAGGGCCATCCACCAGTACCACCAGCCAGGGCCGAGAGAGGCCGAGGCCGTGGTAGAGGCCGTAGTAGGGGCAGAGGTGCAGCCCGTACCACAGCTGGGGCAGTACCTACATGTCACGCCCCAAAACCGAGGAGCGCGACTGGCGCTCAACCGAGTGAACCCGACTGAGCAAGCCTGTTAGATTTCATTCTACCTAAATTCATCTGTGAATAAAGAGGAGATGTACTCCGTTAATCAAATACTGAAGAGATTACATTAATCATTTCCATTTCATTCCCATTAACAGCATCATTCAATATTTTCAAAATAGTACGAGTTTAAAGATTTAATGAAAAACATGTTGCCAAATATCAACAGTTCTAAGCCAATTCCCAACATTAAATACCACCCACAATCTATCTACGGAGCCTCTAAGTACAACTGAAAGAGTAATATGGAAAAGCCGGCAACAAGGCCCCGGCTATACCTCAACCACAAAGTACATGAGAAACAAAAGATACATGACCCCGAAATGAAGTGGGGCTCACCAAATCAGCTGAAAAAAGTGTACTGCTATCACTGATCAATGCCACCTGCTGTAGAACCTCTTGTATCCATTAAAGATGCAGCGCCCCCGGCAAAAGGGACATTAGTACTGTCGAATAACACTAGTATGTATAGCTAGAAATCCTCTTTCAAAATAGAATGCCCATATAATCTATACGTGGAACACATAATATAATGTAATTGAAACAACCTGTACAAACAAGGACAACAAAAGGGGCACCTATTGTCTGCATTAATAATGTGTCTCATTAGACCGTCCTTAGTGTTCACATATCATATTATACACTTATGCGTTTCATAGACCGTCCATAGTGTTTATTCATACCGTACATCGATACCTCTTATACACAATGCACCTATGCGTTTCATAGACCGTCCACAGGATTTCATACCACAATGGATTTCATAGCACAATGTACCTATGCGTTTCATAGGCCGTCCACAGGATTTCATAACACAATATACATATGCGTTCATAGACCGTCCATAGGGTTTCATAACACGATATACCTATGTGTTTCATAGACCGTCCATAGGGTTTTATAACACGATATACCTATGCGTTTCATAGACCGTTCATAGGGTTTCATAACATGATATACCTATGCGTTTCATAAATCGTCTATAGGGTTTCATAACACGATATACCTATGCGTTTCATAGACCGTCCATAGGGTTTCATAACACGATATACCTATGCGTTTCATAGACCGTCCATAGAGTTTCATAATACCATATACCTATGCGTTTCAAAGACCGTCCATAGGGTTTCATAACACATTGGAAACAAAAGTACAAATACGTACATCTCATAACCTTTCACATCACATGGCACCTAATCCGTACTTTCAACCATTTACAACATCATTATTTCATTGGCTCTCTTGGCCAAACATATAATTCTTTATTCATGGCGCAATGGCCGTATTTTATATTCCACACTTTCATTTCTTCCCTTTCATAGATCATTATTATAATTATCAACAAGTGGAATATTCAGAAAATCATAACTTTAAGTTCATTAGTAATGAAGGCTTTAAACATAATCAATTCCTTTCCAATAAATGGAGTAAAGTGATTGTCAATCAAAGCACAAATTAAAATCATACATAATTTCCACTCATTAATATGTAAGAATGCAAAGCACATTGAAAATTACTTATAAATCATAACATTAGCTAAAACAGCCACATATGTGCATCACTTGAGTTCATAAACTTTTAGCCGATTATATTGTCGAAGTAAAATTTGGAATAGTTGAGTCAAAGCTCATTCATAATCTTTCTCACATTATTTCATTACATCGGCACCATTGGCCATAAGTATGCCTTTCACTATTGGCACGTTGGTCACACTTTATATCCCCAAATTTACTGATTTCACTTCCAACCATCTTTATAGATTATCAATAATAAGACATTCCCAATCAAGACTTTAGGTACACATATGAGAAATTAAGAGTCTTAAGAATATTGAGATTTCACACACATTCTAGCATACTATCCTTCATTGAAACATGACTCAAAGCCATAACATATTAATACACAACCCATACTTGGAACATCTATATTTCGACATAAGGCTCATTCGGGATAATCAAATTTATAGGAAATAACCCAGAATGTAAGAGTTAGGAATCTTGAGCCAATCATACTTGATCTTACGGAAACATTATGGAATTCAATTCCAAGAGAGAAAGTTTAGCCAACATACCTCAAATTCTTCCCTTAATGATACTACAACGATGCACTATACTAATCAACTTCAATCTACAATAACAACATCCAATGAGACCAATATTAGTAACAAATCTCATAGGTTCAATGTATTCATAAATTTCATCGCCAAGATTACCATTCACCTTCTCCCTTATTTTCTCAAAAGTACTATTTATGCCATGAACTAAATTTTTATAATCCAATCTTTCAACCCTTAAAACTTGCAAAAAATGCTTCAAATACTTCTAACTACTCATATTAAATGAGTTTGAAGCATTGGAATTACCTCTAGTAGATCAATCTTGAAAAATCACAACTTTAGTGATTTTTGTGTTCTTGAGGATTTAATGATGAAATCTTATATTTGGATGTAAGAATGATGTTAGAAATCACGTATATTGAGTAATAATCAACCCAAAACATCATTAACAGCTTACCTTGGTTGATTGGACTTGATTTGAGCTCAAAATCGTCCCTTCATCTCAAGAACCCTAACCCCCAAATACTCAAAATATCCCCCTTCCCCAACCTTGTATTTATAGGCCCAGATTTCTGGGTTTCGGATGTGGCCCTAGATGCTTCGCATCCCCACTTCACTCCTCTTTGAAGCTCGGATGCGGACCTGGATGCTATGGCAGTACTTCACTGCCAGCCTCTCTTTCGGATGCTGCTTCGGATGTTTTGCATCCGCAGGCTCCTCCGCTAGCCTTTGGTAATTTGATCATAACTTCTTGTAGGAATGTCCGAATGACGAACGGTTTGAAGCGTTAGAAACTAGACTCAAAGGGCTTTAATTTTATAGGTATATCACCTCATAAGTTGTTATACTTTGGTATCAGCATAAGTTTGAAGTAGGATCTTGTGCGAATTCAGACATCCTTTCCACTTAATGTATCCTACTTGTTCCACACGAATTCTTTCCATTCACAAAACTCCTTAGTATGTTTCAACACACCTTAAACATATACATTTCATTTCAAAATAATTTAATTCTATCCCATGCGTCTCCTTTAATACTCTAACACGTCATTCCCAAATACCGTTGGCGTACTTTAAAATATTAAATCGTTAGAAAAAATTTCCGAGGTGTTACATTCTCCCCCACTTAAGAACATTCGTCCTCGAATGTTTCACAAGTCACTTCTAAGAATAGAGTTATCCTTATATCTCCAACCATTATACATAGGAATTCATGACTACATCGATCTCATACTTCTTTTCCAAAACTTCAACTTACCTATGGCCCTTAAAAATTGGCTATCTTCACAAATTCGTAATAATTTCGGCAGAGTTTCCCCTGTAACTGGGCCTGTCCACCTACCAGAGAATCCCAGAAACCAATCCTAACAATATATACATAATCCAATGACGCACATAATATAAAAACAACACCAACCGTGGCCTCATAATCAATATATTACCAAAAAAGGAACACCCTTAATATATATTTAATTCAACAAAAGTCATTGGCCCGAACATGGCCTTTTCTAAAACTTGAGATCCTCCTAAATTCTTCAACGACGCCTTCTTGTTTTCCTTATAAGTGTAGGACTTAGTCCACCTGATTCCATCCTCGATGAGTAATTCACCTTATTCCTAGTATTGTAGTCACCAGTAGTGTTTTCTGGTATTGCAGCGTAAGAGCTATCATGTTAAACATGTTTGGTTCGTAACAAGTGTTCATCATCTCTTAATCTTTTTCAAACATTTCCCCTTTGGTATAGATAATATGTTGGTACTATATTTCCTTTGTGACTAGAGCATTTACTCACATCCCAGATCAGGACCAGATTCCAGTTATTGATGCACCAGCTCAGGCACCACATGTGCCTATTGTGATTCCAGGCCTTCAGGAGGCCCTAGCTCAGATTATGACAGTGTGTGCTGGCCTTGCTCAGGCGGTCTCTATCTCGACGGTCGTAGCCACTTCTCAAGCCGGTGAGGCACAAGCACTCAGACTCCCGTCACTCGCACAACTGAGTAGGTTGTTTAGGGACTCCAGACACCGGGGGAACCACCAGCCCAGTCGGTTGCAGTTGCTCAGGATTATGTGGTTCCTGCTATGCCTGAGGATGATCAACATAGGTTGGAGAGGTTTGGGAGACTCCAGCCACCACCTTTCAGTGGCACAGAGAGAGAGGATGCTCAGGACTTTTTGGACTGGTGTCAGAGGATACTTCGTACTGCTGGTATTCTAGAGACTTGTGGGGTCTCCTTTACTATTTTTCAGTTTTCCGGGGCTGCACTCAAATGGTGGGAGACTTACGAGAGGCGTAGGCCTATTGGCGCAGCACCCTTTACTTGGCAACAGTTCTCCGTGGTCTTTTTGGAGAAGTTCATGCCTCGATCCCGCAGAGAGGAGCTGCGCAGACAGTTTGAGCAGCTTCACCAAGGTGATATGTCTGTGACGCAGTATGAGATACGGTTCTCTGAGTTGGCCCGTAATGTTATCTGGTTGGTTCCCACGGAAAGAGAGAGGATCATGAGGTTTATTGATGGTCTCACTTATCAGCTACAGTTGCTCATGGCCAGAGAGAACGTTTCGGGTGTTACTTTTGATGAGGTTGTCGACATTGCTCGGCAGATTGAGATGGTTTGCGGTCAGGAGAGGGTTAAGAGGGAAGCCAAGAGGTATCGTGGTCAGGGTGGATTCAGCGGTGCTCCTTTTGGGGGTCAGTTTCAGCACGGTATAGGTCGTCATTTCAGGCAGGCTCAGTCAGCTCGGCCATTTCACCGTGGTGCATCATCTGGCCATGGTTCTCACAGTTCTCATCAGGGCCACTCATCACTTAGTGACCTTCCAGCTCAGAGTTCGTCCCGTGCTCCACCTGTTCGGGGCTCTTCCATGCCAGGTTCTTCTACCAGTTATACCGGTGCTAGGGGTTCCCTTCAGTTCCCGCCACCAACACTAGGGAGTTGTTTTAAGTGTGGGGAGTTTAGGCATATATGGAGGCGTTGTCCTCGTCATCATGGAGGTCTATCTCAGCAGAGGAGTTAGCCTCCGACTTCAGCACCAGTTACCTCACCACCCGCCAGTCAGCTCGGGGTCACCCTAGAGGGGAGGTAGATCAGGGTGTGGCCAGGCCCGTTTCTATGCCCTCCCTGCCAGACCAGACGCTATTGCTTTAGATGCTGTGATTACAGTTATTGTCTCAGTTTGTCACAGAGGTGCCTCAGTATTATTTGACCATGGTTCCACGTATTCATATGTTTCCTCGTATTTCGCCTATTTTCTGGATTTGCCTCGTGAGTCTTTAGTTTTATCTGTTCATGTATCTACTCTTGTGGGCGATACTATTATCGTGGACCGCGTATATTGGTCATGCGTGGTGACTATTGGGGTCTGGAGAACCAAGTGAACCTTTTGCTGCTCAGTATGGTCGACTTTGATGTGATATTGGGTATGGATTGGTTATCTCCATGTCATGTTGTTCTAGATTATCATGCTAAGACGGTGACGTTGTCTATGCCGGGAATTTCGAGGGTTGAGTTGAGTGGTTCTTTAGATTATGTACCAAGTAGGGTGATTTCATATTTGAAGGCTCAGCTCATGGTTGAGAAGGGTTGTCTATAGTATTTGGCTTTTGTGAGGGATGTTAGTGCAGAGACTCCTGTCATTGATTATGTTCCGGTGGTACGTGATTTTTCGGATGTGTTTCCTGCAGACCTACCGGGAATGCCGCCTGACAGGGATATTGACTTCGGTATTGATTTGGTGCCAGGCACTCAGCCCATTTTTATTCCACTGTATCGTATGGCACCGGCGGAGTTGAAGGAATTGAAAGAACAACTTCAGGGCTCCTTGATAAGGGGTTTATTCTGCCTAGTGTGTCACATTTGGGTGCACCGGTTCTATTTGTGAAGAAGAAGGATGGTTCCATGAGAATGTGTATTGATTACAAGCAGTTGAACAATGTCACAGTCAAGAACAAGTATCATTTGCCTCGTATTGATGATTTATTCGACCAGCTTCAGGGAGCGAGGTTGTTCTCCAAGATTGATTTGAGGTTCGGTTATCACCAGCTGAAGATTCGGGATTCAGATATTCTTAAGACAGCTTTCAGGACCCGATATGGCCATTATGAGTTCTTAGTGATGTCTTTTGGGCTGACCAATGCCCCAGCAACATTCATACATGTATTCCAGCTCTATTTGGACTCATTCATTGTTGTATTCATTGATGACATCCTGGTGTACTCTCGTAGCCAGGAGGAGCATGCTCGACATTTGAGGATTATATTACAGAGATTGAGGGAGGAGAAGCTTTATGCAAAGTTCTCCAAGTGTGAGTTTTGGCTTAGTTCAGTAGCATTCTTGGGACACGTGGTGTCCAGTGATGGTATTCAGGTTGATCCAAAGAATATAGAGGTGGTTTGGAGTTGGCCCAGACTGTCCTCAGCTACAGAGATTCAGAGCTTTCTCAGTTTGGCTGGTTATTACCGTCGGTTCATTCAGGGTTTCTCATCTATCGCATCGCCCTTGACCAAATTGACCCAAAAGGGTGCTCCATTCAGGTGGTCGGACGAGTGTGAGGAGAGCTTTTAGAAGCTCAAGACTGTCTTGACCACAACTCCAACGTTAGTTCTGCCATTAGCTTCAAGTTCTTACACTGTATATTGTGATGCCTCGAGGATAGGCATTGGATGTGTTCTGATGCAGGAGGGTAGGGTGATTGCCTACGCCTCGCGCCAGTTGAAAACCCATGAGAAGAACTATCCTGTCCATGATCTTGAGTTAGCCGTCATTGTTCACGCCTTGAAGATTTGGCGCCATTATTTGTATGGGGTTCATTGTGAGATCTATACTGATCATCGGAGTTTGCAGTATCTATTGAAATAGAATGATCTTAATTTGCGTCAGCGGAGATGGTTGGAGCTTCTTAAGGACTATGATTGTCACGCCCAAAATTCGAGGAGCGCGACCGATGCTCAACCGAGTGAACCCGACCGAGCAAGCCTATTAGATTCATTCTACCCAAATTCATTCGTGAATAAAGAGGAGATGTACTCCGTTAATCAAATACTAAAGAGGTTTCATTAAACGCTTCCATTTCATTCCCATTAACAGCATCATTCAATATTTCTAAAATAGTACGAGTTTATAGATTTAATGAAAAATATGTTGCCAAATACCAACAGTTCTAATCCAATTCCCAACATCAAATACTACCCACAACTTATCTACGGAGCCTCTAAGTACAACTGGATAGTAATATGGAATTGCCGGCAACAAGGCCCCTGACTATACCTCAACCATAAAGTACATGAGAAACAAAAGATACATGACCCCAAAATGAAGTGGGGCTCACCAAATCAGCTGAAAGGAGTGTACTGCTATTACTATCAATGCCACTTGCTGTAGAACCACCTGCATCCATTAAAGATGCAGCGCCCCCGGCAAAAGGGACGTTAGTACTGTCGAATAGCACTAGTATGTATAACTAGAAATCCTCTTTCAAAATATAATGCCCATATGATCTATACGTGGAACACATAATATAATGTAATTGAAACAACCTGTACAAACAAGGACAACAAAAGGGGCACCTATTGTCTGCACTAATAATGTGTCTCATTAGACCGTCCTTAGTGTTCACATATCATATCATACACTTATGCGTTTCATAGACCGTCCATAGTGTTTATTCATACCGTACATCTATACCTATTATACACAATGCACCTATGTGTTTCATAGACTGTCCACAGGATTTCATATCACAATGGATTTCATAACACAATGTACCTATGCGTTCATAGAAAGTCCACAGGATTTCATATCATAATGTACCTATGCGTTCATAGACCATTCACAGGATTTCATAACACAATGTACCTATGCGTTTCATAGACAGTCCACAGGATTTCATAACACAATATACCTATGCGTTTCATAGATCGTCCATAGGGTTTCATAACATAATATACCTATGCGTTTCATAGACCGTCTATAGGGTTTCATAACACAATATACCTATGTGTTTCATAGACCATCCATAGGATTTCATAACACATTGAAAACAAAAGTACAAATACATACATCTCATAACCTTTCACACCACATATCACCTAATCCGTACTTTCAATCACTTATAACATTATTATTTTATTGGCTCTCTTGGCCATATATATGATTCTTTATTCATGGCACAATGGCCGTATTTCATATTTCACACTTTCATTTCTTCCCTTTCATAGATCATCATCATAATTATCAACAAGTAGAATATTCCGGAAATCACAATTTTAAATTCATTAGTAATGAAGGCTTTAAACACAATCAATTTCTTTCTAATAAATGGAGTAAAATGATTGGCAATCGAAGTACAAGTTAAAATCATACACAATTTTCACTCACGAATATGTAAGAACGTAAAACACATTGAAAATTACTTACAAAGCATAACATTAGCTAAAAAATCTACATATGGGCATAACTTGAGTTCATAAACTTTTAGCCGATTATATTGTCGAAGTCAATTTTGAAATAGTTGAGTCAAAGCTCATTTCATAATCTTTCTCACATTATTTCATTTTATTGGCACCATTGGTCACAAGTATAACTTTCACTATTGGCACGTTGGCCGTACTTTATATTCCCAATTTACTGATTTTGTTTCCAACTATGTTTATAGGTTATCAACAATAAGACATTCTAAATCAAGACTTTAGGTACACATATGAGCAATTAAGAGTCTTAAGAATGTTGAGATTTTCTCACACAATTTGGCATGCTAGCTTTCATTTGAAATACGATTCAAGACATAACATTTTAATACACAACCCATACTTTGAAACTCAAAGAAACATTATGGAATTCAATTCCAAGAGATAAAGTTTAGCCAACATACCTCAATTAAGCTTACCTTAAATTACAATAACGTTCCGGAAATTCTAGCAATCTCAATCTATTTAAGACATAACAAAATTGAACCATAATTAGGAAGATATTCATGGTCTCGGCTCATTTGAGCATTTTATCAAACACTAAGTATGGATTAAGGTTCAAGGTCCTTTTATGGAGGATTCCATCATCCCACAACCCAGTCTTTACTATTTTTAGCTCAACAATCTTTCTACACCCTTTTATAACACATGCATGTAAAATAAACAACCCTCTTACCCAGAAATTATCTTGCCTATTACCCATTTCTAGACAAAATTCGAAATTGAGGGTTAGGGTATAGAATATTACCTCTAGGATGAAGACCTAGTGAGTTTCCTTCCTTAATCTTCCAAAACTTGAGCAAGAATTGAAGAACACCTTCTCACTCTAGGGCACTCTCTCTCACTCTAAAATATCAGATTATGTTTCAAAAATAGCCCAAAGAGTGTATTTAACTAAATAGGGTCGGGTTTTAAAAACCCAAAAAATGGAGCTCCGGAACAAGGTATGCGATCGCATAACCGATATGCGGACCGCATATCGGTCGCATAATTGGTTACAAAATAGCCAAAAGAACTGTCTGTGTATGAGGTCACTATGCGGTCCACATAACTGTTATACGGTCGCATAATGCACCGCATATGTGACCGCATAGTTTCTTCCAACTGACCCAATTAACTGCCCCACTATGCGGCCATTATGCGGTCCGTAGAGTGGTTCTGCGGTCGCATAATGGATCGCAGAAATGCACTTTTCAGCCAAAATGTTTCCTTTACTTTTCGGTGCATTGTTCAACCCAAAAAGTATGCAAATCCTTAAACACGTAAGCCTAGTCCGGCACCATGAAATAATATTTTCTTTGCAAATTCACCGGGCTTTACACTTAAGTACTTCAAAATTTTCCTGGATGTTACATTCTCCCCCGCTTAGGATCATTCGTCCTCGAATAAGGGTAAAAATCCGTCATTAGCATCTTATGCAACTTAGTTTATTTCATACCACATTCGAGCAGCCCTAAATTTGACTAACTTCCTAAATCTCCAAAAATTTCGCCAGAGTTTCCCTTGTAACTAGGCCTATTCACCTGTCAGAGAGCCCCAGAAACACATCCTAACAACATATACGTAAGCCAACGACGTAACATAATACAAAACAACACCAACTGTGGCCTCACAAGCAATTATATTACGAGAACGGAACACCCTTAATGCCAATTGTTCACATGATATAAAATTCATAAAAAGTAAGTCTTATAATTTTTTCCTAGATCACAATTTTAAATATATGGTTATTCAAACAAATAAGGATACTTTTTCTTCATTTCTTCCTCGGCCTCCCAAGTAGCCTCTTTAACCTGTTGGTTTCACCATAGCACTTGACGGAGGCAATCTTAACTTCCGGACTTATCTAACAAGGATAGCAAATAGTCGTTCCTCATAATCCAATTATCCATGAACTCCACCTTCTTACACATAGACACATGAAACACCGGGTAAACGGAGGTCAATAATAGGGAAACATCATTCTCATAGTTTGGCCTATTTTCTTCAAGACTTCATAAGGCCTAGTGTGACTACACATACTTTACCTCTATTAACAATTCACATAGCATACTCATGGAGGACATATTGAGAATAACCCGTTCACTTTCTTCAAATCTAAATTTCCATTCCAAACACCCAAACTAAACTTTTGGAAACCTCCAACAATTATTGAAGAACACCTTCTCACTCTAGGGTACTCTCTCTCACTCTAAAATATCAGATTATGTCTCAAAAATGGCCCAAAGAGTGTATTTATCGAAATATGATCGGATTTTAAAAACTCAAAAATGGAGCTCCGGAACAAGGTATGCGATCGCATAACCGATATGCAGACCGCATATCGGTCGCATAATTAGTTACAAAATAGCCAAAAGAACTGTTTGTATATGCGGTCACTATGCAGTCCACATAACTGTTATGCGGTCGCATAATGCACCGCATAACAATTATGCGGTCGCATAGTCGCTTCCAAATGACCCAATTAACTGCCTCACTCTACGGTCATTATGCGGTCCGCATAGTAGTTATGTGGTCGCATAATGGACCTCAAAAATGCACTTTTCCGCCAAAATGTTTTCTTTACTTTTCGGTGCATTGTTCAACCCAAAAAGTCCAAGCCTACAAACATTAAACACGTAAGCCTAGTCCGGCACCATAAAATATTATTTTCTTTGCAAATTCTACCGGGCTTTACACTTAAGTACTTCAAAATTTTCCGGAGTGTTACAATGATATCACTATTCTGTATCATCCGGGGAAGGCCAATGTGGTGGCCGATGCTTTGAGTCGCCGGGTAGAGATTTGGGGAGTTTAGCATATCTTCCAGCAGCAGAGAGACCTTTGGCATTGGATGTTCAGGCCTTAGCGGGCCAGCTTGTCAGATTGGATATTTCGGAGCCTAGTATGGTATTGGCTTGCGTGGTCTCCAGGTCTTCTCTTTATGACCGTATCAGGGAGCATCAGAATGATGACCCCCCACTTACTCGTTCTTTAGGATAGGGTTCAGAGAGGTGATAATAGGGATGTGACCATTGGTGATGATGGCGTGTTGAGGATGCAGGGCCGGATATGTGTGCCTAATGTAGATGGGCTTCGGGATTTGATTCTTGAGGAGGCCCACAGCTCGCGGTACTTCATCCATCCGGTTGTCGCGAAGATGTACCAGGATTTGAGGCAGCACTATTGGTGGAGGCGGATGAAGAAGGATATAGTTGGGTTTGTGGCTCAGTGTCTCAACTGTCAGCAGGTTAAGTATGAGCATCAGAGACCAGGTGGCTTGCTTCAGAGATTAGAGATCCCAGAGTGGAAGTGGGAGCGGATCACCATGGACTTTGTAGTTGGGCTCCCACGGACTTCGAGGAAGTTCTATGCTATTTGGGTTATCGTGGATCGGCTGACCAAGTCCGCGCACTTCGTTCCTATTGGTACTACTTATACTTCAGAGCGGTTGACCGAGATTTACATCCGAGAGATTGTTCGCCTGCATTGTGTCCCAGTTTCCATCATTTCAGATAGGGGCACTCAATTTACCTCACAGTTTTGGAGGGCAGTGCAGCGAGAGTTGGGTACTCATGTTGAGTTGAGCATAACTTTTCACCCTCAGACGGGCGGACAGTCTGAGCGCACTATTCAGATATTGAAGGACGTGTTGTGCGCTTGTGTTATTGACTTTGGGGGTTCATGGGACCAGTTTCTACCACTCGCGGAGTTTGCATATAATAACAGTTATCAGTCGAGTATTCAAATGGCTCTGTACGAGGCTTTATATGGGAGGAGGTATAGATCTGCGGTAGGATGGTTTGAGCCAGGTGAGGCTAGGCTCTTAGGTACAGACTTGGTCCATGATGCATTAGATAAGGTGAAATTGATTCAGGAGCGGCTTCGCACGACGCAGTCTAGGCAGAAGAGCTAAGCAGATAGAAAGGTCCATGATGTGTCTTTTATGGTTGGGGAGAAGGTTTTGTTGAAGGTATCACCCATGAAGGGTGTTATGAGATTTGGGAAGAGGGGCAAGTTGAGCCCCCAGTTCATTGGGCCTTTTGAGGTGCTTCAGAGGATAGGGGAGGTAGCTTATAAGCTTGCCTTGCCACTCAGCTTGTCGAGTGTGCATTCAGTGTTTCATGTTTCCATGCTCCGGAAGTATGCTGGTGATCCGTCCCGTGTTTTGTACTTCAGCACGGTTTAGTTGGAGGGTGATATGACTTATGATGTGGAGCCCGTAGCCATTTTGGATCAGCAAATTCGGAAGTTGAGGTCAAAGGATATAACTTCGGTGAAGGTGCAGTGGAGAGGTCAGCTTGTGGAGGAGGCCACCTGGGAGACCGAGCGGGAGATGCGGAGCAGATATCCACGCCTATTCGAGACTCTAGGTATGTTTCTAGACCCGTTCGAGGACGAACGAATGTTTAAGAGGGGGAGGATGTAATGACCCGGCCAGTCGTTTCGAGAGTTATAGCACCGTTTCCCCCATTTCTGCTTCTTTATGTGTTATTTAGCTGCATTGTGATGTATCGGGTTGGTTGGTTCGGGTCCGGAGTATTTTTGGAGTGGAATGAGACACTTAGTCTCTTATTTAGAACCTTAAGTTGGAAAAGTCAACTTGATGTTGACTATGTGTAAACGATCTCAAAATTTAATTTTGATGGCTCCATTCACTTCGTTAGGTGATTTTAGACTTGGGAGCGCGTCCGGAATATGATTTAGAGGTCCGAAGTGGAATTAGGCCTGAATTGGCGAAAGTTGGAAATTTGACGATTTCGGTCGGCAGTGAAAATTTTGATATCGGGGTCGGAATGGAATTTCAGAAGTTGGGGTAGGTTCGTAGTGTTATTTGTGACGTGTGTGCGCAAAATTCGAGGTCATTCATACGTGGTTTAGTTGGTTTTGGCATCGGTTGCCGAATTTGGAAATTTAGAAGTTCTTAGGCTTGAATCCGAGGGTAATTTGGTATTTTGATATTGTTTTGAGTGATTCGAAGGTTCGACTAAGTTTGTATGTTGATATATGACTTGTTAGTATTTTTGGTTGAGGTCCCGAGGGCGTCGGGGTGATTTCGGGTGGTTAACGGATTTGTTGAAGTTGGAAAATGCAGCTGAAGCTGCTGCTACTGATATTTCGGCACCTGCAGAAAGGGAGTCGCATGTGCGCATGGGGGTTCGCAGGTGCGGACAGTGCTGGGCTAGGCAGGATGTGTAGGTGCCGAGAAGTCTATCGCATCTGCGAGCCCGCAGGTGCGAGACCTGGGGCGCAAATGCGGAAGGAAGGAAGAAGGCTGGCTTCGCAGATGCGGCATGTCACGCGCAGGTGCGCAGGTGCGACAGGCTGGCCGTAGATGCGGAACCTGGTCTCATAAGTGAGTTATGCACCTGCGATGGATTTTTCGCAGGTGCGGTTGCGCAGAAGTGAGAATTGGTCCGCAGGTGCAGAAAAGCCTGGGCAGAAACCATAAATAGAACCCTTTGCCAATTTGGTTCATTTCCACCATTTTCAAGTCGGTTTTTGGAGCTTTTAGAGTGATTTTTGAAATGTGATTCAAGGACTATCAGTGAGGTAAGTTGCTTGAGCCATAATACTCGTATATATGGTGATTTTCCGTTGTTTAATCATGTAATTAGTGAAAATGAGGGGTTAGGACTTTGGAATTTTTTAAGAGTAATTTAAGATTTTGAAGGATCAAACGATGTCGGATTTTGATGAATTTGGTATGGTTAGGCTCGTGAGTGGATGGAATTTCTAGTTTTGTAAATTTTGTCGGATTTCGAGACATGGGCCATGGGGGCGGGTTTGAGCCAATTTTGGGTTTTTGGTCTAAATTGGTAGTTTTTCTCGTGGAATTCATTCCATTAGCGTATATTGATGGTATTGTGCTGATTGTAAATAGATTTGGAGCATTTGGAGGCCGAGTCCAAAGGCAAGAGCATTGCAGGGTAGAGATTTGACCGGGTTGATATAAGTAATGATAGTAAATCTAGTCCTGAGGGTATGAAACCCCAAATTTCGTATCATTCTACTATTTTGAGGTGACGCACATGCTAGGTGGCGGGTGTGTGGACGTGCACTGTTGGGGATTGTGACTTGTTCCGTCCCGTAGCAACTGTAAAGTTACATATTTTGTTGAAACTATATGATACTTATATGTTTTATAAAGAGTTTCTGTAAATTGGGTTGAATGCCATGTTTGGGCCTTGTGCTAATGCTGTTTGGACCATTAGGGGCCTTTCTTACTATCCTCTCACTATTTTCGATTGAGAATCTATACTCAATCATGGTTATACTTGTTTACTGCATAACTCAGTTTTATGACTCTATTTTGATGCATATAAATATTGTTTTGGGCTGAATACCCTATTGTTACTAAAATGCCCGAGTGGCTTGAGAGGTTTATGGCTGAGTGAGGCCGAGGGCCTAATTTGTGAGGATATTTATGGGATCGGGCTGCACACCGCAGCATGTTTGATATAGGCTGAGGGCCTGAGTGATTTATGCCATGATTTTGGCTTGATATAGCGCTTGCGCTGAAGGAGCCTCTCCGGAGTCTGTACATACCCCCAGTGAGCGCATTTACCTACTGAGTGCGAGTGCCGAGTGCCGAATGCTGAGTGACTGGGAGGCATGAGTGATTGTGAGGTATGCCCGAGTGGCAAGAGTGATTGTGAGGTATGCCTGAGTGGTAAGAGTGATTATGAGGTTTGCCCGATGGGTTGTATATGAGTAATATTTTGCCTGAGGGATTGTTTATGATTTCATCATTTTTGCTCACCTTTGCATTTTTTCTCTGTTTTAAAACTGTTGAAAAATATGCTTAAATTATTTTTACTGGAACTGGGTTTAAACGAGATATTTTGATTCAAATCCTAATTTTAAAAGCATGATGTATTTTACTGAGATTTCATGATATGAACGTTATAGGCTTTATTGCTCGTCACTACTGCTGAGTCTTTATTTATTGTTATTACTTACTGAGTTGGCGTACTCGTGTTACTCCCTGCACCTTGTGTGTAGATCTAGGTATAGCTGGACACAGTAGCGGTTGTTGATTATCCTGGTTGCAGATTTTCTCGAATATAGCAAGGTAGTTGTTTGGCGATCGCAGCCCCGGCTCTTCTCCCTCTTATCTTCCTCTAGCTGTATTTAGCTATTTTCCAGGCTGAGTTAGCCTTGATATTGTTAGACAGATTGTAGTAGATGCTCATGACTAGTGACACCCCGATGTCGAGCTTTTCTTTTCCGCACTTTAGTTTGATTTGAACTCCTTTACAAAGGTTTTTAAGCTAAATAGCCTTGGAATTATCCTTGAAATGAAAAATATCGGTTTGTTTTAGAATGAGTCGGCTTGCCTAGTACCTCGATAGGCACCATCACGACAGGGATTAGTTTGGGTCGTGACAACATCGCAGTAAGATGGGCCCCCAAAGAAGGTTAGGAATATATATTAGGTTTGAATCACCCTCTATTATTCGCTATCTTGAACCATTGACGGGAGATTTATATACTGCTCGATTTGCAAATTGTCGATTTGATGAAACAATTTCCCCACAATTATGGGGGGAGAAAAAGGAAATCAAAAGAGAAATTGTGTGGAAAGTTTCATCATTATCTCACTTTGATCCACGTACCCCTATATGTAATCAGGAGGTCCGGAAGATCATCCATTTACAAAATATTGCAAATCAAATGGCAGACGCAATTACTGATTTGAAAAGGATAACTAAGTCACATATCCCTACAGTGAACCTAAAGCACGCCTGAAGCGTGGTAGGACTTTGGGTTCTAAGTATCAAAATCCTAGAAAAAAGAAAATCGACAAATGATCAAAATGATATTACGAAGGGATCTCCTGAAGAGACACAAGATCTAATTAGTTCTGAGATTCATGAATAAATCAATGAACCCGAGACTCAAGTGAGTGAGGAACTTTTAATAAGTTATACTGGTGATGTGATTAATTTAAATCGATCTAAATTAGTGGTGGATAATATTTTTGCATATAGTGTTGCACTTAACATTATGCAAGATAGTGAGAATCTTGAACCCTGATCTGTCAAAGAATATCGACAAATATCCGATTGGCCAGAATGGCAAGAGTCAATTCAATCGGAATTGAAGTCACTTGCTAAAAGAGAGGTCTTTGGACTAGTAGTCCAAACACTTGCTGGTATACAGCCAGTTGGTCATAAATGGGGTTTTGTGCGAAAAGGGAGTGATAAAAATGAAGTTGAAAGATACAAGGCTCGCCTTATTGCACAAGGATTCTCACAACGACCTGGAGTCGATTATGAAGAAACATATTCACCCGTTATGGATGCCATAACATTTCGATATCTCATCAGTTTAGCTTTACGTGAAAGGCTCAAAATACATCTAATGGATGTGGTTACAACTTATTTGTATGGGTCTCTTAATAATGAAATTTACATGAAAATCTCTGAAGGATTTAAAATACCCGAAGCATGTTCAAAATCTCGGGAAATGTACTCAATCAGATTACAAAGATCTTTGTACGGTTTAAAGCAATCTGGGCGCATGTGGTATAATCGCCTTAGTGAATATTTGCTGAAAGAGGGTTACATAAATGATATTATTTGTCCATGTATTTTTATAAAGAAGATGGCATCCGAATTTGTTATACTTGTTGTTTATGTTGATGACATAAATCTTGTTGGAACTCCAGAAGAGCTCCCAAAGGCAATTAAATATCTTAAGAAAAAATTTGAGATGAAAGATCTTGAAAAGACAAAACTTTGTCTTGGTCTGCAAATTGAACATTTAGCAGGCGAGATCTTTATCCATCAATCTGCCTATACAGAAAGGGTCTTAAAACGCTTTTACATGGACAAAGCGCACCCATTGAGTACACCAATAGTTGTTCGATCACTTGAAGTGAATAAGGACCCATTCCGACCTCCAGAAGAGGAAGAGGAACTCCTTGGTCCTGAAACACCATATCTCAGTGCACTAATGTATCTTACTAATGCTACAAGGCCTGGCATATCATTTTCTGTTAATTTACTAGTAAGATATAGTTCTTCTCCTACACAAAGACATTGGAACGGGATTAAGCATATATTACGATATTTAAAGGGAACTCTTGATATGGGTTTGTTTTATGCTAACAAAGATAGTGCAGATCTTGTTGGTTATGCATATGCATGTTATTTATCTGATCCCATAAAGCTAGATCTCAAACCGGGTACGTATTTACATGTGGAGGCACTATCATATCATGGCGCTCCACAAAACAATCTATTGTTGCTGCTTCTTCAAATCATGCTGAAATAATAGTTATTCACGAAGTAAGTAGGGAATGCGTATGGTTGAGATCAATAATTTATTTTATTCAAAAAAAATGTACTTTGGAATGTGATAAAAGATCCACAATTTTATACAAAGACAATGATGCATACATAGCCCAATTGAAGGGAGAATTTATAAAAGGAGATAGAACGAATCACATTTTACCAAAATTATTCTACACACGATTTTCAGAAAAATAGTGACATTGATGTGCAACAAATCCATTCAAGTGACAATCCGACAGATTTATTCACTAAATCTTTGCCAACTTCAACTTTTGAGAAGATGGTATACAAGAATGAAATGCAAAGACTTAAATATTTAAAACAATATTTTCATGAGGGGGAGTAAAATACACGATGTACTCTTTTTTTTCCTTACGAAGGATTTTCCCATAGGGCTTTCTTTATAAGATTTTTAATGAGGCAGCTAGCAATGCGTATTACTAAATATGTGTACTCTTTTTCCTTCACTAGAATTTTTTCCCATGTGATTTTTCCTAATAAGGTTTTAATGAGGCACATTATCTTTTAATGAACATCCAGATGAGGGGGTTATATATATATTATATTATGGATATTCATTTAGTATTCCGTTGTAAATAAGCTTCCTGAAGAAGTTTATCCATATGAGACTCCGCCGTAAATATGTTTATCTATTTAATACTCTATTGAAAATAAGCCTCCTGAAGAAGCTTATCATTTTGGTACTCCGTTATGGATAAACATTATCCTCGGTAGAAGATTATCTATATTTGGTACAGTAGCAACTTACAAGCAACTTACAAGCAGCTTACACAACAGTTTGCAGTGTAAGTAAGCTTACAAGCAACTTAATATAATATATATAAATATATTATATTATGGATGTTCATTTAGTACTCCATTGTAAATAAGCTTCCTGAAGAAGTTTATCCATATGAGACTCCGCCGTAAATATGTTTATCTATTTAATACTCTATTGGAAATAAGCCTCTTGAAGAAGCTTATTATTTTGGTACTCCGTTATGGATAAACATTACCCTCGGTAGAAGATTATCTATATTTGGTACAGTAGCAACTTACAAGCAACTTACAAGCAGCTTACACAGCAGCTTGCAGTAGCAACTTACAAGCAGCTTACACAACAGCTTCATTTCTTCTATAAATACAGGAGTTTTCAGTTCATTATGTACATAAGTTTGAAGTTTGAATAATATATCAGTTTATCTCTATACTTGTCTTTACTTTACAATCTTTATTTTATCACAAAAAAGATATTTTGGAAGAATATCACTACTTTTTGCAAAGGCTATTTTTCAACCAAACACCAAGAAAGAATATTTAGAAAAAAATTTGCTAAATCTTTTTCAAAGTGTTAGAAGCGAATATTTCTCGTCCATTAATTCATAAAAATAACCTAAAGGTTAAATCCGTAAAATATAAATTTTAGATCCACGTACTAGGTGCATCCATATCATAAAATAGTGGATACGTTTCTGAATTGGTTTCTACCCTTCAACCCCAATCTTGTCCCACCCCACCCACCGGCCCAACTCCCTTGACCCATCCCTACCTTACACCATACCCTTATTCTACATTAGTTATTTGAGTTTATTTTTGGAAAACTACTAGTTATGTCCATTTATAAGTAATTTATTATAAAAATTGGTCATTTTATTAAATATTACTATATTAGCCCAATGTTACCAATATTAGCCAATTAGCTATTTGTGGTAAAAAAGAACAAATTTTTGTTTTTCTTTTGAGTGAGTGTTATTAGAATAAATTGGATACATCTTATGAAGTAGAAGATGAAACACGAAAAAATGATATGTGTATCATTTATGTATCGCATATATATCATATTTGTATCAAATGTGTATCACATGTATACCCGTGAGTGTGATACATGCGTGGTACATGTTTGATACACGTGTCCTAGAAGAATTTTTTGAACTCGATTTTAACTACGAAGTTTGATACCAAATCAGTTCAAATCACCTAAAATCTTCCTCAAAATTTGTATATTAACTCGTCTATATATTTTCAATGAATTTCAACCATACACATTGAAAAAAGATCCCTTTTTGCTTAAATTTTTGGAATCTTATATATATATATATATATATATATATATATATATATATATATATATATATATATATATATATATATCTTTGCTACCTCATCCATGAAATATTCTTTCCGTCTTGCATCTAATGTTGTTGATCACGTTTAAAAATATGGAAAGAGATCTTTGCATATGATTCTTGGAGATAAAGAACCTTATTTATTCGGGTGTTTAATTTTTATATGTGTTTGACTAGTTTTGATAAGTCTATGATTAATGACTAGAGGTTGGTAAATTGTAACTTATTCGGGATATTTGTGTAAGATTCCCTTTATTTTTTTCCTGAGTCAATCAATCAAATATTGAATCAATATGTGAAGTTGATTTTTTTTTTTTGGAAAATATTTATTTCTTTTTATTATGTGATCAATCAAATATCTTAATATTTATGCAATATATCGTATTGAAATTATTTAACTAATATGCCAATCAACCCAAATGATATATAATTTGCACAAATTAAACACTTTTATAGCATTGCGTTTAAAAGTTGACCCCTCTTTCAGAATTAGATAAATTGTCTTAAAGTCAAAACTAAAATTCATCAATTTCGAAAAGTGGCTAACATTTAAGTACAATGCCAGAAAAAGTTACCCACTTGGTTAGTAGTGAAAAGTTTTGGTTACTTTAATTCCTGGGGCCTGCCTTATCGTCGGTGACCGAAACGTTAATAAAAATAAAATATAAACAGCACATAATTCATAACGTGTGTCGCGTACGTTTAAAAAATTTAACGTGCATTTTCTTTTCCTCTTACGCCGCTCGGGAGTCAGTTAATTTGGACACTATTCGCTTAACCCGGAGCGTCCTTTGCGCTAAAGCTTGTCCGAAATATCTATATCTAAATTTGAAAAGACGACAAAGGACACAATTCCCAAGGCATTAAATTGACACTGAAGTAGTTCCCTCGAGGGCACATTTGTCCTTTCCTCTAAATATTAATTTATCCTGATCAATGGCGTTGGTATATATGGTAAGAGAGAAGGTGAAGCAGATTCAGATGGATACATTTTGTTGAACGCTAACTTTGAGCTGGGTTTTGGTGTGGTTTTTAGAGAGATGGGTTTTGTGAGTACTATATTAGGCTTCTGTGGATTTGGAGTTGGGATTTCATTTGGCCTGGTGATCGGATACTATCTGTTCATCTACTTCCAGCCTTGTGATGTTAAGGTGTTGCACTCTTTGCTTTTGTGTCTTCGTTTCTACGTTTCTCTTGCTATCATATTATAATTGTGGGTTTAAGTTGTACTTGGATTGAGAATTTCTCTATTTTACTGTGTTATGTGTGTTTTCCTTTGCTATTTATGTGTATTGTGTATTTCATTAGGCAATGTCACTGATAAATTGAAAATTAGTATGACTGTAAGAATAGCTGCACGGCAATTTCTTCTTCTTGTTGTTAATTGGGTTAATCTAACTGGCTAAGTCAACCACAAGTTGACCTAGTATACTGGAGCTGCACATTTGCCCTAAGGTTTAATTGTTTGGTTCAGTAAAAGTTGCACTATGGATTGTAAGTTCAACGTTATGTATGTAGATAATTTGACTTCTATTTGATAAAGAAAATTGTGATGTTAGTAAACAAACCTCAGGTTATTGGAAGAGTGAGACATGAACTAATAGTTTTATACTCCTTTTATCCCTATGTATATAAAATTATAAATTCTTCCCATTTGAGATTCTCCAGTAAAGAGATTTAACTGTTTCAAGAAGCGGGAAGAGGAAGTCCTTGACCCCCCCCCCCCCCCCACAACACACACACAAAGTTAAGATCGACACTAAAGGTAAATGAGCAACTAAAAGAGTATCTAACAAATAGATGGAAAATATTACAAAGAAAAAGTAAACTCTTGTTTTCATTTGTTGTAAGTCTATCTCGATAAGCTAGAGTCATACTTAGTAGAAGTAAGATGAAACGGAAGAGAAACTTAAGGCTGGTGCTTATGTACGATCCTAAAAACATACTAAACATCCCACTAGAAAGCTGCCAATAAAGGGCAAAAGTATTTTACTTAGTCAAGCATCACCTGTTTGATAAATACTTCATCGAGGACTCATGGAGAATACTACCATATCAAGGTGAAATGGCTCAAACTCATGGCCATCTATGCCTCTAAAATTTGCTACCATCTCACTAGTAATACTAATATTATTCTATATAATTTCCACAAACTTGCAGAATTTAAATTTATTAAAACTGGCTGAAATTTTAATGTGATGCTTAAAAATTTAATAATGATTTGACATTTTCTCGTGTCACTACTAAGATAATAAAGAATATAAAAAGAAGTCAAATTTACATTTTAAAATTTGTGTGTAGTCAAATAGTGTCAAATAAAACGACATTGAGGGAGTAATTGTTTTATGTGGCCATGCCAAAATGCTGTTTAATTATTGTTTTGAAGGCACAAGCACAACTACCAGATTAATTGTACCTTGTTTCAGTACCAGCTTGGTGCTGAGCTTATATTACTAATAATACCTTTACTTATCAATAACAAAAAAGTCATAACTTAACTACCAATCCGAGAAAAAAGGTCATAACTTACTTGGTTGCATCCATGTCATTTAAACAGTTTCACTTATTCTTCAGGGTGTTTCATTTTTCCCTCATATGTTTGCAACGATACATTTTTTTAATCGTACCCCATCAGTGTTTTATTCCTTTTGGGCTGAACAACTAATGCATTTCCTGTAAACTATCAGGACCCTGTTATTCGTCCATTGGTTGAGCGAGATACTAAAAGCTTGCAGCAGATACTGTCTGAAATTCCTCTTTGGATTAAATGTCCGGACTATGACCGTGTATGTATATTGAGAAGCTTAAACTGCATTTAAAGTAGCTTTTCAGTGAATATATTTTTATTTGCTTTATATTTTCTAAACTTAAGGTGGACTGGCTCAACAAGTTTCTCGAGTATATGTGGCCTTACCTGGACAAGGTACTCTCATGTCTGAACATCATTCTGGACTATTTCCTTTATATGTTTGTTAAAGGAAATGAACTAACTAGTGCTCAACTATTTTTAAACAGGCAATTTGCAGAACTGCAAAAGATATTGCGGCACCAATTATTGCTGAGCAAATACCAAAATATAAAATTGATTCTGTCGAATTTGAAACACTAACTTTGGGGTCCTTACCTCCTACTTTCCAGGGTTAGTCGTTTTCTATGGCAACCGATAAATTTTATTTGTTCCTATTTTCTCTTACATGTTGAGATTTGTAGAAAAATAACGCGTAGCATAAGATATGAAGCATGCTATTTGTTTGGTTTTGCCTAAATGACATGGTATTTGTTTTTGGAAATAATTTGATTAACTGAATGTGCTCTCTCCATTTGAGACTGTGCATGTCACTTTGTTGCTGATCCATTTATTTTCTGAAAATCATGCTCATATCTAACTTTTAAGGGGTTAAGCAGTTGAGCAAGCAGTTACTGTCATTCTTTCACTCTGAATTACTTTCTGTAAGACGTGGATAAAATTGATGATCACTGGGAAGTCCCATAGAATTTTGACTAACGTACTGTATACCTTTAATAGACGGATAACAAACTCACTATCGAAGGCCTTGGGCAGCTTTGAGGTGAGAGGAGAAAAGTTAGAGGAGTTTGAACTTTAAAGGATCAGCTTCTTGTTAGCTAGCTGTCCTTTGATTGAGAATTTTGAAAACAATTGTTTAATCTCCCCCCTGAATATGATTATTTTCTCTTTAATGTCCACAAAATTTTTACTTATGGCAAAAAAATTATATTGCAAAATTATTTATCTCATGCACCTTAAATTTCCATGATCTTCTCATTTTAATGAAGTTCAATTAACCTGGTTGTGTATGCTTTCTATGCCATAAGTTTCTGGGAGGTGCATGCTTTTTCTAAGAAATGATATTCTACACAGACAATTATATCAAGTAGGACTCTTGTAGTCTTGTAATTGATGTTGGTCACGCTCTAAGATATGGTTTTACTGAGTTGGATTCAGTTATCAACTAGCCTGGTAGATCTCTTTGGTCAAATGCCTCTTATTCATCTTTATAATAATGGTTTAAAACTATATTTTGTGTTTGATTTTCGCTTAAATTCATCATAAGTTTTTCCTGTGCTTCTATTTGGCAGGGATGAAGGTCTATGTTACTGACGAAAAAGAATTGATCATGGAACCATCATTAAAGTGGGCAGGAAATCCTAATGTCACTGTTGCGGTCAAAGCATTCGGATTAAAGGCAACTGTTCAGGTTTTGCTTTACGTATTTTACATTTTGACGAGATTTTGACAAAAGAATGCCAACAATAGCCAAAATTAATTGCTTGAGTGGATGTTTCAGGTTGTGGACTTGCAGGTTTTTGCAGCTCCACGTATTACTTTGAAGCCTCTGGTTCCAAGCTTTCCATGTTTTGCCAAAATCCTGGTGTCCCTCATGGAAAAGGTAGGTTATGCATCTGGCACATGTTTTAAGAGTAGGTTTATATGTTCGGAAAAGAGTCATATTTGAACCTGTACTCTTTAAAAAGGGTTATATTTGTCCTTCGTTATACTTTTTAGATATATTTATCCTTATCGTTATACTTTAGGATCATATTTACCCCTGTACTTTTCAAAAGGGTAATATTTGCCCTTCGTTATACTTTTTTGACATATTTATCCTTACAATTATACTTTAGGATCATATTTGCCCCTCATCCGTTAGATCGCCATGTCCCACCTTTATTTTCCTACATGGCACCTATGTGGATTTTTTTTTCTTCCAATTTAAATATGGTCACCTATTTAAGATAATTTAACCTGCCCACCCAATTTAAATAAGACTTCATTAACTCCATTGTTGTGCAACTTCTCGTAATTTACTTTGGTTACTGCAATAATTGCGAGCTGTATTAGATTAGTGATTTTGAGTTCAAAGCTATTGTTTGCCAATATGTTGTCGCTGCTCTATCACTATTGTATTTCGCACAATTTTCGTAAATGTCGTATCAGGAAAGTGCTTTTCGTGGATCAATCATGGTCAATTGACCAAGTTTAGACTTTACAGAGTTTTATCACTACAAACATTTCAAAACATCATTGAGTGATTCATGTCTCGTGACTCCTAAGTATTAAAGGAAAACAAATTAACATAGACAAAAGTGAAATAATTAAATAAATCAATTAGAGATAACACTATAGTTTCATTCACTCACTGTCCAAAATTTTCTCGCTCTCCGGAAAACATGGAGCTGACCCGGAGAAGAGAGATGGACGAGTGGGGGGGGGGGATTAGGATTTCCATTTATTTTAGTTAGTGTCTTATTTAAATTGGGTGGGCGGGTTATTTTAGTTAGTGTGTCAATTGACCATGATTGATCCACGAAAAGCAATTTCCTGATACGATATTTATGAAAATTGTGCGAAATGCAATAGCGATATAGCAGCGACAACATATTGGCAAACAATAACTTTGAACTCAAAATCACTAATCTAATACTGCTCACAATTATTGCAGTAACCAAAGTAAATTACGAGAAGTTGCACAACAATGGAGTTAATGAAGTCTTATTTAAATTGGGTGGGCGGGTTAAATTATCTTAAATAGGTGACCATATTTAAATTGGAAGAAAAAGAAATCCATATAGGCGCCATGTAGGAAAACAAAGGTGGGACATGGCGATCTAACGGATGAGGGGCAAATATGATCCTAAAGTATAATAGTAAGGATAAATATGTCAAAAAGTATAACGAAGGGCAAATATAACCCTTTTGAAGAGTACAAGGGCAAATATGATCCTAAAGTATAACGATAAAGGATAAATATATCTAAAAAGTACAACGAAGGACAAATATAACCCTTTTTAAAGAGTACACGGGCAAATATGACCCTTTTTCGTTATATGTTTGGAGCGAAAGAAAAAAGAACAAGCAAAAATTTTCAAAGCCAAACTGTTGTGTCTTGTTTCCTTGTGTAATCCTGTGGTTATATGGTTGACATGTTTCCTCTCTTTGATTAATCAAGAATGTATTTGACGGTTATTTAGCTGGTATAAGATAATTTATGGATATGGCTCATTCATAGATAATTTTTTTTTTTGGGGGGGGGGGGGGGTTGCCTTGTAAGGACCCTCCATCTCCCACGATAAGGCAGGGGTTTGAGTCACCAAAGGAACAAAGTGAAGAAAGTGCTTTGTTGGTCATTCTTTGGTATGGGAAGTGGCGGTTCACTATTTTTTTTTAAAAAGAAGGGGGGGGGGGGGGGGGAGGCAGTTTATGCAACCATGTATGAAACTATCCCATGCTCTTTTTTTCTTCCTTTTTGTAAAAATAAAAAATTCCTCTCATTACACCAAAAATATTGGGGGAAAAATGAATCTATTTATGTTTCATTCCTCCATCTCACTACTTTCGATCGGTGTCCTAAATCTTTGTTCTCCAAGCTGTTTTTTCACTCCCAACAACAAATAACAACCCAATATAATCCCACAAGTAGGGTCTGGGAAGGGTAGTGCGTACACAGACCTTACCCCTACCCTGGGGGTAGAGAGGCTATTTCCGATAGACCCTCGACACAAGAAGATAAAATGCGACAATAGAATAGTAACAACAACTGTGTTTTTTCACTCCCAATCTCTTGTAAACTCCACCTCGACATTGCTTATCCACTGACCTTGATAGCACCCATGAAATGTTAAACAAGGAGAATACCAGTGTGCATAACATAGATGTAAAGCTGCAGTGCAGCATGAGCACTTGTCTTATCCATGCTCCTTTCACGAGCAACTCCAACTCACAATGTTTTGCCCTCATCTATGGACTATCCACCGTTAATATTGCACCCCGTATTGCATACGAAGTGGAAAAAGCGACTTTTGCAGTGCATTGGGACTTTGTAAATTCTGCCAAACTTACCTCTTTGTCTTTTCTTTTGGACAGATTCAACTAGCTCTTTTCCCCTTCCTATTAACTCCAATTAAACTGATTTACCATGACTGACTTCGCCCTTGTCCTCCTTTATATCATCTTGGCCATGCCATCTTCTCCTATTGAGATATTTGCTGAGAAATTCCTCAACATCATCTCACTCCAAGTCCAATCCTGTATGGCCCTTCTGAAGTCCACTATCCCCATGATCCCTCTGTCATCCCTCATATAGTTTAGCCTCTGTAAAGTTTATCACACTATGGTTGACATCTTCCCTTGATATTATAGATTTCTGAACTCATTTCAATTTATTAGGGCAGATTTTCGTTTGTTGACGTGCGTCTTAGTAGATTCTTATTTTTTGTGAAAGGTAACAGTATACTAATGTCAGCACAAACGATGTGCTTAAGCCATATTTACAGTTCAAAAAGCAATCATATGTCCTTGTTCTATCTTTTACAATGATTCTATGATGTCTAGGTTCTGCATCTTCTAAAATAGCTTTCTTTACACCACAAATGAAAAAAAAACATCGTCTTAGTAGATTCTTATTGGTTTGCAGCCACATGTTGACTTTGGATTGAAGCTTTTGGGTGCTGATCTTATGTCCGTTCCTGGCTTGTACAGGTTTGTCCAGGTACTATAGTTTTTGATGTCCATTGTCTTCTATTTCTTGTTGGAACAGTTTATGCTTCTTGCCTTCTCATTTGCTCTTTTTTGGAAAACAGCCTGTATCCTTTACTGTATTTTACTGAAGACTGTAAGCATATTTGTTGCTTAGCTTCTAAGGTTAAGAATCCTAGGAATTTCTTACCAAATTTTTTAGTATAGAGATTTGAGTTTAATGACATAAAGCAGCTGCTATAAGTGCATGTGCAGGGGATAACATTTTTGTTGTAGTCATGATCAAACGATTTAATATTAATATTGGGAAACTCTCTTTACAGGAGACCATTAAAGATCAGGTTGCTAACATGTATCTGTGGCCTAAAACTCTAGAAGTGCAGATTTTGGATCCATCCAAGTATATCTTCTTTACTTTTAGATTTTGCTATCATATTCTTTGTCTCAGGTTTTGCAATCTCTTTCAATTAATTGTATCATTTTATTTCACTTTGCGAACATGTAGAGCAATGAAAAAACCTGTAGGGATCCTGCATGTGAAGATTCTGAGGGCAATGAAGCTGAGAAAGAAAGATTTAATGGGTGGATCTGATCCTTACGTAAAAGTTAAGCTCACTGAGTCAAAACTTCCTTCAAAGAAAACCACTGTGAAGCATAAGAATTTGAATCCAGAGTGGGATGAGGAATTTAATATGGTTGTCAAAGATCCAGAAACACAAGCATTGGAGCTCTCTGTTTATGATTGGGAGCAGGTAACTTTTCTAGTTTCTTGATACACATTCATTATTGTTTTCCTTCTTTGTGCTATCTCAAGCTTCAGTCCCTTCTTTATTCAGATTGGCAAACATGATAAGATGGGTATGAATGTTATTCCACTGAAAGATTTGACCCCTGATGAATCAAAAACTATGACTCTGGATCTCCTAAAGAATATGGATTCTAATGATACTCAGAATGATAAGGACCGCGGTCAGATCATGGTGGAATTAACCTACAAACCATTTAAGGAGGACGAGGTGCCGAAAGAATTTGAAGAGTCAGATGCAGTACAAAAAGTTCCAGAAGGAACGCCACCAGGGGGAGGCGTCCTTATGATTACGGTCCATGAAGCTCAAGATGTTGAAGGAAAGCACCATACTAATCCATATGTCAGGATTATTTTCAGAGGGGAGGAAAGAAAAACTAAGGTACAAAATTTCCTCTTCTTTCTAATCCTTCATTGCTCTCTACTTGGCAGGCAATGATAGAAATGAGTAGGATAGTATAGAATTCTTTTCCCACTCATCTTCAACCTTTCAACCTCAACACCTCTACCTCACAAGTGTTTAGGCTTTACGCTAGCCCGGGTATCCAAGCTCTCTAGAATTCACTCCCTCCTTTCAATATTACTTGCTAACTTGACCACATTCTGAAGAACACAAATTGATAATTTTGATGTGATAACCTTTTGAAACAGTAATTCTAAACCTTTATGCTTGTCAGGTTATGCCACCTAAACCAGGACAGTGGTGGCATTTGTACTTCATCACAAACTTGCATTGGCTTAGTTTCTAAGAGCCCGTTTGACTTTGTCGATTTAAAGTAGATGATGATAAACATCAAGTGGTAACAACACATTTAAATGCTGAAACTGATTTTAAGTCGCTACGTGTTTAGATAGAAGTGTTGGTTTGACAATAAACAGTTGATGTGTTTGGTTTAAAAGAACATGGAGAAGGACGAACATTGAAAACGGAATGGAGAGGGAGTTAGAGGTTTTGTTTTGTGAAAGGTTATTTCGAGGAATACAAATAATATTAGGGATAGAATAGTAAAGCCCTCGGTCAAATCGGAAGCGCTTATAAGCACTTTTGATGTTTACCTAGCGCATATATAGAGGGTGTTTGGCTAAGCTTATAAGCTGGTCAAAGTAGCTTATAAGCACTTTTCGGCTTATCTACGCGTTTGGTAAAGTTAAAAGTGCTTATAAGCCAAGTGCTTATAAGTCAAAAATAAGCCAAAAGCCATAAGCTGGTCACCCCCAGCTTATAAATTTTTAGCTTATAAGCACTTTAAGTTTGACAAAAAATTTTACTATTTTATCCTTAAAATATTCTTTTTTAGAACAAAACTCTTGCATCGATACTCACTGCCTTAAGTACTATTTCAACCTACTCCCTCCCTCCGCCTCTTCAAGTCTGCAATGCTCATTGACTATTTAAGATAAGCAAATTCTCTATTCCTTTGCATATTTATATCTAGGTGATTGCGTATTAATCTTTGAACTATATGTAATAAATGAGTACATATCAAATTTTTGGTATGTTGCTTTCTAAGTGTTGTGGTGATAAAGACAGAGTTTGTTGAACTTCAAATATTTTGTCCTATTTAGGTTTATTTTTTACTGAGAAACTTTTATCAATTTATTAATTATTATAACTTATGATTATATGCTTATCATAAAATAAATTATATTTATCATAAAAGTTATCTTATCTAAGTACAGTTGTATTTAAAATAAAATGACAAATAGAATCTTTTGTTTTTGGATCGATTTGGAATCTAAAATTTTGAAGATATTACGCCCTTATAGGTGTAAACACTTGTAAGGTTATTTAAGTCATTTTAACAGAAAAAGAGCTTATCAACACCTTTTTATCAAATACTGCAGCAACTTATTATCAATTTCAGCACTTGTATCCAAACACGTAACTGCTTATTTATTAAATCAGTTTCAGCACTTAAAAGTGCTTTTCAGCACCTAATGCTTATTAGCTACTTCAAATCTGCTAATCCAAACGGGTTCTATGAGCACTTTTGATGTTTACCTAGCGCATATATAAGCAAAAAAGTGGTTTCATCAACTTATAAGCTTTTCCAAACTCTCTAAGTTTACCAAATGTTCGAATTTGAGACTCATGTATCAAGAAAGCTAGAGAGAGGTTAGAGGGAGTGGCTAAGCAGCCGAGGAAAAAGCCACAACCATGAAGAAGTGATATCCTATATCATGAGGTTATTATATAGAGATCAGAAGACCAAAAAGGGGGAGTTCAGATTTTGGGTGTGGATATTAGTATTACTTCATTTTCCCCAAGATCTCCTTTCTTAGCCCCACAGATATAATGTATAGTTCAATTACCATTCCATGAAGCATGTTAGTTTCCTGGGACCCTTTACCTTGCTAAGTTGTGTAGAACATTTTTCGATTTTTGAAGCATGAAAATGCTTGTGGTAACTTCTTTTTTCGTTCTTTCTTTTTTTCATTTTTGGGTTACGTGAAAATAAAGCACCGTTAGTTAGGATAAGAGATTGTCGTTAGGTCAGGCTAAGTAGTCGCTTGAGTTAACGTGGTTGTGCAAGAATCTTCATCTTCTCTTGTAAGGGAGCTCCAAGTTTTTTATAGAGTTCGCGCAAAAACGTCCTTTTCTTAGGGAATGTCCTATGGAAACTTAAGTTTTTCCGAGAAAAAATTGTACTATCAAAGGTTGCTTCTTGGGGTCCACTCCCTGGATGAATTTCTTCCATTAACAATAACAATCCAGTATAATCCCACTAGTGGGGTTTGGGGAGGGTAGTGTGTACGCAGACCCTACCCTGGGGTAGAGAGGCTGTTTCCGATAGACCTTCGGCTTCCTCCCTCCAAGAACTCCCCACCTTGCTTTTGGAGTGACTCGAACTCACAACCTCTGGTTGGAAGTGAAGGGTGCTCACCATTAGAGCAACCCACTCTTGTCACATGAATTTCTTCCATTATGTCTTCAAAATCCATTGGAGTGCATGATAGATTCCAATAATTTCAGCAACTATGCTGTTTGTGTTTCCAATCAGAGTACAAATTCATTTTCTATTCTTTTGTTTCTTGAATTTAAAAACTGCATATCTATTATTCTGCTGTATACCTTTCTCAGCCTTTTTGGCTAATATACATGTAGTATTTCTTCATTCTGCTATTATTATAGATCTCTCCATGATAAGCTTGTGTGCAAATTTAATTTGCATTCTCGCCCTCATAGTAAATCCATGTAGGTCATAAAACTGAAACTGCTGGAGGTTCGTTTACTTAGAACTTTTTTTTTTTTTTTTTTGCTTTTCTGGATTTGCAGTATGTATTTAGGGTGTGTTTGGTGTGAAGGAAAACATTTCCCGGAAAGTGTTTTCCAATTTTTCCATGTTTGGTTGGCTTAAATGTTTTCCTTATCAAGAGAAGGGAAAACATTTTCCAAAACTCCTTATCAACCTTCCCCACCTACCCCACACCCTCACACCCACCCACCAAACCCCACCCCCTCTCTCCAAAAAGGCTTTTTTTTTTCAAATTTCAGTTTTTTTTTCTGTCGCCACCCACCCTACACCCCCGCAATTTTTTAATTTTTTTTTACTTTTTTTTTTCGCTTTTCTGCACCACCCACCCTACTGCCCCCCACCCCGCACAATTTTTTATTTTATTTTTACTTCTTTTTTTTTTAATTTTTAAATTTTTTTTTTTCTTTCTGCACCACCCACCCCCACCCCACTGCCCCCAAAAAAAAAAAAAATTAATTTTTTTTTTTTTTTGTAATTTTAAATTTCTGTTTTTTCGTTTTTCTGCACCCCCACACCCCGCCGCTCCTGCAACCCCCCTGAAAATATTTATTTTTTTTTATATATTTTAAGTTTTAGTTTTTTCATCCTTCGGTTTATATGTTCGAAATTTTACAAGTTCCAAAGTTATGAGTTCGGAGATTTATGTGTTTGGAAGTTTACGGGTTCGAAATTTCGCGGTTTCGAAAGTTTAGCGGTCCGGAAGTTTATGAAATTTGTGGGTTCGAAAGGTTGTTGGTTCGAAAGTTTATGACTTCATGTTTATTGTATCTAAATTATTTATGAGTACTCTTGAGAAGTTATTTTCCTTAATTTGCGTACCAAATACCGGAAAATGAATAAGATTACTACTTGTTTTCCAAGAAAATATTTTCTTGAAAAACATTTTCCGTTATACCAAACATACCCTTAGTCTGACTTTGACTTAAATGCAAGAAATTTCCTGCATAGGGTTATACTATGTCTAATTTTCCTCACATTCATTTACGTGATTTTATCCACCTTGATTGCAGCAAGTCAAGAAGAACAGGGATCCAAGATGGGAAGAGGATTTTACTTTTGTGTTGGAGGAGCCTCCTGTGAATGATAGGCTGCATTTGGAAGTTCTCAGCACCTCAATGAGGATTGGCCTATTGCATCCTAAGGTACAGAAATTGCTTTTTCTGATATTTATTATGCCTTAAGGGTGGAGCAACGGACTGGTGCAAGTAGTATTTCTCTGGAAACTTGAGATGACCTTTTAGAATATGATGTTGAACAGTTGAAGTGTCACCATACAATAGTAACAACAGCACATTGGTAATTGGAATGGTGCATCTTATATAGCTTCTGTTTCAAAAGGTGAAACCACATCTGTTATTTACTGTTTTACCCTGCAGTAATAATGTTCCCATTAGGAGGTTCTGCATTTTGTTAGCTCTCGTGTCTTCCCAGGACGATGGAATAAAATGGTGTTTCTTTCTGCAGTTTTGGTTTTGTGTTTGACATTGTTTTGTTGAAGCTCTCACTTAACTCAATCTAAAAAAAAATGAAGCTCGCTTAATTGTTTATATCACTGGAGCTAACTTATACTGGTGTAATTTTCTTCTTAACTCAGGAGGTATTGGGTTATATTGATATAAGCCTTTCCGATGTTGTTAACAACAAAAGGATCAACGAGAAGTACCACCTCATTGATTCAAAGAACGGTCGCCTTCAAGTTGAGCTGCAATGGAGAACTGCATCATGATCTAATCGCTAGTTCCATGCCTGAAAACATGTTCATTTTCCTTGTATTCTGTTTTTTGATTGTCCGATGGATGTTTGGGGAGTAAAACAAAAATATTTCCTTTTTCAGCTCACGTTGGAAAAATCTTTGCAATTGTTTTGTACATTACTACGTAACAAAATTGTTTGTTTAGTTTGCCTTTTTCTCTTTGTCTGTATTATTTTAAGGTAAACTTACACAAATGTCCCAAATAAGTCTTTAATTTACCAACCTCTAGCCATTAGTCATAGACTTACCAAAACTAGCCAAACACACTTAAAAATTAAAAAACTCAAATAAATAAGGTTCTTTCTCTCAAAGAATTACATGCAAAAATCTCCTTCTATATTTTTAAACGTGATTAGCAACATTAGATGCAAGACGGAAAGGAAATTTCATTGATGAGGTAGCAAATAAGGTGATGAAATATAAAAAAAAAATACAATATTCCAAAAATCTAAGCAAAAAAGAAACTTTTTCAATAGGTATAGTTGAAATTCATTGAAAACATACAGATAAGTCAATATACAAAATTTGAGAAAGATTGGAGGTGATTTGGACTGGTTTTGTATCAAAATTCATAATTAAATCGAGTTCAAAAAAATGCTTCTGTGACACATGTATCAAGTATCACGCATGTATCTCACACACATGTATACATGTGATACAAATATGATACACATATTATTTTTTTTATGTTCAGTTTTTTACTTTAAAATTTTCAATTCAAACCACCTCAAAATTTCACCAAATCATCCCAAAACTGAGATTCAAGCTCCTTAAGATATACCCAATTTATTCTAATAACACCCACTCAAAAGAAAGAAAAAATTTGACCTATTTTTGCTAAAATAGCTAATTGGCTAATATTAGTAATATTTTATAAATTGACCAATTTTAATAATGAGCTACTTATAAATGAACATAACTGGTAGTTCCCTTATTTTGACGGCTTGAAGGGCTTTAGGCGTAGAATCTATTCCCCTCATGACGCATGCTAAATCGAGGGGCGCTCCGCACATTATAGCCTGTTAAATTTATTGTAATTCTTAATATCCTATGCATTGGCTAATCGATTTTTCCACCCAACCTATGGCAGCCAACAATAGTAGTGACATAATTGAAGATTGGTCACAAAGCCAATTCAAGAGCAACATATCAAGAATTGGAAAAATCTAGCAAGTCCACGAGATGAAATGATGGAAATTGTCACTTTTTTTTTTTAATTTAAAAATTGAAGTAAAAGGTAATGGAGTACTATTAAATTAATGGGCTTTTATCAAATCGATTGAAAGAAGGTGCTACATCATACATGTCTCAAACAAAATATGAATGTAATAGTTTCTCAAAAGACTTTTTGAGTAAGAGAAATAAATAAATTTATTAAGTAAAAGTTATCCCACATGACTGATGTTACTAACTAGTATTATTCCACGAAATTATATTAGTCATTACAGAAATGTAGAAATAGTGAAAAAATTTGAAGACTAAATTTAATCAAGACTAATTTTTAATGTCTCTTTCCTTTCGCGGAAGTGCACAGTTAGCCACTAATAAGACATGTATTTACTTTTAAGCCACTATTTAAAATATCTTTAGTCTTTAGCCACTGCTTTAATAAACTTTACCCGTCCGGACGAAAATATCCTTCTGCTCATAAAGTTCATGACCAAGTGTCCTTAACTTATGAGCTTGTTACTGTAAGTTCAGGACTACTTGTCCTTAATTTACGAGCTTGTAAGTCTAAGTTTAGGACTACTTGTCCTTAACTTTTGAACTTGTAACTCTAAGTTCAGGACTACATGTCCTTAACTTTTGAATTTGGAACTCGAAGTTAAGGACTACCTGTCCTTAATTTCTGTGTTTGTAACTCTAAGTTAAGGATTACATGTCCTTAATTTCCGTACTTGTAACTCTAAGTTAAGGACCAAATGTCCTTAATTTTTGAACTTCCAACTCTAAGTTCAAGACCAAGTGTCTTTAACTTACGAGCTTGTTACTGTAAGTTCAGGACTAACTGTCCTTAATTTATGCGCTTGTAAGTCTAAGTTAAGGACTACATGTCCTTAGTTTTTGAGCTTGTAACTCTAAGTTCAGGATTACATGTCCTTAACTTTTGAACTTGTAACTCTAAGTTTAGGACTACATTTCCTTATTTTTTGAATGAGGCATGAGTTTTGAACTTTTGATAAAGGGTCAATTTTTACCCCAAAAGAACCTTAGAAATGTAATGCATATTATTAATCTTGTTACCTTTCAAATATTACGGGACTTGATCTTGAACGTGTGTGTGTTCTAGAAAATATAAATAGAATTATTGCAGAGATTGGTGTCGCTATCCGATAGCTACAACTCCAATTCACCTTGTACTAAAGTTCTGGAGAGAGAAGTGAGAGTTCTTAACTTTTGATAAAGGGTTTTGATAAACCGAGAGAGAAGCGAGGGTTTGGGAAGAAAAAAAATAGAAGAAAGGGTAAAAATATCTTTTCATATTAATTTTAATAGAGTAATGATTATTTTTGCTCAATATTAGAATTGCTGGATAAAAAATAAATAACACCTTAAATAGTGGTTACCACACGCCATTTTTACTATGGTTATCCATATAAAAAAGAAGAAAAGAAAAAAGAATAATTTCCCAAATGCCAAATGGGCTAAACTTGTTTGACCCGCCTCTTTTAGCTCCAAGTTCCAACAACCAATTGAAGCCTCAAATACAAAAAGCAAAGTCTGTGCCTCCATTTCTCGTTTTGCTAAAAATCTTATCCTCATTCACCTTTCCTCCATCAATGGCGAAGCCAATCGTCGACACGGAGTACCTCAAAGAAATTGAGAAAGCTCGGCGCGACCTCCGCGCTCTCATCTCCAGCAAAAACTGTGCTCCTATCATGCTTCGCTTAGCGTAATTTCTCTTTCTCTCTCTACACATATAATATATGTCTAATATGTGTATATTATATTTAGGTTTATTCAATTATGTTTCTGCGCAGATGGCACGATGCAGGAACATACGATGCTAAGTCGAAGACTGGGGGACCGAATGGTTCCATCAGAAATGAGGAAGAGTTCAGTCACGGAGCTAATAATGGATTGAAAATCGCTCTTGACTTTTGCGGTAACAATTTCTTCTTCGAAACCACTGAATTTTGATTGTTCCGCTTCATTCGTTGTGCTGTTAATTAAGCTTATCTGTTTGACTAATGTATCGCTATATTTTTGCAATTTCATCTATCTGGCGTTTTGAAATCGTTTTGGAATAGCTTGTACTAGTATTTACTTATTGATTTCTGGAATTTTACTCTTAGAGTAGGTTATTTTTAAATAGCTAAATTCGAAAAGGTTTAGCGCGGGGAGAAGTTGCCAATAGAATTCAGAAATGAGTGTTGCAAATAGAACAACTGATGTTTACTTTCGATTATGCCTATAAATTGAATCTATTAGACTATGTAATTAGGTGGAGCAACAAGGGGATTAGGGGAGTGACTTTGAATAGGTATAATTATTTCACTCAATTAGCTAACTCAAAGGATAAAAGGGACGAGAGTTGGCACTACAAGCACTGATGGGCTTGTAATGACCCTAGTGAAAAGCAGTCAATTCTTTGAATTTAACTCTGAAAGATGAAAAATTATCCCATTCCCTTCCTTAAATGTTTTTTTTAATGTTGCAAACTTGAATGTAAAATTGTGTGAGTGTCCACCAGAAAGCACTATTTGATGTAGGTTTCTCTTAAAATTGTAAATGACATTATTGTTTCCTTTTTTAACATGTTGTGTTTCTCGTTACAGAAGCAGTGAAGTCTAAACATCCAAAGATTACGTATGCAGATCTATACCAGGTGGCTTCTTTATTCTTTTTCTAGAAATGCTTTTCGTGGTATTCATATGGTTTAGAAAGGATGATCATCAACTTGATTATCTCTTTACGTGAATGAGTGGCTAATGAAGAGTGAGGCGATTCTCCAATAGTTTATATTGTAGATCAGTATATAGAGAGGAAAATGTACTTCTTCCTTGTAAGCTTTAGATTTCAAATGAGATTTTCTGGAAATGTTTGTTTCTTGATAGTTCTCTTCGTTTTACAGAAGATACTTTTTAGATTTAAGGAAATCCTCGCATAGGTAGGACATACCCTTCGACCTATACACACCAATATGTGGAGAAGGAGTGAATAATGTAAATACAAAATAGTCTGTTTAACTGTGTTATTTCCCATGCTGCTGGCATGACAATTTACTGAGTGGTTATTACATATAACTGACACAACAGGTGATGTCTTGCTGACATGGCACATGAAAGTCAAATTCATATGTAATGATGAAAATACATCTTAAATTTGTGCAAGCTGGGTGTTTCTTTTTTGGGTTAGACACGTTGTAGCGATGATATTATACAGAAACGGGATCCTAGATCTTTTCATGAATAACTGAGAGTTCTCATATTATGTTGCACTTCAGCTGTTGGTAATTATGTTTTTGATTAAGATCTGTTAATGCACACATTAGTTGGGGAGCTGAACTGTTATCAAAATCCATTCCATGTTTAGCTTGCAGGAGTTGTTGCAGTTGAGGTCACTGGTGGTCCGACCATTGATTTTGTCCCTGGTAGGAAGGTAACAATTTTTTTATCCTTTGTTGATTGATAACCACTTAATAATGATATTCATGAAATGCTAACGTTTTTATACCTCTCTATTTTCCGTAGGATTCCAGTGTTTCTCCAAAGGAAGGGCGGTTGCCAGATGCTAAACAAGGTTTCATGAACTGTTTTTCTTTTATTAATATGCTGTCGTGAAGGAGTTTCATCAGTGACCTGCAAAATCTTTTTTCCCAGTGGGAATATGGCATACCTACTAATTAGTGTGGATAAAATCGCTAGTTTTTTCTCGGAAGTCATTCTTCTGTTTGCGGTGTTTTCTCAACAAGATTCAGTCTCTTGATCTGTCAATTGTTTGTTAAAATGAAATTGTAGAAGGTTGAGATTCTCTGATTATTTTACGATTGATGGTAGGTGTGCCACATCTGAAAGATGTATTTTATAGGATGGGTTTGTCTGACAAAGATATAGTGGCGCTATCTGGTGGTCATACGCTGGTAAGTAACCTTCTCTTCCCCTAGTTGTTGATTCTGTTCTCAATTTTTATTTGTTCTACTGTTGCACTAAGAACCGCAAGTGACATGTTGTAGTGATGAAACAAACATCCACAGAGCACATACCAATTGGTTCATTTGATATTGTCTTCAGGGAAGGGCACATCCAGAGAGATCAGGCTTTGATGGTCCATGGACAAAGGAGCCACTGAAATTTGACAATTCATATTTTGTGTAAGAAATATGGGCATATAAGCTAGTTGTTTGATCTTATGACCTTTTTCTTTAAAAGGAAATCCAAAAGCCTTTTTGTTGGGGAATGCCAATGTTAATATCTTTTCGGTTGCTGACTAAGTATTATCGTTCTTTTGAATCCAGGGAGCTGCTTAAGGGGGAAAGTGAGGGCCTACTGAAACTTCCCACAGACATAGCTTTATTGGATGATCCTGAGTTCAGACAATATGTTGAGCTGTATGCTAAGGTGAAGAAGTTAATTCAACTGGATGACCTAAGTTTTTTGTGGTCTAAATGTTTCAAGTTTGCTAAGTTAGGCCAATTTTGAGTTTACTAACACATTATAACTAGATTAATGCAAGATGAACAGGACACCTCTAGATTTTAATCTTCTTAATGTAGTTGTAACTTGTAGAAGGGAGTGCTTGAGATCAACTGTCTTTTAGGCACGTATGAGTCGATAGTCTTTGCTCCAGAATAATAACCTCCAAGTGTTAGTTTAAAACTGTGTTTTGAATTTTAATTTCCTGCTTTATAGCTTCACGTGTTGTTCTAATGATGATGACTGCTCTTCTGTCTTTATACAAGGATGATTAGGACTTTAATACAGCAGTAAATCTTATTTTAAGTAGGGTCTTAGACCTTTACGGTCCAAAAGGTTGGTAAACTTTGAAAATTTGGGTTTCATACTCTTTAGAGAGGTCAAGACAAGGTGATGGATCTGTCTGCAAATAAAGAGGAATCTACTGGTTTAGTGAGCTTCTGCTGGAGCTGAGAGATGAGAGAACTTTTGGAGGTGGAGAGGCTAAGGTGAAATAGAGATTGTGTATCGTTGACATGAAGAGATTTGAAGACAAGAAAGCAATCCAAAAAAACAAATAAATCTGAGTTTAGGTTTTGGATGCTCTGGATTAAATGTAAAAAGATATTTTGGATAAAGATTGCAGCAGTGCTGGGAAAATCTGGAGCGCAATAATCAAACAGTCATCAATGGTTACAGCTAGATTCTAATGTTCAGAAATAGGTGTGGACAATGCAGACGAAGCACGTGTTGGGTGTTGGTGTTAGAGTGAGTATGCAAGTCATGCACCTTAGTTAGTACATTTGAGAGATGATATTATGATTTCAGCAATGCCTTCTAGGTAGGCTCTGAACAGTCCGTCTAGCTAAGGGCATTAGAAAGTCAAATATGTTACTAAATGCTATTAGGAAATGGCGTGAGATTATCTTACCTAAAATGTAGAAAAAACCGAGGAAATAACGTCAGATTGTCTATGGACAGTGGAAGGGGCTTGAACAACCTAGAATTCTCCTATGCCCTCTTTTAAATTGGGAGGGGCAGGGAGGAACATTCCAGGGACTCCAAGCCTATTAACTTTGGCATAGAGTGGAAAGAAATGAAAGAACACACATAAATTTCAGACATGTATGTAAAGTAAGAAATCCAAGTATTTCATATTGCTATTTCCCACTTTAGGATGAAGGAAGGCAACTACATTTGAAATACTCTCCTATGATGATGAGAACAAAGTAGCATGGTACAGGGATCCAACGATGTTTATAAGTTTTGGGTAGTTTAGGATGGATAGAAATTTAATTGAAACTCTATGGTATATATGTTGGAAGAAAGCAATAGAACCAAAGGACATATGTGGGATGCAAAAGGTCAGAGAGCCTTTTTAATGACAGTTGGAAATGGAACTTTTGCGAGACATGAGAAGTTGGAAGATGTGGGAAGCTGGAGGGTGTTGTTCCTCAGGATTTCTATTAATTTACAAGTTCTTGACAGGCTGAATTGGATGGAAATTGTACAGAAAGAACAGGTTTGACAGCTTAATCGAGACTGACTTTTTGTCTTCTACTTTTTCAATCTCAAACGAACCTACAACATTTAGTATGATTTAGATAGCATCTCTTCTATTCATTTCAAGATAATTTGGTTCTTCTGTGTGTCAGAAATATTGGTTGGACATTCTGTGACTATAATGTGTACTGGCCAACTGGGCCATTCGTATTTGTCCTGCAAGTCTCTGCAAAGTGTGAAGTAATGAATGTGATCCTTACTGTTTAGATCTCTACTGTTCATATTATTGGTCATACATATATTTCCTTGAAAGCCTTTCTGCACATGATTACCGATGCTTAGTTCTTGCTTTGAAGGAAAGTTGCGCACATGCTATTCTTTCCATTACAATGAGCCATTTATTTGCTTACTGGTAGGAAAACTTTAGTGATTCATGTCGTATTTATTGAATATTGCAGGATGAAGATGCCTTCTTTAGGGATTACGCGATATCACACAAGAAACTATCTGAGCTAGGGTTTACCCCAAGTTCTGGTTCCAAGGCTACAGTGAGGGATGGCACTATATTAGCACAAAGTGCTGTAGGAGTTGTTGTGGCTGCTGCAGTGGTGGCACTGAGTTACTGGTATGAAGTGCGGAAAAGGATGAAGTGAATTGGACAACTACAGATTGCATTCTTACTGCCATATTTTCAACGTCGTACCATTAATGATGAACTGTACCTTATTTTTATGGTTTTACACACTTTCTTCAAATAATACCCTGTAGCGTCGACTAAATGGATTAATACAAAAATATAGTAAACCGGTTGTATCATGGAATTAATGTTTATATTTGATTCCCGTGCTTCTGGAAGGTTGCTGATTTCAACCTGAGTTGGTTTTGTCTTTGCATCAGATGCTTGTTGAGTTTATCCTGTTAGGAGTTTGACAAGGAAACGGTAGGTCAGACGAAGAGAGCATAATAGACTGCTACCAGAGATTTATATACCATTCATTTGTTTGCACGTTCCATGTGCGAATTATTGAGTGGCATACCTGCTTGTCTTGCCTAACGTCGTCAGTGATTGTTGTTGCCAAAATAAGCAGATAATTATGGTTTTTTCCCAGTTTTAAAAGTTTTCTTGCCCCAATTTTTTGGGTCATGTTGTTTGAATCTGGCCCTTGTCACACCTACACCTACCCCAAGCATATGCCAAGAAAGAGACGCTTTACTACTGTGTGCTTCAGTGTACGAAAAGCATAAAAAACACAAACATTTTGCTTTGCATGTTGAGTGGCTCAATCTGGTTTACGTTTGATGTTCTAAACGCTTATGAGAAGGGTTCGAACTTTGGGTGTGCGGTACTGTATTTTGTTTCAGTTTTATTGACTATAACAATAATCCCAAAACTATGGTGGGACGGTATGTTTCACTCTCTCGCTACTCGTACTTTAATCAAAAGACTTAAGCCCCCTACTGAAAATAGGTCACCAAACTACCATTGAGAGTTTTCCTTTTGAAGCCCAGTTGCTTAAGATGAGTGGATCAGGCAGAGCCAAAAAAGCTTCCGTGACTCAAGTTTCATATCTGGGAAAAGAGAGTATGAAGGGACAGCCCTCGGCTGGATCTCTTTTTAGGTATGATTAGAAGCGGATCCAAGATTTAAATGTATGGATTCAATATTTAAGATTTTCAGCATTAAACTAATTATAATGCATTTGTTGTGATTTCAATAGATTTTTACATATATTCTATACTCTATGTCGAAAGTTATGTGTTCAGATGAACTCATAACCGGAAGGCTACATCCGACCTTGCTACGATTCCATAAAATATCTATCACTAAAGTAACTATGTTTGAAGCTCAAATTATTTGTAGTCCGCTATATAAATTCTCACTATGATTTAACCCTTTTCAAACCCATTTAATATTACTGAGGAAAGCTCCGAATGTATATATATTATATCCCACATAGGGAGGTGTTTCTATCAATAATTTGAATGAGGAGGAAGCAATTACTGAAGCATTATCCACCAAACAGCAAACGTGGGACAGTGGACAGAGACCCAAGAATGGCAAAGGCAGGGGATGTCACATGGGAAGAGATATAGAGACTAAAGAGGTAGGTAAACAATGGTGTTTTAGGACAGTCCCACAAGTCTTCTTCATTATACCTAAGCACATGATCTCCACGAGCCCCCGAGTTGGGTTCTCACCTTATTCTTCCATAATAATATCGCCTACCCATTACCAACCATCTCCCTTTCGTTATGAATTTAACTTATATACAAGGACAACAAAGTAGTGATCAGAATATGAAATTTATGAGTTACTAACTTATTACTTGCAAACTCATAGCTCGTCTTAATTATTAGATTCACAATTAAATATTTATATAAATTTAATAGATTTCCTAATACAATTACATGGTCTAGCAAGAGTTACTAAGCCGAGGGTCTATTGGAAACAACCTCTCTATCCTCACAAGGTAGGGGTAAGGTCTGCGTACACACTACCCTCCCCAGACCCCACGGTGTGAGATAATACTGGGTATGTTATTATTGTTATAACTAATGCACCAACCATTTTCCTTTCATTACAGATTTAACTTATATATACAAACTTTTACACTATTATTATGTTTTAGCCTGTTGTAATGTACCAATTATTTTTCTTTCATTATGGATTTGACTTATAGTATATAGTTTTTACTCTATATGAGTGTTTTAATCCTCTCTAATAATTTATCTCCCCTTTTTTCTTCCTAGTTTTTATACTCAAAAACGGATCAGAATAATATTCTCAACTTATGTACCGCTACTCATACTTGTAACCTATCAGTTGAAGGTGAAAGTGAATTACACTGAACTAACCTCTATGTCATCACAATTCTTATTTTTTTCCCTTGAACTTCTGCCTTCGTTTATCAATATAGATATTATATTCGGATATCTCAAGACTGGTCTTCTGGTTCCCATTTGCGAGGAAAGAGTAACATAGGAGGGGCTTCATATTGAGTAGGGTCTCTAAAAGAACCTAGCTCATTTTAGTGGCCGGTGTGTGGGACATGATAATTTAATGCACAAGAAATTGTTTGACCAAAAAATATAATTTTCGGTTAAACTATTAAATTCATGTAATAATGGGTTAAATCTAGTTAAGAATAACAACTCTAAATGCTAATCTCGAAAGCGTGCAGTAAATGAGAACAGATCCCGTAAATGATTGATGACAATCAATGCAAAATATTATTAATGCATGAACATTAATGGAGATATAACCACTATTTTAAAAGGCGTTTTCGGGGCGAGGCGTACCAAAAACGCCCTGGAACGATGGTGTGGGGCGAAAGTCTCAAGAGGCGTACGCCCGGGCGTTCGAGGCGCGTTTTTTTTAGTGAGGAGTATGCCCCAGAGATTTTTTCAAATTAAAACAAAATTTGTTGAATTAGTCCTTCATATAATACCCAAATTCTCAAAAGTCAGTTTGGTAATTACTCAAAAGGTTTAAAAAGGAACTCAAAAGTATTAAATTTAAAAGTCAAGACCTTTTTTTATTGATTTAAGCCCTAATTCATGGTTTTTTCCAATTTTTTATTTTGTCCGCTAGTGTGCTAATATCTTCCAAAAGCAATGAATATTTAATTTTTTTTTACAAATACAAAGAGAACTACATTCTCCTTCATAGTAGCAAATTCAAAATTCAAATTGCAGGTTAATCGTCCTTTTTGTTTCTCCATATAGAAAACTTTATTCTTTTAGACTCAAATTACTTGTGCTTGTAAGTAGCGTATAATAGATTATTTTGATTAGTTTTTTGTGGGGATGGGGGAACACATATATATAGTTTTCTTAAATTTTTATGTTATTTTACCTGTTTATAAATATTTACTGTCATTATATTATTTTATAAAATATTAAAAATTAAATACCTATGGGGCTTACGCCCCGCTGAGGCATATGTAAAACGCCTCGCCTTACGCCCACGCCTTTTAAAACACTGGATATAACTAACAATAAATAGTAATAAATGACATTTAAGTAAATTATAAGGAGAATGATTCACCCAATAATAAATGGATTGGACGAATATTTCTCACGACAATGATGAGTGACAGAAAGGTCCAAGATTCGCATGAACAATCCTCGGATCTGGTGGAAAGATGGGGAATAATATGAGCAAGAATCTTTATCAAAAGTTAATCTTTGTATTTTTGTAAGAGAGAGAGAGTCTTATTCTCAAAAGTGTTCTTATCAAATGAATATCACATGCATTTTTTTCTTTTTCTTTTCCCTTATATCTTCAACACATATCCCTAGTAAACCCTAATAGTACAAATGAATATTCATAAGAATATTCTCTCTAATATCTTATTCTGAAAACTAGCAATTATTGTGCTTTACGCAGTGCTTGACCTCGACCATGATTGACACCTCGGCCACGAATTTTGCTATCTTCTGATCGACCTCGACCGACTTTTTTCTTAATGTCATATTAGACCAAATACCCTTAGGGCAGATTTTGGCCCATACAGAAATGTCACAATTGAGATTCTAATTAACATGTAGACATAAAGTAATTTTCGAATCACCTTTGTCATCATATTAAAAAATATTTCTATGTTGGAGTTCAATAATTTATATATATACATAGTGAGATCTATTTTAATGAATTTTGTTACCATTTATATACATATTACAATTCTATTTTTATCCTATTTGCACAGGTATAATTTTTCATGAAAGAATTCAATTGAATCCCTCCCAAACAATTAGCTCGTCAGTTGAGTCGGACTAAAAGATAAGGATGGAGTTTGATATTTAAGCACTTGAGTGGTGGTAGTAATATTAAGAGGGAGGCCAAACATGTTGTAGAAGGTAATGGATAAGCTTATAAGGTTGGTTTTTAGGATCTGATAAAACGAAGAATTACGTGTGGCAATAAAATCCAAAACCGTGCCGTAGTTCAACATCAAAATTTTAGAGGGTGGGGAACTATTTTTTTGGACGTGACACAAGGGAATGCAAAAAGTTGACAAAAGGTAGGTAAAACACACACATGAAATTATACAAGTGGACAACTCTCGTTCGAGTCATCAAAGCCAAGTTGATAGATTTCAGTATATCGTGAAGCATAGGCACAAGTTGTTATCACAGTTGTTTTCAGGGAGAAAAAGAGGAAAATGAGATAACGTTTTTTGGTGGTGGGTAAAAAACAGTAAAATTGCTCTGCAAATTGGAGGTAGATAATCATAACTAGACTTTTGGTTCGTGTTAGTTCGGGATTATAATTCAGGAATTAGTTACACAATAAATCTTAATAAAGGAATTATTATGCTATTGTAAGATATTTTTATGCATGAATTAGTTATGTTAAGCATATTTTCTCTTTAACATTTGAATCTTTGTATTGTTAATAATCATATATCTTTTTCGCATTTTATCCCGTGTAAAATAATATATATCATATAACTTAATGTAAGTAAAATTTAATATTTTCAATCAAACGCGACATATAATGATGCATGACTTTTTTTATGAATATAAGTTATAAATAATGACAGTATAAAGAACTTTTATCCCATCAACTTAGTTTGATCGATCATATATATATATTCTATTTTTCAGCTTGCTATAATAGACGTGTTATTATTATAAGTTAACTTAACCTAACGGTGTAAAAAGTTATACACAATCAATACATAAAATGTGAACTCTCTTTTTATACGAGCAACCAAACACTACATAAATTATACATCCTTTACAAAATATAAGGGAGTATTATCGTATGCTAAGATTATTTTTTCCAATCTTTCCAACTTAACTTCCCTTAGCAAACAAAAAGGTGAATCAACCTTACCATATGCAACCCTACTTGTTGCCTAAATTAACTTGAACCACAAGCCTTGTGGAATAGGGGATCTCTCTCTCTCTATTTCTTTAATAATGAAACAAACAAAAAGAGAGAGAAGCGGAAGGTGAACCAAAACCCATATAAAACTACAATCACACCCCACATCCATTTTCCCCTAATTTCCTAATGTTTCTCTTCTTTTTTTCTTCCATTATTCTCCAACCTCCATCTCTTCTAGAAACTCTAACAATATACACCCATTTTACCTTTTCTTGTATACTATAGAACCAATACAGAAAAACTCCTCCCCACTATCTTACTTGTACAACAAAAATATGTAAGCCTAAAGGACTGTGAACAATTCTTCACCAAATGCCCACTACAACTAACCAGAAACCTAGCTAAAATATTTAAAAGAAACCAAGAAAATTATTCAGTCAATTTGCACTGCCACTCTTTTCCTTTTGCATCTTATAAAGTATTACTAATATCCAAAAAAAGGAAATGTGTTTTATAAGCTCTATGTAACGATGATGTCAAAAACATTTCAACAATCATGTTACTTATAAGGTGATTAACCTAGTAAAATTGGTAATTGATATCTTATATATATTCATGTTAAAATTCACTAATACTGTTTAAATAGTGTATATAACTTAAATCCGCATAATATATATATATATATATATATATATATATATATATATATATATATTTATATTTACAAAATTAGTTTAACTTTGACCAGTTGTTAAGACAAACTTTCTGTAGAACCCCGCAAATATAATTAAGGTTGTTAGTACAAACAAGAGCACTAATGATACTATTGTTATTTTTTAAATTAGTAGTCTGTAAGAAAAGTGTCTGGTACATGTCGTCCATTTGGTTGGGAAGATTTTGACTAGTAGTTAGCTAAATTATTATAAGATGTGGTTCAGAGTTTTAGTGACAAACCCAAAAAAAATTCAAAAAAATAAGTAGTGAGATTAGATCACAAGACTCTCCTTTGTCCTAAATTTACTGGATCGTTATACCTCACTTTGCACCTACCTAAAATTTACCTTTATTTAAATCAACGCCACTTTTGGTCCTTGCCCCCCCCCCCCCCCCCCCCCCCATTTTCTTTTGTTGGATTTCCTTTAGCAATAGTATACCAGTTATGATTTAACTTATATATATTGATGTATACAGGTAAAATCGAACTCAGGATTTGACCGAACATCTGACACGACAATTTGGGATCGAGAGATGGTGTTAAAATCTCAGAGATTGGTTCCTGCCTTGCCAAATTAGCCACCGAAATCACTAGACTTGCCTTCGAGTTTACCGAGGTCATAACCGGCCCCGATTATAACGGTCTCAAGGAAAATATTGCCAGCTTATTCGACAAGGGTACGAAATTCCCGCAACTAATCGGACATTATGGCAGAAATCACGGAACATACCAAAAAAGGGGGACCAATAGTCAGCAAATCAAGGACTCTTTACCTTTTATAGAACAATAGAATAATACCCTAAAAGTAGGACTTCTCTAATATATAAAGGGGGCCTAGCGACTCAAGAAAGAACATTGTAACATACACTCATAAGCAATACGTTATCGTTATTCTTTAAGTTTTTATTCTTTGGTATCTTGGTGTCAATGAAAGTACATTCAACTTGAGGGTGGACAGCTTTCCTAGGCTGAAATTATCAAATTCGTGTGGTTTACAGTTAATTTATCGTTATTTATTTCAATTGCTATCAAGTTTATCATTTGGTATCAAATTAATCCGCATATCCTTTAAACCATTAACAAATTTAATTGTTATCCGATTTTGAAGGCAAACAGTTTGGCGCCCACCGTGGGGCTAAGGATAATAACGGTAATTTGATACAAATCATCATAACACACCCCCATTTTACACTTACTCTTTGAAGTATTTCTGATTTCAGGTTAGGGTCGGAATGTCAAACCCACAGTCTGTCCCTCTAAACATAGACGCAGAATCCGGCCACCATGGCAGGAACAACAATGCATCGCTCGGTAACGAGGCAACACCGGTCGATCTTGGTAGAATCCCGGTGGTGGTTCCCATCGACTCCTGTTCGCATATGGCCATCGACACAAGCCAGCCCACCGAACCCGAAAATAGTGTGCGCAGGGAAGTGCGTTCGATTGCCCAAAACACGCACAACGACGAAAATGATGGGATCAACCTGCGTATGATCTTCTAAATACTACAGGCTCAACATACGTCGATAGCTCAATTGCAGAGCCAAGGTCGAACACCAAGCAAGAATGAACCCGAGCTCCCCCAGGAAGCCATCCGCATGAACGAATCAACCTCGGAAAGAATGAGCGAGAGTGAATCAGGGACTAACCCCAAAATCAGAAAATTGCTCAAAGAATTGACGAAACGGATAGAATCAGGGGAAAATAAAATTGAAGCCAACGATAAAAAGGTAAAAACCTACAATTTCAGGGTCGACCAAATCTCGGGAGCACCCTAAATACTGAAGAGCTTGGATTCCAATAAATTTATTTAGAAACCTTTTCCCCCGAGCGTGACTCCAAAGCCGATCCCCAAGAAGTTTCGCATGCCCGAAATTCCTAAGTACAATAGAACGATCGACCCAAATGAGCATGTGTCCTCCTATACACGTGCCATCAAAGGGAACGACTTGGAGGATGATGAGATCGAGTCTGTCCTGTTGAAAAAATTCGGGGAGACCCTATCTAAAGGAGCTATGATATGGTATCACAACCTGCTTCCCAATTCTATTGACTCGTTTGCAATGCTTGCAGATTCCTTCATAAAGGCACATGCCGGGGCTATAAAGGTCGAGGCCGGGAAGTCAGACCTTTTTAAAGTAAAACAGAGGGATAACGAGATGCTCAGAGAATTAGTATCCGGTTCCAAATGGAAGGGATGGATTTGCCCCCGGTCGTGGACGGTTGGCCCGTTCAGGATTTCACCCAAGGACTCAACGTTCGAAGCTCGCTGGTTTCACAGCAGTTGAAACAAAACTTGGTAGAATATCCAGCAATCACTTGGACCGATGTCCATAACTGGTACCAATCAAAAATCAGGGTCGAAGATGACCAGCTTGGGACCCCTTCCGGATCCGTACCCCATGTCAGGATCATCGACCGATTCAAGAGAGACACCAATCATGAACCTAGATCAAACCTGGATCGGTATCAACCATACAGTAGGGACCGGAGAAGCAGCGGGTCTGGGCGAAACCCTATGAGAAATGAAAGAAGAAATGATCTAGGACAGAACAACCGAGGACTCATGAGCAAAAACGACTTCGACAGGTCCATCGGGTCTAAAGAAGCACCAAGGCTATCATAGTATAATTTCGGCATCGATGCCTTTGCTATCGTGTCCGCCTTCAGACACATCAAAGATACCAAATAGCCACGACCTTTGCAATCCGATCCAGCCCAAAGGGATCCTAACCTAATGTACAAATATCACGACACTCATGGTCACAGAACGGAAGATTGTCGACAATTAAGGGAAGAGGTAGCCCGACTATTCAACAACGGACATCTCCGAGAATTCCTCAATGATCGGGCGAAGAACCATTTCAGGAACATGGATTCTATTAAATGAACCAAACCAGAGGAACCTCAGCATGTCAAAAACATGATCATCGGTGGGGTCGATATCCCCCAGGGGCCGATGATGTAGCGCACCTAACTTTCCATTACAAGGGAGAAACAGACACGAGATTACCTACCAGAATGAACCTTGTCGTTCAATGACAAAGACGCAGAGAGGATCGCACAGCCCCACAATGATGCACTGGATTTCAACTGAAATTAGGATTTGACCGAGCATCCGACACGACAATTTAGGATCGAGAGATGATGCTAAAATCCTAGAGATCGGTTCCTACCTTGCCGAATTAGCCACCGGAACCACCAGACTTGCCTTCGAGTTTACCGAGATCATAACCGGCCCCGGTTATAACGGTCTCAAGAAAAATATTGCCAGCTTATCCGACAAGGGTCCGAAATTTTTGCAACTAACCGGATATTACGACGGAAATCACGGAACATACTAAAAAAGGGGGACCAACAGTCAACAAATTAAGGACTGTTTACCTTTTATAGAAAAATAGAATAATACCCTAAAAGTAGGACTCCTCTAATATATACAGGGGGCCTAGCGACTCATGAAAGAATATTGTAACATACACTCATAAACAATATATTATCGTTAATCTTTAAGTTCTTATTCTTTGGTATCTTGGTGTCAATCGAAGTACATTCAGCTTGAGGGTGGACAACTTTCCTAGGCTGAAATTATCAAATTCGTGTGGTTTGCAGTTAATTTATCGTTATTTATTTCAATTGCTATCAAGTTTATCATTTAGTATCAAATTAATCCGCATATCCTTTAAACCATTAACAAATTTAATTGTTATCCGATTTTGAGGGTAAACTGTTGATAATATAAATAATTTTTATATTATTAATGTATTTTAATATGTTAGTAGTAGATTATATTCATTTCCAGATTGCATAGAGTAGTAACTTTTTTGTACTGTTAGTTCATAAATGTTAAACTCGTACATATAAAAAACTTTAATTTCTATAAACTGCATAACATAGTTAGGTATTTAATAACCATTTACATGCAACATTGATGATCTATAGCAAACATGAATTGGTTACCTGTAAAACATACTAAATGACCTCTTACAACAAATAAAATACACCAATCACTTTTTTAAATTATTAATGTATAATATATTTTAAATCAATATCATTATAGCATTAGAAAAAGAAGAAAGAATGGACACCAGCCACTCCTCTCAAACATGTCTTACCAACTCGCATCTAGAAGCATTATAAGGTCACTTGGCTCCCCACCTCCACCCCCACCCCCACCCCCACCCCCTTTCCTTGTATACCACCCCCACGTCAGTGGGTCCCTCATTTTTTTATGGAGTCAAAAGCTTATAAAATCCCACCTCAATATAATTTCTGCAAAAAGCCGGCTTTGATTCTCAATACCACTACCACCAAAGCCAAAAAAACTTCCATTATAGTTTCCACCCTCTTACTACAACAACTACTACTACTACATACTACTTCAAAAAAAGAAGTTGTTTTAGTTTCTTGGTTTAGTTTTTCAATTATTAAGCCAAGGAAATTAAAGAGGAAAACCGGTCATGGGAAGGTCACCGTGTTGTGAAAAAGCACATACAAATAAAGGAGCATGGACTAAAGAAGAAGATGAAAGGCTAATTGCTTATATTAGAACTCATGGCGAAGGTTGTTGGAGGTCTCTTCCTAAAGCTGCTGGACTTCTTCGGTGTGGAAAAAGTTGCCGTCTTCGTTGGATTAATTATTTGAGGCCTGATCTTAAACGTGGTAATTTTACTGAAGAAGAAGATGAACTCATTATCAAACTCCATAGCCTTCTCGGTAACAAGTACGTCTTTCTTATTATTTCACTTTAGTCGAAAATGACAAAAATTCTCCCTTTTAATTGAGGGTTGGTTTAAAATAGTCGTTCAAATATATACTTGAACAACTTTAGTTCATTATGATTGAGCATTCTTTTGTTTTAGTTGGATTTAAAACACAACGCGATAATTATATTCATGGAATTGGCTCGTGAAAAGTAAGTGAGCTGTTTAAACTGAAGAAACTATTTTCAGATGGTGTCAAAAGAAAAATCCAAAGTGGTCAGAAAAAATAGATTATATAATTAACTATTTAAGTTAATTCTTTATGATTTTTCAGTTTAAAGTTTACTCGCATTTCTCCAGAATTAATTCCGTGAATAATAATTGCCGGGTTGTGTTTTAATATAACGAAAAGGAGTAAAGGTGCACAATGAATATTCAAGGATTATTTTAGACCAATCCCTAAACATGAGGAACTGTTTTTTGTCATTTTGTTCAACTTTCATAACTAAAGTTCAATTAATTAAAATGTGAAGTAACTTGGCATTTATTAGTTACCTTCTTCTTCTTCTTCTTAATTTTCAGATGGTCACTTATAGCTGGAAGATTACCGGGAAGAACAGATAATGAGATAAAAAATTACTGGAATACACACATAAGAAGGAAACTTTTGAGTCGTGGTATTGATCCTACTACACATAGGGCAGTTAACGAGCCTAATACAACTCCAAAAGTCACAACAATTTCTTTTGCTGCTCGAAATAATAAAGATGAAGAAGATCAGAAGATGGTCAATGTTAAAGGTGAATTATCTGGGCTTAGCCAAGAAGATGAAATTAGCAGCAACAGCAGCCATTTTCAAGAACAGTGCTGTCCTGACTTAAATCTTGAGCTCAGAATTAGCCCTCCTTATCAGCAGAATTACCAAAATGATCAAGATTTGAAACCGAGTCCAAGGTGTTTTGCATGCAGTTTGGGCATACAAAATAGTAAAGATTGCAGTTGCAGTAAAAATAATATGGGTAATATTGCAAGCTATGATTTTTTAGGATTAAAGACTAATGGTGTTTTGGACTATAGAACTTTGGAGACTAAGTGAAAGTTATTTGGATTAACTTTTCTTTTTGCCCTCTTGTGCATTTGGGTAAGAAAGGAAAAGAGGATTAAGAAAGACAGAGCTATTAGTTTAAGTTCTTTCGATTTTTCTTTTATTTCTAAAATTGAAAGTATTATTATATTAAATTGAAAGCAGTATAGCAGTGTACCTTAAGACATTTATACTAGTAGTATCATTTTGGAGGAATTTCCTGATTAATGGGTCTGCTGTTGTACTTCTTTAATCTTTTAGTCAACACTTTTTGGTTACTATAACATGTTAAATTTTTGTAAGTAGATAGTATAAAATTATTAATAAAAAGTGAGATTAATGATTTAAAAAATAAATTTTTATACATTAAGATATAAAAGATATATGAACGTTGCGTTTTTTTCATCTTCAAGAGACTGATTTCTTTCTTTCCTTGTCTAATTCTTTTATATTAGGTTTTCCTTGTCCTACTATATGGTTCCCCATGTCGATGAAACTTCGTTTATATATTATGTACATTTATTTATTCATTTGACATAGAGAATTTTGAAAGACTCACTTATAACATTTTCTGCTCATCACTTTTTCTTTTTCTAAATATAGACTTAGTAAGCTTTTTGTCTTTTTAGAGAAAAAAAAAAGAAGATTTATTGTCAGAAGTACGATTGAGAGTATATAGGATCTGTATGTGGGATAAAGGGTACCAACAAAGATTGTGGAGAGTGACAAGTATTACTTTATTTTTACTAAAGATCTTGATTTAAAGCCTTTGGTATGTAATCATTTTTGTTAGGAAATGTTTAGGCTCTAATATGAATATCGAACTCCTAATAAAAAATAAAAAAAGAAGTGGATAAAGGGTTGGAGCAATGGATAAGCAGTGAGAGGATGTGAAGAGAAGAAGAGAGGAAAAAAGTGGGTAACCTATCTCTTCCATTCATAATAATAAGAAAAAAAAGAGTGTCTCAAAAACTAATAGATAAAATTGCGTGAAGAAACTAACAAACAATTATATATCCGTAGTACCATTCTTCCACCAACCTAACAATTATTGTCCTAGCCATGACCTAACCAACCATTCCCCCACGCCAAGATTTTAAATCTCTACTTCCATCTTTCTCCTCATATCATTTCACCTTCTCCTTGCAGTATTCACTGCTTATTACATGTACCAAATGAAATTTGTTTATTTAGCACAACAAGTATGGCGGGGTCGTCGATGAATGAGAATCGTTTACCCTTAATTAAAAATTTTGGAATGGAGCTCTGGAATAAAAAAGATTTTGATGGGAAATATTTTCCTTTTTAGTGGGAATACATGCACAAACGTGAATTAACAACCAGTAAATTTTGAACACAGAATGCATAAAGGAAAAAAAGAAAAGAAAATTGATGATTTACTTCCTTTCTCCTAAAAAACAAGATAGCATATCTTTACAAGTGCGGTTGTTCAGAGTAAAATGTTTGAAAGTTTAAATGTGGTTCTAGAAAAGTGTTGAATAATAGTTTAAATTCTTAAAACAATAATAATTTAAATTAGTTTGACTTATTTGAGGGTTTTTAAAGTCTAAATTTTCCGGGACACGGACCAAAAGAGAAAAGAACAATTTTAATTGAATGGAAAGAGTACTCCGAACATTCACGGCAGATTCAAATTAAAACTGTAAACAATGTCAAGTTATCTAAGGAAATAACTAATTAAGAATTTTTCAAAAGAATTATGACATGAAAATATACTTTTTAGAGAAATCTTCAAATTAGAAGGGTAAGAAGTTAGAAGATGAAAATACAAGGTAGACAAGGATGGTTGCGATTGAGATGAGTGTTCTAAAGATAAGGATTCAAATTTAGTATGATATTATCAAAATTGGTTAACGATTCATTTAAATATCACAATCTATCTTTTTTTCACTAATTTAGAGTGAATCAAATATCAAGCGGCCGCTTTTCAAACTTAAATATTCCACACAAACGTAACGACACCGAGAAAAGGAAAAGTCATCGTTACATTTTTTTTTGTACTCGCGTTGTCTGGATTAATTTATCCGTACTTCGACTAATTTCACAAAATAACTCTATTTATTAAAAATGGGACTTTAAAGCCAATAATTTTTGTCGTGTTTCAGAATACGTTTAACCAATATGTTAACTAATCGAATAAGATAAATTGGGTCGGATTTTACTATTTTTTCCTTCCTATAGTACCTTGACGTGACATGAGCGTGAAGGTTCATTTCTAGTTAGCAAGAATAAGAAAGCAAATGTAGAATCCTTTAAAAATATGTCTGTCATTACGTGCGGCTATCTCCACTATAGAAAGAAAAATTGAAAAAACTATCACATGTGCGGACTAATTCGGGTTCATATTTTTCTTAATTATCTGAAATGTTATGAAGGTAAAATTTTCTTTTTCGGTGTTTAATCTCTAAGTCAAAAGTTTGGCCGAAAAAAAACATGTTATCTAAATAGTAGTTTAATAGTAGCTTAATTCGGGATTTTTGGCACAAGATTTAGTATAGAAATGTCATTGTTTTCCACTTCATGAATATGACAAAACGTAAAATATATCAGATTAAAGTTTAAGATCACCGCATATTAATTGTCTAAAATTGTTCAACGCTCTGTATTTTTATTACGTAGAACTTTTGTACTAATAGTTGGAAGATCCCAATTTTTTAGGTTTCACTTGAGACTTCCATGGGCACGAAACATGCATATTCGATGGTTGTTTGGACTTGGCATCATAGTATATATGTTAAATAGGAATTATGAATTTCGAGCCTAACTTAACATTAAAGGTAGTTAATGAAAATTGTCTAAACTCATGTAAAAAGACTATAATCCATATTCTCACGCCGTGTAGAAGCGTAGATAACTTAATATAAATATACAATATTAAATAAATTAAAGAGATGAGTCGGACTCTAATATGCACGCAACATTGAATATGATTATCGACTATCTAGTTAGTTACCGTGATAAGTCTATTAATAATGCTTCGAAATGTTTCAAAGCAAGAAAATAGGGACAAGATCCCCTCAAAGTGCAATCTAAGGCATGTGTGACAAATCCAATCAAGCAATATATATCATATTCATATTCATATTCATATTCCTCCAGAAAAGGAGAAGGAATCCCAAAAGAAAGCCAAAAATATAAAATTGAAATGTCTCTTCGCACAACGAAAAGAAATCACTTTCTAAACCTATCTACCATCCTCTTTTTTCCTTTCTTTCTTTCCTTTCTTTTTTAATTATGACATGTGTTAGGTAGAGACATTAGAAGCTTCCATAAGATATTTTTTCCTCCCAATTAGTATACACACACAATATTTTCCACTTCTCATCTCACTCTTTAAAAAAAGAATTGGATCCAAGTTCGTACTACTTACCCCTATCAATTTAATTATTATTTTTATTTGATATTCGTATTGAGATTCAACAAAATCTAGATTTGCGCTAAAAAATTTCATATTGGGAATATATAAACCACTTTTTAACAAAAATAATTCCATACTAAATACTAGAACCCGAAACTTTTTGTAAGGATAAAAGTATATTAATTATTATGCCACATACTTTGTTGGTACCAATTTAATTATTGCACATCTCTCAATAACCTCATAATTGTTTTTACCTCATACAGCTTTAAAAGTCCAAATTGCGACGTCACAATGTCACATGCATAACTACCCCGTCTCCCCTTTCAAAATTAAAAATATGTGTGGACCCAAAACCTCTCTCTTTTATCCAATCTTTGCCTTCCATTTGTAAGAACTATCGTTCTCCTTATCAATTTTTTTCCTTTTAATAACTTCACAAAAACAGTCTTCAGCATTAAAGAAAATGTCATAATCTTTAGGGGTGTTATCAGGTCACATTTGTGAGGTAATATAAGTATCATCGCCAATTTATATTAGGAATAATGTTTAGATTCACGTCCAAAGAAAAAGGAAACTCCTTAGGTAACATCTTACATAATGGACTAAAATTTTCTTCAGTTTCTTGCGAAGCTTCCTACGAAAGGACACCCCCAAAGGTGACAAAGGAAAGAAGGAGGACACGATTTTCAAAGGTCAAATATATACTCCCTCCGTTATTTTTACTTGACACGTTTTGACTTTTCACGCCCCTTAAAAAATAATGATTGACATGATAATTTTACCACAATAACCTTATTAATTGATACTCAATAATTGAACCCAAATTTCCAAATAACTTCTGTAGAAAAAATACTCCAAAGAATAAAAGAATAAAAGATGACTTTAGTGGACTTTTGTGTTTAACTAAGGGGATAATGAAGAGTCTCCATAAATTTTAATATTGAGCATTAGAAAGTTACAATTGACCATTATTTATTCAAGAAATGTTGGTTAATGAATTAAGGATAAAACATGAAAAAAAATTATCTTCTCTTGGCATGCGTAAAGTGACAAGTAAAAAATTTATATGAACGTGCGTTACACGTTAATAATGGCGCGTAAGCAATTAACATGAAAAAATACAACAATCATTTACAAACCAAAATGCAATATTATTACATTAGTATAATACTTAAATTTAAATTAGTTGAACATTTGCTGAATCTGCATAAATGATCAATTTAGTTAAGTTAGATAATATTATAATGTACTTATATATCACAAATATTATGTAGTTACTGTTTAGAACTATGCAATGTGATTATATCTTGCCTAAGACTTCTTTATAAATGATATTTTTTTTGTATATGTACATTTTTTACTCATTGGCTGCTCCTTCATGATCAGAACCATGGTCATCGATATTGATATCTTTTCTAAAAATGCAACATATAGTTGTTCGTGAGATAGAATATGTTGCAGCAAATATAATCCCAAAAGATTATTTGACCTTGAGCTTTATTTATTATCACCGTAAAACATAAGTATATTAAAAATTATTATTGGACGAATTTAAGAAGATATTCTTTATTTTCTGAAGACGAAAGATAAATTCAGGGATAAACACATGCTTACAAGCACCTTGATCCATCATAATTTTTATATGTATGATATTATTATCAAAACCTCTGCATAATGTTGTTGTACCATTACAAGACATTTGACATTTTTAAATCTCTCAATAGCATGATATGAGTATGTTTTTCTTGTAAAAAGAAACTAGCATGTATGACAATGGAAGATCCTTTGTTTGTTATATACTTTCATGACACTGACATATAAAAGATATGCTGAACTTGGCAATGTACATGTATGGTGGTAGGTTATTTCCTATTGAAGAAGTATATAAGTACTCTTAGTGGTAGTAGTTACGTTGTTGGTATCATCTTCTACTGAGTTAAATTGAGTAATGTTTTGCTTTCATCTGGAAACTTGAGAATCAACATATTTAATTTTGTTAGCTAAGATAATTTTTTTTGTCATATACTTTACACAGCTTTTATTTTCATTTAATGACAAAAATTATTTCCTTATTAAGAGATCTTCACCATTACGATCAGTATTGGGCTTGAGAACTAATTATTCTGGAAGAAGGACCAAATCATGTTTTATTGTATGCAAGACTCCATCTCCGACTCACAGCAAAAAATCATTAAATGTTGGATCTGTTCTTTCTCTCATATTTCTATTTAGCTAAATCTTTTTCATTTAAGGCCATAAGTATGAGTTTACCAAGCTGGCATTTATAGTCTCTGCTCTCGTCGATTTTGAAAGTACTGGTGATGATAAAAATTACCTCCAAAAATTATTACTTTTTCATCGAATGGTTCATCGACATCCATTATATCTCTAAAGGTCTTGTCAACTGTATCGATCTTCTCACACTTCATACCATATTATTATGTTTGATTTCCTTATTTATTTATTTAGCACCACCACTCTACTTTGATATATTTGAGACGGTTGTTTCAGTTGTTTCAAGATTTATGTCGAATTTACAGTGAGTCGTATGGCCCCCGGTAAAATTGTTGTCGCTAGTACTATCATGCCTCTTGATCTAACATTTGCAACTAATGCACGATATAGGATTATTTTTTAGATCCTTTGGGGCTATCTACAAAGAATAACCCCCTCCCCCATCAGAATCGACTCTTTGTAATATAATCTTGAAAGTTTGCTCTTGTTCATGATTTAACTTTGGTTATGCATTGAAATGTTCCTAAGGCACTTGTATAGCCTTTTTTCAATAATTTCGCAGCATTTTGATGCAACTTTGTCATCTCGGTCCTGATCAAATTTAGGTAAATCATATCTTTTAGCACTTATTCGTGTTCTCTAAAAAATAATTAATGCTCTTTAGAGTGAATTGTAATTGAGTATGAGATGAGCTATCATGTATCCTTCTGAAGTTGTCTGACATATCTTCATAATAAGCATCCTACAATTTGCTAACGTCGATTGAATTACAATGGAACAAAATCTCGAAGAGTTGATGACATTTTGAAGAACACTGTGTCACGTAAGAATTCAGAAATGATGCTATTTGATTCTAATTATGCTCTTTCTTTTGCAACTTTCTTAAATGTCTTACATTCTTCTATTAATATGGTCCTCTGACATGATTCGATAATAATCTCAAATAGTTCGTTTGATCACCCTCTTTAGTGTTTGCTACATTTTTCAAGAAAAGAAAATAAATAAATAAATAAATAAAATTGACAAAAGATATTAAAAAACTTGAGTGTAAATATGAAATTTCTTACCCGTAGCAATTCAACCAATTATAATTCTCTTTTATGTTTGTCCATGTCTTCAGCTGTGGATTCTAGACATAAATACTTTGGGAGTTATTTGTATAGGTATATTTGTGCTTCATCGTTTGTTGAGTATGTGTTCAACTAATTAATGAGCATGATTCAGTGTGAATCGTCTTATGCTATTAACAGTTTGCTAACTTCAAAGTAGGGGTACGGTCTGCTTACGTATTACCCTCCTTAAATATCATTTATGAGGTTATATTGGGTTTGTTGTTGTTGTTGTTGTTGTTGTTGCTATAACATTTTGCAATTCTTTTTTAATAATACACTAATGAAAGATATTTCTACAGAATTTATATATTGTATATCTTTTGTTAAAGTTAAAAAACCAACCAAATTTTGGATGACCAATTCAAATGAAGAAATAATGTGAGCAAAGCCATTATAAGAACATGAATATTAAACAGAAGAAGGTAATATGACATAAATTTACATAGAGAATCTCGATTTTACTCTTCTTAATTTCTTTTTAAAAAGGTAAAATCTAAAATTATTAATGATTTAAACTACATATGAAATAATTAATATAGTAAAAGTAATTTATTAGCTATAAACTTTAAAAAGGTGGAGTTAAGATCCTTTTTAACATACTTAGGATATTTATATTAGGAAAATACGCTAGTTGTCAATTGCCGAAAAGAAAAATTAAGTGTTCACCTAAATTTCCAAACTAAATAGAATAGTCACTTGAATGATGCATATGACGGTGATGATGCAACTCTTCGTTGATGTCCATACAGAAGTAGAATTATAGCCAATATCATGCATAATAGAAGTAGAATTTGAAGGACGCAAATGACGAGTTAAGTCGGTATCCTACCAAAAGTGTTTTCCTTACGCTTATTATTTCCAATTATATCTTTTCTTTTCGAATTCTAGCATATAATATTTTAAGAATATTTTTATCGACCAACATTATATTCATGTTTTTATAATAATAATATATATTTGTGAAAAGCAATTAGAAGGTTTGGTTGTAAAAAATTCCTCGTAATTTATTTATGAGAAACAAAACAAAGCAGGTACGGCGTCAACCAGTATAAGCAGCATAAAATAGAAGACGATAGAAATTGGTTACACCATAAAGCATCACATGTCTAAACCATGATTAGCAGTAATTATTCACCTAACAACATAAATAGGCTACGCTTATGTCGCTGGCTGGATTGAGTTCCCACTTCCCATATAGTAATTGCTATTTCCGTTATTACTATCTCTTCTCTAATTTATTATACGGCCTCCTAGTTTAAGGTTTTAGCATATTCATTAAAAATATTATTTAATAGCATTAATCAAAAAATTGTTTGACTAAATTACTCTTTATCACTCCTCAAAATGAATAATAACCGTAGAGATTTTTTTTTTAAAATTATTTATCAAAATTGCATAATCATTTAGTACAGATTTGAAAATGGTGATTTATGCCTTTTTTGATATTTTGGGCCAAATTTCTTTGACTCGAGGGACATATTTAAAATGAACCGGAGGGAGTAATATGCATTTCCTTTTATTGAACATCCCGTGATATTAGAGATCATTCTATTTCTTTACAACTTTCAAAATTACGAAAAATTATGTTCATAAAAATATTAAAATTATAAACTTTGATATATATACTTTATCGAAATATACTAATATTCAAAATATTTTGTTTTACCATATCAACTGTAATTTCTTGACTATTGTGCTATTCGAATTTTCGACGTCCATTAGCTCGACTGATTTATCTCTAACATGTAATTATAAGTTAAACAAGTGAAAGTGGTAACAAGGGAATCTTAGTATTTCAATTGGTTGACTATCTGAACTTTTACTTTGTTTGTGAGGATTCAGTTCCCCACTTTATAATTTCATTCTTCTATCCCCTCCTTCCTTATGTATATTTTTAGGACAAAATATAAAATTGGCGGGGTTTTTAAGCCTCCATGACTTTTTACAATGTTGAAATTAAGAAAATATCTTTTTTAGATCTCTTACGAGATCTCTTATGTGTAAAAATAAATCTCCCACGTGTAAAAAATGATACGGGGTCATAAAACTAAAACAAGTTTGTAATGGACCACAAAACCATTTGACCCAAATTGACGGATCGATCGAAAACAATTGCATTAATTGGTCAAAAAGTGTGTAATCTATATCTATCTATGTATCTATCTATCTATCTATATTATTATAAAAGTATGAATACAATATCGGTTTACAAAAATAACCTTATAATATTAAGCATAATAACTCATAATAAAAGGACATAAGCGAAATTTTATATATTAGCCTTATAATTCTATTAGTTTTTTGATATAATACTACACGTTAGGAATCCTACATGATTACCTTTAGGAATCCTATTAGTATAATTATTTTTCGGCTGTCTAGTTCATATAAAATTGAACAAGTAAATATTTTTAGTCATGTAATCCTATTACTTTTAGGATATACTTCTTTAAAATTTCTATTAGTAATCTAATTTGAAAATGTATTATAATGTCCTATTACTAATTTAATTTGAGAATGTATTATATTGTCCAAATCCATTTAGAAAAAGGAGAGCCTATATTATTATTATAAAAGCATAAATACAATATTAATATACCAAAATAGCCCTAAAATATTAAACGGAATAACTCATAGGTAAAGGGCATAATTGCAATAACTTATTTTTTGGACTACAATACCTTTTATGCTAATTTTTAATATTTAATATTTTAAAATTAATAAAATGTGTCTATTAAATTCTTATTAAAAATATGTAGGAAGGTTTAATAAAATTAATTTCATCAGAATCCTCTGTATTAGCAATACGTTACCACTCCATAATGTCCAATACCAAAAAATAAAAAGTAATATTAAATAGATTTCATAAAGAGTTGACATTGAGAAAAAAATACCCCCACGATAATATATTTTTATATTATATTTGAACTATTTTTCTACTCAAATAATATTTTTTTATTAATTTTTTGAGTAATATTAAAAATACCCAATTATTAAACAACAACTAAAAAAATATTTAAGAATATAAATGTGTGATAAAGAGAAAAGATAATGGTTGGTAAGAGTCAATACCACTAATTATGCTACAGACATAAAGATCTAAAAGTGAAATGTCATATTAATATTTTACTCTTTGAAAATAAAATTTATGGTGAATAAAATTATAATTAAGATTAAATATTCAAAACAAGAGATGAACTAATATTAAGATCTAAATCAATATAGAATAAATTATTTTTTATGTTAAAATTAAATAATTAAGTCTTTTAATTAATTATATAGCAAGAGAATCCAATTCAATTATTTTTAAAATTTATCATACGAGTAAAATTCTTATTCAATTTTAAAAAGAAATCTTAGGGTACATAAATTTATTCATTAAAAAGAGTGTTATAACACAAAGTAAAAAGGTTAATATATTATTAAGAATCAAAATGTTATACAAATGTTTGAGGAAGCACAATCAAAGCTAAATCCTAAACACGAACAAGCTTTCAAGACTATATTATAAAGAGTCGACTATGTTATAACAGAATCATTTTTTGTAGATGCCTCCGGCAGAATCGAAATAATATTTCTATGTCAAGGATTACTTGCAAATATCATATCAAGAGGCATGACACTGTTAGCAATAATAGTAAGTGGTATACCAATAACGATTTTATTGTGAGGCCACCCACTTTAGATTTGATATACCTCTTTAAACAACTTAAATAACCATCACAAGTATATCAAAGTTAAATAATGATGCTAAATTTATAAGAAAAGCAAAATTGATAATATGGGATGAAGCACTTATAGCTAAGTGTCAAACGGAGTTCTAGAGATATATTGGATATTAATGAACCGTTTGGTAAAAAATTAATGGTTTGGGAGGTAATTTATGTCAAGTATTACCAGCAGTTCCAAAATCGACAAAAGCAGAGACTGTAAAAGCTAGCTTGCTAAAGTTATACGTCTGACCTTAAATGAAAAAGATTCAACTGACAAGAAATTTAAAGTAAGAACAAATTCAGTATTCAATGTCTTCTGGCTTTGTGCCGGAAACGAATAAGAGCATCCAATAAAAGATGATTTGGTTCTTCCCAAACACTTGGTTATCGATCCCAATGGTAGTAGTAGCGCATTTAATAAGAGAAATATTTCTATCACTAGATTAAAATGCAATTTGTGCAGATCGCATGATAGAATTAAAAAGACATCTTAGCTAGCAAAAATGAATATGTTGATCAACTAAATAAAAGGTTGATTGCAAGATTTTATAGTAAGAACAAAATGTTTTACTGTTTTTAACTCGGCAGAAAATCATACCAATAATTACTACCAAGAAGAATACTTAAATACTTTAATACCAAACGGCATTCTACTATACATGTTCGTTATCAAGTTTATTATTTCTTACGTATGTTAGTGTCACCGCATATATAATAGACTAAGTTGATCTTCCATTGTATATAGGTTGATTTTGAAGAAAAATATGCCTGTTATGCTACTGAAAAACTTAAATATGCCGAAGAGCTTATGTAATAGCACACAGATGGTATATAGAAGTTTTGACAATAACGCCATACATGCAAAAATTATGATATCGGTAAATGTGCTTCTAAGTATATTCATATTCCTGAATTCAACTTTCGCCTTCTGAAACTAAAGAATATCCTTTCAAATTTGTGTGAAGATAATCTTTAGTATGTTTATGTTTTGCAAATATAATAAATAAAGCACAAGGATAAGCATCCTAAATATTGGACTATATTTACCGCAATATGTTTTCTTGCACGAACAACTGTATGCTGCACTTTCAAGAGGGATATCAAGATCGATAACAAGAGTTCTGGTTAAGGCAGAGCAACCAAAGCATTAGTACGTACACAAAAAATATTGTCCACAAAGAAGTGTTTGTTAAGATACTATCACATTAAATACTTTTAAAGTATAATACATAACTAGTCTTAGTGTACGCGCTTTGCACGTGTACCTAACTCAAAGAAAAAATTATTTAAAATTTATTTTTTATAAAATAAAAATATAAGTTCTTAAAAATAATGAATGTTAGTCGTATATAACTAATAAAAATAAAATTGCTCCATGTAAATATTCAATATTCAACTTAAAATGCATTTCAAAGAATGACTGAAGTTAGAATGGGAAGTGTTTATTTTATTTGGAAGTATCATTATTTAAGTTAGATTATTATTTAAATAATATTAATTAGCTAGCTCATACCAAAATTTAAGTATTTAATTACAATTATATTTTTATTCGGTAAGAATTCTTTTTCAAATAGTATAAAACCGATTAGGTGAAAAATCATTCATGCATGACATGTTCCAAAAAAAGCAAATGAAAACTCTTTTTAAATCTCAAAAATTTAAGAATCACTTTATATAATAAATAAAGTCTTTAATTGAAATGCCCTTTTAGAAGTCATAATTATAGTTAAAAAAACTCGCTTATATTCAGCTAAATTTAATACAATCTAGAGAAGTTAAAAGATCTCATAAATTATCTTGTTGGAATAATTGATAATTTTGGAGTTTATTATTGATTTCTGCTCAATATTCCAAATAATTATAATTGCTAATTTAAAATCTTTGAAAACTAAAATTATAATATAGAATAATATTATTAGTGGAATAGACTTCTATATATTTTTAAATATTCTAATATAGAACGTATAAAGGTTTTAAAAAAATCGGACCACTCCCATGTTATCCAAAGCCAAAGGCACTTCCTCTTTCTTTAATGTTCTTATTCTCTCCTTTATTTATTATTTATTATTTATAAATAATTTTAAGTGTAAAATTTATTTAAGGTAAAATATTAATGATTTTAAAGTTCTACATATCAGAATAAAGGAAAAATTTTATTATACAAACTCCTAAATGTTAGGGAATTACTATTTTTTAATATTAGAAAAATAAACAAATGACTATTTTATCCAGTGTGACATCTATTTTTAAAGGGTAAAAAAAACGAACGACCTTTCGTGATTTTAATATAGTATAGATTATTATCTAACTAACATGACAAAATTGATCATTTGTGTAAGTTTTGATGATGTCCTTTTATTTTAAATTCATATATTATGCTAATGTAATAATATTTTTTGGCATTTAGATGATTGTTGTATTATTATACATAAAATTACTCTTATTAATTAAAATTTATTGTTCCTTCATATAAATAAATATTTAAATCATCATGTGTCATTATTAACGTGCAACGCACATTCATAGATACTAGTATATATATATATATATTACACTTTTATATATGTTATTTATATAATACACTTATATAGTAAAATAAATATATTTTATCGGTTGTTGTTTTTTTGTAGCGATTAAAAATATACTCTTTTTGTGTGCGTGTGGGGGGAGAGTAAATAGACTATAGATAGTGGCATAGCTGTTATTTCAAGAAGAATCGCAACTAACTCTTGTCCTTTTCTTAGGGGGCGGTAGTTGGCGGCTGTGGCGGCGGGCCCCATAAGCCCAGCCCAAAAGATTTCAACGTTATCCCACCACTCCTTTTTGTACTATGGGTCCCATAAGCCCAGTCCAGCTTTGTTCTGGTACAATGTCAAAGAGGAAAAAGTCCAGAAATAACCATTTTTCAATTTTCTTATTGGAAAAAAACTGTTATTTCAAAGTTTCATACTCTATACGTGAAATTTTAGGATTGTAACTATTTTTCAACTACAAGCAGCGTCACATTCTCAACTCAAGCCTTTAATTTATTTATTATTAATAATTATCATATGAAATTGTTAAGTCTTTTTTTGTTAATTATATTTTCTTAATTGTTTTTCTACTTTCTCATCCAAGTGTTCTCCCACTAAGAACATTCATAGTGACCTTATAATTTAATAAATCTATCTGAATATGTATTGTACTTATTTTTCAGGCTATTTTCACCGTCTTAAACTTATCATTTCCACAAAAAGCTTTTGAAAAATTATTCATTGTCCTATTTTCTGTTTTATTATGTAGTTAACAAAGAAGATCGAACTATAATGATAGAATTATAATACGAAAATTAAATAATAAAAAGATAATAAAATAAAAATTAAATAATAACGAGATTACTGGGAAAAAAGAACCGATATAAGTCATGCTTCTTTTTGTACACATTAAATATAAATAAGTTAAATTATTAAAATAACAATTCACCTATCTTTTCTCTACCTTCTTGCTTCTAGAAACAAATAATTGTTGTTGATTTGGTTAGGTGAGTAAAGGATTAGAAGGATACCATTTTTTTACTTGCCAAGTGGGGTTCCTCACTAGAAAGGCTTCAAAAGAGTCCACTTATGTTCTTTTGTATGTTTTAAATTTCTTGGTCCATAATACTTGGCCATTTTGCTATTTGTCTTTGCAAATATCTTAACTAGTATTATTTCAACCTCACCCTCCACATCACCATGTAAGTTCTTAGGTTATATCATTCTAGATTATATACCAACATTGCAATTTAATGAATTATAAAATCATAAATCTATCTTCTTATCTTTCTCACTTTTGACTAATTTTATGTGAAGGCGAAATTAGGATTTAAAGTTTAATGGTTCGGGATTTAGCATTTTTAAGTTACTGAATTTTAATTTTAATAATTTATTCCTATTAAATAGATTTTTTAAGATAAATATAAAGTTTGAACGAAAATTACGATTATATATAATAGCCAAGCACCTACTTGTGAGTATTATTTCTTGGTGATGGAGAACCATTACCTTCTATCATTAATATAATTTTTGTTGGACTTATAGCTAAAGCACTACTTCTGTCTTAATTATATATAATTTTTATACCAATCAATGAGTTTGAGATTCTTCTTCCATGTCCATCATATAATTAACCACACAAAAAAACGAATAAAATTTTGACCTCCAAATGTCACTCTGAAATCAATCTAGCTTTAGAAGCATTTATTTATAATAAGGAACTTCAACTACTTGTACTAACTAATTAGCGATCCGACCGATCGTTTTGAGCTCTAGTGCGTCGTTCGGTGGTTTGAGGCCGCGAGTAGCTTCACTTCATGTTTTATGACTTGTACGTGTGGTCAGAATTGAATTTCGGTAAGTTTGGAGTTGATTCGGATGGAAAATTCTCATTCGGAAGCTCAAAGTTGGAAGAGTTGACTAAGGTTTGACTTTCGAGCAAACGACCTCAGAATCAGGATTTGAAGGTTCCAATAGGTTCGTGTGATGATTTTGAACTTGAGCGTATGTTCGGGTTGAGTATCGGACCGTCCGGGAGCATTTCGACGCTTGTTGTGGAAAGTTTGCATTTGAAGGTTTAAGAATTTCATAAGTTTGGTTTGAGTAGATTATGATGTTATCGATATTCGTTTGGGGTTCCGAGCCTTGTAATAAGTTCGTATCGTAATTTATAACTTGTGCGTAAATTTTGGCGTCATTCTGGGATGTTTAAGTATGATTCGGATGTGTTCAACGAAGTTTGAATGTTTGAAAGATTAAAGAAAGGTTTCGATCGTCGATTCGTAGTTTCGATATTGTTTGGCGTGATTTGAGGCTTCAACTAAGTCCATGTTTTATTTTAAAACTTGTTGGTATGTTTAGATGGGGTCTCGGGGGGCCCGGGGCGCGAATCGGATTGGGATCAGATCGAATTTTGTACTTAAAGGATTTCTGAAGCTTAACGCTTCTGGTGTAATCGCACATGCGAGACTTTGGCCGCAGGTGCGGCGTTGTGGTAACAGAAGAGACATTTGTACTGGAGATGGGATGGCCACAAATGCGCGGATATTTCCGCATCTGCGAGCCCGCAGATGCGAAGAATGCTCCGCAGAAGCGGAATGCGAGTTGGGCAGCTGGGGTCGCAAAAGCGGAAGGTCTCCGCATGTGCGAGTGCGCATGAGCAAAATTTGGTTTGTAGAAGCGGATTTTCCGGGCTTGGAGAGAACCGCACTTGCGATGGATTTTTCCACAGGTGTGGCTGATGGATCGCTGGTGCGAAAGTTGTTGGGCAGAATGCTTGATTTAAATACGTGGGTTAGGCTCATTTCACCTTATTTCTCTCATTGGAGCCATCCTTGGAGGCGATTTTGGCATGTCATTCTATTCATCCTTCGTGAGGTAAGTGATTCCTACCGTTGTGAGTTACATACATGGAATATATGTGAATTTAAACATGAAAAATTATGGAAAGTTTTGGGATGTTATGAGAAAATCTAGAAATTAGAATTTTTGGATTTTGACCACGATTTTGAAAATAAAATTAGGAATAAATTATATATTTGGGTTCGAAATATTATGGGTAATGGTTATCTTCGAAAATTTTCAGAACTCGGGCACGTGGGCCCGAGGTTTGACTATATTGACTTTTCGAGCGGAGTTAGAAATTATTATAAATTAATTAAGTGTGATGTTGGAGTATGTTTTTATTGGTTTTTCATGATTGTTTGAGTAGTTCAGATCAATGGGCTTTCAGTTTGAGGCGTTAGAGAGGCGTTGAAGCCGATTATGGAATTTCGGAGCGAGGTAAGTATCCTGTCTAATCTTGTGAGGGGGAAACTACCCCCTAGGCGATGTAATTGTTATGTGCTACAAGTTGTGGGTGCTACGTACGCACGAGGTGACGAGAGTCCGTACGTAGCTAAAGCATATTTATGTCCGGGTAGACTTAGGACTTTATCATATAATATTTGAATTATTTGAACTCATTCTGTTGGCTTAATTAATTGAATTTTACAATTGAAATTGATTTAGAAAAGAAAAATAAATAAATAAATAAATAAATATATATATATATATATATATATATATATATATATATATATATATATTAGGCTGAGCCTTATCACCTTGAGTTATTGGCAAGTTACTTAAGAAATGGTAAAGGTTATATTCACTTTGTGCTCATATACTGTATTGTAAGCACGTGTCTCATAATTTGATAATTTTCTTCCTTTCTTGTGGAGTGGGCCGAACGTCTCGGCAGTATAAAAGTTGCATCTATGATTTGTGCCGCTCGACCCTCGGCAGTGTATACATTATTCGGGATCGGGTCGTACGACCTCGGCATAATCGTGCGTTATATCGCTGACATTTTATATGGTATTCCTCATTCCTTTAATATTGGCACTTGATATTTTCTGAGCTGTTGAGATAGGATACGAGATTGAGAAGTTTACATCGTTAAAAGAATTTTGAAAGAATATGTTGGTTACCGTTTTATCCCATTATTATGTGGTGCTTCATATCTGCTTACGATTTATCATATTGCTTTATTAGACCTCTAGTATGTGTCGATGTCGACCCCTCGTCACTACTTTTCTGGGGTTAGGAGAGATACTTACTGGGTACGCGTTGATTTATGTATTCATGTTGCACTTCTGCACTAAATATGCAGGATCTGACAGGTTCATTTGATGGTAATCTGGGCGCGTAAGCGCAGCTGCAGAGGAGAATTTATAGTGAGCTGCATTTCAGGCTACGTATCGCAGCTCACAGAGTCTCCGTCGTACTATTTACTTTGTCCTATCTTATTTACATTCTAGACAAATATTATATTATTATTTTATTCCTTATTAAATGCTCATGCATTTGTGGCACCGGATTTTGGGGATATTCTAGTTGATGCTTACGGATTCGCATATTATTATCACCTTTTATTCTTATGCAATACTAATAATGTATGTACCCGTGATTTTAAGGGCGTAAATTTCTTTACTTAATAAAAATTTATGATTTCGAAAGAAATAAAATGAACAATTAACGTGATAGTTCACTGTTGGGTTGCCTAACGACGACGTTGGACGCCATCACGGTTTATAGTGAGTTTTGGATCGTGACAGATTTTAAACTTGTATTCCTTGTGCATGCCTAGTGCAGGTGTACAACCAATCATAGACTTAACTATTTTTTTTTTTTAATTTTAAATTTTTTTAAATTGTTGGTGGGGATGGTGAATAGTGACAGAGAAAAGACAGAATATGAGATCATTTTTGGTGAGATTAAACTCTTAATTTGAATTGTTCAAGATGAAGTTGCAACCACTAGACTACTATAATCCCCTGTCAGATTACAAAATTGACCTTCAGAATTCTCTATGCAACTGATTCTATATTTTTCAATTCTAAAATTGAGTAGTAGAAAATGAGGGTGTGACAATAAAGATTAGCCGAAATTCTTGAAAAAGATTCACTTCGTGAAAGGTCGGCAGTTTTAGTAATAAAGTTAGTTTGGTCAAACATGAATAATACTCCATCTCATCCTATTTACTTGTCATATGAAGTTTTTCACATTCTTTAAAAAATATTAACAATAAGAGTTATGTGATTAACTAATTTATCCTTATTTATTCTTAGATCTTTCATGACACTAATATCTAATAATGTTCACTCTATTAATGCTAAAAAGTGCATTAGCCACCAAGTAACAAACCCTAAGATCTCTCTAAAATATAGACATTCACCTTAAATACAATTCTATTTATAACACTCCCCCTTGAATGTTTATGCAACAGATAATGTGCCTCGTTAAAACCTTAACTAAAATAAAACTCATTAAAAAAAATTCTAGTGAAGGAAAAAGAGTACACATATCTAGCAATATGCCTTTTGGTTGTCTCGTTAAAAATATTGCAAGGAAAATCTAGTGGGACAAAATATTATAAGAAAAAAAGAGTACAACGCGTATTAACTCCCCCTGATGAGAGCATCAACTCACATCCTTGAGCATTCGTATTCCAATCTTGTGCACTAGCTTCTTGAAGATTGACGTCGACAGAGATTTGATGAATAAATCAGCCATATTAACTCCAATGAATATGTTGCACCTTGAAAATCCTCGCTATCACATTATCATGCTTATAGTTATAGCAAGATACATATGTACATAAATTGCACTTAAGATTGTATATGCTTTAAGCGATTTGAATCCTTTAGGGATTGTCATATAAGTTAAGTCATATAATCTATTTAAATAGACTTTAGACGCATTTCAAGTTTTCATGTCCTGCTAGACATCTAAGATAGATACAATTGATTGCACACACCATTGACTTTATACTTTCAAGTGTTTGAACTGCATGTCCAAAACTACATGTCTTTCATATGAAACCAATTCTATTCGAATTGTGTCTCTTTCATACGACCAATATTTTGGCGTCTGTATTCGAGAGACTTAAGATCCTCATCTATACTTAGAGCTATCATAGATGTAGTCGATGAACATTTTATATCGGGTCCAAGCTCCTTTTTTTCATAAAGACATAACATAGAGATCTCTTCATTCATATTTTCAGGTACTTGAATTTCTCCTGAGATTTTATGAAGTGTTATGTCATGTGATCTTCTAGATCACTTGCCTCCTTATGATGATCATTTTGATCATTTTCTCATCTTCTCTATCAAGAATTTTATTTGAAACCAATTTGTCTATACGCTTTAAGCGTACCAAAGATTTTTTCCTACTGAAGCTTGATACTAGGGAGCCATCTGCTCCGGAGCGGGAGTAGTGGCAGTCTGTGCTCCTCCCCCAGCTTGTGAGATGGCTGGTGCCACTAGAAATGTACTATTCTGAGCCACGCCCTCCATAAGACTCACCAAACGGACTAGAGCGTCTTGAAGCATTGGAGTATCTATGAGTCCTTCGGGAACTTGAACCGGTCCAACCGGTACAGTCTGAACTGGAACCTCCTCCTGAAGATCCATCTGAGGTTCTACAACAGGTGCTGCTGCTCGAGCTCTAGACTGAGCTTTACCTCTGCCTCTGTCTCGGCCTCTAGCGCGACCTCGACCTCGACCTCTACCCCTGGTCATAGTTGCCACCGGGGGCTCTAGCCCTTGTCCGTCGGTAGATGTATTACGCGTTCTCGCCATCTGCGAGAGAATAAGAATAAAATAGTTCAATTATCGATGACCGAATAAAATCGCACGATTGAATAAGAAAGAAGTGATATTGTTCCTAAACTTCATAGCCTCTGAGAGATAAGTACAAACGTCTTCATATCGATTATTTAGACTCTACTAAGATTTCTCGTGACTCGTGAACCTATGTAACCTAGTGCTCTGATACCAACCTATCACGACTCGAAATTCCCATCTTCGGGAACGTAATGACGCCTAACATTTCACTTGCTAGGCAAGCCAATGTTAGAATAATATTAGCCATTTTTTAACAATTTTAAATTAATTAATAACAAAGAAATAAATGCAGAAATAAAGTCTGAAATAAAGTGAATAATCCATAATATTAGCGATGTCTAAATATCATCCCAGAACTGGTGTCACAAGTGTACGAGCTACTAGAATAATACAAATAAAGGTCTGAATGAAAATGAAGCTGTCTGAAAGAAATATACACCTACGATAAAGTGGAAGGGGACATCAGAACTACGAACGCCATGCAGTCATACTGGAACTATATCTTTCTTCATTTTCCTCCACCAATAATGTTGCCGCAAATCTTGATACATTTTGGTTGTATCAGGATGAATAGAATACCGGGAATTGTGGGCCTCCTCAAGAATCAATTCACGAGGTCCATCCACATTAGGTACACAAATACGACCCTGCATCCGCAGAACTCCATCTTCTCCCATAGTAACCTGTTTGGCACCACAGTGTCGCACCGTGTCCTTAAGGAACAACAAATGGGGATCATCATATTGTCGCTCTCTAATGCTCTCATACAAGGAAGACCGAGCGACTGTGCAAGCTAGAATCCGATTGGACTCTGAAACATCTAACCTCACGAACTGATTGACCAAAGTCTGAACATCTGTAGCTAACGGTCTCTCACCAACCGGAATATTCGCAAGGCTGCCCATACTCACATCCTTTCTACTCAAATCATCGGCCACCACATTGGCCTTTCCGGGGTGATACAAAATGGTGATATCATAGTCCTTCAACAGCTCCAACCATCTTCTCTGCCTTAAATTGAGATCTTTTTGTTTGAACAGATACTGTAGACTACGATAATTAGTAAATACCTCACACGAGACAACGTAAAGATAATGCCTCCAAATTTTCAGCGCATGAACAATGGCTGCCAATTCTAAGTCATGAACAAGGTAATTCTTCTCGTGAACTTTTAACTGCCGCGACGCATATGCAATCACCCTGCCATCCTGCATCAATACTACACCAAGCCCAACACGAGATGCATCACAATACACCGTATAAGATCCTGAATCTGTGGGTAATACCAACACTAGCACCGTAGTCAGAGCAGTCTTGAGCTTCTGAAAGCTCAACTCACACTCGTCTGACCATCTGAATGGGACACCCTTCTAGATCAGTTTGGTCAATGGAGATGCTATAGATAAAAATCCCTCCACAAACCGATGATAATAACCTGGCAGACCAAGGAAACTCCGGATCTCTGTAGCTGAAGTAGGTCTAGGCCAATTCTGAACTGCCTCAATCTTCTTAGGATCCACTTTTATGCCTTCTTCCGATACAATATGCCCCAAAAAGGCAACTGAGTCTAACCAAAATTCGCATTTATAAAATTTGGCATATAACTGATTATTCTTCAAAGTCTGAAGCACAATCCGAAGATGCTGCTCATGCTCCTCTCGACTGCTGGAGTAAATCAAGATATCATCAATGAATACCACCACAAACGAATCCAAGTAGGGCTTGAATACCCGGTTCATCAAATCCATAAATGCCGTTGGGTTTTGTCAGCCCAAATGACATCACTAGGAATTCGTAATGCCCATACTGAGTCCGAAAAGCTGTCTTAGGGACATCGGATGCCCTAATCTTCAACTGATGGTAACCAGACCTCAAATCGATCTTTGAAAACACCTTGGCACCCTGAAGCTTATCGAATAAGTCATCAATTCTTGGCAATGTATACTTTTTCTTGATAGTGGCCTTGTTCAACTACCGATAATCGATACACATCTGCATTGAACCATCTTTATTCTTTACATATAACACTGGTGCACCCTAGGGAGAAACGCTAGGTCTAATGAATCCCTGGTCAAGCAAGTCTTATAATTGCTCCTTTAATTCCATTAGTTTCGGCGGGGCCATACGGTATGGTGGAATAGAAATGGGCTGGGTGCCCGGAGCCAAATCAATACAGAAGTCAATATCTCTGTCGGGTGGCATCCCCGGCAAATCTGCAGGAAATACACCTAGAAACTCACGGACGACTGGAACTAAGTCCATAGAAGGAACATCCGCACGGGGATAGCGAATATAAGCTAAATAGGCTAGACACCCCTTCTCGACCATACGGTGAGCCTTCATATAAGAAATAACCCTGCTAGTAGAATGACCAGGAGTTCCTTTCCACTCTAATCGAGGTAACCCCGGCATGGCTAAGGTCACTGTTTTGGCGTGACAATCCAATATAGCATGATAAGGTGACATCCAATCCATACCCAAGATGACATCAAAATCTACCATATCAAATAGTAGAAGATCCACGCTAGTTTCAAGACTCCCAATAGTAACCACACACAAACGATAGACATGATCTACAGTGATAGAATCCCCCACCAGCGTGGACACGTGCACAGAAGCACTCAAAGAATCAAGAGGCACAACTAAATATGAAGCAAAGTAGGAGGACATATAGGAATAAGTAGATCCCGGATCAAATAAACTGAAGCATCTGTATAAAAAACTGGAACAATACCTGTGATCACAGTGTTAGATGACTCGGCCTCAGGCCTAGCAGGGAAAGCACAGAATCGGGGGTGGGCCCCACCACTCGGAGCTACATCTCTGGGATGGCCTCTAACTGGCTGGCCTCCACCTCTAAGAACCTGACCTCTACCTCTAGCTATCTGACCCCTGCCCCTAACTGGCCGAGCGGGCGGTGGAGCAATCGGTGCTGGTATGATGGCACGAGAATCCTGCTAAGATCTGTTACTCGACAACCTAGGGTAATACCTCCTGATGTGACCAATTTTCCCACACTCATAACACCCATCCTGTTATTGTGGCTGCTGAAGCTGACCCGAACGGGCCGGATAATCGTTGTAATGACTTTGGAGCAGTGGCGCACTAATAGGAGCTGGATATGCACTAAATATCGGCTGCCAGGCATAATAGGACCATGACTCCCTGAAGCACCGTGAGATGCTTGAAGTGCTGAATAAAATGGCCTGAGAGGATGACCCCTATCATAAGTACCCCTGCCTCCAGATGAGGAACTTCTCTAAAAATAGTCGCGAGAACTGCTCCCAAGTCAGTGCAGGTGACCCAGCTAGTCTGGTTAACATATAATCTCTCCACCATATCTTGGCATAACTCGTCATCTGAAATACTGCAAAATTGACCCCATTGGTCTCAATTATACCCATGTTCCGCAACACCTCATGGCAGCGGTCAAGATAATCCTGTGGGTCCTCAGAAAGTGTACCACTGAAGTGAACTGGGAAGAGCTTAGTAAACTTGTACAACCTCAGTAAAGTCTCAGAAGACATGGCAGGCCTATCACCGGCCTGTGCCGCAACAACTGGCTGAACCACCCCAATAGGCGGGGTTGCTGGAGCCTGATACTAGGGTGCCATCTGCTCCGAAGTGGGAGTAGTAGGAGTCTGTGCTCCTCCCCCAGCCTATGAGACGGCTGGTGCCACTGGAAATGTACCATTCTGAGCCACGCCTTCCATAAGACTCACCAAATGGACTAGAGCGTCCTGAAGCACAGGAGTAGCTATGAATCCTTCCGGAACTTGAACTGGTCCAACCGGTACAGTATGAAATGGAATCTCCTCCTGAAGATATACATGAAGTTCAACAACAGGTGTTGCTGCTCGAGCTCTAGACTGAGCTCTACCTCTGCCTCTGCCTCTAGCGCGACCTCGGCCTCGACCTCTACCCATGGTCATAGTTGCCACCGGGGGCTTTGGCCCTTGTCCGTCGGTAGATGTATTATGCGTTCTTACCATCTGTGAGAGAATACAAAATAGAATAGTTCAATCATCGATGACCGAATAAAATCACACGACAGAATAAGAAAAAAATGATATTGTTCCTAAAATTCATAGCCTCTGAGAGATAAGTACATACGTCTCCATACCTATCCTTCAGACTCTACTAAGATTGTTCGTGACTCGTGAGACCTATATAACCTAGTGCTCTGATACCAACCTGTCACGACCCGAAATTCTCACCTTCGGGACCGTGATGGCGCATAACATTTCACTTGCTAGGCAAGCCAACGTTAGAATAATATTAGCCATTTTTAAACAATTTTAAATTAATTAATAACAAAGAAACAAATGCGAAAATAAAGTCTGAAATAAAGTGAATAATCCATAATATTAGCGATGTCTAAATACCATCTCAGAACTGGTGTCACAAGTACACGAGTTACTAGAATAATACAAATAAAGGTCTAAATGAAAATGAAGCTGTCTGAAAGAAATACACAGCTACGATAAAGTGGAAGGGGACTTCAGAACTGCGAACCCATGCAGTCATATCTCAAGTCTCCTGTGAATAGCTGAATCCGAACAGATCTACTATATGCCGCTGGGACCAACTTCGATATCTGCACAAGAAGTGCAGAGTGTAATATGAGTACAACCGACCCCATGTACTCTGTAAGTGCCGAGCCTAACCTCGACGAAGTAGTGACGAGGCTAAGGCATATCGCTTACATTAACCTGTGCGCATTAATAATAATAATAATAACAGGAATAGAAGTAAGACCGGTAAATCATATAAAAATTAAAGTCAATTCAGTAGTCATAATCCCTCTATTTATTTTCGTTCGTGCAACCGGCTCCAACAATATAAACTTAAAATAAAACCTGTTGCGGCGTGCAACCCGATCCAACAATATAATCTTTCAATTAAATTCTGTTGCGGCGTGCAACCCGCTCCAATAATATAAACTTAAAATAAATCCGTTGCGGCGTACAACCCACTCCAACAATATAATTAAACAACTCTTAAATGTAAAAATACTCCAATAAATACCATATTTAATAAGAAATTATTAGGCAACAAAGCATACAATTATTATGATTAATTTAGAAAATAAGTAATGACAAGTAGCAATTAATTATGGAAATTACTGAGAAAATAAGCAATTTAATATATAATATGGTAAATGTCAAGTAGCAATTACAACACATAATTCAAATAAGCATGTAGCAATTATAGCATGGATTTAAGACATAATATTGAACAAGGAATTTGAGAGAAATAATTAATGTAATAATTAATTCATGATTTAAAATAATTTATGATTTTCAGATAATTATGCAAACAATCAATTTGACGACGTATAGGCACTCGTCACCTTGCCTATGTGTCATTACACATGAAATTCACTTAACAAATAATTTAAGGGTTCTATTCCCTCAAGTCAAGGTTAACCACGACGCTTACCTCGCTTTGCAACCAAATTCAAGATTCCAATAAACTTTGCCTCGCGAATTAGTGTCCGAAAGCTTCAATTCTAGTCACAGACAATTCAATATACTCAACACGAATCGTAAGAATTAATTCCATATGAAATTACTAATTTTTCGCATTAAAATACGAAATTTATTTTAAAAATGACAATGGGACCCACGTCTCGAATCCCGAAAAATTTTACGAAATCCAAACACCCGTTCCGAAACGAGTTCAACCATACAAAAGTTATCGAATTCCGATACCGGATTGCCTTTCAAATCCTCAATTAAAGTCTTTAAAGATTTCTACCATTTTTAACCCAATCTTTACCCATTTGAACTCAACAATCTTCCCACAACCTTATTGGTACAAGCATGTATAACTAATACTTTCGCATCCAAGAATCACACTCTCAATCATCCATCTTTACCCAAACTCGAAATTGAAGACTAGGGGTTAGAACCTTACCTATTGGGTGAAGATCTTGTGATATTTCCTTGTTGGATTTCAAAGCTTGAACAAGATTTTTGATGAACAAAGCACTTCATCTACTTACTCTCTCTAGAACACTCTCACTTCTCTCTAAAATCATCAGATAATTACCCCAAAATAAGCCCCAAAGCCTATTTATCAAAATGGGTTCGTGTTATGAAAATAGGAAAATGGACCCTCCGAACTCAGGTATGCAGTCGCACAATGAACTGCACAATGGGTATGCGGGTCGTAAAATAGATCGCAAAACTAATGCCCAAAACTGGACTACACTGGTCAGGTCTGCGACCATTTTGCGGTCGCACAATCAGTTTTGCGGTTCGCATAATGATTCTATAGTCGCACAACTGACCGCAGAATCACATTCTTCCAACCTTTGGTAATGTGGTCATAACTTCTTGTAGGAGTGTCCAAATGACGAACAGTTTAAAGCGTTAGAAACTAGACTCGGAGACTTTTCATTTGGTAGATTTATCATCATATAATTCCTTATATATATATATTTAGATATTCTTGTCCAAAGTTTGGTCTTGTGCGTACTCATTTGGAACTTGAGTCGATTATGAAATTTTCCAACTTGACTTAGACTTAGGCCTCTCCTTAGACCCCACATCACTTATAATATGCCTCGTACACTTATTATCATATTCAATTTATATCTATTATATTAATAGTCCTCAAATGAGAAGTAGAGTCCACCCCCAAATACATAACATAACTTATCTCTTCTTTCACCCATTTCAATTTCCCGAATTTTTTTACTAACTCCCAAAATTTCTAAATATTTTGCCAGAGTTTTCTTTGTAACTGGGTCTATCCACCTGCCAGAAAATCACAGAAACCAATCCTAACAACACATACATAATCTAAGCATCGTAAAACAATACTAACAGTGGCCTCATAAGTAATATATTACTAGAAAAGGAACGCCATTAACATCAACTATTCAGTGATACGTAACTCATAGCAGGTAAGCGCTCAACATCTTTATAGAACACAGAAATAAAATTTTAAATTAAAGATGACATTGTTGGGTCATCACATATTCTAATAGGAGCATTTGCAGTGAGAATATAATTACTTTCTTTGGGTCAGGAAATGCGTCTGGCATGCTTTGCATTGCTGATGAATTATCTTTTTATGGACTTCAAGTTCATATTATCTTATTCGAGGATCCAGATATACAAATGATAATTCATTCCACGTAACTTTTTCTCAATTGTTTATCCTGTCTCCCCCTCATGTTAAAAAAATTAACTTGCTTCTACAACTTTGGAAATCCACCTTTGTGTGTTATGGTGTTAATCAAAATATACACCGCACATTAATAATAATAAGATGGAATTATTTTGCTCATGACCCTGAACCACTTGTGAGGGAAGAATGTAATATACTTTCGTATATAGCGTATATCAACTGATATAGATAATTTTTTCTCATAAGCAATAGTTTAGCTATTAAATGGAGGCAGTCAATAAATTATTTTGCTAAACCAACTGTGATATAAACCAACTTATCAAGATGAACTGTCTTGAATAGAAAATATAAAAATTATGCTCTAAATTAAATTATTGAGCAATTTACCTCGCAAATATCAGGTTGCGGGTTAATATTAATCACACATGTAACCATCTCATAGATGCATCTTATGTGGTATACATGACATATGAATTGGACCATATTCACCTTTGATATTTCCAGTATTCATGGGATTCAATCCCAATTTTAGTTGGTCTATTAATTAATGAGAACAAGCAATGTAAGAGAATTCGTAAAGAGCTTTCTAGTTCTTTAATATTTACCCATATGAATTCTCTTTTATTTTTGCACATCATACTTAAATTAACATTATGCCAACTGGATAAATTATCAATATAGATAAACTTCAGGGTTACACCATGACGTGTGCAATTATCAATAAACTCCAAGTTTATTATGATATGGGTTTTTATATCAATAAACTTCTACTTTATTGTGGTATTTTTTTATTTGTGTAGTACAAACGAAAAAATAAAGCGGGTAAATTTTCACATACATATTATCCTGCTACAAATTCTAGTAATAGAAGATATTAAATCTTTCCTTTGTTTATAGTCTCAACATAACCAACCACTTTCGCGAATACTTTAGAAACTAAATAAGTTTCTTTGAGACTTACTATTACACAATACCTTATTGATAGTCAATTTATTTCTCCAAAATAATATAATTGGCTCTTCCAAAACTCTTAATTAATTTTGTACTACAACATATTTATCAATATTCATATGGTAAATATATCTTTTAAAGAGAAAGTTATACCATTATGGATATGGTCAAAATTATTATAGGCAAGATATGTTGATTCCACTACTTTTGCCATGTAATAATCACATTGTCATAATATTTTAGCATATGCACAATAGGTAAGTGATCAATGATCATTCATGCCATAATAATGAAATTATTTTCTTATTTCATCTCAAACCTCCTTCTAGAGGTGGGTGTAGTATATTCACAACCACTAGCACGTTCATATTGTTCCAAGAATGAATATATATTCATAAATCACATATTATCACATTCATATCATGGATGAACCATAATTATTTATATGTGCTTTACAAATATCATGTCAAATCGATGACAAATATTACTTTCACAGAGCGAAGGATTATTTTGAGAATCCTTATTGTTCTCATTACTACAATGATGACGATTATAATTTCGTCTATTGCCACATCCACACATTGATACCTTAATGGTAATAATTTTGTGTTCTTACATACTTATCACATATTGCTATCACATTCTCTTAAGGGAATGAGAATGAAACAAATTCAATGGGATGGGTTTTCACTTCTTGTACTCACAATCATACATGAATTTGATCATGGCAAGACATAGAAAATTTATCACTTTGTGTGGTTATAATTTCTTACAAACTCCATTAGAGTTATAATCAAAATTTATTGTCTTTACTTATATTTAAAATCAAATTATAGAATGTCAAGAATTTAAAAGAGAAAAATAAGGTAAAATACTAACCTTAAATCCAGAATTTATTCCCGAGGGAAGTTCATGGAACAATTGACAATCATTATGCTCAATATTATGTATAAATTGAGCACCATGCACGTATCCCAAAGCCTGGTGATCGAAGCAGATTCCTAGTTTAGGAATATCAATATATTCACCCAAGAATCTCACGCAAATTCCTATATCTTCTCTCCATGGGTGTTTAATTTCTCAAATTCTAGACAACTAATTAATAGTATACCTATAAATTAAAACAACCGCCCTCTACTCAATTGGTCTGAGTCTCGTGCTGATAACGTGTTATAAAATAATAAAAGAAGAAGAAGAATATTGCAGAGAAAAGTACGGAGAAAGAATTCTTATTGATTTAAGATGAATTGTAATGTAAAAGAACCCCTCTATTTATATGGAAAAAGTGACTTAGCCACCAAGTAACAAACTCTAAGATCTCTCTAAAATATAGACATTCACCTTAAATACAATTCTATTTATAACAAAAACATTAATCTTTTCTTAGTTTTTAAAACGACAAGTATTTGGGACAAATAATTTTAGCAAAAAAATGATAAGTAAAAAGAACTCGATGCAGGGAGTAAGAAAAATGGTGGGAGAAAAGTTAATCAGCAAGTGCTATGCAGATTAGTTTAGCCTAATGATATAGGCCTACTTTATTTCATTCCTTAAAAATTTCCAGAAATCTGTGGTTTAAACAAAAGCACATATATATTGGTCATGACATAAACGTAACTTGGCTTAATCCTTGAATTTACGTAAAAGACCAAACAAGTAGTTAATAGTCGTGTTAGGATCGGGAACCCGGGTAGTGCGGAATTTAGCCAAACAACGATATAATGACAATAACAAAGACAATAGAAGTTGATAATAACGGCAATTAAAGAATATAAAGAAGACACAAATTTAACGTGGTTCGGTCAAGGTGACCTACGTCCACAAGCGGAGAGGAGCAATTTCACTATACCAACAAGAGTACAAAAGAGAGTACAAAATTAGAGTAAATACTCTAATTAATCCCAAATACCCCAAGAGAATAACCTCACAAGATCACTCCAAAGAAAGGGTTCACACAAGTGTTTCTCAACACTCACTCTCTTACCAAATACTCTATAATGAAATAAAGGAGGAGAAAGAAAGACAAGAGTGAAAAGCTCTTGAATTGGTGTGTTTGCAAATGAGGAGAAACTCCTCTATTTATAGCAAGAAATCCTTGGCCTAATAATGGATATTATGTCATGGCAAATGTCATGATCCACAAATTTGTTATAATGGATATTATGTCATGGCAAATGTCATGAAAATTTGGCCATATTACAAATCTCCACCTTGGCCTAATTTCGGCTTATATATAGTAAATTTGCTCCACCTTCTCCGCAAAAACCCCAATAGGCAAAATCATTCTTCATAAATGCCAATCAAGTTCAGGCAAAGCTTGAACTTTGATACTGGAAGAGGTTTTGTGAACATGTCAGCGGGATTGTCTCTAGTGTTGATCTTCTGAACAAAGACTTTTCTTTCAGCAATGATTTCTCAGATGAAATGATACTTTATATCAATGTGCTTCGTCCTCTCATGATACATTTGATCTTTAGTCAAGTGAATAGCACTTTGACTATCACAGAAAATAGTAATACCACATTGGTGTAAACTGAGCTCCGCAAATAGACCCTTCAACCATAAAGCTTCTTTGATCGCCTCGGTCACTACCATATATTCTGCTTCGGTAGTAGATAAAGCTACTACATGTTGTAATATAGCTTTCCAACTAATAGCGCAACCACCGATGCAAAATACATAGCCTGTCAGTGATCTTCTTTTGTCAAGATCACCTGCATAATCTGAGTCTACAAAACCAACCAAAGTGTTAGTATTTCTCCCAAACTCCAAACATGTGTTTGAAGTACCTCGCAAGTATCTGAGAATCCATTTCACAGCATGCCAATGTGCTTTACCAGGGCAAGCTATATACCGGCTTATCACGTTCACTGCTTGTGAAATGTCTGGACGTGTATAAACCATTGCATACATAATACTACCGACTGCACTGGAATAAGGAACCTGTGCCATGTACCTCTCTTCTTCTTCTGATTGCGGGAACTGAGCAGCTGATAATTTAAAATGAGCAGCAAGAGGGGTACTAACTGGTTTAGCATCTTTCATGCCAAACCTCTCCAAGACTTTCTCCAAGTACTTCTTCTGGGTCAGAAATAGCCTGTTGGCTTTTTGATATCTTTTGATCTCCATGCCAAGGATTTTCTTAGCTGCTCCCAAATCTTTCATCTCAAATTTACTTTTCAGCTCACTTTTCAAATTGTGAATTTCTGTTAAATCCATAGCAGCAATGAGCATGTCATCAACATATAATAATAGGTACACAAATGAACCATCATTTAACTTCTGGAAGTAAACATAACTATCATACATGCTCCTCGAATAACCATGACCCAACATAAAGAAATCAAACCTTTTATACCATTGTCTTGGAGACTACTTTAATCCGTATAAGGATTTCTTCAACAAGCAAACATGATCTTCTTTTCCTTCAATTTCAAATCCTTCGGGTTGATGCATGTATATTTATTCCTCAAGTTCGCCATGTAAGAAAGTTGTCTTAATATCAAGTTGTTCTAATTCCAAATCATACATGGCAACGAAGGCAAGCAAGACACGAATAGAGTTATGTTTAACAACAGGTGAGAAAATATCATTAAAATCAACTCCTTGTACCTGACTATAGCCCTTTGCAACTAATCGTGCCTTATACCTCGCATCTTCAACCCCTGGAATGCCATCCTTTTTCTTGAAGACCCATTTGTAACCAACAATTCTTTTTCCTGATGGTGGCTTCACAAGAGACCAATTACCATTCTTGTGGAGAGACTCAATTTCTTCATTCATTGCAATCAGCCACTTGGCTGAGTCAGCACCAGAAATTGCTTCTAAATATTTTGATGGTTCTCCAATTTTTTTAGTTTCCTGTGCAACTGAAAAAGCAAATGCAACATAATCTTCAAACTTTAATGGTTGTTTACCTTCTCTTCTTGGTCTATGTTTGGCTATAGAATACTCCTCTTCTTCTGGTTCAACTTCAGGAGTCTCAACTTCAGGAATTTCAGCTTCTGTCTCAGCTTCAGGTGTTTCAACTGTATTTTGCTCCAAAGTTGATGAGCTTGGCTCATAAGGAATGCCAATCTCAATCTCCACCTGGTTCTGTGTACTCTTTCCTTTATCTGTATTACAAGAACTAGAAGACTCTTTTCTAGAATGTAACATAGAGGATTCATCAAAGGTTACATCTCTGCTAATTATATATTTTGGTGCCATGGGATCAGGATACCATAGTCGGTATCCTTTCACTCCAGATACATCCCCAAGAAAAATACACTTTTTAGCCCTTAGCTCTAATTTTCCATCATTTACATGCATGTATGCAGGGCAACCAAATATCTTTAAATCGGAATAATTAGTAGGAGTACCTGACAACATTTCCTCTGGAGTCTTAAAGTTCAAAGGTGCAGAAGGAGCTCGGTTGACAATATAACAAGTTGTAGAGATAGCTTCTGCCCAAAAGACGTTTGTCAACCCGGCATTTGAAATCATGCAATGAGCCCTTTCCAAAAGAGTTCTATTCATCCTTTCTGCCACACCAGTTTGCTGAGGTGTCATTCTCATAGTACGATGTCGAGCAATTCCTTCATTCTTGCAAAATTCGTTGAATTCATCATTACAAAATTCCAAGCCATTATCTGTTCTAAGCCGCTTAACCTGTTTTCATGTTTGCTTCTCAATCAAAACTTTCCATTGTTTGAAATTTAAGAAAACATCACTTTTATTTTTCAGGAAATAAACCAAAACTTTTCTTGAATAATCATCAATGAAAGTTAACATATACCTGGCACCACCTTTTGATGGGGTACATGAAGGACCCCAAAGATCTGAATGAATGTAATCCAAAGTACCTTTTGTTCTATGAATCATTGGAGATTTGAAGCTGATTCTTTTCTGCTTTCCGAACACACAATGTTCACAGAACTCCATATTTCCGGTACTTTGGCCACATAAGAGACCTCTTTTACTGAGGATGGAAAGACCTTTTTCACTCATATGCCCCAATCGCATATGCCACAATTTGGTGATGTCAGAATCTGATTTATCTGATATTGAAACTGCAGCAACACCTGTAACAGTAGATCCCAAAAGAGTATACAACGTACCAGATCTGCGTGCTTTCATGATCACAAGAGCACCATGAGAAATTTTCAGAACTCCACCTTCACCTGTGTACTTGCACCCAAGAGATTCTAGAGTGCCCAAAGAGATGAGATTTTTCTTCAAGTCAGGCACATGTCTAACATCGGTGAGAGTTCTCACCACACCATCGTGCATTTTGATTCGGACTGTACCTTTTCCAATAACTTTGCAGGCAACATTGTTGCCCATCAAGACAACTTCACCTCCAATAGATTCATATGTGGTAAATAAATCCCGTCTGGGACACATATGATAAGAACAACCCGAATCTAAAATTCACTCATTGTTAGATTTGAAACTACTATTAGTTGCTAAAAAAATAGTTCCCTCAGTCTCATCAGCAGCTACACTTGTTTCGGCAGTGTTAGTATTTTTGTGCTCATTTTTCTTTTCTGTATGCTTTTCTTTGTTTTTCAATTTAAAACATTCAGAAATAATGTGACCTTTCTTATGACAATATTTGCACATAACATTTCTGTATCTGGATTTTGACTTTGATTTAGGTTTCTCACTACTTGATTCTTTCTTATTGGATCTACCTCTTATGAATAAGCCTTCCCCTTGGTTCCCACTAATTTCCCCAGTAATATCTCTATCTATTTGTTCTTTTGATTTCAAAATAGATTTGACATCTTTATAAGAGATATTATCCTTTCCATAAAGCATAGTATTTCTTATATGTTTAAGCGACTGGGGTAAGGAAACAAGCAATAACACAGCTTGATCCTCATCTTTGATTTCAGCATCTATGTTACTTAAATCCATAAGAAGAGAATCAAAAGTATCAAGATGAGTAAGTATAGAGGTACCTTCAGCCATACGAAAAGTGTAGAGTTTTTGCTTTAGGTAAAGCCTGTTTTCTACTGTTCTTTTCATATATAAGGTTTTAAGCTTTTCCTATATGCCTTTGGCTGAGCTTTCTGCTGCAACTTCACGCAAAACCTCATTTGAAAGATTTAAAATAATACATGCTTTTGCCTTTTTATCTATGACGGCAAACTCCTCGTCCGTTATTTTATCCGGCATCTTCTCCTTTCCTTGCAGTGTCAAATCTAAGCCATCTTGAATTAGGATAGCTTCCATCTTTAATTGCCACATTCTGAAGTTTGCACTTCGGTCAAATTTCTCCACACAAGACTTTGTTAGAGTCATTTTGGCTATTTAAACTAACCCGGTTAGATCTGGCTCTGATACCAATTTGTTAGGATCGAAAACCCGGATAGTGCGGAATTTAGCCAAACAACGGTATAATGACAATAACAAAGACAATGAAAGTTGATAATAACGACAATTAAAGAATATAAAGAAGACTCAAATTTAACGTGGTTCGGTCAAGGTGACCTACGTCCACAAGCGGAGAGGAGCAATTTCACTATACCAACAAGAGTACAAAAGAGAGTACAAAATTAGAGTAAATACTCTAATTAATCCCAAATATCCCAAGAGAATAACCTCACAAGATCACTCCAAAGAAAAGGTTCACACAAGTGTTTTCCAACACTCACTCTCTTACAAAATACTCTATAATGAAATAAAAGAGGAGAAAGAAAGACAAGAGTGAAAAGCTCTTGAATTGGTGTGTGTGCAAATGAGGAGAAACTCCTCTATTTATAGCAAGAAATCCTTGGCCTAATAATGGATATTATATCATGACAAATGTCATGATTCACAAATTTGTTATAATGGATATTATGTCATGACAAATGTCATGAAAATTTGGCCATATTACAAGTCGTGATTCATTAGAGTGAACATCTTATGAATTGGATAATTGTAATTCCTACTTGGGTCCTCAATACAATTTGGTTAGGGCATAAGTGGTTTCACCTATTATACGTAATCTCTATTCAATGAACTTTCTCCCTTATTACACCAAAAGTTTAGAAAGAGCTTAAGTTAGAAAGAGCACAAAATTGACTTGTAACAATATGTTTTCTCAGCGAACCTTATATATTAAACAAGAAAACAAATAGCAACATGCAATAAGCTGCTACTATATTGCACTGATAGTGCAAAAATTATTGACATTATTGTTTGACCAAAAAATATAATCTCCGGTTAAACTATTAAATTTACGTAGTATAGTGTTAAATCTAACTAAGGATAATAATTTTAGATATTAATCACAAAAACGTATAGAAGATAGGACAGATTCCATATATGGTTGGTGAAAATAAATACAAAATACTCTTAAAGCAAGGACGTTAAGGGTATTATAGCTAACAATAAATGTCAATAAATGATATTTAAGTAAATAAAGAGAATGATTCACCCAATAATGGATGGGTGGGACGAATATTTTGCCTGACAATGATGAATGATAGATAGATCCAGGATTCGCATGAACAATCCTCGGATCTGATGGAAAGGTGAAGAATAATATATCACCAAGAATATTTGTAAAGGCAACCTTTGTATTTTTACCAAAGAGAGAGTCTTCTACTCAAAAGTATTCTTATCAGAATCAATATTAGATGCCCCTATCATTGTCTCTTTTTTCTATATATATGGAATATTTTTCCTAGGAAACCCTAATAATACAAATGCAGGGAATATTAATATTCCCTTTTAGTACCTTGTCTTGACAAATAAGCCGTTGCAAGTCTTATCGTCAATAGTCAATCTCGACCTCGATCCTTGCTGACATCTTGATTGCGATAACTGTCGATATCTTGACCACGGCTCATGTCGGCACCTCGTCTATTGACTTAGCTGCGTCTTGGGTGAGCTCGACCGATAACTTTCTTTAATACCATATTACGCTAAATATTCTAAAGACGGAATTTTGCCTATACAGTTAGTCCCTCCGCTTATTAAGGCCGAGCTCAAACGGCCTTGATGAGCGGACTCTGTATGTCGTAGTTGATGAAATGAGACCTGCAAATTGGGTAGCGACGCTTTAGGCACGGTGGCAACACGACTTTTCGTGAGATGCAAACTTTGGGGGTGCATTGTTTCAGAATGATGTCACGACAACATGCGTCATTATGACGCGTTTTCTCGATGCCTTGCGTCGTTTCTTGTGCCTCTGATGTTTCGATACCTGCGATAGGTAATGATGGCCTGATTTCTCGGTCTTGGTGCTTGAACGCTTATAAATAGGGATTTGAGGCCATTTGTGTTTGTTTTGCATACTTGCATTATCGAATCCTTGTGTCCCTTTTTTCATTCTCCATATCAAACCCTTGTCCCCTTTTTGCTTCGTCACTGCGTATTCATTCCCATGGTTCCAGTGATTTCAGTTGTTCTCGACTCTTCTGTGCTTAAGATATCTTCCCTCAAGCTTATGGTTAACGCACCCTCTGGTTCTAGTATGGTGCTTAACCCTACCCCTTTGGCGGTGTGCATGCCTCCTCATGACGACGATGTTTCTGCTGCCCCTGAAGATGATGGGTTTCCTATGGTGGAGGAAATAATTCCTCGCAGTGAAAAGATTAGATCTGACTTTTTGAAGTTGCCCAAAGATGATCCTGAGGTCTCGGAGTCGGTGATGAACGAGGTTGACCTCGCTGCATTTAGGAAAAAGTTTAAAATTCTGGCTCACATCGATCTAGTTCCGGCTGGGCACGATATGGTACAGATACATCGCCTAGGATATTGCGTGTTCTACGCGTATTCGTTCTATGTGGGCTATTCTTTTCCTCTTTTCCCATTGGCGGAGGAATTTTGCCGCTACTACGGTGTCTGCCCGGCCCAACTCTCCCCTCTTATATCTACAAGATTATCCGTATGCTGACGAAATATGCGGAGTTGGCTGGTCGTAGGGTCTCACTTCGCCACCTGATGCATCTCTTAGCCCCTAGTTTCTATAGGGGGACGATGTTGCACCTTCGCCACCAAGGAAGTAAACGTTTGGTGGTGAAGAGGGATGGTAAGGTGAATCGTCAGTTCTGGCTGAACTATTTCTTCGTCAAGACCGAGGACGTGGTGGCCAACGTAAGTGGGTTTCCTGAGGCTTGGAATTACGCCCGTAAGTATCTTTTTGTTGAGCATTCATTTTATCTGTTTTAACCATAGTCTAACATTCCGTCCCTTCTTCGTGCAGCTGAGACTTTGCCCCCCTTGGTCGGGGACATTCATGACTGGGTCAACCAGGTCTTGCCTCACACTGTGGGGATTCGTGAATGGCCGACCTTTATCAAGAAATTCGGGTCTGCGCCTTCCACGACCGGTGAGTTCGTCTATATATATATTTGTCTATGCATACATAATTATTATCTTGTCTATATTGTTTCGACCTCGTGGTTGTCTGCTCGTTGTAGTTTTATACGGGAAGTGACAGTTTTCTGATTTTTTTTTTCCAGCCCGAGGACCTTCTAGAAGGTAGAAGGCTCCTGTTACGGCATTCCGTAAGAGGAAGATCGCTTCTATTCCTTCTGATGTGGTTAGGTCTGCTCGATCGTCGACTACTCCTCCAGCAAGGCTTTCGACTTCCCCTTTGCGTAATCTAATAGACGAGGACGATGATGAGGGATCATCACCGAATGGCGATAACTTGCTTCTCTGCAAGAGGCGATCTGTAGATGTCGGCAAAAGAGTTGCCCGTGCGAGGAGTTTGGTGATGGAGGATTTTGTCGTCCGAGAAATGGCAACCACAGACCTTGGAGATGACGCCGAGTTACCTCTGGTGATTCTGCCGTCGTCGGGAGCCGAGGAGTGTACGTCTCTCCCTAAAGCCATGATGGATTTTGAAAGGCCATCGGCGAGAGTCTCTGACGTCTCACAGGAGGAAGAGTCATCGACCTCGCTACCAGCTGAGGGTCCTTCTTCCCAGGTTGACACAAAAGGAAAAAATATAGCCGAAGAAGGTTACGAGACGGGATCCGATATAGACGCCGAGGAAGTGAGGATGATGGGGGAAGGACTTACCCGACTCGAGGTGAGATTGGAGGGGACCATGCGGACTATTATGATCCCCTTGGACCGGGATATGCTGGTTGATACGGAGGACATGTTCCCTTCTCTTGGTCCCCTCTGTTCTGATGTGGAGGGTAAGACCCTTGAGAAACTAAAGGATGCCATTTTATCGAGGATCATAGTCGGCCTTGCTCTTAGGGTAAGCCTTTGATCTATCTTCATTTTTTACGTTGAGTCCAGTTTTGTTCTTACTCGTTCTGTCTTTCTTTCAGACCGTGATCTTAGAGATCGAGAGCCCCCGACAAGAGGAGAGGCGTAAGGCCATTTTCCAGAAGATGGAGTGGAAATATCGCGAATACCGTGATAAGCACCTCGAGATCTGCATGTGGTTTGATGGAAGCGGCACTTTCCAGGCTCTCCGAGGTGAACTGAAGGAGAAGGATGATGAATTGATGAGGGCCATTGGAAAGTGCAGCATTCTCGAGGGAGCGTTGAGAGACAAAGAAGAGGAACTCGAGGTGAGCAAGGGGTCGAGGCCCAATGTGCCGACCTTCAAGCCCAAGTGGTCTCATTGCGCGCTAAGCTTAAAGAGTGTCAACTCAAAGTGGTCTCTCTGAGTGGCGAGGTCGCTGGGAAGGTAGTGGGTTTAGAGATGGCGGAGTCGGACCAATTTTTGGCTGCGAGGAAAACAGAGGCTTTAGAGGTTGTGATCCACATTCTCCGTTCTGAGCGGGATTATGCTTTGGAGACGGCCAGGCTCAGAGAGGAGCGGCTTGATGAGCGAATAGGGGAGCTAGAAAAAAAAGGCTTCGGGCCTTAGCGATCGAGTTGCTTCTCTTAAGGCCGAGAAGGTACAGTTAGTGGCTCATCCGTCCTCCTCCAGCGTTTTTGCTTTTCCTGATTTCCTTGTCATTTGTACGAGGAATGGATTCACGCCGAGGTTCAGCTGGACATATTCAGGGATCTGATGGGGGCGGGGGCTGCTTCAGAAGCCGCTTTCAAGGATGCACGTGCTAAGACGTGTAAAGCTCGATTTGCTTGTAGCTATGACCCCGCTACACCGGAAGTTGGCGATGACGAGGAGGGTGCGAGTGTGGATCGGATCAAATAGGATGCCTGGTATGAGGGTGAATATACTGATGGCGATGGCGACGAGATGGGTGGGGACGGTCTAGGCGATCAAGCGGGTGGCGCTGCTGGGCCGGGCGGTGATTAGTTATTCTTTGTTGTTTTAGCCGCGGATGTGTGCACTTTTTATAGGTGTGCAGCCTTTGTAAAATATATTCTAAGTATGCAGTGTTAGTTTTGTTATTTGTACCTCATTCCTTTTCTTTGTTCAGATTTGTGCGCTTTTCTGATTTTGTTTCTCGATTGCCTTTGTCTTAACAAATTTGTTTGAGTAGGTCGGACAACGTTGAAAGTAGCCTTCATTTTGTTAAGGTCGTGGACCGAGTAGGTGTTAATTCGAACGGAGTCGAATGTAACCTTTAATTAATTGAGGTCATGGGCTGAATAGGTGTTAATTCGAACAGGGTCGAATGTAACCTTTAATTAATTGAGGCAGTACGCCAAATAGGTGTTAATTCGAATGATGTCAAATCTAACCTTTAATTAATTGAGGTCGTGGGCCGAATAGATGTTAATTCGAATGAGGTCGAATGTAACCTTTAATTGATTGAGGCCATGGGCCGAATAGGTGTTAATTCGAACGAGGACGAATGTAACCTTTAATTGATTGAGGTCGTGGGCCGAAAAGGTGTTAATTCGAACGAGGTCGAATGTAACCTTTAATTAATTGAGGCAGTGGGCCGAATAGGTATTAATTCAAATGAGGTCGAATGTAACCTTTAATTGATTGAGGTCGTGGGTCGAATAGGTGTTAATTCGAACGAGGTCGAATGTAACCTTTAATTGATTGAGGCCGTGGGCCGAATAGGTGTTAATTCGAACGAGGTCGAATGTAACCTTTACTTGAGAAGAGCGAGAATAAACTTCATGTACTTGTGCTTTATTCATATTCTTGGAGAGATTTACATATTTTTTAGGCATTGGCTGGTAGTCCAGTCCTAGCCCCAGTCTATTTAGTCCCTTCATTGGTCGAGCTAGAAAAGTAGTGAGAGGTCGATCAATGAACTGGTCATCCAGTTTCTTCGTTAGTGCGCACTTTAATCCTGAAGAATCCCCGGCATTGCCTCATTAAAAACCTTCTTGAGAAAACCCACTTGGGACAAAACTCGAGTAAGGGAAAAAGAGTACGACTTTGGGGACCTCATCTTTAAAAGTTGAATTACTTGAGGTGTGTAATGTTCCAGTTATTTGGTAGTCACTTTTCTTCCATTGTTTCTAGTGTAAATGACCCTTTTGCTTGCCGTTGCCGTGATTTTGTAGGGGTCGTCCCAGTTTGTTCATAGTTTGCCTTCCCGTGGATCTTTTCTTGCTTGTGTTTTATCTTTAAGCACATAGTCCCTAACTTTAAGTGACATGATGTTTGATCTTTTTTTATAGTAGGGTTCTGCTCGCTACTTTTAGGCTATCATTCTCACATAGGCCATATTTCTTCGTTCCTTGACTTCGTCGAGTTCCTACCTTCTACTATCATCATTATGGGGTCCGCTTTTGTGAAAGTATCTTAGACTGGGCTCCCCGACCTCGACTGGTATCTTAGACTAACGAGTATGGCTTTTCCCCTGTGCTTGTTTTTGGCATTGTTCGGCAGGCCTAGAGTACTTCTGGTAATATCTCCGGCCACAGTCCCTTGGCATCTTTGAGCTTCTTCTTCATGATGTTCAGTATTGACTTATTGGAGGATTTCGCTTGCCCGTTACCCGCAGGGTGGTAAGGCGTTGACAGTATTCTTTTGATGTGCCATTTTTCAAAAAAGTCGGCGACCTTCTTTCCTGCAAATTGAGATCCGTTGTCGCAGCTGATTTCTTTGGGGAGACCAAAACGGCATATGATGTTCTTCCATATGAAAGCGATTACTTCATGTTCGCGTATTTGGGCGAATGCTCCTGCTTCCACCCATTTAGAGAAATACTCAGTTAAAACCAAGAGAAATCGTACGGTACCTCGTCCGGCCGGGGGGGCCCACAATATCAATTCCTCATTTGATTAATGGCTAAGGGAAAGTTACTGAGTGTAGGTGTTCGCCTGCTTGGTGGATCATTGGGGCGTACTTCTGGCATTGCTCACATTTATTCACGAAATCTGCGGCCTCCTTTTTCATAGTGGGCCAATAGTACCCTACTCGTAAAAGGCACGTGACCAAAGCTCGATTGTCGGAGTGAGCTCCACGGTGGCCTTCATGCACTTATTCAAGGATGCACCGCGTCTGATTTGGGCCCAAGCATTTCGCTAGGGGGCTGCTATATGTCCTTTTGTACAAGTCATTGTGAACGATGTTGTACCCGGCCACTTCCATTCGCAGCTTTTTGGCCTCTTTTTTGTCACTGGGGAGTATGTCGTCGTGCAAATATATAATAATACGATTGCGCCAGTCCCAAGTTAGGTTTATAGTTCTTACCACGATTTGGTCTATCGACGAATTGAGGAGGTGGATCACATTTTGGTCTCCGGTTGTGATATTTTTGGTAGTTGCTGCTAATTTGGCGAGGCTGTCCGCCTCGATATTCTGTGCTCGGGAAATCTGGTCGAGCTGACATTCGTCGAACTCGGGTAGTAGTTTGCAGATTTCGGTCTGGTATTTTTGTAACCTTTGCTCTTTGATTTGGAAAGTCCCTGTGACTTGGTTGACCACGAACTGAGAATCGCAGCGCAACCTTAGCTGTTTCGCCCCGTATTTGAGTGTTAGCCTTAGTCCTGCAATTACGGCCTCATATTCGGCCTCGTTGTTAGTCATGCCTGAGCACCTTATGGATTGGCGAATCACTTTGCCTGTTGGGACTTCGAGTACGAGTCCCAGCCTGGACCCCGACGCGTTAGATGCGCCGTCGGTGTATAGGACCCAGAGGTCGTGTATTTGGGGAGAAGTGTGGGCGGCTTCCTTTTCGACTTCGGGCAGTATGTGCGTACTGAAGTCAGCGACAAAGTAGACGAGGACCTGAGACTTTATCTCTGTTCGCGGTCGATCTTTAATATCGTGCTCGCTTAGTTCGATGGCCCATTTGGCCAAATCTACCCGAAATTTCGGGTTTGTGTAAAATGCTTCTTAAGGGGAAAGTCGTGACGATCGAGATGGGGTGGCATTGGAAATACAGTCTAAGCTTCCGTGAAGCTACGATTAAGGCCAGAGCCAGCTTTTCAAGATGGGGGTACCTCGTCTCGGCGCCAACTAGTGTCTTGCTAATGTAATAGATGGGAGATTGCATACCTTTATTTTCTTGGACTAAGACTGCGCTCATAACTACTTCGGACACGGCGAGATAGACGAGGAGAGGTTGTCCTAGTTCCGGTTTTGCGGGAAACGGTGGTGAGGACAAGTATATATTTAAATCCTTTAGTGCTTGGATGCACTCAGGGGTCCATTGGAGGTCGTTCTCCTTTTTTAGTATGCCGAAGAACTTGTGGCACCTATCACAGGACCGCGAGATGAACCTTGACAGAGCGGCGATATGGCCGGTCAATTTCAGGACTTTTTTTTTGGTGGTTAAGTGCTCTGGTATACCTTCGATGGCCTTAATTTTGTCGGGATTGACCTCGATACCCCGCTGCGACACTAGGAAACCCAAGAATTTCCCTGAGACCACGCCGAATGCACATTTCTCGAGGTACAGTTTCATGTCGTATTGCCTGAGTATGCCGTAGGCTTCTCTTAAATGATCAATGTGATCTTCTTTCTTTTTGGATTTGACCAACATGTCATCGATGTATACCTCCATCATTTTTCCGAATTGTTCTTTGAACATCTTCGTCACCAACCTTTGGTAAGTTGCCCCCACATTTTTCAATCGTCCCTTGGTGGGAGATGAAGGTGGTCTTTTCCTGGTCCTCTTCCTCTATAAGGATCTGGTTGTAGCCCGAGTAGGCGTCCAAGAAACTCAACAACTCATGCCCAGCTATCGCATCGATGAGCTAGTCGATATGAGGTAGTGGAAACGAATCCTTAGGGCATGCTTTGTTCAGATCGGTGAAATCTACGCACATTTGCCACTTGTCGTTCTTCTTTTTCACCATGACTGCATTGGCGACCCATTGGGGGTACTTCGACTCTCTGACGGAGCCATTTTCCAATAATGTTTCCACTTTTTCGCGCACTGCATCATTGATTGCAGAATTGAACTTACGTCAAACCAGCCCTACCGAGGGTAGAGTGGATCGACGTTCAATTTGTGTGTGGCGATCTCCTTTGGGATTCCTAGCATATTTGCATGGCTAAATGCAAACAGGTCCGCGTTTGTAATTAGAAATTTGTAAAATTTACACGGTTCTTGGAGCTTACAGCTGATGTAAGCTTTCTTGATGTGGTCGTTGTCGTCTAGATGAAAGGGATCGAGGTCCTCTATGGTTGAACCTGCGGCCTCGGCCACATCGGGGTCTCTGATGACGTCCTTGATGTTGTCACATACCGACCTCGACCCTATTGATTGTTATGATTGCTTCTCTTTATCTCTCATTTGTTAGGTAGCCGTGCAGTCTAGGGCGATGCGGTAGCATTCTTGGGGTGTGCATTGCTTCCCGCGTATGCTGAATATTCCCCATGGAGTTGGTAATTAATGACTTGGTACAAGCTGGAGGGTATAGCTCTCATGGAGTGTATCCACGGTCGCCCTATTATGGCGTTGTATGTGGTATCCTGGTCCATGATGTGGAACATGGTCTCCAGTGTGACGCCACCCGCCAGGACGGGGAGTGGGATCACGCCAGATGTTCGTTCAACTGCATTGTTAAAGCATGTTAGTGTGATGCAGCGTGGTACTATCTTGTCCTCGAGTTTCATTTGTGTGAGTACTCGGGGATGGATAATACATGTGCCGCTCCCGTCATCTACCATAATTCATCTTACGTCGGTATCTAAAATTCATAAAGTAATAACAAGAGCGTCATAGTGAGGGAATTCCAAACCGTTGGTATCTGATTTATCGAAGATGATACTTTCTTCGAGTTCATCATACCGTTCGTTGGTGATCGACAATTTGAGCTTGTGGGTCGTGGTGAACTTTACGATGCTGACGGAAGCATTGTCCCCACTGCCGATGATCATGTGGATGGTGAGGGCTGGCGAGGGTAGCTTCCCTTGATGTTCGCGTCCCTTGGCAAAGTTGGTCTTTCCCCGATCACTCAGCAACTATTTGAGGAGTCCCTGTCGCAGCATGTTTACGACTTCCTATCTTAAGGCGATGCAGTCTTCGGTTTTGTGTCCTCGCTCTTGATGGAACTCGTAGAGGGCGTCTGATTTTCTGGTATTCGGGTCCGATCTCATCTTTTGTGGCCACTTAACCTTGGGTCCTAGATTATCCAAGGCATAGACGATCTCTGTAGGTGACACGTAAAAATTATGAGCGGATTGTAAAAGAGGAATACCTCTTTCATTTCGGTGAGTCCCCGTTCTTGATCTGGGCGAGCCCTCTTCATGTCGAGGTGAGGATACAGCGGTAGTTCTGACATATGGGAGATGTCATTATCGGTTTGGCCATGAGGCCGCTGGATCTCTTCCGATATCACTTCTCCGATCTTTTCTGGGTTCTGCTTGTATTGAGGTCAGTCGATGAGTCGGCCTATTGAGGTCGTCTTCGTCTGCTCGAACTTCCGCACAGTATGCATTATGTATTTCGTCCCAAGTTATTGGTGGGTATTTCATAAGCCGACTTAATAATTTTCTTGTTGCTCTTGAACTATTTCTATTCAGCCCGTTTTGAAAAGCGGCTACCACCACTCCATCTGATACATTGGGCAAAGTCATTCTTACTCGGTTGAAGCGAGCGAGGAAGTCCCTCGGTCCTTCTCCTGGGGACTGTTTGATAGCAAAGATATCATTCTCTCTTGCTGCCTTCTTGGCCCCGGCATGGGTCGTCACGAACTTATCGGCCATTTCCTCGAAGGTTTCGATGGAACGAGCTGGCAGTCGTGAGTACAGGTTAATGCCCCTCCCGTGAGAGTTTTGCCGAATTGCTTCAGTAGAATGGAGGATACTTGTTCTTTGGCGAGGTCATTGCCTTTCACAGCGATGACATAGTGGGTCACATGATCCTCGGGGTCGATCGTGCCATTGTATATTTTCAGGTAAGGCGGCATTTTGAAAGTCTTTGGTATGGCATGTGGGCAGCACTATCACTGTACGGCTGCTCGACGAACCGATCGGCATCTCTCTTCGGCAATAACTTAGGAGCGCCTGTTATTTTATCGACCCTTTCTAGGTGCTCTCTCATTTGATCCCGAAGTGTCTTGTTCTCATTTTCCATTTCTCCATCCTTTTCAGAATGGCTGTGAGAGCATCATCGCCTGCATTATTAACAACATTGTGAGTGATACCTGTCGTTGCGGGTGGGGGGGAGGTTGATCGTGTTGCTCGTTTATTGGTGGCGCAACACAGGTTCTCGCATTTGCTGCGGCCGCGTCCTGAGCGGGTTTATGGAGGACGCTGGTCAGTGTATCGGTCAGCCAGGCCTCAAGGAATTTCTTTATCGCTGGCAGTGTCTCCTCTCCCACGGATGTGGAGGCTGTCCTACCGAGGGATTTGGTGATGCTGTAGTGGGGAGAGGGTGATCCTCCTCGCCTAGGGGAGGCGTTCGGCGTTGTGTCCTCGTCCACTGCTTCAGAGCTTTCATGGATGATGTCCATGAGGTTGGTTGGGAGGTCACTCATCATTTTTGTTCTTTCTTCTCTGTTACCTGCCATGTTAGATTTGTGCATGCAGAGAGGGGGGAAAAAGGTTCTTCTTTTCAGTTTTTTTTTACGTCAGCTACTAGTGCCGGTAGTAGATCTTGAAGAAACTAAACGACTTGGTTAGAAAGTCCCCACAGACGGCGCCAAATTATTTGACCAAAAAATATAATCTCCGGTTAAACTATTAAATTTACGTAGTAATAGGGTTAAATCTAACTAAGGATAATAACTCTAGATATTAAGCACAAAAACGTATAAAAGATAGGACAGATTCCGTATATTGTTGATGACAATAAATACAAAATACTCTTAAAGCAAGGACACTAAGGGTATTATAGTTAACAATAAATGTGAATAAATGACATTTAAGTAAATAAAGAGAACGATTCACCCAATAATGGATGGGTAGGACGAATAATTTGCCTGACAATGATGAATGATAGAATCCAGGATTCGCATGAACAATCCTTTGATCTGATGGAAAGGTGGGGAATAATATATCACCAAGAATATTTGAAAAGGTAACCTTTGTATTTTTGCCAAAGAGGGAGTCTTCTTTTCAAAAGTGTTCTTATTAGAATCAATATTACATGCTCTTATCATCGTCTCTTCTTTCTATATATATATGGGATTTTTCCTAAAAAAACCCTAATAGTACAAATGCAGGGAGTATTCACTATAATATTCCCATTTAGTACCTTGTCTTGACAAATTAGCCGTTGCAAGTCTTATCATCAATAGTCAATCTCGACCTCGACCCTTGCTGACATCTTGATTTCGATAACCGTCGATATCTTGACCACGGCTCATGTCGGTACCTCGACCATTGACCTCGTTGCGTCTTGGGCGAGCTCGACCGATAACTTTCTTTAATGCCATATTACGCTAAATATTCTGAAGACGGATTTTGGCCTATACAATTATTAGTGTATATAACTTAAATCTAAATAGAAATAACTAATTGTTATGTTCTCTCTTTTAGTTTAATCGTTTTATATTCCGTAAACACTAATCTGACTAATCCAAATCCACACAGTGAAGAGTCCATTTAAAGAAATAAACGCCCCTACCAGGTAATTAATGTGATAGTTTTTCGAACAAATGGTCGATGAATTTTTTCTAGTTTTACAACAAGTTCTTAATTACCATTATTGCTTTATATAGTTACGTCTTTCTGATTAAAAATGAAGAAATACTAAACGGCTCGATCATAATTCTTTTTGGTAATTAATAGGAGAAAGTTTTTCGCTTATAAATGTGAACGTTAGATATTTTTTTGGAGACCTTTTGGTGTCACAATCAGGTTAAAGACGGGGTCAAATCAATGGACCACTTTTACTACTTCCCATCAATTTGCAAATTATGATTACTAACTAACTTATTATTGGGCCATTGGCTTAATCAGTTTAGACATTTCCATATGAACCGCTAGACGAATTTGTTATCTGTCTGAGTTTTAATTCTTCTACACATTTTCCACAAAAGCACTTGGTTTCACATTTTCTCTGCTTTTTTCCTTAATTATTTGTTACGTATGAATCTCTTTGTTTAAATATTTCACGGCGATCTAATGGCACTCTCATTACAAACTCATAGATCCACATCAATATATTAAGTGATTCATAACCAACATGAAATCATTTACTCCCAAGTCGTGTCAACTAGCTATATTTGTTTAGTCTGTTTTCAAAATATTGAATCAATGTTAAGTCCATCCAGAAAATATTATCCAACATTAAAAATTCTAAATCTGCTATTATTGCCATAGATAGCAATTAGCATAAATATGGCAGGTGAAGGAAGTTAGGAAAAGAGTTTGGTGAGATATAGATCTCATATCAATTAAAGCAAGATTGGCCCATTTGTGGAAACTGTTATCCGTAGGGTTAGTATATATTAAAGATAGATATTGGTACTATCACTCTTGTCGATGGTAGGTACCAACCTTCTTCCTTCCTGCATTATAGATTGGCCCACGACCTAACTCTATTATTATTATTATTATTATTATTAGTTTTATAGGGATCTTTAGGTAAATAGTTGATTGGTTGGTCATCAGAGGCGGAACCAAGATTTGAAGCTTATGGGTTCAAAAATTTGATAAATTTAAGTTATTGAGTCTAAATTAATAAATTGTACATATTCGATAAATTTCTTAAAATAAATATTTGGTTTGGACAAAAGCTATTGGGTTCAGCCGAACTCGTAGGTCGTGTTCTAGCTCCGCCCTTGGGATTCACAATTTACTCTTCCTATTCGATACACAAATTATATTGATTATATACGATTATACATATATAATATTTATATTATATATTCGCTGGCTATTTTTAGTTTAAACGATTGGGTGAATGACTATTTAGGTTAGTTCTTCTTCTTTTATACATATTTTTTCCGGCCTTCATTTATTTTTGGACCCCTCTACCAAAAATAAAGTAAACAATATAAATTGTATAACTCTAATTTCTCTAATCAATTATTGATTGTAGTTGGATTGTGTCCAAATATTTAGCATTATCTCGTTGAAAAGTAGACAATAATTCGTATATAATTGTCTCATTTCAAGTTAGAAATCCATGCAGATATACGTGTGGAAATTGAAGTGCACAATTAATGAGATGCTAGCGATGGTTGCAAGTTGTAACATCCAGGGTTGCCCTTTTTAATGTAGCTTTTTCAAAGTCAAGTTTATATAGATAAAAATCAAGTGATACTATATCTTGACTTCTTTCGTTTATTTTTTGGCCATTCTTCCACTTTTTTAACCAAAAAAAAAAAATCATCCTCTCCCACTTGACTGATGAGAATTACTCCCCGTTCACTTTTACTTGTCTAGTATTTTTAAAAATAAATTTTTACTTTTACTTGTCACTTTTAGCATATCAATAGAAGACAATTTCTTTTTTCCTGTTATACCTACAGTTTTAATTACTCATTTTAAATCTCTTTCTCAAATCCAATATAAATATACATTAATTAATATGTTTTCATGGTAAATTAGACACTTCATTTATTATTTCTTAAGGAGTGTGCAAAATGTATAGTGGACAAGTAAAGTGAACGGAGGGAGTAATTTAGAATTGAAGTTATCATAACTTCTGTAACTACTTCCTTAAGTCAACTCTACCAAACAATAGTAAGATTGGTCTTAAATTAATCCATAATACAATGGGAAACCACACAATTATCAATTTTCTCGAGAATTGCTTTGGTTATTATCTTTTTCTTTAACCACAATTAAAAGATAAAATTTACAGATTTTAAAACATTCACGATTGCTTCACTTCTTTTTTCAACAACCTTTCAACTTGGAATTGTAGCTTCTTAACTCAACAGGATTTTTCTCACAATAACGTGGGCGTTGAGGAAAGAATTATGTTCAGGTAGTAATCCAGTGATAAGGTGGATGAAATAGCATCAGATATTGCACGTCAAGTAAAGAAGAATGGAAGATTAACTAGTAAATTATCATAATGTCAAAAAAAAAAAAGCAATAGGCACTCAAACTGTCAGCACCCTCCACCCCCCCACCCACCCCCCAAACCCCCAAATTAAAATGATATAAAAATAAGATTATGTCAATAGCCTATGCCACGCACACATATTTTAGCTTCTTCAAATGCCAATACAAACGGCAACACTTGTGTTTACTTCAAATTATTTACTAATAAATTGAGGTAACAATATGTATTAATTAACTACGCTTAGCTTATATAAACGGAGACCACAAGTGGGCAAATTATTTCCCTCCCATTGGCGGATCCTTACTTTGCCTATGGACTATGGTATAACAACCGAGAAAATAGTTTAAATTGAATGTCAAAACAGAACAAGCATGCTTGGATTTAAGCTAATGCCAATGGAAACAGAAATATTGCGATGAAATTGAACTTAACGACCAAGTGCAGATCGGACAGTTCAAAAGCAATAGCCCATTCTGTCATTCCATTAATAAGCCCAAAATGTTTAAGACTTTAAAGGCCCAAACAAAGCCCAAAGAGAGAGAAGCTGGAAGTGGCTAATATCTTGTAGTAAAAGTGGATCAAAATCTTCAGTTATTAATCCACAATAGCTATTAATCCTTTTCTGCTCCTATGTTCCAGCTATTAATCCACAATAAACATTCAGAATTGAGGGAAGAGCACAAATAAATTCTTTTTTGGCTGATATTTCACTTACGTCTAGCCAGTAACAGATAACACGGTTAAACTTTAAAATATATCAAGCAATGACCAAAAAGGGCAGAAACAGATTGTCTTTGCATGAAAAGAATAAATGAAGATAGCAGACGATAACTTCTTTTGCCCTATTAAACAATTTTAACAAATGTCTTGCCCGACTACAAGATCAGTCTTAGAAGCACTAAATATTAGTCAGAGCAACAAGTTTTAATTCAGAGAACACTAACACTTTTTTATCAAAGAGAAAAAGTTCAGGGAACACATTCAGATATGAATTTCAGCAGGACTAGGTTTCTTTGGGGGCCTTCTTGGCAGCTTCTGCAGCTGCTTTCTCTGCCTCGATCTCAGCAACAATGGCATCAATCTCAGCTTCCTCAAGTTGCTTAAGCCCATGCTCTTTTGTCATAACAGCAACTTCTATGTTCTTCCCACCACTTTCAACAGCCTGATTCATAGGGAACACAAGTTTAAGAATCATCACAGTCCAAACAAATGCACTCAGCCAACTAGACCCTCAGCAAAGTAAGGCGTAGAAATGTCAACAAGAAATAATCATGTAGGTTTGTTTTATTTATAACGCTGTTATCTGATCAGCTTGCAGCACGCCTAGACTATTTGACCAGGTACCTGCTTCCTCCCACCAGCATACAACAACAACAACCCAATATAATCCCACTAGTGGGGTCTACCCTGGGGTAGAAAGGCTGTTTCCGATAGACCCCCGGCTCCCTCCCTCCAAGAACTCCCCACCTTGCTCTTGGGGTGACTCGAACTCACCACCTCTTGGTTGGAAGTGAGAGGGTGCTCCCTCCCACCAGCATAGGTACCGAATTACTCTACCCACCAAGGCTTAGGTTGATGGGAAACTATCATTTATAAATCCGCTTAAACTGAAATGTAATTTTGTCAACAACTTGAATCATAAAGAGCCGCGCCCAAAGCAAATTAAATAGCTTAGCATGTGTGAGTCATATGTACGCCAGAAATATATCATCGAAATGCAAGTTTAGGTGCCGCTTATATTGAAGATGTTATTATTCCCAGCGAATGAGCAAGTCATAAGATACTCTTGAGGCAGTTTAAGAAAGCCCAAGTATTGCAATAGACAGAGGACTTTTGACATCTATGGACATTCATAGGAAGACATTCTTCAAATGTATGTCTGTCTGTGATATTCAACTGACAACTCCTAAGTTACCAATTTCATTAGCTGCTTAAGCACACCCACAACATTCACATTTTTAAAAATAGCAGTGGTATATGCACAAGTTTGCACGCACCTCAAACTAAACCATTTGACAACCTGCTACACTACAGCCTACAAGCGCCAGACGTCCTACCGCTAAGGTTGAGCGAATAAGCTCACACAACTAACTGTAATAGCTGGCTTTGAACCTTAGATCTTCTGTTTGTTACTCCTAAGTTCTATCCCACTCATTTATCCCCTTGTGGACGACAATGACAACATAATGTGAACCTTAGATGGTAGCAATTAATGTGTCTGAATTTCTAGACACATTATAAATCTGAAGTATGGACCTTTCACCGGTCTCTTAGGTGATGAAGAAATTTCCTCACAAGTTTTTAGAGGTATGTACTTTACAGCAAATATATGAAAAGTAAACGTAGTTGAGATAGCTTTTTGGGGCCTAATTACATATCATGTCTCATCTTAAATGATTTTTCACATCTTCGGGCGTCATTACGTCAAAAAGAGAGTTAGTTTTATAGGTTTAGAAACTAACAAATCACATTCGTGCTTATTTTTGTTGTGTGCTGAGTTGAGGAGAGACACAACTTGGCAGTCACCTCCAACATCTAAAACTGACTTCCGCATAAATTCATTGTCCGCATACAAAGTCATTAGGCATCACATTACAAGCAATAGTGCCGTATGCATTTTCTAGAGAATGCCGCCAGGAACAGAATCAAAGAAGCAAGCAAGAGAGCTTATCACTTTTAAAACGGAGAGATCTTTTCAAAAAGGAAACTAACAATTTCCGCAGGGCCAAAGAAATAACAGCCATACGATTTCGAACCAACCTTGTCAGCATAAAAGTCATTAGGATTTACATTTGCAGGGTCTGCCTCTAGCCATAGGAACAAGGTGCAAACAAGAGAGCCCTACTTGCAAGCAGAAAAAGGTTCTAATCAAATAAGCAAATGCATTACATAAGATCTATCCACATCCCACTCCACGATAAGGTAGCTATTCAACTTAGCAGTCACTAGAAATCTGAACCATACCTACAATTGTTTTTCAGTCATCGAAATCTTCCTCTTGAAAAGAATTCAACCACCCAAGGATATCATTGGTGATCTAAGTTCAAAACGACATTATTAACCTTGAATTACGGCACTATGTGTACCGAGTGCCTATTTTAAGGTAGTCTTTCAGTAGATGTCAGGAATCGACTGAAATTGTACTTCTACCAGGTAACGAGCCAGAAATTCTCACACAACTGAATATTCTATGCCAATGCCCCAATTCCCACATTTCTAAAACTCCTGTCCCATACTCAATACTAGCACATACTAGGAACTGTTTGCATTATCCTTTTCGATAAGGTACTAGGAACTGCTTCCAGGTAAATAAATTGTTTTTCTTTCTAAGAAAATATGTATATATAGATTAAATAATTTTTTTCCTTTCTAAGATAATATGTATATATAGAGTATGCCTATACCGCTTAAAAACAATGCAAAGTAAACATTAATTTAGAACAGGAAGTAAACCCTTGCAATAATTTTATACTCTTATAAATATAATTCACAACTCACATGACCTTATAAAACTACGAGTGTATTAAAAATATGTCCCATAAAATGGAAGGGGCAGAGTATTAAACAACTATAATTTTTAAAAAAAAGTATCTTGAGGACATAACCATATACAGAAAGCATATATTTACCAGCAAACTAACATAAACCTAATCCTATCCACCGTTAAGATCGAGCAAAATTCCAAACTACCTCTAATTATACAAGCAAACAAAAGTTAACATACACTACATAAATTGTTGAAGTTGCATTCAACCATCGAATGTCACATTTTTGTTCATTACTACCCTCCCTTCAGAATTTTATCTATTTGTTTTGTGCCCAGCTCATTAGTGAAAGAACTGTGTAACAGTGCCAAGAATTAGATATCATATGGTGAACTGAAGAATCCATAGTGAAGTCAACGTGACTTCATATCTGGTCTAGGCAAAGAAGGCTAAAATCTTAAGTCAATCTCGTTACATCTTAATAGATCAACATTTAGAGCACTAATTTCGCAGGACTTAGAAATTGAGGCATAGTTGATTGATTGAACTATGACGGGAGGAGTTTAAGATGATCCCTTATGTTCTGAAGATTTAAAATTAAGAGCTGATGAAAAGAAACGCAAGTTAAGAGAAACTCACATTATGGGTTTTGATGTTTTGTGAAAGGAAAATTGCATTTAAATTTTTTTTTTTTTTGTGAAGATTACCACAATTCAAAATAAGCAAGACAGAGATTACTTACTTCAAGCAAAGCACGTATTGCTAGTTTCACAGTTTCCTGGCCAGATGTTTCTTTGTAGTTCTTCTCCAAAAATTCCCGAAGAGAGTTGGAATTTCTACCAGTTGCATTGGCTTTCCAAGCTGAGAATGTACCAGATGGATCTGTTTGATAAAGCGCGGGGACACCGGTGTATGGGTCAAAACCAATGATCAAGGTGGATAGACCAAATGGCCTAACACCACCACTTTGGGTGTACTTTTGCTGAAGACCAGCAATGTAACGAGTTATGTACTCAACAGTAACAGGATCCTCAACTGTAAGCCTATGACTCTGACACTCAATGCGTGCCCTATTCACAAGGACTCGTGCATCTGCTTTCAGTCCAGCACAGGCTAATGCAATGTGATCATCTAGATTTACTATCTTTCTCACTGACCTGCAAAAAAGAAAAAGATTAACTAGCTTAAGAATGTCAAAGCAGGAGGAAAATTCAAATCAAAATGCCAGAGCAATATCTCAATCAATGTAAACACTAGACCAGGGTGATAAAGTTAACTTGGGTATTAGTATGTATTTGCCAGCACACATCATCTAATAAACAGAGTAAACAAATAACCAAGTTATACTTGCAACAACTAAACTCCTATCTTTCAACCACCAGGTAAGAGACACCCTTAATTGACCAAAATACAATCTTTTCTTTTTGTTGAGAAAGTTGACCAAAATAATATCTTTCCTCAAAAGCTTTTCTAAACTGCTATATGGGCCTTAATTCTCTATCCATTGTATGGGTAGTCTTGTCGCTCTCCCTACCCCGGGCTCACCCACGAGGGGAAAACCAAAAGCCAAAATAGGAAGCTCTTGGCACACTAAAGATATCAATAATAATACAGGTATTCTTTAAACAAAAAGCCCTTAATAAACTCTATCAGTTCCAAACAGCACTATGTACATTACATTACATACTATTAGGTCCAGATAATTAAAAGAATCAGCTAAACCACTTGCAACCTCCAAATATTGAAACTAAAATCTTTAATAGACTCTTTACAGATAATACCCAGAAATAAAAAATTCAACAACATATAGACACTCTCTTAATGAGTATATGTGCACACCAAAAAAAACAAATGATAAAAAAAAGATCAGAAAAGTAAGAGGTCAAAATCCAGAAAAAGAAACACTAAATCTCGCGGAATCACAGAGTGAACCTAAAGAGCATTATTTTCATAAGTAAACCTAAAGATTGCATTTTTAGATCTTAAAAGCAGATAAATTGCAACAAAGACGTACCTAGAGTCCTGAAGCTTGGGAGTGGACTTCTTCTCGACGCCAAGGACAACAGTGTCAGTGCCACGTACACCAACGGCGGCGTTACCTTTGCGTACGGCTTCGAGGGCGTACTCTACTTGGAATAGGTGGCCGTCCGGCGAGAACACGGTGATCGCTCTATCGTATCTAGCCATATCTGATACTAAAAGTTACCGAACGATTTGCTCTCTGTGTGATTTCAGTTTCTTTCTTACGATCTCTGAGTATTGCTACTGAAAGCTCTTTCTTCGAACCTTTCTAGCTTTTCTGGAATTGCTTGTGATGCTCACAGCAGAATATACACACTTCTTGGGTAACAAGCTAATCGCATTGAAACGACGTCGTACAAGCACCTTCTTTGTATTTTGTTTTTTGGTTCACTTTAATTTATTAAAATATAATTTTTATATTTACTGCCCCTTATTCTTATCTTTTCCAGCAAAAAGAGAAGTCACTCTGCCCGTCCTCTGAAGTAGAAAATTCTAGTAATATTTAGTGTTCGAGTTTGAGAATTGAAATTTTTGTTAAAAAAGTATTTTTCTTTTTAAATAAACTTTATGCTATGTAAATCTGAATTAATCGGGCAATAAATATTGAATACCAAATGATTACATAAAAAAAGTCACTCCAATTTTTTTTAAAAATATATACTATAAATTAACTTATTCATATCCAAGTAGGCCTTCACGGGTTAACTCTCACAAATAAGATAGATTGATTGTGATTTCTTTACCCTTAAATAAGGAGGTGAATTTAACTTCGGATTCCTAACTCAAGTAAATGTATGGGTCAAAATTTGCCCAAAGGCATTTAACATGAAGCGATGTGGTCATAGGTAATTTGGCCGAGGTCGACTAATCATTAATGTGGATTCATGGCCGAGCAACCAGTTATGGCCGAGGTCAAGTATTAGGGAGCAGTTAACGGCCAGTTCAGTAATAGAACCTTTAAGAGAATATTCCGTTATTTATACTTTATACTTGTACTTTTAAGGTTAATTGAGGGTTTGCCCCTATAAAGAGAAAGGGAGATCAGATCAAGGGGGCTACAAAAATACTGTCTACATCTTTTATAGCAAATCCAAGAAAGACTTCAAAAATTCTTGTATCTATCTATCAATCATCGTGGCCAGGAGAAGAGTCGTTTTATCCTATTCGATTTTGGGTGAATCATTCCCTTTATTTACCTTAGCGCCGTTCAAAGTACTTGAATGCTAGATCTTCTTCTACCATTATCGGTATTCGCATATTGAATTCATATCTGAAGTTATTAATATTAGCTATGCTTAACCCCAAATTAAATACATTCAATTAGTTTAGCCAAAAACAATTATTTTTTGGTCAAACAATTTGGCGTCGTCTATGAGGATTGTCTAGTTAAATCTTTAGTTTCTTCTAGATCTATAAGTAGCATTGTTCACAAAAAATAAGATAGAGGTGTATACTTCTTGTACACCCAGATCTGACATGGCAGGTAAAGGAGAAGAAAGGACGAAGGCAGTGGCCGATCTCACTACCAACCTCCTAAACACCATCAATGAGGTCTCCGAAACAGAAGGCGAAGATATAACGCCAAACACCTCTCCCCGACGAAGTGAATCGCCCTTCCCTCATGGTAGTATCACAGGATCCCGTGGTAAAGGAGCTTCCACGTCCATAACAGAAGAGACGCCACCAGCGGTGAAGAAGCTAGTCGAGGCTTGGCTGACAAATACACTGACAGGTATCCTCAACAAGCCCACTCAGGAAGTAGTTAGAGAAAATACAAAGACTTGCATTGCACCAGCAATGGCCAAGCAGTACGGTCCTCTCCCTTCAGTAACAGGTATCACTCACAATACTAATAATGCAGGTAACGACACCCTCACAGCCATTCTGAGAAAAATGGAAGAAATGGAAAATGAAAATAAAATACTCCGGGATCAAATAAGAGAGCACCAAGAAAGAGTCGACAAAATACCGAGTGCCCCAAAACTGCTGCCAAAAAGAGACGTTGGTCGGTTCATCGAGCAACCCTATAGTGATAAAGCCGCCCCACATGCCATACCCAAGGCGTTCAAGATGCCACCTTATCTGAAAATTTATGACGGTACGACCGACCCTAAAGATCATGTGACTCGCTATGTCACTGCAGTAAAAGGCAACGACCTCACCAAAGAACAAGTGTCCTCTATCCTGTTGAAAACGTTTGATGAAACCCTCACCGGGGGCGCACTAACTTGGTATTCACAGCTGCCCGCGAGCTCCATTGAAACATTCGAGGAGATGGCCGACAAGTTCGTAACGGCCCATGCTGGAGCTAAAAAGGCGGAGGCAAGAGTGAACGATATATTTGCCATCAAACAATCATCCGGAGAGGGATTGAGGGACTTCCTTACTCGATTCAACACAGTAAGGGTGGCCTTACCAAATGTATCAGAAGGAATGGCAGTAGCAGCTTTTCAGAACGGGCTGAATAGGAATGGCTCAAGGGCAACAAGAAAACTACTAAGCCGACTTATGAAATATCCTCCAACCACTTGGTATGAAATACACAATGCCTATTATGCCGAGATCCGCGCCGACGAAGACGACCCGAATGGGCTGACCCATCGTTTGGCCTCGGTACAAGCCGAAATCAGGAAGGATCGAAGAAATGACACCAGGAGATATCTCGCAGCCCCACGATCCAACCGAGAAAGGCATCAGCCATATGTCAGAAATGCCATCATGACCAATTCGCGCCACGAAGAGGGCCCATCTAGGCCAAAATCAGGGACTCACCGGAACGAGCGAGGTATGCCCCATTTACTATCCGCTCACAATTTTTGTGTGTCACCTTTAAAAATAGTCTATGCATTGGAGAAGCTCGGACCAAAAGTAAAGTGGCCACAAAAGATGAGGTCAGATCCAAACAATAGAAAGTCAAATGCCCTCTGTGAGTTCCACCAAGAGCGAGGTCATAAAACTAAGGACTGGATCGCCCTAAGAGAGGAAGTCGTGAACATGATTCATCAAGGACACCTCAAAGAATTGTTGAGCGACGAGGAAGGACCAACTATGCCCGAGGACGCGAACAGCACCGGGGATCACCGAAACCACCCTCACTGACTCGCACCATTCAAATGATCATCGGGGGCGGCGGTGAAGTTTCGATCAACAGCATAAAATTCACCACAACCCACAAGCTCAAATGGTCAATCACTCATGAACGGTACGACGAACTCTAAGAAAGTATCATCTTCGATAAGTCAGATACCCATGGTTTGGTTTTTCCTCACTATGATGCCCTTGTTATCACTTTACGAATATTAGATACAGATGTAATACGCATTATGGTGGACGATGGGAGCAGAGCGTACATTGTCCATCCTCGAGTACATACGCAAATGAAACTCGAGGATAAGATAGTACAGCGTTGCATCACGGTGACAGGTTTTAACAATGTAGTTGAACGAACATCCGGAGAAATCACACTCCGCGTCCTAGCCGGCGGCGTCACTCTGGAAATCACATTCCACATCATGGATCAGGATACGGCGTACAATGCCATAATAGGTCGATCGTGGATACACGCCATGAGAGTTATCCCCTCCAGCTTGTACCAAATCATCAAATTTATAACCCCGTGGGGAGTATTCAACATTCGAGGAGAACAACGTACATCTCGAGAATGCTATCGCATCGCCCATGATTGTACATACACCCAACAAATGAAGGGCAAAGCAGAGGATGCATAGCAATTAATAATGTCGAGGTCGAGCTATGCTGAGAAAGCGGACGTCATCAGAGATCCCGAAATAATAGACGCCATGGGATCAACCGTAGAAGACCTCGACCCCGCCCAACTTAACGATAATGACCACAGCAAAATAGCCTACATCGGCCGCAAGCTTCAAGAACCAAGTAAATTCCGTCAATTCTCAACTGCTAACGCAGACTTGTTTGCTTTTTCCCATGCAGACATGCCGGGTATCCCGAAAGAGATCGCCATACATAGGTTGAACGTCGACCCATTCCACCCCCCTGTGAGGCAGGTTAGGCAAAAATTCAATTCCGCAATAAACGATGCAGTCCGTGAGGAGGTCGAAAAATTATTAGAAAACGGCTCCATCAGGGAATCAAAATATCCCAGTGGATCGCCAATGTGGTCATGGTAAAAATGAAGAACGAAAAGTGACGGATGTGCGTAGACTTTACGGATTTAAACAAAGCATGCCCCAGAGATTCATTCCCGCTACCCCATATCGACCAACTCATTGACGTAACAGCAGGGCACGAACTGCTGAGCTTCTTAGACGCATACTCGGGCTGCAACCAGATCCTCATGGAGGAGGAAGATAAGGAGAAAACCACATTCATCACCCACCAAGTATCATATTGCTACAGGGTAATGCCCTTCAGACTGAAAAATGCGGGGGCAACCTATCAGAGGTTGGTGACAAGAATGTTTAAAAACCAACTCGGCAAAACCATAGAGGTCTACATAGACGACATGTTGGTTAAATCCAGACAAAAAAAAGATCACATCGACCATCTGAAGGAGGCCTTCGACATACTCAGGTGATACGATATGAAACTAAATCCTGAGAAGTGTGCATTCATCGTCACCTCGGGAAAATATTTGGGTTTCATGGTATCACAAAGAGGCATTGAGGTCAATCCCGATCAAATCAAGGCCATATAAGGAATACCAGAACACTTAACCAGCAAAAAACAAGTTCAGAGGCTAACCGGACGCATCGCCGCCCTGTCAAGATTCATCTCACGATCGTCTGATAGGTGTCACAAATTTTTCGGCGTACTAAAAAAAGATAATGATCTTCTATAGATGCCCGAGTGTGTGCAAGCCCTAAAGGAGTTAAAGGCTTATTTATCACCACCCCCTTTGTTAGCCAAAGCAAAACCTGGAGAACGCCTCCTCATCTACCTCGCCATATCCAAAGTAGTAGTAAGTGAAGTCCTGGTCCGAGAAGACAAAGGTACGCAATCCCCTATCTACTACATTAGCAAAACCTTAATCGACCCCGAGACGCAGTACTCCCACATTGAAAAATTGGCGTTGGCTTTGGTCGTAGCTTCACGAAAGCGTAGATCCTACTTCCAATGCCACCCTATCTCGGTAGTCACAACTTTCCCCCTAAGAAGTATTTTACATAAGCCCGAGCTATCGGGATTGCCTAAGTGGGCTATAGAATTGAGCGAGCATGATATCATGTATCAACCACGGACTGCGATAAAATCACAAGTCCTCGCCGACTTCAACGCAAAAATAATGCCTGAAGTAGAAAAAGAAGCCGCCCAAGCTTTCCCCTAAACACAACATCAATGGATTTTGTACACCGATGGCGATTCTAAGTCAGGGTCCGGACTAGGACTCGTACTTGAGGTCCCAACAGGTGAAGTAATTCGCAGTCCATAAGGTGTCCGGACATGACTAACAATGAGACTGAGTATGAGGCCGTGATTGCAGGATTAAGGTTAGCACTCAAGTATAGAGCAAGGCCGGTCATCCTAGACTGTGACTCACATCTTGTCGTCAACCAAGTCACATGGACTTTCCAGATCAAAGAGCAAAGGCTGCAAAAGTACCAAGCCAAAATTTGCAAATTACTGCTCGAGTTTAATGAATGTCAGTTCGACCAAATCCCTCGAGCACAAAACAAAGAAGCCGACGGACTCGCCAAATTAGTGGCTGCCACCAAAAGGGTAACCGACAAAGGAAACATGGTTGCCATCTACTCGTCAATAGACCAAATTGAGGTAAGGACTATAAATCTAACTTGGGACCGGCGCAACTATATTATTTCATACTTACAAGACGGCGTACTCCCAGATGATAAGAAATAAGCCAAGAAATTACGGATTCAATTAGCCAGGTACATCATCATCCAGAACGCCCTATACAAGAGGACGTACGGCGGCCCCTAGCAAAATGCTTAGGCCCGAATCAAACTCACAGTGTACTAGAAGAAGTCCATGAAGGCCACTGCAGTGCTCATTCAGGTAACCGAGCTCTGGTCAGATGCCTCATACAAGTATGATACTATTGGCTAACTATGAAAAAAGAGGCCGCAAACTTCGTAATAAGATACGAGCAATGCCAAAATTACGCCCCAATGATCCACCAAGCAGACGAGCAACTCCATTCGGTCACTTCCCCATGGCCTTTTATCAAGTGTGGGATGGATATCGCTGGCCCCCTCCATGCAGGACGAGGTAATGTACGCTTTCTCTTGGTTTTGACTGACTATTTTTCTAAATGGGTAGAAGCAGGAGCATTCACTCAGATACGCGAGCAGGAAGTGATCACCTTTATATGGAAAAATATCATGTGTCGTTTCGGCCTCCCCAAAGAGATCAGCTGTGACAACGGACCCCAATTCACTGAAAAAAAGTCGCTGAATTTTTTGAGAAGTGTCATATCAAAAACATACTCTCCACCCCATACCACCCCGCAAGCAAAGGTCAAGCGGAATCCTCCAATAAATCAATACTGAACATCATGAAGAAAAAACTTGAGAACGCCAAGGGACTTTGGCCAGAACTACTGCCAGAAGTGCTATGGGCATACCGTACAACACCAAATATGAGCACAGGTAAAACGCCCTACTCGTTAGTCTATGGGAATGACGCAGTAATACTAGTCGAAGTCGGAGAGCCCAGTTTGAGATACTCCCATGAAAGCGGACCGAGGAACGACGAAAGTAGAATGCATGACCTCGACGAAGCCGAAGAACGGAGAGACATGTCCTACGTAGGAATGGTAGCCCAAAAACAACATGCAGAGCGCTACTACAACAAAAAGGCCAAGATCAGACCACTCAAAGTCGGGGACTACGTACTCAAAGCCAAAACACAAGCAAGCAGAGATCCACGAGAGGGTAAACTAGGAACAAATTGGGACGACCCATACAAAATCATAGCCACAGCAGGCAAAGGGTCATTTCAACTAGAAACAATGGAAGGAAAGCAGCTACCAAACAACTGGAATGTCACTCACCTCAAGTACTTCAACTTTTAGGAACAATCGTCTTCAAAGTCGTATTCTTTTTCCCTCACTTGAGTTTTATCCCAATTGGGTTTTCTCAAGGGGGTTTTTAACGAGGTGATGAGGAAGACACTTCAAGTTGAAATGCGGACAAGAAAAATGAAGTTCATTGCTCAACCTCTCAACATATCTCCAGGCCGCCTAATGAAGGGACTAGGCAGACCGGGACTGGAATGCCAACCCCAAAGATATGTAAATTTCCACAAGTATTGAGCAGATATACTGGGACTGGAATGCCAGCCCGAAAAATATATAAACTTCTCCAAGTATTGAGCCACATTAAAAAACATTCGACCTCGCACGAATTAAAACATTCGACCTCATTCGAATTAAAACATCCGACCTCGTTCGAATTAAAACATTCGACCTCATTCGAATTAAAACATTAGACCTCGTTCGAATTAAAACATTTGACCTCGTTCGAATTAAAACATTCGACCTCATTCGAATTAAAACATTCGACCTCGTTTGAATTAGAACAACATTCGACCTCGTTTGAATTTAACCATTAGACATTGCTCAAACTCGCATTCGGTGTCATTCTGATATCAACTATGGCCTATCTTCACTCAAATTAAATTTATACGGCCATCGACCATCTTTGAGTTTAGGTTACGTTCGATCTCGCTTGTATTAACTAAGTTGTTTCAAATTAAGTTGCGGTTGTGTTTGACTTCATTTCGGTAACATAAATTGTCTACAGATCACGACCACCAAGTGCGGCATTTTGATCTCGTTTGACGTACAAACCGAGTTGCTACATCCTAAAACAGCCAAACGTCGGGATTAAGGAAATGAGCATACAAAACCGAACAGATAAAATCCAGAAACAAAACGAAAATAACACTTCGTATTTAAAACCATTCTTTACAAGGGCTAAAATAGACGCCCACAAAAATACACCCCACAGGGATAACTACTTGCTACCCAACCCAGCATCGTAGTCTTCACCACCTCTATCAGGATATTCGTCCTCGTACCAGGCATCCTACTCAATCCTGCTCAATCCCGTCTAGATCCTCATCGCCATCGCCAGTCCCCGGTGTAGCAGGGTCGTAGCCACAGGCGATCCGAGCTGCACTCACCTTGGCACGAGAATCCTCGAGATCAGCCTTAGTAACTCTCCCTTCCGTCATCATATCTTTAAATATGTCTAGTTGGGCCTCGACGTGGATCCACTTTTCATATAAATCCCACGGAACATCGGGATAGGCAGAAGCGTGGGAGGAGGACGGCCGAGCTTGTAACTGCATCTTCTCGGCCTCAAGAGCAACGATTTGATCGCTAAGGTTTGAAACCTCTTTCTCTAACCCCCCGATTTGCTCATCAAGCTGCTCTTCCCTGAGCCTGGCCGACTCCATATCATCCGCCCGCTCAGACCGAATGATGCAAATTGCATCCCCCAAAGCCGCTAAACGAGCCAACTCGGCCTTCTCCAATTCCGACGTCTTCTCTGCAACCTCACTTCTCAATACATCGATCCTGATCAAACATTGCTCGAGCTCAGCCCGTATACATATCACTTGGGCTTGAAGGCCCGCGCATTCTGCCTCAACACCTTTGCTCACCTCGAGCTCCTCTTCTTTGTCCCTAAGTGCCCCTTCATGGACGATGCACTTACTAATGACTTTCATTAACTCATCGTCTTTCTGTTTCAACTCTTCCCTAAAGGCTCGAAAGTCGACGCTCTCGCCAAATCGCCTATAAATCTCGCGATGCTTGTTGCGATATTCACGGTACTTGCTCTCCATCTTCTTAAAAATAGTTTTCCGCCTCTCTTCTTGGCGAGCACTCTCAATCTCCAAGATAATTGTCTGAGAAAAAGGGAAGAAAATCAGTATAAAAAATAATGCGCAAAATACAAAAACCACCAGAGTTCGGAAACTTTACCCTAAGGGCGAAGCCGGCTATGCTCGACGACATGGTGGCATCATTCAGCTTCTCGAGGGTCATGCCCTCCACCTCGGAGCAAAGGGGACCTAAGGAAGGGACCACATTTTCAGTGTTCACCAGTAGGTCGCGATCCATGGGGACCACGATGGTATGAGTGGACCCTTCCAACCTCACTTCCACCCGAGTGAACCCCTCGCTCAACATCCGTACCTTATCAAGGTCAATGTCTGAGCCCGTTTCATAGACATCTTCGTAAATACCTTTACCTCTCGCCTCAGCCGAGGGAACATCAACCGGTACCGAGGATGACGGCTCACTCCTAGGTACGCTATCGCCGACCTCCATGAACTGTCCAACAACCCCAACCTTAGGAAAGAGCATACCTTCCACTGCTCCCGTTGATAATGGAACTCCAGACGACGGACTTCCACCACTCTCGGGCACAACAATGGTCGGCTCATGGTCACACTTTGTAGAGTCCACTGCTCGAATTGTACCATCACCGACATCCACCGATCTCCTTTTTCATGGATTCAAATCCTCTTCGCTCGACGATGACTCATCCACTAAATAATGCAATGGACAAGCCGATGTCCCAGATGTCGAGGCCGCCGATTGCTGAGCTGACCTCGCCAAAATCGGAGATCGAACAGAGGCAGACGGCCTGGCAGGCTTAGACATAATTGCGACCAAAACAGATTTCGCTGTGGCGATCGCCTGGCGGAATGCAGGAGTAAGAGCTCTTGACCTCCTCGGACCTCTTCGTGCCATAAAAAAAAATCAAATCAATCAAGATCAAACCCCACAAAGATAAAAGGCGACCTACCAAAAAAATTCGAAGACGAAAATAAGCTAACTTACCGAGAAGCGTGGGCCCGAACTTAGCGTGGAAGTTCGATCATTCACGAATCCCTACTGTATGAGGAAGGACTTGTCTAACCCACTCGTGAATATCCTCGACAAAGGAAGGGGGCTCAGCCTCCGCTGCATAAAAGGAAAAATTGAGCGTAATCAAGGCCGACCAGTATAAGGTGCAACAAAGGGAAAAAGAAAGGTACTTACGAGCATAGTTCCAAAGCTCAGGGAACCCGTTCGCATTCACCACTACGTCCTTAGTTCAGACGTAAACATAGTTGAGCCAAAACTGGCGGTTGGCCTTATCGTCCATTTTTACCACAATACTTTTGCCTCCCCGGTGACGAAGATGTAACATTGTCCCACTGAAAAAACTGGGGGCGAAGAGATGCATCATGTGACGGATGGTCACCTCGACCCCGGCCAACTCTGCGAACTTTGAAATCATACGGATGAGCTTGTAAATATAGGGGGAGAGTTGGGTCGGGCACACCCGGTAGTAGCGGCAAAACTCTTCGGCCAGAGGTAGAATAGGAAAAGAATAATCTACGAAGAAGGGGTATGCATAGAAGGCGCAGTACCCAGGGAGATGTATTTGTACCACGTCACGCCCCGCTGGGATGATGTCTATGTGGGCAGAAATTTTAAATTTAGCCCTAAATTTGACAATGGCCACCTCTATCATCAACGACTCTAACATCTCAGGGTCATCTTCGGGCATCTTCGAGAAATCAGACCTATCTTTTTCCTTACGGGGAACTATTTCCTCTACCGTAGGAAAGTTGTCATCTTCAACAACCATGGTCACTTCATCATCGTGGGGAGGCATGCAAACCGCCAAGGGGGAAGGATCAGGCACCCCCCCTGAATTTGTTGTATTGACCATTTTTGTTTGTTCTTGTATCGAAAAAAACGCAAGAGCAGAAGAGATATAGGTAACAAAAGCAACAACAATGAAAGGAGGAGAGAAGAGAGAATATCCCATGTTCGAAAAACACTAAAAATGAGGCAAAAGGTCTTATATCCCTATTTATAAGAACGTGGGCACCACAATCAAGAACACAAACCGTCGATATCCCACACGGATATCAAAACGACAGGGGCTCGAGAAATGACGCAATACATCGAGAAAATGCGTCATAATGACGCGCGACATCGTGACGTCATTCCAAAATGACGTAACAATAAGTTAATGATTCAGGAAGTGCCACTTTATCACCTCACCGAAAACGTTACTACTCGACATGCTTGCCTAAAATCTCTCCAATTAAAACTAGCGAAGTTCGCTCACCGAGGACGTGCAAAAGACGGCCTCGATAATCAGAGGGACTAACTTTATGGGTCAAAATCTGCCCAAGGGCATTTAACACGAAGCGATGTCGTCATAGGTAATTTGGCTGAGGTCGACTAATCACTAAGGGGGATTCATGGCCGAGCAACCAGTTATGGCCGAGGTCAAGTATCAGGGTCTGGTGTGGCTAACAGGCGACAGAAGGATGACGGCTTTTTATTGGGAACGTAGCGTAGAAAGGGGTTCTTCCGCAGTGAAGCAAATGATCTAGCCAATCATTCTTCTACCGATTATCCAAGTTCGGTATTCTGTAAGTTCCTAGGTCATATCGAAATGACTCCATTGAGAGTAAGATCTGTTCGATATGTAAGTGGTATAGTCACTACCTGTAAGGCAAGCCCCATAGACACCTTACTACTTTCTAAGCTTTCTCTCTTGTCTCGCCAATCTAGTATTGCCATATAAGAGAACTGCCTTTATGGGTAGAATATCTTTGAAAGATATTTTACGGCAGATCCAAGAAAGACTTCAAAAATTCTTATATCTATCTATCAATCATCGTGGCCAGAAGAAGAGCCGTTTTTATTCTATTCGATTTTGGGTGAATCATTCCCTTTATTTACCTTAGTGCAGTTTTTTTTCTTTTTCTTTTTAAACCCCTCCCAAATTAGGAGTATCTATAGTGTTTTTTCATACTTCCCCTCCAGCGTGACTCGAACCCAGGACCTAACAGTCGTAGGTGGGGGTATTTTTATCAACTGAGCAAGTCTCACTTGTCGGTATTCACATATTGAATTCATATCTACCATTATCGGTATTCGCATATTGAATTCATATCTGAAATTATTAATATTAACTATGCTTAACCCCAAATTAAATACATTCAATTAGTTTAGCCAAAAACATTCATTTTTTGGTCAAACAATAAACATTAAGTATTTTTTAAAGCATATTAACTATTAAGCTTTTAAACAATAAGATAATCACACACTCTAATGTAAAATAGACAAGGTCTTTAATTTGAGTCTCACAAACAAATTTTATTGAAAAGAATTTCGCGTAAGATAAGAAGTTGACGGTACATCAAGGAAAAATGGAACTCGGAAGTAGTAATAAAAGAACAAAATGAAAAATGCTGAACATATTAAGATTCATGAGCGCACATTATTCATTTCCATTAGCTCAGCACCAATGAAGAATCCCAAGAAATTTCAAGAATTCTTGTCATATTTTGGTTTTTTCTTCCAACCCTCCACCCTTTTCTCTAAATTCCGACGAGACACTTCTAGGAAAAATGCGCAACCCTATACTTCTTGAGACAGGAATTTTCTGAAAAAGAACATCCTATTCTTGAGAGGAATAAATTGATTTCAAGAAAGCTCCTGCACTTGCAGGGAAGATGGAAAGCGTATATTACTTTAAATCCTCTCAAGTTTCTATTACGACAAAAACCCATTGTCAAGTTCACTATAAGATAATATTTGAACTAGTAAAACACAACAGAAAACTTTTACATACTACTTCATTCATGCAAATTCAAACTTCATAGATATATTACATCCTTAATCCTCTTAAAGTATCTCTCAAGCAAAGAGCAAGTTCTAAACTGATATAATAGATAATACAAGTATCACTCTCTATAGAAATTGAGGAAGTTAGAAGCAGTTAAGAGATTGAAAGATGGAACATCGACGTCGACATATCACTTCTGCTTGCTCTTCAGCTTAGCAAGATTAGCTTGAGCAGCAGCTTTTGCAACGGTTGTAGGTTTCACAGCACTCTTTGGATTGAGAGCTTTTCTTATCTTAAACACAGCCCAAGCAGTTCCAATAGCATGTCCTGCAGCACCGAATCCGTCACGTGTCATCTCTGCAGCCTGGTCACCGTGCCTGTAACAAGATAAGTTCCACCATTAAGCATATACCGATCCAAGAAAGAACCATACTTTTTGAGGTTTATTGCTATGTGAGTTCAAAGAACCCTGCTAGAAAGTGAATCTTATCATCATCCAATTTAACTCTTTTAGTGTGAACATGGCTTAAGGAAGCAAATGACTCGAGTTCAAGTAGTTTAATAATAAAAAGAAAGCATCTTTACACAAATATCCGGTCGGATATACTGTTTTACTTTTCCTAGGCGGTATACATGGATTATACGACTGATTATATATATACATACACTTCCACCAACTATTTTTGGGTGGACGGCTATTTAGGTAAATTCTTCTAAAAAGAAAAAGCACTTGGGGTGAAGATCTAGAACATCATTCAAGTAAAATACAGATTAGGATACTCTGCTAACCCAAGTTTGCTCCTAACCTCCACATTTAGGAATACAAAACAAAGACAAACTCCGCCTCACAATTTGGTTAATAAGGGAAGTACCAACATAGGAAATGGTGTTGACTGAAAAAGCAAAATTTACCTCTGTTGCACAAGCCCAGTTGTCACAGTTGAGGTTGTTGACATCACATTCTTTCCAGCCACTTCAACAGCATCACAGACCTTATCTGTAATGATGTAGCAAAACCAACAATATCAGGAGTCTATAAGGAAGATAATATAGTTCATGTTCTTCTTATAAGACAGCAAGTGGATTTTATTTTCCTTAACTTCAACGCCAAACAAATAAATGAAAATGTTCAACTAACTAAAAAAAAAAGAGAGATCGAGTAGAAATACATACTGAATCCATCCAATGAGGCAAGAACAATTTCTCCAGGAAGAAGGCTAAAGAATTTCTGACCAGCTTTAGAATTTGCAATAGAACTTGTGAAGAATCCAGAGACCTTCACTACTCCTGAGAGTAAGCCAGTTGCCACTTGCTCTGACATTTTTGTCATCTTCTTCACCCTAAAAGGATGAGAATACAATATGCATAAAAATGAGGCAAGAAATCTCTTTCAATCTTTCACTAGAACAAACTTAACAAAGCAACAGGAAAAATTGATCAAGAGAGTAAAATTCATTACAAGTTTACAACAACTACTATGGCTGAGTTCCAAACCAGATGAGGTAAACTATGTCAATCCTCACTATTCATTCAACTCCATTTGAATAGAACTTGTCAATTTCAGTTGACCACGGTCTTTTATCAACAGTATCCCCTTTTTGTTCAAATTCTTGGTAATCATTCCGCAGAAAGATGGCATGCCTCCTATTTATTCTCTCTCCTTAAAACTTTCTAGTGAAACATTTTTGTGATAGAAGGTGAAAATCTTTTTTTAAATTGTTCCTCGATTTGGTCTATTCGACATAGTAAATAAGAAATTGGAAGATTTTTAAATTGTTCATTTATAAATTCCCCCCCAAGCCAATCATAGGTTCATTTCTATATCGAAACAATAAGGTTATTATGCTCATTACTAAACTTGTTGAAGACATGAAATATAACCAAGTTCGGTTCAAAATCAATGCTCAATAAAGAGTAAAATTCAACAAAGAAATGCAAAAAAGACTCTACCTTTTCATCCTTCTCATAGCCCCAGGGCTGATCTCAGAGTTACTCCCCTTTCCCATCCTCTTCATCAACACATCATTTCCCCACTTCAACCTATCCACAGTAACATCACCACACCACAATATCCCCTTCACCAATTGACCCGACCCGGCTGCAATCAATCTTGCAATACTACTACTATAATCTTCAACATTCGGAGCCAAAGTAGTCCAATAAGCAGCAGAACTCCTCTCCATATCCTCTTTTTTCTTCTCCATTTCTTCTGGTGAAACATCCTTTGCTGCCATCCACCATTTTTCTTCAACTCCTTTATTATCCTTCTTCACTTTCTCCACTCTAAAAGCACTGTACTTTTCCAATACTAAATCTAACTCCTTTAGTACCCTCTCTTGTCCTTTTGATGCTATAGTTAAACCATAGTTGAGTAAATTATCTTCATCATTTGCTTCAGAAGGGATTCTAAGAGTGAAGAAATAGTGAGACTCATCAAGTTTTATAGCAGCCTCATCTTTGGCTAAAGGCCATTGGATTTGATCACCGACACGTGCAAGAACAGCAACAACGTTGTCACCTTGTTTAAGTTGAACAATTTCAAATCCACCACTAGCGAGTTCAATACTACGTTCTTTGTCAATCAGATGAACTATTGTACCTGGGATTTTGACGATCACTTGTTCTAATGACACAAAGTCAGCATTTTTATTGGTTTCTGTATCTGGGAAAAGATTTTCTGCTAGATCTTTCATGTCAATGGTGGGGTACAAAGAAGAACTAGAAGAAGTTGAGGGGTTCTTTTGGGAAAGAAATGGAGAAGTTGATTCTGGGTTTGAATCAATGACTTGTGGGTATAATTTTGGGGGATTTGAATTTTGAAAAGACATAGTAGTTTTTTTGGATTCTTGATTTCCCAGTTTGGAAACACAGAAAGGAATAAACTTTGTGGAAAATCTGAGTTGGGGTTTGAAGATTTCTAAGTTTTAGCTTAAAAAGGAATGAACTTTATAAAAATCTGAGATGGGTTTCGAAGATTTATGCAAGATTTAGCTTAAGGTATAAGAAAATGGAAAAAAGGCGGTTCTAAGGTTGAAGACGAGTTGACGTGGTATGCCACGTGGCTTTATATGTAAAGCCCGTGTGGAAGCCGTGGAGATTCTTAGCCTCTTTTTGCGGTAGGAATTAAGGAATATTTTTTTTGTGCCGTGTTCTGTACTGTGAAGTAACTGTCACTTGAGGACGTTAAGTTGTCTAAGGTTTGACTAAAACACCCTTTGCTTTTTTTTGCTAAAGAATATTTGCTGATGTTTCTTGATTCAGTTAAAAAATATTCCCGGGTAATTAAAAGGATTATTCCCTTATTTATTGGCAGAAGTGAGTGTTTCTGTTCTGCTAGGAAGTATGATTTATATGAATCTTCAAGAATCCTAAGTGAGTTTATGAAAATGGGAAGAGTTAAACATGCAGATAAGCTGTTTGAGAAAATGCCTGAGAAGAATGTAGTTATTTGGTCAATCATGGTCCATGGTTATTCTAAAAATGGGCTACACAAAAAATCAGTTGAATGCTTCACCTCAATGAGAAATATTGGTTTAATGCCAAATTCATTCACCATTGTAGGTATTCTTGTGGGGGTCTCAGAATTGAGGGACTTAATACTTGGTCAATCAGTTCATGGACTGATAGTGAAGTTGGGGTGGGAAGATAATTCATTTGTGGGCACTTCCCTTCTTGAGGTTTATGCAAAATGTGGAAATATCAGTGACTGTAGTAAGATCTTTGAGAACTTAAAAAGTCAAGGACTTGTTCCATGGAATGTAATGATCAGTGCATTTGTACATAATGAACTCTTTGAAGAGGCTTTCTTGTTATTTAATAGGTCTCAGAAGTCTGGTTTGTTTCCTGATTCAATGACAGCATTGGCATTGATACAGAGCTGTGTGGCTATGGAATCTAAATGTCTTTGTGAATCAGTTCATGCTATGGTTGTTAAATTTGGTCTCGTGTCGTATGTACAGGTCAACAATTCACTTCTTTTTCTGTATTCTAATTTGATGGAGTTACCTGCTGCTTGGGAAATTTTCGATACAATGGAAGAGAAAGATCTTATCAGTTGGTCAACAGTGATGACTTTACTGGTTCACCTTGAATATGCTTCGGACGCTACAAAGCTTTTCTTCCATATGAGAGATTCAGGGAATGATTATGACAACCTCATCTTAATGAATCTCATTTCAGCTTGTGGAATTTTGGGGAACTTGAAGATGGGAAAATCTGTTCATGCTCAAGTAATAACTCATGGTTTTGGATCAGATCTTCCTCTACTTAATACAATTATTACTATGTATGCAAGATGTGAGGACTTGAATTCTTCAACAACTGTTTTCAATCAATCAAAAATGAAGAGTATGGTATCGTGGACATCTATCATTTCAGGACTTTTGCATAATGGAAGGCCGAGAGAGGCACTAGGTATGTTCATTCGCGTTAGAATTGAAGAAAATGTCATCACTGATTCGGTTGTTCTGGTGACTGCACTAACTGCTGTTAGTGAAATGGTTGCTTTAGAACTCTGCATGCAGCTTCATTGCCATACTATAAAAGCTGGGCTTACAAATTATACAAGTATTCAAAATTGCCTCATATCAACCTACTCAAAGTGTGGGATTGTTGAACTTGCAAACAATGTTTTCGTGCAAATGGCATCTTTTCGCGATATTGTATCATGGAATGCTATTATAAACGGGTATGGTATCAATGGCCACGGAGAAACTGCTCTCTCCCTTTTCGATGAGTTGAGAGAAAGGGGAGGAATACCTGATAGTGCAACTTACTTGAGCATTTTAAGTGCTTGTAATCACTCAGGATTGGTTAGTGATGGTTTGTTGATTTTCAGTCAAATGATAGAAGAAAATAGAATCAGAGTGAGTGCAGAACATTATAGCTGTGGAGCTAATTTACTTGCTCGAGCAGGTTATTTACCTGATGTAAGTAAGTTCAAGGATGGAGAAGGTAAGGCTATTTGGAGGGCTATATTAAACGGATGTGTGCATAATGGTGATTTAAGATTAGCAGAATTTGCCGCGAAAAAGTTTGATGAGCTGATTCAGAAAGATTCTGGTCAGCTTGTGTTACTCTCAAATCTTTATGCATCAGTTGGGAGATTTCAGGATGCAGAAGCCTTGAGGTTGAGCATGGAGACCGAGAAACTGATTAAAGATCCAGGATTCAGCGTTCTCACTGGAAATCTATAGCGCGTTGGTCGAATCCAAATCAGGTCATCTCAATTCTCATGAATGAATAAAATTATGCAACTTCAGATCATGAGGAGCTGTTGTAACCAGCTTTCAGAGGCAAAAAGGATTAAACATTGATAGCAAATCTGTTCAAAGAGTGATGCTGTCCAAAGAGAATAATAGCGTAAACAAAAAAGGACAACAAGCACATCAAAAATCTGAACTACGAAATCCTATCAAATTAAAATTGAGAGATGGGAAAACAAAAAACAACAATAATATCCAAATAAAAACAGGTGATGCAAAATTTGCTTCAAAACAAAGTCTTAAGGCACAGCCTGCCGAATACTTCAAAATTGAAAAAAAAATCTGTTATCAGTAAAGCTCTCAACAACACTAATTATTCTTATGCTCTTATCTTGCTTCTCTTACTCTGCCTTCAGTGACCCATCCTTCAGCTTTTTCCCAAGCTTAGTACTCTTGTTCCTCTTTCCATCTTTCAAAGACAACTTACTTTTCTTTTGTTGCTCAGCTTTTCTCACTCTCTTTTCCTTCTTCTCAACATTCGACTCACTAAAAAATATACTACCCTTCTCAGTTTTCCCCTTTTTTACTTTCTTAACTCAATAATCCTCACTCTCCTCAATGTCTCTGTCACTTCCCAATTCATCTACTACACCAGTGTCAAAGTCCATATATCTAACTTCATGAAACCTCCCTTTATTCTTCTTCCCCTTCTCCTTAACCTCAACTAAACCACCACTACTCACTTCTTCACCTCTCTCCTCAGCAACTTCTTTTCCTTAAACCCCTGAATCTTGAGTTTGATATCGGGCAAGGCTTGATATAAAGGCAATGCCAAAGAATCAGAAAGCCTCAAATGCAAGCTTCTCACACCACCCCATTTCTTAGGCACCACTTCGATAACACCATTTACTGCTTCCACCACATTCTCAACAATTAATGCACTTTCCATTGAAACCTTACCAACCTTCATCACACAACAAGTTCCAGTCTTTAAGTAAAACAACCCGGACCCACAAGCTAAACCACTTGCTCCTTCCAATTCTTGTGCATCAAATCCAAAGGCAAAGGAAGCTTCTTTTTCCTGAAAAATTGCTTACCAAGAAGCTTAGGAAGCAAATGAACAACCCTTCTGTCAACCAAGAAAAGATCATATGAATCACAAAGTTTTCTTTTTGCTTCAAAGGGTTTGTAGTTAGACTTGAGCTTTGAAATTTTGATGACTTTAGTAATAGGTATGTTTTGGGATTTAATGATCTTTTTTGCATCATCTGAAGTGAGTTGTGAATTGGGTCTGTCATCAATGATGAGGCAAAGCTCAGAGGATGAGGGAAAGGGATTTTGAAAGCGTTGGTACGAGGTTTTTGGTGGGATTTTCTTGAGAGTGAGGTTAAGTTAGATGAAGTCATCTTGTGGGAGTAATTGGGGTTTTTGGATTTTTGATTTGGAATTCTTCCATTTGAGAAGGGCGTCTACTGCCTTCTCTAAGGTGGCGCGGCTGACTTTAGCGGCGGAGGAGGGTGGAGGAGACTCCATTAGGATTTTTTTGAGGTTGAGGCTGAAGAAACTATAAAACCCTAGGCTAAAAACCTGGTGTGCTATATGAACAAGAAAGAAGTAGGAAAATGATATGGACCTCCCCTATACTTTTCAAATTTGCAAAGACCACCCTCAAGCACTTTTTTTTTTTGGGTGCGTGTTTGTGTGGGGTTATTTTGAAGCAATTCATGTTACAATGCTAACCGTCTAACAGAAATACACAATATGGATTGTAATTTGATCTCTACGACAAGGACAAAGACTTCCATCAAATTTAAATGGTTTACTCATCTATCGTTGCACATAGTTGTAGTTGAAAATTGAATTGGACTTATAAGTAGTTCGATTCTTCACTTTGATATGATTTCCAATTTATAATCAGACGATTTATCATGGAGATTGAGCTCTACTTCTCCTCTATAGGTTCCGAGACTTGCTCAATGAAGCATCATGGTTAAACTTCAGTGTGGAAAACGGACACCAGCCATTGGCTAATTTAAAGTTTAAGCAAGCTATGATAAAGAAAACTAGTAAAAAGTCCAAAAAATACTAGTAAAGACTAAATGAATGATAGTAATTGAATTTGACCGATTGACTGTGCGTCCATCGCTGCACAAAATATGCTATTTATACAAGGAGAAGATCCAAATAATTTCATGAGCTGATCCAGTAAGATCCAGGTTCAATTGGGCTACTCCCAAATCTTTATGCTTACAAATGAATCATGTTTACAGATTATTAAACCATCCTTGGTATCTCTTTGTGCATTAGGGATATAGCCTCTTTATCCTAGAAGGTATTTTACAGATTACCAGTAGCTTTTTATCCCAACTGTTTATTAAGCTAAAATTGAGCATAGAGATTTTCATTCTAGTTCTTTTCAGAAGTATTGCGTTTTTCGCTGGAGATGTGGTTTGGAGAGAACAAGTACAACAACAATAACCCAGTATAATCCCACTAGTGGGGTCTGAGAGGGTAATGTGTACGCAGACCTTACCCCTACTCTAGGGATAGAGAGGCTGTTTCCGATAGACCCTCGGCTCCCTCCCTCCAAGAACTCCCCACCTTGCTCTTGGGGTGACTCGAACTCACAACCTCTTGGTTGGAAGTGGAGGGCTCACCAGAGCAGCGAGTACAAATAATATAAAGTTGAAACAAATATGAAGCAACACCAGGATTTTAAATCCATGAAGTAGAGACGACAACGTTGCTATAGTTTCCTCATCTTCTCTTATTAGAAGGCTATGGGCTTTCACATAGCTCAAGCAAAGAATTCCAAAGGAAGCTCTTTTCTGGGTATGCATTAGTTAGGACTGACTTCAACCTGCTCGTTCCCACCTTTTGAATATCCATTGACAGAGTCATCGACAGTTGCTGATAACAAAACAAATAAAATCAACTGCGTGAAAAGCTTAGAAATTACTGCAAACTCGAAACTAATATGAAGAAGCATAATACCTTTTTGAGCCACATCATATAAGTTGCAGCAAATGTTGCTTGAGCTTGATAGTCCGCAAAGTCACTATCAGGTACATTTGTGCAGGAACGGAATAGTTCTAATTCATTATCTATGAGCATGTCAATGTCAACTGTCCTGATGTTTCTCTGGTTAGAAGACAAGGATCTATCATGATCACCGCGCACAAAATATTTTATCCAGCATGTCAAGAGGAAGCGACGATGAAGCCACAATGCCTGACAGGAAGAAAAAAAGTAACATAAGACAGGCTTTCTCTCTAAGCTTTCAAGCTTGTAAGAATTTGGAATATCTTCATGAAGCAATCAAAAGACAATCCAGATACAGAAACAGATAAAAGACTGATGCAATCAATTTTGCGCATGGAACTGATCGTATCTTGTATGTTGAAGCAGTAGATATGAGAATATATAACAGAACACAATCAAAACACCAAAATGATCATTCTCTTGATCGCAGTAAGGATATTATAAGTTCAAATAGACAGGCGATTCAAAATGAGGATACAACAACAACAAAAAAAAACTCAGAAATATCCCACAAGTGGGGTCTGAGAGGGTAAGATGTACGCAGTCTTACCCCTATCCTTCCGATTCAAAATGAGGATAGTTCTCCATAAATTTCCTAGGAGATGGTGTATATCCACTCCAACACCTTACTGTCAACTTAGGCGTTTCACTTACTTCTGTAAATCTACATAACTTAGTGTGCAATATTAGACGATTGATGGGAATGCTACGATTCAACATGCACCAAAGAACTGTTTGGGGGGACTTGAGGAAACTTTCAGACTTCACCAAGTCATACAACCAAAAGAAATTGTTATTCTGAAAATTACAGTGATATGCATACCTCTCTCCCCACATAGCGTTTTATCAACTTCTCCACCCAGTTGAACTCCTCCTATCAGCAGACATTCCCAAAAAAAAGATTTAGCAAATAGTAAGATGCTACTTGCTGCGTATTTGACAATAGATGATTTACTGATTTCAGAAACAACAAGAATGAAAAGTAACACTTCTTCAATTCCAGATATTACTCCAGGATTTTAGCATTTATCGTAAAAGCTTGAGAACTAGTTGAGCATTTTACTAGAACTTTCCCGCCTCCACATCAGGAACTTCAAATTTCGGTACTTTTTCACACAGATTCCTGCAACACCTCATGCGCTTTACTAGATAAAAGGATTCTAGTGCATCTCATAGTTGGCTAATTAGGGCTGAGCCTCTGTGATTTTCTGAGGAGATTTTAAGGAAATTTTTAGTGAAAAGCATGTAATTTTCAAGAAACTCCAAAAGTTCACACGAAATGCTAAGCCTTCCCCTATAAGCATCTTCTGAGTACATTCTGGAAAATATAATCTTTTTTTTTTCTTTCAAATTATTATTACAATATAAGGGGTAGGGGAAGGGGAAATGGGGGAGGGGATTACATGGTGGAGAATTGAACCCTCACCAACAAGGTGAAAGTTCAATTAGCCAACCAACTGAACTACTAAGATTCCCCGGCAAATGCCATTCAATTTTGAGGAAACGACCACATGAGCAAAAGTGTACCTTCAACAATTCATGGAGTTTTGGATCAAAGCTAGCATCTTGATCCTTGTTATGTTGTGAATCTTCAAACAGACGAAGCATCAATCGCTGTGTAGACCAATATACCAAATAAACAACATTATACTTTCATGCCTTCCTCTATTTGAAATTTGAATGGAACAAGTGGTTTCACAAACCATTATATATTTTATAGGATTGATAGGTTTTTTCAGTGTTACCAAGCAAATCAAGGTTCTGATGGAAATGTTTTAGCATATATTACAAATGGGCATCAATAAAGCTTTTCACCCTCTATAAGCAAATGGCAAACACATGATTAGTTCACAACTAGCCAGCAGCATTTGCAGAAAGTTTAGACATAAATAATAGCTCTGTGATGGAAACTCACTGCACGGTAATGAAAGCAAGAGTTATCGGCAATATGGAGGTCAGCCCACTGCCGTGACTTGTTAAACTCCTGTAGCACCTAGATGCATGAATTTAGATCCATTTGTTAAGAATTGTGTGTACCATAATGTATATAATATTTCAAAGAGAAGAACGCAACAAGAGATGAATGCCCTTGAGATGATTGGCTGGAGTTGAAGAAAACTGAGCCCATCTTTAAGGGAAAATCAGGAATATGCAAAACACATTATCACAATCCATAAGAGACTATGACCACTGACTAAAACTTTGCATTCTCCACATAGTCACTGAAATACAACTGGCAAGAAATCGCACAAAAAATATCAACCATGAACCTTTCTCTCACCTGTTCCCCTGACATGTAGGAAACTAACCAGCAACGGTGATTCCATGCACGATAGTTCATTTTTGATCTCTGTAACAACAATGAGAGCCAACTTAGATCTCAGTGAGTAACTTGCGGTAACGAGTACAAACACTGATAGTAGATTCATCCAAGCTGGTTGAGCCTCCACAAATAATAGAAAAAATAAAAAGAAGAAATAGTTTTCTGGGAATGATAGAGCTTCTTTTGTTATAAGGACTCATCTGACAGAAAATTATCATACGATTTCTATCATAGAACCAAAGTACTTCAAGAACAGATATGAATTTGAACCAGTACATCTCGAGAGAATCAGTGGTAACATTCCTAGTATCAATGAATGTAACTATCAGATCGTGCCAACCAATAGGCTATAAATATTCATTTGTTTACAGTACGATCCAAAATAAGACCTCAGCCAGTTTTTTCACTAACTCGGATTCTCTTTCCATAATCTCTTGCAGATTTGAACAATTTCCAGCAAGCATCTTGATCACCCACCTCCTATCAGTAATTAACAGTAATAAGAATCATGAATCATGAATCACCCACCTCCTATCAGTAATTAACAGTAATAAGAATCATGAATGACTGATCATTGAAAGGGTAGAATAAAATTCATTTCAAACTAACTCCCAGAAAAGACAAACATCAATTTCCAAGAAAAGATTAAGAAAATGTTGTATCAACCTCACTTTGAGAAATATGTGCTTCATTGTTTTCTTCTTTCTTTTCCTGTGATGACTCGCTAGCTTTTGTTCAGATCCAAGTAGCATTGGGCAAGTCGAACCCTAATTCCCCCCCCCCCCCCCCCCCCAAAAAAAAAACATGCCCCAAAAATCATAAGCCCAAGAAAGGGGATTCGAGAGCGCAGATATGCCAATTTGTCACTGTGCCATTACCATGCCTCATCTTTAACATCCAACGCATGAGCTTATAGTAAACAGGGTTTCAAAGTTCGATATGAGAAAAATGAATCTTAAGCGACCAGAGAGAGAAAGAGAGAGTGAATTGAAAGGTACATCCATGTAACAGAATGGACACAAAAACAATAATTAAAAAGAATTACATATGAGAAGAGAGGTATGTTACCTTTGGCTCCATGTTTGTTCACTTTTAGGTGAATGCGAGAGAACCGCAGATGAAAAGATAAGCTCATTCATGAACATGGAAAGAGATTGCTTCTTTGACAGAACTAGCTTCCTGGGGAAAAAACTTTATATGGTCAGGATTAAAGTTTCTACTGATCTTTTTCCCGATATAAATCATGCGCTTTAACTCACAAAAGAAAGACTTCATTAAGGATGTTACCCAGACACCATAGCTCTAGGAGTTAACCATTAAATTTCGCTTTTTGATTAAAAAAAAAAATATAGTCCAACCATTAAATTTCGCCATTTCCATTATCGCTTTTATGGAAGTCTTGTATTGCTCTTTAGATTAAAAACATTACATTCTGCTCCAGAGCTAAATTGTCAAGATAGATATCCATAAAAGGTATGTATCTGGTCAAAAAGCTAGTGACAGCTGCTACCATTTATAATGAAATTAAAAAACAAAATTTTTATGTGCTCAAAACAAACCTGGAATTCCACGCTGTGCCAAAATCACTACTTAGAAGCAAAAGTGCCCTGCTGTGCTTCATCAGTTCACTTTCGAGACTAAGTGGAGAAGATGAGGGACAGGTTGAAGAATTTTTATCATCTCTCTCATTGTAAATGCTATGGTGCACTTTATAATTTTTATATGCATCCGCAAATGCACTTTTAGCCGCAACATAAAGTGGAAAGAGAACCCTAGTTGAGATGCCCAGCTTGTGATCCCTAGCCCAGAAAATTGTCTCAAAACTTGAATTTGGCACAGAACCAACAGATGTTGAAGGAGTCCCAATATCTTCATTCAGTGCAGCAAACTGGGATGGGTGAATGAACCCTATTTCATCTCTGGACACAGGAGATGCATGTCAGATTGCTAATGACAGCATCACTCCTCAACTCAACATCTCAATAAGATTAAAAATAAGAAATAAGTGGATAGGTGAAAAATGCTAGGGAGAAGAGTACGAGAATAAAAGTTTATCATCTCAGCTGAAATTACATTGACTTTTAGAGAACGTTCTGAAATAGAGATATCTTAAGATTCAAAAGAATGGGAGTTCCTTCTTATGATTTGTAAACAATAAGGCTTCCTTGAGAAGTGGAAAATTAGTAATACTACGTTTAAGCAATGACATCCAATCCAAATGTACAAGTTGAAATGATTTAAGGGATTCAAAAATAAAGAAACGATTGCATTGGGTTTCAAAAAGATGTGATAGTACAACAAAGGTACTCTAATGTATGAAAATGTTTGTATAGCCTAGAAATCCACAGCTCCAAACAAACGGTTCCTTTATCACGCTCAGATGGCTCATGGGCTTCATTGTTGGACTATTGTTGGAAGGTCATGAGACAGTTCTTCAAAACTTACGTCACTCCACTAGCTAGGTTCATACGACGCTACAGTAAACACTCCAACAATGGTCTTATTGATTATTGATTCAAACAAACAGAAAAGGAAAACAAAATAATGGAATATTGTCATTTAAATAACCATTATAATTGCGTCCATATACAGAGAGGGTGAGACTTACATCAGAGGATCGGACCCCAATATGCCCTCTAATTGATTCAGAAGCTCCAATGGACCAGGCTCGTCCATCTAGAATTGGTTTCTAACTACAAGAGCTGTTTATTCCCCAAATGTACACCGATTCCTAGAATTAGCTGCTGACTCCAAGACTATAAAGAAGTGGATAAAGTATTAGAGTTGCATACGGAGATATAATTTAAATTATGAGACAACTTCTAAAAGCAAACTATTAAGGGACCTATATTTGAGGATTGGCTCGAAAACTCAGAGCATTCACAATGATCCAAAATGCTCAGACTCATGAACGATGTAGAACATATAAAAGAATAAACCAAAAAGCTACAAGAAGGCAAGGTGGCAACCACAACTGTCAAAATTCCCAAAATAACAGGTACTACAATTTAGGAACACTATTGCATCTGCTATTTATTCATTAGTTCGTGATGAACTGATACTTTGGAAAAGAAAAGTATTGCACTTTGGTTTTCTCTAACTAGAATAGCAACACAAACTAAATACTCTCCTAATGATTTGACTTTCAATAGGTTCTTAAATATAATAAGTCAAATAAGACTTCAGGAGGAATCGATCTCTCTGATAAAGTGAAACACAAGAACAATTTATGCCAATTTCTTCAGCGTAGATTTCTTTTTAGCACTGTGCTTTACTAACGCATATAAAAGGTCATCCACTAACATATACAATGTCCAAGAAGGACGCTTATGGAATTAACAACATAGCAAAAAGAATTAATTGGATTCAATTTTCAAAAGAAACTAAAAAAAAACTTACAAAATTTTATCGAGAGAGTTTGTGAGCAAGATTTAAGGCGTCTGGGATGTGAACTGATGTTCCAGATTTGATGAAAGCTACGATTTTTCTGCCATTACAGCTCATTATTCGACATTCTTTCTTTCTTTGTCACTGTTTTAATATTTGGAAGACATCAACAAATATCGGAAAAGGTCCAATAATATACTTAAACTATTGGATATAGCTCAATTTTGTCATCCGTTAGCAAACTGGGCCATTAATATCCCTCACGTTAGCAAACTGGACCAATAATACCTTCATTTTAACGGCTGTCCACATAAGCCTTCTCAAAGGCATTAATTAGCTGACATGGCATCCACATAAGCAGAACTCTCTCAAGCCTGCTCCAATAACCCATTAGCCCATAAAACAAATACCCAGTTATCAATCAAATATAAGATTAAAAAAGTAAAAGATCTGCAAAAAAACTCCAAACCCTCGTTTTTCAAACACTAAATGCTCTGTCCTCTCTCTAGGGCGACATGTTGTAGAATAGGCTGCCATGGATGCGCTGCCCTCTCCCCTGCTTCAAGCTGTGGGAGAGACGAGCCATACCCATAAAACCAGTACATCTCCGTCATTCAACACACATCTTCACCGAAATTCACACAATTCAACCGTAGGAATCTCCAATTTTCTGCAAATCGGCGCCGTCGCAGACCTGAATGGAAAGGGAGTATCAGCTATCCAGTTGCACCAAAATCAGTGCAAATCGATTCCTAGTGATGTGGGGAACATAACCAAGACGTCATCTGGCCAGGGGTATCATCAGCTAGACTCTAAAGATCACCGCTTTACCTGGGACACAAGGTGCTCGACGAAATGACAGTGTCTAACAAAAATCCAGCAATCTCCATGGAGTTGGGAAAGACAAAAGCAAACACAAATCCATCTATTACAGTGTGTCTAGCACTATATTAAAGATACCACACGAAAAGAAAAAGCTAATTGCTTTCGGTAGGGTCTCGACAAAACTTTATATATAGCATAAAACTATTGACAAAAGTGTAGATAAAGATGAAGGTAAAAGAAGATAAAGATGTAGGTCACGTACCTTGACAAAAAGCTATTACTTTAGTCTACAAATGATTTATCAACTTTAGCCCAATGTAGATAAACTATATTTGATTGATAATCGGTTATTTTTTTATGGGTAAAATATGCTATCTTTATCTCATCGACCTTTTATGTTTTTTAATGGGAAAAGGCCCAAAAATTACCTTGTAGTCTTCGAAATGGATCAATTATAATCCCGTTTAAATTTGAATCCACAAATAACTCTGCCGTTATAGAATGGATCTAATAATGTCCTTGTGTTATTCGAAATTGATCAATTATAACCCTCATTTAAATTTGAGCCCACTAATGACCCTGCCGTTAAAGAATGAGTCTAATACTGCTATTTTCCTCGGTTAGTAATGATTAGGGGTGTAAATGAATATTTAAAAACCGACTAAACAGACAGAACTGTACCGTACTGAACCGATTTTTAGGTTTCTTTTAATAAAACCGTAGGATTATATATAAACCTATAATTGTACTGATAATTAGAGTAGATTTTTTATTTTATAAAAATAAATCGAAAAAATATTGAACCGTACCGAATAAATTTACATGTGAATATATGTTTCACATGTAAATATATCAGACCTATTATTAGGCCCAGTATAAATATATATTTCACATGTAAATTTATTCGGTACGGTTCGATATTTATTTATTAAGTTTAAAAATGATAATGGGTCTAATATTTATAAAGAATGGGTCGAATAAGTTTAAAATTTGAGCTCACTAATGACCTTGCCGTTAAAGAATGGCGTCTAAGATTTATATTTATAAATAATAATGTATTAATATAAATAATGTACAAATTTTAATACATTATTATTTTTAAACTTAATATATAAATATATGTTTCACATGTAAATTTATTCGGTACAGTTCGATTTTTTTCGGTTTATTTTTATAAAATAAAAAACCTACCCTAATTATCGGTACAATTATAGATTTATATAAAAACCTTCGGTTTTATTAAAAGAAACCTAAAAATCAGTTCGGCATGATACGGTTCTGTTGATTTAGTCAGTTTTTAAATATTCATTTACACCCCTAATCATTACTAACTGAGGAAAATAGCAGTATTAGACCCATTATTTAACGGCGAGGTCATTAGTGGGCTCATATTTGAACGAGGGTTATAATTGATCCATTTCGAATAATACAAGGGCATTATTAGACTCATTCTATAACGGCATGGTCATTTTTGGACTCAAGTTTAAACGGGAGTTATAATTGATCCATTTCGAATACCATACGGTCATTTTTGGGTTTTTTCTCCTTTTTAATCCTATGTTTGATTGAGAATTGTGTATTTTCTTTTACGGGCTAATGGGGTATTTGAATATGCTTAAGAGATCCGCTTATGTGGATGCCATGTCAGCTGATTAATGCCTTTGAGAAGGCTTATGTGGACAACCGTTAAAATGAAGGCATTGTTGGTCTAGTTTGCTAACGTGAGGGATATTAATGGCCCAGTTTGCTAACGGAGAACAAAATTAAGCTATATCCAATAGTTTAAGAATAATAATGGACCTTTTCCGCAACAAATATAAAGGGAATGAACAAATATAAAGGGAATGATGAGCAAGAAACGGAGGAGGAGGGATTTACTGAAAATTGTTTTTTTATTTTCTTTTATGTTTGGGCTTGAAGGTAGAACTTGGGCTTCCTATTCTCAATTTGGACGGCCCAGGTTCATAGGCCCAATGGATCCACATCTTTCTCTAATAGCTCTAGCATTTGGTTTATGAAATTTTACCTCTTATAGCAAAGTTTTACACCTTATTTATTATAAATAAAATCTCTTTTAAAATATTATTTTTAATAGCTACCTTTTAGTTTTTGTAGCAAAATATGTATTTATGGTATACACTACCGTTAAGCCATTAAATACGTTGTCTAATATTTTTCTCTCTCATTCTTTCAGTTATTCTCTCCCAAAATCACCGCATAGTATCTTATTTCTCTCTTCACGATCTCTCTCTCACAACGCCATTGTCTTCTCCATTGTTGAACCATGATTCTCTCACATCGCCATTGTCTCCCTCAATTTTTAATTTTTTTCTCCAAAAAGTTGTGGTAAGTGTTAAAGTTTTTGGATTTTTGGCCGATTAAAGCTTCTTCTTTTTCTCTTCATTTATTATTTTTTAAATATTCACCATTGTTATGTTTTCACCAGAAAACTTGAAATTTCTCAATGGCTGATTCAACAACTCCGAAGAGGGTTATCCGAGGTATACCCACTAAAGCACTCAATTTCGATGGGCCATCTTTCGATTTACAAATCACTCAAGCGGAACCTATATTTGCAGGTTCATCAGCAACCACTGAAGCAGAAAGGAGAACAAAAATACGCAATAACCATATAAAACAAGGTCAAGTTGAGAAATCTTCGAAAAAATCAACACTTCCTCATGTGAAAAAGAGAAGAAAACTTATGAATGATGCTTCAGGGAGTAAGGAAAAAGAGGTCGCTAAAAGAACTAGCTTGGAAACACAGAACGACAAGGTAATTGTAGATGTATTTATATGTATTCGAGTCCGCATACATTGATTATTAGCTTGTACAGTGGTTGTCTCTTCTTGTATTTAGATGTATTTATATGTATTCGATGTGGCCTACACTGATTTTTATTTTGTACAGTAATTTTTGATTGTTGTATTTAGATGTATTTATATGTATTTTAGTTCATTCAACAACATTTTTAAATGCACCGATTATTCTGTATTAGTTATGTATTCCACCTAACTGTATTTATCTGTATTTTAAACAACAGTCATTGCCATAACTCATATTTTTTGTAGTAATTATCAGTGCATTATGTTGTATTCATGAATGAGTTATGTATTCAACCTAACTGTATTCATCTATATTTTTAACCATATATTTTATTTTTTTAATTATTTTTTGTATGCAGGAAATAAAACTCTTTGTTAAATACCCGCCTATTTTATTATCGCATATCAGTTCCTACACTAATACCGACATAATCTCCAACCTCAAAGAAAATCTTACTCCAGATCAGTACAAATTATTTGGTACTACTTATTTTTGGAGGTTTCCTCGATATGAAGCACTGTAAGGTTCAACATCAATTGTTTAGGTGCTTCATAGTTCTGTAGCTGGAAGAAAGTCCTATTGATTCATTTTTAATACATGTGAATGGTACAACATTATGCTTCTCAATCAGGGAGTTTGTGGTAGTTACTGGTCTCAATTGTGTTAGTGACGCTGAAGATTTTGAGTTTAACACAAAGATGCCAAACAAGATTATGGATACATACTTTGGCGGTGCAAAGACTGTCAAGAAGAAAGATTTGTTGAAATACTTTGATGACAAGAATTGGGGTTTTGACAACGATAGAGATGCCATTAAAATAGTTGTGTTGTATTTCATACATACATTCATATTATCCACTGAGAAGAACTGCACAACCATCCCAAGACTACATTTTGACTTGGTCGAGAGCGGCAAATATTCTGATTACCCATGGGGCAAGGAGGCATTCCAGACCCTTCTTAAATCTATAAGCAAGAAGATGGATTCCCAGAAGAAGTATTATAGGATACGTGGGATGCCTCTTGCTATGCAAGTATGGTTGTACGAGTGTTGTTCAAAGGCCGATCCCAAAATTACACTCCGAGTTGATAACCGAATTCCCATAATACTCAATTGGAAATCCACGGACAACCAGCCAACTTATGCTTACTTGATGAACGGCATGTTTAACGACCAAGGAAATGTGGTAATTTATTATTATTTAATTGACTAATATTTTATTCAACATATATTTCTGTTATTAAAAGCATTGTTAAAATTAAATGATAAATATAATTGAATACATCATACATTTATGTCCATGTTTTTACAAATAATATGAATATATTAGAATACATAATACATTTTACAGCTACACATTTAATTCAATGTTGTAAATATTTTATACAATACAATTGAATACATGTATATACATAATTGCCCATATACATAAAGAACGGTATATTAGTAATCATACAGCAAATATGATTTACATTGAGTGTATTTCTATTTTTAGATGAAATACAACAACATTCAACCAACCGCTAGTGAGCTTGCAGCTATTCATGTGCCTCTGGATGGCGTTGATGTAGACAAAAGTCCTCTTTATACAAATAACAATGAAGAGGATTCTGATGATTTTAGTCCTACACCGCCTCTTCAGCTGAAGAAGAAACATGATGCAAGTATTGGTCCATCTTCATCACCACCTCACAAAAAGTGCAAACAACAACTAATTGATCCCTCAACTGCAAAGAGTCCAATACCACATGTGTCCGCAAAACCTCAAGCCAAGATTTCTCCTACTGCTAAGATTGAAATCAAGGATATTGTATTTAGTGTTAAGAAGCCAGTTGATTCTAAATCTGATGATTTGTCTGCCTTGAGGCAGGATCTAAATTCATTCAAGGATTATGTAAGTATTGTTAATGAATATTCATCTTTACAGTTTATGTATTTGCTTTCCTATCTTTTCTAACCCCTTTCTAATTATTTGTGTAATTATTAGGTGATGGGCGAGTTCACTTCTCTACGATCATTGATCAATAAAAATTTCAGAAAGGTTTTTGAACATGTTAAAGCCAATCAGAATACAGAAATGGTATATCAAAGAAAGAAATATACTGGGAGACATGATGGTGGTATTCAAAGGTCACCCGAGGCCAACTTGCATGATAATCCCGAAGGCTAAATACAACATGATACAGCTGTTGGGGAGAATTCAAAGTTTTTAACCTCTTTAGTATATATGTAGTATAATGATACATGTTTAATCAGTGTATTTAGATGTATTCAGTATTAAGTTATGTATTAATGTATTCATGATTTTCTGAATACATATTTTTAATCAGGTTTTACTATGCTTCAGTTTAATCATGTATACAACAACATACATAAATCAGAATACACATATATACATGTGAATACATCATTATATTAGTGAATACATTTACAGAATATAGGTGAATACATTTACAGAATACATATGTATACACCTACTCTGAATTTGGTACCTTATGTTTATTCTAATCTGATAAATATATTTTTTTCAAATAAATAATATATTAATGTATTCCATTGGGTGTATGTTAAGGCTATGGAAAGAAAGCTGACCACCGACATTCATGCGGATGGATTCCACATTCTATTTTAAGTGGAGACACATTAAATGCATCTACAGAGCAAATTCATGTCTGTGGTGAATTAAAAAATGAGGGGCCTACTGAATTAGAGGTGTCAAGTGTCATACCACCTAAAACTGACGAGGATGTATCCGGAGAAATACATGTGTCACAATTTGAGTTGGCCGACGAGGACCTTCCAAGTCAAATTCCAGAAACAAGAATTGTGATACATCCAACAGCTAAACTTGTTGATTCAACGCCTTTACCTTCGCATAGGACTCTGATGGATACAAATTATTCATGTAATTTCATATGTAAAAAATAAAATTTTAAAATAAAATATGAATAATTATATCCTATCCTCGCATATTTTCTAACAAAACTTGTAGGAAGAAGAAATTATGAAAAAGAAGGAAAGAGGCTAAAAGACAAGAGAATGAAGCAAAGCTACAGTTGCACACATCATCTTCATATTCATAAATGTGGAATATACATATGGGCTTATGAAAAGATATAATTAGAGATGAAAAGGAGCATAGCTGCATATGTGGAATCTATATATGCAAGGTCACATTCGCATACATGGAACCTACATTTGTAAGTCTAACTCATGAAGTCAAGAATGGAAGCAAAAGAGCTATAGATGCATACGTGGAATCTATATACGCAAATGTCACATTTGCATACATAGAACCTACATTTGCAAGTCTAACTCATGAAGTCAAGAATGAAAGCAAAAGAGTCACAGATGCATGTGTGAAATCTATATTTGCAAAGGTCACATTCGCATACATGGAACCTACATTTCGAAGACTAACTCATGAAGTCAAGAGTGAAGCACAAGTGCCATAGTTGCATATATGGAATCTACGTACACAAAGGTCACTTTGTATACATGGATATCACATTAGCAAAAGTGGAACATGACAAAAACTACTCATCTTTTCCTATAAATAGCAAGCTCTCTTTTTATAAGGGATCGTATCTTTGTAAGACAAGAACTAGTCTTGGTCTTCTTTATTTGTAGTAAAATATTTCATTAGTCTTTTAAATATTTCTAGTCTTCTAAATATCTTTTTTAGCTTTTCTTACTCCATAATGGAGTAATCTCTTTTCGTTGGGATACTTGATGAAGCTTAATATATTTTATAATACTATCTCAGTTTTATATTCTTGGCTTGAAACTTTTTATTTATATTTCATACTGCGCTGAAATGATGGTTTTTAATTACTCTATTATCACGTCTATATATTTATCTCTAAGTTATTCATATATTAATTTTTTAATTCTCGTGGAGCAAAATTAATATATAATAACTGATGAATAAAATAGTAGAGTGAAAGTAATTTTTTAGTAAACGATTATTTCAAGTTAATAATCTTGCTTGCCTTGGTTTTAATTCTCATAGAGGAATTATTGTAGGCAAGATTATTGATCCTTAATAAAAATATTCTCAAGAAGTTTTTACTTTCTTTTAGCACAATTCAAGCAAGAAAAATATTTCGGTTTAAACGTCACTAGTCTTAAGTTTGTTAATTAACATAATTCTCATGGAGTGTTATTAATTGGTTATTTTTTAGTGAGCAAAATATAATTGTATTAGAAATAAGAAATTATTCTTTAAAGAAATAAATGTAGAAATTGAGATTTTATTATACTAATATTATCAAGTGAATTCAATGATTCCCATTTTTTTTTAAATTATAAATCTTTTAAAAGTTATTTGTTTTGTTTAAGTAATTAACAAGTTTTAGACCTCACTCGCTTTTCATCAATTTGATTATCTCAAATAGTAGTTAAAATATTACAATCCTATAACATAGATTATCCAGTCTCTGTGGGGCGATATCTTAAACAATACTAGAATTTGACAGAGTACGAGCAGGAAATTCCAATACACATTAGCCTCGTCAGACTCGGTCGTTTTTCTTTATAGATCTCCATTCCCCTAAATAAGTCTCCCCATATGTAATTTTTACTATTTTATGACTTGCGGGGATGGTTAGTTCGGGATTTGGAAAGGTTGATGTTGAAATCGGAACACTTGGTTCCTTAAGGTTGGCTAAAGAGGGCTAAGTTTGACTTGAGTCAATATTTTGATTGAACGACCTCAGGACCGGGATTTGATAGTTCCAATAGGTTCGTATAATAATTTTGGACTTGGGCGTATGTTCGGATCGGATTTTGGATGACCCGGGAGCGTTTCAGCGCTTAATATTGGAAGTTGGCACATTGAAGGTTTTAAAGTCCTTTAAATTTGGTTTGAAGTAGGATTTGGTGTTATTGAGGTCTAATTGGGATTCCGAGTCTGAGAATAGTTTCGTATGATGATTTAAGACTTGCACGCAAAATTTGGAGTCATTCCGAGTAGTTTAAGTATGATTCGGCGCGTTTAGAGTGAGTTGGAAGAATTTGAAATTCATAAGTTGAATCTATTTAGTATTGGGTTGTGATCTTTAGTGTTGATGTTGTTTTCCACGTTCCGAGAGTGCGAGCGAGTCCGTTTTATGTTTACGAACTTGTTGGTATGTTTGGTCGAGGCTTCGGGGGCCCCGTACAAGATTAAGAGGGTCGATGAGGCTTGTTAGCTCTTGGGAGATGACATGTTGGTGCCAGTCATCTGGTGCGTTCGCACCTGTGATGGAATGGCATCAGAGGCGGCACTGCAAATGTGTCGCCTTGCTCGCAGAAGCGGAAAGATGAGGGGTCAGCGAGCTCCGCAAAAGCAAAGCATTTTTGTAAAGCCCCGTGAATTTTTATAATTAATTCGAATTAATTTATTAAATATGAAATACATGGTTATTAGAGTTGGATAAAGTTATTGGAATGCTTAGGGATAATTTTAATAGTTAATTATTAAATTAGTAGAGGTTAGAAGGTTAATAAATGTATTCGGAGCATATTCAATTTTTATGTTAGAAGGGCCGAAATTATGAGAACTCAATGGTATGTAGCTAACTTTGAAGAATTGGAATTTAATTAGAAAATAAGGATTTTAAAATCCTAGCCTTTGCTGGCAACATTTAGAAAAGTAGAAAGGTTGTTGGCTAACAAAGGGGACAAAGGAATTAATTATTAAAAACAAAAGCAATATGTAAAGTTGGGGAATGGAATAAACAAAGTTGAAGACCAAAATGTTATTTCAGACGCTGCACTTGATGCGTCGCATCTCCGTCACGTCCGAAATAAATTGGAACCCGGTGTGAGGCAGTGAACTTGTCCTATAGCGCCAAATTTGGCGTCCGCTCAGGTTGAAGGAGCTGGGACGCATGCGACGTGTCACATACGACATTCGAATTCTGAAGCCTTTTAAAGGCAATTACGAGAGTAGATTGGTCTTTTATTTTGGGGCTTTGTCTTTGAAGACTTAGAGAGAGAAGAGATATCTCTACCATTAATACACCTTTAAGGTAAGAATTTAATTCTTTCTTGATAGATTTAGTTTATTAATTACATCTCTTGACTCTTCAACTACATGAAAATTATAGATTTTTGAAGAAAATCTCAAGAACACTTCAAGAACTCAAATCTTGAAAATTCTAGGGTTTAACAAAGAGGTAATCCCTTCACTCCAAATTTGGGTATTATACTCCATGGACATAATAGAGTGTATTTATGAAGTTATATTTGTATTTAAACATTTATTCATAAAATCCCTAGAAGGTAGTCTTGAAATTGAAGAGTTGGTTGGTAGGGATGATGAATAGTGTTGGGTCTTATTTGAATGATGTTATTTTGAGTTTCTAGTGGAACGACTTAGATCCCATAACAAGTGTAACGAATGAATTGGAGTTAAAATTCAAGGATTTGACCTTCAAATGATGAAATGAGGATTTTGATAAACTTATGAAATTTGGAATTAAGTGTTAAACACTTAGTTGGCTCGGTTGGTATTGTTGTAACGCGTTATTAAACTATGTGAGTCTATATATGTATATTGTGACTCGTCGGCATTATTGGATCATTTGGGGTAAGGTTGGAAGCAATTTAAGGTACGTTGAAACTTATTACTCTCGGAGCTTTTCTCCAAACTCATATCGAAATACAATTTAATTGAGTTTCTAAATGTGAGTCCTAGCTTGTGGGGATGAGCGAGCTAGGATTGTACCATTTCTTGCATCATAAAATATTTAAGTACTATGAATATTATTTTCTTGAAATGTTATTCAAATATTTAAAACTAAAATAAGGAATAACACTTGTAGTATTTTTGAAATGGAAATACATGAGTTGTGAAATATCTTGGATTTAACTATTCTCAATTAGTTGATTTGGCTATGAAAATTGTCATTGATAAATGTAAAGGTTTTGGGAGTTATTTAAGTTCACCGAGATTGACCTTGGATACTTTTCCTCATTAGATCATGAAACTACATATGCCGGTGTAGGCGTAGAACCTACCTTACGGTTGGGAACTACGACAGAGTACTTCCTATTAGGGGTACTATTGTGCTGCTTTATTAGCACGACTGAGTCGATTCGTGCGACGCAACGATGAGACGACCTGAGCAAGTAGGGTATATGATACTTGCCGCTAGGTATATAACCTAGTTGAACTTCTTTCGTGTCGGGGATGGTATAGTGCTCCCGGTAAATAAAAAATGTAACATGATTTGCAACGATTAATGCTAAAGGAAGACTTCGAAATGTGTTTTACCATACTATTTTATTTTATTTTCTAAATTGTTAATTTATATGAAGGCTTCTTTCTATATAAATTGTTATTACATATATTATATCTTCTTAATTCTTGTCCTATTTTCTCTTGGGGAACGATTCATGATTTGTACTAGGCATGTGGAGCTTAGGCCTTTTTGGCCACATTTCCATTTCTATTTTCAGGGACTAGACCTGAGCAGCTTGGACCGCGTGGTTAGGCCAGCTCTACATTTTCTGTTGACGCTTTTGGTGAGACTCCACATTCGTACTCGTGGAGAACTTTATTATATTATTATCCTTTGAGCCAACGGGTTATGCCTTGGTTGGATATCTTATTCTGTGTCATAGAGATTCTGTAGATAATAGTAGCATTCATTTTGGGTTGTAATCCTATGGTTACTAATATGGCATGCATGAATGAAACTTTCTTTTATATTTATAAAGATCTCTTTCAAAGAAAAATATTTACTTAAAGATATTACTCATGTCTTATTCTATATCTTAAAATGATTTTACTTGAAGAGGCTTTCACATCCTCCTGTTAGGCATATAAGTGAGTATTAATCTATGGGATATTTTATTCGGTTCGGGTAGAGTACTGAGTGTCGGTCACGTGATTTTAGGGCGTGACAAACTTCGTATCAAAGCCATAAGTTCTAATTCGAGTCCTAGAAAGCCTATGGAATCGTGTCTGGTAGAGTTCTCTTTATTGGTGTGTTGTGTACCACACTTATATCGAGAAGGCTATATGGACATTATAAGAATACTTCATTCTTTCTTATTGTTCTAGAATCATGCAATAGAGCTAAGAAATATTTCCTAACTCGTACGCTATATCTATTGGCAAAAGATGGTAAACACGCGTGGCAGTAATATGATTCGAAAAGCTGCTCCTATACCCCGATGCGGCTTTAGGAGGGTTACCCGCCATACCTAGGGGCCGACCTCCGAAGGCTGCAAGAGCACGGATTGTGCCAGTTCCAATGGCTCCAAGGGTGGTCCAGGAGCTCGAGGAAGAAGTTGATGAGGCACCTGCTCCACCTCCAGAACCAAATCACTTGGAGAAGACCCCCACTGATATTAGGAAGGCTATGGATACTTTTGCTAACCTCATGGCTATGCAGACCCAACAGAACCTTCAAGTGGGTATTCAGGAACTCCAACAAGGAGGGATGAGAAAACTAGTGGTTGATGACATGGCGCAATTGGCCATGAAATTCGTGAGACTTGAGCCACTAATTTTCACAGGTACAGATCCTACTGCAGACCCTCGGGACTTCTTGGAGGAAGTTGAGAAAGCTACTACTTTTCTAGGAGTTAAAGACTATCGGGTGGTTCGATTAGCATTCTACCAGTTGAAAGATATTGCTGACCTCTGGTTCAAGGGGGTAGAGAAGAGTCGACCGGAGGATACACCTCTAATGATTTGGGCGGAGTTTAAGAAGATCTTCATTAAGAAGTGGTTACCACCGGGAGTGAGAGCCGCCCTTGCAATATTGTTTGAGACCTTAAAGAAGGATACTATGACCGTTCTAGAGTATAGCATCAAATTCGAGAATTTATCTCGTTATTCTCCCTACCTCATCCCCACCGAGGATAAGAAGATTGATCGTTTTACTCGTGACTTGATTCTAGGCATCAGAAAAGATACTACTAGTGGGAGAAGACACACCACCTTCATTAACTTTGTGTATTTAGCAATGGATCTTTAGAGGATTCATCAGGAGGAGAGGGACAATAGGGAGCAAAACAAAAAGGCCCGGACTTTTGGCACTTTCAGTGCAGTGCCTAATTCGGGCAAGGGGCAGAACAACAAAGGGTTATCTGGCCAACCGTAGTCTAGGATGCAGACATCTACCAGTAGCCCTCCAGTGGCATACAACACCCGACAGGGAGGCCAATCTAGACCCGTTCAGAGTGACCACCGTACTGCACAGCAGGCTCAGAGTAGTGTGGCTTCTCGTCAGCGTCAGTCTAGTACTACCAGGGGACCCCATGGTTCGTGCTATGGTTGTGGGTTCATAGGTCATATCCGAAAATTTTGCCCTAATGGACAACATGGTTTGATAGCTTATTCGTCACCATTTATGGCTACTACTTTGGTTGTACCTCCCTCACCTAGGGGTAATGGGGCGCACAGTGGGCGCAATGCAGGAAAAGTGCCGCAGATAGCTACTACTTCCCAGGGTACTCATCCTCGTTTCTATGCCATGCCTACTTGCCCTACTGCGGAGGCTTCATATGATGTAGTCACAGGTATACTTACTGTTTGTACTCTAGATACTTATGCTCTTGTGGACCCCGGATCTACTTTTTCCTATGTTACTCCGTACTTTGCTTTGGATTTTGGGATAGAACTAGAACAACTACTTAAACCATTTTCTGTGTCGACTATGGTGGGAGATTCTGTTATTGCATCCCGCGTCTATAGGGGTTGATCGAGAGACTACGACAGACCTTATTGAGCTAGAAATGGTTGACTTTGATGTGATCATGGGAATGGATTGGTTATACAAATTCTATGCCATTCTTGATTGTCGTGCTAAAATGGTCAAGTTTGAGTTTCCTAATGAGTCAGTTCGTGAGTGGAAATGCAATATTACTGAATCTCGAGGTAAGTTTATTTCATAGCTTAAGGCGAACAAGATGATTACGAAGGGGTGCCTTTATCATTTAGTCAGAGTCACTCACACAACTGCTGAGGTAGCAAACATTCATTCTGTTGCAGTTGTTAATGAGTTTCTTGATGTTTTTCCTGACGAGCTTCCGGGTATTCCACCAGATCGGGTCATCGACTTTGGGATATATTTGGTGCCAGATATTCAGCTGATATCTATTCCCACATACCGAATGGATCTACCTGAGTTGAGAGAATTGAAGGAGCAATTGAAAGATTTATTGGATAAAGGGTTTATTAGACATAGTGTATCACCTTGGGGTGCGCTAGTGTTATTTGTGAAAAAGAAAGATGGTTCTTTGAGGATGTGTATTGAATATAGGCAACTTAACAAGGTGACCGTCAAGAATAGGTATCCATTATCTCGAATAGATGACTTGTTTGACCAGTTGCAAGGGGCGAAGTACTTTTCGAAGATTGATTTAAGGTCGGGGTATCATCAATTGAAAATTTGAAAGAAGGATATTCCCAAAACGGCTTTTCGGACCCGCTACGGGCATTATGAATTTTTGGTGATGTCATGTGGGCTAACAAATACACCTGCAACCTTTATGGATCTAATGAATCGGGTTTTTAAACCATTTCTTGACAGGTTCATGATTGTTTTTATTGATGACATATTAGTTAATTCGCGAAGTCAAGAAGAACATGCCAACTATTTGGGGATAGTGTTGCAGACACTTCTGGAGCATAAGATGTATGCTAAATTCTCTAAGTGCGAATTTTGGCTTGAATCCATAGCAATTTTAGGTCATGTGGTAACTCGTAAAGGTATTAGGGTTGATCCTCAAAAGATTGAAACGGTTAAGAGTTGGCCTAGACCAACTACACTGACAGAGATTTGTAATTTATTGGTATTAGCGAGATACTACCGGCGGTTTGTTGAAGAATTTCTACTCTTGCATCCCCGTTAACCAAGTTGACGCAAAAAGCAACGAAGTTTCAGTGGTCGGATCCTTGTGAGAGAAGTTTTTAAGAGTTGAAATCTAGATTGACTACGGTGCCGGTGTTGACCTTGCTAACAGGTTCAGATGGCTTTGTGGTATATTTCGACGCCTCTAGAGTTGGGTTGGGCTGTGTCTTGATGCAGAAAGGTAAGGTTATTGCTTATGCTTCTATACAATTGAATATCCATGAGAAGAACTATCCGACCCATGACTTGGAACTTGCCGCGGTGGTATTTGCTTTGAAAATTTGGCGGCATTATTTGTACGGTGTGCACTGTGAAGTATATACCGACCATAAAAGCTTGCAATATATATTCAAGCAGAGGGAATTAAACCTGAGGCAAAGGAGATGGTTAGAACTATTGAAGGATTATGATTTAAGCATTCATTATCATCCGGGGAAGGCGAATGTGGTAGACAATGCACTAAGCCGAAAGTCAAGAGGTACTTTGGCACATTTACCGATAGATAAAGACATTGCCACTTGTGCCATAGCACGTTCCTCTCTTATTAAGCATGTCATGGCTAATCAATTTGAAGATCCAAATTTGATAAATATTCGAAATGGTGTACAATCTAAAGATATCCTTGCATTTTCTCTTGATGAGGATGAGGTGTTGAAGATGAACAGTCGTTTGTGCGTGCCAGATGTTGATGGAATTCGTAATGAAATTATGGCTGAGGCACACAACTCGAGATATTCTATACATCCAGGGTCCACAAAAATGTACAAGGACTTGATTGAGATCTATTGGTAGAATCAAATGAAGGAAAATGTTTCAGACTTTGTGGCTAGATGTTTAAATTGTCTGCAAGTAAAAGCTGAGCATCAACGACCTGGTGGGTTGGCTCAGAATATTGAGATTCCACTTTGAAAGTGGGAAATAATTAATATGAACTTTGTTGTGGGTTTGCCTCGCACTCGCTTAAAGCATGACTCTATTTGGGTGATTGTCGACCGACTTACAAAGTCGGCGCATTTCTTACCGGTAAAGATGACTGACACAGCACCACAGTATGCTAAGTTGTATTTGAAAGAAATTGTTAGACTTCACGGTATTCTAGTTTCCGTTATATCTGATAGAGGGCCCCAGTTTATTGCTTATTTTTGGCAGTCCTTTCAAGAAGGATTGGGTACAAGTGTCAATTTGAGTACCGCTTTTCATCCACAAACTGACGGCCAGGATGAGATGACTATTCAGATGCTTGAGGATATGTTGCGGGCTTGTGTCCTTGATTTTGGTGGAAATTGGGATGAACACTTACCTCTGATTGAATTTGCCTACAATAATAGCTATCAAGCTAGTATCCAAATGGCTCCATGTGAGGCTTTGTACGGACGACATTGTAGATCACCTATTGGATGGTTTGAGCCGACTGAGGTATGACTACTTGGTCCCGATCTTGTACATGATGCCTTAGAGAAGGTGACTTTGATTCAACAACGGCTTAAGACCGTTCAGAGTTGGCAAAAAAGTTATACAAATGTACATTGATGTAAGTTGGAGTTTAAAGAGGGTGATCAAGTGTTCTTAAAGGTAACGCCAATGAAGGGCGTTATGAGATTTGGGAAGAAGGGCAAGCTAAGTCCTAGATTCATTGGTCCATATCGAATCTTGAAAAGGATTGGTGAAGTAGCCTATAAGCTGGAGTTACCTGCATCAATGACTTTGGTTCATCCTGTTTTTCATGTATCGATTCTATAGGGGTATGTGCCCGACCCTGCTCACATCATCTCACCGGAGGTAGTAGAAATAAATGACGGTTTAACTTATGACGAAGAACCGGTTGAGATTCTTGATAGGCAAGTCCATAGGTTGAGGACTAAGGACATAGCTTCAGTCAAAATGTTATGTCATAATCATGATGTCGAGGAGGCTACTTGGGAGGTCGAGGAAGATATGAAAATCCGATATCCCCACTTATTCGCGACTTCAGGTATGGCTATTTTTATTTTGAAATTTTGAGTTTAGAGTTTATCATAATTTACTTCCATGGGATATGTGATTGATTGGTTCATCTATTCTACATGGTTGTTAGACTTGTCTTATGGTAATAAATATTATTGTTGTGATACTGATAATGGCTATAGTGGTGTTTTGAGATATATGAGGTTGTGGATATATTTATGGAGGTAGTTGTAATGAGTAGAGGCATGTGGGGACTTTCATATTACATTCTCGTAGTTCACTGGCAGGTTGAAAATTTTGGATAGACCTATAAACAAAGGAAACTCTATCAAAATTCTTGGAAATTTAGAGAGTTAGTAAATATTTTAAATCCTTAAAAGTTAAGGAGTTAGGAAAGACATGGATTACACTTTTTTACTTTAATACGACCAAAGATTTACATTCGAGGACGAATGTTTCTAAGTGGGGGAGAATGTAAAGCCCCGTGAATTTTCATAATTAATTCGAATTAATTTATTAAATATGAGATACATGGTTATTTGAGTGGGACAAAGTTATTGGAATGCTTAGGGATAATTCCAATAGTTAATCATTGAATTAGTGGAGGTTACAATGTCAATAAATATATTCAGAGCATATCCAGTTTCTATGTTAGAAGGGCCGAAATTATGAGAACTCAATGGTATGTAGCTAACTTTGAAGAATTGGAATTTAATTAGAAAACAAAGATTTTAAAATCCTAGCCTTTGCCGGCAACGAAAAAGAGATTTAGAAAAGTAAGGGATTTAGAAAAGTAGAAAGGTTGTTGGCTAACAAAGGGACAAAGGAATTAATTATTAAAGACAAAAGCAACTTGTAAAGTTGGGGAATGGAATAAACAAAGTTGAAGACCAAAATGTTATTTCAGTGATGGACGCTGCACTTGATGCGTCGCATCTCCATCATGTCCGAAATAAGTTGGAACCCAGTGTGAGGAAGTGAACTTGTCCCATAGCGCCAAAGTTGGCGTCCGCTCAGGTTGAAGGAGCTGGGATGCATGCGACGCGTCCCATGCAACATCCGAATTCTGAAGCCTTTTAAAGGCAATTACGGGAGTAGATTGGTCTTTTATTTTGGGGCTTTGTCTTTGAAGACTTAGAGAGAGAAGAGATATCTCTACCATTAATATGCCTTTAAGTTAAGAGTTTAATTCTTTCTTGGTAGATTTAGTTTATTAATTACATCTCTTAACTCTTCAACTACATGGAAATTATAGATTTTTGAAGAAAATCTCAAGAACACTTCAAGAACTCAAATCTTGAAAATTTTAGGGTTTAACAAAGAGGTAATCCCTTCAATCCAAACTTGGGTATTATACTCCATGGACATAATAGTGTATATTTATGAAATTAGATTTGTATTTAAACATCTATTCATAAAATCCCTAGAAGGTAGTCTTGAAATTGAAGAGTTGGTTGGTAGGGATGATGAATTGTGTTGGGTCTTGTTTGAATGATGTTATTTTGAATTTCTAGTGGAACGACTTGGATCCCATAACAAGTGTAACGAATGAGTTGGAGTTAAAATTCAAGGATTTGACCTTCAAATGATGAAATGAGGATTTTTGATAAACTTATGAAATTTGGACTTAAGTGTTAAACACTTAGTTGGCTCGGCTTGTAATGTTGTAATGCGTTATTAAATTATGTGAGTCTGTATATGTAGATTGTGACTCGTCGGCATTATTGGATCATTTGGGGTTAGGTTGGAATCAATTTGAGGTACGTTAAAACTTATTACTCTCAGAGCTTATCTCCAAACTCATATCGAAATACGATTTAATTGAGTATCTAAATGTGAGTCCTAGCTTGTGGGGACGAGCGAGCTGGGATTGTACCATTTCTTGCATCATAAAAGATTTAAGTGCTATGAATATTATTTTCTTGAAATGTTATTCAAATATTTAAAACTAAAATAAGGAATAACACTTGCAGTTTTTTTGAAATGGAAATACGTGAGTTTTGAAATATCTTGGATTTAACTATTCTCAATTAGTTGATTTGGCTATGAACATTGTCATTGATAAATGTAAAGGTTTTGGGAGTTACTTAAGTTCACCGAGATTGACCTTGGATACTTTTCCTCATTAGATCATGAAACTACACGTGCCGGTGTAGGCGTAGAACCTACCTTACAATTGGGAACTACGACAGAGTATTTCCCATTAGGGGGTACTATTGTGCTACTTTATTAACACGACTGAGTCATTTTGTGTGGCACAACGATGAGACGACCTGAGCAAGTAGGATATATGATACTTGCCGCTAGGTACATAACCTAGTTGACCTTCTTTTTTGTCGGTGATGGTATAGTGCTCCCCGTAAATGAAAAATGTAACATGATTTGCAAAGATTAATGCTAAATATAGACTTCGAAATATGTTTTACCATACTATTTTATTTTATTTTCTAAATTGTTAATTTATATGAAGGCTTCTTTCTATATAAATTTTTATTACATATCTTATATCTTCTTAATTCTTATCCTATTTTCTCTTGGGGAACGGTTCATGATTCGTACTATGCATGTGGAGTTTATGCCTTTTTGGCCATATTTCCATTTCTGTTTTCAGGGACTGGACTTGAGCAGCTTGGGCCGCGTGGTTAGGGCAACTCTACATTTTCTGTTGACGCTTATGGTGAGACTCCACATTCGTACTCGTGAAGAACTTTATTATATTATTATCCTTTGAGCCAACGGGTTATGCCTTGGTTGGCTATTTCATTCTGTGTCATAGAGATTCCGTAAACAATAGTAGTATTCAATTTGGGTTGTAATCCTATGGTTACTAAAATGGCATGCATGAATGAAACTTTCTTTTATATTTATAAAGCTCTCTCTTTCAAAGAAATTTTTTTACTTAAAGATATTACTCATGTCTTGTTCTATATCTTATAATGATTGTACTTGAAGAGGCCTTCACATCCTCCTGCTAGGAATATAAGTGAGTATTAATCTATGTGATGGTTTACTCGATTTGGGTAGAGTACTGAGTGCCACTCACGTGGTTTTAGGGTGTGATAATTTTTCTCAAAAGCGAACTCGCTTATGCGGTAGAGGGGTCCGCAGATGCGGAGGGAGGCAGTCTGGCCATGGTCGAAGATGCGCGAGTCGAGTCGCAGAAGCGGGCTCGCAGATGCGAGACTTAGCCGCATATGCGATGGGTCAGTGGTTAATCGTGTTCCGCAGAAGCAAAAAGTTGACCGCATAAAAGTTCCCGCAAGAGCGGAGGTCCTCCCACAGGTGCGGAAATACCACTGGGCAAAAGGGTTCATTTAAGTCGGGAGTTAAACTATTTTTGACTCATTTCTTTCATTTATTGGGCGATTTTGAAGCTTTTGGAGAGGGAATTTCATATACCACTTTGAGGTAAGTGATTTTTATACAATATGAGTTTAAAACATAGATTATGGGTAGATTTTAATATGTAAAAATTGTGAAAATTATGGGTTTAGACGAATAACCCTAGGTTTTGATAAAAAAAAAGGGATTTACCCACGAAAATGGTTATGGGATTGAGTGAAAATTATATATTTGAGTTCGTGAGGTTATGGGTAACAACTTTCTGCGAACATTTTCGGAATCCGGGCACGTGGGCCCATGGGTAATTTTTAAGAATATTTCAATTTGGGTTGGGTAATTACTCTAATAGTTAAATTATGAATTTGGAACATATATTTATTTATTTATACAACATTTGACTAGTTTCAGATTTTTCGGCACTGAGTTGAGGCTTTAGAGCGAATTTGACACCGGAAAGCGAGCTTTGAGACAAGGTAAGTCTCTTGCCTAAGCTTGTAAGAGGAAATTTACCCCATAGGTGATTTAAATTTCTATTTGCTTCTAATTGTGAGGGCTACGTACGCACGAGGTGACGAGAGTCCGTGCGTAGCTACTATTTATGCTTATGTCCGGGTAGTTTAGGACCCAAATCATGAATTACTTGTAATGTTTTCACCCTACTTGTTAATTAAAGTGCCTAAATTATATTAGGACTTGTTAGAGGAATTGTAAAGGACCGAATTTCACTTGCTTGAATTTTGAGCTAATTACTTGACCGTTAATGGAAATTGTACTACATTGTGTATTAGCCCTGTAATAACGTTTAAGTCAAATGGTTATAAAGTATCCTTTCTTCTTGTGGAGCGGGCCGAATACCTCGGCTGTAGATAGATACATCTATGGTTTATGCTGCACGTCCCTCTGCAGTGTACACGTTATTCTGGATCGGGTCGTACGTCCTCGACATAATCGTACGTGATGATACTTGGATTTTAATTATTTATTGACATCATTTCATGGCTTGAGAGGTTAAAATAATATCAGACAGAAAGTTATTGAGATTTAGCATATGTAAAGGAAATATTTATTTTCTGGTTGTTATTGAATTGCTGTAGTTATATACATAGCCCATGCCTATTTAGAGCTTCTGTATTTTTTATTGTTAGCCCATTAAAAGTGTCTATGTCGACCCTTCATCACTACTTCTTCGAGGTTAGACATGATACTTACTAGGTACATGTTGTTTATGTACTCACGCTACACTTCTGCACTGACCGTGCAGGATCTGAGGCAGGTGCATCTGCCGATCACGCCGACGTGCATTCCCATTACCCGGAGACCTAGTGGTGAGCTGCTTCCTGAGCCGTTCCACAACACCTAGAGTCTCTCCTTTGCATTCATTTATGTCTCTTTTTATTTCAGACAATAGTTAGAGTTTTGTATAATTTATTAGTGCTCATACACTTATGACGCCAATTCTTGGCACACATTGGCAGACTCTGTGATTTTGGATTATTACTATAGTTATGATTGCATCAATTGCTTTCGTTTTATTTATTTAAATTTTCTACTTCTTAATCTCTTAATTAATGGAATTTAATTACTTGGAAAATCTATTAAAAAGAGAAATCACGTGGTTAGTTTACTGTTGGCTAGCGACGGCGCTGGGCGCCATCACGGTCTGTAAGAGAATTGGGTCGTAACAGATTCAATGTATTGAAATATGTATTCAGTGTATTTTACCTACTGTATTCATGATGTGTCAATATTTGTGTTGCATTGTTTTATTCATTATATTCAAAGTTTGGATTCACTATCTTCATCATGTTGCTCTCAGTGTATTCAGATGTATTTTTTATTAACAGTTGTTAAGTTATTCCCAATACATATTGCTGTTGTATCCAATATATTTCAAAGGTTTATAATCATTGTATTCACTGTATTGAAATATGCATTCAATGTCTTTAATATATAATCACTATATTCACTGTATTGAAATATGTGTTCAATATATATTCAGTGTCTTCCCTGTATTCACTATTTTTCATTGGTTGGATTCAATGTATTGAAATGTGTATTCAGTGTATTTTACTTGTTGTATTCATGATGTGTCAATATTTGTGTTTCACTGTTTTATTCAACATATTCAAAGTTTGGATTCACTATATTCATTATGTTGCTCTCAGTGTATTCAGATGTATTTTTATTAACAATAGTTAAGTTATTCCCAATACATATTGATGTTGTATTCAATATATTTCAAATGTTTATAATCATTGTATTCACTGTATTGAAATATGTATTCAGTGTCTTCAATATATAATCATTGTATTCACTGTATTGATGTGATGACCCGGTAGGTCATCTCATGTTTTAGAACCTAATTCTACGCTTTGAAGCCTTAAATGCCTCATTTTTAGCTCCCTCAATTTGCGTGCGCAGTCCGGGTATTTTTCCGAAAAGCTTTTATGTTAAAAAAACTGAGAAAATGTGAAAGTTTTGCCTTAAAATCTATTTGAGTTGACTTCGGTCAACGTTTTGAGCAAACGGACCAGGATTCGTGTTTTGACGGTCTCGATGGGCCCTATTACGACCCCAAATCTACTAGTCGTGATGACACCTAACCCAACCCGCTAGGTAAGCCAACTAGTAACTATCCAATTCCCATGATATTAACAAGACGAATAAACGATAGTAATTTTACTAAATTTTATACATTTCCCAGGGACTGGTAGTACAAATCATGAGCTTCTAAGAATAGAGTTTACAAAGCTGAAATAAAATAAATACATCATCTGTTTGAAAAATACATAAACAGAGTTTTATAGATTTAAAACTACCACGAACAAGGGGCAGATACAACCAGGACGCAAGTACATATTCAGTCCAGCTCCCATCGAACACAACAACATCAGCAACCAATATCTGCATACAAGGTGTAGAAGTGTAGTATGAGTACAACCGACCCCATGTACTCAGTAAGTAACAAATCTAACCTTAGGTTGAAAGTAGTGACGAGCTAACACAAGGTCATGTCCAATACCAATATCCCACAACAGTTCATAACAGCATAATACAAGTAATAAAAGATATATCTGAGAAGTAAAATGCTCAGTTCGTTTACAGTTCCAGAAAATAGTCATGCTTTTCAAGTATCTTAGTGAAAACCCAAATCTTTTACCGAAAATGCCAAAAATACGAGTAAGTTTGAAAACTGTAATTTTTCCAAATATCCTTTCCACAATAAATAAGATGTTTCATTTTCTTTCCAGATAGCAAGTGTGAAATACCTCTCTATGCCCACATATCAATGTGTGTAAAAAGTTATGAATGACGTGATACCGTACAACATGAGGAAAAGTGCATCTCTATGCCTGTATGTCATGTGTGCATGCCAATGCTATGTATTTCAGAGATGAATCATATACTCACTCTCTCAGAGTACTCAATCTCACTGTCTCACACTTTTCACTCATCATGCTCAACCGCTCGGTACTGTATATGGCCCATACGTCCCGGGGAAGATCCATCCCGGAATATATATATCACTGACCATCAGTCACTCAGTAACGAGGAAGGCCAAACCGGCCCCATGGAGAAGATCCATCTCCAGGTATATAAATGCTTCGGACAAGATCCATGTCCAAGGAAGATCCATCCCTCAATATAATGAACTACGCTCACGGGGTGTGTGTACAGACTCCGGAGGGGATCCTACAGCCCAAGCACTATCATAAGCCAGATCCAGGCATAAATCAATATAGCATGCTGCGACGTGTAGCCCGATCCCATAACTGTCACTCATAATCGGGCTCTCGGCCTCACTCAGTCATCAATCTCTCCAGTCTCACTCATGGGCCCACAATGTCATGAAACTAGCTTGATAACAATGATATGATGTATCAATAAATAGCATCTGAGACTGAAATATGATATGAATGCATGAATATGACTGAGTACGAAATATCAATGAAATCAGTGAAATGATAGCAAGAAACGACCACTATGGGTCCCAACAAGATCGGCATAAAGCCTAAACATGATATCTAGCATAATTGACAACTCAATTACTTTATCACATGGTGAAAAACACGGATATCAACAAAATAGGGCCACTATACAGTGCCATGGAAACAACGGAGTCCCAATTCACATGGTGCACACCCACAAGCCCGTTACCTAGCATGTGAGTCACCTCAATACCAATCACATAACACGTATTACGGGGTTTCATACCCTTAGCACTAAGTTTAGAAGAGTTGCTTACCTCGAACAAGCCAATACCAATGCCGAGCAAGCCAAGCGATGCTCCAAAGATGCCATCACACGCGTAGTAACGTCAAACGACTCAAAACTATCCAAAAGCAACTCAAATACATCTACCCAGCAATTCCGCATTTGCGGACAACTCGTCACATCTGCGACCACCGCTTTTGCGAAAAACTTTGCTTCTGCAAAAACAGCCTGACCCAGTAATCCCTCGCACCTACAGTCTTAAGCCGCTTTTGCGATCGCGCTTCTGCACACTTGAACCGCATCTGCGGTTGCGCAGGTGCGTCCAAGAACCCGCACCTGCGATCCTCACGCCCAACTTGACAAAAATCCAAAAATGCAATGAAATGATCTTAGCCTCGTCCGAAACTCACCCGAGCCCCTCGGAACCCCGTCCGAACATGCCAACAAGTTTCATAACACAATACGGACCTACTCGAGGCCTCAAAACACACATAACAACATCAAAACTATGAATCACACCTCAACTCAAAATCAATGAACTTTGAAACTTCAAACTTCCACAACCGATGTCGAAACCTATCAAATCCTGTCCGATTGACCTCAACGTTTGTACACAAATCACATTCGACATTACAGACCTGCTCCAACTTCCGGAATTGAAATCCGACCCCGATACCAAAAAGTTCACTTCCGGTCAAACTTCCCAAAATTTCAACTTTTTGCCATTTCGAGCCAAATTCAACCACAGACCTCCAAATCACAATCTGGATGCGCTCCTAAGTCCAAAATCACCCAACAGAGCTAACAGAACTATCAAAATTCCAATCCTAGGTCAAATGCTAAAAAGTCAAACTTGGTCAACTCTTTTAAATTAAAGCTCCCTAGTTAAGAATCATTTTTCCAAATCAGTCCCGAATAACCTGAAAACTAAAACCGACGATTCACACAAGTCAAAATACATCATACGGAGCTACTCACGAACGTAAACTACCGAGCGAAGTGCAAATGCTCAAAACGACCGGTCAGGTCTTTACATTCTCCCCCACTTAAACATACGTTCATCCTCGAACGTGCCAAGAGTTGTTCCCAAAACCATCAAACCGCTGTATAACCTTTCTATGCACGTACCCGGGGTAATCCCACGTCACCCTATCCCTTATAGGTCCGATAACGCAACATAACTGAAATTTCTCAATTCAACCTAGTCCATAAGCCTTAGAATCCAATTTTTCAGCATCCGGAATTCCTTATAAGATCTGAATCTCGCAACCTGCACGCTGCATAAGTCTGAACAAACTGTACCAATCCGCAATCATAACCCAAGCTACAATCACATGATATACCACCTAACTCAAATACCCATAGCAAAATCTCCGATCACAGTAACTTCTCAAAATAACCCAATCCCGGTAATAAACCTCATACCTAACAAAACCTCATTCTAAAACGTTCGTACACCGTCGATAATGAAAGAACACACAGAAACTCATAATCATTCATCAAATCAACAAGTCGTGGCGCTCCCTTTCCTTCAACAAGAACTATAGCCAATTCCTAAGTCTACATCCGATATTATCCTTCTAAATATACCGCAATCAAATCCGATAGTACCCATCCTAGATCCGACGACTCCATCTTATCGAATACCAACTACTCCACTGACATGCAACACCCATATTACTCAGAGCCATAAACCATGCAATCCATGCACCAATAAGCAACAATCTAAATGTATTCAATCACAAAAATGACTCAATCAATAGAACCGTCCCGCAAGCTCAACGGGTACCACCACAACGCAATGCTAATGAACCTATCACACATCGTAGGACCAAAACACACAAATCTAACACAAGGGATCATACATCAACATAACTCTGCTGCAATGTGCGACTCCATCCAAACACCGATCCATAGCATATACCTCGAGCCAACTTGCTCAAAATCAATAGCCACGCAAAATTCGACATCAAGTACCCAAAGTGCATTACCATAACCACAGAGAAGCAGATGACACAATGCCACACAAAACCTAAAAGAACATAACCCATACGCCATCAATCATGCAATGTCCAATTACTCATCTCGCTCAAATTCCGTTATAAAGTCCAAATAGAACCGCACCAGGCGTGCTTATAGCCAACGAATCACAACTCCTCGTAGCATAGAAGAGTAACTCATAGATCCTTTCAGAACACGAATAAGCTCAACAACAACCGAATGTCACATCCATCAACTATAGTAGTATGGAGCCAACCAATTTCGCTCAGTGTAGAATACACATCCTAATTGGGACTACCAATGGACCCCCAATAAATTCCGGGCACCCACAAATAGATAAATAACCCTCCGAAATCCCACAATGACTGAATCATAACACATACTATCATGTGGCTAGCTTCGGCCATGACTTCACAGTCCACAACCATGGAACAATCTGCTCTTGAGAACTCCCAATATCCAAATCCATAGAACACACGAATTACCATATCTGATCCAAACTCCACCGCCAGAATGTCTAACACATCCCTCATACACGATCATACCACAAGGAATACTTCTAAAATTCCTCCGTGCCATATAGCAAAATTTGAATATTACTCGGGCGAGGCACGAGCTAATCGCTGATGCACTAGGCGAGTGTCAAGCTTGAGGATTGGGCTGTGCACGTGGGAGCGATGCTCAGTCTTGGGCTAAGGACAAGGCATGTCCTAAGCCAATCCCCCAGGGCGCGCATGGATTGTGATCCTAAGATGGAGCGCCACGACATGTCTAGGGCCAGGGGCCTAGGCATCTTACGGGCGGCACAAGTTGGGGCGAGCCTACGGGCGAGTCCCATCGACAGGCACAGGATCGTGCTTGAGAAATCCTGGGATAGGAAGAAGGAGAGTGTCGCAGTACCAGTGAAGTATCCACAAATCAAAACATATTGCCCCTTCTGAAATGTATACTCTCATCAAGCCATACCGATTAGTAATATCATTTACCTAGTCATCTTAAACCGTCCATGCTACCTACGAATTTTATGACCTTCCTTTCCAAAACAGAATTGTGATCCCGCTCACATAAATCTCAATCCTACATAATATACCGCATATATCATGCCATCATATGAAAAATACGAGAACTTCATAGTCCACTCCGAGTTACAAGTAACTACATACTCAACTAGCCAAGGACCTTCCATTTGATTTCATCCAGGAGAAATACACTATAAACTACATGCTCCTCACGCCAGCCGGAAAAACATACCCCTCGAACCTTGGTAAAAACCATTGAGAACTCTTCGAACCTATTTGTACATAACCGAACTATCAGAACCGAATCTCTCTAACTCAACCCAGCCACGTAAGTTTCCAAAACCCAAGAGCATTGCCACGAAACACATGTAGAGGCTAGCCACGTCTTAAGTACCCAAAGAACCAATTATATCCATAACTGTGCTAACCCAACCTACTACCAAGTTGTCCTATTTCTCCAAGTCCCTTCCAAATTGACTTCAAATTGATACTTCTCCTTGCTGGAACATCATGATCCTTAACCAAAATTCACCACACAAGAGAACCTAGTATAAAACCATAACGCCCTAAGGCCTATATGCTGCTGACTTCCCTCTTAAGCACCCCAAAGCACCACAACCGCGACACCCACTCTAAAGAGACCTTATGTGAACCTAAAATTGTTTCCTTCACCTTCTTGATACTGAAATGCATAATCCACAATGATATAAAAATGCCACAAGTCTCGACACCGTCCAATGAAAATATCATATCCTAGCCATATACTAATCCAAAATACCCAATTGCTACATATAATTCTTGAATCCATTAGAACCATTCTCGAGAGTCATCCACTCTGCTCAAATCTTAATTGCACCACCCCAAACGTGCTAAATGACTGGTGCTCCATCGGCACGACGACATCCAAAGGAGTAACCCCACCTTAACGTGACCAAGCAAATTCCTGCTCTATGCACACTACATCTTTCACGAATAAGTACTCAATCATTCCACAATTCACATATACCCATTGAGTGTAATACAACCCGTATCCAGAAATCCCCTTACTCGAGTCATCCTCAATCTCAACCCCTGCAGTCATAACTGATTCACCAGTATACCTCAAACTGAAACTAATATAACACATAGTCGTACAATCAACTCCTCGATAGCAGACTCCCCCACTTGGCTCAAAGCCAAAGAACAAAATAGTCGATAACATTACGATACCAATACTCTATTACTGCCAAAATCCCGTAGTGAAATTCAACTAAATCCTTCGTAAGCTCATGTAACACAAACCATATAATACCTCAAATCGTCTGCAAATCTCACATTCATCCTTATGATAGTCAGGTCAACTGTTACAACCAATCCAAATTCAAATCGCACAAATATACCCCGCTGGTAGAAAAGAAAGTCTCCACATAACATTATATAAATCACACATCCGTAGATTACCTCGCAGGTTATAACCCACCTAATTGGCCTCAAACTAACATCTCTTGATACCCTTTCATAGCCACAACTACTAAGCAATCATTTAATCTCCCTAAGTCTGATCTCGACAATAAGACATGAGAACCTATTTCGTTACAGCATTAAGCAACAGGAAAGATCCTTCAATACACTCATAACTCAGAACCATATGTCGCATCAAGACATAAACCAAACACCCAATAGTGCTTTCTACATCTCAATTAAACTCTCCTCGTCACATTCGAACAATCTGAACACATCTTGCAACCACGTCATACTCACCACATAGTCATCATACCGATTCGTAAGACTCAACTAGACACTTGCTCATGACTTGTAGAACCTATAAACCTAGAGCTTTGATATCAACTTGTCACGACCCCAAATCCACTAGTCGTGATGACACCTAACCCAACCCGGTAGGTAAGCCAACTACTAATTATCCAATTCCCATGATATTAACAAGACGAATAAATGATAGTAATTTTACTAAATGTTATACATTTCCTAGGCACTGGTAGTAGAAATCATGAGCTTCTAAGAATTTTACTTACAAATCTGAAATAAAATAAATATATCGTCTATTTGAAAAGTACATAAACAAAGTTTTATAGATCTAAAGCTACCATGAACAAGGGGAAGCTACAACCAGGACACAGGTACATCTTCAGACTAGCTCCCATCGAACACAACAACATCAGCAACCGACATCTGCATGCAAGGTGCAAAAGTGTATGTAACGACCCGACCGGTCGTTTTGAGCATTTACGCACCTTTAAACTATTTGAAGTCTTGAATAACTTCCTATGAGGTTTTATGACTTGTGCTAATTATCGGTTTTGGTTTTAAGGTATTTCAGAGTTAGCTTGGAAGAATGCATTTTCATATTGGAAGCTTAAGTTAAAATAGTTGACCGGATATTGACTTATGTGTAAACAATCTCAAAATTTAATTTTGATGATTCCAATAGCTTCGTATGATGATTTTGGATTTAGGAGCATGTCCAAAAAATTATTTGGAGGTCCGTAGTGGAATTAGGTTTGAAATGCCGAAAGTTGAATTTTGGAAAGTTTGACTGGGGTTGACTTTTTGATATAGGGGTCGGAATATGATTCTGAAAATTGGAATACCTCCATTATGTCATTTATGACTTGTGTGCAAAATTTGAAGGTATTCCAGATTGATTTGATGTGTTTCGGCACAAGATATTAAATTTGAGGTGCGATTCATTATTTTGATGTTGTTTGATATGATTTGAGGCCTCGAGTAGGTCCGTGTTATCTTATGGAACTTTTTGGTATGTTCATACGGGGTCCCGAGGGGCTCATGTGAGTTTCGGATGGTTAACAAATCAAATTCAGACTTGGAAGAAAAATCTGAAGTTTCTGCCTTCTGGTGCAATTGCACCTGCGGAAGTTGGCTCGCAGGTGCGACCACGTAGAAGCGCAATGGACAATGCAGAAGCGGAGGCTGGGCCGATGACTGTGGAGAGCATAAGTGGAAGGCATCTCGCAGGTGCGGACACGCACCTGCACATGGGGGGGATCGCAGAAGCGACATTTTTCGCAGAAGCGGGGGAAAGATCCGCATGAGCGGTTGCGCAGAAGCGGTTCAAATTTCCGCAGGTGCGAAAACCCCTAGGCAGTACAACAACAGAGGGGGTTCCCAGCTTTTGCCATTTTTGGGCATTTCAAGCTCGGGTTGGGCGATTTTGAGCGAGGTTTTCATGTGAGAACTTAAGGTAAGTCCCTTGTGATCATTTCTACTCCATAATATTGAATTATCATCGAATAATCCGTCTAGATTACATGTTTTTGAGGTGTAAATCGGGGATTTGAACTTAGAGATTTGAAAAATAGATTTGGAGGTCGAGTTGAGGTCGGATATTGGTAAAATTGGTATGGTTAGACTCGTGGTTGAATGGGCTTTCAGATTTTGTAACTCTCTTGGGTTCTGAGACGTGGGCCCCACGGGCGATTTTAGAGCTAAATTTCGAATTTTGTTGGAAAATTAGTATTTTCTTATGGAATTAATTCCAATAAATTTTATTGATTGAATCGAATTAATTATGGCTAGATTCGAGGCATGTGGAGGCCAATTCACGAGGCAAAGGCATAGCAGAGTAAAGAATTACACGGTTTGAGGTAAGTAACACTTCTAAACTTGGTTCTGAGGGTATGCATCCCCGAATTTGGTATGATATGAATTGTTTGGAGGTGACACACACGATAGGTGACGAACATGTAGACGTGCACCACAGAAAGTGTGTCTTGAAGAAATCCTGTAAAGTAGTAAAATTAAAGAATCATGTTATTATATGAACATGTGGCACATGTTAGAGGAATTAAGCTGAGGCTAGTAATAAAGATCATGTTTAGGCTATGTGCCGATATTTTAGGGCCCATGGGGTCGTGATGCTGTTGAATTAATTGTTCTAAAATATGCATTTCACACTCAGTAATAATTGTCCATTGTGAGGATATTTATGGGATTGAGCTGCGCAATGCAGCAGGCCATAATGGCTTTATACATCATTATTATATGGATCGGGGCTGCCTGCCTGCAGCAGACCTTATTGGCTTTATATTACGCTTGGGCTGAAGGAGCCCCTCCAGAGTGCATGGACTTGCCTTACTTATTTGTATTGCAATGAGTTTACCTGGAAATGGATCTTGTCCATATCATTTATATTTGGGGATAAATTATCCCAGGGCTAGATTGGCCTTATACGGTACTAGGTGACTGACCGTCAGTCGATGTGTATTTATATAATGGTTGGAATACCCTTGGGTTGGATTGGCCATAAACAGTACCGAATGAACGGATAATTTATGAGCAGTATTTACATGAGGTTTTTTTTTTACTGAGATGTCATATTCTTCATATCATGCAGTATTGATCTATTTCACTTGTACTGAGTTTAACTGTTAAATTTGAAAGCATGCCTACATTTTTGTACCATTATTTATACTGGACTGTACTTGCAGAGCTCGTCATTGCTTTCAGCCCAGAGGTTAGTCTTGTTACTTATTGAGTTGGTTGTACTCATACTACACTCTACACCTTGTGTGCAGATCCAGGTGCTTTCGGACACGGTGACTGTTGGATTTCAGTGTACTATCAGTTGGAGACTATCAAGGTGGCTGCTTGGCGTCCGCTGACCTTGTCTCTCTTTCCTTCAGTTATTGTACTATTCTATACTTTCAGATAGTGATTTTTATCAGTCAGACATTGTATTTATATTAGATACTCATGTACTTAGTGACACCGGGTTTTGGGAGTGTTATATTTGAAATTGTGAGATTTCTTCCGCTGAATTTAATTATTTTGTGTTCAAATTTAAAAGATATGGTGGTTTATTGAGATTTTCGGCTTGCCTAGTATTGAGATAGGCACTATCACGACATGTGAGATTTTGGGTCGTGACAAGTTGGTATCAGAGTTTTAGGTGACATAGGTCTCACAAGGCATGAGCGGGTTTAGTATAGTCTTGCGGATCGGTACGAAGACGTTTGTACTTATTTTCGAGAGGCTACCGAAACCTTAGGAAAATTTCACTTTCTTGTATTCTATCGTGTGAAATTGATTCAGCTTGAAACATAAATCTTTTGAATTCCTTCCACGTATTCGTGTGCGCATGTGAGCGCTCAGTATCAGTTGTGCATCGCCGGCTTGTGATTCTATGAACGAGGTTCAATATGTGTATTTTGTGTTTTGGTGATGGGCCAGTCTGGAGGACTTGAGGCCAGGTTTAGACCGCAGCTTAGGCTCGGTAGCTTCAGTTGTAACGTGTATATTTAGACTCATATGTCCGGTAATGTCCCTACGAGTGGAATTTGTGGCTCGATGTGCGGTAGAATGGCTTTCTGATGAGTATGATGTAACTGCGGGAAGTGTTAAGATGATTTGAATGTGACGAGAAGTGTTTCCTTGAAATGTAAAGGAAGGCCATTGGGTGCTTTATTTTCGTTTTGATGTGACGTACAATTTCGAGTGTGAATATTTTGAAAGATCTTTTACGTTGTTAAACTTTGGGGAAAATTAAATTCTCGTGTCTAGTTAATGAGTTTGGACTCAGAAAGATTAAGTGATTTCATAGTAATTGTGGTTGCGAAGGGTATAACAAGATGCCAATTTGAGACTAAGCAGGGGGGTTATCTCCTACAGAGTAATCTATGTAGGTGTGTTCCTTATGATGTGAATAGAGAGTTTTTTTTCTACCAGCGTGGCGTATGTGTTGAGACTTGAATTTGAATCTGGTTGAGAAAGTTGACTTGAGTGTTAAGAGAATGAATACGAGATTAGCGGATGATTGGGGTATTTTATGGTTGGTGTGTCTTGAGCTTGAGAAGAATTTTCGTTGAACTGACTGCGGTATTAAGGCAGTAATAAATCATGGGTATTGTGAGTTATCAAATATTTTAATCTATAGCTTTGAGCCAAGTGGTGGAGCCTGCTATTGACAATTCAATTTCATGGATATATGTTACAATTTTAGTTTTGGTCTGAGGCATACTTGTGGGTTAGTTATGACTTGCAGAGGTGGAGATCGAGGATGACTTGGGTAAGGAAATTCCTAGATACGGGTTACATTGCACTTTCTGAAAATATATAAATTATGGAATTATTAAGTTGTTATTTTGAAGGATGTCACACGAAGTATGAATTTGATTGGTCGTGTTAAGGCAAGGTTACTTCTTGGAGTGTTGAGTGTGCTAAAGGAGCACGTGTCTTTTGGCCCGTTTGGCCGGTGCAATTTGAATTTGAGCAAAATGGGTGACTCTCGATAAGGTTCTAATAGATTCTACATTTCAATATAAGAAAGGAATGAGAAACAATTTTAAATTCACATAAGGTCCTTCAGAGTAGGTGTCTCGGTTGTGGTAGTTTGTGGTGCTTAAGAAGAATACAATGGCTTATGTGCCTTAAGGAAGTATAGTTGTATGTTAGGATGTCTTGTAGTGAGATTTGGGTAAGGATCGTGGAGTTCTGACAAAGAGAAGTGTCAACTTGAGGTTAGTTCAGAAGAAACTCGGAGATATTAGGACAAATTGGTAACAACTTGGATCAGTATGGTGATGGTATGCTCGGTTCTTTTGGTAATTATGATGTGGTGAGATTTTTATAGATATTTTGGTGGCAATATTCTTGGGTTTTGGTGACCTACGTGGTTTAGTCGAGTTAGAGGAATTTAGTTCTAATAGCTTGGTTATGTGCAGATGGATTTCAAAGCGTTCTTGATAGTTTCTACCATGGTTTGAACTAGATATTTTCTACTGGTGTGGGAAACATGTTGTGTATTGTGATTTCCTCTTGGAAGGAAGCAAGAGAAAGGTTTCTAACTAACCAGGTATGTAATTTGCTGGTGACTCAGAGTTGATAATGGGATTCTTGTGCTTGTCACATGATGGCATAATAGACGTGGTGTGTTGTGCGGGATTAGGATTTATATGTACAAGGTGACAGTTCAGTCCTGAAGAGAAGGTAATGAATGTTGGACAACATGGTCAGTTTCAGATATTTCGATAAATTTTATAACTGCTCGGTAATTCCTGAGAAGGGTGCGCATTTCAGAAGGCGCGTTGTGTTTTGACTTACGAATGTTCATCGGTATTGCAGTTCTCACCTGGTTGATAGACTGTTGATATTCAAATTATTGCTATGTGTCACGAAAGAATTATGAAAGTATTCCTCATGGGATTATCGTGAATGGAAGATGTGTTAGTTATTTTAGTGCTGGAGTTGGGATTAGTTACGGTGATTCATGTGTTCGATGAATTTGGAGACTGGGAGTTCTCAAAAGCATATTGTTTCAAGGTTGCGGCCTGTTTGAGGTGAGTATTTTATTTTAACTCAGTGGAGGCACTAGTTGCCTTTGTGATGACTACGCGCTACGAGTGCGTGTATATATATATATATATATATATATATATATATATATATGTGTGAGGTTTGAGCCCATGTGCTGGCATCGGGGTAATTATTCAGATTTGGGAAAATGTTTAGGCTATGATATGCCTAGAGTTGATGGTTAAGCATAACATTATGACGTTTCTCTTATTCGTACATTTGTTGAGAACTATCTGGGTTATACTTGAGGTTATAAAAAGGATAATTCCCTGAATAAACTGGGTAGTTACTATTTCTGTGTTAACTACCTATTTGAGTTGTGATAGCGTACTTTGCACATGTCTGCTCTACGGCGTGTTATTTATACCAGTCCAGGAGCATGTGAATCCTACTTCATTTATCATATACATGTGTACTTATTTGATTGCTCGTGTATGATATGCTTGGATTAGAGGCTTGTGACCATGCAGGGTGGATTATGTTATTGGAATGTGAGTTGTCCGTGCGGATCCATATACTAATATTATTGGCACGTGAGTTGTTCGTGCGGGTCTAGATATTTATATTATTGGCACATGAGTTGTCCGTATGGGTCCAGATATTGATACTATAGCACGTGAGTTGTCCGTGCGAGTGATGTTAATGTGAGCTCTAAAAGAGCTGGTTACTATTATTAAATTTATGTGTCTTGGTTCTACTATATATATAATGATCTTATAGCATTACAGATGTGGTGGTGCTTGTTGAACTTACAATATAGTTCTTTACTTCTGGTTGGGGCGAGAGAGCTCCATGGCTAGTTGATCTGATGAGTGGTTATGAGTTTTTGATTGTTTCTTTTATTATCAACAATGTACGAAGGTTGTGGGATGAAGTTTTGTTCGATATAGGGTTTAATGACCTCAAAATTTAATTCTGATGATTCCAATAGCTCCGTATGATGATTTTGGACATAGGAGCGTGTCCGGAAAATTATTTGGAGGTCCGTAGTGGAATTAGGCTTGAAATGTCGAAAGTTGAATTTTGGAAAGTTTGACCGGGGGTTGACTTTTTGATATCGGGGTCGGAATCTGATTCTGAAAATTGAAATACCTCTGTTATGTCATTTATGACTTGTGTGCAAAATTTGAAGTCATTCTGGATTGATTTGATGTGTTTCGGCACAAGATATAGAATTTGAAAGTTCAAAGCTCATATATTTCGATTTGAGGTGTAATTCTTCGGTTTGATGTTGTTTGATATGATTTGAGGCCCCGAGTAGGTCCGTGTTATGTTATTGAACTTGTTGGTATGTTCAGACGGGGTCCCGAGGGGCTCGGGTGAGTTTCAGATGGTTAACGGATCAAACTCGGACTTAGAAGAAAAATCTGAAGTTTCCGCCTTCTGGTGCAATCGCACCTGCGGAACATGGCTCGCAGGTGCGACCACGCAGAAGCGCAATGGACACCGCAGAAGCGGAGGCTGGGCCGGTGACTGTGGAGTGCAGATGCGGACACGCACCTGCGCGTGGCGGATCGCAGAAGCGATATTTTTCGCAAAAGCGGGGGAAATATCCGCAGGAGCGGTTGCGCAGAAGCGGTTCAAATTTCCAGAGGTGCGAAAACCCCTGGGCAGTACAAAAACAGAGGGGGTTCTGAGCTTTTGCCATTTTTGGGCAATTTAAGCTCGGGTTGGGCAATTTTGAGCGAGGTTTTCATGGGAGAACATTAGGTAAGTACCTTGTGATCGTTTCTACTCCATAATATTGAATTATCATCGAATAATCCGACTAGATTACATATTTTTGAGGTGTAAATCAGGGATTTGAACTTAGGGATTTGAAAAATAGATTTGAAGATTTGGAGATCGAGTTGAGGTCGGATTTTGGTAAAATTGGTATGGTTAGACTCGTGGTTGAATGTGTTTTCAGATTTTGTAACGTTTATCGGGTTCCGAGATGTGGGCCCCACGGGCGAGTTTTGAGCTAAATTTTGGATTTTGTTGGAAAATTAGTATTTTCTTATGGAATTAATTCCAATAAATTTTATTGACTGAATCAAATTAATTATGACTAGATTCGAGGCATGTGGAGGCCAATTCACGAGGCAAGGGCATAGCGGAGTAAAGAATTACACGGTTTAAGATAAGTAACACTTCTAAACTTGGTTCTGAGGGTATGAATCCCCGAATTTGGTATGATATGAATTGTTTGGAGGTGACACACACGATAGGTGACAAACATGTAGACGTGCACCATAGAAAGTGTGTCCTGTGAAGTAGTAAAATCAAAGAATCATGTTATTATCTGAACATGTGGCACGTCTTAGAGGAATTAAGCTGAGGCTAGTAATAAAGATCATGTTTAGGCTATGTGCCGATATTTTAGGACCCATGAGGCTGTGATGCTGTTGAGTTAATTGTTCTAAAATATACATTTCACACTTAGTAATAATTGTCCATTGTAAGGATATTTATGGGATTGAGCTGCACAATGCAACAGATTATAATGTCTTTATACATCATTATTATATGGATCAAAGCCGCCCGCCTGCAGCAGGCCTTATTGGCTTTATTATTATATGGATCGGGGCTGCCCACCTGTAGCAGGCCTTATAGGCTTTAATATTTTATAGATCGGGGCTGCCCGCCTGCAGCAGGCCTTATAGGCTTTATTATTATACGAATCGGGACTGCCCGCCTGCAGTAGGCCATATTGGCTTTATATTATGCTTGCGCTGAAGGAGCCCCTACAGAGTCTGTACATATTATGCTTGGGCTGAATGAGCCCCAGTGAGCGTAGATGATTATTTATATTCGGGATGGATTTCCTAGGGCATAGGTTTGCCTTACTTATTTGTATTGTAATGAGTTTACCTGAACATGGATCTTGTCAGTATTATTTATATTTGGGGATAAATTATCCCAGGGCTGGATTGACCTTATACGGTACTAGGTGACTGACCGTCAGTTGATGTGTATTTATATATGGGTTGGAACACCCCTGGGCTGGATTGGCCATAAACAGTATCGAGTGACCAGATAATTTATAACCAGTATTTACATGAGGTCTTTTTACTGAGATGTCATATTCTCATATCATGCAGTATTGATCTATTTCACTTGTACTGAGTTTAACTGTTAAGTTTGAAAGCATGCCTACATTTTTGTACCATTATTTATACTGGACTGTACTTGCGGAGCTCGTCATTGCTTTCAGCCCGGAGGTTAGTCTTGTTACTTATTGAGTTGGTTGTACTCATACTACACTCTGCACCTCGTGTGCAGATCCAGGTGCTTTCGGACACAGCGACTGTTGGATTTCAAAGTACTATCAGTTGGAGACTATCAAGGTGGCTGCTTGGCGTCCGCTAACCTTGTCTCTCTTTCCTTCAGTTATTGTATTGTTCTATACTTTCAGACAATGAGTTTTATCAGTCTCTATTTATATTAGATGCTCATGTACTCAGTGACATCGGGTTTTGGGAGTGTTATATTTGAAATTGTGAGATTTCTTTCGCTGAATTTAATTATTTTGTGTTCAAATTTAAAAGATATGGTGGTTTATTGAAATTTTCGACTTGCCTAGTATTGAGATAGGCGCCATCACGACATGTGAGATTTTGGGTTGTGACAGTGTAGTATGAGTACAACCAACCTCATGTACTCAGTAAGTAACAAACTTAACCGTAGGTTGAAAGTAGTGACGAACTAACACAAGGTCGGGTCCAATACCAATATCCCACAATAGTTCATAACAACATAATACAAGTAATAAAAGATCTATCTCATAAGTAAAATGCTCAGCTCATTCACAGTTCCAGAAAACAGTCATGTTTTTCAAGTATCTTAGTGAAAACCCAAATCTTTTACCGAAAATGCCAAAAATACGAGTAAGTTTGAAAACTGTAATTTTTTCAAATATCCTTTCCACAATAAATAAGATGTTTCATTTTATTTCCAGATAGAAAGTGTGAAATGCCTCTATATGCCCACATATCAAATGTGTGTAAAAAGTCATGAATGACGTGATACCGTATAACATGAGGAAAAGTGCATTTCTATGCCTGTATGTCATGTGTGCATGACAATTCCATGTATTTAACAGATGAACACTCCCAGAGTGTTCAATCCCACTGTCTCACACTTTTCACTCATCATGCCCAACCGCTCGGTACTCTATATGGCTCATACGGCCCAAGGAAGATCCATCCCGGAATATATACATCACTGACTATCAGTCACTCAGTATCGAGGAAGGCCAATCCGGCCCCATAGAGAAGATCCATCTCCAGGTATATAAATGCTTCGGACAAGATCCATGTCCAGGGAAGATCCATCCCTCAATATAATCAACCGCGCTCACTGGGAGTATGTACAGACTCAGGAGGAGATCCTACAGCCCAAGCGCTATCATAAGCCAGATCCAGGCATAAATCAATATAGCATGCTGCCGCGTGTAACCCGATCCCATAATTGTCACTCATAATCAGGCTCTCGGCCTCACTCAGTCATCAATCTCTCCAGTCTCACTCATGGGCTCGCAAAGTCATGAAACTAGCCTGACAACAATGATATGATGTATCAATAAATAACAACTGAGACTGAGATATGATATGAGTGCATGAATATGACTGAGTACGAAATATCAATGAAATCAGTAAAATGACAGCAAGAAACGACCACTATGGGTCCCAACAGTATCGACATAAAGCCTAAACATGATATTTACCATGATTGACAACTCAATTACTTTATCACATAGTGAAAACACGGATATCAACAAAATAGGGCCACTATACAGTGCCATGGAAACAACGGAGTCCCAATTCACATGGTGCACGCCCACACTCCCATCACCTCAATACCAATCACATAACACGTATTACGGGGTTTCATACCCTCATCACTAAGTTTAGAAGATTTACTTATCTCGAGCAAGCCAATACCAATGCCGAGCAAGCCAAGCGATACTCCAAATATGCCATCACACGTGTAGTAACCTCCGAACGGCTCAAAACTATCCAAAAGCAACTCAAATACATCTGCTTAGCGATTCTGCATTTGCGAACAATTTGTCGCATCTGCGACCACCGCTTTTGCTTAAAACTTTGCTTATGCGAAAACAGCCTGACCCAAGAATCCCTCGCACCTACGGTCTTAAACCGCTTTTGCGATCGCGCTTCTGCGCACTTGAACTACATATGCAGTTGCGCGGGTGCGTCCAAGAACCCGCACCTGCGATCCTCACGCCCAGCTTGGCAAAAATTCAAAAATGCAATAAAATGATCTGAACCTCGTCTGAAAGTCACCCGAGCCTCTCGAGACCCTGTCCAAACATGCCAACAAGTTCCATAACACAATACAGACCTACTCAAGGCCTCACAACACACATAACAACATCAAAACTATGAATCACACCTCAATTCAAAATCAATGAACTTTGAAACTTCAAACTTCCATAACCGATGCCAAAACCTATCAAATCCTGTCCGATTGACCTCAAATTTTGCACACAAATCACATTCAACATTACAGAACTGTTCCAACTTCCGGAATTGGAATCCGACTCTGATACCAAAAAGTCCACTCCTGGTCAAACTTTCCAAAATTTCAACTTTTCGCCATTTCGAGCCAAATTCAACCACGGGCCTCCAAACCACAATCCGAATGCGCTCCGAAGTCCAAAATCACCCAACGGAGCTAATGAAATCATTAAAATTTCAATCCGAGGTGAAATTCGAAAAAGTCAAACTTGGTCAACTCTTTCAAATTTAAAGCTCCATAGTTGAGAATCATTCTTCCATCATACGGAGCTACACACGCCCGTAAACTATCGAGCAAAGTGCAAATGCTCAAAATGACCGGTCTGGTCGTTATAGGCCCGTATTGTAATTTGGGACTTGGGCGTATGCCCAGAATCGAATTCGGATGTCCCTAGCCCGAGTTATCGCACTTTGTTGAAATTTGAAAGTTAAAAGCTTAATGACTTTGAAATGTTTGGCTAATGTTTGACTTTTTGGACATCTGGTTGTGAAAATAGAAATTTTAAAATTTTCTTGAAAATTTCATTTGATTTAGTGTTCAATTCGTAGTTTTAGGTGTTATTTTGGCGATTTGATCGCGCGAGCAAGTTCGTATGATGAGCTTAGACTTGTGTGCATGTTTGGTTTGGAGTCCCCAATCTTGACAGGCTCGTATTTGCGAAGAGTACTTGGGTCAGCATGAGTTTGCATTTGCGATCAAGAGGTCGCAATTGCAGGGAGGCCAGAGTTCGCATTTGCGAACAATACTTCGCATTTGCGAAGTGGGAATGGGGCAGGCTTGGTCACATTTGTGATTAATTTGGTCGCAAATGGGGAAGATCAATGTTCGAAATTTCAAACAAGTCATCGTAATTGCAATGAAAGCAGAGATGTGAAGGTCTTCGCATTTGCGGGGATCCGCAATTGCGAACCCCAGGTCGCAAATGCGACATCTGCAATTGATCAAAATAGGATTTAGCCGGGATTTTGGTTCATTCTCTCAAATTTTCAAAGCAAGAAACCCTATAGGCGATTTTTCAAAGAAACTTTCTTCCCCAAATCATTGGTAAGTGATTATAAACTAGTTTCTTTCAATCTTTCACTACATTTCCTAAGATTTCAACCAAAAATCTTATGTTTTCATGGTGAAAATTGGGGGTTTTGGGTAGAATTAGGGATTTTTGTAAATGGGGGATTTATACCTCAAATTGAGGTCGGATTCCAAAACAAATTACATAACCGGGTTCGGGAGTGAATGCGTGTTCATATTTTGTGACTTTTACCCGATTCCGAGACGTGGGCTCGGGTCGACTTTTTGGGGCGATTTTCTAATTTCTTGCTTTAGTTTTGATTTCATTAACTAGATTAATTTCTTATAGTTGTATTTATGGTATGTAATTGATTTTGGCTAGCTTTGGGCCATTCGGAGTCGGATATTCGTGGAAAGGGCATTGTTACCGATTGATTGAGCTTGGTTCGAGGTAAATGGCTTGCCTAACCTTGTGTGGGGGAAATCCCCTTAGGATTTGGTACTGTTGTGATATGTGAGTGCCGTGTACATGAGGTGACGAGTACGTACACGGGCTATTTGTTGTAAAACCCAATTTATTTTACTGAGTAGCAACCTGTTTTTTCTTTAATTTGAGTTATACCGTTTAAATGAGTATTAGTCCGTTTTCCTACTTTTCCTACTTTTCCTTGTTCCTAATTAGTATAACTGTAGAAATCTTGCTATTGCTATTGTATTTATCTGTTTGAGCTATGTGTTTACTTTTGAGACTATGAGGCAGTTCCTCGGAAGTTCTCCATGCATAATTACTTTTGCGACTACGAGGCGGTTCCTCGGGAGTTCTCCGTACATATTTACTTTTGAGACTACAAGGCGGTACCTCAGGAGATCTCCCTGCATATTTACTTTTGAGACTACGAGGCGGTACCTCGAGAGTTCTCCCTGTACATTTATTTTTGAGACTATGAGACGGTACCTCGGGAGATCTCTTTGCTTATTTACTTTGGGACTACGAGACGGTATCTCGGGAGATCCCCTGCTGTTTACCCGTGTGTTGTACTATTGCTTTGTTGTGTTTCCTTTTGCTAAATTCTAGTCTCTTATTATACTGTATATTCTCCTGCCTTATTTTTTATTTACCATTGGGCCTGAACCGGCCTCGTCACTACTCGACCGAGGTTAGGCTTGGAACTTGTTAGGTACCATTGTGGTGTACTCATGCTACTCTTCTGCACATGTTTTGTGTGCAGATCCAGGTGCTTCTTATCAGCTCCGCTATTAGCTGAGAGTGCTTGTTGCTGTACAGCGACTTCAAGGTACACATGCCGCGTCCGCAGACCTCGGAGTCCCCGTCTATTCTCTTATGTGTTATTTACCTTCTGTACTTCTTTTATTAGACTCTGGAGTATAGAGATACTAGTTTCCTTCTGTAGCTTGTGACTTATGATGTTCCGTGTTTTGGGAATACTGTGTATTACTGGAGTGATGGTTATTGTACATGCAAAGCGGCATTGTTACCAGTTATTTAGTTATCTATTGCAGTTAGTTGTTAAGTTTTACTTCCATTTTGTTATTTCTGCATTTTGTTAGGCTTATCTAGTCATAGAGACTAGGTGCTGTCACGACGTCTTACGGAGGAAGAATTGGGTCGTGACAATTGAAATATGTATTCAGTGTCTTCACTGTATTTCAAACTTAAATATATTCAGTAAATATATTCTGTTTTATTTACTAGGTTTATATTCAATAAATTTCAAGTATTTTATAATAACTGCATTCACTGTTAAAAAGATGTTTTTCATTTTTTTTACTTCAATGTATTGACGCTATGTATTCAATTTATATACAACATATTGATGTCATATTTTACTACTTGAGAAAGAAGGGCAAGTACAACCAAAGTAACATATTCAAATACACCACTGTTGATTGTATATTCAAGACAAGAATTCCTGAAATCCTCAACAAGTATAATGATAAAAATAATAATGCAAGTGTAGCCAAGGAAGAAGATGTTGCATGTGAATACATAAGGGGATGCAGATTGCTAGCTAATGTACCATGGCATACAGTAGACAATGTCTTGATACCAGTCAACTTAAAAGACAAACTTCTACTGGATATTGGCAGTTGTCTCATTTAAGGAGAGATGTATCACTGTATATGACTCCTACCGATCAACAGGTCATGATGCTTATGTGAGTTCTGAGACAGATAAGCTTGGTAAGCTTATACCTCTATACCTATCGATCAATAGTTTTTACAAAGACAAGAAAGGCATAGATTGGTCCCGTGAATCATAATACAATGACAAGGCACAAACTGCGCCTTTTGATATTATTTTTGTTTCAAATGTGCCTCAACAAAGAGCTGGGAGCATGTATGCATTCAATCCTTTTTCTGATTCTCGTATCATTTATAATCTTATATATATGAATTGTATTAAACTGTTGTCAATCTACTTCTTCAGGGATTGTGGGTTATATGTCGCAGCATACACATAGTATTTGAGCATTTATGGATTGGTTCCACAAATAACCTTTGATGCCAATTTACTCCGTCAAAGATATGGTACCCTCCTTTGGGACTATGCTATGCGAAAGTTAGACGCTGATGCGATAAGCAACAATGAAGCACCCGCAAAGATTGTTAGGCAAATCACAGATTTAGATACTTTTATGAAGATAGTTTTAGAATAGTTTTTTGTTAAACAGATTGAATTTGCAGCTTATTACTGAATTGATCATGGTTTTACGCAACCTTTTAGGTTTTGAATACATGAATCTCTTTTTGTCTTTAAATTGTGAATGAATGAATCCATAACAGTATTTAAGTTAAGCTGTTAATACATATATTCTGTTGTATTTATGTATTAGCATAATCTCCCACATAGTTGTATTATGTATTTATATAGTTGTATTCCGCTGATACATATCCCTGTTATATTCAACATAATTTAATGGTTGTTTTCACTATTTTTTCTGGTTGTATTCATCGTATTTTACTGTATTTATTATATTTTAAACTGAACTATATTCAGTCGTTATATTATGTTTGATTTCCTATGTTTGTATTCTGCTGTATTTATGTATTAGTATAATCATGTACATAGTTGTATTATGTATTCAAAAATTTGTTTGGAATTGAATTACATATGTATTCAATTTTTTTTTGAATGTACACTTCTGTATTATATGTATGCATGTCCTGCTATACATCATTTTGAATTTAATAATAACATATACATATATATATATATATATACACACACACACACATTATTTTTGTACTAACGAATGGTGTTATACTTCATTTTGAACCGAATTATAACACATACATGTATATACATCATTTTTTAAAGATACCATGAAACATAACATTATTCAATTTAGTAATCTAAACTTAAAAAATTCATCCAGTAAGAATCCGATACACCAAGAAATCAATATGTAATAGAAAACTTGAACAAATCTATGCCATATATGTAATAACCTAACCGATCATTTTTACTTTTAGAACCACGTTCCTCTAAATAAAAACTCCTCTTATGTGCTTTTATAAATTATGATTTGCGGGGATGGTTGGTTCGGGATTTGAAAGTGTTTGGGTTGAAATCGAAACAATTGGTTCCTTAAGTTGGCCTTAAAATGCTAAGTTTGACTTCGGTCAACATTTTGAGAAAACGACCCCGGAATAGCATTTTGATGATTCCAACAGCTCCGTATGGTGATTTTAGACTTAGGAGCGTGTTCGGAATTTTATTTGAAAGTCCGTAGTTAAATTAGGCTTGAAATGGTTAAAATAGAAATTTAAGTTTGGAAGTTTTAACCGGGGAGTTGACTTTTTGATATCGGGGTCAGAATCCAGTTCCAAAATTTTTTATAGCTTCGTTATGTCATTTATGACTTGCATGTAAAATTTGAGGTCATTCAGACTTGATTTGATATGTTCCGGCGTCGTTTGTAGAAATTAAAAGTTTCAAAGTTCATTAGGCTTGAATCTATGTGTGATTCATATTTTTAGTATTGTTGGATGTGATTTGAAGACTCGACTAAGTTCGTATAATGTATTAGGACTTGTTGATATATTTGGTTGAGGACCCGAGGGGCTCTGGTGAGTTTAGGATGCCTAACGGATCATTTTTTGACATGGCTTGAAAGCTAGAGTTCTGGTTTCTGCAGGTTCTGGTTTCCTTCTTCGTGATCGCGTGAGAAGGTATGCGATCACGTAGGGTTAATTAGGCAGCTGAAATTTTGTGCTATGCGATCGCGTGGGCGAGTCCGCGATCGCGTAGGTTTGGCAAGCTGTGTTATGCGAACGCTTGGCTAAGACCGCGTTCGCGAAGAGGAAACGAGGCCGAACCTGGTCCACGCTCTTAACCCTTCACGATCGAGTGGATGAGCCTTCGATCGCGTAGGTCTAGGAATTTTATGTTCTGCGATCGCATGGAGTTATCCGTGATCGCATAAGCTTAATTCTAGGCAACCTTATTTTGTTCTTTGCGTCGCGTTCCTTTGGCCGCAATCGCATAGAAGAAAAAGCTTGGGCAGAAAGTGTAAGTTCTAAAAATTTATTGCTTAGTATGGTGGATTTCGATATTATTTTGAGCATGGACTGGTTGTCGCCCTATCATGCTATTCTTGATTGTTACGCCAAGATGGTGACATTGGCTATGCCAGGTCTACCGCGGCTAGAGTGGAGAAGTACCTCGGATCATGTTCCTAGCAGGGTTGTTTCATTTCCTAAAGCTCAACGAATGGTTGAGAAGGGGTGTGATGCGTATCTGGCCTATTTGAGATATGTTAGTATTGATACTCATACCGTGGAGTCAGTTCCTGTAGTAAGGGATTTTCCTGATGTATTTCCAGCGGATCTTCCGGGTATGCCACCCGACAGGGATATTAACTTTGGCATTGATTTGTTATCGGGCACTCAGCCCATTTCTATTCCACCATATCGTATGGCCCCAGAGGGTTGAAAGAATTAAAAGAACAGTTACAAGAATTGCTTGAAAAGGGCTTTATTCGGCCCAATGTATCGCCTTGGGGTGCTCTTGTCTTATTTGTAAAGAAGAAGGATGGTTCTATGTGGATGTGTATTAATTACCGCCAGTTGAACAAGGTTACAGTGAAGAACATGTATCCATTGCCACGTATTGATGACCTATTTGATCAGCTTCAGGATGCCAGGGTATTCTCTAAAATTGACTTGCATTCAGGCTATCATCAGTTGAAGATTCGGGAGCCAGATATCCCAAAGACTGCTTTTAGGACTCGATATGGTCATTATGAGTTCTTTGTAATGTCATTTGGGGTAACCAATGCCCCAACATCATTTATGCACTTAATGAATAGTGTATTTCAACACTATCTTGATTCTTTCGTCATTGTGTTTATTGATGACATTCTGGTGTATTCCCGAAGTCGGGAAGATCATGAACAACACCTGGGGACTGTGCTTCAGACTTTGAGAGAAAAGAAGTTATATGCAAAAATTTTAAAGTGTGAATTTTGGCTTGATTCAGTGGGATTTTTGGGTCATATAGTTTCGTGCGAGTGGATCAAGGTAGATCCAAATAAGATTGAGGCAGTGCAGAGTTGGTCCAGATCATCCTCAGCTACGGAGATCCAGAGTTTCCTTGGTTTGGCAGGATATTATCGCTGATTTGTAGAGGGTTTCTCTTCTATTGCTGCACCTATGACCAGATTGACCCAGAAGGGTGCCCCATTCAGGTGGACCGAGGAATATGAGGAGCGCTTCCAAAAGCTCAAGACAGGTTTGACTACAGCTCCGGTGTTGGTATTACCTACAGGTTCAGGGTCTTATACTGTGTATTGTGATGCGTTGCGTATTAGTCTCGGCGTAGTGTTGATGCAAGACGGTAGGTGATTGCCTACGCGTCCAGACAGTTAATGGTACATGAGAAGAATTATCCGATCCACGACCTTGACTTAGCAGCTATTGTTCATGCCTTGAAGATTTGGCAGCATTATTTGTACGGTGTCCATTGTGAGGTCTACACCGATCACCGGAGTCTACAACATCTGTTTAAACAGAAGGATCTTAATTTGCGGCAGCAGAGATAATTGGAGTTGCTTAAGGATTATGATATCACCATTCTCTATCATCCCGGGAAAGCTAATATAGTGGCCGATGCCTTGAGTCGTAAGCCAGAGAGTTTGGGTAGCTTAGCAAATTTACCGGTAGAAGATAGGCCTTTGGCCTTGGATGTTCAGTCCTTGGCCAACCAGTTTGTCAGGTTAGATATTTCCGAGCCGAGCCGAGTTTTCGCTTGTGTGGTTTCTCAGTCTTTTCTTTATGATCGTATCAGAGAGCGTCAGTACGTTGACCCCTATATGCTTGTACTTAAGGATACAGTTCAGCACGGTGATGCCAAGGAAGTCACTATTGGAGATGACAGTGTATTACGGATGCAGGGCAGGCTATGTGTGCCTAATGTAGATGGTTTGCGTGAGTTGATTCTCCAAGAGGCTCACAGTTCGCGGTACTCCATTCATCCGGGTGCTACAAAGATGTATCAGGACCTGAGATAACACTATTGGTAGAGGCGGATGAAGAAAGACATAGTGGAGTATGCAGCTCGGTGTCTCAATTATGAACATGTAAAATATGAGCATCAACGACCATGTGGATTGCTTCAGAAGTTAGAAATTCCGGAGTGGAAATGGGAGCGAATAATTATGGATTTCGTTGTTGGGCTTCCACGAACTCAGCGGAAGTTTGATGCAGTTTGGGTGATTGTGGATAGGCTGACTAAGTCAGCTCATTTCATTACTGTGTTGACTACCTATTCTTCCGAGTAGTTGGCTCAAGTCTATATTCGCGAGATTGTCAGACTTCATGGTGTACCGGTATCTATCATCTCTGACCGGGGTACACAGTTTACATCACGATTTTGGAGGGCTGTACACGGAGAGTTGGGTACTCATGTGGAGTTGAGTACACCATTTCACCCTCAGACAGACGGGTAGTCCGAATGCACTATTCAGATATTGAAGGATATGTTTCGTGCGTGTGTGATAAATTTTGGGGGTGCTTGGGATCAGTTCTTACCACTTGCGGAGTGTGGTTACAACAACAGCTACCAGTCGAGCATTCAGATGGCTCCGTATGAGACCTTGTATGGTAGGCGGTGTCAGTCTCCAATGGGTTGGTTCAAACCGGGCGAAGCTAGACTATTAGGTACAAACTTGGTTCAGGATGCCTTGAAAAAGGTTAAATTAATTCAGGATCGACTTCGTACAGCCAAATCTAGACAGAAGAGTTATGCGGATCGGAAGGTTCGTGATGTTGCATTCATTATTGGTGAGCATGTCTTGCTCCGGGTTTCGCCTATGAAGAGTGTGATGTGATTCGGGAAGAAGGGCAAGTTGAGCCCTAGGTATATTGGGCCTTTTGAGAATCTTGAGAGAGTTGGAGAAGTGGCTTACAGACTTGCACAACCACCTAGTCTCTCTGTAGTTCATCCGGTATTCCATGTTTCTACGCTTCGAAAATATCACGGCGACCTGTCTCATGTGTTAGACTTCAGTTCGGTTCAGTTGGAAAAGGATCTATCTTATGTTAAGGAACCAGTGGCTATTTTAGATAGGCAGGTTCGAAAGTTGAGGTCAAAGAACATTGCTTCCGTGAAGGTTCAGTGGAGGGGTCATCCGGTCGAGGAGGAAACTTGGGAGACCGAGCATGATATGCGCAGCTGTTATCCTCATCTTTTCACCACTCCAGGTATAATTCTAACCCGTTCGAGGACAAATGTTTGTTTAAGAAGTGGAGAATCTAATGACCCAACCGATTATTTTGACTTTTAGAACCCCATTCCCCAAAATAAAAACTCCTCGTATGTGCTTTTATAAATTATGACTTGCGGGGATGGTTGGTTCGGGATTTGGAAGTGTTCGGGTTGAAATCGGAACATATGGTTTCTTAAGTTGGCCTTAAAATGCTAAGTTTGACTTCGGTCAACATTTTGAGAAAATGACCTCGGAATAGCATTTTGATGATTCCAACAGCTCCGTATGGTAATTTTGGACTTAGGAGCATGTTCAGAATTTTATTTGGAAGTCCGTAGTTAAATTAGGCTTGAAATGGCTAAAATAGGATTTTAAGTTTGGAAGTTTGACCGGGGAGTTGACTTTTTGATATCGGGATCGGAATCCAGTTCCAAAAATTTCATAGCTCTGTTATGTCATTTATGACTTGCATGTAAAATTTGAGGTCAATCGGACTTGATTTGATATGTTCTGGCGTCGTTTGTAGAAATTGAAAGTTTCAAAGTTCATTAGGCTTGAATCTATGTGCGATTCATGTTTTTAGTGTTGTTGGATGTGATTTGAAGACTCGACTAAGTTCATATGATGTATTAGGAGTTATTGGTATATTTGATTGAGGTCCCGAGGGGCTCGGGTGAGTTTCAGATGCCTAACAGATCATTTATGGACATGGCTTGATAGCTGAAATTCTGGTTTCTGAAGGTTCTGGTTTCCTTCTACGCGATCGCGTGAGAAGGTATGCGATCGCGTAGGGTTAATTGGGCAGCTGAAATTTTATGCTATGCGATCGTGTGGGCAAGTCTGTGATCGCGTAGGTTTGGCAAGCTGTGTTATGCGAACGTGTGGCTATGACCGCGTTCGCGAAGAGGAAACGAGTCAGAACCTGGTCCACACGCTTAACCCTTCACGATCGCGTGGATGAGTCTGCGATCACGTAGGTCTAGGAATGTTGTGTTTCGCGATCACGTGGAGTTATCCATGATCACATAAGCTTAATTCTGGGAAACCTTATTTTGTTCTTCGCGATCGCGTACCTTTGGCCGCGATCGCATAGAAGAAAAAGTCTGGGCAGATAGTTTAAGTTCTGAAAATGGGACTTCGTCCCATTTTCTATTTTTAACGATTTGGAGCTCGGATTGAGGCGATTTATGGGAGATTTTCAGAGAAAACATTGGGGTAAGTTTTCTTAACTCAATCTTGGTTAGATTACCCGAATCCATCACTGTTTGTAATAATTAATTGGTGATTTAAGTTGTAAAAAATTGAAAACCCTCTTGGATAGATTTGAGGATTTGAGAGTCGAATTTTTATCGGAATTTAGTCATTTTGGTATGGTTAGACTCGTGATTGAATGGGCGTTCATATTTCGTGACTTTCGCCGAATTTCGAGATGTGGGTCCCACAGGCAATGTTTGAGTTAATTTCGGATTTTTATTGAAAAATGTAGTATTTTCTTATGGAATTGATTCTATAATTTTTGTTGACTGTATCGAATTAATTATGACTAGATTCGAGTCGATCGGAGTCGGAAAATCGAGGAAAAGGCATACTACTTGGTTAAATTGGAGCAAGTCGAGGTAAGTGACTTGTCTAACCTAGTGTGGGGGAAATTTCTCCTAGGATTGGTATTGAAGTGATAAATTGAAATGTGTTGAAAGTTGTGTACACGAGGTGACAGTGTGTACACGGGCTAAATGTGAAAGATTAAGTATTTAAATTGTGTAGATTGCCGTTGCATATTAATTAAATAATTTTACCTTGTTATATTCTTCATCATTGATTTAAATGGTTATACATTAAATTTGCTTGACCTTTTCCTGCTAATTATTTTACCTGTTTAGTTGAAACTTGGTTTTTTTTATTTTGTGCATTATTTGAAGGGTGATTTCCTTTAAATTAAATATTATTAATATGAATTATTTGACATTTTAAATTTGGTATTGAAGCAGCGTATTAAAATTTTAAAATATTATTTTGTTGAGTTATTTATTCTCGAATATTTTTGTGAGATTTTCGTACTCATTGTGATGGAGCCGTGAGCTCTTTATTGTGGAAAAATATTATTGTTGAATTATTTTGGCATGAGCCGTGATCTCTTTATTATGAAAAAATATTATTGTTGATTTATTTTGGCAAATTAAAATATTTGGGCACTTGAGGTGCAAATTATGATATATTGTGATATTGATACGCATGCAGTGGTATAAGGTCTGGGTATTGAAACGCATGCGGTGAAATAAGGGTGGCTAAAATATGGGATGCTATTTCGGGAAAAATGTTTTCTTTAAAATAAATTGTGAAGGCTCCCGCGATGGTATAAGGAAATGAGATATTGTGAATTTATTTATGATTTGGGACTACGAGGCGGTACCTCGGGAGTGCCCTTATTGATATTGATTTATGGCCGCAGTTGCCTTTGATTTTTGTTGTGATTTTTCTTAAAGTTGAAAAGAATTCTGTTTCGTTTTCGCGAGGTATTAATTGCCATTATTTGGTGTAATTAAATGGTGACTTACTACTTGACTCATTTTCATTGTCATTTTATCTTGTTATATTGTTAAACATTTTACCATGCCATTATTTATTTTTTCAGTAGGGCCTGACCTGACCTTATCACTACTCTACCGATGTTAGGCTTGGCACTTACTGTGTACCGCTGTGATGTACTCATACTACACTTCTGCACATCTTTTTGTGCAGATCCAGGTACATCTTACCAGCCTAGACATCAGTGAGTTACTGATGTACGGAGACTTCGAGGTATATCTGCCAGCGTCCGCAGACTCCGGAGTCCCCTTCTATCACTATCATGTTGCTTCCTTATTTTCTTTAGACCTTGATATATATAGAGACATTGAGGATAAATTCTCAGAAGCCTGTGACTTATTTCTACCAGGTTTTGGGAGTTGTAACTATTGATTTGTAGTTTATTTATTTTAGATATCTATTATTATTCCGCATTGATAGGCTTACCTAGTCTTAGAGACTAGGTTCCATCACGACCTCCTACGGAGGGAATTTGGGGTCGTGACAAGTTGGTATCAGAGCTCTAGATTCATAGGTGTTTTAAGTCACAAGTAGGTTTAGTAGAGCCTTGCGAATTGGTACGGAGACGTCTGTACTTATCTTAAGGAGGCTTTGAAACTGTTAGGAAAAATATTCACTCCTTTGATTCCTTATCGTGCGTAATTGTTGACTTCAAAGTTCTAAACCATTATCTTTCTATTCTCTCACAGATGGTGAGGACACGCACAACTAGGTCCGATGATCAGATACCCACGCCCCATGTTGGAGCCGCAAGAGGCCTAGGTCGGGGCAGAGGCCGAGGAAGGCCACGCGGTGCAGCCAGAGCACCTGCACGAGCTGCTGCACCAGAGATACCAGTAGCTCCAGTTGGAGAGCAAGCATCTGAGACGCCTGTTACTACTCCTGCACTTCAGGAGACTCTTGCCAATTTTTGAGCATGTTTGGCACTCTAGCTCAGGCAGGGTTAATTCCACTTGCTCCTGCCACATCTCAGGCTGGGGGAGGAGCACAGATTCCCGCCGCCCGTACTCCAGAGCCACGGGCCCAAGTTGACAATGCCCTAAAAATTATACCAGTGCAGCCAGTTGTCCCAGTTTGGCCTGAGATTAGGACAGCAGTTTCAGAGGGGGAGCAACTCAGGCTCACGAGGTACAAGAAGTACCACCCTCCCACTTTCAGCAGTTTTGCTTCAGAGGATGCTCAGGGTTTTTTGGAGGAATGTCACTGTATCCTTCGTACTATGGGTATTGTGGATTCCAGTGAGGTTTCTTTCACGGCATTCCAGTTTAGAGGAGCAGCCTACCAGCGGTGGCAGACATATGAGTTGGATAGTCCTGTTGAGGCATCTTCACTCACTTGGACTCAATTTTCTGATATGTTCTTAAGGGAGTATGTTCCTCAGAGTCTTAGAGATGTATGGCGCGCAGAGTTTGAGCAACTACGCCAGGGTTCTATGATTGTGTCAGAGTATGCGGTCTGATTTAGTGAGTTGTGTAGGCATGCACCAACCTTAGTTGCTACTGTTCGAGAGCGGGTTCGCAGATTTATTGAGGGTCTCCACCTTACTATCAGATTCAGTATGGCCCGAGAGCTAGAGATGGACATCACATACCAACAGGTGGTGTAAATTGCTAGGAGATTGTAAGGTATGCAGACTCAGGAGAGGGAAGCTAAGAGACCTCGAGATTCTGACACATATAAAAATTCTCGTGCCCCAGTTGCAGCCCGTCATGGTAGAGGTTATGTGAGTCGTCCTATTCATTCAGCACTTCCCGCTTCCAGTGGTATTCTGGCTACTCCCAGACCTCAGGTTCCATATTATGCACCGCCAGTGTCTACTGTACCTCCTATACAGAGTGTTTTCAGCGGGCAGTCTAGGCGATCAGGCCTGAGCCAGTCCCAGCAGCCATGTCCTCTGAGGGCTTATTTTGAGTGTGGTGACACTTGTCATATCATGAGATATTGCCCCAGATTTAGGAGGGGTGCACCTCCACAGATTTCTCAGGCCCCACCTATTCCACAAGGCCCTCAGGCTTCTCAGGCCATGATTACTGCACCAGTTGCCACTCCACCTGTACAACCAGCTAGAGGTGGAGGTCGGACAGGTAGAGGTCGCCCTAGAGGGGGAGGCCAGGCCAGATATTATGCCCTTCCTTCTAGGACAGAGGTCGTTGCATCCGATTTTGTTATAACAGGTATTATTCTGGTATGTCATAGAGATGCATCAATCTTATTTGATCCAGGCTCCACTTATTATTATGTGTCATCGTATTTTGCCCCGTATTTGGGCATATCACTTGATTTCTTGAGTTCTTCTATTTATGTATCTACACCCGTGGGTGAATTTATTATTGTGGACCGTGTGTATCGGTCATGTTTAATTATTATCAGTGGTTTTGAGACCAAAGCTGATTTATTATTGCTCAGTATGGTGGATTTCGATATTATTTTGGGCATGGACTGGTTGTCGCCCTATCATGTTATTCTTGATTGTTACGCCAAGACAGTGACGTTGGCTATGCCAGGTCTACCGCGGCTACAGTGGAGAGGTACCTCAGATCATGTTCCTAGTAGGGTTGTTTTATTTCTTAAAGCTCAACGAATGGTTGAGTAGGGGTGTGATGCGTATTTGGCCTATGTGAGAGATGTTAGTATTTATACTCCTACCGTGGAGTCAGTTCCTATAGTAAGGGATTTTCCTGATGTATTTCCAGCGGATCTTCTAGGTATGCCACCCGACAGGGATATTGACTTTGGCATTGATTTGTTATCAAGCACTCAACCCATTTTTATTCCACCATATCGTATGGCCCTAGCAGAGTTGAAAGAATTAAAAGAACAGTTACAAGAATTGCTTGATATGGGCTTTATTCGGCCCAGTGTATCGCCTTGGGGTGCTCATGTCTTATTTGTAAAGAAGAAGGATGGTTCTATGCAGATGTGTATTGATTACCGCAAGTTGAACAAGGTTACAATGAAGAACATGTATCCATTGCCATGTATTGATGACCTATTTGATCAGCTTCAGGATGCCATGGTATTCTCTAAAATTGACTTGCGTTCAGGCTATCATCAGTTGAAGATTCGGGAGACAGATATCCCAAAGACTGCTTTTAGGACTCGGTATGGTCATTATGAGTTCCTTGTAACGTCATTTGGGCTAACCAATGCCCCAGCATCATTTATGCACTTAATTTATGCGTTCAGGCTATCATCAGTTGAAACTTGGTTTCTTTTATTCTATGCATTATTTGAAGGGTGATTTTCTTTAAATTAAATATTATTAATATGAATTATTTGATATTTTAAATTTGGTATTGAAGCAACGTATTAAAATTTTAAAATATTATTTTGTTGAGTTATCTATTCCCGAATGTTTTTGTGAGATTTTCGTACTCATTGTGATGGAGCCATGAGCTCTTTATTGTGTTAAAATATTATTGTTGAATTATTTTGGCATGAGCAGTGAGCTCTTTATTATGGAAAAATATTGTTGTTGATTTATTTTGGCAAATTGAAATATTTGGGTACTTGAGGTGTAAATTGTGATATATTGTGATATTGATATGTATGCGGTGGTATAAGGTATGAGTATTGAAACACATGCGGTGAGATAAGGGTGGCTTGATACGCGTGGCTAGTAGAGGAAACTACTAGAAGTCATACGGTGTGATAAGGGTAGGTGAAACGTAGGATGCTATTTCGGGAAAAATATTTTCCTTAAAATAAATTGTGAAGGCTCCCGCGGTAGTATAAGGAAATGAGATATTGTGAATTTATTTATGATTTGAGACTATGAGGCTGTACCTCGGGAGTGCCCTTATTGATATTGATTTATGGCCGCAGTTGCCTTTGATTTTTGTTGTGATTTTTCTTAAAGTTGAAAAAAATTCTGTTTCGTTTTCGCGAGGTATTAATTGCCATTATTTGGTGTAATTAAATGGTGACTTACTACTTGACTCATTTCCATTGTCATTTTATCTTGTTATATTATTAAACATTTTACCATGCCATTATTTATTTTTTCAGTAGGGCCTGACATGACCTCGTCACTACTCTACCGATGTTAGGCTTGGCACTTACTGGGTACCATGGTGGTGTACTCGTACTACGATTCCGCACATCCTTTTGTGCAGATCCAAGTACATCTTACCAGCCCAGACATCAGTGAGTTACCGGTGTACGGAGACTTCGAGGTATATCTGCCAGCATCGGCAGACTCCGTAGTCCCCTTCTATCACTATCATGTTGCTTCCTTATTTTCTTTAGACCTTGATATATATAGAGACATTGAGGATAAATTCTTAGAAGCTTGTGACTTATTTCTACTGGGTTTTGGGAGTTGTAGTTATTGATTTGTAGTTTATTTATTTCAGATATCTATTATTATTCCGCATTGATAGGCTTACCTAATCTTAGAGACTATGTGCCATTACGACCTTCTACGGAGGAAATTTAGGATCGTGACAATATAGTTATTGCAGGAATTAAAATCAGAACATGAACTAATTCCTGCGTGGAGCATTTCTACAAGTACGTTTATTATGTCCTCCCTGCCCACATATACTACATGAATGTTGAATTTTCTTCTGAAGCAATTCACTTAACGGCTTATCACGCTTCTTCTTTGGCCTTCCAGGAAGTCTTTTCCATTTGGGTGGTAAAACAACTTCCTATGATATATATGCTGGTATATTCCATTCACTTCATTCAGGCAGAGAATACACGGGCACCTCATATATCATTACAACAGACTTTGATTTGTAATTGTACGAGCAATAATCTTCCGACATTAGAAACTTCTTTTTCAAGACAACCCAAGCATGTGGGCATGGTAATTTGTCAACTTGGAACCGCCCACAACTGCAAGTTTTCTCTAGGAGGCAAACAGTGTAATGCCTTCCTTCATTATTCACCATGTGCAAGTGTTCAGTCGATGGTACAACCTACATTAAATGGAGAAATATTAGTCGTGGACATTTATACAAGACATGTATCTGACAATGACTACATGTATTTAAATACAATATACATGAATACAACAAAAAATATTTGAAATACACTGAATTCAAATACTATTTATCAGACAGAATATAAAAGTGGATACATTTATTTATGAAATACATTGAAATACAGTAAAATACTGTCAATACAAATAGAAAAACCATTGAATACAACCAATGAAATATACACAATGCAACATTAGTAACATGTATTAGGAATATATAATATACTGTTAATACAAAAATAATTTCGAATTTATTGAATACAACTGTAAGATACAACATAATACATGCACTAGTGTTATTATAAAAAACAAAAACAGGTAGTAGGTTACTAATATAGGTTGTATCAGGCATAAATACATGATGTATTCATATATCTTAATTTTGTCAATGCAAGTACTTATAGCAAAATAAAAAATAAAAAAAAATTACAGTCATACGTGTAGACAGTGCCTCATTCAATGTAAGGATCTCCTGACATTTTTTCCCAAGCGTCGTGTATGTGTGTGAAGCTTCTTTTCGATTGTTGAAATTCCAACGTCCAAACATCTTCCTAACTTCTTTTAGGAAGTCATATATTGACAACTCTCTTGCCGATACAAGTGCCGAACTGATTGATTCAACAATATTGTATGTCATAGTCCATCCCCGGTTAACGGGTGCATACAACCTAGCCCACTTTTCATATCTATCTAATTCCAAATAATCTTTCACCCGAATATTTACCTTCTCCACCTTTTCCATTAGACTATCAAATCATCCTGGGGGTATGCTTTTGCCTGTGAAAAGTATAGCTCGCTCAACTTTGCATGACTCTTTTTGAATTTCTTATATACGTTATTCCATAAATGTCATATACAAGCAAAATGAGGTACGGTAGGCTACTGTCTCGATACACATTTGATGATGCTCTCATTCCTATCTGAAATGATGCACATGTTTTCCCGCTCGCCATAAGCTACCTTAAATTTCTCAATGAACCACAACCAAGCAACATCATTCTCTGAATCAACTGCACCATATGATAGTGGCAATATATGTCCTGTAAATACAATTGCATACAAATAAAAAAATATCATTAAAGTTGTATTAGTAAACTTGGACCTAATCATTCCCCAATCAACCTATTGGTTGCTTGACGTTGCTCATACACCTTATCCTTCAACGGACATATATGCTTATCATTGAACTCCCTCACTTTGAACATTTATGATTTGTTAATACTAGAAGCCTTAAATTTTCATTAACAATCCTCGGAAATACATAACAATGTATAGCTGCAAATACATTTGTGTTATAAATACAATTAGTTTTGTATGAATAAAATATAAACAGATCACGGCAGGTTAATGCTAAATATCATTGTATAATCGTGACATTATGAATATTTTAAAAACAGCCGGAGAAGTACTCCTACAGCTGATTCGGCTACATACACACAACATTTGTATTTGTCAACAAAGTTTTAAAAATAGAAACATACAATGATATACAATGCATGTTACATGAATATACTACAAAAAATGTTGAATACATTGCATAAAACAATGTATTATGAACACATTAATATAAATAGTTCAATTCTCCTATAACTGTTTTAGAACATTCAATTAAAAACACTGATACAGAAACATAGCATGAAGGAAAGCATATATTATGAATACAACATTATACTTGCTGTATTTATAATATGCTTCCATGAATACAATATAAAACTATTACAAATACATATACATATAGTTGAATACAACATATTCGTGAAGACGTTGTAAGTAATAACACTCAAATCTGATAGCATTTGACCTATCAACCCGAAATTGAAACCTTTCAGCAATTGCATATTGCTCTATCACCGCCTTCAATGTGGACTTATCCTTATATACTTGTCCAGCCATCACCTCTTTTTGATTAGTTTTTGACATAATCAAATCCCTTTCCGGTTCGGAAACATCAATTGGTTCACATAAGTTTAGAGACATAAGTGCAAGTGTATCAATTGTATCAAATTTATTCACCCTATCAGTTTCGTCAAGTTGCATTAGGTCACATTGAATTAAACTTCCTCCATCGATAATTTCTTTATCCATTGTAGTTATACACAATGGATACATCCCGAATTCTCTGTTCTCCTTTCTCAACTCTACATACACCTTGTAACCTATGTCGTTGTGTATTTCCATAAGCGTGCAATTTCCTTCCACTTTGTATTTAATTTTAATTGACTTGGAGCTCGAATCTATGCCAAGTTGCTTCTAAATTGAAGCAACCAAATCATTGTACGACACATACTCCTTTATCAATATCTCATAAATCTAATAATCGACATAATAATTTTTAATGTTCCACTTGCCAGAATGATGAATTAGCACTGTTAAACTTGCCATCTAGAAAATTGAATTTCAAACTATTTATGTAGATTTGTATTACTTCCGAGCAGAAGCTCGAACAATATTAGTGGAAAAAAACCTTGAACGATACCAGAAAAAAAAAGGGACTGAAACTCTAAAGAAGGCTCTGTTTTTTGGTGTTTGTCGTGTGATAAATCTTCTCATTAATTGGATTGATAATGTTGCATGTTATAATGGTGTTTGTTGAGTTATATTAGGAGCGTATCACGTTAATTGATCCGCTTTCCGTTATTAAATAGCTGAAGAGACCTATTTTTACGTTGAATGTCGTTACTGTATTCACGAATACATGTGGCGAATACATGTGAATACAACGTCGTACAATTGGACTGTCATGTTTTTAGCCGATTTTTGCTACTGAATTCATGAATACAATAGCGCGAATACATCGAATACATTACCATAACAACTGAAAAGGTAGATATAGGAAGTAATTATGTATATGGTAGCTATAGGAAGTTAATAGCTACTAAACAATAGTGGTTTCTGAAAATTTCTCTTTTTATGGTACTTTAAAGGGATTTTTACCTAACTATACTATATTAGAAACTTATTTACCTATGTTCTTTATGTTTTGCAGTTTTTAATAAGTATCTAGGTTTTTCTTACTAATTGTATACATTGCTTCTTAAAAGGCTCCCACCCCATTATTAGTGTCTTTTAAGGGATTCAATTGCATCCTTTCATGTTTTACCCCTCTCCTCTTCTTTCTTCTTTTTTAAAAATCAAAATCCTTTAATCTATTCCTTGAATCTCTATCTTCTTTATTTCCACGAATGTCGATGACTTTATATTATTAAAAAGTATTCAGAAATTGTATGATAACTGTATCATAATTGTATTTGAATTGTATCAGATACATCAATGCTTAAAACATAAATGTATCATACTTGTATCACAATTTATATCTAACTTGTATCTGGTACATTAATACCCAAAATAATACCTGATACAATACTAATATTAATATACAATTATCACATTTGTGATACAAATTGTGAAATTCATCACGAACTCACAACTGCTCGTAACAATATACAATGAATATATAATTATCATACATTTGCAATACAATTCCTGCAATAATTATGTCACGGCCCCAAATTCCCTCTGTAGGATGTCGTGATGGCACCTAGTCTCTAAGATTAGGTAAGCCTATTAATACAGAATAAAAATTGAAATCTGAAATAATAAACTACAATTCAAACAATTTCAACTCCCAAAACCTGGTAGAAATAAGTCACAAGCTTCTAAGAATTTATTCTCTATGTCTCTATACATCAGAGTCTAAAGCAAATAAGGAAGACAACATAGTAAGATAGAAGGGGACTCCGGAGTCTGCGGTCGCTGGCAGATATACCTCGAAGTCTCCTCGTACAACTAATTTACTGATGCCTGGTCTGATAAGGTGTACCTGGATCTGCATAAAAAGATGTGCAGAAGCATAGTATGAGTACACCACAGCGGTACCCAGTAACTGCCAAGCCTAACCTCGGTAGAGTAGTGACGAGGTCAGATCAGGCCCTACTGAAAACTAATAATAGCATGGTAAAATATTAATAATATAATAAAATAAATAACAATGGAAATGAATCAAGTACCAGGTCACCATTTAATTACACAAAATAATGGCAATTAGTATCTCGTGGAAACATACAAAATTTCCTTTCAACTTTAAGAAAATCACAACAAATAATCAAAGGCAACTACGGCCATAAATCAATATCAACAAAGGCACTCCCGAGGTACCGCCTTGTAGCCCCAAATCATAAATAAATTCAAAATATCTCATTTTCTTATCTCACTGCGGGAGCCTTCATAATTTATTTGAAAGAAAATATTTTTCCCGAAATAGCATCCCGCGTTTTAGCCATCCTTATCACACCGCATGACTTCTAGTAGTTCCCCCTACTAGCCACGCGTATCAAGCCATCCTTATCTCACCGCATGCGTTTCAAATTTCAATACCCAAACCTTATACCATCGCATGAGTATCAATATCACAATATATCAGAATTTGCAACTCAAGTGCTCAAATAATTTAACTTGCCAAAATAATTCAACAACAATATTTTTTCACAATAAAGAGCTCACGTCTCATGCCAAAATAAATCATCAATAATATTTTTTCACAATAAAGAGCTCACGGCTGCATCACAATGAGTACGAAAATCTTACAAAAATATTCAGGAATAAATAATTCAGGAAAATAATATTTCAAAATCTTTAATACGTTGCTTCAATATCAAGTTTAAAAATGTCAAATATTTCATATTAATAATATTTAATTTTAAAAAAATCAACCTTCAAATAATGCACAGAATAAAAGAAACCAAGTTTCAACTAAACAGGTAAAACAATTAGCAGGAAAAAGTCAAACAAATTAAAAGTATATATCTCAGATCAATGATGAAGAATATAACAAGATAAAATAGTTTAATAAATGCGCAACAGTGATCTACACAACGTAAAAATATAATCTTTCATATTTAGCCCGTGTACACACTCGTCACCTCATGTACAGGACTTTCAATACATTTCAATAATCACATCAATACAAAACCTAGGTGAAATTTCCCCCACACAAGGTTAGACAAGTCACTTACCTCGACTTACTCCAATTAAACTAAGTATTATGCCTTTTCCTCGATTTTCTGACTCCGATCGACTCGTATCTAGTCATAATTAATTCGATACAGTCAACAAAAATTATAGGAATCAATTTCATAAGAAAATACTATATTTTTTAATAAAATCTGAAATTAGCTCAAAAATTGCCCATAGGGCCCACGTCCGTCTCGAAATCCGACGAAACTTTCAAAATTCGACAACCCATTCAATTACGAGTCCAACCATACCAGTTTCACTCAAATCCGACTTTGGATCGACACCGAAATCTCAAAAATTCGTTTCTATGAGATTTCTAAAATTTTCCCAAATTTCTTTCTCAAAACACTAATTGAATGGTGAAAACAATGATATATTCGTGTATATTGACCAAATTCGAGTTAGAATCACTTACCCCAATATTTTTCCTTGAAAATATATCAAAATCGCCTCTCCTCAAGCTCCAATTCGTCAAAAATTGCAAATGGGACGAAGTCCCCTGTTTTTATAACTTACAGATTTGTCAGGGAGCTCGATTTGGAGTCCGATTTTGACAGGGAGTCCGATTTTGACAGGGAGCCCGATTTTGATAGGAAGCCCGATTTTGACATCATTTCCAGCAGAAAAGTGCAGCAGCTAAGTCCCACTTTTGATCCGTTAAGTCCTAAAACATCATACGAACTTATTTGGAACCTCAAATCACATCAAACAACGCTAAAATCACAAATCATACCCCAATTCAAGCTTAATGAAACTTAAGAATTTCCAACTTCTACATTCGGTGACGAACCCTATCAAATCAAGTACGATTGACCTCAAATTTTGCACACAAGTCATAAATGACATAACGAAGCTATGAAAATTTTTGGAACTAGATTCCAACCCCGATATCAAAAAGTCAACTCCCCGGTCAAACTTCCAAACTTTAAATTCCTTTTTTTTTTTGCCATTTCAAGCCTAATTTCACTACGGACTTCCAAATAAAATTCCGATCATGCTCCTAAGTTCAAAATCACCATACATAGCTGTTGGAATCATCAGAATTCTATTCTAGGGTCGTTTGCCACAATTCGACATCCAGTCACTATTTAAACTTAAACTTTTAATTTTTAATCAAAATTCCATATCTCGTGCTAGGGACCTCAGAATTTGATTTCGGGCATACGCCCAAATCCCAAATCACGATACAGACCTACCGGAATTGTCAAAACACTGATCCGAGTCCGTTTGCTCAAAATATTGACCAAAGTAAACTCAGTTGAGTTTTAAAGTTCTAATTCACATTTTAATCCATTTTTTTCACATAAAAACTTTTCGGAAAAATTTTACGGACTGCGTACGCAAGTCGAGTAGTGATATATAGTGCTTTTTGAGGTCTTAGAGCACAAAATTAATTATTAACTTTAAAGATGACATTTTGGGTCATCACATTCTCCACCTCTAAAACAAACGTTCGTCCTCGAACGGAGTTAGAAAAGTACCTGAGCTGGTGAATAAGTGTGGATAACAACTGCGCATATCATGCTCGGTCTCTCAAGTCGCCTCCTCGATCGGATGACCCCTCCACTGAACCTTCATGGGAGCAATGTTCTTTGACCTCCGCTTTCGAACATGCCTATCTAAAATAGCCACTGGTTCCTCAACATAAGATAGATCCTTGTCCAACTGAACCGAACTGAAGTCTAACACATGAGACAGATCGTCGTGATATTTTCGAAGTATAGAAACATGGAATACCGAATAAACTGCAAAGATGCAAGTTTGTAAGCCACATCTCCAACTCTCTCAAGAATTTCAAAAGGTCCAATATACCTAGGGCTCAACTTGCCCTTTTTCCCGAACCTCATCACCCCCTTCATAGGTAAAACCCGGAGCAAGATCCGCTCACCAACCATGAATGCAACATCACGAACCTTCTGATCCGCATAACTCTTCTATCTAGATTGGGTTGTACGAAGTCAATCCTGAATCAACCTAACCTTTTCCAGGGCATCCTGAACCAAGTCTGTACCCAATAGCCTAGCCTCGCCCGGTTCGAACCAACCCACTGGAGACCGGCACCGCCTACCATACAAGGCCTCATACAGAGCCATATGAATGCTTGTCTCTTAATTGTTGTTGTAAGCAAACTCCACAAGTGGTAAGAACTGGTCCCAAGCACCCCCAAAATCTATCACACACGCACGAAACATATCCTCTAGTATCTGAATAGTGCGTTCGGACTGCCCGTCCGTCTTACGGTGAAATGTTGTACTCAACTGTACCCGAGTAACCAACTCACGCTGTACTGCCCTCCAGAACCGTGATGTACACTGCGTACCTCGGTCAGAGATGATAGATACCGGTATGCCGTGAAGTCTGACAATCTCGCGAATATATACCTGAGCCAGCTGCACTGAAGAGTAAGTAGTAATCAGAGGAATGAAATGAGCTGAATTGGTCAATATATCCACAATCACCCAAACTGCATCGAACTTCCTTCGAGTATGTGGGAGCCCAACAACGAAATCCATAGTGATCCGCTCCTATTTCTATTCTGGAATCTCTAACTTCTGAAGCAATCCACCCGGTCGCTGATGCTCATATTTCACCTGTTGACAAATTAGACACCGAGCTACATACTCCACTATGTCTTTCTTCATTCCCCTCCACTAATAGTGTTGTCTCAAGTCCTAATACATCTTTGCAGCACCCAGATGAATGGAGTACCGCGAACTATGAGCCTCCTAGAGAATCAACTCATGCAAGTCATATACATTGGGTACACATAGCCTGCCCTACATCCGTAATACACCCTCATATCCAATAGTGACTTCCTTGGCATCACCGGGCTGAACTGTATCCTTAAGAACAAGCAAGTGGGGGTCATCATACTGACACTCCCTAATATGATCATAAAGAGAAGACTGTGAAACCACACAAGCCAAAACTCGACTCGGCTCGGAAACATCCAATCTAACAAACTGGTTGGCCAAGGCCTGAACATCCAAGGCTAAAGGCCTCTTTGCTACCGGTAAATATGCTAAGCTGCCCAAACTTTCTGCCTTACGACTCAAGGCATCGGCCACTACATTGGCCTTCCCAGGATGATAGAGAATGGTGATATCATAATCCTTAAGCAAATCCAACCACCTTCGCTGCCGCAAATTAAGATCATTCTGTTTAAACAGATGCTGTATACTTCGATGATCGGTGTAGACCTCGCAATGGACATCGTACAAATAATGCCGCCAAATCTTCAAGGCATGAACAATAGCTGCTAACTCAAGGTCGTGTACAGGATAATTCTTCTCATACACCTTTAACTGTCTGGACATGTAGGCAATCATCCTACCGTCTTGCATCAACACTGCACCGAGACCAATACGTGATGCATCACAATACACAGTATAAGCCCCTCAACATGTAGGTAATACCAATACCGGGGATGTAGTTAAAGATGTCTTGAGCTTTTGGAAGCTTTCCTCACATTCCTCGGTCTACCTGAACGGAGCACCATTCTGGGTCAATCTGGTCTTAATAGTTGTTCATAATCAATTATAGAATCGTCAATTAACTTCATGTTAACAAAAATTTCGTTTCAAACCTTCACAATACTGATAACGAGACACGAGGCATGAAGACCTCATAATTATTTATCCGAATTAATGAGTCACATTTAATGTCACCTGGGCGGGAACCTACCTCGTAGGTTAAAACTCAATAATTACAACACAAATTTGGCACATATGCACAGAGAATTTCATATAAGAATTTTTAAATAAGCCTAATAGGCATGACTCCCTATTAGTACTATAGTACAAATTAGATTTCACAATGGAGAACTTAAACACAAGAATTTTCCTCACAAGGATCTCTTCCTTATATAACTTGCACTGCAGTTTGTAGCCCGGTTTAAACATATCTATTTATTTTAAAATGCGAGGATCTCATCCTCAGTTCTGAATCATAAGTAATATGCATATTGTGCTAATCGAAACTTTCTATTTTCTCCTTTTAAATAACATCCGTTAAACAAAATCACAACATATAATGAACCCTACACCGATAGGCATATAATTCACAATTTGTAATGAATTATCCGTAAATTACATCAAAACTTACCGAAATGAGTAATAGAAAGCCACATTTAGCCTCACATCTCTTATTAGTGACCAACATGGAATGATAGGCATAGTTATCTCCATAGAATCTCCCAACAGGGGTAAACACATAAGTAGATTATAGAATTACGAAGCTCACTCATAAGTGGAGCACCATAGGAGGACTTTTCGATACTGAGAACTGCATCAAGTTAAGGAAATTATTCCTTTATATTAAATCGATGCCGTACCTGTAACGACACCATCTGATGTAGCGACCTCCACCGTACAGTAAAACAAATATATCAACGGTTAGGTCTCCACCTCTAGGACGCCTTCTACCCGTCTATCCTCCACCCCTAACTAGTCGTGTGGGTGGTGTAGTAACTGCAATGAGGCACATAGCCTAAGTGCTTTGATGAAATATGTCTCTCCCAAGTTTGGGACAATTTTCTCATGATGTGCCTAGTATCACCATATTCATAGCAACCCCTTTGCAGGTTTGGCTGCTCATATTGAGTATATGCCAGATAACTAGAATAACCATTGTAGGAAACTCATGTTGGTGGAGCATTAAAAAAACTTACTGGAGTACACCGAGTAATCCGATGTGCGGACTGGGCTGGCCGACTGCCCGAGCCCCCGCCCTAATGCTTTATACTTGCAGAGTATAATTCACTGAATCCTCCAGAACCTCGAGACCTCTTGGTCTCCTTAGTTTCCTTATTTCCTCACCCCGTACACGTTCTAATATCTTGGCAATTTCTATTACTAGCAGAAATGAAGTATCAGCCTGTAACTCCCGAGTCGTACAAAATTTTACGATCATAATTGAGTTCTTTAATGAGTCTGTGGACTCGTTCTCTGGCTGTATGAAGCATAGTAGGAGTATGACGGGCTAACTTATTAAACTTGATGGCATATTCTGACACCGTCATGATGACCTGACGCAACCGTTCAACCCTATATTCCCCGCATTACAGAGAGTCTAGGAAACAAACTCTTTCGAAAGCGTGTCTGATAACTGAGCCAAGTGGGCGGTGTTGCATTGGATGGTCTTCCCTCTTCATAGGCTTGCCACGAACACCGGTGGAGAATTATCTCTCTCCAGGCCAATTTCTTCTTTTGTTATGCTGACTCAACAGTGTTGAGCTGACCCATTTCTTAACATACTCTTCGATTCTTCTTTGGGGTAACCTTTACCCATATTTATACACAACGATCACAAAAGTAGAGCTCCATATAGACAAATCTTGGCACGAACCACATAGTCCAGAATCTCATCAACAACTCTACATCCTCCGAAGAACCCCAAAATCCACAATCTTAACGTCCACGCTGAGTAGACCTTCTGTAAATTTAGAGTTGTATCTCTAACTCCTTTGGTACTGAAGTATAGGATTATTAATGAGGCAGACATACCGCAAGTCCCAACCTTATCCTGTACAATATATCAGGCCTTAAACATGTGTAGATTTTTAGGGAACCTTTCAGTACCACATATATACATTTCAGTCCAAAAGTGATATAATACATGACCCCGCAATCCATCCATTGATAGTGGACTCCCCCCACTAGGCGCGAAGGCATAGATCACAATGTCTGATGCACCCCCCACATGATTCACCGGGTGAGCTCTCAATACATCCGCATCTTCAGTCGGAACCACACGTTGAGGCAATGTTTGAGCGTCTCTGGCTCTCTCGCAGTCCATCAGCGGCATCACGAACCGTCGACGCACAACTGATACCGAGTGCGCAATGTCATACACGAGTGGATACAAGGGAATATGAGATATATGTTTCAAGCTAAATCAATGCCGCACGATAAGGAATCAAATAAGTGAATATTTTCCTAACAGTTCCATAGCCTCCCGAAAATAAGTACAGACGTCTCTGTACCGATCCGCAAGAATCTACTAAACCTGCTTGTGACTCATAACACCTATGAACATAGAGCTCTAATACCAGCTTTTCACGACCCCAAATTCCCTCCTTAGGATGTCGTGATAGCATCTAGTATCTAAGACTAGGTAAGCCTATCAATACAAAATAAAAATTGAAATCTGAAATAAATTAACTACAATTCAAATAATTTCAACTCCCAAAACCCGGTAGAAATAAGTCACAAGCTTCTAAGAATTTATTCTCTATGTCTCTATACATCAGAGTCTAAAGCAAATAAGGAAGACAACATAGTAAGATAGAAGGGGACTCCGGAGTCTACGGTCGCTGGCAGATATACCTCGAAGTCTCCTCATACAACTAGTTTACTAATGCCTGGTCTGATAAGGTATACCTGGATCTGCACAAAAAGATTTGCAGAAGTGTAGTATGAGTTCACCACAGCGGTACCCAGTAAGTGCCAAGCCTAACCTCGGTAGAGTAGTGACGAGGTCAGGTCAGGCCCTACTGGAAAATAATAATAGCATGGTAAAATGTTAATAATATAATAAAAAAATGACAATGGAAATGAATCAAATAGCAGGTCACCATTTAATTACACAAAATAATGGCAATTAGTATCTCGTGGAAACAAACAAAATTTCCTTTCAACTTTAAGAAAATCACAACAAATAATCAAAGGCAACTACGGCCATAAATCAATATCAACAAGGGCACTCCCGAGGTACCGCCTCGTAGTCCCAAATCATAAATAAACTCACAATATCTCATTTTTTTTATCTCACTACGGGAGTCTTCACAATTTATTTGAAAGAAAATATTTTTTCCGAAATAGCATCCCGCGTTTTAGCCATCCTTATCACACCGCATGGCTTCTAATAGTTCCCCCTACTAGCCACGCGTATCAAGTCACCCTTATCTCACCGCATGCATTTCAATACCCAGACCTTATACCACCGCATGCGTATCAATATCATAATATATCAGAATTTGCACCTCAAGTGCTCAAATAATTTAACTTGCCAAATTAATTCAACAATAATATTTTTCCACAATAAACAGCTCACGGCTCATGCCAAAATAAATCATCAATAATATTTTTCCACAATAAATATCTCACGGCTCCATCACAATGAGTACAAAAATCTTACAAAAATATTTAGGAATAAATAATTCAGGAAAATAATATTTCAAAATCTTTAATATATTGCTTCAATATCAAGTTTAAAAATGTCAAATACTTCATATTAATAATATTTAAATTAAAGAAAATCAACCTTCAAATAATGCACAGAATAAAAGAAACCAAGTTTCAACTAAATAGGTAAAACAATTAGCAGGAAAAAGTCAAACAAATTTAAAGTATATATCTTAGATCAATGATGAAGAATATAACAAGATAAAATAATTTAATAAATGCGCAATAGTGATCTACACTATTTAAAAATATAATCTTTCACATTTAGCCCGTGTACACACTCGTCACCTCGTGTACACGACTTTCAACACAATTTAATAATCACATCAATATCAATCCTAGGAAAAATTTCCCCCACACAAGGTTAGACAAGTCACTTACCTCGACTTGCTCCAATTTAACCAAGTATTATGTTTTTTCCTCGATTTTCCGACTCCGATCGACTCGTATCTAGTCATAATTAAATTGATACAGTCAACAAAAATTATAGGAATCAATTTCATAAGAAAATACTATATTTTTCAATAAAATTCGAAATTAGCTCAAATATTGTATGTGGGGCCCACGTCTCGAAATTCGATGAAACTTACAAAATTTGACAACCCATTCAATTACGAGTCCAGCCATACCAGTTTTACTAAAATTCGACCCCGGATCGACACCAAAATCTCAAAAACAAATTCTATGAGATTTCTAAAATTTTCCCAAATTTCTATCTCAAAACACTAATTAAATGGTGTAAATAATGATATATTCGTGTATATTGACCAAATCCGATTTAGAATCACTTGCCCCAATATTTTTCCTTGAAAATATATCAAAACCGCCTCTCCTCAAGCTCCAATTCGTAAAAAATGGCAAATGGGACGAAGTCCCCTGTTTTTATAACTTACAGATTTGTGAGGGAGCCCGATTTTGACATGGAGCACGATTTTGACAGGGAGACCGATTTTGACAGGGAGTCCGATTTTGACAGGGATTCCGATTTTGACAGGGAGCCCGATTTTGACAGGGAGCCCGATTTTGATGTAGAGTCTGATTTTGACTGGGAGCCCGATTTTGACAGGGAGTCCGATTTTGACAGGGAGCCCAATTTTTATAGGGAGTCCGATTTTGATAGCATTTCCAGCAGAAAAATTGCAGCGGCTTTTGCAGCAGCTAAGTCCCACTTTTGATCCGTTAACCATCCTAAACCCACTCGAGGCCCTCGGGACATCAACCCAATAAACCAACAAATCCTAAAACACCATACGAACTTATTTGAAACCTCAAATCATATCAAACAACGCTAAAATCACAAATCATACCCCAATTTAAGCTTAATGAAACTTAAGAATTTCCAACTTCTACATTCGGTGTCGAACCCTATCAAATCAAATCCAATTGACCTCAAATTTTGCACACAAGTCATAAATGACATAACAGAGCTATGAAAAATTTTGGAATTGGATTCCGACCCAGATATAAAAAAGTCAACTCCCCGGTCAAACTTCCAAAACTTTAAATTCCTATTTAATTTTTTGCCATTTCAAACCTAATTTCACTATGGACTTTCAAATAAAATTTTGAGCATGCTCCTAAGTCCAAAATCACCATACGGAGCTGTTGGAATCATCAAAATTCTTTTCCGGGGCCGGTTGCACATAATTTGACATCCGGCCACTATTTGAATTTAAACTTTTAATTTTTCATCAAAATTCCATATCTTGGGCTAGGGAACTTCAGAATTTAATTCCGGGCATACGCCTAAATCCCAAATCACGATACGGACCTACCAGAACTGTCAAAATATTGATCCGAGTCCGTTTGCTCAAAATGTTGACCAAAGTCATATCAGTTGAGTTTTAAAGCTCTAATTCACATTTTAATCCATTTTTTCACATAAAAACTTTACGGAAAATTTTACGGACTATGCACGCAAGTCTAGTAATGATAAATAGTAATTTTTGAGGTCTTAGAACACAAAATTAATTATTAACTTTAAAGATAACATTTTGGGTCATCACAAATTATGATACATATACAATTATAATACAATCACGATACATTTCTGAAAAATTGTGATACAATTATGATCTCATCGTCTTCAAGTTTCAATCACAATTATACACTAAAGTTTTTATATAATCTTATTGTAATTGTATTAATTTTGTATCGAGTGTTGTTTTTGGTATTGATGTATCATATACAAGTCACATACAATAAAGATTTTAGAAAGAAAGAAAACAAGATTCAAAACTTATCCACAACTTGATTATAGAGCAATATTTCAAAATTTGTCTGCATTGTATCAATAAGAAATAGAGATTTTGGGTGATTAGTAAGAAAGAGAGAAATTGAATTTCAAAAGATTTGGAAAAGGAAAAGAATCTGTAATTTTGGGGGGATAACAATGGGTAAGCAAGTTTTTGAACAACAGTGAGTAAGCGAGATTTCTTACTGTGGGTAAGAATAATTTTGGATAATTGTTAAGAAAAAGAGAAGATACTTTTATAATCCTTTGGAAAGAAAAGAATCTTAAACGTGGGGGTGGGCGTAGGGGTGGGGGTGAAATTATTGGAAATCGGGTTGTGTGTCATGTAACTGATAGGCCAGATTTAAGGGATATTGGATATCTTCTTTTTTATGGTTTTGTATATAACTAGTAAATATAGATATACAACTAATTAATAAGGAACCTAAATAAAGATGGTAAATAGGTTTCTATTATAGTATAGCTAGGTAAAAATCCCTACTTTAAAGGGAAAGTACACAAATAGCCATTTTTAGGGCTGTTATTTAGGAATTAGTCGATACTTATTTTATCCTGAAAATTTGAACTAAAAACTTAACTTCAAGACTTAGTATCCTAAAAAATGGAACTAAAAATCTGAAATTGAGGACACACTAGTTAATTTTTAAATAGCAGCCCTCTAAAATAGCTACCTGGTATCATTTTTACTACTATAACTTTTAGAGTTTCAACAATTTGCATGTCGTATCCCCCCAAAGGAACTAGACTTGGTGGGATATCCCATTTTTATGGTCTTAGCAAAATGTGCCCCTTTTTTACTTGAACACCATGTTAATGAAAAATTATTGTTAAAATTGTTTGAATGTTGATATTTTGTACTTAAGTGTTTAGTTTAAATGCAGATTTTGATAATTTACCATGAAAATTCTCAAAGCTCCATTATTGGACCTTAGAAAGTGTTGAAGAAGAAAAAATGGGTCTTTTTTATTTGTTGTTATTTGGTTCATTTGGTGATTGGGGATTGTTTGTCTTTGTACTGAAAGTTTTTATTTTAAATTTGTAACGACCCAACCGGTCGTTTTTCTTTCTAGATCTTTGTTCCACTAAATAAAACTCCTTGTATGTGCTTTTACTATTTTATGACTTGCGCGGATAGTTAGTTCGGGATTTGGGACGGTTCGGGTTGAAATCGAAACACTTGGTTCCTTAAGGTTGGCTAAATAGGGATAAGTTTTACTTGAGTCAACATTTTGATTGAACGACATCGGAACCTGGATTTGACGGTTCTAATAGGTTTGTATGATGATTTTGGAGTTGGGCGTATGTTCGGATCGGGTTTTGGATGACCCGGGAGCGATTTAGTGCTTAATATTGGAAGTTGGCACATTGAAGATTTTAAAGTCCTTTAAATTAGGTTTGAATAAGGATTTGGTGTTATCGAGGTACAATTGGGTTCTGAGCCTGGGAATAGTTTTGTATGGTGATTTAAGACATGCACGCAAAATTTGGAGTCATTCCGAGTGGTTTAAGTATGATTTGGCGCGTTTGGAGTGAGTTGGAAGAATTTGAAATTCATAAGTTGAATCTATTTGGTTTTGGGTTGTGATCTTTAATGTTGATATTGTTTCCCGCGTTCCGAGAGTGCGAGTGAGTCCGTTTTATGTTTACAAACTTGTTGGTATGCTTGGTCGAGTCCGTTTTATGAACCTTTCTGCCCAACGGTATTTCCGCACCCGTGGGAGGACCTCCGCTTCCGCGGTCAACTTTTCACTTCTGCAGAACACACTTGACCACTGGCCCATCGCATCTGCGGCCAAATCCCGCATTTGCGAGCCCGCTTCTACGGATCGACTCGTGCATCTGAGACCATGGCCAAGTGTAATGACCCGGCCGGTCGTTTTGAGTATTAGAATCCCGTTCCTCTATTTACTGCTCAAATTATGCTTTACAATTATTTTATGACTTACCGGATCCAGAAGGATTTCAGAGTGAAATGAGACACTTAGCCTCATAATTGAAAACTTAAGTTGGAAAAGTTGCCCGGATGTTTATTTATGTGTAAACGACCTCGGATTTGAATTATGATGATTCTAATAGCTTTGTATGGTGATTTTGGACTTAGGAGCGTATCCGAAAATTTTTTTGGAGGTCTGTAGTGGAATTAGGCTTAAAAAGGCAAAAGTTGAATTTTTGGGAAGTTTGACCAGGAGTGGACTTTTTGATATCGGGGTCGGATTTTGATTTCGGAAGTTGGAGTATGTCCGTAATGTCAAATGAGATTTGTGTGCAAAATTTATAGTCAATTCGGATCTATATCATAGCAAGGTATCAAATGAGGGTGAGTAGAGAGGCAAGAAATGGAAAAGAAAACCACTAGGAGCGTGCTAGAGTTCGTGCAACGCGCGAATTGTGGAATGCCAGCCCTCTCAACAAGTTTGAAAAACCGGTGAAGTATAGAAGTTGGCGCTGGCAATGGCACGCTACCCCCACATGAAGTCTGTTTACGTCAATTCGGGGGTTCATTCCCCCAATTTCTCTTGGCCAAACTTTGGGGTTTTGCTCCACTATCTCAAGAGCTCTAACTTCTCCCATCTTTAAGGTGAGTAATCCCTACTAATTTGGTGTTTCATTCCATCAATTCCACCATAAAACTAACTCAATCCACCATGAAATCCTTAGATCTTCAATCAATTTCTTCAAGAACTCAAAGGGGGTTTTGCAAGATCTCTTCCAAAAAGGTAATCGCTACACCCTTAGACTTATATGTACAGATTTATTATGAAAATATGAGTATAAATAAAGTATTAGAAATCATGGTATGGTGATTAGAAGCCGTAAATTCCTAATTTAAATGCATAACCATTGTAGAGATTGAAAAGTGATTATTTGATAGAATTTTGTTGGTTGGGTGTGAATGGTTGGTCACACATGTGATGTTTGGATTATAAATTATTAAAGAATGATGGTGGGATAGATTGTTGGAAAATGGTAGTAGTTGGATGAACTAATTCTATAGTTAAGAGATATAGAAATTTATGCTTGCCAGGTGTTTGTTAAATTGTCTAAATGGCCTAAACTATGGAATTGTTACAAATGTTGGGCTCATGGGATGTTGATATCATAGATGGAAGTTGCTTAGTGTAGTTGATTGTTGTAGTATCATTAAGGGGGCGCATTTCGGGTGTGTTGGCTAAATTTTCTCTCTTAGAATCGAATTCCATAATGTCCCCGTAAGTTTCAAGTATGGTTGGCTTCAGGGGTTTTAATTAAAGATCCGCCCTTTATCATTTGGAATTGATTCCGATAGCTTGTGTTGATTGTATTGAACTAATTGTGATTAGATTTAAGCCATTCGGAGTTGAATAATCGAGGAAGCATTTATATTGAGGGATGGATTTTTCCTGGTCATGGATCTTGCCCGAAGCATTTATATTGAGGAATGGATCTTCCTTGGGTATGGATCTTGCCCGAAGCATTTATATTGAGGGATGGATTTTCACTGGGCATGGATCTTGCCCAAAGTATTTATATATTTGGGATGGATCTTCTTTGGGCTGAATTGGCCTTATACAGTTCTAAGTGACTAATTGTCAATTGATGGATATACATATATATTTGGGGATGGATCTTCCCTAGGCTCGATTGGCCATGTACAATACTATGTGATTGAGTATTTTAGATCGTGACTACACGGAGTTTTCACTAAGGTGCACCACATACAGCATGTACATTGGCATGTAGATACAGAGATGTCATATTTCTCACATTGTTCAGCATTGATCTATTTTATTTGTACTGAGAGTAATTGTTGAACTTGAAAGCGTGCCTACATTTTTGTATTGTTATTTCTATACTTGGATGTACCTGCTGAGATCGTCACTACTTTCAGCCCAAAGGTTAGTCTTGTTACTTATTGAGTTGGTTGTACTCATACTACACTCTGCACCCCGTATGTAGATTCAGGTGCTCCCGGATACAGCGATTGCTAGATTTTGGAATATATTCTGTGGAGATTATCAAGGTAGTTGCTTGGAATCCGCAGACTTTGACTCCCTTCTTTTTTTAGTTATTGTATTGTTCTATATTTTCAGATAGTGATTTTATCAGTAAGACCTTGTATTCATTTAGATGCCCATGTACTTAGTGACACCGGATTTTGGGAGTGTTTATATATGTATTTGTGAGTTTTCTTCCACTGAATTTAGATATTATGTTTTCAAACTTAAAAGATACGGTGGTTTATTGAGATTGTCGGCTTGCCTAGTATTGAGATAGGCGCCATCACGACAGGTGAGATTTTGGGTTATGACAAGTTGGTATCAGAGCCTAGGTTATATAGGTCTCACGAGTTATGACCAGGTTTAGTAGAGTCTTGCGGATCGGTTCGGAGATGTCTGTACTTATCTTCGAGAGGCTGCTGAATTCTTAGGAAAAATTTCACTTTCTTTTATTCTATCGTGCAGAATTGATTTAGCTTGAAACATAACTCTTTGAATTCCTTCCACGCATTCGTGTGCACATGTGAGCGCTCGGTATTAGTTGTGCATCACCGGCTTGGGATTCCATGAACGAGATTTGAGATGAGTATTCTGTGTTTTGGTGATGGGTCAGTCTAGAGGACTTGAGGTCGGTGTTAGACTGCAGCTTAAGCTCGGTAGTTTTGGTTATGAGAACCTGTGCAATTAGACTTATATGTTTGGTAGTATTCCTATGAATGGAATTTGTGGCTCAATGAGCGGTTGAATAACTATATGATAAGTATGATGTGAATGCGGGATGTGTTCAGATGGTTTGAATGAGACAAATAAAGTTTACTTGTGACTCAAGAGTCTTCTATTGGGTACTTGATTCCTGTTTTGATGTGACATACAGTCATGAAATGTGAGTGTGTTGAGGGATCTTTCATGCTATTTAATTGTGGAGCGAAGTAGATTTTCATGTCGTGTTGATGAGTTCAAACTCAGAAAGATTGCATAGTAATTGTGATTGTGAAAGGGTATAACAAGATGTCAATTTTAGGCTAAGCAGGTGGGTTATCTCCTGCAGAGTAATCTACGTAGGTGTGTTCCTTATAATGTTGAGTGTAGAGTTTTTTTTCTACCATCGGGGCGTATGTGTTGAGATTTGAATTTGAACCTGGTTGAGAAAGTTGACTTGGTTATCACGAGAATAAATGTGAACGTAGCGGATGATTGAGGTAATTTATGGTTGGTGATACATGAGCTTTAGAAGAATTTTTGTTGAACTGACTGCAGTATTATGGCAGTAATAGAGTATGAGTATTGTGAGTTATCGAGTGTTTTAATCTATGGCTTTGAGCCAAGTGGGGGAGCCTGCTATTGACAATTCAATTTCATGGTTATATGTTAAATTTTAGTTTTGGTCTGAGACATACTTGTGGGCAAGTTATGACTGCAGAGATTGAGATCGAGGATGACTCGAGTACTGAAATTCCTAAATATGAGTTATATTGCGCTTTATGAGTGTATGAAAATCATGGGATGAGTGAGTTGTTATTTGTGAAGGATGTAGTGCGCACGGAGTATGAATTTGATAGGTGGTGTTAAGGAAGGGTTACTTCTTTGGGGGCTATTTTGCTAATGAGGCTTGTGTCTTTCGGCCCGTTTGGGGCGGAGCAAATTAGATTTTAGCATAGTGGATGACTCTCGAGAGGGTTCTAATGGATTCAAAATGTACATGTGGCAATTGAAAATATTTCGAATTCGTATATCACTAGAATCGGTTACTTACATTGGATGGTATCGGGATGTGCGGTAATTATGTTTGACTATGGATTCTACATTTCAGTATAATAAAAAAAAGAGGAACAATTTTAAATTCACATAAAGTCCTTAAGAGTGGGTGTCTCGGTTGTGGTATTTATGGAGGTGCTTAAGAAGAATACAGTGGCTTATAGGCCTTATGGAGGTGTGGTTTTATGTTAGGATGTCTTGTATTGAGCTTTGGGTAAGGATCGTAGTGTTATGACAAGGACAAGTGTCAACTTGATGGTAATTCATAAGAAACTCGAAGAAAAAAAAATGGACAATTGGATAGTAGGATAGACCAGTATGGTAATGGTATGTTCAGTTCTTTTAGGGTAATTATAATGTGGTGAGACTTATCAAATACTTCGGTGGTAATATTCTTGGGTTTGGTGACCTGCGTGGCTTGGTCGAGTTAAAGGAATTCAGTTCTGATAGTTTGGTTATGTGCAAATGGGTTTCAAAGAGTTCTTGATGGTTCTACCATGGTTTGAGCCGAATATTTTCTACCGTGTCTTGTGATTTCCTCCTGAAATGAAGCAAGAGGGAGGTTTCTAAATGACCGGGTATGTAATTTTACTGGTGACTCAAAGTTGATAATGAGATTCTCGTGCATATCACATGATGGCATGATAGATGTGGCGTGTTGTGAAGGAATAAGATTTACATGTACAAGGTGGCAGTTCATTCTTGAAGGGAAGGTCACGAATTCAGGAAAGAATGGTCAGTGCTATATATTTAGATGAGTGTTATGATTGCTTGGTAATCCCTGAGAACGGTGCGCATTTCAAAAAGTGCATTATGTTTTGACTTTCGGATGTTCATTGGTATTATGATACTTACCTGGTTAATAGAATGCTGACATTACAATTATTTATATGTGGCACGGAAGAATTTTGGAAGTATTCCTAGTGGGAGGATCGTGCATGAAAGATGTGTTAGTCATTCGAGTGCTGGAGTTGGGATCAGTTACGGTGATTCATGTGTCTTATGAATTTGAAGACTGGGAGTTCTCAGAAGCAAATTGTTTCAGGGTTGCGACCTGTTTGAGGTGATTATTTTATTTAAACTCAGTGGAGGCACTAGTTGCGTTAATTATTTGTGATAGCTACACGTTATGAGTGCACATATATGTGAGGTTTGAGCCCATGTGCGAGTATCGGGGCAAGTATTCCTACTCGGAAAAATGCTTAGGCTATGATATGCCTAGAGTTGACTGTTAAGATTAAAGTTAAAATGCTTCTCTTATTCGTACCTTTGTTGAGAACTATCTGGGTTATACTTAAGGTTACAAAAAGGCTAATTCCCTTAATAAACTGGATAGTTACTATTTCTGCGTTAACTGACGATTTGAGTTGTGATATCGCACTTTGCACATGCCTACTCTATGGCGTGTTATTTATACCAGTCCAGGAGTATGTGAATTTTATTTCATTTATCATATACATGTGTACTTATTTGATTGCTCCTGTATGATATACTTGGACTGGAGGCCTGTGACCATGCCAGGCAGATTATATTATTGGCACGTGAGTTGTCCGTGCAGATACATATACTGATATAATTGGCGCGTGAGTTGTCCGTGCGGGTCGAGATATTTATATTATTGGCACGTGAGTTGTTCGTGCAGGTCCAAATATTGATACTATAGCTAGTGAGTTGTCCGTGCGAGTGATGTTAATGTGAGCTCTAGAAGAGCTGCTTACTGTTATTAAATTTGTGTGTCTTGGTTCTACTATATATAATGAGCTTATAACATTACAGTTGTGGTGATGCTTGTTGAACTTACAATACGGTTCTCTACTTTGAGACATCTTCCACTTTGGGTACAAGGTTGCGCAGTTGTGGCTTGAGTTGTATTGGTATGGCATGTCAGTGGGATAATTGTATTTAATAATATATGGTCATTGGACCTAGAATGGATACTATCAGGTTTTATTACGGTATATTTGGAGGACAGTATTGAAAGTCATCTTAGAAGGTGATTATGATTTTGGTTGGGGTGAGAAAGCTCTTTGACTTGTTGATCTGATAAGGGGTTTAATACCAGTACCAGATTGGTTTTGAGTAGTTACTGTGATCAAGAATGGTGCTGCGAGTATGTGAGTTGTGTAGTATGTTATGCGATTATATCTGGAGTTATGACTATGGATTGATACAGTTTGTTAAGACTTTTATAGTATATAGATGTGAAATTCGTGTCTTGAAAAGAAATTCGTAATGTTGGAAACTGAATTCCAAGGTTTATGGCCTAAGGCTGAAGTAATGATCTTCAATTATGTGGTATTTTCAAGCTTATATGTAATAGGGTGGCGTGGGATCACCCCCGAGTATATGCGTGGTAAGATGGAATAGTGATGTGATGGCTTGGAAACAACTCTTGGCACGTTCGAGGACAAACGTATGTTTAAGTGGGGGAGAATGTAACGACCCGACCTGTCATTTTGAGTATTACAACCCCGTTCCCCCATTTACTGCTTGAATTATGCTTTACAATTATTTTATGACTTACCGGGTTAGTTGGTTCGGGTCTGAAATAATTTCAGAGTGAAATGAGACACTTAGCCTCACAATTGAAAACTTAAGTTGAAAAAGTTGACCGGATATTGATTTATATGTAAACGACCTCGGATTTGAATTCTTATGATTCCAATAGCTCCGTATGGTGATTTTGGGCTTAGGAGCGTGTCTGAAAAATTATTTTGGAGGTCTTTAGTGGAATTAGGCTTAAAATGGAGAAAGTTGAATTTTTGGAAAGATTGACCGGGAGTGGACTTTTTGATATCGGGGTCGGATTTTGATTCCGAAAGTTGGAGTACGTCCGTAATGTCAAATGAGATTTGTGTGCAAAATTTGTAGTCAATTCGGATCTATATCATAGGAAGGTATCAAGTGAGGGTGAGTAGAGATGCAAGAAATGGAAAAGAAAACCACTAGGAGCGTGCTAGAGTTCGTGCAACGCGCGAATTGTGGCACGCCAGCCCTCTCGGCAAGTTTGAAAAACCAGTGAAGTATAGAAGTTGGCGCTGGTAATGGCACGCTACCCCACCTGAAGTCGTTTTAAGTCAAATCGGGGGTTCATTCCCCCCATTTCTCTTGGCCGAACTTTGGGGTTTTCCTCCACTCTCTCAAGAGCTCTAACTCCTCCCATCTTCAAGGTGAGTAATCCCTACTAATTTGGTGTTTCATTCCATCAATTCCACCATAAAACTAACTCAATCCACCATGAAATCCTTAGATCTTCAAGCAATTTCTTCAAGAACTGAAAGGGGGATTTTGCAAGATTTCTTCCAAAAAGGTAATCGCTACACCCTTAGACTTATATGTATGGATTTATTATGGAAATATGAGTATAAATCAAATATTAGAAATCATGGTATGGTGATTGGAAGCCGTAAATTCCCAATTTAAATGCATAACCATTGTAGAGATTGAAACGTGATTATTTGATGGAATTTTGTTGGTTGGGTGTGAATGATTGGTCACACATGTGATGTTTGGAGTATAAATTGTTAAATAATGATTGTGGGATAAATTATTGTAAAATGGTGGTAATTGGATGAACTAATTCTATGGTTAAGAGATGTAGAAATTTATGCCCGCCAGGTGTTTGATAAATTGTCTAAATGGTCTAAACTATGGAATTGTTACAAATGTTGATCCCATGGGATGTTGATATCATAGATGGAAGTTGCTTAGTGTAGTTGATTGTTGTAGTATCATTAAGGGGACGCATTTCGGGTGTGTTGGCTAAATTTTCACTCTTAGAATCGAATTCCATAATGTCCTCGTAGGTTTTAAGTGTGGTTGGCTTCGGGGATTTTAATTAAAGATCCTCCCTTTATCATTTGGAATTGATTCTGATAGCTTGTGTTGATTGTATCAAACTAATTTTGATAAGATTCAATCCATTCGAAGTTGGATGATCGAGGAAAAGTTCTACTATTGAATTGAGATAGCGTGATTGAGGTAAGTAACACTTTTAAACTTGGTTTTGATGGTATGAATCCCTGAATTACATGTTGTATGAATTGTTCGGAGATGACGCACATGCTAGGTGACAGGCGTGTGAGCGTGCATCATAGGAATTGTGAATTAATTGATTTTGTGGAGTTGCATAATTAAATAAATGACAGTATCCGCACATCCTCTGCGTGTTTTAGAAATTGAGCTGAGACTCATGTTAAAGATCATGATTTGGCTTCGCGCCGATATATTTTGGGACCCACATTGGTCGTATTGTTGTTGAACTATTTATTTAAAATTACAATGTTGTACTCAGTCACATCTATCACTTTCATATCATATCTCAATCTCTGTTGTCATTCATTGATACTTCATATCATCATGTCGGGTTGATGTTTCATGTCATTGAGAGCCTGAGAGGCTGGAGATTCTGAGTGATAGTTATGTTTATTTATTATGCCTGGATTTGGCTATTATAGCGCTTGGGCTAAAGGAGCCCCTCCGAGAGTCTACACACACCCCCAGTGGGCGCGGTTTATTTATAGCGCTTGGGCTGAAGGAGGCCTTCCGAATTCTGCACACACCACCAGTGAGCGCGGTTGATTTATATTGAGGGATGGATCTTCCCTGGACACGAATCTTGTCCGAAGCATTTATATTCAGGGATGGATCTTCCCTAGACATGGATCTTGTCCGAAGCATTTATATTGAGGTATGGACCTTCCCAGGACATGGATCTTGTCCGAAGCATTTATACTGAGGGATGAATTTTTTCTAGGCATGGATCTTGCCCGAAGTATTTATATAGAGGGATGGATCTTCCCTGGACATGGATATTTTTCGAAGCATTTATATTGAGGGATGGATTTTCCCTGGGCATGGATCTTGCTCAAAGTATTTATATTGAGGGATGGATCTTCCCTGGGCATGGATCTTGCCCGAATTATTTATATTGAGGGATAGATTTTCCCTGGGCATGGATCTTGCCCGAAGTATTTATATATTTGGGATGGATCTTGCTTGGGCTGGATTGGCCTTATACAGTACTAGGTGACTGACTGAGTTGATGGATATACATATATATTTGGGGATGGATCTTCCCTAGGCTGGATTGGCCATGTACATTACTGAGTGATTGAGTATTTTAGATCGTGAGTACACAGAGTTTTCACTAAGGTGCATCACATACAGCATATACATTGGCATGTAGATACATAGATGTCATATTCCTCACATTGTTCAGAATTGATCTATTTTATTTGTACTAAGAGTAACTATTGAACTTGAAAGCATGCCTACACTTTTGTATTATTATTTCTATACTGGGATGTACCTGCTGAGATCGTCACTACTTTCAGCCCAAAGGTTAGTCTTGTTACTTATTGAGTTGGTTGTACTCATACTACACTCTGCACCTCGTGTACAGATTCAGGTGCTCTCGGATACGACGATTGCTAGATTTTGGAATTTATTTTGTGGAGATTATCAAGGTAGCTTCTTGGCGTCCGCAGACTTTGACTCCCTTCCTTTTTAGTTATTGTATTGTTCTATATTTTCAGACAATGATTTTATCAGCCAGACCTTGTATTCATTTTGATGCTAATGTACTTAGTGACACTGGGTTTTGTGAGTGTTTATATATGTATTTGTGAGTTTTCTTCCGCTGAATTTAGATATTATGTTTTCAAACTTAAAGGATATTGTGGTTTATTGAGATTGTCGACTTGCCTAGTATTGAGATAGGCGCCATCACGACAGGTGAGATTTTGGGTCATGACAAGTTGGTATCAGAGCCTAGGTTACATAGGTCTCACGAGTCATGAGTAGGTTTAGTAGAGTCTTGCGGATCTGTATGGAGATGTCTGTACTTATCATCAAGAGTTTGCTGAACCCATAGGAAAATTTTCACTTTCTTGTATTCTATCGTGCGGAATTGATTTAGCTTGAAACATAACTATTTGAATTCCTTCCACGCATTCGTATGCGTATGTGAGTGCTTGGTATCAGTCGTGCATCACCGGCTTGTCATTCCATGAACGAGATTCGAGATGAGTATTCTATGTTTTGGTGATGAGACAGTCTGGAGGACTTGAGGCCGGAGTTAGACCGCAGCTTAAGCTCGGTAGTTTCGATTGTGAGAACCTATGCGATTGGACTTATATGTTCGGTAGTATTCGTATGAGTGGAATTTGTGGCTCAATGAGCGATTGAATAACTATATGATAAGTATGATGTGAATGAGGGATGTGTTCAGATGGTTTGAATGAGATAAATAAAGTTTACTTGTGACTCAAGAGTCTGCTATTGGGTACTTGATTCCTGATTTGATGTGACGTACAGTCATGAGTTGTGAGTGTGTTGAGGGATCTTTTATGTTGTTTAATTGTGGAGCGAAGTAGATCTTCATATCGTGTTGATGAGTTCAAACTCAGAAAGATTGCACAGTAATTATGACTGTGAAAGGGTATAACAAGATGTCAATTTGAGGCTAAGCAGGTGGGTTATCTCCTGCGGAGTAATCTACGTAGGTATGTTCCTTATAATGTTGAGTGGAGAGTTTCTTTTCTACCATAAGGGTGTATGTGTTGAGATTTGAATTTGAATCTGGTTGAGAAAATTGACTTGACTGTCACGAGAATAAATGTGAATGTAGCGGATGATTGTAGTCAATTCGGATCTATATCATAGCAAGGTATCAAGTGAGGGAGAGTAGAGAAGCAAGAAATGGAAAAGAAAACCATTGGGAGCGTGCTAGAGTCCGTGGTATGCGCGAATTGTGGCACGCCATCCCTCTCAGCAAGTTTTAAAAAACAATGAAGTATAGAAGTTGGCGCTGGCACTAGCACGCTACCCCCACCTGAAGTCTTTTTAAGTCAATGCGGGGGTTCATTCCCCCTATTTCTCTTGGCCGAACTTTGGGATTTTCCTCCATTCTCTCATGAGCTCTAACTCCTCCCATCTTCAAGGTGAGTAATCCCTACTAATTTGATGTTTCATTCCATCAATTCCACCATAAAACTAACTCAATCCACCATGAAATCCTTAGATCTTCAAGCAATTTCTTCAAGAACTCAAAGGGGGGTTTTGCAAGATCTCTTCCAAAAAGGTAATCCTACACCCTTAGACTTATATGCACGGATTTATTATGAAAATATGAGTATAAATCAAGTATTAGAAATCATGGTATGGTGATTGGAAGCCGTAAATTCTCAATTTAAATGCATAACCATTGTAGAGATTGAAAAGTGATTATTTGATGGAATTTTGTTGGTTGGGTGTGAATGGCTGGTCACACATATGATGTTTGGAGTATAAATTGTTAAAGAATGATGGTGGGATAAATTGTTGTAAAATGGTGGTAATTGGATGAACTAATTCTATGGTTAAGAGATGTTGATATTTATGCCTGCCAGGTGTTTGATAAATTGTCTAAATGGCCTAAACTATGGAATTGTTACAAATGTTGGTCCCATGGGATGTTGATATCATAGATTAAAGTTGCTTAGTGTAGTTTATTGTTGTAGTATCATTAAGGGGCGCATTTCTGGTGTGTTGGCTAAATTTTCACTCTTAGAATCGAATTCCATAATGTCCCCGTAAGTTTCAAGTATGGTTGGCTTCGGGGTTTTTAATTAAAGATCCGCCCTTTATCATTTGGAATTGATTCCGATAGCTTGTGTTGATTGTATTGAACTAATTATGATTAGATTCAATCCATTCGGAGTTGGATAATCGAGGAAAAGTTCTACTATTGGATTGAGATAGCGTGATTGAGGTAAGTAACACTTTTAAACTTGGTTCTAAGGGTATGAATCCCTGAATTACATATTGTATGAATTGTTTGGAGATGACGCACACACTAGGTGACGGGCGTGTGAGCGTGCATCATAGGTATTGTGACTTAATTGATTCCGTGGAGTAGCATAATTAAATAAATGACATTATCCGCACATCATCCACGTGTTAGAGAAATTGAGTTGAGACTCATGTTAAAGATCATGATTTGGCTACGCGCTGATATATTTTAGGACCCACATGGGTCGTATTGTTGTTGAACTATTTGTTTAAAATTACCATGTTGTACTCAGTCACATCTATCACTTGCATATCATATCTCAGTCTATGTTGTCATTCATTGATACTTCATATCATCATGTCGGGTTGATTTTTTATGTCATTGAGAGCCCGAGTGACTAGAGATTATGAGTGATAGTTAGGCTTATTTATTATGCCTGGATCTGACTATTATAGCACTTGGGCTGAAGAAGCCCCTCCGAGAGTATGCACACATACCCCAGTGAGCGCGGTTGATTTATAGCGCTTGGGCTGAAGGAGCCCCTCTAGAGTCTGCACACACACCCAATGAGCGCGGTTGATTTATATTGAGGGATGGATCTTCCCTAGACATGGATCATGTCCGAAGCATTTATATTGAGAGATGGATCTTTCCTGGACATGAATCTTGTCCGAAGCATTTATATTGAGGGATGGACCTTCCCTGGACATGGATCTTGTCTGAAGCATTTATACTGAGAGGTGGATTTTTCCTGGGCATGGATCTTGCCCGAATCATTTATATTGAGGTATGGATCTTCCCTGGACATGGATCTTGTCCGAAGCATTTATATTGAGGGATGGATTTTCCCTGGGCATGGATCTTGCCCGAAGCATTTGTATTAAGGGATGGATCTTCCCTGGGCATGGATATTGCCCGAAGCATTTATATTGAGGGATGAAGTTTTCCTGGGCATGGATCTTGCCCGAAGTATTTATATATTTGGGATGGATCTTGCTTGGGCTGGATTGGCCTTATACAGTACTAGGTGACTGATTGAGTTGATGGATATACATATATATTTGGGGATGGATCTTCCCTAGGCTGGATTGGCCATGTACATTACTGAGTGATTGAGTATTTTAGATCGTGAGTACACGGAGTTTTCACTAAGGTGCATCACATACAGCATGTACATTGGCATGTAGATACATAGATGTCATATTCCTCACATTGTTCAGAATTAATCTATTTTATTTGTACTAAGAGTAACTATTGAACTTGAAAGCATGCCTACATTTTTGTATTATTATTTCTATACTGGGATGTATCTGCTGAGATCGTCACTACTTTCAGCCCAAAGGTTAGTCTTGTTACTTATTGAGTTGGTTGTACTCATACTACACTCTGCACCTCGTGTGCAGATCTAGGTGCTCCCGGATACGGCGATTGCTAGATTTCAGAATTTATTCTGTGGAGATTATCGAGGTAGCTGCTTGGCGTCTGCAGACTTTGACTCCCTTCCTTTTTAGTTATTGTATTATTCTATATTTTCATACAATAATTTTATCTATCAGACCTTGTATTCATTTAGATGCTCACGTACTTAGTGACACCGGGTTTTGGGAGTGTTTATATATGTATTTGTGAGTTTTCTTCCGTTGAATTTAGATATTATGTTTTCAAACTTAAAAGATATGGTGATTTATTGAGATTGTCGGCTTGCCTAGTATTGAGATAGGCGCCATCACGACAGGTGAGATTTTGGGTCATGACACCATGCTGCCTCCCTCCGCATCTACGGACCCCTCCACCGCAGAAGCGAGTTCGCTTCTGTAGAGCTCGCTGACCCATCCTCTTTCCGCTTCTGCGAGCAAGGCGACACATCTTCGGTGACGCTTCTGCGTCCATTCCACCACAAGTGCGAACGCACCAGATGACAGGCACCAAGAGCTCCTCTCCCAAGAGCTAATAAGCCTCGTCGACCCACCGAATCCTGTACGGGAGCCCCGAGGCCTCGACCAAACATACTAACAAGTTTGTAAAACATAAAACGGACTCTCTCGCACTCTCTGAATGCGGAAAACAACATCAACACTAAGGATCACAACCCAAAACCAAATAGATTCAACTTATGAATTTCAAATTCTTCCAACTCACTCCAAACGCTCTAAATCATACTTAAACTACTCGGAATGACTCCAAATTTTGCGTATAAGACTTAAATCACTATACGGAACTATTCCCAGGCTCGAAATCCAAATTGGACCTTGATAACGCAAAATCCTACTTCAAACCAAATTTAAATGACTTTAAAACCTTCAATGTGCCAACTTCCAATATTAAGCGCCAAAACACTCTCGGGTTATCCAAAACTCGATCCGAACATACGCCCAAGTCCAAAATCATCATACGAACCTATTGGAACCGTAAAATCCCGGTTCCGAGGTTGTTCACTCAAAACATTGACTCAAGTCAAATTTAGCCCTCTTTAGCCAACCTTAAGGAACCAAGTATTCCGATTTCTACCCGAACCCTTCCAAATCCCGAACTAACTATCTCCAAAAGTCATAAAATAGTGAACGCACATACGGGGAGTCTTATTTAGGGGAACGAGGATCTAGAAAGTAAAACGACAGGCCGGGTCATTACAACTTGATAATATTACTATAATAAAATCTAAATTTCTACATTTATTTCTTTAAAGAATAATTGTTTATTTATAATACAATTATAATTTGCTCGCTAAGAAATAACCAATTAATAATACTCAGTGGGAATTATGTTAATCAACCAACTTAAGACTAGTGATATTTAAACCGAAATATTTTTCTTGCTTGAATTGTGCTAAAAGAAAGTAAAAACTTTGTGAGAATATTTTTACCGAGGATCAATAATCTTGCCTACAACAATTCCTCCATGAGAATATAAAACTGAGGCAAGCAAGATTATTGACTAGAAATAATAGTTTACTAAAAAATTACTTTCACTCTACTATTTTATTCATCAGTTATTATATATTATTTTTTCTCCGCGAGAATTACATAATTAATATATGAATAACTTTGAGATAAAATATATAGACGTGATAATATATTAATTAAAAACTATCATTTCAACACAATATGAAATGTAAATAAAACGTTTCAAGCCAAGAATATATAAAAACTGAGATAGTATTATAAAATATATCAAGTTTCATCAACTATCCCAACGAAAAGAGATTACTCCATTATGGAGTAAGAAAAGCTAAAAAAGATATTTAGAAGACTAGAAATATTTAAAAGACTAAGAAAATATTTTTACTACAAAGAAAGAAGACCAAGACTAGTTCTTGTCTTACAAAGATTGGATCCCTTATACAAAGAGAGCTTGTTATTTATAGGAAAAGATGAGTAGCTTTTGTCATGTTCCACTTTTGCGAATGTGATATCCATATATGCGAAGTGAATTTTGTGTACGTAGATTCCATATATGCAACTATGGTACTTGTGCTTCACTCTTGACTTCATGAGTTGGTCTTGCAAATGTAGGTTCCATGTATGCGAATGTGACCTTTGCAAATATAGATTCCACGCATGCATCTATGACTCTTTTGCTTCCATTCTTGACTTCATGAGTTAGACTTGCAAATGTAGGTTCCACGTATGCAAATGTGACCTTTGCGTATATAGATTCCACATATGCATCTATAGCTCTTTTACTTCCATTCTTGACTTTATGAGTTAGACTTGCAAATGTAGGTTCCATGTATGCGAATTTGACCTTGCGTATATAGATTCCACATATGCAACTATGCTCCTTTTCATCTCTAATATCTTTTTCCATAAGCCCATATGTATATTCCACATTTGCGAATATGAAGATGATGTGTGCAACTGTGGCTTTGCTTCATTCTCTTGTCTTTTAGCCTTTTTCTTTCTTTTTCATAATTTCTTCTTCCTACAAGATTTGTTAGAAAATATGCAAGGATAGGATATCATTATTCATATTTTATTTTAAAAATATATTTTTTACATATGAAATTACATGAATAATTTATATCCATCAAAAAGTATGACAATCGGGTAGACTTTGATAAACAACTTAATAGATAGATAGAGTAATAATAGTATCAACTCTACCGAATTGATAGAGAAATCGTGAAGAGCATAGTATGACAATCCGGTAGATTTCGATGAAAAAATTAATCCAGTAGAAAAATTCTTGAAGCGCTTGTGCGGGACCTGGGTTATTTTTTAAATAACGTCAATTTTGAGGACCATTCCGCTAAAACCACCCTTAAAAGTCTCTTTTGGTCAATCACCCCTGGTGCTTTGACATGGACTAAGGTTTTTGTGTTTTACAGCACAAATTTGATAGGTGTACTTGAATTTTGAGGTAATTTTATTCATTAAAATTGAGGATTATTAGGTGGATTAATCTCATTTTACAAAACCAAGGTCTTGTTTGCTATCTTTATATGTGGATGTGAATATGTTACTGTATTTATACTAGTTTTGGAGTAGGCTAAAGTTGGCACGATTTTTCATTTAGACACTTAAATTTAGGGGTATTCCTATTAAACACTTACACTACTCGAAACTTATTCCAATTAAGCACTTCTTGCTGAGTTGGCACATAGAGTGAATTTCACCCAATATAAACGCGTGAAGAGCCCAAAAACCCAGATTTTTGTTTCTTTTTTCTTTTCTTCTTCTTCTTTCTCTCCACCACCATTTCCACTCCTGCCTCCTTCACTTTCACCATTGTTGTGCCTCCACCATTGATTTAGCTTGAAAGTTTGAACCAACAATTGTCTCTATTAATTAAAATTGAAGTGAGTTTGTGTTCTTCATTTTAAATCGAAACACCATTAATGGGGTCTTTAGAAAGCTTGAAAGTTTAAAATGTATTATTTGATTTGATGAAAGTTTGAGAAATTAATGTTGGGGTTGTATTCGGGTCGTCGTGGGGAATCTTTAGCTGAAGTTATAACAAATTTGGAGGAGTTTCTCTTAAAACTTTGGATTAAAATCATGGTTGGATCAAGAACACACATGAAGATAGTGAAGAACACCAAGAACACTGATTTCCAGAATACCAATGTGTCATTTTTTTTAATGTGTTCTTTCCTGATCGGGTGTAAATTAAGTTTCCTTTTCTTTTTGAGAATGTTATTTTTATTTTGCTTATTAAATAGATTTAACATAGTTTTTCCTTTTTTTAAGCTCAAAAAGATATATGTCTGCATTTTATTCGTCATTGCCACTTCAGCCGCGAGTGTATTACACACACTTTGTGAGTTTGGCTGATTATCAAAAGAGTGTCTAAGTGGAACAAAGTTCGTGTATATTAGGAACACTCCTAAATTTAGGTGTCTAAATGAAAATTTGTGTCAATTTTAAGTGTATCCCGTATGTATTTAGCCTTTTGGAGTATTACTTTCCGGATAAATTCATTCTACTATTGTTATTAATTAAGGACTGTACTATTGTAGTTAACCACAACGACTAGGACAGAGACCTCCATCAAATTTAATATTCACATTGTGATATTGAATAGTTCTTACCTATTGTTCGACTGTCGTTTTTCTCATTTTCTCCTCCGACCAACAGGTAATTACCGCTGCCCTAGCCTTCTGGCAATGTCCAAAAGGAGCAAGTTCCAAAAGCTTCTTTTCAATTCTCATTTGGTGTTATAGCCGTCAATGGTTGTTGTCCTCCTTTGATCACAGAAACTGTTCATTTCGTTTAATTACTAGTACACGTTATTCTCGTGAAGCTAGCCAATTATAATCCTTCACCCCCTTCACCCCACCCCTACCCCACCCAAAGGAAGTAAGCTGAAGCTTTTCTATTATCTATTATATAGAAAAGTTGTGTGGTCGACCAATGGCAGAATTGTAATTACATCAATTATGCAAGGTCAAATTAGTAAGATGGATAAAAATAAAATGTTTTAGGTGTCCACTGCTTGCTCACTCCAGGTTTCCATTCCTACACAACTGACAGTAGCTCTAGAAACATCGGCCCTTTCATCTCTTTTCACAAAGAAATGCTCCTCCAATTTTTTGCTCGAATCTCTTCACCTTCTTAATTGGGTGGCAATTGATGACGGGATTCAGGCCTCTTTGGTTGTAGTTTCAGTTGAGTTCCAACTTCCCATTTATTAATTATATGATTTTTATAGTTCTTGAATGAAAGTTTCTCCCTAACGATGCCCTTTTGTCATTCTTGCCATGTCAGCTTAAAAATTATATGCCTATTTCTATTTCCCTTATTTCCATTTGGAATATCTATGTATTTGCTTCTGTATGTATGGGATTTTTATCTTGCAATTGTCTTTTGGGGTTTAATTATGATTTTCTTTTTCTTTGGGAGCTATTGAATTACATTTATTTTCAAAGTTTTTGTTTGTGTGTGTTTTTTCATCCGTTCCCAAAAATTTGCAGGGATGAGAGGGGTTTATCGAATTGGTTTCTCCTTAACATTTTGACGGCTCTTTAATTGCATCTAAATTATCAAAGTGAGGTTCTTGAATTGCTTTGGTAGCTCTTTCCTTTTGTCTTATTATTTTGTAATATCCATTTTTGAAGTATTTCCTCAAGGATTACTTATTGTTATTATCGGGTTTCTTATCTCCTTCTTGATTCTTGCCCCTTTATATAAGGGGAAACTTTAAGTCTAAGCTCTAAAGAACCAAAATATATGATGGAATTTCATTCTAAAGATTCACCCTTTACGGTAAGTTGCTTGTCATGTCTTTTACTTTTTGAAGCCCTCAGTTAAACTTTATATGCCTTTAAGATTCTGATGCTTTTACATATGACGTATTTTGGGGCCTAAAGCCAAATTTTAATGAGGGGCCTTAATGTTTTAATTTTTTTATTATTATTTGAAGTCAATTTTTCTAGCTTTTTTAGATGCGAAGTTACTAATAATTTTCTTATAATCAATTTCTCCTAATAAGTCTTTCTCAATTGACAATATAGCTAACCCATTTAATCTCTCTTGAAACATTGTTGATCTTAGGATCATATATATTTATAGGAGTTGAATTATTTATTTCATTCATAAGCATCAATGTATTATTTTGAGGATCTATTTCCGACTTGTCACTTACTTGTTCTTTTTCTACTTGAATATTATTAATTTTCGAATTATCTAACTCAACTGAATTACTAACTTGCTCATCTAGAGAACACTCTCCCAACTTTTCTGATTCAAGATTTTTATTATTCAATAAAAATTTGTCAAGAGCACCTTTTTGAGATTGTATTAGATTTTGAATTCTTCTTCTTTTCTTGAGTTTTTCATAACCAGATTCACACTTTCTATTTGACATACTTATCTTCTAATAATAATAAATAATCTAAAAATGCACTAAATAGCAAAATATTAAATTTTAAATGAGAAAATAATAAAAAGATAGAATAAATAGCAAAATATTAAATTTTAGATGAGAAAATAATAAAAGATAGAATAATAGAACCTGGTTCAAAAACGGATAGCTTGATATGAAATTAAATTTTCTGTTCGAGTATGCTTGTTGTAACTTGTAAGACTTGAATCATGAAAATAGAACAAACAAAACACTCCACTATTTCTTGAATCAATACACTGAACTCTGAAGTCTGAAGATCCAAAATAAAGCTTTGATCTTTGGCTATTGAAGAATGAAGAATGAAGAATGTAGTGTGATTAATGAACCGTTGAAAAATGGAGTAAAAACAAAATATAAAATATAATATAGTGGCATAGCTATTAGTGCACAATGCACACATTGTCTACTTGTCTTCACTTTGCTCAACAAAGTTTTGTGAGTAAGAACAAGGTATAACATATAATATAATGGCATAGCTATTAGTGCACACGTTGTCTGCTTGTGTTCACTTTGCTCAACAAAGTTTTGTTTGAGAAAGTTGTGGACTTGTGGTCCACTATCTCAAATTTGTGTTCAAACTTTCCGTTTCATTTTATATTTTTTTTAATTTATAAATATAATATAAATATAACCAAAAAATGGGGCCCCCATAAATGTGGGGCCTAAAGCAATTGCTTTACCCGCTTTATGGACGGGCCGCCCCTGCATATAATGTAAAAGAAGTTTTCGAAATAATTTGGACATGTTTGTGAAAATGATAACCAAACACGATCTTTTAGTCATAGAGGATCATCAAAGAGTTTCATTTCATTTGGATGAGTCATATGTATAAGACAAGAGTGGGTTGCTCTAGTGGTATGCACCCTCCACTTTCAACCAAGAGGTTGTGAGTTCGAGTCACCCCAAGAGCAAGGTGGGGAGTTCTTGGAGGGAGCGAGCCGATGGCCTATCGGAAATAGCCTCTCTACCCCAGGGTAGAGGTAAGGTCTGCATACACACTACTCTTTCCAGACCCCACTAGTGAGATTATACCGAGTTATTGTTGTTGTTGTTTGTTGAGTCAAATGTATATGTTTTGGTTATATTGGAGGTTGAGAGATTCTCTACCAGCAATATTTTAAAATGCAATGGCATGTTTATGTATGTCATGTAAGTTAGAATTCAAAGAAGATTCTATAGATACTCATATTAAGCAATTATAGCTAGATTCCTTTCATTTGATAGTAGAAATCGTTGTAAGCGAATCATTTCACTAGACCCAAGTGAGCCACATTTGATCTAAAAATACCTAAGCTTTTGATTATCTCAATTTTACTCGACATTTATTATTTTATTATTTCCTTATCAGCTTTGTCATGATAAGAAGAAATAATTATATAATCAAGATCATGAGACACAAGTTGAAGAACTTTTATTGGATATTTTGAAGTTGACAAGGAAGTTGTTGTCTTTAACGATTGAAGTTCAAGAACTAAATGTAGTTCAAGAACAGGTTAATCAACAAGTTCCAAAACCAAATTGAATAACAACCAAATCCAACACAAGGTGAGCAAGTTGTACAAGAACCTCTTAGAAGGTCTACATGAGAATGTCATGTACCAACAAGATTAAATCTAATGGTACAAGATGATGTATCAAATGAGGTTGATCATAATGATGATGACCCTAAGACCTATGAAGAGGCGACACAAGGTTCTTACAATGAAATATGGCAAATGGATGTGAAAATAACTTTCCTTAATGGTGAGCTAGAAGAGGATGTGTACATGACACAACCTAATAAAATTTGCAAGCTATAAAGATCCATTTATGGACTAAAGCAAGCTTCTCGAAGTTGGAATATTCGCTTTAACAAGACAATTGAAAAGTTCAATTTTGTTAGATGCGAAGAAGAACCTTGTGTGTACAAAAAGGTTAGTGGGAGCATAATTATATTCTTAGTACTGTGTGTTGATGATATATTTCTGTCACTATTGACCAAAGACGAAACTGTTCTTCTACGTTTGTGAAATTATTGTTATTCTTAATCATTTATTGCTATTTAGAGTCGTAATCACATGTAAATACACGATTAGAATTTAAATTGTTGGGCTCGTGCTATGCACGGGCAATACTCATCTAGTTTTAAGAGAAAATAAGAGAAAAATGTCTAAAGGTTGTGACCTCTTCTTTTTGAACTTATACTGTTACTACTATATTGAAAGGAACAGACCCACGTGTGATAAAATAAAAAGACCAAAAAAAAAAAAAAAACTTGGCTTATGATATAATTCATTACATATCAAAGTATTAACTTAGAATGCATGAACCATGAATCTCCAAATTTTATTTTTCCTAACGACATAAGAAAAATATATATAACTAAGTACGTATTTATTCAATCAAAAAAATCTTCTCAGTTTTAATTATACCTACAGTTATGAGTACATGTAATCTTAATTTTAAGCAAGTTTGATCGCAAATGATATTTCATTATAAATATAATTTTATTTGGACTTGCTCTAGCTATCTTCTTTTATTTTATCCTTTTTGTGCTACTTGCACCTTTTACTTGAAGGGGCGTAAGCACGTAATTTTTGACCCGCGCAACTTTTAAAAGTAGTATTTCAAAAATATTTGTTTATTTTTATTTTTAATAGGATTTCAGTCAACTTTTAGTTTTAATTGTAAAACATAAGTTTGAAAACACAAAAATAGTTTTATAACGTTTTTTTAGCTTATTAGTATTTTATAATATTTATAACATTTAAAAAAAATACCAAAAATATTTTCATTTTAACATATAGTTCATTTTAATAATGTATTCTTATTAACTAAGATTAGTTAGTATATTTTGGTAGTATTTTTATTTTTATTTTTATTCAATGAGAAAGAATTGAATTTGGGCCAATTGGGAGTTCATTTTCGGATTTTAGTGGCCCACCAAGATAAATGCCCATTCTTCCCAATCCCTTTTAGCCCAAATCCTTTTCCCACCCATCAAACCCCTCCCTTAATCATAACCATTGATTTACTTCCATCCAAGGGACAATACTCACTCTCCACTACCATATAAAAACCAAATTAACACCCAAAAACCCTAAGCTAATTCCCCCACTTCAGACACAAAAAAGGAACGGGCAGCCACATAAACACACAAATAGTAGAGAGGAACGAGAAGAAGAGGATTGTTTTTGGACAGAAATTTTGAGGGAAAAGTTTGAGAGAAGAAAGGTCCTTCTGATTCTTCCATCTTCAATTTTTTTTATTTTTCTTTTAAATCCAAAACACACACACACACACAAAAAGAAGATTTATGTTCGGATTTTTGTTTTTAATATGGGGTTTAGTTGAGTCGAGGTGTCGATTCGATCGTGACTGGTTGAGGTCCGTTCGTGGTTCGGTTCATGGTTCTGTTCAAATTTGACTACCATTCGAATTCCTGTACTCCGTTGTTGATTCGATTTTCGTTCCTGAATTCGATTGTAGTCGCACCATTTAACTGAATACACTGAAAAAAGCTTCATCTCAGGTTCATCCCTTTTCTCTTTTACTACCTCATGTTGGTGTTGATTTAAATATGATAAGGGTCGTGGTTAATTTGCTTGGTCTTTAATATTCCGATGAATAATTGTCACTCGGATCTGTTTGGATTTAAGTCAAAAGGATTAGAGTTTGGTCGATTTCATACTTGATAGTTAAGCTTAAGTGACTGATTCTTTGCTTGCAATTCCTAGAGTTTTGTTCGTTTTCCTGAAGTTGAGCATCTGCTCGTTTACTTTCAACTAAGTTGGATAGATTAGGTGGCCTTATTGATATCATTAAACTACTGAACCTATTTTGAGATATGAAAATTGAAATATTGATATGTTAGAATGCTCTCAAAATTCATCAAGCTGAAGCATGGGTGCTCGTGGCATTTTTCTAGCAAATTGTCTTATTTTTCCTTATTTGCCTTTTTTTTGGTTTAAATGAGAAATTTTGGAGTTTCCTTTGAAAATATTGATCTTTGCCTATTGTGCATGAAGTGAGCATGTAGAGTCTTTCCAGTATACTAGTCGGATCATTATTAGTTTAAGTCTGCTCAGTCTATGTTTCTTGCGTCGAGTGAAAAGGAAAGGTCTAGCTAGCAATTGTGTGCAATTTCAGCCGCCTTCTCATGCATGCTAAGTTCTTAGTTGCTTATAACATGTCATCATTCATGATTAAAACCAACAAACTAGTTTTTCTGTGATGTGAAGGCCATTGGGAATGTTTAAGTGGCTTAGGAGTTATTCGTGGAGTCTGAACTCACCATATCTACATGTATGATTAATTTGTTATTCCTCGATGCAAATTTGTTGTTGTGTAGTAGGTTGAGTTGAAAGCATGGCATCTCGTTTCTGATCTTCATCGTGTAACTCCTGAGAGTTTGTTTTTAGTTCTGTTGTTTGGTTGTTTCCTCCTAATCATCATGTTTGGAATTGTTTCTTCATGGAAAAAGTTTTCTGAATACATCTTTGATATGATACAATTTTCGTTCCCATAGGAACATTGGCGTGAGACATTGGATTTTTGAGCATGCAAGGTTGCTTTGTTAGTTGAGTAGGTGCAAATGTGTCATTGATTTATGGGATTGTGGTCTTATTTATGGGATGATTAGTGGGAAGTCACGGCTCTTATCATATTTGGATCCACCATTTGTCTCTTTTATTATTATTATTTGTGTTCTTCTTTAGTTTATATGTTCTAGATGCCTATTTTGATTTGGTTTGATAGTATTTGTTTGGATGATTGCTGAACTGTGGGAATGGGGAATGACCAAAGCCCATTAGTGATTAATTTGTTCACGTCCTTTGGGAATTGGGCTTGGTCTAATGCATGAAATAAGAAGTTTAAAAGGGAATGGGCATGAAATCTCTTTTAGTAAAAATACTCCATAATCACGGGCATTTTCACATACAATCACCGAATTAGAGATTACACAACTTATAAAAACTCATAGCTTGCTTTAGGCGCGATTAACAAATCATGGTGACTATGGGTATGGTTCCCGTGGCATGGTCATGATACGTAAACCCCGATTCGCGTGTGCGTTTCACGTGACTCGATCATAACTTAAAACAATAATAAAATAAATATGTTGTAAATTGTGGGTACGTTTCACGTGGCGCGATTCGAAATGTGTACAAAAATAAGCGAGTGCGCGACATCGCGACTTGTTCAAACAAATTCCATAAATATTAAAAGCGGTTAAAAAGTTAAAAATGCACAATAGGTTTTAAACATGTATTAAATCAGATAATTAGGCCAAGTATTAATAGTTGAGCGACCGTGCTAAAACCACGGAACTCGGGAGTGCCTCACGCCTTCTCCCGGGTTAACAAAATTCCTTACCCGGTCTTCTGGTTTTTGCAGACTTTAAAACAGAGTCAAATTTTTTCGATTTGAGATTTAAAATAAACCGGTGACATGAGACACCACAAATTATTTCAAGTGGCGACTCTGATTAAATAAATAATCTCATTTCGATTAATGTCATTTTAATTGGAAAAACTCCTTATCCCCTCGGAAAAGGGAAGTGTGACAAGGGGTTGTTGTGTAACAAGCGCATAATGTCCACTGGAACGCCCATGGATTTTATCATCAACTTGATGAATTAGTTTCAAGATATAAGGTTTTCCTATTATAACGGGTTGTTCAAAAGGATTCCCCGTTTCCATCAAATATTGTGCTTTTTCTTGGATATTCGGGCTCCAATAACACAATTCCGGGAGAAGTCGGTAGTTGGGCACTGGATCCTTCGGACCTCGAGAATGTTGATCAATTATGGACATGTTTAATTTTGTATTACCTATCTTGGGGAGATGTCAACATTTACACCCATATAATAATACTGGTATTGCAACTAAGATTTCCCCCTTATTAATGACAAGGAAAAAATGTAGAAAGATTAGACAGTACTGTTCCTGTTATTGCCCCAGAAGTTTCGCAATCCAGCTAATTCTGAACACGCTAGCCTTCTGTTTATATTACTAAGTCCATGACCTCTATAAATATATTGCACCGTCTTTGGCTCCGCTTCAACATAAAAAGACGTCTTTACTTAGAGCCATGAGAAGGAGAGTTTCTGATATTTTAGTATCCAATTGGAACTTTGTGTGGGCAATAAATATCACCATTTTCAAGTTGTTACAATTGCTAGGCTACTTCAATACAATATTAAAAGGGAGTTTATTCCCTTCACTCTTCTTCTCAGCAACTTTTAGTTTGTTGCTGCTGTTTCTTGCACTTGTTTTTGACATCGTTCGAAGCAGTTCAGATTCAAATGTTATTATTCACTTGAAGACCTGCAAAGGTTAGGACGTGGCATATGTTCGCATGCTTACCCAAATTGCTATATCGTTTATGATTGAAAAAATATAAACCCGATATTAATAATTATATATATATTCTCCACTTTTTATGGTTAAGAGTGTTGTTGTGAATGTACTTATGTATCATTTTAATTTATATGTTCCCAGCATACATAAATGTCTCTGTTTCTTGCATCGCCAGTTTTTTTGTCATTTTATTTTTATCCTTTTGACCCTGTAAGTTGTTAAAATGTAGTAGGAGTAAAATATAAACCGACATTATTTTTCAACCGTGCGTTCCCTTTAGCTTTGTATATTCGCTCTTCACTCGATTTCAACCAATCCCTTTAGCTTCCAGTGTTGTGGATACTAGATAATTTTTTGTTCTTGGTTCTTCTTTAACTTAGTGATATAAAACTTATGTACATCAACATGTGTAAAAGATTTTTCATATTATTATGTTATTTGTGTTAGGTGTTTGCCTTAATTTTTTTACCATATTTTATTTTCCTATCTCTTGAAGAAAATGACAACATATTTATCATAATTGGATTTTCCTTCTTGTAGCTAAATCTTCCATATTTGGCTAATCTTTTTTCTTGTAGGAAAATATATGGACTTCTATAAATTGAGGATCTTTCTTTCTTACTCAGCAGCATCCACGATGTAGCTATATAGGGTTTGTTAGTGTATCACTTGTGTTTGACTATTCGTGAGGTTGTTCTCTCGATATTTTGTACTCTCTTTTATATAGTGGATTGCTTATCTCCATCTGTGGACGTATGTCAAATTGACGGAACTACATTAAATGTTTGTGTTTTTTTTGGTATATTTCTTTTTTATTATCTAATTTATCGTTCAAGATTTGATTTGATAGCTTCTGCATGACACCTGATTATTTCGATCCTAACAATTTGAAGACCAGGTACAATTATATGCATGTAAAACGGAACTACTTTATGTCTAGACACAGATGAACTGAAAGATACGCCTCAATTCACAGAGTAAAGTTTAATTTTCAGGCCATTTAGAAGTCAAAGTACATTTACATGTATAAAAGTGTGAGCTACTTACTTGGAAAAGAGGGTAAGTAACTCATGTAACCAAACAATCACATTAAAAATTCTTTATATTGTATATAATTAACTGATAAGAGTGAGTTGCTCTAGTGGTAAGCACCTTCCACTTCCAATTAAGAGGTTGTGAGTTTGAGTCACCCCAAGAGTAAGGTGGGGAGTTCTTGGAGGGAGGGAGCCGAGGATCTATCGGAAACAGTCTTTCTATCCCAGGGTAGGGGTAAGGTCTGCATACACACTACCCTCCCTAGACTCCACTAGCGGGATTATATTGGATTGTTGTTGTATAATTGTATATAATTAAATCTTTTTGCATAGCAAGAAGTATATTTCATCCATCCCATTTATGGACACTGGCGGTTTAAAGAGTCAAATGGTAATTTATTTTACTATAATTTTTTTCGAACATATTTAACTCTAAAAATTCTCGATTTCTAGTAATTACTCTTTTATAGGTTCTTAAACTGTAAATTTTAACAAAAATTAAATGAATTAATATGTTTAGGGGTGTACAAACCGAACCGAAAAATCGCACCAACCCGAAAAGTCAAACCAAATCGATTAAAAAATCCGACTAGATTTGGTTTGATTTGGTTTGGTATTGAATAAAAAAATCCGAACCAAACCGACATATAAATATATAATTTTTATATATACTGTAATATGGCCAAATTTTCATGACATTTGTCATGACATAATATCCATTGTAACAAATTTGTGGTTCATGACATTTGCCATGACATAATATCCATTATAACAAATTTGTGGATCATGACATTTGCCATGACATAATATCCATTATTAGGCCAAGGATTTCTTGCTATAAATAGAGGAGTTTCTCCTCATTTGAAAACACACTAATTCAAGAGTTTTTCACTTTTGTCTTTCTTTCTCCTCATTTATTTCATTATAGAGAATTTTGTAACAGAGTGAGTGTTGGGAAACACTTGTGTGAACCCTTTATTTGGAGTAATCTTGTGAGGTTATTCTCTTGGGGTATTTGGGATTAATTAAAGTATTTACTATAATTTTGAACTCTCTTTTATACTCTTATTGGTATAGTGAAATTGCTCCTCTGCGCTTGTGGACGTAGGTCACCTTGACCGAACCACGTTAAATGTGTGTCTTCTTTATATTCTTAAATTGCCGTTATTATCAACTTCCATTGTCTTTGTTATTGATATTATACCGTTGTTTGGCTAAATTCCGCACTACCCGGGTTCCCGATCCTAAGAAATTGGTATCAGAGCCAGATCTAACCGGGTTAGTTTAAATAGCCAAAATGACTCTAACAAAGTCTTATGTTGAGAAATTTGACCGAAGTGCACACTTCAGAATGTGGCAATTAAAGATAGAAGCTATCCTAATTCAGGATGGCTTTGATTTGTCATTGCAAAGAAAGTAGAAGATGCCGGATAAAATGACTGACGAGGAGTTTGCCGTCATAGACAAAAAGGCAAAAGCAGGTATTATCTTAAATCTTTCAAATGAGGTTTTGCGTGAAGTTGCATCAGAAAGCTCAGCCAAAGGCATATGGGAAAAGCTTAAAACCCTATATATGAAAAGAATAGTAGAAAACAGGCTTTACCTAAAGCAAAAACTCTACACTTTTCGTATGGCTGAAGGTACCTCTATACTTACTCATCTTGATACTTTTGATTCTCTTCTTATGGATTTAAGTAACATGGATGCTGAAATCAAAGATGAGGATCAAGCTGTGTTATTGCTTGTTTCCTTACCCCGGTCATTTAAACATATAAGAGATGCTATACTTTATAGAAAGGATAATATCTCTTATAAAGATATCAAATCTATTTTGAAATCAAAAGAACAAATAGATAGAGATATTACTGGGAAAACTAGTGGGAACCAAGGGGAAGGTTTATTCATAAGAGGTAGATCCAATAAGAAAGATTCAAGTAGTGAGAAACCTAAATCAAGGTCAAAATCCAGATACAGAAATGTCATGTGCAAATATTGTCATAAGAAAGGTCACATTATTTTTGAATGCTTTAAATTGAAAAACAAAGAAAAGCATACAGAAAAAAAAAATGAGCACAAAAATACTAACACTGCCGAAGCAAGTGTAGTTGCTGATGAGACTGAGGGAACTATTTTTTTAGCAACTAATAATAGTTTCAAATCTAACAATGAGTGGATTTTAGATTCGGGTTGTTCTTATCATATGTGTCTCAGTCGTGATTTATTTACCACATATGAATCTATTGGAGGTGGAGTTATCTTGATGGGCAACAATGCTGCCTGCAAAGTTATTGGAAAAGGTACAGTCTGAATCAAAATGCACGATGGTGTGGTGAGAACTCTCACCGATGTTAGACATGTTCCTGACTTGAAGAAAAATCTCATCTCTTTGGGCACTCTAGAATCTTTTGGGTGCAAGTACACAGGTGAAAGAGAGTTCTAAAAATTTCTCATGGTGCTCTTGTGATCATGAAAGCACGTAGATCTGGTACGTTGCATACTCTTTTGGGATCTACTGTTACAGGTGCTGCTGCAGTTTCAATATGAGATAAATCAGATTCTGACATCACCAAATTGTGGCATATGCGATTGGGGATTATGAGTGAAAAAGGTCTTTCCATCATCAATAAAAGAGGTCTCTTATGTGGCCAAAGTACCGAAAATATGGAGTTCTGTGAACATTGTGTGTTCGGGAAGCAGAAAAGAGTCAGCTTCAAATCTCCAGCGATTCATAAAACAAAAGGTACTTTAGATTATATTCATTCAGATCTTTGGGATCCTTCACGTACCCCATCAAAAGGTGGTGTCAGGTATATGTTAACTTTCATTGATAATTATTCAAGGAAAGTTTGGGTTTATTTCCTGAAAAATAAAAGTGATGTTTTCTTAAATTTCAAACAATGAAAAATTTTGATTGAGAAGCAAACAGGAAAACAGGTTAAGCGGCTTAGAACAGATAATGGCTTGAAATTTTATAATGATGAATTCAACGAATTTTGCAAGAATGACGAGCATCGTACTGTGAGAATGACACCTCAACAAAATGGTGTGGCAGAAAGGATGAATAGAACTCTTTTGGAAAGGGCTCATTGCATGATTTCAAATGCTGGGTTGACAAACGCCTTTTGGGCAGAAGCTATCTCTACAGCTTGTTATATTGTCAACCGAGCTCCTTCTGCACCTTTGAACTTTAAGACTCCAGAGGAAGTGTGGTCAGGTACTCCTTCTAATTATTTTGATTTAAAGATATTTGGTTGCCCTGCATACATGTATGTAAATGATGAAAAATTAGAGCCAAGGGCTAAAAAGTGCATTTTCTTTGGGTTTACATCTTGGGTGAAAGAATATCGACTATGGTATCCTGATCCCATGGCACCAAAATTTATAATTAGCAGAGATGTAACCTTTGATAAATCCTCTATGTTACATTCTAGAAAAGAGTCTTCTAGTTCTTGTGATACAGATAAAGGAAAGTATACACAGAACCAGGTGGAGATTGAGATTGGCATTCCTTCTGAGCCAACCTCATCAACTTTGGAGCAAAATATAGTTGAAACTCCTAAAGTTGAGACAGAAGCTGAAATTCCTGAAGTTGAGACTCCTAAAGTTGAACCAGAAGAAGAGGAGTATTCTATAGCCAAACATAGACCAAGAAGAGAAGGTAAACAACCATTAAGGTTTGGAGATTATGTTGCATTTGCTTTTTCAGTTGCACAGAAAACTGAAGAAATTGGAAAACCATCAAAATATTCAGAAGCAGTTTCTGGTGTTGACTCGGCCAAGTGGCTGATTGCAATGAATGAAGAAATTGAGTCTCTCCACAAGGATGGTACTTGGTCTCTTGTGAAGCCGCCATCAGAAAAAAGAATTGTTGGTTGTAAATGGGTTTTTTTTTTTAAAAAGATGGCATTCCAGGGGTTGAAGATGCGAGGTATAAGGCACGATTAGTTACAAAGGGCTATAGTCAGGTACAAGGAGTTGATTTTAATGATATTTTCTCACCTGTTGTTAAACATAGCTCTATTCGTGTCTTGCTTGCCTTCATTGCCATGTATGATTTGGAATTAGAACAACTTGATGTTAAGACAGCTTTCTTACATGGCGAACTTGAGGAACAAATATACATGCATCAACCCGAAGGATTTGAAATTGAAGGAAAAGAAGATCATGTTTGCTTGTTGAAGAAATCCTTGTACGGATTAAAGTAGTCTCCAAGACAATGTTGGGTCATGGCTATTCGAGAAGCATGTATGATAGTTATGTTTATTTCCGGAAGTTAAATAATGGTTCATTTGTGTACCTATTATTATATGTTGATGACATGCTCATTGCTGCTAAGGATTTAACAGAAATTCACAACTTGAAAAGTCAGCTGAAAAGTGAATTTGAGATGAAAGATTTGGGAGCAGCTAAGAAAATCCTTGGTATGGAGATCAAAAGAGATCCAAAAGCCAACAGGCTATTTCTGACCCAGAAGAAGTAGTTGGAGAAAGTTTTAGAGAGGTTTGGCATGAAAGATACTAAACTAGTTAGTACCCCTTTTGCTGCTCATTTTAAGTTATCAGCTTCTCAATCCCCGCAGTCAAAGGAAGAAGTGAGGTACATGGCACAGGTTCCTTATTTCAGTGCAGTCGGCAGTATTATGTATGCAATGGTTTGTATACGTCCAGATATTTCACAAGCAGTGAGCGTGGTAAGGCGGTATATGTCTTGCCCTGGTAAAGCACATTCGCATGCTGTGAAATGGATTCTCAGATACTTGCGAGGTACTTCAAACACATGTTTGGAGTTTGGGAGAAATACTAACACTTTGGTTGGTTTTGTAGACTCAGATTATGCAGGTGATCCTGACAAAAGAAGATCACTGACAGGCTATGTATTTTACATCGGTGGTTGCGCTATTAGTTGGAAAGCTACATTACAACATGTAGTAGTTTTATCTACTACCGAAGCAGAATATATGGCAGTGACCGAGGCGATCAAAAAAGCTTTATGGTTGAAGGGTCTATTTGCGGAACTCAGTTTACACCAAAGTGGTATTACCATTTTCTGTGATAGTCAAAGTGCCATTCACTTGACTAAAGTTCAAATGTATCATGAGAGGACGAAGCACATTAATATAAAGTATCATTTCATCCGAGAAACCATTGCTGAAAGAAAAGTCTCTGTTCAGAAGATCAATACTAGAGACAATCCTGTTGAGATATTCACAAAACCTCTTCCAGTGTCCAAGTTCAAGCTTTGCCTGAACTTGATTGGCATTTATGAAGAATAATTTTGCTCATTGGGGTTTTTGCGGAGAAGGTGGAGCAAATTTAATATATATAAGCCGAAATTAGGCCAAGGTAGAGATTTGTAATATGACCAAATTTTCATGACATTTGCCATGACATAATATCCATTGTAACAAATTTGTGGTTCATGACATTTGCCATGATATAATATCCATTATAACAAATTTGTGGATCATGACATTTGCCATGACATAATATCCATTATTAGGCCAAGGATTTCTTGCTATAAATAGAGGAGTTTCTCCTCATTTGAAAACGCACCAATTCAAGAGCTTTTCACTCTTGTCTTTCTTTCTCCTCCTTTAAATCATTATAGAGTATTTTGTAAGAGAGTGAGTGTTGGGAAACACTTATGTGAACCCTTTATTTGGAGTGATCTTGTGAGGTTATTCTCTTGGGGTATTTGGGGTTAATTAGAGTATTTACTCTAATTTTGTACTCTCTTTTGTACTCTTGTTGGTATAGTAAAATTGCTCCTCTCCGCTTGTGGATGTAGATCACCTTGACCGAACCACGTTAAATTTGTATCTTTTTATATTCTTTAATTGCCGTTATTATCCACTTCCATTGTCTTTGTTATTGTCATTATACCGTTGTTTGGCTAAATTTCGCACTACCCGGATTCCCGATCCTAACATATACTTTTAAGACTTTATACAGAATTTTCTTTAAAAAATGTGTAGAAATATTTGTGATTCTCTTATGGAATGTAATATTTAGTTAAATATAAAGTGCTCTATTTTTATTAACTTTAAATAATGGGTTGTGTGATCACTTTCTTATCAAGTGTTAGTAAAATGCGTCAATCTCTTTGTTCTTCCACATTCATATGTCAAGATTTATTTAATTCTTATATTTTTCGAATTTGAAGTAGTATTTCGGTAATTTAAAATTAAATAGAATATATCATTATATAGGTATCATATTGATTTTTATGTTAATTATTAAATCCGGTTAACCTTGAAAGTGTACATCAACGAAAAATTGTTGTCATACGACTAAAAAAATAAATATCATGCGTTACTAAGAAAATTCTCTCATAAGAATATTTTAATAGATCATATGTTTGTCAATTTTTTAAATTTTTACTAAACATATATTTACTTAACAAAAATTTAACAAAGATTGAAATAATATTCATATAATAAAAAAATCCGAAAAACCCGAACCAATCAGAAACCAGTGTCAAATAGGAGTTCAGAAATAACCAGAGGAAACGAGATAAATTAAGTATGCTTCATTATCAAAGTAGACAGCTAAAATTGCCGTTGATACCATGGTACTGCCATAAATCATTGTAATTTTTAGGTACAAAGTCAGGGATCAGCTATTAATATTAATTAATGACCAAAACATCATTTTTCCCATTAATTCCAGTACATCATTAATTAATTTACTAATCCTTTCTTGAACTCTCTTCACTCAACAGCACAGTTTAGAAAAATAAATTTTGACTATTTGCATAGTTCTCTCTCTCTCAATCTTCTAAAGTTTCATTTAGTAGCAGCATCATTTACCCTCTGCCATTTATTTTTCTTACCATCTGCCATTAATTTAACTTTCATATGCGCCCGCGCACACACAAACAAAAGTCCTTCCCTTGTATCACAATTAAGGGTGTACAAATCGATTCGAAAAATCGCATCAAACCGAAAAGTTAAATCAAACTAATTAAAAAATCCGACTTGGTTTGGTTTGATTTGGTTTGGTATTGAGTAAAAAAATCCGAACCAACCTGACATATAAATATATAATTTTTATATATATACTTTTAAGATTTTATATAGAATTTTCTTTAAAAATATATTTAGAAATATTTGGGATTCTCTTGCGTGATATAAATTTTAATAGAATATGAAGTTCTCCATATTTATTGACCTTAAATAATGGGTTGTATGATCACTTTCTTATCAAGTGTTTACTGAAATGCGTCTATCTTTTTGTTCTTCAATATTCATACCATATGTTAAGATCTATTAAATTCTTATATCTTTTTCGAATGTGAAGTGATTATTAATATTTATGTATCATATTGATTTTTATGTTTAATTACTAAATTCGGTTAACCTGAAAGTGTACATCAACGAAAAATTATTGTCAGACGACTAAAAAAATAACTATTATATGTTACTAATATATAGAATTCTCCCATAAGAATATTTTAATCGATAATATATTTGTCAATTTTTTATATTTTTACTAAATATATATTTACTTATCAAATATTTAACAAAGTAAGATTGAAATAATATTTAAATAATAAAAAATTCAAAAACCCGAAAAACCCGACAAAACCAAATCAATTCAAACCGATATAGTTGGTTTGGTTTGATTTTGATAAAAATTAAATCAATCCGATCCATATACATCTTTGATCACAATAATGTTACCGGATAATTTATAGCGAAATATTCCACTAAAGCATGTTCGAAGAAAAGAGTAGGCAAATTACAAAGTGGCAAATCTTCTCTCCAGTAAATGTTACTCCACATTATTGAGTAAAACAAAAGGTTACTCAACCATAAATCGCTGAGATGCTGTTAATTTGACATAATAATACTGGGGAGCAAATAATTGAGCTGGGGCTAAGATCACTATTCACTATCATTAAAGTAATTATGGGCGGTCCACATGTTTCCTCCATAGGCCCTATTTTTACTTAGACTCCTATTTTTAGTCCATCCATTTTGCCCCACTTTAATGCTTTGGAATAATACATGCCATATGAATAAATTGCCCTCTTTCAATCCACTCTTTAAAATTTTGACACTTGTTAGGCTAGTGACTTAAATTTATTCGCCAAGTATAATAATGTCCATCCAACAATTTTTAAGCGTGAAATTTAGCTATTTAAATTAACGAGATTTTAAAAAAAAAGAAAAAGAGTGAGCTAACTAAAAGCTAAATGATGCAAATAATCCGGACTGTCCGCTTATATCCTAGTATAGTAATCTCTTTGCGCCAAATAGGACCATATCGTTTCTGCTGATTAAGAGTTTTGTTTTTGCCCTGGCCTTTTGGCAAAATTTTATTGGTTTTTGCTCTGGCCTTTTGGCAAAATTTTATCGTTCTTATCCTAAAAGGAACGATTGAGATAGTTTTAGGATAAGAAGTGAAACAATGTTTTTGTTATAAGAAATATCAATGGTGGATGTTTACCCTTCCTCCATGATCTTCATCTCAAATGCTTAATGACATATTTAATGATATATTTTCTATGTTTAATGACATATTCAATGACATATATTCTTCACTTTTCATGTCTATATAAAAGTCTTGTAATAGATAGGAAAATACACACAATTGAAGAAGAAATAATAATATTTTCTCTCTTTCTCTATATATCTCTTAGCTTGTTTTTCCTTGTTTAATATTGTTATTTTGAGTTATACTTTATAACACGTTATCAGCACAAAGTTCTAGCCAACTGAGTTGTTATGATGCGGCCAGTGCCGGTAGCGTCATTTAATGTTAATAATATGGTAAGAATGATGACGGTATAAGGTGTACAACGCCAGCATATATTCGGCCATCACGGTTAGCCTGTTCTAATTAGCTTTCAAGTTTATTTACACTTTGCTATTTATGTTTCCATACATTAACAAACTTGCTTTACGGAAAAGTTTTTCTTGAAAGTTCATCAAATCATGTAAGGATTTTTGGTGTAAAGAACGATAAATATTTTTCCTATAACAAGTATTATGTTCCTATGTGTTAATATTAAGAAACACAAAGTGAAAACTTTTGAGAGAGCACATATTTTTCCTTTCTATTTTATCACATATTTCTTCCATCTTAAAGTGGGATAATCATCACAAAAGATACGTAGATTTTAATTGATTATGTGTTTTTCTATATTTGCTTGATACTTTTTATTTGATTGAGTTCAGTTAATGAAAGTTCGCATATGCAAATTAAATTCAATCGCCACCAATAGAGGAAACTCGTCCCATAAGTCTAAAATAAGACATGATGTTACCGTGGAGGTATGAATGGATGTGGACGTGGTAATAGACGAATTTATAATCGTCATCATTATAGTAATGACAACAATAATGGCTCTCAAAATAATTCTTCACTTTAAGAAAGTGATGTTTGTTATTGATATGGCATGAGATTTTATAAAGCACGCACGGATTATTATGCTTCATTCCTGAAGTGAATGTGAAAATAATGTGATAATCATTATGAATACATATTCATTCTTGTAAGAATATGAATGTTCTAGTGGTAGTAAATATACCACACTCACCTCGAGAAGGGGATTTGAGATAAAATAAGAAAATAATGTCATTATTATGGCATGAATGGCCATTGGTCACGTACCTATTGTACGCCAAAATATTTTGACAACGTGATTATTAAAGGACAACAATAATGCAAGAAACAGATCTTGCATCTAATTTTGACCATGACCATAATGGTATAATTTTCTCTTTAAAAAATATATTCACCATATAGATGTTGATGAATATATGGTAGTACAAAATTAATTGAAGGCTCTGGAAGAGCTACTATAACTCTGTCTAAGGGAACAATACTTATCATAGAGAATGCAATGTTCTCCTCCAAGTGTAAGAGGAACTTGTTAAATTTTAAAGATATCCGCCGAAATAGATTTCATATTGAGACAATAGATGAGAATAATCTCGAATATCTCATCGTTACCAAGAATGTCTCTGGCCAGAAAAGGGTTATTGAGAAGTTTTTATTTTTATCTTGTGACCTGTATTGGACAAGAATTAGTGCAATTGAGGCATATTTTATCGTAAACCAAAAGGTTACTAATTCCAATACTTTTGTACTTTGGCATGATCGATTGGGATATCCCGGATCAATTATGATGAGACGAATTATAGAGAATTCAAATGGGCATCCATTATAGAGTTTAAAAATTCTTTTAAATAATGAATTTTCTTGCACGTCTTGTTATCAAGGCAAGTTGATTATTAGACCATCACCAACAAAGGTTGGGATTGAGTCCCCTACGTTTTTGGAACGTATACAAGGGGATATTTGTGGACCTATTCACCCACCTAGTGGATCGTTTAGATATTTTATGATCGTAATAGATGTATCTTCTAGATGATCTCATGTATGCCTATTGTCATCTCGCAACCTGGCATTTGAAAAATTAATGGCACAAATAATCCGATTACGGGCACAATTTCCCAATAATCCAATTAAGTCTATTAGACTTGATAATGCCACTGAGTTTTCATCCCAAGCATTTAATGATTATTGCTTATCAATTGGGATAAAAGTAAAACATTTTGTAGCTTATGTTCACACTTAAAATGGCCTTGCAGAATCTTTGATTAAACGTCTGCAATTGATAGCAAGACCATTACTCATGAAAATCAAGTTACCCACTTCAGTTTGGAGTCATGCCATTTTGCATGCAGCAATGCTAATTCGTCTCACACCGACAAATTATCATAAATATTTTTCGTTGTAATTAGTTTTGGGTCATGAACCTAATATATCTCATCTAAGAATTTTTGGATGTGCTGTATATGTGCGTGTAGCACCACCATATCGCACCAAGATGGGTCCCCAAATAAGGTTAGGAATATATGTTGGGTTTGAATCGCCCTCCATTATTCACTACCTTGAAACATTAATGGGAGATTTGTCCACTGCTCGATTTGCAGATTGTTGATTCGATGAGGCATTTTCCCCAAATTAGGGGGAGAAATTGGTAAAACCAAACGTAAAATTTTGTGAAAAAATACATCATTGTCTTGTCTTGATCCATGTGCCTCTATTTGTGAAAAAGAGGTGCAAAAGATTATCCATTTGTAGAAAATATCAAATCAAATACCAGATGCATTTACGGATCTTAAAAGGATAACGAAATCACATATCCTTGCAGAGAATGTTTCAATCCGTATTGATGTCCCTGTTGGACAATCTTCTAGTGTCATAGATAATGAGTCAAAAGCACGCCTAAAGCATGGCAGACCATTGGGTTCTAAGGATCAAAATCCTAGAAAAAAAAAATAAATGATCAAGATGACATTACGAATGAGTCTCATAAAGAAATCCATGATTTAACCAATCCTGAGATTCATGAGGAAATCAATGAGACTGGAACTCAAGAAAATAAGGAACTATCAATAAACCCAATCGATATTGAGACAGATTTGAATCGATTGAATATAATGATAGATTATGTCTTTGCATACAAAATTGCATCTAGCATTATACAAGATAATGAGGATCCTGAACCTCAATCTGTTGGAGAATGTCGACAAAGACGTGATAGGCCAAAATGGCAAGAAGCAATCCAATCTGAGTTGGATTCACTTGCGAAACGTGAAGTTTTTGGGCATGTAGTCCAAACACCTAATGGTGTTAAGAGTGTTGGCTATCAATGGGTCTTAGTACGTAAAAGGAATGAGAAAAATGAGGTACAAATATATAAGGCATGCCTTGTTACACAAGGATTTTCACAAAGGCCTATCGTCGATTATGAAGAGACGTATTCTTCTGTTATGGATGGTATAACGTTCCGTTATCTCATTAGTTTTGATGTCCATGAAAAGCTTGACATGCATTTAATGTATGTGGTTACAGCCTACCTTTACAGCTCACTTGATAATGAGATATACATGAAAATTTCCGAGGGATTTAAAATTACTGACGCACATAATTCAAAGTCCAGGGAAATCTTTTCAATCAAATTGCAAAGATCTTTGTATGGTCTAAAGCAATCATGAAGAATTTAGTATAACCGCCTCAGTGAATATTTATTAAAGGAAGGTTATATAAATGATGTCATTTTTCCATGTGTTTTTATAAAGAAAACAACATCGAAGTTTGTTGTACTTGCCGTATATGTTGATGACATAAACCTTATTGGAACTCCTAAAGAACTCCAAAAGGCAATTGATTATTTAAAGAAGGAATTCGAGATGAAAGATCTCGGAAAGACAAAATTATGTCTCGGTTTGCAAATTGAACATTTAAAAAACTAAATTTTTTTTCATCAATCTGCCTACATAGAAAAGGTATTGAAATGGTTTTACATGGATGGAGCACATCCATTAAGTACTTTGATGGTTGTCCGATTACTTGATGTGAATAAGGACCCGTTCCGACCTCAAGAAAAGAATGAGGAGCTTCTTGGTCATGAAGTACCATATCTTAGTGCAATTGGAGCACTAATGTATCTTGATAACACTACAAGGCCTTACATAACTTTTTCAGTTAATGTCTTAGCAAGATATAGCTCCGTTCCTACAAGGAGACATTGGAATGGAATAAAATACATATTGCGCTATCTAAAAGGGACTACCGATATGGGCTTATTTTATGGCAATGATTGCAATCTCGATCTTGTTAGTTATGCCGATGCTGGATATTTATCTGACTCACACAAGACTCGATCTCAAACAGGCTATGTGTTTACATGTGGAGGTACTGCCATATCTTGGCGATCGACTAAGCAATCAATCGTGGCTATTTCATCTAATCATGCTGAGATAATTGCTATTCATGAAGCAAGTCGAGAATATGTATGGTTGAGATCTATAATACATCTTATTCGATACAAATGTGATTTGAAGTGTGATAAACTACCCACAATTTTGTATGAAGACAATACAACATGCATAGCCCAATTGAATGGAGGATTCATAAAAGGAGATAGGACAAAGCACATTTCACCAAAGTTATTTTTTACACATGATCTTCAAAAGAATGGTGATATCAATACACATCAAATTCGTTCAAGTGATAATATGGCTGATTTGTTCACCAAATCTCTACCGACGTCAACCTTCAAGAAACTAGTGTACAAGATTGGGATGCGAAAGCTCAAGGATGTGAATTGATGCTCTCATCAGGGGGAGTTAATACGTGTTGTACTCTTTTTTCCTTTTTCCCACTGAGTTTTCCTTGCAAGGTTTTTAATGAGGCAACCAAAAAGTGTATTTCTAAACATGTGTACTCTTTTTCTTTCACTAGATTTTTTTTTCTAATAAGGTATTAACGAGGCGCATTATCTATGGACATCCAAGAGGGAGTGTTATAAGAAATATCAAATTATGGTGAGATGTCTACTCTTCCTCCATGATATTCATTTCAAATGCTTAATGACATATTCAATGACATATATTCTTCATTTTTCATGCATATATAAAGGTCTTGTAATAGATAGGAAAATACACACAATTGAAGAAGCAATAAGAATCTCTTCTCTCTTTCTTTATATATCTCTTAGCTTATTTTTCCTTGTTTCATATTGTTACTTTGAGTTATATTTTATAATAGTTCTGCATTATTTGTTGTTGAATCCAATTTTGCACACAAAAATTGGAACTGGATTGTAATTCATCTGCGATATGTTATTTATAGGAAGACAGAATTGAGAAGCACTTAGTAAAACATGCATGATCTGTCTGTGCTAATAAGCTCTTGTTGACATATTAGGTGTCAAATACCACCAACCCAAAAAAAAAAAAAAAAAAAGGAAAGACCAAATTCTCTCTAATCAACCTTTTTCGTACATCATTGAGTGTGTTGACCACAAAACTTCAAACCAAAGACACTGATCTTTCATTAAAGCTAATTGATCATATCTTACAATATACTTCCTATAAGCATAGCACACATTGTGACATTACAGACAATTGGAAAAGCAAAAACTAAAGGCCTACAGAAACACCTGTTTATATCTTAGCAGAAAGAAAGAAAGAAAGAAAGAAAGAAAAGTTAAATAAAAAATAAAAACAAGGCGCATAGTATAAACCCCGATCTAGCATTTTCGACCCTAAAGCCAAAACAAACTAGGTTAAAACCACTGTAATTTAGACTCTAGTGTAGAATCTAGTCATCTACTGACTGAACATAATGTGCTCATTAGCACATTATTCCTTTTCCCATACCCAAATCTCGAGCAAAACAACTGGATCAAGATTAGTTTACTAATCTACAATGGGCTCATTTGGGTAACCACAATGGGGCTCCGAACCACATGCTTTCCATCAATCCAAGAAAGTGACCCGAACACTGCACCCGAATCATTCAACACCAAATTCTTGCTGTCGACCGTTATAGTCACGTAGTAACTCAATTTTCTAACCTTCTCGGAAAACACCAATTTGTCCGGCTTTACACTCACCCTCACCCCTTTTGGCGCCTCAATTTTCACCCTGTACTCTGCATTTGTATCACCCACATTCGTCACCGTTCTAAAGAACGTCTTGCTCGAAACGCCTCTTGCTGCAGTCGAAAATAAAGCCGCTATTGATGGATAGTTCAAGTTCTCCGGCAATGGCTTTTTCATTGGACAATTCACAGGTGATTTAGTGATCACTTGAATTGTCTTAGGACCGTATTCGATTGCACATAAAAAGCTAACATAGTCTTCATTTGCAAGATCATATACTAGTCCGGGGTCTAATGCAAGATCAAGATTTAAGTGTCCTGCACCATAATCATATGGTGTAGCTGGTTTTCCAGTGGCTTCATCGGTCATGGGCTGCAGCCTATTATCGACAAGGCTAGCTGTTGTCATCATTGCGGATCTTATTGCTGCAGGGCTCCAATCAGGGTGAGCAGATTTGAGTAATGCGGCTGCGCCACTTACATGTGGGCAAGCCATTGAAGTTCCAGAAAGTATATTGAACTCTGCTTTTCGATTGTCCAAATCTAGACCCGTTGGACCAACTGCATCAGTCCATGCTGCTAAAATGTTAACCCCAGGTGCTATAAGGTCCGGCTTTAGAATTTCGGGGTTCAGACCATTGGGTCCTCGACCCGAAAATGATGCCACAACTGGAGCTGGTTTCACTCCAATTACAGTCCCATGGAAATTGATGGTTGCAGAAGCAGTTGGATTCGACGCTATATATGACTTAATAGCATCACCTTCATTAGCACCAACGGCACAAGTTGGTATCAAATGAGCATCACCAACAAGGCCTTCACCATTTGAAACACCATTCGCCAGAATCATTCCAACACCACCAGCTTTATTAACAACCAATCCCTTAGCAACGCGGGGGTTGCTACCACGATCACAGATCACAATCTTACCTCGAACTAAATGAGGATCAAGTGAATTCTCCATACAGAGCGAAGCAGAGAGTACACCTGACTTCCCAGGGTACACTACGGCATACATTTTTCCATTGAGAGGCTTTCCGGCGTATAATGATACGCCAGAAAGCTTCCTTCCATTCCCAAGAATTACTTCTGCGGGAAAATTCCTATCAATTGTCCCAGCTCCAACAGTCGTCAGCCACGGTGCAAGATTCGTAACTGACATTCCATTTGGCCCATCATTTCCAGCTGAGGAAGACACAAATACACCCCTAGAAACAGCACCATAAGCTCCAATAGCAATCGGATCAAGATAATAAGGCGAAGAAATTCCATCTCCACCCCCAATTGAGATCGAGATTACATCAACGCCATCGGACACAGCAGCATCAAAAGCAGCGAGGATATCAGAATCAAAACAACCTGAATTTTTCCAGCAAACTTTATAAACAGCTAAACGAGCTTTTGGTGCAACGCCTTTAGCAATACCGGACGCATAACCAGACATGCTAGCACGAAAAGCATGCCGCCCAGCAGCTGTTGAAGCTGTATGGGTCCCATGACCATCTGCGTCCCTTGGTGATTTAAACTCAACGGTATCATTAATTCCTCCACCACCAATTCCGCCAAATCCCGGTGCAGCCTCATGTCCTTTAGAGAAAAATCGAGCGCCAATAATTTTCCGATTGCAATTTTTAGCAGTGAATTTATCTCCCGTTTGGCAAACACCTTTCCAATGGGTCGGAACGGGGCCCAAATTCAGATCCGAAAAGCTCCGACGCTCCGGCCAAATTCCGGTATCTAAAACACCGACAATTACATCAGAACCATAATCTGATTCCGACCATAAACCTTTTTGGTTTCTTAAACCCAGAAACTGCGGCGACCGAGTTGTATGTAGTTGCCTCCGGCGATCCTCAAATGCTGCGAGAATTGAAGGATGTTGAAGTATTGAAGCAGCTTGAGAAGGGCTTAAAGAAGCTGAAAAGCCGTGAAAAACGTTGTCGTAAACGTGAAGGATGTTCACCGGTTCAGTGAACTCGGAGCTGTACCAGTGGTAATGGGTGGGGAAAATTGCCGGTTTAGAGAAGCTGTCGACTCGGAATATGTATGTTTTAGCTGCCGGTTCAGCTGAAACCGGCGAGAAAATCGGGATTATTGCAGTGAACGTGAAACAGAGGAAATGAGTTAGAAGCAGAAGCGAAGCCATGAGAGTAGGGTTTGAAAGAGGAGAGTAAAGTGTGGAGTGATTGAAGTGTCGAATTACTGACAAGGTTGGTGTGTTATAGAAGGGATTATTGTCCTTTTACTTCTCTTTTGAATATTTTAATTTGAATAAAGCTGGGACTTGTTTACTTAACATAAGGAGTCTGAGATAAAGTTTTGTGTTAGAAATTATTTATATTTTAATAGCGAAAATATATATATTTTTTAATTATTATTTTAAGAACGACTATACAATATCATTTTATTTACAGTATTAAATAAATTTTAGAATATTAAATCTTCAAAGATTATTTATAAATAAATCTCATTAAAACGTGAGATTTATAATCTGTGAGTTACCTGTTATAACGATTAAACTAATCTAATACTTCTATTATAGATTTTTATATACTGTGTTGTATATAATTTAATATAATTACTGTGGATATAGGGGTTTCTTTTTGAATTTTAAAATGTTAAGGAATTTTAGGTATGATTTTGTAGCTGAGAAAGTTGGACCTGTTGACGAGATTGGTTATGTGTCAGACTCAGACCCCAATTTATGCGGAAAAGGAGGAATAAGGGAATTCAATATATTACCTAACTCCAGTCCAACGAGTTGATTATGATTTCAGATAAAAAAAAAAAAAGAGACGTTATTATAGATTAATGACAAACATAAAACTAATTTAATAAATTCTTTAAGATATATTGAGTTGGAATATAGATAATGAGAAACAAGACAAGAATTAGATGGATTGGTCACTCGATAAGCACCTTACACGAGGATTCAAGTTCTATCAAGTAGCATCTTTTTATTTTTCTTTCATTTTTTCTTCCACTATATAACCAAGAGAAATAGACTAGAATTTCATATAACATATTTGATCACGCCCAACTCTAGTCCTAAAAAAGATAAGCGATCGTTGTAAATATAATCCGGTCTAAGAGTCCGGAGTCGAATCTCATAGAGAACTAAGGTTTAGCTACAACTATTGACTATTACTAAGAAAACAAGCTCGAACAATTCCTAAATTATAAATATTAAGATTCTTATGTCTAACGAATTACCTAACAAATTAAAATAGTAAAATAATAAATATGGATACTAAGGGTTGGAGACAAAATTGGAAAAGCCTAGAGTTATGATTCTCTCAATTGTCGGAATCCTTCCCGCTACGTCTCCTACAATTTTGCATAAGTTTTCTCTACTATTCATGAGCACTCAACTTATCGTAATTCTCTCTCGAGCAACTACAATAATTTACTAGTCATATTCTCTCGAATTACGCTAGCTCACACTTTTTTACAGCCCACTATGATCACGTCAAAGCTTTGTTATCTCTAATCTCGCTTTCAAACCCGCCGTATTGATATCTCATATACCTTGGGAGTGATGTTGTTCGACAACAACTTATATATGCACTCTTTCTCAAGCAATGCATAATAAATAGACACAGTCAATTGATGATAATTCAATCAACACCAATAAATACATAGTTGAGCAAGTAGGGATATTCAAAGGCAAAATTAAATTAAAAAATAAGAAGAATTCATCGTTCAATAGGTTCCATCAAACCCTAGATGAGAAAGTTTAGCTATCGATAACCATACTAACAATCATGATAATAATTGAAAGCATTAAAATATAGATTAAGGAAGAACAGAAGATAAAACTATTATAATTTATTGCTTCCAAGTGTTCCATAGTCTTTTGCCTCTCCAATAGTGTCCCCTCCATTCAAAAACTAACTTTATGAGGTATTTATAGGGTAGGGGCCGAAATCTACATGTCCAAAAATAGTGAGGAATTAAAATTTGTTGGGATGGCATCGTCGACGCGAGGCATTGTCTGGAGCACCAATATTTCTGCGTGAGGCATTGTCTATGCATGGCACCATTATTTCTGCGCGATGCATTGTCTGGGGCGCCAATGAGAGTGCCATGGACAATGCCTTTGTCAAGCCCCAAACCTGAAAAGGCGTGGCCGGCACCCGGTGCCATACTCGGCCCGAGCGTACCACTCTGTAACTATGAATTCTGGAGGGTAACCCTCAACTTAGGTCGATGAGGCCATATTCTGAATCATCTAAAAATAACGTCTACAACCAGCAATAACAAATTAAACATCTACATAGGGCCGATAGAGTCACAATACTGATATAAAAATATACAGGACTCGTCTATAAGCCACTAGGAATAACTGAATTATATCATGGTCGGGACAGGCCTCGACCTACTCATCAAACCTGTATATATATAATGGACTCCAAGGTATCGACATGGTAACTCCAAGGAAGTGGAGCTTACCAACCAAGCTGATGTTTGACTTTGTCTACTAGGAAGGTCTATCCAGTTGTCTATTAGTACCTGCAGGCATGAAATGCAGTGTCCCCAGCAAAAGGGATGTCAGTACGAAATAATGTACCGAGTATGTAAGGCAACAAGATAACTAAAATCTGAAAATGAACTGATAATATAATAACTGAAAGTACTTGGGAGTCAAATATAATTTGAAGATATGCTTACCTGTTGATACTGACTCATCTCTCTCAATATAGTAAGTAAAGTAGTTGTCCGGCCCTTTAAGGCTCAGTATGTGTAACTGTTCTGCCATAGTAGGCTCGCTCATAGGCGCTCGACCATACTAGGTTTTGTATCTTATCTATTCTGGGCTCGCTCATAGGCGCTCGGCCACAGTAGGCTCGGTATATAACTTACCATCTTATCAGAGGTTGCCCAATAGGGGCCTGCCCATCGATTATAGCTCGATGGTGATGAAAATACTGTAATATATATATATATATATATATATATATATATATATATATATATAGATCCTCTGCTCTCTTGAATGGAATAAAACAATACTTAACTGAATATAAAGTCCCGATAAGGGAGAATACTGTAACTTCTGAGACTAGGATAATGTGAATAAATTCAAGAATACGAACTTCTCTTTATGTCTCGTTATCAAACATATGTAGTTACGGGATCATGCCAAAATAAAGGAAAGGTTTAGCCTTAGCATACCTTAACTCTGTAGAGTCCTTAATACCTTCTAAGAAATTCTTCAAACAACTCAACTCAATCTACCACAACATAAGGAGATTCAAAATTAGTGCTGAGTAAAGGCTAAGTCCGCAACTTAAACTAGTAGCTCGTTTACGTAAATTTGGGCAGCATCTCCCCTGTAACTAGGCCCTCCTCCAATACCATATACCAACAATAACAAAAACACAATAATAACAACATGTAAGCATTATTTTCCAACCTTATCTCCATCACAATATACCACAAAACAGCTCACACACACTAATCACTTCATACATGAAACGACAACCAAAGTAGGGTTAAACAACCTAAAAAATGTAACGACGAACTACCAGTCCACCACCCTGCAATTATGTGATGTTTATACACACCCTTCCTCCTCCAAAACTCCATAAAATAGTAGTAAAACATGCAGCCCAACAGCAACACAAAACAGTCTGCTACAAGTGAATAACTCGAACCCACGGCTTCCGATCACCGTCCCGTGAGTTCTTACAAATATAGAACGACTTAATATGCATCTACAGAAGAGTAAAATGGATGAATGGGAGCAGTAAACTTACCTTATTTGTTGGATAACTCAGTTCCTATCTTGGTTCTTCAAACTCTAGGCGTTACCTCCAATTAGAACTTGAAAGGGAGAGAAAATCAATTGGATTTTGTGGGCAATTTTTGGGCGGAGTTTTGCAGAGATTATGTCTGGTTATTTTGACCTATTATAAGTCTAATATATTAAAGGTATAGGATTTTAAAATTTTCTCTTTGGACGACCCGAACTGGCCCATTTTTGGATTCTCGTTTAAGCAAGTATGTGACAGTCTGCGCAGTCTCGCAAAAATGCCCATATCTCTTACTTCAGCTTATTATTACTGAGGTGTGCTACACAAATCTAGGTTACTCTCTCACTGCTTATCCCATATGTATAAATCTAAGTCCTTTAAAACTTCCTTATTATTGTTCATCTAAAGAATGGCATTATAAACTCCTCTTATACTTTGGAATTTTTATCCATCTATTGTTAATCCACCTTAATATTGATCTATATCTACACTGATAACTTGAGACCTCTTACTAATACATTATCACTAGGGCTCACGTCTCATTAGGGAACATCTGAAGCGACTGATCCAGCTAGGGGTGATACTATACTTCAATAACCGTATTTCATAGCATCCCGGCGTGATTCATCTTATATGGTTATTCTTATCCCATGCAATTCATGAAATCCCTTTTCTTAAAATCATTACTCATTCAAAATCCTAGACGCCATCCTCTTATCTATCACTATTACACCCTTATTCTACTACTAGGGCAACATTTAATCTATTCTAATTGCTCATATTCTTAGACTCCTCTAAGTTCCTTTAGATTGTACCAAGCTTTCTATAACTTATGGAAACCGTCAGCTCTCTTATTTTGATAGGCTTAATCTCGACGCCTTACCTGTTCTTGTCACCTTCTCACTCACCTTTTCATAACCTCACTCTTGTCTACCTAAAACCTTATCGCTATATCATACTTTAGCTTGCGACCTACACATATCTATTTATACTACTCGCAATCTTCCTTTAAATTGCTAGCACCATAGATTTCCTTTCGTGCCTTCTCAGATGTCTTTAAATGTAAGCAATTACTTTTTTCTAGTCGTTCTGACACTTGTTGCATGAATACTTGGCTTATCTTGTTTTCCCACGAATACTAGAATTTACTATAACTCATATGATCTCAAATATCACCTTTGATTTTTTTCTTCTTCCCGTTCATTAGCCACGATATGTGCCACTTTCTTATTGAGTGCATACAATGTTGTGGTGGGGCTGTTGTTACAAGACCATTTCTTTTTTATGTCATTATGCTTAGGTGGAAGCCTTCTTCTTTATTTTCTCAGCTAGTCTTTCTTTGTAGTACTTAAGGAGACATTCCGGCTCTTGTAAAGTTACGAGCTTGTTATATTGTATATCCGGAGGAATTTTCGATGTTCTTACTCGCCTACAAATATCCTTAGTTACATACATTTGTGCCTTTGTGCTCGTAGTGTTACTTCTGAACTTAATTTTGATTATCTCCTTAGTGGCACTCTCTCTTATTTCCGTAACACTTATACGGTACCTTTAATTACTCCAACTCCTATCTGAATATTTCTCAAGGGTTACGACGTCATATCTGCGAGACTGAATTCACTATGTTAGGGTTCACTACGTCTATCTTGCATGATCTATTTATTTATCCCTAACCTCTTGTCTAGCCATTACTAGGCTCTTCCTAAATCAAATACATACTACTCGTTAGTCCATTCTCATATCTATATTCTGCGTAACCCTTCTTGGGTTATGTCCTTTGTCTTAACTTACCTCTCGTGCGGGCTCCTTATATATCAAGTGTTCATTCCCACTTATTTATCAATATCATCCGGTGCGTAACTCTTACTGCTTCTCCCCGGCATGCTTGCATAATGTTCTGAAGTCATATCATATCTATAGGATCTGAATAGATGCAATATCATTCCTTTCACCTTTTTACTGCATTCTTGCTTTACTATTCCATAGTTACCTCTTCATCTTTGGCGGGATTTTTTTCTTCCACATTTTCACTGACATCTTACTCGCCTAGCGGTAACTCTTCTATACCAAAGATAATTAAAGTTCTTACGCACGAGGGTGACACCTAGTGTAACTAGCACACTTAGTCCCTTAAGCTTAACTTTATTCACAATGCTCGCTTTAGGGAAGCGTCTTCCTGAATGACCTTTAAAGGTTATTCTTCTGTTGTCCATTCTATTATCGCCGTAATGTGATCGCTGAAATTCTCACGATGTCGACTATTATCAAATCTTTCGGTCCCAATTTCATGTTCAGTTTATCTTGTTCACCAGCCCATACTGATTTCTATTACTCTGGGGTCTAACGTTTCCTTCCGGTAATCACGTTGGAGTCACCAACTCATTTCTCGAAATGGAGATATGACTTTATGACTTATACTCTTTTATTGCCTCAAGGCCTGTCACCTCTTGTCTTTTCCTTCACTTGACTATACACTCTATCATCCTGTCATATTTTGATTTACTGTTATCGTTCATTAATCACATCTTACTCATAATGCTTCATATACTCTCTTCTTATTCTCCTGCTAATATTTCTGTCTATCACTCTATTCTAAAAACTTCAACAAAACGTTTTTTCACGTATAGCTTCCCTTGCTTCATCTCACTGGCTCTTCGGATGCCTAACATTTTCTTTTTTTTTCTAGAGACGAGAGTCATACTAAGGTAAATATTTATCCCTTCTAGGATTTCACTGCCTATCTTCTGAAATTTCTGAACATTCCGGTATTCATATCTGACTATACAATTCTAGAGTGCACCATTTGGATGTCTCGCAAGGAGAACTATTACCATATTTTGCACTATCCTTCAGATATGTTATCTAATGATAATAATTCATCCGCAATTTTGGGTTACTCTAACCCCAACTGGATCTTGATATCCCATCATTCTCTTAAACTATATATGTTAGCTCCCATAGGGCATAATTGAGATAGGTGTGGTCAATTGTATATATCTTTGTTACTGTTGAAAGTAACTCAGAATGCTTATATTTATCCGCATGAATTATAAATACTGATAATCTTCATTAACTTGGTACCTCGTATCCTTCTTCACCTTACTTCTTTTACGTGTTAAAACTTGTATCTACCTTCTAATTCTCTTATTTCTTTTTACCATATGGATGGATATATATTCTTGTCTTAGGGATCTTTATCAAGGAGCTTACATGTCTTAATACACACATAATCTGCTGAAGACCATACATTTATTCATCATAAGCCTGATGCAAAATTGAGTTCCTCTAACTCAACTCTTCCACAACAATATTCAATCTATTACCAACTGTCTTTCTGGATGTAGGTATCGTTGTATTACAAATAAAATAAAAGTTAGGAGTTTGAATCTTACAACTAAGCTCTACCACACGATCTAGAGTAAGAAGAAAGAGTGAAAGTCCTAAATGCCATGTAGCCTCCTGCTTATAAGTGTGGTACACAACACACCCATAAATAAGACTCTACTAGACACGGCTTGTAGACTCCCTAGGATAGAACTGCTCTGATACCAAGTTTATCAAGCCCCAAACCTGAAGAGGCGTGGCCGGCACCCGGTGCCATACTCGGCCCGAGCGTACCACTCTGTAACTGTGAACTCTAGAGGGTAACCCTCAACTTAGGCTGATGAGGACATATTCTGAATCATCTAAAAATAACGTCTACAACCAGCAATAACAAATTAAACATCTACATAGGGCCGGTAAAGCCACAATACTGATATAAAAATGTACAGGACTCGTCTACAAGACACTAGGAATAACTGAATTGTATCATGGTCGGGACAGGCCTCGACCTACTCATCAAAACTGTATATATAAAATAGACTCCAAGGTATCGACCTGGTAACTTCGAGGAAGTGGAGCTTACTAACCAAGCTGATGTTTGACTTTGTCTACTAGGAAGGTCTATCCAGTTGTCTATTAGTATCTGTAGGCATGAAATGCAGCATCCCCAGCAAAAGGCACGTCAGTATGAAATAATATACCGAGTATGTAAGGCAACAAGATAATTAAAATTTGAAACTGAACTGATAATATTATAACTGAAAGTACCTGGGAGTCAAATATAATTTGAAGATATGCTTACCTGCTGATACTAACTCATCTCTCTCAATATAGTAAGTAAAGTAGTTGTCCGGACCTATAAGGCTCGGTATGTGTAATTGCTCTGCCATAGTAGGCTCGCTCATAGGCGCTCGGCCATACTAGGCTCTGTATTTCAGCTATTCTGGGCTCATTCATAGGCACTCGGCCATAGTAGGCTCGATATATAACTTACCATCTGATCAGAGGTGGCCCAATAGGGGCATGTCCATCGATTATAGCTCGATGATAGTGAAAATACTGTAATATTGTGTGTGTGTATATATATATATATATTAAGTATTGTTTTATTCCAGTCAAGAGAGCAGAGGGTCTATATATATATAGACCCTCTGCTCTCTTGACTGGAATAAAACAATACTTAACTGAATATAAAGTCCCGATAAGGGAGAATACTGTAACTTTTTAGACTAGGATAATGTGAATAAATTCAAGAATATGAACTTCACTTTATGTCTCATTATCAAACATATGTAGTTACGGGATCATGCCAAAATAAAGGAAAGGTTTAGCCTTAACATATCTTAACTCTGTAGAGTCCTTAATACCTTCCAAGAAATTTTTTAAAAAACCCAACTCAATCTACCACAACATAAGGAGATTCAAAATTAGTGCTGAGTAAAGGTTAAGTCCGCAACTTAAACTAGTAGCTCGTTTACGTAAATTTGGGCAGCATCTCCCCTGTAACTAGGCCCTCCTCCAATACCATATACCAACAACAACAAGAACACAACAATAACAACATGTAAGCATTATTTTCCAACCTTATCTCTATCACAATATACCACATAACAGCTCACACACACTAATCACTTCATGCATGAAACGACAACCAAAGTAGGGTTAAACAACCTAAAAAATGTAACGACGGACGACCAGCCCACCACCCTCATTTATGTGGTGTTTCTCCACACCCTTCCTCCTCCAAAACTCCACAAAATAGTAGTAAAACACGCAGCCCAACAACAACACAAAAAAGTCCACAAAATAGTCAGCTACAAGTGAATAACTCGAACTCACGACTTCCGATCATCGTCACGTGAGTTCTAACAAATATAGAACGACTTACTATGCATCTACAGAAGAATAAAATGGATGAAAGAGAGCAGTAAACTTACCTTATTTGTTGGATAACTCAGCTCGTATCTTGGTTCTTCAAACTCTAGACTTTACCTCCAATTAGAACTTGAAAGGGAGAGAAAATCAATTGGGGTTTGTGGGTAATTTTTGGGAGGATTTTTGCAGAGATTATGCCTAGTTATTTTACCCTATTATAAGTCTAATATATGAAGGGGATACGATTTTAAAAAGGCCTCTTTGGACGACCCGAACTGGCCTATCTTTGGACGATCCGAACTGGCCCATTTTTGGATTCTCGTTTAAGCAAGTAGGTGACAGTCTGCGCAGTCTCGCAAAAATGCCCATATATCTCTACTACGATATCGTATTGACAAAAGGTTTAATGAGTTAGAAAATAGACTCATAGATATTTTATTTTATGGGTGGAACACCCCATAACTCTAAGTATATTGGAAGAAAATCGCAGTTACATTTGACCCAAAGTTTCAGTAAAACTTATGAACGTAACTTGTGATGACTTTCATCGACTTTTGTTCCACCACTCGTTTGACTTCAAAACATAACACACGACTATCATACGACTAACATAACTCATAACATAACCTCCTTATCATGTTAAACACCCTGGTCTCACCCCCAAAGTATATGCTATAACATTCTCAACCTGTCGACTTTCGACGAAACATTATTTGCTTCAATTCCTTTAGCTTCTGAACCTTCCAAACCTCTTTGTACTTGTTGTTAATGATCTTCAATATTTGTAACCTCCGAGGTAGTATGATTAACTTAATTTATATACTTTCAAAGAGGATCTCATTTTCAAACTTACATCAATTGACTTACGACGTACTTTTACCTACAAAAATATGGGGTGTAACAGCCTTGCACTGTCTATAGCATGACATTTCATTGCCTTGCGCGTTTTCTTTTATTGCTCCATTTTGCAGCTCTAAGGTACCATTTCGTTCAAATTTTCTCGAATTCATGTTCAAGCATTCCTACACGTGAAATAAGCTCTATTAAGCGCAATTATCGCACAAATTAGCGTCCAAACAACAAGAAAGTAGGGTAAACAACGTCAAAATATATAGAATTATCGCACGACATCAACACCCCACACTTAAATATTGCTCGCCTTCGAGTCAACCAACTAAACACTTCCTCTTCAAGGACCCAACAAGCCACATATTTACAACACACTACACCTATGACCATGGTTGATAGCAACAAAAAGATTTAGCATAACATATGCTGTCATAATACATTTCCCATACTTATGCTCAATTTCAAAACATCCAATACAGGAACAACATGATTACAACAATCCTAACCTGGAAAACTAACTCAATGTCACAATGCACCCGAGGCTTGAATACTTAATCTAATAGAGAGGTCTAATAACGTTACATATCCTTTGTGAAACCATGTAACCTCATAATAAAACAAAGAGTAACCAGTCCACACATCCATATCACATGATCGAATATATTTTAAGGACTCACACATATGAAGAAAAATCACTCACTCTCTCAAAGAAGTCACATGCATGCAAAAGGTACCATAGGCTTGCTCATTATGTAAACCTCTACTAATGTAGGCCCGCTCGGTCTGAAATCAACTAGGACTTATTATGGTTATAATGTGGGCTAAGGAACGGGTAGGATATATTTGGGATATAGTGGATAACCCTCCTAAGCACTTTAGCACATCCAGTATTCAATTTTAAGCGCAATTCCTTCAATCCACTTCAATTATCACAAGGTAGCTCACCCCAAAGTTTTTTTTGTCTTCTTCTTTACACACTAATTCATATCACATCCACTAGCAAAAATAAGAAACCTTTATTTATTTAATTATTCTTCTCTTTTTTCTTTCTTTCCTTTTTTTTTTTGTATTTTTGCCTTGCCGCTAGTGGATTTTATTTAAAGCACAAGTGCCCATTTCTTCCTTCTATTGGTTCCACTCAAAAACTACACCAAGCTTCCTCATTACTTCTTTCTAGCGCTCTCTTTGTATTTCAAGTGCTTTAAGAGGTCTAATGATCAAAATGATTCAATTAAAAATAAAAATGGGATATGCTTGTAATGCGGGTGCCAAAATAAAGGCTTATAGGCTCAAAAGGGTAACTAAGGGTGTTTTTATCTGTGATAAGCAACAAAACTCTAAAAGATCAAGGAAAGCCTAACATTACTTTTCAAATCGAGTAACACCGAGGATTTCACTTCAATTCACATTCCGGGCAAGTTCTAGACTCAAATGCAATAACATGGACTGTACAGAGAACTCACTTCACACATGGCACATGACTCCCTAAGGACGGTCCTATTCGGACTCTCAATCAAACAAGTATTCACAAAGCCAAGAGATATATTAAGCACAAAGTGAACACAAGTAAAGCAATCAAGACATATGAGTTATACCACATGCTATTCATTTTTACCAAGGCATCATCATATATTTAAAGCTACTGGAAGGTGAAACACATGCTAGAACCTAAGTATGCAACCATCAAATAAGTCAAAAGGTGCAAATCACATCAGTTCTTCTCCTTTATTTCCTACATATTACTCTAAAAGTAAAAAAAATAAATTAAATCCATTACCCGATTCAAGTTACATCCCATGAAATAGAGTCGAGGCACGAAGAAAAACCACGGGGGATTAATACTACCTAAGAAAAATAAAAGATATGTTTTTAAATTTTTCTATTTTCTCATTTTTTGTATTTTTTTGTTTAGACTTATATCCCTCAAGAAAACTGTCTAGGAGATCCATCGTTGAGAAAATTCATTTTTTTTTCTAAAAAAAAAATATCAATTAAATTAACACAACTAAAATAACATAGAAAGTCACCCAGACAATCTCCTCACCCCACACTTAAAATTGTGCATTGTCCCTAATGCACAATATAAATAATAAGAGGGTAAAAGAAATTCCTTGGTAGGCCAAAGGCCGAAGCACTAGCAGCTCATGGGGTACTCAGACTTCTTTCCGGGTATTTTTCTTTGTGCGGGTACTCCACACTTAGTTTTAACCATCTGGCTTGTTGTTGCATCATTCCAATAGCTTTTCTTCCCATGCTCCTAAAAAATCAAAAACGACACTACAAAAATAACACAATAAAAAAAAATCAAAAATCAAAACTAAAAATAAAAGAAAGCAGTAAAGTTGGGTTGCCTCCCAACAAGCGCCTGATTTAACGTCGTGGCACGATGTGAACCATTTTTCGCCTCCACCTCGAGCTTATGCATTGACCCCCCGATTTGGCTTCAAGTTTTCGGTTATGCTGCAGGGGTGGTGGAACAAATCTAATTGGCACAAGCAACCATTGTACTATTCTACACTTCTTGGCTTTTAGATGAGGTATGTAATCATGTCTTTCTAGCAAGAAAAAGTTCAGAATGTAGGCACCTTGTTCCTCATTCCTTGACTCCTCAATCGGTCCGGATGACTCTATTTTCATATCATCATCCAATCACAATGTGGAAAAATATTTGGAGTGAGAACAAATGCGCTTAAACACATGAACTCCAGGACTTTCAACATCCTCAACATCAATGATATTAGAGTCAACAAAATTTATATCCTCGATGTCCTTGGTTGACTCTAGTCTCACGTCTTCAACATCGACATCCTCAAATTGTAGTTGGCTAGGTTATTGATGTTATACTCTGACCTCCTCCATTATCACCTCAAATTCACGCTCTTCTTCGCTAATATCCCCAATATTGGTTTGTTGAGCATTAAAAGCTTCAACCACTTGACTCACTTGAGCCTCCAAGTTGCGAATAGTTGCCTCTTGCCTTTCTATCTGCAGTTGTTTCTCATTATTTTGTTCCAGGAGACACTTTAACATTTCCTTGATCTCCTTCAGGTCCGCATCCCTAGGTTCTTTGTTCCTATTAACTTCAGAAGAAAAAGTAGAACCATTATAGTAAGGGGTTGGGGGAGGATAAGAATTATAAGCACAACCATGAAAGTGACCATCTTGACCACCACACACATCACACACATTCCACAAATAAGATTGAGTTGGTGCACATAACTCGCTCTTAGGAACGTTTTAAAAATTTTGCCACGGGTGATTTTCTTCACAATATGTATACGGATCAAAAGTAAAATTACCAATACCTAAACTTTCATAATTCCAAGATGTCATATTTCTCAAATCAACGAGTTAAATAAAATATAATTAAAAAATAAAATAAAACAAAACAAAACAAAATAAAAGTTCAAACTTGAAACATAGCAATATATACAGCTACAATTACACTGCCAGTTCCCCGGTAACGACGCCAAAACTTGATCACGCCCAACTCTAATCCCAAAGAGGATAAGCGATCGCTGTAAATATAATCCGGTCTAAGAGTCCGAAGTCGAATCCCACAAATAACTAAGGTTTAGCTACAACTGTTGATTATTACTAATAAGACAAGCTCGAACAATTCCTAAATTATAAATATTAAGACTCTTATGTCTAACTAATCAACTAACAAATTAAAGTAGTAAATTAATAAATATGGATACTAAGGGTTGGAGGCAAAATTGGAAAAGCCTAGAGTTATGATTTCCCCAATTGTCGAAAACCTTCCCGCTATGTCTCCTACAATTTTGCATAAGTTTTCTCTACTGATCATGAGCAATCAACTTATCGTAATTCTCTCTTGAGCAACTACAACAATTTACTAGTCATATTCTCTCGAATTACGCTACCTCGTACTTTTTTACAGCCCACTATGATCACGCCAAAACTTCGTTATCTCTAATCCCGCTTTTAAACCCTCCGTATTGATCTCTCATATACCTTGGGAGTGACGATGTTCAACAACAACCAAAATATGTACTCTTTTTCAAGCAATATATAATAAAAATGCACAGTCAATTGATGGCCATTCAATCAACAGCAATATACACGTAGTTGAATAAGTAGGAATATTCAAAGGCAAAATTATATTAAAACGTAACAAGAAGTCATCGTTCAATATGTTCCATCAAACCCTAGATGAGAAAGTTTAGCTACTCATAACCATAATAACAAACATGATAATAATTGAAAGCATTAAAATACAAATTAAGGAAGAACAGAAGAGAAAACTCTTGTAATTTGTTGCTTCCAAGTGTTTTGTAGCCTTTTGCCTCTCCAATAGTGTCCCCTCCCTTTAAAAACTAACGTTATGAGGTATTTATAGGGTAGGAGCCAAAATCTACATGTCCAAAAATAGTGAGGAATTAAAATTTGCTCGGATGGTATCGTCGGCGTGAGGCATTGTCCGGGGCATCAATATTTCTGCGCGAGGTACTGTCTATGACACCATTGTTTCTGCGCGAGGAACTGTCTGGGGCGCCAATGACAGTGTCCTGGACAGTGCCTTGGACAGTGCCTTGCACTATCTATAGCCATGACTTTTTATTGCCTTGCACGTCCTCTTTTATTGCTCCATTTTGTAGCTCTGAGGTACCATTTCGTGTAACTTTTCTCCAATTCATGTCCAAGCATTCCTACACTTGAAATAAGCTATATTAAGCGCAATTGTCGTACAAATTAGCATCCAAATAACAAGCAGGTAGGGTAAATAATGTCAAAATATATGAAATTATCACACGACATCAATATTCAAATAATTTTGAAGACGTAATTGTGTGGAAATTTAAAGGTATGAAAGTTTAGTAATTGAATTTTCTATTTGAACTTGTAACACTCTTACTTGAATCATGGCCTATTTTATAGGAACCATGAAGCTAATTCTTTTTGTCTTATAGATTAATCATTTTGGAAAGTTTTGCTCTAAAATATTTGATACTTTAAAAAAAATTGTTTGTTATGAGTCCTTTTTATTAAATCTACACTAATTATTCTAATTAATGAAGTATTAAGTGAAATACTTACAAAAAGATAAAGTGGTGCTTTGGATGATTTCTCTTTATGTCCTTTTCCTTTATTGATAAGAACAGGGGTGGACCATATTGGTCTACTAATATGATTGCAATAATGCTACTATAGAACTGCGATTGGCATCCACAAATAAACTTCCATAAATGTAATAAACTTCCATAATGAATAAATAGTGTTGGTTTGTCGGAATTATTATGAAATTAACTGTCGAGGTAGCACGAGCACAACGCCTCTAGTATCTATCTATCTATATCTATATCTATACTATATTAAAAGTACGAATGTCCTTAGCAAAATATTGTTCGTCTTTTTTGACCCTTAAAAATAAATTTTATATTAGACAAAATCGTCATTTTAAGTTTTCTCCCTAATATTTAGGAGTTTTAAATAAACTAAATTAATACATTAAATCCTTCCTTATTTGAGGTATGTACACAAACTTTTAATATTAAATTTCTTGCATAAATCTCTCCTTAATTAATGATGTAACATAACAAATCTATTAGAGAAAAGCAACGTTTGGAAAAGTTTAAGCATAAAAACTTTTTTTTGTCCTATGACTCCTTTTTTTTTAACCACAACTCCTTTTAGGGTTAAGATTCTTTGGTCTTCGTTAAAGAAATATAATGATTAATTTTAGCAACACAACTAACTCAAAAGCAGGAAATTAATATTGCAGAGACTGCAATCTCAACTGTTCGAGGTACATATCAATCGTGCAAGTTATTTTTCAATAATTAAAAAAGACTATTGTTTCAATCATCTTATCCATGAAATAATATGAATAGATAAAGATGAGAATGAAGCTAGACAGAAAAACTTAGAGCAAACAAAGTTATAAATGGATACTCCAAAAAAAAAAGGTAAACGGAAAAAAAAATCACTAAATCAAAAATAAACACTGAATTTTTTTTTTCCAGAAAAGCTCTAAAAATTTTAAAGGCAATATATTTTTGCTGAAACTAAAAAGGAAGCATAATCCATATTCTTCAATTTCAAGAATTTAAATTTTTAGTTTATGTATCAAGTATAATGTTTAATATAATATTTTATTCATCAAGATAGGATACATGCGCAACGCGCGAATGTAGATTTCAAATATTATACAAAAAAATAATAAAGAGAAAATATTATTCGAAGGGAAGGAGTTCAAAAATTGTTATATTTTTATATTGTTGTAAAAGTACTAAACCTCAATGCGGAAAAAAATAAAATTATTTTTTTAATATTGAGAACAAGTAATTAAGTCTTTGAATTAATTACTTGCTCAGTTTCAGTTTATATAAAACCTTTTAGTTTTTCGAGATTCAAACTATATAACCTTTGACCAAAATTTTTAAATATATTCTATATAACCTTTGACCAAAATTTTTAAATATATTTTTTATCATATTGACATGAAACAATTGCAGCTTTATAGTATTTCTCGTATAGTTTTTGAATATCTAAGTTTTAAATTTAAAATATCAAATTAATCTAATTCAATTTAGCTTTAAAGGTTAGACAAATTAACTCTTGAAAAGCGAAAGGATTCGCATACACTAGAAAGGAGGGAGTAATTAGCAAAATAATCAATTCACTTCTTTTTTAAAATCATCATATAAATAAAATTATATTTTAAATAAAACTCTTAAAGTACATAAATTTATTTTCAAGAGAAGAGCATTGACGGTTAAAACAGTAAAAAAATAGAGCAAAATATTATGTTATAGTTTAACTTGTTATTTGTTTTTCGTATTAGGTAACAAAATAACAAGGATGTTCATAAGATATCGACATATGTTCTAAGAAATTACAATAACGCATATGTAAGACATAATTTCGTTATTTATTGAACAAGCTAAATGAGATCAATATTTATATTTTTTAGGAGCTTAGATCTTTTTCTTTAATTTTTGTTCAATAACTCAAAAAGATTATTTAATATAAGTTATCTATTTTTAAAAAAATTATATACTCATGATATTGGTACACGCGCAAAGCGCGTACCCTAAGACTAGTAGAAGATAAAAAAATAGGAGTAACATCAATTGTGACCCTCAAATTCTAAATTTGGACGATTATCCAAATTGGCCTCCAGTTATCGGGTCCTAATGAAAACGAAAGATTTAGCATTACATGAATTAAATTTATGAACAAAAATTAACAGCCTAGATTTCAATTTTTACGATGCAAGGACACGATGGAATCTTTACACAATAGTTGATCGGATCTATTATTTATTTTTTTAGTTAGTATATATAAATTATATGTTGATTATATACGATTATACACGGAATATGTATCTACCTACTATCTTTAGTTTAAACAATTAAGTAAACAACTATTTAAATTAATCAAAACAAGAATAAATTCAAACAAAACAAGGCGCATGGTCGGAAAAGAGGAAGTAATTAAATTCCCCCTATATATGATGAAATTAACTTTCTCCATTTTGCTGGAAATAAATTTTTAATCAACAACTATTTATAGTATATTAAAAATACGAAATCGCTTAGCGAAATGTCGTTCGCTTTTTTTACCATTTAGATTTTATTTCATACTGGATAAAATAGTCATTTAATAATTAACTTAATATTTAGTAGCTTAAAATCAACTAAATTTTTGATTATTAAACATTTTCTTATTTGAATTGTGTAAGTATTAGTAATACTTTGGACTTTAAAATATTTAAGAGTTTACCTTATATAACTATAATACCTTCCATGTTAGTATTTATAATGTTTAGTATTTTAAAATTAGGAAAAATATAATTGCCTTAATAACAAACATAATGCACGTTGAACGTATTACTTGTCAAGAGTAAATAACGTGGAAGGAATTGTGAATGTGCTATTTTCTTTATTTCATATAAATCAATTACTATTTGGAATCTAAATAAGCGCAATATAGAATGAAAAGTAGTTAAACGTCACAACATCAATTAATGATGAATTTTTAATGGTTATTTCTGATTTTTATACTATTATAGTTGAACTATTTTCCTACTCAAATAATATTATTTATTTTTTATTTTTATAATATTTAAAAACGATACTCAAAAATTTGAACAAATAACTAGCAAAACTTAGAAAAAATGGAGTTGATTAGCAATAGTCCATAACACTAATGATTTTTCAGATATAAAGGTCCAAAGTGAAATGTCAGATAAAGTTTTACCCTTTAAGTATAAAATTTTTGTTGCATAATTAAAACTCAGAATGAACCAATACTAAGAATTTACAGAAAAATACATTATTTCATTTAGAATTAAGGAAAAAACAATTACGTTTTAAAATTAGCTATAGCAAAAGATCCAATTCAATTCTTTTTAAACTAATCATTGTACAATAAATTATTTTTAAGTGGACAGAACTCTTAGGATATAAAAATAAAGTAAAATCATTTATAGTATAGTAACTTTAAATTGGGTAAGAGAAAACTTAAAGTAATAAGGATGGAACAATTGAAGACAAAATATATTCTAACGAATGACAACTCATTATATTTTATATAAATTAAGTTACTTCTTTTGAAAAATATTAACTCAATATTAGTCTTTTTAGGCTACCATTTTTTTCAGAATAGTAGGCCAACCACGTTATTCTAAAATTTCTAGAAGACTAAAAGAGTTGTTTTTTCAATTTATGTTACTTAATAAATTTTAAAAATTCACGATAAAACATTTTTATGTTACTTATTTATTTCCAGTAGGTCACATAAATAACAATAATTTTCATAAATATTCCTACAGAAATCCTCATACATTCATAGTTGAATAATAACTATTGATTGTGGATTTCTATTTTACAGTTTCTTTTTTATTGATTTAGTGATATATAATCAATATTCACCGTCTTCAAAATTTACGTCTTTTATTTTATAACTCAAAGAAAGACTTTAATATATATGTGCTTATTTTAAAAAAAAATTATTTATTGAGTTAGGTTATATGCGCAATGCGCTTAATCATACGACTAATTATATGAATTATGAACCCGTTGTTAGTTGTGTGATTAAAATAAAACAGAAGTTAGGTTTAAAATACACATAGAGCTTTGATGCGGCATGGTCCAGAGATGGCACGTGTTTGCTTTAATTGGAGCAAAAAGCATAGAGATCAATTTTGGGGCCCATTAATATATTATGACCCAACCGTCCCAGAAAATGACATCCTTGTGAATTCTCAGTACTTAAAAGTCGTTAGTTTGCCGCGATTCACGAGTTCTGTCTGCAGTCATTTGTCAAATTCTACGCGGAGGATGTAAAAGTAAGACCGCTTGCCAGTTTTCGGACGTATAATTAAAAAATATTCTCTCCGTTTTAATTTATGTGAATTTATTTAACTGGATACAAAATTTAAAAAAAATTAAAGACTTTTGAAATTTGTAGTCCTAAACCAGTCAAAAAGGGCCCAGAGTATTTGTGTGGTTATAAAAGCTTCTCATTAAGAGTAGAATTGTAAGTTTAAGCTAAATTGTTTCCAAATTTAGAAAGAGATTCTTTTTGGAACGGACCAAAAAGAAAATAGGTTCACATAAACTGAAACGGAGGGAGTAACTAATATTTATAAAGCATTGAAAAATAGTCATTGTTTTGTTAAAACATGAAAAGTTCCAGCATAATATGCTTGATTAAGGAGTTCCTGCGTATAAATTTCTAACATATTATGTTGAAACTCCAGCTCACGAAAAGTTCCAGCATAATATGCGAGATTATAGAGCTCATGCATATAACTTCCAGCATATTATGATGGAACTCCAGCACATTATAAAATTTCAGCATATTATGCTAGAGCTCATATATAAAAAATTCAAACACCAACATATTATGTTGGAATATTTTCGGACTTTTAAAAGTGTTTTTGTTCAGATTTTATCTTTACAAGAAAAGTGATTAAATTTCGATTACTTTTAAAAATTGTGGCTATTTTTCAATCACCATTGATAAATATGAGTATTTCTAATCGCCTAGGGATCCCTTTTTTAACCCAAAAAAGGATTCAATTACATTGAAATATAAAAGAAAAAATGGGATGATTTCTACCGATATCATTAGACGATAAGTGTTGCCATCGTCAGGAGTTTTTTGATTGGAGAAATTAGAAAAAATAATCCCGACATAAAATTATATATAAAATAATGTAATTTTTGATTCAAAGAATTAGATAAAAGAAATTTTTGCATAATTAATTCAGCTTTGGTTAGTAATATTAAATAATACTCGTTATTTTAAGTTTTATTTTTACAAAATAATTAACTTTATCTCCTATTCCTTTTTTTTAAAAAATTAATGTCAAGAGTTGTTCAACTTTTGCTTCGTAGACTAGAGACTTCACTTTCAACCAGTAGATTTAGACATTTAGATAAAGCATATGAAGAAGAAAAGAAGAACATAATCACCAAAAGAGAAAGGAAAAAATTAAAATGGAGACACAGAATAAAATGAAAAGACAGAAAAAAGAATAAAGAATTAGAAAAAGGAAAAGGAAGAAAATTAAACCTCCAAATATCGCCGAGAACATGTGCTCATAATTGACTGCCCGAACGGTAGATATTCGCTGTCGGCCTTTTATCTCGTGGCGGACATGTTATCATTCACCCCCTTCTAACTTAGTTAATGCATACGTATTTATACGGTCTGAATTTTGATTAATTGGGGCTCCAAAATAGATATAGTCATCGTAGGAAACTCTAAAAATAGTAACTTTTTTTCCCTCACAAATCTTTTTAAAAAGAAATTACAAATATCCAAACCAAACTTTCCAACTCTCTCTAAAACAGTTTAAGTTAAAATCTGTTGAGTCAATAAATATGTCATAATTCAATTTGTTCATGTTTAATTTTAAGGTGAGTTAGATCACTATAGGTTAAACAACGAGCTAAAATCCTTTCAACTCAAAACTAGCTTTTTTCTTTTGCTATTTTTATAATTTGTTTAATAGACTTAGTCTGGGCCTTCCTCAAATCACGCGTATACCAGGAATTTAGTGAACTGGGCTGACCTTTACCAACAAAGAAGATTTTTCTTTACAAAGAGAGAAAATATGTGATAGCATTGAGAAAAATATACATAACAAACCAAGTAGAACATATTTTTTTCTATATAACCCAAATTGATCCAAACAAAAATATACTTAATCCTAAGCTTTTGGATGAACTAATTTTAGTTGTGCTCAAATTGACCAATTAAAGCACATCTTCATAGGCCCAGTTTAATAAGTTGGGTAATGGGCTTTTAAGGAGTAGCAGATGCGGAAACTAATTTTGAGGCCCAAAGTCCAAACGAGAAAGAAATGGGAAGGGCTATTATGGGCTGGGCCTATCGTAATTTACGGGAACACTTTCTGCGTCTCAAAGACATGTAAGTTGATAAAACAAGACGGCCATAGGCCATAGGCAAAATTTGGACATTTATTTGATTGACAGTTGATTGAAAAAATTAGGGAAAATGACATTGTATAGTCGCTCTCATAATAATAGCTGAATATATACAAAATATATATATATATATATATATATATATATATATATATATATATATATATATATATATATATTTTATATATTATATATAAAAATTATGCAAATATTATACACTTTCGACTACTGAATGTAAATAATTTTTGAAGTTGAAGTCTAAAATATGTATTTGAAAGTTGATATTGTATTTGAAATAAATTAATCGAAGTTTTATGAGTATTATATCCACTCCATTAGAAATAATTCCCAAATAAGTTATTCAACCTAGTATGAAGAATGTAATACCAATTCAACTAATCACTGCAACAACGACAACAACAAATGCATTAAATCGAAATTAGTTAGTTTCAACTAAGTGTATCCTCTATATTCTTTTCATTCGGTCCATTTTCTTCAACACTCAATAATTTACTCTTTCTAAGATAATTAAAAATTCTCTAGAACTAGAGATTCTATAAATGTCAAATTTATTTTTTTAACCCTTTTAAAATATTTTTGTGAAATTCATCCACTTGCTACATCACAAAAATTATTATGTGAAAAAGGAAATATGTGCATCATATCCAATGTTTAAGATATAAAAATTTGAGCTGTAATGCACAATTTTGAATTTCACACTGCTGCCCACTTTTCCTACTCAGAGTTAGATAAGTGGGGGCTAAAATGTTAGCAATTGAATGTAGTTAATTATCACTGCTGCTAGCATAATTTGTAGGTTTATGAATTTGTTAGTCATTTTCTTTAATCTGCCATATTGTTTATAAGTAATCGTTTTGACACTTGTTCTATGCGGAAAAACTTTGCTACGTTCCTTAAATAACTGCTACTAATTGTGTGAGACTTTATTTTGTCTCGTAACAAGGTGGACTCAATTCTTACACATTTGAGTTTACAAAACCTTAAGTATATTTTGTTGTGAGACAAAATAAAGACTCACACAACTATTATCAATTGTGTGAGACACAAAATAAAAAAATTGGCCTAGGCATCATTAGCGAGGTCGATGGTTGCACAAGGGCACATGATGTTCGAAATGTACCAATTTCTAATTGATGGAGTTAGTTCAGCAGTCAGCTTATAACAATCATTTTGTAATTTGTACAATGTCGTGAAATATCATCATATGAGTATCGTATTATTATAAGCGGATGAAATTGCTGATTACATACTTGTAGTATTACATAAAGATATTTCTATTCAAAAAAACAAAAACAAATGCATGGACCCAATAATAAGTCCCTAATAATTGAGGAACCGGTAAGCTGCATGCTTCAAGTAAATAAGCATATGATTAAATAATTTTTAGCAAATTAGATTCAGTTAAACCAAAATAAGCACAATATGTGCTCCTATTTTTATTGAATTTAAATTATATATATAGTTACTGTCAAGAATTTTGTACACTATCAAATCATCCAAAAAGTATTTATATTATGTGTATACGGTCAAAACCGGTTTGCCCTTCAAGTGATTAATCAAGATTGGAACATGATGGACCAAGGGTCGTTTTCATAATACCGAGATGAGATCTGAAGCCAGATTACCAAGCTCAAGATTCAGGGACTGATCAATACCGAGCTCGAAGTCATTATCGAGCTCGAGTCCAAATCGAACTATGATGTGAAGTGGCGTCATCGAACTCGAGCCCGAGTCAATACCGAGCCCGAGTCAACATCGAGCTCGAGTCAGTATCGAACTCGAAATCTGGAGATCGACCAATATCAAGTCCGACCAAGATCGAGCTAAGAGACAAGAGTCGTTGTAGCCGCACTTGGGGAGAGAATCTCGGAAGGAATTAAGGAAAAACTAAATTAATTAATCTATCATGGGATCCCCACTATGTATTTTTTATTATATCCAAAGTATGATCCATCCACTATAAAAGAGTGGCTATCATTTCAGTAAAAGAAAAAACATTAAGGCATCTACACACTCCCTTATTGAAAAGATTATTGATATTTACATATAGATACAGGAGAAATTATCCTTTTATGAGCCTTGTACATTGATTCATCTTGCTTATCCGTAAATCATTTTCTACGTAGTTTGGTTTGTATTTCATTCCTTTTTTACAGTCAATATTCGATATATTTTCACTTACTTTTCCGATTTGTACCGAATTATATCACGTATCCTTAGAATTGCGTATAAATTCAACTCTATCCGATTTTCGGGTAAACAGTTTGGCGCCCACCGTGGAGCTAAGGATAATAGTGTGGTTATTTGGTATAAATCTCTGTGAAACACACTATTTTACACTTGCTCTTGGAAGTGTCTTTGAATTTCAGGTTGAAAACGACGAATTCTCAATTAATGGTCCTACCAATCGACAACGAAGCTGGCCTTCAAGATGAAAACAACAACTTAACCCCCGAGGGTGGAAGGCCACTCGTCGATCCCGTTGGATCTCCGGTCGAGGAACCAATAGACGTTAACTCATATGTGGCCATCGGGGCAAACCAATGTTCCGACCCTGAAAATAGCATTCATGGTGGAACTCGATATGCAGTTCGAAATACCCAAAACACTGAGGAAAACAGAATCAGCTTGCGTATGATTTTCGAAATGTTGCTAGCACAACAAGTAGCAATAGCCCAGTTGCAGAGCCAAACCCAGGCACCGACCAGGCTGGAGCCCAGTCCACCCCAAAAAGTCACCCACAAAACGGGGTCAGCTGTAGTGAGGTCAAATGAGCAAGAATCGGGGACTAATCCCGAAATTGTTAAGATGCTCGAGGAACTAACAAAACGAATAGAGTCAGGGGAAAGGAGGATTGAAGCAAATGACAAAAAAGCGGAAACGTATAACTCCAGGGTTGATCAGATCACGGTGGGACCACCGGTATTGAAAGGCTTGGATTCCAAAAAATTCGTACAAATACCTTTCCCCCCGAGCGCAGCTCCGAAACTGATCCTCAAGAAGTTCCGAATGCCCGTCATTCCTAAGTATAATGGAACGATCGACCCCAACGAACACGTCACCTCTTACACATGTTCCATTAAAGGGAACGATCTAGAGGACGACGAGATCGAATCTGTATTATTGAAAAAATTCGGTGAAACTCTGTCAAAGGGAGCAATGATATGGTATCATAATTTACCATCTAACTCTATCGATTCTTTGCTATGCTTGCAAATTCTTTCGTAAAAGCACACGCTGGAGCCATAAAGGTCGAAACCAGGAAGTCAGACCTTTTCAAGATAAGACAAAAGGATAACGAGATACTGAGAGAATTCGTATCTCGTTTCCAAATAGAACGAATAGACCTACCACCATTCATAGTCGATTGGGATGTTCAAGCTTTCACTCAGGGTCTGAACGAACGAAGCTCGATAGCTGCACGACGGTTGAAGCAGAACCTGATTGAGTACCCAGCTATTACCTGGGCCGATGTACACAATCAATATCAATCGAAGATAAGAGTTGAAGACGACCAGTTGGGTTCTGGGTCCGTTATAAAAAGGGACATCAACCGAGAATCAAGGCCGATCATGGAACGATGTCGGCCGTATAATGGAGATCATAGGGATAACAAACCAAGACGTAACCCTGTACAAGGAGATAAAAGAGGAGATCGAGACCAAGGGTCTCGAGGGCTGATGAACAGGAACGGGTTCGACAGGCATACCGGACCCAAGGAAGCACCACGATTATCGAAATATAACTTCAATATCGATGCATCCGCCATCGTGTCGGCTATCGAACACATCGAAGATACTAAATGGCCTCGACCTCTACAGACCAATCCTACCCAGAGGAGTCCCAATCAAATGTGCGAATATCATGGCACTCATGGACACATAACAGAAGATTACAGGCAACTAAGAGAGGAGGTAGCCCGGTTATTCAATAAAGGGTACCTTCGAGAATTTTTAAGTGACTGGGCCAAAAACCATTTCAAAAACAGGGATTTCAGTGGACAAAACGAACAAGAAGAGCCACAACACATCATCCACATGATCATTGGTGAGATCGATACCCCCAGGGGCCGGTGCTTAAACGCACTAAGATGTCGATTATAAGAGAGAAGCGATCCTAGACTCAGGATTATGCACCCATAAGAACCTTGTCCTTTAATGATGAAGATGCAAAAGGAGTCATACAACCCCACAACGATGCACTGGTAATATCTGTACTTATGAATAAAACTCAAGTTAAGCGTATGTTAATTGATCTAGGAAGTTCGGCCAACATTATTAGATCGAAGGTCATAGAGCAGCTCGGTCTGCAGGATCAAGTCGTTCCCGCAACCCTGGTTCTAAACGTATTCAATATGGAATGTGAAACTACTAAGGGCGAGATAATTCTGCCAATAAACGTGGCCGGAACCATCAAAGAAACGAAGTTTCACGTGATCGGAGGCGACATGAGGTATAATGCCCTTTTTGGAAGACCGTGGATCCATAATATAAGAGTTGTACCCTCGACCCTCCACCAGGTTCTGATATTCCCAACATCGGAGGGAGTCAAAACGATCTATGGAGAGAAACTGGTTGCGAAAGAGATGTTTGTCGTCGATAAAAGGATCGGATTTGAAGGGGGAACAGAATACCAAATAGCAATCATAAACGTCAGCTTCGACCCAACTAGAGAATCAAAAGACTGACGAAGATGATGAACATGGGGTCCCTTGATCCTTCGTGGTCCCTGATGATTCCGACGCTACCCAATCAACGGTTGAAGAACTGGAGCAAATCACGCTAATCGAACATCTGCCTGAACGAAAGGTATACCTGGGCACGGGGTTAGATCCCGAGCTTAGGAAAAAGCTTATTCAATTTCTTATAGCTAACATGAACTATTTCACTTGGTCCCATCTTGACATGACAGGGATTCCATCGGGAATCACCACTCATAGGCTAAGTTTGGACCCAAAATTCCACCCGGTAAAACAAAAAAGGAGACCCCAGTCTGAGGTCAAACATGCCTTCATCAAAGACGAGGTAACCAAACTTCTTAAAATAGGATCCATTCGGGAAGTAAAATACCCTGAATGGCTAGCAAATGTGGTGGTAGTCCTTAAAAAGGGGAACAAACGTAGAATGTGCATAGATTATAAATACCTCAATAAAGCATGCCCTAAGGATTCTTTTCCTTTGCCTAATATCGATCGTATGATCGATGCCACGACCGGCCATGAGATTCTTAGTTTTTTCGATGCCTATTCCGGTACAACCAAATACAGATGAACCCGGAGGATCAAGAAAAGACCTCGTTTATCACTAAGTACGGTACCTATTATTATAATGTAATGCCATTCGGTCTAAAAAATACTGGTGCAACTTATCAACGCCTAGTAAACCGAATGCTCGAAAAGCAAATAGGAAAATCAATGGAAGTTTATATTGATGACATGTTAGTTAAATCCCTGCGAGCAGAGGACTATTTAAAGCATTTGTAGGAAACTTTCAACATACTAAGGGAATACAATATGAAGCTCAACCCCGAAAAATGTGTATTCAGGGTCAGCTCGGGCAAGTTTCTTTGTTTCATGGTGTCCAATCGAGGAATCGAGATTAACCCCTATAAGATCAAAGATATCGAGGACATCACAGTGGTAGATAATGTAAAGGCCGTACAGAGACTAACGGGACGGATATCCTCCCTGGGATGATTCATTTCGAGATCCACAGATAGGAGCCACCGATTTTTCTCTCTTCTTAAGAAGAAAAGCAATTTTGCATGGACTCTGGAATGTCAGCAGGCTTTGGAAGAGCTAAAACGGTATTTATCGAGCCCACTATTTATTCATACCCCGAAGGCAGACGAACAACTTTATCTGTATTTAGCTGTCTCGGAGATAACGGTAAGTGGAGTCCTGATTCGAAAAGAATGAGGTACGCAATTCCCTATTTATTATGTCAGTCGAACTTTAGGCGAGGCCGAAACTAGATATCCACACTTAGAAAAATTAGCGCTAGCTTTGATAAGTGCCTCTAGGAAACTAAAACCATATTTCTAGTGCCATCCGATACATGTTGTAATAACTTATCTTCTTCGAAATATTTTGCACAAACCTGAACTTTTAGGTCAATTGGCCAAATGGGCCATAGAGATCGGCGGGTACGACATCGAGTATCGACCTCAAACCGCTATCAAATCCCAAATCTTAGCAGACTTCGTGGCTGACTTTACGCCGGCCTTCGTACCCCAGATTAAAAAGGAATTATTGATAAAATTGGGTACCTCTTAGGGAGTCTGGACCCTCTTTACGGACAGTGCCTTGAACGCAAAAGGGTCCGTACTGGGCATCGTACTAAAATCACCCATAGGTAATGTAGTAAGGTAGTCTATTAGAACTATAAAATTGACTAACAATGACGCCGAATATGAGGCCGTGCTTGCAGGTCTCGAACTAGCTAGAAGCTTGGGAGCCGAGGTCATAGAGGCTAAATGTGATTCCCTCCTCGTGGTAAATTAAGCCAACGAGACTTTTGAAGTCCGAGAAGACGGAATGCAGAGGTACTTGGATAAATTACAAGTGACTCTACATCAGTTTAAGGAATGGACTTTGCAACATGTACCTCAAGAACAAAACAGCGAGACCGATGTAAGCACGTAATTTTTGACCCGTACATTGGAATTACCTTTAATAGTCCTAGTATTTTTAGAATATTTATTTGAGTTTATTTCTATAGGATTTCACTTTATTATTAATTTTAATTCTATTTTAAAGCACAAAAATTGAAAAATTCAAAAATAGTTTTATTTTTCTATTTAATTCAGGTATTAGGTATATTTAGAAAGATATTATTTGTAACCCATTTTTTATTTCAGTATAATCCTTGAAAATACAAAAAAAAGTAGTTTCATGTCATAACATAGTTGTTTTAATTAATTAGGATTAATTTTATATTTTTATAGTATGATATTTTAGGAAAAGAAATTAATATTTTAGCTTTGTAGAATTAAAGGGCCACTTTAAAGGCAAATTTGGCCCAAACTTGAGCCCAATTTCTGACAGCCCACTCCTCCCTTCAGCCCATTTACCCATTCCCTAATCCACAACCCTTTTATAATTTTAAAAAAACCCTAAATCCCTACACTAAAAAGGCCAGCCTCAACCTACACAAAAAGAGAGCATGAGAGAACAGAGAAAATAGATCTGAAAAAGGATAGAAAACGAGCAACCATTTTCTTCCTCTTTCTTCCTCCAGAAAATCCAGTGAAAAACCTCCATTCTCACCATGTAAAAGCTCCTCCTTCAGCCATGCAAAATCGTCACCTAAAACTAGCCATGAAAGTGCAGCCAAAAGCTTCACAGAAATTAGCATAAACAATGTCCCAAAACAGCTTCTTCCTCAACCAAAAACCACCGATATTACCATGAAAACATCGATGGAGTTTGAGCTCTTGGGCAAATCCAGTCAAGGCGGGTTCGTTTGAGGTGCAGATTTCCGGCGCGGTCTTAGATTGGCGGTCTGAGCTTTGGTCTGTGATACCGTCCTTGGTTGGGATCCATTTGATTTTGGGTATTGGTCACAGTGTCTCAATTTGTTGTATGTCTTTCATTTGAGCTTTTGCCTAGATGCTCCCAAAAGAATATTGTCAATAAAGGTCCAATTTTCTTCTCATTTCTCTAACATCTGATTATGTCTACCTCTTTTTTAATATTGTTGTCTTCAAATGAATTCATGAGATATTTTGTTGTTATCATTGTGATTGGTGAGATATTCTGTTCTTCTTTTCTTTTTAATTCTTTGCAGTAGGATTATATTGATGTTGGTGTTTATGGGTAAATTATCTTCCCCACAAATAATTTCATAACTCTTAGACCTTCACATTTAATCTTAAATTTAGGAAATGAATAATCTGAATAAACATCGTAACTTGCTTTAGGCGCGATTAATAAATTATCGTGGCGATGGGTACGGTTCCCGTGGCATGGTCACGATACGTAATCCCAATTCGGGTGTGCATTTCATGTGGCCCGATCTTCAAACAATAACTAAAATAAATATGTCGTAAATCGCGGGTGCATTTCATGTGACGCGGTTTACAATATGTACCAAAACGATAAGTGTACGACATCGTAACTTATTCCAGGAATAATTCCGTAAGCATTAAAAGGCGATTAAATTAATTAAAAGCGGTTAGAAGTTAAAAATGCACAATATGTTTCAAATATGTATTAAATCAGACAATTAGGCCAATTATTACAGTTGAGCGACCGTGCTAAAACCACGGAACTCGGGAGTGCCTCACACCTTCTCCCGGGTTAACAGAATTTCTTACTCGGTCTTCTGTGTTCGCAGACCATAAATAAGAGTCAATTTCCTCGATTTGGGATTTAAAATACACCGGTGACTTGGGACACCATAAACTATTCCAAGTGGCGACTCTGAACAAATAAATAATCCCATTTCGATCAATGTCACTTTAATTGGAAAAACTCCCCTATTCCCTAACCCCCTCGGGAAAAAGGAGGTGTGACAGCTCTGGCGACTCTGCTGGGGACCGAACCCAGAATCTCTGGTTCAGGGTTCAGAATTTGAGCTTAGAATAGCTGTTATGATTGGCTTTCATGATTGTCTAATTTTTACGTATTTTAGCCTAATGTGCTAAATGTTATTTTTTACCGCTTTGATATTGTTTGAATTGTATATAAAACTGTTACGAAACCCTTCTTCTCTCTGAGTCTTCTAAATCTTCTGGGAAGCGTGCGCTTCGCGTGACTTCTTTTCTGTTAGAGTCGTATCCTAATTTTAGAACGAGGTTCGGACAAGTTGCAAAGCCGGTGAAGCTTCTGTATTCCCGGTACGCTGTCCCCCTCGGCTCGAGTTGTCTGCTCGGGTAAGCCAGGTCTAGAACAATACACTCCAGGGTTCAAACCTAGAATAACATAACCTCATGCCGGATCCCTAGTAGGTACGTTTGTTTGCATCACGTGCATTTTGACTTTGGGGATTCAACACAGGGGTTGAGTCCGTCTAGGACAGGTGTACCCAAATTAAAAAGACCATCCTGATACATCTTACGTGCTACTTGCACAGTTGTTTATTTTGGCTTGCATGTTGACTAGCTTCTAGAATATGGAAAGAAAATATAAAAAAAAATGAAAAAAGAGAGTGAGAGGTAGGTGTTTGAAATCCGAAACTCTGCCAAAATTTTGAAAAGAAAAAGAAAAAAAAAAGCCAATGTTTCAAAGTTCATGTTTCCTCAGTTTCATCAAAACTGGCAGAACTACGCGGGTCTTATTGTCACCGGATGTGAGATACGTAGGCAACCTCATCGGTTCCGATCCACAATGTTCAAAAATTCCAAAAATATTTTTCTTTACTTCCTTCTTTAGAAAGCCTTTCTTTTAGACCCCAATTTTAAAAAAAAAATACAAAAAGATTTTCTTTTTTAATTTATTCTCAAAATCAAAAAATATTTTCATTTTTCTTTCGAAAATTGAAAAGAAAATTCAAGATTCAAATTTTTTTTCTTTCTTTTCTTTAGAAGTATTTCTTTCATAAATTCAAAATAAAATTCTAAAAATTCAAAAATATTTCCTTTCTTATTTAAAAGTTTTTCTTTCGAAATTCGGAAAAAAAATCGAAATTCAAAAAAATAACATTTTCTTTCCTCTTTAAAAGTCTTTATTTGCAAAAATTCAAAAAAAAAATCGAAATCCAAAAATATTTTCTTTCTTCTTTTTAAGTCTTTATTTTGGAAATTAGAAAAAAAAAGAGTTAGTTTATTTTCTTTATTCTTGATCTTCCCGAACTACGCACGATCTGATTCATGTTCCCACATGATACGTAGGCAACTTACATCGGGTTTGATCGAATCATTTTTGAAAAAAAAAAGAAGAAAAAAAAAAGAAAAAGAAAAAAAAGAGATGAAGTTGTGAGACGAGGGGAAAGAAAAGAGTGATAATCTGAAAGAAAAAGAGAGGAAAGAAAATGAGCAAACCGAGGAGTGTAAAGAGGAAAGGGAAGAGGGAGGCTACAACAAGCAAATTGGGATGATGCCCTATGGCTTTCGTATCCTCGAAGTCATTTTAGAATCGTTAACTGTGACTAGGTGCATTGCATATAGTGTGAGATTATCTTATGTTAAATGCCCTAACTCTAACGTGATGACTTCACTTTGTTGCTTCATGATAGCAGAAGGGTGGTTAGTTTGTGGTTCTTAAACTAGTAATTCTTCCCTACAACATAAAGTCGAAAGGCAATGGCGGACGACAACGAAATTGATTTGGTTGATACTGGTGCCCAAAAGCAGTTGTCTGAACGAGACACTGGGTTGGTTGAAGAGGTAAGGATGCTAAGACAACACATGGCAGACATGTATCAGGCTTGGATGACTGGGAAGGCACCACCCCCGCCACCACCTAGCTTCCTAGATGCTACCCTCACCCAAGCCCCAACTATATTGTCAGATGATCTACCATATTCTCCAGATTTTTCCGCTTATCATAGCTTTCCTAACCTCCCTAGTAGCTTCATTGTTCGTCCTCCAACTACATTTCCCAAAAATAGCCCTCCTGTCATGTCCACTATTCCCTCCATCACAAATTCTCAACAACCTCTCCTCAGGTCCAACAATGAACACCAGTTCAAACCTCATGATGCCCAATACTACCCCCTAGAGGTGGTCCACCAGGTCCCGGACTCGTATAATCATAACCCTCAAAATGAGCCTTATGTTGAAAATGAAATGTTCGCAGGAAAAGGAGGGCGGGATGAGATATCCAGAAAGCTGAAAGGCATAGAACAGTCCTTAAAGAACATGCAAGGGATGGGAAATCCGACTAACATGTCTTACAATAACTTGTGTATGTTCCCTGATGTTCATCTGCCCACGGGGTCTAAAATGCCAAAGTTTAACTTGTATGATGGGCGTGGAGATCCAGTGGCCCACCTAAGGGATTATTGCAGTGAAATGAGAAGTGCTGGCGGGAAAGATGAGTTGTTGATAGCGTATTTCAGTGAGAATTTGAGTGGGGCAGCCTTGGAATGGTATACTCGTCAAGATGTGAGTAAGTGGTCTGCATGGGATGACATGGCTCAAGATTTTGTTCGACATTTTCAGTACAATATAGACATTATCCCAGACCGTTCCTCCCTATCTAAGATAGAAAAGAAACCTGTGCAAAGTTTTAGAGAGTTTGGGCTCAGATGGAGGGAACAAGCTGCTCGGGTCAGTCCCCCGATTGATGAAGAAGAAATGGTTAAGCTTTTCCTACAAGCTCAAGGACCCACCTACTTTAGTCATTTGATCCCGGCTTTAGGTAAGCCTTTCAATGATTTGATAAAAATGGGGGAAATGGTAGAAGAAGGAATCAAGTCAGGCAAAATCATGGGCTATGCTGCATGGAAGAGTAATACAGAAGACATTTAGAACATCTCTGTAAGTTTGGGCAGAAGGAAGAGAAATAGATAAGATGTTGAGCCTCGCCAACAACAAGATCCGGCGGGCGTTCTTACTCAACGCTTTCAGCCTCAACATCGACCCCATGAATATCCCCGTATTCCAGATAATCCTCCCCAATGCTACTTCTCTCCACAAAATCCCCAAAGTCATACCTCACCCTCCCAGTACTCTATCCACAATGCACCTCCATATGCTCCACATCCATAACACCCGCAACGGTCGGCACCACCTCCACAAATGTCTTACCCACCTCTACAAGCATATCAACCACCTACCCATAAGAGGTTCCAACCGAAGACTGAGTACAAACTGAAAAGGCAGCAACAAAAGGAAAAGTCTTTCACTCCTATTGGAGAATCATATGGCAGTTTGTTCCAAAAGTTGAGGCAATTGGACATGTTGAAGCCGATTCAGATAAAAATGCCGAACCCTCTTCTAAAGAATTTTGATTATTCTCAAAGGTGCGCATACTGCTCTGATGCCCCGGGGCACAACATAGAAAAGTGTTGGCATCTGAAAAGAGCAGTCCAGAAGCTTATTGATGCAGGTGACATTACCGTGCAAAATCCAGTCGCAGCAGATACTAGCCAAAGTCCTTTGTCTGTTCATAATGAGATGCATATAGTGGGTATGATTTGTGTTGAAAAGGAATATGAGAACTCTTCTGAGCTCCTTGGAGGGCCACTTGCCACAAAGTTTTCAGCGCTATCAGTCTCGGTTCCAGAAGTTGATCTTAAGAACGAGTCGGCAAAAGGGACCCAAAAGCTATTCGATGAGGTCAATGTGATTGAAATTGGTAATGGTCTTAGTAATATTGATGTGGAACTCAGTGGCTAAGATGCCGAGCTTGGTAATTGGAAAGACGTTCCTTTCTTGGCTAGCTAGGAAGGAGTCTTGGTGGTTTATTTTGTTATCATTTCTGTTTGTCCGGGTTATTTTAGGGTTGTAATCCGGATATTGTCTTGTGACTCAAACCCTTTTATCCTTTTGTTTTTCCTAGTTCGTTTAGTTGTGTGTTATCTAGGATTGTTCCGGGGTTGTAACCCAAGTTTATTTTGCTTGTTTTTGTTGTTCACACTTTTTCACCATCAGTTTAATGTAATCTCCGTTTTCTATTATTTCTTGTCCGTTTTGTTTAGTTCATTTTTTTCCTTTTTATAAGTCTTTCCATGTTGACTCTAGTGACATGACATGCATGCGTAATTCTCAGCCTGGTCTTAAAAGTTAGTCTAATCATGAAACAATAAAATAAGGTTTGAAGATGACATGGACATTTGAGGGAAATAAGAAAAGATTTGGACATTTTGAGATCATTTAAAGCCTTAATTGTCTGAAACTGGGGCAGATAGTTTGGGAAGTTAATAGGACGACAAGAATTTGTTACAAGAGAGTGCATCCCAAACAGTTGAAGAAAGAAACTCTGAGTTCAAGTGCACCTCAAGTTACAAGATAAAGCCAAGGGAGTTTGTCCCAAACTGATGGAAGGTGTCCATTGCGAAGAAGAAATCACCCAAGGAGAGTTCTGTACTTGACAAGGCACTAAAAAACGATGGAGGGCATATCTGTGATATCAATGTTGATGTTGCAAAAGAAATATTGTGCATGATCTTCATTTTTCCTCCTCAAGTTGCATGTGTTGTACTTGGCATTTTCAGAGAATGGTAGGCCCTCTTTCAGCTATCCAAACACTTTATACCCTTCGGTACCCTTTTGAGCTTAGGCTAATTACTTTGACCTCCCCTCTTTTGGAATCAAGTTACAGTAGTAAAAAAAAGAAAAGAAGATAAAAAGTCCATGTCCCCATAAGTTTGTTTTAGAAAGTTCATTCCAAAAGAAAACTTCAAAAAAAAAAAAGGATTTACAAAAAAAAAAAAAAAAAAGAGGAAAAAGAAAGAAAAAAGAAAAGAAAAATAAAAATAGCAACAACAAAAAGTATTCTTTTGAACTACGTTCGACCTGATTCTTGTCACCACAAGATACGTAGGCAGCCTTACGGTTCGGTCGCACCAAATAAAATATTTCATAATCCCACGAAGTCAAGAGCGGGCAGTTTTCTTAGAAATTCCATTTCAAAAAAAAAAAATCAAATTATCTTGTTTAGAAATTGGGGCAAAGTTTAAAATGGATTCCAAAAGTTGTAAATAAATTAACCCTGTTCTTTTAATTATTTTGAGCCTTCATGATATTCTTTCTTTCTAACCCCGTCCAAAAGCCATGTTACAGTCCAAAAAAAAAAGACCTCTCAGATAATTTTTGAGAGTGCCGAGATAGACATGCTAGGAGCATATGATGTTTGTACTATGGTCAATGCCTTGCCATCTGCAGAATTGGAGAAGATAAGAAGAAAATAACAATATGAGAGAGTCTTATTGGTGAAAACCCTCACGGGCACCATAAGACGACGGTGAGTTGAGAGAAAGAGCAAAATGAGAGAGGCTTAATGGTGAAAACCCTTCGGGCACTACAAGTCGAATAAGGATCGTGAATCAAACAGGATAATTAGAGCATTGAAGCCCAGTTTCACGGCTTAGAGGTACAACAAGATTTGAAGATCAGACTTGCGTGACAGATCATGCCACTTAATCCAAAATGCATGTCATGGTCATTAGAGTTGGTATCCACATTTGATAGGCAACACTTGGTAATTTTCTTGTTAGATGTCATTTTTTTTCATTGTCCCCTTTCTCTGTTTTTCTTGCTTTGTTAAGTCCTCTTGGGTCTGTTTTATCAGAACAAGTGAGAAATGACTTCAAAATTTTCTACCAGCTTTCCGATTTCACAAAGTGGTGCTTTGGCTAGCACATCAAAGTGGCATAAGTCAGAAAAGAGCAGTATGCGCACTGAGTTGGCGACAATTGACGTGCTTCGGGATTCATGTGAAATGTAAAGGTTCGGTAAATGTCAATTCATGAGCACAATGCAAGAGATAGAAGGTATTGGTTCTGAACGGATCAATGTTGTTTTCTGTGACAAGGGTTGGCAGATAAAGTGGTTAGTCAATAACAATCAAGGTCTTCCAAGTTGAAATCAAAGTTATCATGTCAAGTGTAGGAGCAATCACCCTCACGATCAAGGCCACAAACCAACCACCATGTTTTAAACTCACAAGTTTTCTTTATTTGAAACAGGGACGAAGACTATGTCCAAATCAAAGCTCGAAAGCTTGAAACTTTCGGGTGTCGTACCCAGATTTTGTCAGCACAAAGGCTGTTTGAGAAGGTTTGTACCCTTTAGACATCATCCATAGTTGAAAAGAACCGTACCTCCTAGGCAGTCTCCCTAGTCGAAAGAGTCTTTAGCTTTCTTTGCGTTCAGGGGTCCCGCCTGGAAAATAGGGCCAGTCTTTAATTCTCTTAAGTTGTTAATCTTAGTTTTCCTTAGTTCAGGGGTCCTGCCTGGAAAATAGGGTCAGTTTTCAGTTCTTAGTTGTTAATCTTTAGCGCTCCTTAAGTTCAGGGGTCCCGCCTAAAAAATAGGGTCGGTTTTTATTCTAGTCAAGCTCAGTTTATAGTTTTCCTCAGGCTCAATCTCACATCTAGGAGACACACTTCCTAGTTTGAGTTATTCAGTTTATAGGAAACGCACTTCCTGGTTTGGGTAGTTTGAGTTCATCTTTAGGAGGCACACTTCCTAGTTTGGGTCATTCAAGTGTCACCCCTAGGAGATGCACTTCCTAGTTTGGGGCATTCAGGTTTAATTTTTAGCAGACGCATTTGTTAGTCAAAATTTTCTTGGTTTTACTCACATGAGACGCACATCCTAGTCGAGTCTCTAGTTTTATTCTCATCATTGCATCCTTCATCGTCGCATAGGTGATTTACAACTTTGCTAATAACTCACGAATCTTCCTAGTGCAAACTGGGGCAGAAAATTTTGTTTGTTTTGATTGAAGTCACCCACTTGGAGAACGAGGGTCAATATTTCAAAAATCGATTTTAAGTTCAAATCAGAGAACCATCAGGAGCCCACCTGAAGAACAGGGTCAACTTTTAATTTTCAAGTTCAAGAGGCATCAGGAGCCCGCCTGAAGAACAGGGTCAACTTTCAATTTCTAAAATTCAAGTTAAAGAGGCATCAGGAGCCCGCCTGAAGAACAAGGTCAATTTTCAATTTTCAAGAGGCATCAGGAGCCCGCCTGAAGAACAGGGTCAACTTTCAATTTTCAAGCTCAAGTTAGAGAGGCATCAGGAGCCCGCCTGAAGAACAGGGTAAACTTTCAATTTTCAAGTTCAAGTTAGAGAGGTATCAGGAACCCGCCTAAAGAACAGGGTCAACTTTCGATTTCAAGTTCAAGTTAGAGAGGCATCAGGAGCCCGCCTGAAGAACGGGGTCGACTTTCAGTTTTCAAGTTCAAGTTAGAGGCATCAGGATCCCTCCTGAAGAATAGGGGTAACCTCGAGTCTTTTTAATTTAAATCAGAAGTAGCACGAGCCGCCTGAAGAACAAGGTTTGCAAGCTCAAGTCTACTCCAAGTTCAAGTTTATTTCAAGTGCAAGCAGCAGGATGCCAGCCTGAAGAACATGGTCAACTTCCAGTTTTCTTCAAAATCAAGTCAGCAGGACGCCCATGTGAAGAATAGGGTGAATTTTCAGTTTCAAGTTGAAGGATCAAGTGGAGATTCAAGGAAGATACAAGACAAGAAGTAGATAGGATCTTGTATTTTTCTTTTATTCTTGCTGTAATTTTTGCTTTCAATTTATGATGTAATGGAAGGGACCGCGGACCGGAACCTCGACAGAACCTCACTCGACCCTCTCATCCTCTCCACATACTCCATCACTTCATCTACCTCTGAACTACACGTAGCTTGATTCCTTTATAGCCAAGGATATATAGGCAGCTCAGATACCAAGGCCCGGTCACAATCTTTTACCCATATTTCTTTTCTTTTGAATAAGTGTCGGGTCAGAAATCAATTACGGCGCTTACTTGTTTCTTTGCTCAAAAACACTTTGTATTTCCAAGCAAAGAGGGGCAGTTGTAAGCACGTAATTTTTGACCCGTACATTAGAATTACCTTTAATAGTCCTAGTATTTTTAGAATATTTATTTGAGTTTATTTCTATAGGATTTTACTTTATTATTAATTTTAATTCTATTTTAAAGCACAAAAATTGAAAAATACAAAAATAGTTTCATTTTTCTATTTAATTCAGGTATTAGGTATTTTTAGAAAGATATTATTTGTAACCCATTTTTTATTTCAGTATAATCCTTGAAAATACAAAAAAAAAAGTAGTTTCATGTCATAACATAGTTGTTTTAATTAATTAGGATTAATTTTACATTTTTATAGTATGATATTTTAGGGAAAAAAATTAATATTTTAGCTTTGTAGAATTAAAGGGCCACTTTAAAGGCAAATTTGGCCCAAACTTGAGCCCAATTTCTGACAGCCCACTCCCTTCAGCCCATTTACCCATTCCCTAACCCACAACCCTTTTATAATAAAAAAACCCTAAATCCCTACACTAAAAAGGCCAGCCTCAACCTACACAAAAAAAGAGCACGAGAGAACAGAGAAAATAGATCTGAAAAAGGATAGAAAACGAGCAACCATTTTCTTCCTCTTTCTTCCTCCAGAAAATCCAGTGAAAAACCTCAATTCTCACCATGTAAAAGCTCCTCCTTCAGCCATGCAAAATCGTCACCTAAAACTAGCCATGAAAGTGCAGCCAAAAGCTTCACAGAAATTAGCATAAACAATGTCCCAAAACAACTTCTTCCTCAACCAAAAACCACCGATATTACCATGAAAACATCGATGGAGTTTGAGCTCTTGGGCAAATCCAGTCAAGGCGGGTTCGTTTGAGGTGCAGATTTCCGGCGCGGTCTTAGATTGGTGGTCTGAGCTTTGGTCTGTGATACCGTCCTTGGTTGGGATCCATTTGATTTTGGGTATTGGTCAAAGTGTCTCAATTTGCTCTATGTCTTTCATTTGAGCTTTTGCCCAGATGCTTCCAAAAAAATATTGTCAATAAAGGTCCAATTTTCTTCTCATTTCTCTAACATCTCATTATGTCTACCTCTTTTTTAATATTGTTGTCTTCAAATGAATTCATGAGATATTTTGTTGTTATCATTGTGATTGGTGAGATATTCTGTTCTTCTTTTCTTTTTAATTCTTTGCAGTAGGATTATATTGATGTCGGTGTTTATGGGTAATTTATCTTCCCCATAAATAATTTCATAACTCTTAGACCTTCTCATTTAATCTTAAATTTAGGAAATGAATAATCTGAATAAACATCGTAACTTACTTTAGGCGCGATTAATAAATTATTGTGGCGATGGGTACGGTTCCCGTGGCATGGTCACGATACGTAATCCCAATTCGGGTGTATATTTCATGTGGCCCGATCATAACTTCAAACAATAACTAAAACAAACATGTCGTAAATTGCGGGTGCATTTCATGTGACGCGGTTTGCAATATGTACCAAAACGACAAGTGTACGACATCGTAACTTGTTCCAGGAATAATTCCTTAAGCATTAAAAGGCGATTAAATTAATTGAAAGTGGTTAGAAGTTAAAAATACAAAATATGTTTCAAATATGAATTAAATCAGATAATTAGGCCAATTATTACAGTTGAGCGACCGTGCTAAAATCACAGAACTCGGGAGTGCCTCACACCTTCTCCCGGGTTAACAGAATTCCTTACTCGGTCTTCTGTGTTCGCAGACCATAAATAAGAGTCAATTTTCTTGATTTGGGATTTAAAATACACCGGTGACTTGGGACACCATAAACTATTTCAAGTGGCGACTCTGAACAAATAAATAATCCCATTTCGATCAATGTCACTTTAATTGGAAAAACTCCCCTATTCCCTATCCCCCTCGGAAAAAAGGAGGTGTGACAACCGACGCTCTTGCAAACTTAGGTTCGTCATTCGAAGATGACGAACTTAACTCAGAGGCTGTCGTACAACTCATGAGATCAGTAATCGAAGAAGGTCACGTCGAGATAAACTCCATGAGTTTAACTTGGGATTGGAGAAACAAATACATAGAGTACTTCAAGAACGAGAAGCTTCCGTCATATCCAAAAGATTCGAGGACTCTGCGCACAAAGGCAGCACGGTTCACCTTGTCCGAATACGGAACGCTATTTAAGAGGACGTTCGATGGTCCACTGGCAATATGTTTAGCACCAGGAGACACCAATTACATCTTATGTGAAATTCATGAAGGCACTTGTGGAAATCATTCCGGTGCCGATTCGTTGGTCCACAAAATAGTCAGAGTAGGATATTATTGGACCGATATGAACAAGGATGCAAGGGAGTTCGTTCGAAAATACGATAAATGTCAAAGACATACGCCCATGATTCATCAACTCGGGGAGCTCCTGTTACAACCCAAATTCGCATACCATAGATCACACCGTAAGTTAGTCGACGTAAATCCAAGAAGAGATTATCTTTGAGATGATAAGAAGTTAATCCTATTGGTCTTAAACGATACAAGGGTGTATAAGAGTGGTTAACAAATATTAGAAGTTAAACGAATCAAGGATGTTGTAACCCGTATTTTCGGGTAACACTAGAGGTGATTAACTGTCCCAAGAGGTCTTGTTTTAATGTATTTGAATCATATAATATCCGCATCATAAGTCTTGAAGTCAAGCGAGTTATGAAACAAAAGTCGATAAAAGTTGTCGCAACTTAGGTTTATAATTTTACTTAAACTTTAGGTCAAATGTTACTGCATTTTTCTCCCAATGTGCTTGGAATTATGGGATGATCTACCTATCAAATTGAATATCTATGAGTCTAGTTTCCAACGCATTAAACCGTTCATCGATACGATCTCGGAATAGAGAGATATTCGCGTTTTCGCGAGAGTGCGCCAAGCTGCTCTCTATGGGGCCCACAAAGGCGGTTTAAGACATATGGACATATATAAGATACCTCAACCCCGTTTTAAGTCATTATTTTTCAGTATATTCAGACCTTATAACCCTAAAATCAGTCTCTCAAGGTTCTCTCATGATCCAAGAACCAAACAAAGGGCAAACAACACAAATCAAATGTCAGGAATCCCGTGGCGCTAGTAAGTTTCTTGTTCTTCTTGTTGTTGCTGATTTTTGTGTTGTTCCAGCTCGTGTGGGAGGTTGTTTTAAGTGTTTTATGTCCTGTAAATACACCTTCAAGTTTTTAATATCAACCCTAGGTGATTTCAAGTCTTCTAAAGTAATTCTAGTGCCGAAAAACCCGAATTAATTGCTAGTTTTGCTTCCTTGTTCTTGTGGCAGAATTGAAGGGATATTTCGTGGAAAATTAAGATCAAATTGGAGTTGTTCTTTCTGTTTAAAGGTAAGGAACCTCTTACTCTATATATATATTTAAGATTATCCAAGTTGCAGCTAAGTCGTTGAAGCTAGAACTTGTGAAATATATATCGAAAGGCTTGGTAGTAATGTTGTTGGTTGGTAGACTGTTTTGGAGGCTCAATATGATTATTAATGATGTTGTTTGGGCTGTTTGGTGATTGTATTGACTTGTGGGAAGTCATATAAATAGGGGAGGTGCTGTCCATTTCATCGTAAAATAGGTTGTGGTCGATACATAATAGTTACGACGCTTAAACGATAATGATAGTGTCATTTGTCTTATTGTAGACTAAGGAGTCGTGACATTTGCATAGCTTGAGGTTGGGCAGTATATACAAGGTATGTGAGGCTATCCCCTTCATTCTTTTGCACGACTCCGATTGTACATAATATAATGAACGAGCTCCCAAAGATACTCTACTCTTAGAAGCTAGCAGTACTTACATTGCTGCCCTTCTTATGAAACGATTGATATTGATGTTACTTCTCTTATTCTTATATTATCAATGTTGTTGGTAGTTCCTTATTCTTATAAGATTCTTGATGAAGAGTTAATCCTAATAACATGTACGAAGGATACCGACCTTACGTCACTCCGAAAGGTTCAAAATGTGATTCCAATGAGTCCAGCATGCATCATATATATGTATCTATTTTACTCTACCGAGCTGCGCTATAGTCGGCCGGGTATGGCACCTATTGTGCAACCACTGATCAGTTGGGTTTTACCGAGCTCCACGTGACCGGGTATGATTCTACCGAGCCCTATGATGGCCGGGTACGTTTTACCGAGCCTATTACGGCCGGGTACGATATGATGATGGTGATGCCCACAAAGGCGTATGTTTTAAAAGTTTATGTATATATATGTATGTATCATGTATTTCATGTCAGTAGCCCTCAGAGGTACCCAGATGTCACAGGTTGTATATTCTCTATCCCTGTTTACATTACTGTTCTCACTTATGCTTTCCTGCCTTACATACTCAGTACTTTATTTGTACTGACGTCCTTTTTATTTGTGGATGCTGCATGTCGTGCTGCAGGTCCTGATAGACGGGTAGACGCAGCTCCCCCATCACAGTAGGCTATCCGGTTCAGCGGTTATTGGCGAGATCCCTTCTCCGGACTTGCCGTGGTCTTGGTATGCATTTTTGTTATAGACATTATGGGTATGTGGGGCCATGTTCCGACAATGTTGTAGCTTTTATGTTCTTTTAGAGGCTCATAGACAGGTGTCGACTTATGTATGGTTTAGAATGCCTTGTCGGCTGATTTTTGTTGTATAGTCTTTCATGGCATCATGGTAGCTCGTACCTTATATATAGTTTCTTGACAGTCTTGTCGTCCCATGTTATGTATGTTCATGACATTATCTTTCATTGTTGGATGTTCATGATCCATGTCTACTATTTATATTGATCTTGTTGGCCCTTAAAGATAATAAGGAAGGTTAGATAAAATGTACGTTGGTGCTCGGCAAGTATGGCCCGGGTGCTAGTCATGACCCTCCAGTTGGGTCGTGACAAACTTGGGAGAGGGTGTTACAACCCAAATTCGCATACCATAGATCACGTCGTAAGTTAGTCGATGTAAATCCAAGAAGAGATTATCTTTGAGATGATAAGAAGTTAATCCTATTGGTCTTAAACGATACAAGGGTGTATAAGAGTGGTTAACAAATATTAGAAGTTAAACGAATCAAGGATGTTGTAACCCGTATTTTCGGGTAACACTAGAGGTGATTAACTGTCCCAAGAGGTCTTGTTTTAATGTATTTGAATCATATAATATCCGCATCATAAGTCTTGAAGTCAAGCGAGTTATGAAACAAAAGTCGATAAAAGTTGTCGCAACTTAGGTTTATAATTTTACTTAAACTTTAGGTCAAATGTTACTGCATTTTTCTCCCAATGTGCTTGGAATTATGGGATGATCTACCTATCAAATTGAATATCTATGAGTCTAGTTTCCAACGCATTAAACCGTTCATCGATACGATCTCGGAATAGAGAGATATTCGCGTTTTCGCGAGAGTGCGCCAAGCTGCTCTCTATGGGGCCCACAAAGGCGGTTTAAGACATATGGACATATATAAGATACCTCAACCCCATTTTAAGTCATTATTTTTCAGTATATTCAGACCTTATAACCCTAAAATCAGTCTCTCAAGGTTCTCTCATGATCCAAGAACCAAACAAAGGGCAAACAACACAAATCAAATGTCAGGAATCCCGTGGCGCTAGTAAGTTTCTTGTTCTTCTTGTTGTTGCTGATTTTTGGGTTGTTCCAGCTCGTGTGGGGGGTTGTTTTAAGTGTTTTATGTCCTGTAAATATACCTTCAAGTTTTTAATATCAACCCTAGGTGATTTCAAGTCTTCTAAAGTAATTCTAGTGCCGAAAAACCCGAATTAATTGCTAGTTTTGCTTCCTTGTTCTTGTGGCAGAATTGAAGGGATATTTCGTGGAAAATTAAGATCAAATTGGAGTTGTTCTTTCTGTTTAAAGGTAAGGAACCTCTTACTCTATATATATTTAAGATTATCCAAGTTGCAGCTAAGTCGTTGAAGCTAGAACTTGTGAAATATATATCGAAAGGCTTGGTAGTAATGTTGTTGGTTGGTGGACTGTTTTGGAGGCTCAATATGATTATTAATGATGTTGTTTGGGCTGTTTGGTAATTTTATTGCCTTGTGGGAAGTCATATAAATAGGGAAGGTGCTGTCCGTTTCATCGTAAAATAGGTTGTGGTCGATACATAATAGTTACGACGCTTAAACGATAATGATAGTGTCATTTGTCTTATTGTAGACTAAGGAGTCGTGACATTTGCATAGCTTGAGGTTGGGCAGTATATACAAGGTATGTGAGGCTATCCCCTTCATTCTTTTGCACGACTCCGATTGTACATAATGTAATGAACGAGCTCCCAAAGATACTCTACTCTTAGAAGCTAGCAGTACTTACATTGCTGCCCTTCTTATGAAACGATTGATATTGATGTTACTTCTCTTATTCTTATATTATCAATGTTGTTGGTAGTTCCTTATTCTTATAAGATTCTTGATGAAGAGTTAATCCTAATAACATGTACGAAGGATACCGACCTTACGTCACTCCGAAAGGTTCAAAATGTGATTCCAATGAGTCCAGCATGCATCATATATATGTATCTATTTTACTCTACCGAGCCGCGCTATAGTCGGCCGGGTATGGCACATATTGTGCAACCACTGATCAGTTGGGTTTTACCGAGCTCCACGTGGCCGGGTACGATTCTACCGAGCCCTATGATGGCCGGGTATGTTTTACCGAGCCTATTACGGTCGGGTACGATATGATGATGGTGATGCCCACAAAGGCGTATGTTTTAAAAGTTTATGTATATATATGTATGTATCATGTATTTCATGTCAGTAGCCCTCAGAGGTACCCAGATGTCACAGGTTGTATATTCTCTATCCCTGTTTACATTACTGTTCTCACTTATGCTTTCCTGCCTTACATACTCAGTACTTTATTTGTACTGACGACCTTTTTATTTGTGGATGCTGCATGTCGTGCTGCAGGTCCTGATAGACGGGTAGACGCAGCTCCCCCATCACAGTAGGCTATCCGGTTCAGTGGTTATTGGCGAGATCCCTTCTCCGGACTTGCCGTGGTCTTGATATGCATTTTTGTTATAGACATTATGGGTATGTCGGGGCCCTGTTCCGGAAATGTTGTAGCATTTATGTTCTTTTAGAGGCTCATAGACAGGTGTCGACTTATGTATGGTTTAGAATGCCTTGTCGGCTGATTTTTGTTGTATAGTCTTTCATGGCATCATGGTAGCTCGTACCTTATATATAGTTTCTTGACAGTCTTGTCGTCCCATGTTATGTATGTTCATGACATTATCTTTCATTGTTGGATGTTCATGATCCATGTCTACTATTTATATTGATCTTGTTGGCCCTTAAAGATAATAAGGAAGGTTAGATAAAATGTACGTTGGTGCTCGGCAAGTATGGCCCGGATGCTAGTCATGACCCTCCAGTTGGGTCGTGACAGCTCCTCCACTCGGTCTTATATACACGGCCTTTCATGAAATGGGGGATGGACATTGTCGGCCCCCTCCCATCGGCCCTAGGTAAAGCTTAGTTTATTTTGTTTATGACTGGTTATTTTTCTAAATGGGTTGAAGCACAGACTTTCGAAAAAGTCAAAGAAAAAAAAGTGATAGACTTCATTTGGGACCACATCATATGTCGATTCGGGGTGCCAGCCGAGATTGTATGTGATAATAGTAAACAATTCATCGGTAGCAAAGTAACTAAATTTCTCGAGGATCACAAAATCAAAAGGATCCTATCAACACCGTACCATCCCAGCAGAAACGGAAAAGCCGAATCAACCAACAAAACCATCATCCAAATCATAAGAAGAGATTGACCAACGCCAAAGGAAAATGGAGAGAAATACTGCCCGAGGTCCTATGGGCATATCGCACAACATCGAAATCCAGTACCGGAGCAACGCCATTCTCGTTGGTTTATGGCGCCAAAGCTTTGATCCCGGTTGAGGTCGAAGAACCTAGCATCAAGTTTCGATATGCAACAAAGGAGTCGAATAACGAGACCATGAACACGAGCCTTGAATTATTGGATGAAAGATGAGAGGCCGCTCCCGTCCGATTGGTCGCCCAAAAATAGCGGATCGAAAGATACTACAACCAAAGAACCAATCTTCGATATTTTAAAATCGGGGACTTGGTACTAAGGAAAGTCACCCTCAACACCCGAAATCCGAATGAAGGAAAACTGGGTTCGAACTGGGAAGGACCATACCAGGTCCTCGAAATCGTCGGAAAGGGGTCCTACAAGCTCGGCGTGATAAACGGCAAACAACTACTGAGCAATTGGAATGTTTCGCACCTAAAACGATATTACTACTAAGGTACGATCCTCCCATGTTCATTTATATTTCGAAATTAACACTTGCAGGCGTTCGACCAGAAACAGTGATGGATTATTCAACTCTAAGTCTTTAGGTCTGAAAGCACGCGTTGCACTCTTTTCCCCTTAGACTGATTTTATCCCAAATGGGTTTTTCGGCAAGGTTTTTAATGAGGCAACCATTGATCGTGCTAACTTAGGATAGCTCAACAGTATCCGAGTCCTCTTTACAATCAACCTCGAATACTGGGGTGCATTACCCTTGAATATATTGAGTTCGATGCAAGAAAGTTATATCATGACAACAGTGTTTCGATAGGAAAAATTGTAAGGGCCAAATGGTCAAAACGAACCATGCCCGTGTAGTTTGCTCGAGCCCTGTTACAAAACATGAACACGTGTATAATGACTTGTAAAGAGAAATTTCTTCTTTACCGATACCTCATATCTCAGAAAGTTTTTTCTATTTCATGATCTATTATGCAAACAGGCTCAAGGGCCGACCATGACCGGAGTGAAAAATTACCCCAACAAAAAAATCAACGAGATCAAGCTCCACATAAGCCCAAGGGATACATTACTTCGAGTTCGAGCAAACACTCACTCGACCATCGAGCCTAAGGGCTATTCTTATTTCGAGTTCGAGCAAATCCTCACTCGACTGTAAAGCCTAAGGGCTACCCTAACTCGAGTTCGAGCAACCATTCTCACTCGGGCACTATCTATCGAGCCCAAGGGCTACATTATTTCGAGTTCGAGTAAACACACTCATAAAACCCTAACTCGAGTTCGAGTAACCATTATCACTCGAGGACTATCTATCAAGCCCAAGGGCTACATTACTTCGAGTTCGAGCAAACACTCACTCGACCATAAGGCCTAAGGGATACATTACCTCAATTTCGAGCAACACTCACTCGACCAATAAGCCTAAGGGCTACATTACTTCGAGTACGAGCAAACACTCACTCGACCGATAAGCCTAAGGGCTACATTACTTCGAGTTCGAGCAACACTCACTCGACCATAAGGCCTAAGGGCTATATTACTTCGAGTTCGAGCAAACACTCACTCGACCTTAAAGCCTAAGGGCTACATTACTTCGAGTTCGAGCAAACACTCACTCGACCATTAAGCCTAAGGGCTAACATTATTTTGAGTTCGAGCAAATACTCACTCGACTATAAAGCCTAAGGGCTGTTTTCACTTTGAGTTCGAGCAAACACTCACTCGACTATTAAGCCCAAGGGCTACTCTTAATTCGAGTTCGAGCAAACACTCACTTGACTACTAAGCCTAAGGACTACATTCTTCGAGTTCGAGCAAATACTCACCAGACCATAAAGCCCACGGGTTACATTACTTCGAGTTCGAGCAAACACTCAATCGACTATTAAGCCTATGAGCTACTCTTATTTCGAGTGCTAGCAAATACTCACTCGACCATAAAGCCTAAGGGTTGTTTTCACTTTGAGTTTGAGCAAACACACTCGACTATTAAGCCTACGAGCTACTCTTATTTCAAGATCGAGCAAACACTCACTCGATCATAAAGCATAAGGGCTACATTACTTCGAGTTCGAGCAAACACTCACTCGACTATTAAGCCCAAAGGCTACTCTTAATGAGAGTTCGGGCAAACGCTCACTCGATCATAAAGATTACAAGGTTCGACTTCGATCAAACTTTCATAAGGCATGAATGAAACAAAATTTTCACAAGGTAGAAAATGAAATAAAGACAAGTCAAAAAAGAAAAAGATCTTTATATATATAAGAATATTTACAAGATCCGATCAGGACCCTATAATAAAAGATAAATAAAAAACCCTAAGTTTCCTTTCGGGGGGCAGCTTCCTCTCTATCGAGGTCCTCCCCGCTCTCGGACCTGCTCTTGCTCTCGTCATCATCATCATCATCATCAGAAGCCAGGGCTCCAGCTTCGGCTTCAAGCTCTTTAGTCTTTATTATCTCTTAGGTAAGATCGAAACCTCGAGCATGGATCTCCTCGAGGGTTTCCCTCCGAGATTGGCATTTGACAAGTTCAGCAATCCAATATGCTTGAGTTTGAGCGGTCTCAGCTGCCTCTCTCGCTTGGACTTTAGCGGCTTCGGTATCAGCCCGGTAGACGGCCACGATCTCCTCAGCCTCAGCCTTTGCCTTTTTGGCTTTAGACTTGGCCTTTGCAAGCTTGGAAGCCAACCAGGCCTCAGGTTCCTCTATTTTCTTTGCCTGAATCGAGCTTTTTTCATTCATGCCTCGAAGCTGATTTTCGGCCGATGACAATTGGGATAAAGCAGTCTCTTTTTCTGCAGAGAAGCGGTCCATACATTGTTTCCACCCCAAGGTCTCCGATTTTATCATGTCGACCTCCTCACAGAGCTGCCCGATCATCTTTATCTTCTGCTGCAGCTGTGAGATCGAAATATTAGCCACTGTTCCTGAATTGAGCCCATGAGTTTTTAAGATTTTCATTACCTGCTCGATCAGGTCGGACTAATCTTGGTGAGCCTTGGCCAGCTCGGCTCGGAGGTCCTTGATTTCCTATTCTCTTTTATCCACAGAGAAGTTTAAGGGCATTTCTCTCCTCCGTGACCCCTCGAAGGTCGGTCTCATACCGACTCAGCTCAGCTCGAGACCGAGAATATGCTTCCCGATGAAACGTTGAGGCCTACGCAGAAAGAAGAAAAGAAGTTAAAAGAGAAAAACAAACTTAAGGGTAATACCAACAAAGGGAGTTAAGGCTTACCCGATTCAGAGCTCGATGCACTTCGTTAAAAAGGCTCGATGCCTCACCTGAGTCCTTCCTCGAGACCTCCAAGTCGCTCAGACCGGTAGCATTATTGACCCTAGTAAAATAATCACAGAAGGGATCCTCCTTTCCGTGGCCTCCTTCGATGGAAAGGGTCTTCAAGGCCCGAGCCTCACGAATTATATCCTCTAAAAATGAGGGGAGCAACGGGGAGTCTCCAATTTCTATTGCCCCAAGTGAATCACTTGGGGCGTTCTCTCCATCTCGAGGGGCCTCGAGATCAGCCCCTACAACTTTACCCGCCATTGGCTCATTATAGTGGGAGGTAGCCTCGATCCTCGATGACTCGAGGACTTCGATCAATTCTCTTTCCGAGATTCCCTCATCACGAGATAGAATCTTTGTTGCCTTCACCGATTTAGTAGCCTTTGGGGGCCTCGGTGCTCATTTTCACTCGGGCCACCAGCTCGGAGTCATCATCTTCCTCTTCTTCATCTTCATCCCAAAGACATGAGCAGAGTCTTCGGTCAGAAGGATGATATTCTTCCTTGGCTTACGAGCCTTCTTCTTCTTAGGTTCCGGATCCTCGGAGGTCGAGATCTTTTTCCTCTTTTTGTCCTTCGCCGGTTCCGATGCCAGGATCGAAGTCTCCTCATCATCAGATAAGGGCCTCATAACGGCATATATTCCAAGGCAAGTATAAAAAGAAAATAAGAAACGCTTTACGAAGTCAACAAAGACGAGGGAAAGAAGCTTACCATATGTTTTGGCCTCCCATTGGCCTTTTGATAAATCACGCCACGAGCACTCGGTATATGTAGAGGTCGAGGCCAGTTCCCGTACGCAACTCTTAAGGTTAGGAATTGGACCGGGCATCCAAGCAGCCGCTACATCACGGAAAAGGATATCGGTGAGAAAGAAACAAAGGAGCAAAACAATAGGAGCTAACAGTAGGATTGTACTTACGCTTCATATTCCATTCCTCGGAAAATGGCATCTTCTCGGCCGGGATTAGGTCGGAAGTCTTCACTCGGATGAACTGGTCCATCCAGCCTCGGTCCTTGTCCTCGTCTATACTCGAGAACAGCACTTTGGTGGCCCGGCGCTGGAGTTTTATTAACCCACCTCGATAGAGGCGTGGGCTCTACAACCTGATGAGGTGGTCGAGGGCGAAAGGCATCCCCTTGATTTTGTTTACAAAGAAGCGGATCAGAATAATGATTCGCCAAAAAGAAGGATGGATTTGGCCTAGGGTTATGCAGTATTGGCGGCAAAAATCGATGACAACAGGGTCGAGGGGGGCCAACGTGAAAGGGTAAGTATAAACACTTAAAAACCCTTTCATATGAGTAGTAATATCTTCTTCGGGAGCCAGGATTATCACTTCTTTGGTCTCCCAGTTGCAATCTTTCTTTACCTGCTTGAGGTATCCCTCAGTTATCGAGCATATATACCTCGATACTGGCTCGCATCGACCGGGAACCGACGAAACTTTATCGGTCTTAAAATCAGAAGTGAGAATACACACACCCCGGGAACACACTCCTCAAGTCTTGGCTCCACCGGTGTTTTATCCCCGGCACGCCGCGATGAAGAAGCGTTCTCTTTTTAAGGAACAATTTTTGACGTTTTGGCAATCTAAATTTCTATGAACAAAGATCAGAAGTATTTTGGTGTTTTGAGAAAGAAATTTGCAGTGAAAATCACAGATTTACAGATGAAGAACTCAGAAAATGCGAAAAAGAACTTAGAAGATTTAGAGATTGAAGATCTAAAAGTAAATAATGGTAAAGAGGGGGACTATTTATAGAGTTGGCAATGACGGTTCAATATCAGCAGTGGTCGACCATCGTCTGACACACATTTAATGCCTTGGTAACTGGACCGACGAGATAGTTATCACATACGTCATGGTCGAGCTCGATGCAAACGTCGGTGTATATCTAGTCGTATCATTGGAAAATCATGTCCTTTTTCGCCACATTCTTCCCAAGAAACGAGGGGACTATCTGTATACGGTCAAAATCGGTGTTGCCCTTCATGTGATTAGTCGAGATTGGAACATGATGGACCGAGAGTCGTTTTTATAATACCGAGATGAGATCCGAAGCCAGGTTATCAAGCTCAAGATTCAGGGACCGATCAATACCGAGCTCGAAGTCATTATCGAGCTCGAGTCCAAATCGAACTATGATGTGAAGTGGCGTCATCAAACTCAAGACTCGAGCCCGAGTCAATATCGAGCCCGAGTCAACATCGAGTTCGAGTCAGTATCGAGCTCGAAATCTGGAGATCGGTCAATATCAAGTCCGACCAAGATCGATCTAAGAGACAAGAGCCGTTGTAGCCGCACTTGGGGAGAGAATCTCGGCAGGAATTAAGGAAAAGCTTAATTAACTAATCTATCATGAGATCCTCACTATGTATTTTTTATTATATCCAAAGTAGGATCCCTCCATTATAAAAGAGTGGCTATCATTTCTGTAAAAGAAAAAATATTAAGGCATCTACACACTCCCTTATTGAAAAGATTATTGAAATTCACATATAGATACAAGAGAAATTATCCTTTTATGAGCCTTGTACATTGATTCATCTTGCTTATCCGTAAATCGTTTTCTACTTAGTTTAGTTTGTATTTCATTCCTTTTTTACAGTCAATATTCGATATATTTCCACTTATTTTTACGATTTGTACCGAATTATACCACGTATCCTTAGAACTGCGTATAAATTCAACTCTATTCGATTTTCGGGTAAACATTATACTTCCTTAAAATATAAGATTTATAATTTTAAAAATAGCACGAGCTACCCGTTTCCGTAAATAAAAGTGATATGATGGTATACAAATTCTGAAGTATGTAACTTAAACTCATTTTTATTTTCTTCTCCCGAATGATTATCAAAAGCAAAGACAAGTAGAAAATGAAATGTGGATAGCCAATTTTAGCGCGTTTACATTACCAGGGTCCAGGTAAGACATGTCATAATAGGATTCAGATCTGATTGATCCGTCAAATTATTGATGCTAAAAATGTGTGTAATAATAAGTTGATTCTCTTATTTAATTTGAGGACCTACACTAAAAGTAATAAATAAGGCTATAAATTATGATATGACTGTAACAAGAAGCTACTTGAGAATTTATCTTGAATTGAGCATATTTGACCTAACTACGCTACACGCACATGTTTAACCCGAATAAAGACAAGTTGACAAGGAGGATCATGTCTTAAGCACTCAATGATATAGTCTAATGGTGAATAAAGTGAGTAAAAATCTTAAAAATTAACAAATCTCAGTAAAGATAAAAAATACGAAATAATTTTTTTTATCTTTGTATAACCCTTGTTTGATAAAGTTATCCAATATATATATTAAAGAGAATAATACGGATATAATCAAATAATCGAAATGGTGCAAACTGACACTTTCATTAAAAAAATTGGATCAGATCCTTAAGTTTACTTGAATCCACTTGACCCGCATAATCTTGACCTAACCTGGTATGTTAACACACTATTTGAAGGCAAAAGTTTTTTCTCCTTTTTTAGTTATTGCTACTTTTTATATTGGAAGATCAAGGAAAGGTAAAAAAGAAACGGAACAATAAAAACTTGGATAAAGATTTATTTAAAATTTATTTAGTTTAATAAATTAAACATCTGTCAATAAATTTATATTTAGTAAATAATCTTATCATCATTTAATTCTCATTTTATAATATTAGTATAATTCCGAAACTAAACATTCCCCAAAGGAAAATGTAATTCCCAAAGATCATTTGCCGCCAGGGCAGTAGGTGCCAGCCAACGATGAATGAAAGGAAGATCTGCTTGTCTCCTCATTGGATCCGTTTGGTAAACATCTATTCCACTTTTGCTCTGAAAGATTGGTTCACACAAAAAAAAGAACCTTTTTATAAAATAAAAAATTTGCTACAAAATTACCCAATTCATCGACCTGATGTAATAATGTAAGAATTTCATTTACTTTTCTTTGGTGATCGGAAAGGTCAAGGTTAACCGAGGTCTTGGATTGAGTATGGAGTTGTCCTTGCTTAAGGGCATTTTCGAACTTAATGGGTGCCAAACACCGAATAAAATATCAAAAAAAAAAAAAAAAAAATCAAAGGTAAACTAACACTTTAAAAAAGTCATGATTACTTTATCCTTATCGTGACAAAAAGTTGCCGAAAGAAATTGAAGTGATCTTAATCGCCACGTATGAACAAGAGATAAAGTTACACAAAACTCATAATTAGTAGAAACACTTGTAGTTAAATTAGCAGAAAAGGACATGATAGTTATCACAAATTAGAAGGTAATTGGATCAACCTTGCTTTTAGATCTTACAAAAAAGGTCACAATAGTACCACTAAGAAAGAAAGAAAGAAAGCATCTTTGCCCTCTAAGTGGAGTCATTATTATATTAAAACAAAGTTTGAAAAAGATGGCAAAAAAACAGTGCTTTAATTTGCTTGTTGCTAATAAAAAATGGGACATCTCATTTGGCTCTGTCCTTGATCAAATCAATTCCCATCTCAGTTGGATCAGTCGCTTGAAGTTCATAGCTAATTCCATCTAGTACTCTTCTCAGTCCAGCTTTTGAAGTTGCATACAATATTTTTGCTCTGATTCTTGATTCTGTTGGTGACCTATTGAGTCAAAAAAAATCCCCAAAATATTCAATAAATGTATCAAAATATGACAGTCGAGAGGGATTAACTTAGCAATATATCATGGTCTGAAAAACTTTGAGCAAGTGAAGAATAAACGTAGCAAAATCAACCTATTTTTCAGTTATTCCTCCAACCCGTCCAAGTTTAAAAGGGTTGAGTTATAATCGATTTGTTCACTTGATCCGACGAGTTGAACCAAGAATGATTCATCAAATTACTAGGTCAAAATACTGTAACTCGACGAGTTAAAATGCAACTTAATTAACCCCAACCATTCAAAATCAAATATAGAAATTAGATGGGAAATAATTTAAACTTGGAATATTAAGCTAAAAATAATACATTAACTTTCACTTTTTTTTTTCTCAAGAAACAAAATAAGAATAGATGAGGTTGCGTCAAGTTAATTAGGCAGGTTGAATTATGACATGTTATTTGACTCAGACCTAAGCCAACTTTGGCAAATCGTGTCATAATTTAACTTGTTTTGATCAACCTAAATTTGATCCAACATATTCATTTGCAACCCCTAATGAGAATAAAAAAAGAAATATTGATCAAAAAGTGAAAGTAAGAAGAGCTACAAACCAGGCAATGAAGAAGATCTTGCTCTTTCGACAATTATCAACAGTAACAAAATCGAAATCAAAGACAGCATATCGACAATCATCTTTGGGTAGAGCTGCAGCAAAATCTTCATAGTTTTCAGCAGGTCCACCAACTTTGTCAACTGTGACCAATCTTGATTTCTCATCAATCTTATAAACTATGTACCTATGAACCTTCTTCCATTTCATTTCCATGTACGAGTTTTTGCATTCATCAGTCACCCACATGCCTGTCGTAGCCTGTTTAATTAGTCACATCACAAAAACAACAGTTAATAAACGCAAATTCAGAATTTAAAATCAGTGAATTTCGCTTAATATTTTACCATCTTAAATGCCATAGCCATAGTGAGAGTGGAGGATGCAAGTAAAAAAGAGCAAATTTGATGTTTTGTTTTCTTGTTCTCTAAGCAAGTGAGGAGGGTGAAAAATTAGAATTGGGAGAGAATGGTTCAGGAGTAAAGGGTATTTAAATGGGATATGGGTATTGAAATGCCATTAAATTATGGGTAATATTACGAGTTTATCTATAATAGATCTAAGAAATTTATGATTGAATGACTAAATTGACCTCCATTGGGATTTCTGCTTAGCCTTGGAAACTGTTGCCTAACTCAGAATTATATCGGAAAATGGATTATTTTTCTAAACATTTTTTCTGCTTGTAGGTCCTTACTTTAACCAATAATTGATTATAAGAATGATCAATGGGTTCGGAAATTTTACGGGAGACATAGTAGTTTAGCGTTTATCATCATTCTCACAGTAAAAATGGTTACTGAATACTAGTATAAACATTACCGCTCTAGTCACTTTAAGTGATTTTTTTATTTTTATTTTTGATCCATAATATTTGATTTTTTTAAATATAAAAAAAGAACTAACTTTTTTTTTCTTCTAAAGTTGTCATTGGAGTAAAGAGTCTAGGAGTATTTATTGTATTTCCTATGAACAAATTAAGGTTAATATGATCAAATACATTGTTAAGTAATGTTAAAAGATGAATTCTTTAATAGTGTTCGAATTAACTTGCGTGCATCTCGATATTTTACTATACCCTCGCTATCTCTTCTTTAGGGTAATCGCTAAATAACTTTACCACTTTTATAAGAAAAATCAAATTATGGTGGATGTCTACTCTTCCTCCATGATCTTCTCAAATGCTTAATGACATATTCAATGACATGTTTTTCTTCACTTTTCATGCCTATATAAAGGTCTTGTAATAGATAGAAAAATACACACAATTGAAGAAGAAATACTCTTCCTTCTCTCTATCTCTATTTCTTGTTCATGTTTTATTAAATTGCTTTTATTTCATAACTTGTTCTTGTTCATATTTTACTAAATTGCTTTTATTTCATAACACGTTATCAGCACGACTGTGCTCCCATTTTCGTACACCTCCATATAGGCATAGACTGTGCTTTGTGTTTGCTATCCTTATACCAACAATTCTGTGGCTATCAAACAAAATAAAGATAGAAGCCAATGGGCTGGATACTGATACAAGATAAGTTTTCATCTTTCTAGCTTATTCATATTTTTATTTTTATCTTCCACTAATCACAAAATTTTTCTATTTTGCCATGATAACTCACAATAAGCTTTCAGTATTTTATTTTCATTTTGTTATAGCTTGAAAGTGTGCGAGCCCTGCATTGGCAAGTATAGTTTTTGCTTATTCTTTCTTGACGTCTCATATGAATTTTTAGTTATCGTTTGGCTATCCTTCAAGGGATCTATTCATGAACCAAATCAAAATGCATGAATATATATTTTGTAATTAAGTTTTGAAACAGGTACTTTCTACTCAATTCTTTAACTTATATTTAACGTGTTGAATAGTGCTTACATATATGTGCGCAGATATCAGACAACCAATGTCCCCTTTACCCTTTTCACGCTAAGATGAATGTTACTATGGTAATATTTAATGAATAGAACTAAACTGGTACTATTCCTGCATAGTTGGTTAAATACATGCATAAATAAACATAATATTATGGCAGGATAGTTGTAAGCATAATAGATATTCTGATTTACAGTCAATCTTAGCCTTTGACTATCATCTATAATCCATATATTATGATGTGAATTGGATCGCATATGTAGATACTGGAAGTACTACATGAATTATATATATGCTTCCAAGTCCTAGTCTTTATTCATACTTTATTGATTTGGTTTATCGTTTACAAAATTGGTAAGTGTTCTAACAGATTATCTAGTATTTATTTGAATGCATTTCTATTTGAATTCACGTAAATCTAAAAGTGATAACACTTAGAAGGAATGAAACGTTTTCGTCCCACAACCTTAAAAAAAGTGGTTATATTTTTAAATCTTGTTATAACTAATTTTGTTTATGTTTCTGACCATAAGATTGATAATTTAATCTTGTACTTTGGCCTATTATGCAACTAGTTAAGATATATTTAAGTTCTGGTGCACTATAATGATAAGAGTTGGGTTTGAGTCCTAACACATTTTGCCTAACATGCCTTTATATGGGTAAGGCATTGAATTTGAGTCACAATGTACAGTATCGATGAAAGAATCATGAAGCCCGCCCTATTTGATATGCTCCATTCAGTAAAGTGAATGTGACAATAATATATGATAAGTTTGAAAGACAACAAAATAATTTTTCATGACTGTATGAATGTACGAAGATATGGCAAGGGACGAAATAATAATTTGTCTTCATTATGGTAACTATAAAATGAGAAAAATAAGAGTTCTCGATGTAATCCTTCAAAAAGGTGAAGGAAATATTTACCATCAAAATGGTATGAAAAATTTATAAAGTATGTCACACTAATTATACTCCTTTTTTTAAAGAGAATGTGACTTGTGATAAGCATTGAGAATGCAGACTCATTCCTGAAGGTGAATGTAGCAGTATGTAATAAAAGTAATGAATAAAGACATGCAATGCATGATTGGATACATACCACAACTCACCTCTAAGGGAGGTTTGAGACAAAGAAAGATAATGAATATTACTGTGTAGTTACATGAATATATCATTGGTCACATATAGGTGATACGCTAAAAAAATTTTGTCATGCCTTATGAAAGTTATTAAAAGCAAAATTAAAGCAAAAAATTATTTTGCTTATGATGATTTTGAACATGACAATTATTATGATATGATTCTCTTTGTGAAGGAGACATTCATTATATGGATGGTGTGACAAAAGATCTTATAGTACAAAAGTAGTTAAGAGCTCTCAAAGAACTAATTTATTACTACCAGAATGAATCAAATTGTTCATGACATTAATATTGTAGTAAATCTCGAAAGAAATATTTTGATTTACAAATATATTAGCCAAAGTGGTTAGCATATTGAGACTATAAATGAAAAGAAGATTGAATATCTTTATATTACTATAATCGTACCGGGTAAATATGAAAGGTTACCTGACTTTTCTTCTATTTGTACTACACAAGTATAAGCATGATGATGCAATCACAAGCCACAAGTAAACTAGAGGTTTACTGAAATAAATATTAGTTGGCATGACCGGTTGACCATCTCGGTTCAATTATGAGGCGAAAAATTAATTGAAAATTACATTGGTATATATTGAAGAAATATAAGATTCTTTAACAATTGTGCTGCTTATTCTCATGATATACCAGTTAAGGTTGGGATTGAATCCCTTGATTTCTGGAACGAATAAAAGGTGATAAATATATGGGCTCAGTCACCTTCCATGTGGACCGTTTACTATTATATGATTTTAATAGATGCATCTATTCCATGGTAACATGTACATTTGTTATCAACTTGCAGTTTGGCTTTTGCAAGATTGATTGCTCAAATTATTAGAGCACAGTTCCAGAATATAAATTATGATGATTTATCTTGATAATACTGGTTTAAATTCAAGTTGGTTTAGCAGAAATTGTATGCCTCCAATTATATCTAAACCATTGGTTATGAGAACAAAACTGCCAAAATAAAATTTTGTATGTGATGTATTATTTAATATACAACAACACTTGTATGCATCTAGCCTAGTTATGATAAGTTCTCCCTATCACAATCGGTTCAGGGTCAGGAACAAAATAATTTTCATCTAGAAATATGAATGTGCTATATGATTTAATTGTTCCACCACAATGCACAAAGATGGATCCCCCAATAAGGCTAGGGATATGTGTTGGCGATCCCAAGAATAGGGAAAAAAAATGGGCAGCTGAAAAAGTAATGCATGTAATGAATTATTATGAGTACATCTAGATCCTCGTACGAGAAAATATGAACTTGAAGTTCAAGTGATAATTCATTTGCAAAATATTGCCAGGCGTATTTGCTGACTCAAAGCTAAATGTCATATTCAACTGCTAATGCTCCAAATAAAATAAAGTTCATAATGAATAGAGTCTATGGCATGCATGAAGCATAATAGACTAATCGGTTCCAAAGATAAAACTCCTTGAAAAAGGAGAGGAGCAAATGTTCAAAATGGTCATAATAAGGAGGCAAGTGCTCTAAAAGAGCACCACGACATAGCACTTCATAAGACCTCATGGGAGAGGTTCAGGTACCTGAAAATAATAAGATAAAAAGATCTTAATAAGTTATGTCTTTATTGGGTAATAGTAGAACCGATATAAAATGATCGTCGACGATATTGTTAATATAATGTAGCGCTCAATATTATTAATATTGGCGAGGATCTTGAGCTCAAATCTGTCATGAAATTTGGACAGTTTGGCCAAATGAAAAATACGCAATGAAAATTGATTTCACCTAAAAAATATGAAGTTGGACGGATAGTCCCAACACCTGAAAGTATAAAGCCAGTGGAGGTATAAATGTGTTCTTGTGCGAAAAGAAAGGTCAAGTCGACAGACATAAAGACGACTTGTATCACAAGAAGATTTGTAAATATCCTGGCGTTGATTATATAGAGACATGTTCTCCTGTGGTGGATGTCGCCATTTCAGGTTTTAATCTGGCAATACAAGAAAAATGTGATATGCGTATAATGAAAATCATTGAAGGATTTAAATTGTTCTGAAGCATATTAAGGTTTTCAAGAAATTTATTAAATAAAGCTTCAAAAATTCTTATACGGACTGAAACAACCAGGGCGCATGTAGTATAATCGCCTGAGTGAGCACTTGTTGAAAGAAGGGTACAAGAATGATTCAATTTGTCCTTGTGTCTTTATAAAAAGATATGGATCTAAATTTGTTATAATTACTGTGTATGTTGATGATTTAAATATCATTGGAACTCCTAGGGAGCTTCCTAAAGCAGTAGACTATTTAAAGAAAGAATTTGAAATGAAAGATCTTGGAAAGACAAAATTTTGTCTTGGTCTACAAATTGAGTATATGAAAGATGAAATTTTTGTTCATCAATCAGCATACACTAAAAAGATTTTAAAGCGATTCTATATGGATAAAGCACATCCATTTCGACCTCATAAAAATAATGAAGAGCTTCTTGGTCCCGAAGTACCATATCTTAGTGCAATTGGTGCACTGATATATCTTTCTAACATTACAAGGTTTGACATAACTTTTTCAGTTAATGTCTTAACAAGATATAGCTCTGCTCCAACAAGGAGACATTGGAATGGAATCAAATACATATTGCGGTATCTAAAAGGGACTACCGATATGGGATTACTTTATGGCAATGATTGCAGTCCCGATCTTGTTGATTATGCCGATGCTGGGTATTTATCTGACCCACACAATGCTCGATCTCAAACAGGCTATATGTTTACATATGGAGGCACTGCCATATCTTGGCGATCGACTAAGCAATCAATCGTGGCTACGTCATCTAATCATGTTGAGATAATTGCTATTCATGAAGCAAGTAGAGAATGTGTATGGTTGAGGTCTATGATACACCTTATTCGAGACAAATGTTGTTTGAAGTGTGACAAACTACCCATAATTTTGTATGAAGACAATGCAGCATGCATAGCCCAATTGAAGGGAGCATTCATAAAAGGGGATATGACAAAGCAAATTTCACCGGGGTTATTTTTCATGCATAATCTTCAAAAGAATGGTAATATCAATGTGCAACAGATCCGTTCAAGCGATAATATGACTCATTTGTTCACCAAATCTCTACCGACGTCAACCTTCAAGAAACTAGTGTACAAAATTGGGATGCGAAAGCTCAAGGATGTGAATTGATGCTCTCATCAGGGGGAGTTAATACGTGTTGTACTCTTTTTCCCTTACAAGGTTTTGTCCCACTGGGTTTTCCTTGCAAGTTTTCTAACGAGACAACCAAAAGGCGTATTTCTAAACATGTGTACTCTTTTTCCTTCACTAGGTTTTTTTCCCATAGGGTTTTTTCCTAATAAGGTTTTAACGAGACACATTATCTATGGACATCCAAGGGGAAGTATTATAAGAAAAATTAAATTATGGTGGATGTTTACTCTTCCTCCATGATCTTCTCAAATGCTTAATGATATATTCAATGACATATTTTTATGCTTAATGACATATTCAATGACATATTTTTCTTCACTTTTCATGCCTATATAAAGGCCTTGTAATAGATAGAAAAATACACACAATTGAAGAAGAAATACTCTTCCTTCTCTCTATCTCTATTTCTTGTTCATGTTTTACTAAATTGCTTTTATTTCATAACTTGTTTTTGTTCATGTTTTACTAAATTATTTTTATTTCATAACAACCACTAGAATTTAAACGGGTGAAAGAAATCACCTAAAAATTCCATTGGTCACGACATATCAGAGAATTTTTTGAAATAGTGGAGAATCCTTTAAGAAAGCATAATGCATGTTGAACATTAATATAATATAGCCGATCCCAATTTGTTAGCAAGCAGTTAATTGATTCTACAATCCTTTTTAACCCAAAAAAAAACCTCATTCTTGAAGTTGAACTAACCAGGGACAGAAAAACTATCTTTTTTGGCATGCCTATAAAGCTTCTTCTTCTTCTTTTTTTTTCTAAGGAAATATCCTTCGTTTTAGCTGCAAAATTGGAATATAAGTGGTCCATTTTTAGGGTTGCACAAGCACATCTCGTTTCTCTTTTTCTCTTTGAGTTCCTCAAAAGTCTTGGCGTGAAAGCAAAGGTAAAAAAAGGGATGGGTCTCACCCTCTTAGGTCTCACCCTCTTATCCAATTCTACAAGTAAACAATTTCTTTCTTTGAAGACCCCAAAGAGATCAAAAGAAATAAAATAAAGGATGAAAGAACATAAAGTTCCATTTTTGCCTGATTTCAGCTCATTGGTTCAAGAAATGCATCATATCTAACCCTTTCAATAGGTTCATTTGCCAAATTGAAAACAATGAATGAGTATAAATTTCAAAGATTGCAAGTCCCTATGTTTGAGTTTACCCACAAGATTGTCTAGGAATGTAGTAGAAAATCTCATTATTTTAATGTTTATGTCATCAAATAGTGCTGCAAACCACTGTATGTATCAAGTACATGAATCGCAATTACATGAGTTGCAACAAGATATGCTAGGAAAAGAAATAATCAAAGAAATATTAGAGCATTACAAACACTAAAATCTAAGACAGCCCATCAGAGCAAGTAAAGATTTGGATTTGGATGAGGAGACATGTCATATTTCAACTTGGCCCTATGCTCTTTCTTTGTGAACCTAAAAATTTATCAGCCCACAATTGTATCATTTGTTTTGACTATACTTGTCTTCCCAATATTTTACGCATTTGGATTTCCGAATACATAGAGCTCGAATCAGACACCTCTGGTTATTCATCCGACCACACTCCTTGGTAATTTTATTTTTTATTACATTAACCAGGTAACTATGCTGCCTGCGTGACCCACGATAGGAAGGTGTGGATGTCGATGATTAGTGTTGAAGGTTGACAAGTAATCGTGAGGTAGGAGTAGGCTTATCAGTAGTACTAATACTATTCTTGTATTTTCTTATTCTTGGTTCTTTATTATTACATGTTGTGTCATTCGCTTCCATTACCCTATTACGTTGTTGTTGCTTTATTTTCATTATTTCTTGAGCCGAGGGTATATCGAAAACAAACTCTCTATCTTTATAAGGTAGGGATAAGGTCTGCGTACAACCGTACATACTACCCTCCCCAAATCCAACTAATGGGATTATACTCAGTTTGTTATTGTTGTTGTTGTAAAGAGAAATAGTTGCTCTTGTATGACAAGACACTTTAACACCTCTAGCCTCTTAAAAATGAAACTTTCTATTCGAATTTCTTGGTTGTAAAGTGACAAAGGGGATTGTGGTTATAGATGGAAAATAAACTACTATTCAGGATCTTAATGGATGTACTCAAGTGGTAGAGCATAATTTTCCCTTACTGTAGATGGAGGCCATTCTTTGTTTGGTGGCTGAATTTTTGGTAATTGGAAAAACTTGATACCACATATATGATCCCATGATATAAACAAGCTGCAGTGTTATCCCTCTGGCTTTTTCTTCTTTGTAGTTTTGGATGTGATGGCAATTGCTCTGCAAACTTGACTTCCTATTTCCTTATCCTTTGGGGATCATACAATGACTATGTGACAAAAATTGTGTAGCCCAAATAGTTTCCAACATAGGATGCTGAAACAACTGTCCGCATCATATTTCACAGATCATAAAGAGCATGTCCAAATCAGCAAAGTCATTACCCATGGACCAAATGTCATGGTTCACCACAAATTCTAATTGTTGCTAGCAGATGTAATTTAGCAGACACAAGCTATCCTTTGTCTATTTACAAGAGAAGCACCAGAGAAGGTTCTTTGGCAACAACTACGCCTCGGTACCAAACACATTGGGGAGAAGGTTCTTTGGCAAATTAAAACTAAATAGACAATAACTGATTTTGTTCTGTGAACGAGCAATGCATCATGTTGACACATGTCACAAGTTCAAAATCTGTCACGGGATGAAATCCGAGTATTTAAGTGTAGTACTTAAGTGGAGTACGGATGGACCGAGCCATTATCCATCGAACCGTGCGCAAATTGACCCTCTGAAGATTTTTAAGGTATCCCAAAGAAATAATGGAAGTAGTTACTTCCTAACTCGATCCCTTGTAGACGCGATGAATGAGTATCAACAAGCAAACATATCAAACAATCAAACGATGCAAAAGTAAGGCTGACAAGTGGGCCTATACGATCCTAACCGTTTAAGACCGGAACCGGGGGAGGTGGGCCGCAAGTTGGCCGGTCCTTTGCGTGAGGCCCGCTAGACCGGACCGTTTGGGACCGGGACCGGACCGGTCCTAGCGGGCCTAAACGATCCCAACAGCTCCAAATTTTAAAAAAAAAACAAATCTGCTCATTGGGGCATTTAAAATGTAGTTGTTTTCTCTGCCAAAATAGTCGTTGGCTATTTACAAAATAGCCATTTAACCCCCCAACTTTGTTTTAACCTCAAACTTTTTATAATTATACTTTTTTCCTATTTTCAACTATAAATACCCCCTCATTCTTTCATTTTCTCACAAAATCATCAATCTCTCTCTAATTTTCTTCTATAATTGCTTACTTTATTGTTACAATTTGTGCAAAATTGTGAAGTTGCTTAATTGAAATCTTCAAATCTTCAACGATAATTAATTTTCAATAAGTTATTCGTCAATTCGGTAAACTCGTTCCAACTCTTAAGTTTTAATACTATAGTTTTGTTTGTTTTATTTACTTTGTATTGCTTGATTAATTAAGATGGCTTATTACTTAAAAAAATATTTAGTAAAAATAAGGGAAAATCCAAGAGTGGTGAATCTAGTGGCCAGTCTGTTCCCCCTCCACTTCCCCCGGCTCCCCGACCCAAACCTGTTACCCATCCTACTAACTCCTATTCTTGATAGAGATAATATTTTATTACAATTTACCGAGAGTCAATTTTGCCATAATATTACACCCGGTGAACAATTAAACCATGAATATATGAATGCTCTTTATGGTAATCCAACTATTGATGAAAATGATGATTAAGAAATAGATTTTGATGAAACAAAATCGGATGATGATACACCCACTAGTCCTGCTCCTAAAGTTAACCCAACTAATAATAATCCAAATGATGCCCCGTCTGACCCTCTTGTTATTGCCTTACTTTTTCTAGACAACCTTCTAAACGGGCAGAAACATATGTTGTTTGGCCATTTTTTACTCAACTAAGAGAAAAAAATAGGGCTAAGTGTAAAATTTGTGGCAAAGAGTTAGTTTTTAAATATGTTGAAAGTCGCGGGGAGGGGGGAAGAGTTTGACTAGACACATATTGCTACACCCTCAAAATAAAGCTAGATATTTTCGTATGAAAGCTTTGGTCGAGGGGACACGTGCACCTAGTTAGGCCGACCTTAGTACCAGGTCAAATCAATTTCAATCGGGAATTAATACTGTTACCGGTGGTATTTTATATTATAATCCAAAAAAAGATCGGGAAGAATTGACAAAAATGGTTGCTGTTATGTGCTTACACTATAGTTTTCCTTCTAACCCTCACTTTGTGCATTATATTAGAAAAGTTTATAATCCTACTTATAAAGGTTTTCTCGCACAACCGTAAAGAGCGATATTTTTAAATATAAACATGAATACGAATAATATTTGCGCTATTTATTTACTCATATAAATTATCGTGTTGCTATTACAACTGATATTGGTAGAAGTGGTAATGGCTGTGATTACCTTACTGTTACCAGTCATTGGATTGATGAGGATTGGATAATGCAAAAGTGCATTATTTCTTCTAGAATAATTAATTCACGTCACACAGAGCAGTTTATTTCTAGCACGGTTACGGATATTTGTAGATATTTTTGCATTAGTGATAAAATAAAGCCAGTTTCAATGGATAATGCTACTAGTAACACAAATGTTGTAGCCTTGCTTACCACTACACTAAGTCCTGCATTTAGTAATATTTTTCATGTTAGATGTATTTGTCATATTTACCATTTAATTGTGGGTAATGATATGCGAATTTTAAATGTTGAAATTGAACAGGTTAAAATGGCTATTAATTGACTTTTTTATTCAAACAGTAGAAATAAACTTAGAAAATATTTTAAAAGATGCGATGAATTTGGCCTAAGAGAAAGAAAGATTCTTAAACCTTGTCAAACTAGATATGAATATAGAAACCTCATAAACTCAACGTTTAATGCTCATGTAAGTGATAATGATGAGCACCTTACAAATACGGATTGGGCTAATGTTAAAATGCCTGTAGAATTTTTAGAAAAATTTTATATTGCTACAAATGAATTTTCTGGGCAATATTATCCTACTATTTCTAACTGTTTAGTTTAAATTGCTGAACTTGCAAATTTGTTTGATCATTTTTCAGAGGGTGGGGAAATTTATCAACTTGCTATTGATTCTATGAGAAAAAAGTTTTAAAAAATATTTTTCCCCTATTCCCCCTATTTATGGTGTTGATGCATTGTTAAATCCTACTATGAAATTAGGAGGTCCTCAATTTTGGTATGAAACTGTTTATAATGGTTTAACACTTGAAGATGAGGAGTTGTCTAAACTTCCGGACGCAATAGCCTCAATTAAAATAAATGTCCAAACTATTTATAATGCTTATCAAGTTGCATTAGATCATGCTAGACCAAATGTTCCAACTCCTTCTACTAGTTCTCAATCATCTAAAAGAACTGCGGGAGTAAGAGCACTTAGTGGCATCAGAGAGCGCTTTCAGTCAAGCAAGACTTCAACTCGGTGATTATAGAGCGTCCATGAGGGAGAGCTTGAAAAAATCAGTACTTTTCAGAGATTGGATCCGTTCGGAAAGAAGAAATTTTGGACTTGCTAAATCACAACCAGAGGGTTTACGAAGAAATGCTAGCTGAACTTGCGGAGGATGCTGCTTCGCCCGGAAGCGGTGATGACCAAGCTTCTTTTCCGCCACCACCAACGAAAACTCCTCCGAACCTTGAAGGATTTATGAAATTTGTAAGAGATACCATGTAACTTATATGAACAAAAATTAATATATAACTTGTATTTTGGCACATCTTGATTAGTTTCTTTTTCTTCTCAATAGTGATATTAGCACCTTGTTGTGCTCATTCCATGGGGGGACTAAGAAAGATATTACCATATTTTTTTAATGATATAATAAAATGATAACACATTGCTTTGAATATCTCTTTAAAATATTTGTCTTAAATTTGAATTAAAAAATTTAGGTCACAATTCTATAATATAATTTACAAGGAATTGCCTTAGATATTTTTATTATCATTTTTTTTCTCTAACTTCTATAAATTTTTTTAAAAAAATAGAAAGTATATGTTGGGCCCACTTAACCCGGGATCGTTAGTTCGTGGTCCCAGTCCCGGACCGGTTCCAACAAGAAGCCTGAAAAGCCCAAACCCACTTAGGACCGGGCCCACGAAGCCACCCACTTAGGACCGAGCCCGGCCCACATGCCACCCTTGCGCAAAAGCATGATACAGTATAGCCTAAAACCACTGACGACCAATGAAAGCCTGGATCCATCAAACGATTTGATTACTCTTTCCACGCTTTGAGTAATCTGAACGTGAAACAGGAACTAACAGAAATAATGGCACAGATAGCATATTTTCATCTTTATTGGAAAAACACTGTGATACAGAATAAATTTACCTCAATGCACAACTTGCCTAGCAGGCAAACTCAGCAATCACAAAATGAACCCGGAAAAAGGAAAAGAATTACAGACAGAATACAACACATTGAATTTAACCAAAGGTTTGTTATACAACAAGGGGACCTCTAGCACCGTAAGCGGTGGAACTATGACCCCTACTGATAGGAAGGTGCACATAAACATCATGAACTTCCTGTTTACATACCTCTCCTCTGTCTCTGTCAATCGCGTAGCAAACATATACTGTGTCGATAACGTTATCCAAAACGTGCACGAAGAAACCAAGAACCACCATCAGCAGCAGCCATGCTAGAGCAGCAATAAGGTATGCTTCGACACCAAGATGACTGACAGCTCTTACCACAACAAAAACCTGGAAGCAAAAATAACCAAAAGTATTTTTTTATTTTTTTCTTCCTTTAAGTCGGATAATGAAAAGCATTTAACCATATAGCATATATTGTAGATCAATACCCAGAACGACTCACCAATATTGCATATATTGTTGAGAGAACAAAGATTATTCCAGCCAGTATGCGAGTGGAGACGGTCTCCACAAAAACTGGAGAGAGAAGATTGCGCTTTAGAAGTTCATACGTCATCCTAGCAGAAGTGCAATATGCTTCACCAGTTATAGCTGCAAAGTTTATGGTGAATTTATTCACAAACTCAACTGCTGACAGCAAGGTATTGGCACAAAATCGCAGAATAAGGTTCACAATTCCAGAATCTTCTTGTCTTGCATTATCAACCATAGCACGAACCATACGAACCACACAGATTAGTAACCCAGAGAAACATACTGTGCCCGAGGATGGACCAAACGCATGTCTGCGAATTTCCACAAAAAAATCATGAAAAAAGAAACTAGCACCAAAAGAAAGCTCTCGAGAAAAACCAGAAAAATTAGAAAAGATCCAGGCAGTTATTCATGAAGCTGAAACAAGAACGTATAGCAAAGCAATATCGACTTCATCATTTAGACATCAATAACTTCGGCAAAGATTTCATCATTGAATTGGAAAAAAAAAAAAAATTCGCCCCAGTCCAAACAAGTTGGGGTCGGATATATGAACCCTTACGGACCATGTTTCTCCATTTTTAACTAATCTCAGCCAACATAACACAAAATAAAAATATAAACATAAAGTACTAGAAGTCCTATATATTTCTACTGGTACAAAAATCTCTAATAGAGCACAAAGACTCCTAGAAATCATACAACCTAAAGTAAACGTATTAACCAACTAATTTCTTTTTTGCTTAAATGGACATGTAAACTACCAACTAATTGGTATCGCTAATACATATATTTTCCTTCTATTGTGCCCTATCTTTCACAGACTCTGCATGGACTCCAAGGGATTGTAAATCTTTCGAAACAATTTCCTTTACGTCTACCTCCTCCCCTTTTAAACGCCTTCAATTACCATGGTCTCACACCTACGGACCTGTGAATCAGACATAACCAAATCAGCTCAAGCGACCTCATTTTAATTTTGTTTAATTTTGTATGGCTACACATCTATCTTGACATCGCATTTCCGTGATACTCATCTTGTGGATGTGTTGGACTTTAGCAGCCCAACCGTCACTGCCATACAACATTGCTAGTGTTATGACTGTTTTTATAGAACTTACCATTCATTTTGGTCTGCGTCCTTCTATCACCTACGACCTCGATAGCACTTCTATTTTTCAACCATCCAATTTTGATTTTATGCGTACATATTCGTCTATCAAGCCATTTTCCTGGAATAATGAGTCTAGATATTTGATTTGCTTGCATTTAGGCACCACAAACCTGTCTAATCAACCTCAATTCCACTCCTCTTATACTGACTAAACTGCATATATTCAGTCTTACTACTACTTATCCTAAAACTCTTACTCTCTAAAATGTTTCTCCATAGTTCATACTTTTGGTTGACAACCTCGCTGGCTTCATCAATTAGCACAACATGTTAGCAAATAGTATACACAACAGAACCTCATCTTGTATTGTGTTGATTAACTCATCCATAACTAGAGTAAATGTCAATCCTGGCAGTGGCTTATGCTTGTCCCTCCTCCCTCCCTCCCTCCCTCAACTCTCCTTCCACACGGTTTGATTACGGAAAAAATAATGCCTAATAATAAAACAGCCAAACCAAGGGATTTCAAATTAGATTTGAGTTACACTTGGAAAGAGTACTTGTAGGTTTCTTTTTTCTTTTTTGATAATCGAGAAATCAGCTCCACTTTAAATACCATACTTGGTTCACCAGCAACATTCGAACTTGTGATGTGCACCTACCACACATAAAACGTCATACTACCTTTGTCGTTGAACCAAAGCCCTAGGGACATGTTTTTCCTATATTCTTCTTTTTTTCTTTTTTCTTTTCCTCCGGACACATTTTCTGGTACTTAATCATACTGATTTTGAGTAATGATTAAAAGCATGAACAAGTCGAGTGGTTAAGTTCCAGTTAGTCTACAACCATCTAGTCTATGCACCACCACTGACTACTTGTACAGTGTTGATTAACTCATCCATAACTAGAACCTCATCTTGTATTGTGTTGATTAACTCATCCATAACTAGAGTAAATAATGCCAAACCTGGTAGTGGCTTATGCTTGTCCCTCCTCCCTCCCTCCCTCAACTCTCCTTTCACATGGTTTGATTAGAAAAAAAATAATGCCTAATAATTAAACAGCCAAACCGAGAAATTTCAAATTAGATTTGAGTTACACTTGGAAAGAGCAGTTGTAGGTTTCCTTTTTCTTTTTTAATAATCGATAAGTCCGATCCACTTTAAATACCATACGTGGTTCGTCAGCACTATTCGAACTTGTGATGCGCACCTAGCACGCATCCAACGTGGTACTACCTTTGCCACTTTGCCACTGAACCAAAGCCCTAGGGACATGTTTTTTCCTATATTCTTTTTTTTTAATCCTCCGAACGCATTTGTTGGTACTTAATCATACTGATAGCTGAGTAATGATTGAAAGCATGAACTAGTCGAATGGTTGAGTTCCAGTTAGTCTAGGACCATCTAGTCAATGCACCACCACTGACTACTGTCATTTGTTATTTGCCAAAGGGAGTAAAACTGCCTAAAATGCAAGGGGCCAGCAATGAAATCTAGACATACTACAAAAATCCTTCCGAATTCCAGGATCAGAACTATAACAGAAACATAGCCATTGCATGCAAGAAGAAGGACAATAAGGTGCTCTCTACAGTTATTTTTTTCTGCCATCATTTGCATAGATAATTAAGAATAAGCTGATACAATGATAGGCACTTAACAATCGAAGTTAAGAGTATTCTGCTATCATAGAAATTTGCTGCAAAAGAATAAGCTCATACAAAGATAGGAGCTTTATAATCAAAGTTAAGAATATTCTGCTATCATTTGCATAGATAATTAGCTATAAAAGAATAGGCTCATACAAAAATAGGCACTTCACCATCGAAGTTAAAGAGTATGAACTAACCTCAAAGCACTTCTCATAGACTTTTTGGGACCTGATTCATCCTTGGAGAAATACCATTGTGCAATTGTCCCACTTATCACATAAACCTGTGCCTCAATCATCGCGGTCGCAGACCACAGCATTGTTAGAATAGCAAAAGTATAATAAGCAGGAACCCATCTATCCTGTTTCCATACACAATAGTACTCCCCATTCTTTTCCTTAGGTATAACCTCTCCATTAAACCTAGCAAAAACCAAGAAAACAACAATGGGAGCATAATACACTAACAGTCCTAAAGTCAATGCTGGAAGCACTCCAAACAACCCCAAATTCCTAGAAAGGGCATATGAAGCAACCCCAATAATCTTAACAGTCAGCTCAATCCTATGCCAATTAGCTACAAAAATCCAAACAAGAAGCCCAATTAACAACAACACAAAAACAAGCACCAAAATCCTATAAGCCAAGGGGAAATCTTCACTACATTTGGAGCTGACAGTACAAGCAACGAACCAGTAAATATCAAGAAACACAGGTACAATTACAAAAAAAGGAAGTGAAGCATAAACTATCTGCTTTGTGTAACGCTTGAGCAAGAAAAGCACAAACAGCACAAAGGGTATGCTTAAAATTAAAGTAACTACAAGGGTCCAAATCAAACTCTTCAAAAAACTAGAATCAGAAGAGTAAAGTTCAAAAAAGTTGTTACTAGAACTAGAACTTTGAAGGGTACAAGAAGAGGAGGTAAAATTGTAGGTAAAAGAGGAAACTTGGGAGTGATGAGGATTTTTATGAACAGAAGCAAAGATACCAAAACCAAAAGTGGATAAAACAAGGAGAGCAAAAAGGATAAGAAAGGGAACATCTTTAAAGGGTCTTGGACCAAAGTTGTAAGAGATCTGAAGGAACTGAGTTTGGTCTTCTGGGTCTAAAGAAGATTGGCCAGGGTAGTTATGAGGGGTTAGAAGGGGTTGGGTGGTGGGGTCAACAAGAGTAGAAGAAAGCTTATTTGGGTCTTCACTGGTTTCCATGGCAACAAAAAAAAATCAAGAATCTTTGTTGGTTGGGGGCTTGAAAAATGGGGTGGTGGTGGATTTCATAAATTTCATGGTGGGTTGTGGAGATGATGGTGATGATGACGAGGTTGTGGTCGGTGGTGAAAGCTAGCCACGTGAGACAATTTGGTGTTATTCTATTCGGGAATAGATCGGTACTAAGCTAGCTAACAACGTGCCACTGCCAGTATAAGGTTTTGTCAGTGTTGGATAATTACAATCAGATTATGTTGGTGTAATTCAAAATTTATAACCAGCTTTGAAATTTGGTGTTATTAATTGGAGTAATCGGTTTATTAAATCCTGTGTATTTATTCGTTTTATTCGGCTCATATATGTATTATGTAACAAATTCATTATAAGTACTAAATTATTTATATATTGATGCATCGCATATTTATCACTTATCTGATCTTAATTTGGTTCGCAAAATTCTAAGAGCAATTTCTTAGTCTCACTCACCTACCTTTCAAATGACGAGCCAAGTGGATTCAATATTTTTAATATTGGATTTATTGTAGTTTCAAATATATATACTACGACTTTTTCTTACTCTCAGAGCATTTTTCTTAAACAAGAAAGTGGATACCGTAGGATTGAGGTCGCAGAAAATAATAATAATTTTAGGAAGATCTTTTTGTGTTTAAAATTTATTTACATGTTAAAGATCGGATCTAAGACGTACCTGATGAAGAGAATCTCATTTCAAATTTTTTTCAATAGTGCGAAGACCCTATGCGTATCCACATCGAGACCGATCCTTGCTATCAATTCTTTGATCAATGAAACCCGTGAACAAATTGAATGAAATTGTGTACTAAAATTTTTCTAAAAATTTTCAGCCAAGAAGAACAAAGAAAACTATTTTCTTGTCAAGAACGTATTTCTCTTAGAATTTCGTGCGATGCATACACCTTGTGATTTTTCAGACCGACTACATCTTCACATTCACAAATATGTGTATATATACATGAAGTAAAAATATTTGTCTAATAGGGAAAGTCTAGATGGAGGCTTCAAAGATGGTGGCTTCCTTTTTGTCTTTCAAAGTCCATTACAAATTGAACTTCATAGAATCCTCCTTTTTGAAAAAAAAAAAATTCAATCCCATATTAATTAGTCCAATTGTGATGACCGCACGTTAGTTAGTCTAATTGGATTTTCACGTCCCTTGATACAATTCGAATTGGATTATAACAATAAATTAATATTATATATCACATTTATATAGATTAATATCAATTTTTATATATATATATATATATTACATATATATTTTAACTGAGAGATATAATTTTAATTTTCTATTCCAAATAGAAAATTTCAACTTGTCCACAATAGTAATTATATCCTATGTGCTAGCAAAGAATATAATAATATTTTATTTGTACTAATAACTAAATTTATTTGACTAATTAAATTCTTTAATTTAATTATCAAATAATAAAGTAATTAATTCTTTAGCAAAAATCAGAACACTCGTTAGTGTGCGACCCCATTGGTTCAATACTAAGCCGGTAGTTAATTGATCACATCGATATACTAATCAAGGGTGGCGTCTAGCAACACTCCTTAACGACCGGATAGAATGAAGTATATAATTTACTCTTAAGAACCAGTAGAAGAATAATGTAGTAATTCTTTATGTCCTTATGGCTCTGGGTCACCCTAGGATATGGTTCAACTGTCAAATCCTAATAGGCGACCAACTATGTGTTCATATCAAATATAATCGACCATTGAATGACCTAAGAAACTCTTTTTTTCTTTCATTCAATTGCCCTTGCCAAGGTCTTAATTTGATCGGTTATAATTCATGACAACATGGAGCTTAAACTCATTACCAAGAGTTGACAGATTCCATTTTGATCAATCACTATTTCTACAAGTATTTAATCGTACCCAATATCCTTTCAACTATCGCCCTAGGGCCATAGGTGTCTAGTATCAAAGCACAATAAATAACTTGTCAATTACTATGATGATCTCAGGTCAAAGGAAACTCTTACATCACATCCTTCAAGAGAATATCATATTGTCAGTTTATGATAATTCTAACCATTAGGAATTATCCAATGAATCAGTTCAATGATCATATCTATATGCATCATCTATTTATGTGATTTAGTTAATGAGATCAACTAATCTTTATCCCATAAAGACAATCACATAAATATTGATCTAACCGGATTACTAATGTCCAAATTAATAATCCTACGATACAATAACAACAACAACAACAACAACACACCCAATATTATCCCATATCATGGGGTCTGGGGAGGGTAGTGTGTACGCAGGCCTTACCCCTACCTTGCGAGGATAAAGAGGTTGATTCCAATAGACCCTCGGCTCAAGAAAGTATAAGCACCACATGGATGAAAACATAAACAAGAAGGGACGGTACCAAAAAGCCATATAAAAGCAGAATAAAAATAACAAGACAGTAAGGTGATCAACAATGAAAGAAAATAATGGTTAGTCATAAAAATCTACTACCAACAGAAAGCGAGACTGCGTGTCAATACTACTGTTATGAATACTCTAGACCTCCATACCTTCCTATCAAGGGTTATGTCATCGGTCAGCTGAAGCTGCGCCATATCTTGCCTGATCACCTCTCCCCACCTCTTCTTTGTCCTACCTCTACCTCTCCGTAGGCCCTCCAATGTCAGCCTCTCACACCTCATCAACGGGGTGCCTGTGCTCCTCCCCCTTACATGACCAAACCACCTAAGCCGCGATTCCCGTATCTTGTCCTCAATAGGGGCCACACCCACCTTATCGCGAATAACCTCATTTTTTATCTTATCTAACCTAGTGTGCCCGCACATCCATCTCAACATCCTTATCTCTGCTACCTTCATCTTCTGGACATGAGCGATCTTGACCGGCCAACACTCAGCCCCATACAACATCGTTGGTCTGACCACCACTCTGTAGAACTTACCCTTAAGTTTCGGTGGAACCTTCTTGTCACATAAAATACCAGAAGCGAGTCTCCATTTTATCCATCCCACCCCAATACGATGTGCGACATCTTCATCAATCTCCCTATCCTCCTGAATAATAGACCCAAGGTACTTAAAACTCCCTCTCCTAGGGATGACCTGCGAGTCCAACCTCACCTCTCATTCCCCTCCTTGAGTCTCGCCACTGAACTTACACTCCAAGTATTTTGTCGTGGTCCTGCTCAACTTGAAACCTTTAGATTCCGGGGTCTGCCTCCAAACCTCTAATTGTGCGTTCACACCTTCTCGCGTCTCGTCAATCAATATAATATCATCTACAAATAGCATGCACTAAGGTACCTCCCCTTGGATGTGGCGCGTCAGTACGTCCATCACCAGAGCAAACAAAAACGGGCTGGGTGCCGACCCCTGATGTAACCCCATCATAACCAAAAAATGGTCTGAGTCCCCACCCATCATCCTCACTCGAGTCTTTACTCCATCATACATGTCCTTAATCAACCTAACCTAGGTAACAGGTACACCTCTAGCCTCCAAACATCTCCACAAAACCTCCCTCGAAACTTTATCGTACGCATTTTCTAAGTCGATGGACACCATATGCAAGTCCTTTTTTCTCTCCCTATATTGCTCCATCAATCTCCTAACAAGGTAGATGGCTTCTGTATTCGAACTATCACGACCCAATTTAGGTTCATGACCGGCGCTTAGGAGCAAGTGCTCCCAAGAAAGCCTTATCGGTATTTTACAGAAAAACGGGCAGTGTTTCTCCTGTTTTTGGACTATCCAACAAAAAATTTCCTGTCTCAAAATCAACAACCAGCCATCCTAATATCAAACCAAACAATCAACAATTTATCAATTAACCAAAACAAGTCTCCACCATTACTAATTAACCCACTAACAACCAGACATACTAATTTATCTCCAAATTCGATAAGAAAGAGCAATACTCATCATAAGTCTATAATAACAAAAGAATATTCATGACACTAAAAGAATGACTATGGAGCGACTCTAAGAGTTCAAAGAAAAGACCATAACAATAAATAAAATCTCCGCCCTCGTGAACAAGTGAGAGGCTCACCTAGAACTATAAACTTGTGCGCTCTAATTAACGAAATCCTCGTCAGCATCAACTGCTATCTCTGTAAAAAAAAAAAAAGTGGGTAGTGAGTCGCTAGCTCAGTGAGTAATAACACTTAACCACAACTATTTTTATTGGGGACAAGTTAGAAAACATGCTAGTATATTAAACAGAAAATATCATAAAAATGGCCTTTTTCAGAAACAATAAACAATTTTCAGTCTCATCATATTTTTCTTGTAGTATAATACAATTGACAATTTAGTAATAAGCTCGGTAACCACTGTATAATATCAATATTCATATTTGGGAGGTTTCAATGAACAGATCATGTAATCGGTAAAACTGTGAACTTCTTCGCAAGAAGTCAAATATAACGATAGTCCCTACTCGAGGGAAATCGGTAACGATATACTAGTTCTACCTTCCCACTAGTGAGGGTTGTAACGATAATCGGTAATTATAAGGTACACCGGGTCTAACGAACCAGCTATTAGCTACGAGATCCTTCAAAGTCTACTCCCATTTATACTTGTCTTTGTAACAATAAATATTCACATGAAAGCATTTTCAAAATAGTACAGGGCATTTCAATTCTTATCAAATCATGTAATCCAATTTCGGTAATGGTAATCATATCTCAAATAATAGTAAAATATGTCTATCAACAGTGAGAATATTTTAAATAGTTGTAAACCTCTCAAGTAAACTATTCAGTATCATATCAAGTAAAAGACCTGTCCCACTTGCAATTTCAAATATTCATTAACATATTTTATTTTCAAAATAATGTATAAACCATGAAGGTTATGAAAACACAAATTGCGGTAAGATTACTACTCACAGTACTCATATTAAATACCAAACTCGTCACCTCGAGCGATCCGTACAACCTCTTCCGATCAATCTATAATCACGTCATATCAATCTTGCATCAATTTTCTAGTTTAAACTAATTCATAACTAATTTAAAATATATATTAACCCTTAGAGGTTCATGTTTGACCATAATTTGTCGAATTATATTTACCCATATTATGAGTAATTCAACTAGTCCATAATCAATAACTTTTTAGCCTATTCATATATTATGCCCGCTAAATTCATGAAAAGGCTTATGGATTTCTCTCAGTTCCCTAACCTCCTCTTCTAACTCACAATCAAATCCCACATTATAGTTACTTAGTCTCGCGAGGAATCATGGATATAAACTACTAGTGTTTCAAAATAAGTAAAATATATGTAATTACCTGGGGCTTATCGTTGAGACTAAAGATTATATGCCAATGGTTTGAATGGACACGGTATTTTGCACGAGGCAACACCAGAAAACTTTTACCCCTTTTTGTTTTCCCTGTTGTGCATTGGCTAAAGGGGATTTCTCTTATTTTTCAACCCCTTTTTGCTTCTGTCTATCTTAGCCACAACTTGTTGCGTTCCCCTTTTTCCCTTTTCCCTTTTCCCTTTTCTTTTAGTTCTAGTGGACTTTGCCCCTTCTTTTAATTTGACTAGGTTTTCTTCTTTTTGTTTGGTTTTGTTTTATTAGTTTAATTTGTTCCCTTCTTTCATAGTATGACTAAGCGACTTGATACCCTGATAGTTATTACAATTTTGGATATCACCCTTATTCTTGTATACAGGAACTATCGTGCTCCACCTCCACTCCTTGGGCATCTTCTTCATTCTAAAAATGACATTAAATAACCTAGTGAGCCACTCCAGGTCCGCCTTGCCTGCTGTCTTCCAAAACTCCACCGGGATTTCATCCGGCCCAGTCGCTTTGCCCCTACTCATCTTACGCATAGACCCCTCAACTTCATCAACTCTAATCTGCCTACAATACCCAAAGTCACAACGACTCCCGGAGAGTTCCAAATCACCCAGTACAATGCTCATGTCACCCTCCTCGTTCAAGAGATTATGAAAGTAGGTCTGCCATCTACGACGGATAAGCCCCCCATCCAACAAAACTATACCTTCTTCATCCTTGATGCATTTTACTTGGTCCAAGTCACGCACCTTCCTTTCTCTCGCCTTAGATAACCTGAACAACCTCTTATTCCCACCTCGGCCCTCGAGTTCCTCTTACAAACGACTAAAATATGCAATCTTGGCCGCCTTAACTGCCAGCTTTGCCTCTTTATTAGGCAACTTATAATGCTCCCTATTCGCCCTCTTCTCTTCCTCGTCTACACTTTCCACTAGCTTCAGATACAGTGCTTTCTTGGTTTCCACTTTTCCCTGCACCTCTTCAAGAATAGCTTGTCTCAATCCATCTACGTCTTCTACATATAGCATGTCACCCATTCGAAGAACACCATCATTTAACAATCATATTCTTGCTTTTACCAGCTAAGGCCTCATCTCTGTATTTGCATAATCGCTCATCCTTATATTGGGTGGCCTTAATGCGCTCAACTAATGAAGACTTAGCCTGATCACAAGCCAGGAATGCCTCTGAATTTCCGACACTAAATATGATACCTGTATCTTCTAGTCTCTGAATATCTTTGGCCAAAAGTCTCTTTGCAGGAGCTATATGTGCTAAACTCCCCATAGATTTTTTGCTCAATGCATCAACCACCACATTGGCTTTTCCAGGATGATAAAAAATAGAACAGTCATAGTTTTTGAGTAGTTCCATCCACCGACAATGTCGAAGATTCAGATCTCTCTACTAAAAGATATACTTCAAACTTTTATGGTCAGTATAAATCTCACAAGTTTCGCCGTATAGGTAATGCCTCCAAATATTTTGAGCAAATACCACTGCAGCTATCTCCAAATCATGTGTAGGATAGATTTTCTCATGTTTTTTTAATTATCTCGAAGCATAAGCTATAACATGACCATTTTGCGTGAGAACACATCTTAATCCCACACTCGAGGTGTCACAAAATACTATAAATCCTCCAGAACTTGAATGGTATGGCTAATATTGGTGCAACTGTCAAACATGTTTTGAGTTTCTGAAAGCTCTGCTTGCATTCCTCTGTCTACTGAAACTTTACATTTTTCTGTGTTAGCTTAGTCAGTGGCGCTGCTATTCTAGAGAAATCCTGTACAAAATGCCTGTAATAGCTTGCTAAGCCTAAAAAGCTGTGAATCTCTGTAGGAGAAGTAGGTCTGGACCATTTCTGCACAACTTTTGTCTTCTTAGGATCTACCATAATTCCATCTTTGGATACAACATGCCCCAAAAATGCTATTGAGTATAGTCAAAATTCATACTTCGAGAACTTAGCATAAAGCCGATGTTCTCGCAATGTCCGCAACACAGTCCTGAGATGATTCTCGTATTCTCCTTGGCTACGAGAATATATCAGGATATCATCAATAAATACTATTACAAATTTATCCAGAAATAGCTTGAACACCATATTCAATAAATCCATGAATGCAGCTGGAGCATTAGTCAGTCCGAAAGGCATCACAAGAAACTCATAATGCCCGTATCGAGTCCTGAAAGCAGTCTTAAAAATATCTTCATCTTTGATTCTAAGCTGATGATAACCAGATCGGAGGTCAATCTTTGAAAAGTGGGCAGCTCCTTGTAACTGATCAAACATGTCGTCTATACGAGGCAAAGGATAATTATTGCGTATTGTTATCTTGTTCAACTTCCTGTAGTCAATACACATTCTTAGAGATCCGTCTTTCTTCTTTACGAACAATACTGGTGCACCCCATGGTGATACACTAGGTCTAATAAAACCCTTATCTAACAAATCCTGTAGCTATTGCTTTAGCTCCCTCAACTCTATTGGTGCAATCCGATATGGGGGTATCGATAAGGGCAGTGTGTCAGATGGAAAATAAATTTAAAAGTCTATTTCTTGTACTGGAGGCAATCCTGGTAAATCCTGAGTAAATACATAAGAAAATTCTCTCACTACTGGTACATTTTCTATACTAATTATTTCCTTTCTTTTGTCATTTACAATAGCTAAGACACCCAAGAAACCTTTCTTCAAAAGCTGTTGAGCCTTCATAAAAGATACAACTTTGCAAATCTCTGGAACCTGACCCCCTTTTAAAACAAAACTAGGTTCGTTTGGTATCTCAAACTTAACTATCTTTGTATGTCAATAGACGATAGTATAGCAAGAAGATAAAAAATCCATTCTCATCAGCATGTCAAAGTCAATCATATCAAGTACAATAAGATCAACTAGAATATCTCTACCCTCAACCCAAATCTGACAAGCACGATACACGTATTCAGCTAATAGAGACTTTCTAACAGGAGTAGCAACTAGAAAAGGATCATTCAATAGCTCAGGCTGTCTACTAAACCTCAAAGCAAAGTACTAGGATACATAGGAGTGAGTAGATCCCGGATCAATCAACGTAAGTGCATCAAATGAACAGACATAAAGAATACACGTAACCACAACATTCGAGGCCTGAGCATCCTGTCTAGTAAATGCAAAAACTCTCGCCTGACCTCTCACAGCATTCCCTTACCTGCAGCATCTGAAGTATTTATGAGTAGTCTGAGCAGGTGCAGCTGACTGAATAGAAGCCTGGTTGCAATTTCTCGGAGGCTGAGGGAAATCCCTCAAATGATGTCCCAACTGGCCACATCAAAAGCACTCTCCAGTCAGAACATGACACTGGCCCAAATATGATCTACCACAGGTCTGGCAGACTGGAGTAGTGGCATGTATTTGTCAAGAATTACGATGTCGAGATGATAATGGCGATGGTCCCCTAGTACCCTGTCTGTAATGTGGTCTGTATGCGGACTGTGAAGACAAATATGTCCCTGTCTGAGAACCCTGTTGTTGTTATCCCTGATTTCCTGCTCTGCGATTTTCATGAAAACCGCCATTGAAATATCCTCATGTCTTGGCCTTCTTACGTAAATCATTGGTTGCACGCTCATCACGTCCCTTATTTCAATCTTTCTTGAGAGATCTACTGCATCAGTGTAGGACAAAGTCTTCATCTGTGGGGCTACTGCGGTGTATAGATGACCAACTAACCCATCAACAAGCCTCTGAACTCAAGCTTCTTGGGTAGGCACTAAGTAAGGAGCATATCTCGCTAGATTGCAAAACTTCGTGTTGTAGGTTGACACATCCATATCTGGAGTCTGAACCAATCTCTCAAAGTCTCTAGCATATTTTTGCTTCAGGCTATCTGGAAGAAAATTATCCATAAACAACTTACTGAACTTGTCCCATGCCAGTGGGGTTGCTCCTACTGTCCTTCCCAGCAATATAGTTTCATGCCATATGTTATCCATATCCTCTAGTTTGTATGCTGTGAGCTCCACTGCCCTCTCACTAGAACATCCTAGAGCACGTAATGCCTTGAGTTTCCCATCCAAGAAACTTTGAGGATCTGCTGAATTATCAGAACCTGTGAATTTTGGTGATTTCAATTTCAGAAACTCTTGCAGGGATACCTCCTTATTCCCGAAAGTCTGAGTCTGTGCAGGTGCTTGTGTCTGTAAAGTAGCTTGAGGAGTTGAACTTCTACCCTGGGTAGTGACTAATACCTCCAACACATTCAACAACCTTGCCATTGTGTCTACAGGTAAAGTAATAGTAGGTACAACAGTTGGCACTGGTGATGGAACGTCCTGAACCCCCTATTCTTGCACTTGATCTGGCATAGTAGCTTGGGTTTGACCCATGTTCACAACTTCAGGTTGAAGAGCGGCATGTCTTCTAGTCTGATGAACCCCAACTTGACCGCCACCTCAGGTTGTACCATGTCCAGCAGATGAGGGTGTGCGAGTCCTAGCCATCTACGAAAGAAATACTCCAAAGTCAATCTCAAGTTATCTCAACGCACGATCAAGAGTGAAAGAAGGGAAAACATTCCTAGATGTTCGGTAGCCTCAAGATCATAAGTATGGGAGCCTACATACCCATGAACCAGACTCTACTAAACATTGCTCCATGACTCGAGACTTAAAGCCTAAGCTTTGATACCAATTTTGTCACGACCCAATTTAGGATCATGACCGGCGCTTAGGAGCAAGTGCTCCTAAAAAAGCCTTATCGTTATTTTACAGAAAAACGAATAGAGTTTCCCCTATTTTTGGACTATCCAACAAAATATTTTCTGTCTCAAAATCAACAACCAACCATCCTAATATCAAATAAAATAATCAACAACTTATCAATAAACGGAAACAAGTCTCCACCATTACTAATCAATCCACTAACAACCAGAAACACTAATTTATCTACAAATTCGATAAGAAAGTGCAATACTCATCATAAGTCTATAATAACAAAAGAATACTCATGACACTAAAAGAATGACTATGGAGCGACTCTAAGAGTTCAAAAAAAGGCAATAACAATAAATAAAATATCCGCCCAGGCGAACAAATGCGAGGCTCACCAAGAACTATCAACCTGTGCGCTCTAATTAACGAAATTCTCACCTGCGTCAACTACTGTCTCTGTAAAAAAAATAGCGAGTGTGAGTCGCTAGCCCAGTGAGTAATAACACTTAACCACGACCATTTTTATTGGGAACAAGTTAGAAAACATGATAGTATATTAAACAGAAAATATCATAAAAATGCCCTTTTCAGAAACAATAAACAATTTCCAGTCTCATCATGTATTTTTTGTAGTATAATACAATTGACAATTCATTATTAAGCTCGGTAACCACTATATAATATCAATATTCATATTTGGGAGGTTTCAATGAACAGATTATGTAATCAGTATAATTGTCAACTTCTTCGTAAGAAGTCAAATATAACGGTAGTCCCTACTCGAGGGAAATCGATAACGGTATGCTAGTTCTACCTTCCCACTAGGGAGGAATGTAATGATAATCGGTAATTACAAGGTGCATTAGGTCTAACGAACCCGCCGTTAGCTACGGGATCCTTCAAAGTCTATTCCCATTTATACTTGTCTTTGTAACAATAAATATTCATATGAAAGCATTTTCAAAATAGTACATGGCATTCGATTCTTATCAAAACATGTAATCCGATTTCAGTAATGGTAATCATATCTCAAATAACAGTAAAACATGTCTATCAATACTGAGAATATTTTAAATAGTTGTAAACCTCTCAAGTAAACTATTTAGTATCATATCAAGTAAAATACTTGTCCCGCATGCAATTTCAAACATTCATTAACACATTTTATTTTCAAAATAATGTATAAACCATGAAGGTTATGAAAATACAAATTGCAGTAAGATTATTACTCACAGTACTCTGTCACCTCGAGCGATTCGTACAACCTCCTCCGATCAATCTATAATCACGTCATATCAATCTCGTGTCAATTTTCTTGTTTAAACTAATTCATAACTAATTTAAAATATATATTAACCCTCAGAGGTTCATGTTTGACCATAATTTGCCGAATTATATTTACCCATACTAAGAGTAATTCAACTAGTCCATAATCAATAATCTTTTAGTCTATTCATATATTATGCTCGCTTAATTCATGAAAAGGCTTATGAATTTCTCTCAGTTCCCTAACCTCCTCTTCTAACTCAGAATCAAATCCCACATTATAATTACTTAGTCTCGCGAGGAATCATGTATATAAACTACTACTGTTTCAAAAGAAGTAAAATATATGTAATTATTTGGGGCTTATCGCTGAGACTAAAGATTATATGCTAATGGTTTGAATGAAAACAGTATTTTGCACGAGGCAACACCAGAAAACTTTTACCCCTTTTTGTTTTTTCCTGTTGTGCGTTGGCTAAAGGAATTTCTCTTATTTTTCAACCACTTTTTGCTTCTGTCTGTCTTAGCCGCAGCTTACCGCGCTCCCCTTTTTCCCTTTTCCCTTTTCTTTTAGTTCCAGTGGGCTTTGCCCCTTCTTTTAATTTGACTAAGTTTTCTTCTTTTTGTTTTGTTTTGTTTTATTAGTTTAATTTGTTCCTTTTTTTCCTTTCTTTGGACTTAATCATTTTCTAAATGTCCAATATATCCTCACTTAAAATATTGGAGTATTACACGAACGCCCCGGCATAAACTCAAACTGGTTCTCGAAAATAGTCACATTCCTCCTCACCCTTAGCTCTACCACTCTCTTCCCCACTTTCATAGTATGGCTAAGCAGCTTGATACCACGATAGTTATTGCAATTTTAGATATCACCCTTGTTCTTGTATACAGGAACCATCGTGTTCCACCTCCACTCCTCGGGGATCTTCTTCATTCTAAAAATGACATTAAATAACCTAGTGAGCCACTCCAGGACCGCCTTGCCCGCACTCTTCCAAAACTCCACCGAAATTTCATTCGGCCCGGCCGCTTTGCCCCTACTCATCTTATGCATAGACCCCTTAACTTCATCAACTCTAATCCGCCTACAATACACAAAGTCACAACGACTCCTGGAGAGTTCCAAATCACCCAGTACAATGCTCATGTACCCATCCTCGTTCAAAAGACTATGAAAGTAGGTCTGCCATCTCTGCCCTTCATCCAACAAAACTCTACATTCTTCATCCTTGATGCACTTCACTTGGTCCAAGTCATGCGCCTTCCTTTCTCTCGCCTTGGCTAACCTGAACAACCTTTTATCCCCACCTCGGCCCTCGAGTTCCTCATACAAACGACTAAAAGTTGTAGTCTTGGCCGCCATAACTGCTAGCTTTGCCTCTTTCTTAGCCAACTTATAATGCTCCCTATTCGCCCTCTTCTCCTCGTTGTCTTTACTTTCCACACTTTCCACTAGCTTCAGATATGCTACTTTCTTGGTTTCCATTTTTCCTTGCACCTCTCCATTCCACCACATGTCTCCCTTGTGACCACCAGAGTAACCCTTTGAGACCCCTAATACCTCTCTCGCGGCTTCCCTAATGCACTGCACAGTCGTGGTCCACATAGCGCTTGCGTCCCCACTACTTCTCCAAGCCCCCATAGTCACCAGCTTGACCCCCAACTCCTGCGCTTTAGCTTCTGTCAAGGCTCCCCACTTTATATTATGTTGGCTATACATAGCCCTCTTTCTCTTCTTCCTCATGATCCCAAGGTCCATGACGAGGAGCCTATGAAGGGCTAAGAGGTTCTCACTCGGGATAACCTTGCAATCAGTGCAAAGACCTCTATCGGACTTCCTGCAGAGTAAATAATCAATCTAAATCTCATCCACCGCACTTCAAAAGGTGACCAAGTGGCCCCTCTTCTTCGAAAAATTCGAGTTTGCTATCACCAAATCAAATGCTCTAGCAAAGTCCATTAGAGACATTCCTTCTCCGTTTCTATCTCCGAAACCAAAGCCATCACGCACATTATCATACCTCCCAGACGTCACTCCAATGTGGCTGTTGAAATCTCCTCCTATGAAAAGCTTCTCAATATACGGTATACCACGCACCATCTCATCTAAATCCTCCCAGAAACGCCTCTTGACTTCCTCATCCAAGCCTGCTTCGGGTGCGTACGCACTTTTTATGTTCAAATTAAAGTAAAACCTCCAACAACTAGCTTAATAGTCATCAGCCTGTCATTCACCCTACTAACCTCAACCACTAGTTCACGGAGGTCCTTATCAACCAAGATACCTACCCTGTTCCTGCCCCCACCCTCCCAGAATACTAAAGTTTGGAACTGCCCACATCCCGCGCTTTATCTCCTACCCACCTAGTCTCATGTACACAAGCTATATTAATCTTCATTTTCTCGAGAATCTTCGCTAACTCTACAGATTTTCCAGTCAAAGTTCCTATGTTTCAAGACCCCACTCTCAGCCTAGTAGCTCTCTTAGCCCTCTTACCCCCTGCACCCCCTCCCCTACGCTGACACCCCCGAGGACAAGATCTTACCCTATCATCATTCACCAAAGCCACTATAATCTAGCAGTCACTACGCAAGCACTATCCCGAAAAAAAGTGATAAAAATAAAATGAAATACCGAAATATAATGTACCACTAAAGGTCGCAAAACAGGTGAAAAAATAAAATAAAAGAACTAACGGGAACTATAATCTACAACTAAAGGTCAGAAACACAGGTGAAGAAATAAAACTAAGGAACTGAAGGAACTATAATCTACAACTAAAAGCTAGAAAAATAGGTGAAGAAATAAAACAAAGGAACTATAATCTATGACTAAAGAATAGAAAAACAGGTGAAGAAATATAACAAAGGAACTAAAGGAACTATAATCTACAACTAAAGGATAGAAAAATAGATGAATGCACTAAATAAGAGTACAAGTAATTAAAAGAACTATAATCTACATACTAGAGAGCCCAAAATAGTTACTATCAAGAAAGTCGACAGGAAACTGCACTAATTAAGAGTACAAGTAGACAATCAAGAATTAAGCTTAATCTATCCCAAACCAATTGGTTAACAAGGAAAATAGAAATACCGATTGAAGAATAGGAGGTACCAACTCCCGATAAAAGTAAACAAGAGCGACGGAACCTGGATTGTAGACGGACTGCCTAATCGACTAGATCCTAGTTGAATGTCGCCTTGAGCCAAGATACTAGTAGGAAATATGACCTCCAACTGCAACGACGACCACCGAATGGAAAACTGCTAACCGAAAAACTGTCTGACCTTAATTCCACGGCCGACGCTTGTAGTCAGAGCTGGAAATCTGATCGAATAACCTATTTACAAACACACACCATACCCACGCAGAATGAGAGGGGAGGGAATAGAGTTGGGGAAAGAGAGAACACCCGATGCACCAGAGTTTCGCCAAAAATTGTAGTTAGGGTTTACAAGTTCACCGGAAAGAGAAAAGTAAGAGAAAGAGAACAGAAGCGATCCTGTCGTATTCTTTACAGCCAAGAGTTTTCTAGTTTTTGTAAAGCTCAAAGACTGGCAAGTTGCTGAATATTGATGGGATAAATAACATCAGGACCACCACTGAAAGCCTTCCTCCCAAACAAGATGTTAACTGCCTCAATTGGATGAAATGCATCCCAAGAATCGATCACAATATGATTATATAATAATCTTATGATCAAGAACAAAATTTAGATTAAATTGTAAGAGACTTTACTCTCATTATCATGATCTCCATCACGATGACAAGTCTCAAAATTTAATCAAGGACCTTACTAAATTAATCAAGCAATTAATAATAACTATGATAAATGAATATCAAATGCCATATATTTTTATATCAAATAATATTCATAAAAATATGTTCAAATCATCAAATATGAGATTGGATCTAGGGCATATCTAATATATCCCTAACAATATCCCACTTGCACTAGAGCTAATTGCTCTTATACTTCATTCCCAATTTCTACTTGTGCTTATCAAATTCCTTTTCTCCAAGAGCTTTAGTGAATGGGTCTGCAACATTTTCTTTTCCATCAACCTTTTGAATCTCGACGTCTCCAAGTTCAATGATCTCTCTTATCAAGCGATACCTTCGCAAGACGTATTTGGATTTTTGGTGTGATCTTGGTTCTTTTACTTGAGCAATGGCTCCAGTATTGTCACACAATAATGGAACTGCACCTTCTATTGAAGGAACCACACCAAGTTTAGTTAAGAACTTTTTCATCCATACAGCCCTTGGCAGCTTCACTAGCTGCTATATATTCTGCTTCAGTCACTGAATCAACTACTGTAGTTTATTTGGAACTTTTCCAACTCACTGCACTACCATTTAAGGTGAATACATAACCAGAAAATAGATTTGCTATCATCTCTATCTGAAGAGAAGCTTGCATCAGTATAACTTTCAAGTTTCAACTCAGAATCTCCATAAATTAGGAATTGGTCTTTAGTCTTTCTTAAGTACTTAAGAATGGTCTTTACCATCTTTTAATGTTCCTCACCAGGATTTGCTTGATATCGGCTAGTCACTCCTAGTGCATAAGCCACATCAGGACTTGTACATGTCGTGATATACATGATAGCTCCCACTGCACTAGCATATGGGATCCTACTCATGCGTTCTCTCTCTTAAGGTGTTTTAGGACAATCCTCCCTACTGAGAGTAATTTCAGTACCTATCGGTAGATAGCCTCTTTTGGAATTATCCATGTTATACCTCTTTAAGATGTTATCAATGTACAAGGATTGGGAAAGCCCAAGCAGCTTCCTAGATCTATCTCTATAAATCTTTATTCCCAATATATAAGCTGCTTCTCCCAAGTCTTTCACGGAGAACTGTTCAGATAGCCAAATCTTGGTACTTTGCAATGCCAGTATATCATTTTCTATGAGAAATATATCATCAACATACAGTACTAAGAATATGATTGTGCTCCCACTAACCTTTTTGTACACACAAGGCTCTTCTTCGCATCTAACAAAATTGAACTTTTCAATTGTCTTATTAAAGCGAATACTCCAACTTCGAGAAGCTTGCTTTAGTCCATAAATGGATCTATGTAGCTTGCAAATTTTATTATGATCAAGCGGAGATGTGAAACCTTCAGGTTGTATCATGTACACATCCTCTTCTAGATCACCATTAAGAAAAGTTATTTTCACATCCATTTGCCTTATTTCATAATCGCAGTATATTGCTATAGCAAGAAAAATTCGAATTGATTTGAGCATTGCCACGGGAGATAAAGTCTCATCATAGTTGACTGCTTCTTTCTGACGATATACCTTGGCAACAAGACGGGCTTTGTAGGTCTCCACCTTTCCGTTTACTACAATCTTTTTCTTAAAACCCATTTACAACCTATAGGTTTTATATCCTTTGCAGGTTCAACTAAAGTCCATACTTTATTTTCCTTCATGGATTCCATTTCGGATTCCATGGCCTTTTGCCATCTCTCATAGTCAGAACTTTGTATAGCCTCTTTATAGGTCTTAGGGTCATCATCATTACAATCAACTTCATTTGATACATCATTTTTTACCATTAGAATTAATCTAGTTGGTACATGATGTTCTCGTGTAGACCTTCTAAGAGGTGCTTGTACAACTTGCTCACCTTGTGTTGGATTTGATTGTTGTTCAATTTGGTCTGGAACTGGTTCATTAACCTGTTCTTGAACTACATTTAGTTCTTGAACTTTAACCGTTGAATATGGAAACTTCCTTGTCAACTTCAAAACATCCGATAAAGGTTCTTCAACTGGTGTCTCATGATCTTGATATTGTGTTGATTCATAGGTTTCTTGAACTTCATTAAGTTTTATTTCTCTACTATAATTTCCTTCTAAAAGAAATTCCCTTTCCAAAAAGGTTGCTCCTCTAGCCCCAAACACATTATGGTCAGAAGGGTGAAAGAAATAATACCCCATTATTTCTTTGAGATACCCAATGAACCTACACTTATCAGATCTTGAGTCAAGTTTATCAGATTGCAGTCTCTTAACATAAGTTGGACTTACGTCCTTTCCATATCTTATATGATATTGTAGAGACTGACTTAGTGGGAACTTTATTAAGTAAGTATGTTGTTGCTTCCAAAGCATATTCCCATAAATTTATTGGAAGATCAGTGAACCACGTCATAGATCTCACCATATCTAATAAGGTTCGATTTCTCCTTTTAGACACACCATTATGTTATGGTGTTCCTGGAGGTGTCCACTGTGAGAGAATCCCATTCTCTTTAAAATACCTCGTAAAATCTTCACTAAGATATTTTTCACTTCTATCAGACCTTAGTACCTTCATACTTTTATCCGTTTGTTTGTCAACTTCACTACAGAACCTTTTGAACATTTCAAAAGATTCAGATTTATGTTTCATAAGGTACACAAATCCATATCTTGATATATCATCAGTGAATATGATGAAGTAAGAATATCCACCTCTAGTTTGAATTTGCATGGGCCCACAAACATCTGTATGAATTAGTCCCAATAATTCAGTAGCTCTTTCTCTACTTCCAGTAAATGTAGATTTGGTCATTTTTCCTTTGAGACAAGATTCACAAGTTGGATATGATTCAAAATCATACTTGTCAAGGTACCCTTCCTTGTACAACTTGTTAATTCTTTTCTCTCCAATACATCCTACAATGCCAAAGGTATGTATGATTTACTTGATTATCTCTTTTCCTTTTAAGACTTGAAACATGCATAATCGAATTAGCATTCACATTAGGTAAGACATAAACATCATGTTGGAGATAGCCATTCAGATATAAATTATCACCATAATAAATAGAGCAAATACCATTGCTTATAATAATGCGAAAACTACGTTTGTCTAACATAGAAGCTGAAATTATGTTCGAAACAAATTTAGGAACGTAATAACAATCATCCAATATGAGTACTTTGCCCGTATGCATTATTAAAGAAATTAATCCTACAACTACGGCCAAAACTTTTGCACAATTTCCAACTTGTAGATTAATTTCTCCTTTCTTCAACCTTCTACTTATTTGGAACCTCTGCAATATATTGCAGATGTTATATCCACTACCAGTATCTAATACCCATAATAAAGCATCAGTAGTAGTTAAAGAAACTTTGAAAATATTTTTCATTTGAGTCTTACCTTGTTTCTTATCATTTAGAGTTGCAAGATACTCCGTGCAGTTTCTCTTCCAATGTCCTATCTTTTTACAATAGAAACATTCAGCATCAGATTGGTCAGCTTTCCCTTCTTTGCCTTTGGGTTTGGTTACACCACCCTTAGGCGCAATAGGCTTATTCTTGGGTTTATTTTTACCCTTACCCTTCTTCTTAGAAGAGTTTCTAAACAACATGACAATTCCTTTCTTCTTTTCAGATGCAGGTTGATTCTCATAATCAATCAGCATGTTAAGCATCTCATGAAGATCACAATCCATTTTATGCATATTGAAATTAATAACAAATTGTGAAAAAGATTCAGAGAGTGCCTGCAAGATCAAATCTTGAGAAAGCTCTTTACCCAGTTTGCACCCCAACTTCTCAAGTTCTTCAATAAGATCAATCATATGATTGACATAGGGTCAAACTGGAGAGTTTCTAGTTAATTTGGATCCAAATAAAGCCTTAGATATATGGTATCTAGCTGTCCTGATTTTTGTACCAAACATCTTCTTAAGATGTTCAATGATTGAGGTTGGATCCATATCCTGATGTTTCCTTTGGAACTCAAAACTCATAGAAGCGAGAATGATACATTTGGTAGTAAGACATTCTTCCAAGTATTTCTGATAAATCTTGGTGGCATCATCATCCTCATCCGGGACTTCCTTGGCAGACTTATCTATCACATCAATAAGTTTTTCATGCATGAGAACAATTCTCAAATTTCTGTACCAATCATCAAAGTTTGGTCCTACTAACTTGTTGGTCTCAAGTATTTCACGCAGTGAAATAACAGACATATTGAGAAATCTAAAATTAGAAAAGAAAAGACAATATTATAATAACATATTTACACATATCATAAAGATATGGATTTTTATCTAAATCATATTTTCACTAATTATTTTAAACTAGTTACCCTCATTATAGTTTAGAAAATCTTTATTTTTGTTAGTGAAGTAAAGGAATCCTTTAACAATATGTATGAGCCACTTGGAAGTTTAAGTTGTTTCTCACATATATTTTAAAGGTAGGTACACTTACCAATTGCATCCCCATATAATTTTCTTAAATAGCTCTATGTCAATTAGTCCCCAGGTAGTCAGGTCGATCCTATTGGCATAGTTGAGTTCAACCATCATGATAGCTAAGAACTTATTAAATTTTTATACTCCCTGGATAGTCCAGGCATCTAGTGTAAAATTAAATAATTCTTTCAATCCATGCATCTAATGCAATAAATAATTTAAACATATTCTCGAACTATAAGTCTCCTGGTTGTCAGGCCATTCTTTATAAACAAGAAATAAATAACATGAATAACATGGATTGTTAATCTGATGATCTAAAACAACTTTTAATAACATGATGATCTAATCTTTCATAGAACATGAATTTTGTTCAAGTTGTCTACATGCTTTGTCCTAAATTAATTTACATCACATGTAATAATAATTCAAAATTATATAATAAACAAGTACGTGACATAAAAACGAAATTCAACATACTTCTAACATGTTTATCTTATATATCACATAAAATAATTCATGCCAGAATATTATTATTAATTAATATCTCATAAACTAATAATAATTAAAATAATTGTATAATCTAATAACCTATTATAGATTACCGTCGTATCTTATACGAAATTTCAAATTCAAGTTACAAAGTATCCCAGTAGTTTAACTTATATGAATACATATTTTATTCACAGTAAAATAACATCAATCCATATGTATTCAAATAATTTGACTATTGCACAAGACACAAGGATAATGATTTGAACTCTTCAAACAAAATCTTAAATATTTCGTAAATAAATTTTAGACACGAGAAACCATGGCTCTGATGCCACTATAGGATTGAAGGAGGTGTTCGTAACACTCAGTGAAAGACAATAACAATCCTAGGAAGATCTTTTCGTATTTAAAATTTATTTACATGTCAAAGATCAGATCTAAAACGTACCTGGTGAAGAGAATCCCGTTTCAAAATTTCTTCGATAGTGCGAAGACCCTATGCGTATCCACACCGAGACCGATCCTGGCTATCAACTCTTTGATCAATGAAACTCGTGAACAAATTGAATGAAATTGTGTATTGAAAATTTTTAAAACTTTCTAAAAAAATTCAGCCAAGAAGAACAAAGAAAACTATTTTCTTGTCAAGAACGTATTTCTCTTAGAATTACGTGCAGTGCATACACGTTGTGATTTTTCACACTGACTACATCTTCACGTTCACAAATATGTGTATATATACATGAAGTGAAAATATTTTTCTAATAGGGAAAGTCAAAGATGGAGGCTTCAAAGATGGTGACTTTTTTTTTGTCTTTCAAAGTCCATTCCAAATTGGACCTCACAGAATCTGGTATCAGAGCATAATAAATAACTTGTCAATTACTATGATGATCTTAGGTCAAAGGAAACTTACATCACATCCTTCAAGAGAATATCCTATTGACAATTTATGAAAATTCTAACCATTAGGAATTATCTAATGAATCGGTTCAATGATCATATCTCTATATGCATCATCTATTTATGTGATTTAGTTAATGAGATCAACTAATCTTTATTCCATAAAGACGATCACATAAATATTGATCTAACCGGATTACTAATGTCTAAATTAATAATCCTACGATCAAGAACAATATTTAGATTAAATTATAAGAGACTTTACTCTCATTATCATGATCTCCATCATGATGACAAGTCTCAGAATTTAATGAAGGACCTTATTAAATTAATCAAGCAATTAATAATAACTATGATAAATGAATATCAAATACCATATATTTTTATATCAAATAACATTCACAAAAATATGTTCAAATCATCAAGTATGAGATTGGATGTAAGGCATATCTAATAGGGAAAAGGTCCAAATATACACATATACTTTGATATATTGTTCACATATACCCTCTGTTATACTATAGGGCCAAATATACACCTTCCGCTATATTTTGGATTCAAATATACCCCTCATTTAAACGGAAGGACACATGTCATCGTACTATTGGCCAATTCTAAATATCTCCTAATTAATTAAAAAGACCCATTACCCATATTCGAAAATCAATTTTCTAAAGCAATTTTTTTTTGTAAAGACTTGAAAAAACTGAAAACGTTTTTACTAAAAAACTGAAAAAAATAAAAATATTTTTTTTTCCAGTTTTTACAAAAAAAATGCTTTAAAAAAAAACTGAAAAATATTTTCTAAAGCAATTTTTTTGGAAAACTGAAAATTAGTAAAAGAAACAGTGTTTGATGGAAAACAAATTTGCAAAAAATAGCGTTTGCTTTAGAAAATTAGTAAAAACGTTGTTTTCCATCAAACGCTGTTTTTTGCAATTTTGTTTTTCCATCAAACGCTATTTTTTTTTTTTTTTACTAATTTTCAGTTTTTACAAAAAAAATTGCTTTAGAAAATATTTTTCAGTTATTTTTTAAAGCAATTATTTTGTAAAAACTAGGAAAAAACATATTTTCGTTTTTTCAGTTTTTAGTAAAAACAAAATCAGTTTTTTCCATTGTTTACAAAAAAATTGCTTTAGAAAATTGATTTTCGGATATGGGTAATGTGTGTTTTTAATTAATTAGGAGATATTTAGAATTAGCCAATAGGACGATGACATGTGTCCATCCGTTTAAATGAGGAGTATATTTGAACCCAAAATATAGCGGAAGGGGTATATTTGGCCCTATAGTATAACAGAGAGTACATGTGTCATACCTCCTTTTTTCCGAGGGGATAGGGGATAGGGAAATTTTTCTAATTTAAGTGACATTATTTGAAATGAGATTATTTATTTATTCAGAGTCTCCACTTGGAATAATTTATGGTGTCCCAGGTCACCGATTTATTTTAGAATCCCAAATCGAGAAATTTGACTCTTATTTATGGTTTGCGAACACATAAGACCGGGTAAGGAATTCTGTTAACCCGAGAGAAGGTGTGAGGCACTCCCGAGTTCCGTAGTTTTAGCACGGTCACTCAACTATTAATAATTGGCCTAATTATCTGATTTAATACATGTTTTAAACCTATATGTGCATTTTTATTCCTTTTAACCGCTTTTAATTATTTATGGAACTTATTTGAACAAGTCGCGATGTCGCAAACTCATTTATTTTTGTACATATTGCAAATCGCGTCACGTGAAACGCACCCGCGATTTACAACATGTTTATTTTAATTATTATTCGAAGTTGAAGTCAAGTCGCGTGAAACACGCACTTGAGTTGGGGTTTACGTATCGTGACCATGTCACGGGAACCATATCCATAGTCACGATGATTTATTAATCGCGACTAAAGCAACTAGCACGTGTTCATGATTTGTTTTTCCTTACGAGTTTGAGATCTGTGTAAGATCAAGAGCTATGAAAATCAATTGTGAAAAATGGGTCAGCTTTTGCTCTTACTAAATTGGACATGACAGAAACTATTTTGGACCAGATAAATTAAATTGGATCGTAGTATAACTGGCCCTTTAAAGCCAATTAATGAGTATGTCCAGTTACTAGTTCATCAAGCTACTTCCCTATCAATTAGTCAATTGCAGTAGTATTATTTTTTAGGTCCAAACCTCATTTTTCAATTATTATTTTTCAACACCGGGCCCAGTCATTATTATTTTTTAAGTCCAAACCTCATTTTTCAATTTCAACTAGCAGACATAGATTTTATCACCAAAGTTCAAACATTCACTACGTGCCCAAAAATCAGATTTTTTATCAATCTTCATGTTAATCATCAAGAAAGTAGTAAAAATTAACAAAGCTAATGAAACCTAACAATTAATACAGAAAAAAAAATTCAATCTTCATGAATCTAAATAAGATCAAATTATATATTCAAGCATAATATCTTAATAAAAAATTGATGAGAGAAATGGACCTTTACAAGACTGTTTTGAAGCTCGGACAATGGACAAGGATATAAATGGAGCCTCGACCAAAATTGACAAATGGAGCTCGAACTCGACGACTCAACTTTGGAGTTGTTGTTTTCTATACAAAAGGGGACTGTTTCGCTGGGTTTTCGGCTCATTTTGTGGTGCTTTTTAGCTTTGTTTCCAGTTGGTACGGGGCTGGAGTTTAGGTGATGAATTGCTGGATTTTTCGAAAGAAAGCCAAAGAAAGAATGACACGAGTAGAAATTCCCTTATCCTAAAAGAAGAAAAATAAATTTCTCTCAATTCTCTCCTCCCTCTTTTTTTTCTCCTTCTCTCCTCTTTTTTTCCCCTCACATTTCTCTTCTATTTATAGAAAAAAATTCGGAATTTTCAGATTTTTTTTTAATTAAAAAGAATTTTCACTTCTCATTTTTTTAAAAAAAATAATTCGCCACTTTCCTTTACTTTTATTTTTTATTTTCTCACTTTTTTTTTTACTTTTAATATATTTAAAATCCCACTTTTTTTTACTTTTTCTTTTTTATTTCTCACTTATTTTACTTTTCTTTTTTTAAATTTTTACTTACTTTTACTTTTATTAAAAAAAATCAGATACCCTTACTTTTATTTTTTAATTTCAACTTTCTATTACTTTTTATTTTTTAAATTTCCACATTCTTTTACTTTTATATTTTTATATTTTTCACTTTCTTTTACTTTTTTTTATTAAACAATTTCCACCTACTTTTACTTTTACTTTTTGATTTTATATTTCTACTTTTCCTATTTTTTAATTCCCATCCGAAATTTGTTTTAAAAAAAAATTATTTAATTTTTATTTATTTTCGTTTTTAATTCATTTTATTTAAAAATAAAGCTAAAAATAAAAATAATACTAATAGTAATAATTGATCTTTTAAATTATTATTACTTTTTATCATATATATATATATATATATATATATATATATAAGTGTAACAAAGCTAAAATATATATATTAAATTTCTGAAAATATTTACATAGTATAAGGTGATAAAAATTCAAATATAGTCAAAAATTAGGTGCTCATAGCTGCCCCTCTTTGCTTGGAAACATGAAGAGTTTTCAGGCAAAGACTAGGTAATACATGTGACTAATTTGTGACCAAACCATTATTCAAAAGGAAAAGAAATAAAAGATAGGGTGCAACCGAGTCCTGATTTTGGACAGCCTACATATCCCGGGTTATAGGGGAATCAGGTCGCGTGTAGTTCAAGGAGAATGTGGAATGATGAGTTGAGGAGTCGAGTGAGGTTTCGTCGAGGCTCCGGTCCGCGGTCCTGCTATTATATCAAAATAAAAAAGAAACTAAACAAGCCTATCAGTTATGAGTTACAAGATTCCTATATATGAGTCTTCAGAAACTTGATCTTGAGTCTTGACTGGTTCTTCAAGCAGACTCTGATCTAAACCTTGATGCTCACTAGCTATAGGTTCTAGTTCATTGTTCTATAGCTTCTTCTAATCAAAACGGGACTCCAATGCTCGTGGCTTTAGTCCTGTCTTGAGCATTCCACATCTTTTCAATTGCTTTTGTATTTTGGATTCACTTATTTTTTCTTTTCTTTTATTCTGAATTGAGACTTCTTCTTTTGGTCATCTCGAACCCTGTGCCTCGAGGTAAAACCTACTCAGACACCAAAACAAACAAACAAACGAAATGTTTCTGCTCCAGTTTGCACTAGGAAAATTTCGTGAGTTATTGTAACAAAATTCTAAACTACTTCTTTATTGAAAGCAATAAAAGGTCGGCAGTGGTGTACCCTGAAAAAGTCATGTTTTTTTTTGGATGGTGTTCTTTTATTGTCAAAGGATGTCCCAACTAAGGATTGGTGTACCTTATGTTGGGAAAATATGGCGAGGGAATGGGATACCCTATATTGGCAAAGATATCGGGAAGTGGTGTACCCTGTATTTAAGATCAATTCAACTAGGGAGTAGAGACCCTATGTTGGAAAAACAGACTAGGGAGTGGAGACCCTATGTCTAAAAATATCATCAACTAGGGAGTGAAGACCCTACGTTGGAAAAACAGACTAGAGAGTGGAGAACCTATGTCTAAAAATATCAACTAGGGAGTGGAGACCCTATGTTGGAAAAGCAACTAGGGAGAGGAGACTCTATGTCTAAAAACATCAACTAGGGAGTGGAGACCCTATGTTGGAAAAGCAACTAGGGAGAGGAGACCCTATATCTAAAATAATCACCAACTAGGGAGTGGAGACCCTATGTTGGAAAAGCAGACTAGGGAGTGGAGACCCTATGTCTAAAATAACATCAACTAGGGAGTGGATACCCTATGTTGGAATGGAGACTAGGGAGTGGATACCCTATATCTAAAATAACATCAACTAGGGAGTGGATACCCTATGTTGGAAAAGAGACTAGGGAGTGAAGACCCTATGTCTAAAATAACATCAACTAGTGAGTGAAGACCCTATGTTGAAAAAGAGACTAAGGAGTGGAGACCCTATATCTAAAATAAAATCAACTAGGGAGTGGAGACCCTATGTTAGAAAAGAGACTAGGGAGAGGAGACCCTATGTCTAAAATAAAATTATCTAGGGAGTGAAGACCCTATGTTGGAAAAGTAGACTGGGGAGTGGAGATCCTATGTCTAAAAATAAAATCAACTAGGGAATGAAGACCTTATGTTGGAAAAGCAGACTAGAGAGTAGAGACCCTATGTCTAAAATAAAATCAACTAGGGAGTGGAGACCCTATGTTGGAAAAGCGACTAGGGAGTGGAGACCCTATGTCTAAAAATTATCAACTAGGGAGTGGAGACCCTATGTTAGAAAAGCAGACTAGGGAGTGGAGACCCTATGTCTAAAAACATCAACTAGGGAGTGGAGACTCTATGTTGGAAAAGGGACTAGGGAGTGGAGACCCTATGTCTTAAATCATCAACTAGGGAGTGGAGACCCTATGTTGGAAAAGCGACTAGGGAGTGGAGATCCTATATCTAAATATATCAACTAGGGAGTGGAGACCCTATGTTGGAAAAGGAGACTAGGGAATAGATACCCTATGTCTAAAATAAATCAACTAGGGAGTGGAAACCCATTGGAAAACGCAGTTAGGGATTGGAGACCCTATACTACTATAATTTTTTTTTTCTTTCTTTTTAATTTCATATTTTTTTTTAAGATAATGATTAAAATGCGGGAAAGATTTTGGAGAAGACTTTCCTTGTGGAGTAGTTGCTGCAAACCTGTTTCTAGCCTTTGCGCAATTTCATTTTGGTTGCACCTGCTTCTTCCAAGGTTTCTTTTGGATTGCACCTGTTTCCCTATTTTTTTCAAACAAAGAACAATTTGTCAGTTTGAAATGGTGGTTGGTTTTGTGGCTTTGATTGTTTCAGTCACTTGGTCTCGATCCTTTTAGTTGCAATTGGTTGTTTCTGGAATATCGATTGCATTTATAACCTCGGAGAACCTCTGGCTTTTTCGGACTTTGCCATGATGGTTAGTCACGTGGGATTTAACCTTTTCAACTTTTATTTTGCCCTTATGGGCATTTGACTTTGAATTTCCTCTTTCAACAGTTTTTGATTTCAAAACATCGGCCAACATGGCCAGTTGGAGTCAACTTGATGCCCCTACCAAGATTGGGTGCCTTTTCTTTTGCATACTAGCTTGTATCAAGTGAGAACCCTATAAATTAGTCCTGCCTTCCCTTCTTTGTCTTAGTTTCGGAACAGTATTAAACCGAAAAGGATTCAAAGAAAAGCAAACAATGGAATGGACAAATGAATTTAGACAAGAGGTATCCCTTTCGGGGAAAAGAAAGAAGGACTTATTTGGAGTGTATACAGACTTCAATGAACATGACATGCCTCTTGGACTATATGCCTGATCTGTGTAAATCGTCCAACTCTTAGAAATTCATCACAACTCTTGCTTTGAGACTGAGAAACTTTGCCCAGGACTGTGTCAATCCCAGTGATTGTGAGGATCCTCTTTTCGATCAGTGGCGCCCTTTGCGGGTTTTCACCAGCTGGCCTCTCTCATTTCTCTTCTCACCATCGCCTTATAGTGCTCTTTGTGAGTTTTCACTAACAAGACTCTCTCATTTTCAAATTTCTCTGCTTACCATCGCCTTATGGTGCCCATGAGGTTTTCACCAATAAGACTCTCTCATTTTATTTCTCTTATTTTGTTGTATCAGATCCGAGTAACTGTATCCTCTCATTTTGAATCTCTTTACCGATTGATCGGAAGGACTTGAAAAGGATTTGGATTGAATTACAACTTTGGAACATTTCAGACAAAACCATCGCCAAACCATTATAACATCTGCCCCAGTTTCACTTTTGGGGGAATTTGGGTTTTTGTTTTGGTGTGACTGAACCCCAGAGAGAGGCTGCCTACCTATCCTTTCGGAATCAAGTCAAACGTAGTTCAAGGACGAGAACTTTGTTTTTGATTCTCTTTCGTTTTGGTTTTCTTTTCTGTTTTGGTTTCTTCTCTTTCTTTTCCCTTTCCTTTTTTCTTTTTTCTTTTTTATTTTTCATTTTATTTTCTTTGTCTTTTCTTCCTTTTTTTTGTATATTTCTTTTTCTTCTCTTTTTATTTTTTTTTTCATTTTTCATTCAATAATGACTTCCGGGTTCCAATGAGGGTAATCAAAGAATGGGAGCCGGCTCAAAAGGGTTTGCAAAGGGTTAAATATTTGGATAGTGAGAAAGAAAGCCTTCTTCATCCCAACTGGAGAACATTAATGCTATATAGAGGATCCAACATAGTACCTTTTGACTGCACCTGCGTTGATAATTGTTTCAGGGATATTTTATTCGATGTGTCCCAAGTACAACGCTCTCTTTTAGCAGTACTCTTGTTCAATGTATGGACCTTTCCAACCTGAAGCCAATTTTCCTTTAGCTGTTCCGATTCTTTATTTTATTTCCTTAAACCTATCTTCATTGCATTCTGATTCTTGATTCATTATTTCGAAGTCTGACAGCGTTTTAGGATCGGGGCATGAAGTCTGCAAGCATGCCATGTTATTGAAATCTGCATTTAACAGAAGTAAAAAAAGAATAAGAGAAGTGACAGAATTAAGAAAAGAGACATTCCTCGACAATGAAATATTAATTTTATTTGATTTTGTTCTTTTTTTTTTGAATTTTAAAGATAGAAGGGTTTGCACCGAAAAGTAAGATAATAAAGTAAAATATCTGAATCACACCCTGAGATAATCCGGATGTAGAAAGGATAGCAAGACTGGCTACTAAGACTCCCGTCTGATAGGGAACTTTCAGGCTTGACGACCATTTTTGACTTTTCCTCTGTCTCGGCAAGGGCTGTAAGGGTCTTCAGTGCCGTATCAAATTCCTCATCTCTCCAATTTCTGTTCATCAGACCCTCCGAACCACTCTGAACGGCCTGTGATGTGGCCTTAAAGGCAACATGACTCAAGATTTGGCCCGTTTTTAAACCATTTTTGACCATCTCCCCAATTTTGATAGCCTCAGCGAACAGATTACCCATAGCAGACATCATGTTTTGGAAGTAGTTCGCCTCTTGGGCCTGTAGGAAAACCGTAACCATTTCTGTTTCGTCCATTGGAGGCTTTTCCCTGGTGGCTTGCTCGCGTCATATGACAGCATATTCACAAAAACATTCTTCGATTTTCTTTGTCAATCTGGACACAGAGTTCTCTTTTTGGATTTTTCACTCTTGCTTTTTTTCTTTCTTTTTTTTTAGTTTTTTTTTTTCGCTCTTTTTTTTTTTTTGTTATTTTGGTCACTCTTTTCTTTCTTTTTCTTTCTTCTTTTTTTTTTACTCAGTTTAGTTGATGTCAATGATCGAATCCGATGGAGATTGCCTACGTATCATGACGCCGTATAAATCACATCTTGCGTAGTTCGGGAAAGATCAGGAATAAAGTAAACAAACTAATACTTTTTTCCTTTATTTGTTTTTACTCATACACAAAACAGACCACGAAAACTTATAACAAGGAACATATTTTTGATATTTTTTTTTTGGAGGGAAATTTTTGAAAGAAAAACTTCTTAAGAGTAAAGAAAATATTTTTGGATTTTGATTTTTTTTTTGTTATGTTTTTTTAAATATATTTCTTTTCTTTTTTTTTTTGAGAATTTTTTAAAAGAAAGACTTCTAAAGAAGAAAGAATTTTTTTTTTTGAATTTAAATTTTTATTTTATTTTTTCCGAAAAAAGACTTCTAAAGAAGAAAAAAAAATATATTTTTGGATTTTGATTTGATTTTTTTTTTCGAATGAAAGACTTCTAAAAAGAAAGAAAATATTTTTGGTTTTAATTTTTTTTATTTGGGATTTTCTAAGGAAAGACTTCTAAACAAGGAAAAATTTCTAGAAGAAAAGAAAATATTAAATTTCTGAAAATATTTTTGGATTTTTAGAAGAAAAGAAAATATTTTTGAATTTATTTTAAAATTGGGGTCTCAAAGAAAGACTTTTCTAAAGTGTGAAGTAAAGAAAAATATTTTTGGATTTTTCAAAAATTGTGGGTCGGAACCGATGAGGTTTGCCTACGTATCTCACATCCGTTGAGAATCAGACCCGCGTAGTTCGGTCAGTTTTGACGGAACAGGGGAAGAAGCGTGACTTTTGAAAACATTGGCGTATTTTCTTTCTCTTTTTTTTTTTCAAACTTTTGGCAGAGTTTCGGAAATTTTCAAATACCTACCTTTCACTCTTGTTTTTTTTTTCTTTTCTTTTTTGATTTTCTTTCCCTATTCTAGAAACCGGTCAACATGCAAGCCGAAACAAACATATGCACAAGTAGCATGTAAAAATGCATCAGGATGGTCTTTTATATTGGGTACACCGATCCTAGACGGACCTAATCCTTGTGTTGAGTCCCCAAAGTCAAATGCACGTGATGCAAACAAACGTTCCTACCAGGGATCCAACATGAGGCTATGTTATTCTAGGTTTAAATCCTGAGTGTGTTGTTCTAAACCTGGCTTACCCGAGCGGACAACTCGAGCCGGGAGGGCAGCGTACCGGGAATATAGAAGCTTCACCGGCTTTATAACTTGTCCGATTCTCGTTCTAAAATTAAGAGTATGACTCTAACAGAAAAGAAGCCACGCGAAACGCACGCTTCCCAAAAGATTTAGAAGACTCAGAGAGAAGAAGAGTGTCGTAACAATTTTATATACAGTTCAAGCAATATAAAAGCGGTAAAAAGCGGCATTTAGCACATTAGGCTCAAACACGTAAAAATCAGATAATAAATAAAAGCCAAGTATAACAGCTATTCTAAGCTCGAATTCTGTCCCCAGCAGAGTCGCAAGAGCTGTCACACCTCCTTTTTCCCGAGGGGATAGGGGATAGGGAGTTTTTCCAATTTAAGTGACATTATTCAAAATGAGATTATTTATTTATTCAGAGTCGCCACTTGGAATAATTTATGGTGTCCCAAGTCACCGATTTATTTTAGAATTCCAAATCGAGGAAATTTGACTCTTATTTATGGTCTGGGAATACAGAAGATCGGGTAAGGAATTCTGTTAACCCGAGAGAAGGTGTGAGGCACTCCCGAGTTCCGTGGTTTTAGCACGGTCGCTCAACTATTAATAATTGGCCTAGTTATCTGATTTAATACATGTTTTAAACCCATATGTGCATTTTTATTCCTTTTAACCGCTTTTAATTATTTATGGAACTTATTTGAACAAGTCGCGATGTCGCAAACTCATTTATTTTTGTACATATTGTGAATCGCGTCACGTAAAACGCACCCGCGATTTATAACATGTTTATTTTTATTATTATTCGAAGTTGAAGTCAAGTCGCGTGAAACGCGCACTTGAGTTGGGGTTTACGTATCGTGACCATGCCACGAGAACAATACCCATAGTCACGATGATTTATTAATCGCGCCTAAAGCAACTAGCACGTGTTCATGATTTGTTTTTCCTTACGGGTTTGAGATCTGTGTAAGGTCAAGAGCTATGAAAATCAATTATGAAAAATGGGTCAGCTTTTGCTCTTACTAAATTGGGCATGACAAAAACTATTTTGGACCACATAAATTAAATTGGATCGTAGTATAATTGGCCCTTTAAAGCCAATTAATGAGTATGTCCAGTTACTAGTTCATCAAGCTACTTCCCTATCAATTAGTCAATTGCAGTAGTACATGTTTCATTAAGCAAAGCCCAAACACCGGGCCCAATCATTATTTTTTTCTTTTAAGTCTAAACCTCATTTTTCAATTTCAACTAGCAGATATAGATTTTATCACCAAAGTTCAAACATTCACTACGTGCCCAAAAATCATGTTTTTTTATCAATCTTCATGTTAATCATCAAGAAAGTAGCAAAATTTAACAAAGCTAATGAGACCTAACAATTAATACAGAAAAAAAAAATCAATCTTCATGAATCTAAATAAGATCAAATTATATATTCAAGCATAATATCTTAATAAAACAATGATGAGAGAAATGGACCTTTACAAGACTGTTTTGAAGCTTGGACAATGGACAAGGATGTAAATGGAGCCTCAACCAAAATCGACAAATGGAGCTCGAACTCGACGACTCAACTTTTGAGTTGTTGTTTTCTATACAAAAGGGGACTGTTTCGCTGGATTTTCGGCTCGTTTTTGTGGTGCTTTTTAGCTTGGTTTCCAGTTGGTTCGGGGCTGGAGTTTAGGTGATGAATTGCTGGATTTTTCGAAAGAAAGCCGAAGAAAGAATGACACGAGTAGAAATTCCCTTATCCTAGAAGAAGAAAAATAAATTTCTCTCAATTCCCTCCTCCCTCTTTTTTTTCTCCTTTTCTCCTCTTTTGTTTTTTCTCACATTTCTCTTCTATTTATAGAAATGTTTTCGGAATTTTTATTTTTTATTTTATTTTATTTATTTTTTAATTAAAAATAATTTCCACTTCTCATTTTTCTTATTTTTTTAAAAAAATAATTCCCCACTTTCCTTTACTTTTATTTTTTAATTTCTCACTTTTTGTTTACTTTTAATATATTTAAAATCCACTTTTTTTACTTTTCCTTTTTTATTTCCCACTTATTTTACTCTTTTTTTTTTAAATTTCTACTTACTTTTACTTTTATTAAAAAAAATCAGATACCCTTTCTTTTATTTTTTAATTCCAACTTTCTTTTACTTTTTATTTTTTAAATTTTCACATTCTTTTGCTTCTTTTTTTTTTTTTTTTTAATTTTTCACTTTCTTTTACTTTTTTTTTATTAAATAATTTCCACCTACTTTTACTTTTACTTTTTAATTTTATATTTCTAATTTTCCTATTTTTTAATTCCCATCCAAAATTTGTTTTAAAAAAAATTATTTAATTTTTATTTATTTTCGGTTTTTAATTTATTTTATTTAAAAATAAAGATAAAAATAAAAATAAAAATAATACTAATAATAAAAATTGACCTTTTAAATTATTATTACTTTTTACCCTATATATATATATATATATATATATATATATATATATATATATATATAAGTGTAACAAAGCTAAAAAATATATATTAAATTTATGAAAATATTTATATAGTAGAAGGTGATAAAAATTCAAATATAGTCAAAATTAGGTGCTCACAACATGTGAACAATATATCAAAATAGAGGGATATATTTGGCCCTATAGTATAGAGTACATGTGAACAATATATAGGCGTGTAGGAGTTCCTATTTGGCAGCTTATGACGCTTTTTCTTGTTTAGGCCAGTTTTCATTAGGTGTTAGATTATGATGGCTTTGACAGAGATATGTTGAAGTCCGACATTAGCACATTCTTTTGTGGAATAAGCACATGAGATGATTAATTGATTTGGGCATAGAAAGAAAACGAAAGAAACCACTCTACTTTGTTTAGAATTATGAAAAGTTTAGAGAGAGGAGAAAAGTTGATCCATCCTCATGGACATGCACAGTGATTTTAGTAGCAGCTCAGTGAAACTTGGTAATGGAAATTCATTCCTATATAGCATTATAGCTTATCTTCACTAAAACAATTTCATTATCTCCAAATTGAAGCGACAGGTTCTTCACTATTTAAACACATCTTAGTACAATATTATTAGCAGTAACTATTTCTGGTCCTAATGGAGAACAAAGGCACTAGGGAATTTGAATGTAAAGAAAATGTGTATAGGTTCAGTTCAATTCCTCTACAAAACCCAAAATATTCACAACCAATTCTAGGATCAACTATGACCTCATAATTAGCACCATAAAAATTTAAGTTGGTGATATAAAAGAAAAGATATATAGGGCTGGTTAGTAACTTCAAAACTTTTGACAAATCTTTATGAAGTTGAACTCTGGCTGTCCTCATCCCACTTGCTCTTAGGTATTTCCCCAGAGTCTGCAATAATAACCTTTTTCCTCGGTTTTCCACTGTAGGTTCCTGCTCCACCCTCTATTGCATATACCGTGTCCATACCTTCAATAACTTTGCCAAATACAACATGCTCCCCGTCCAACCTGCTTGTAAGCTTTAGTATTACTACGAGAAATCTTTGAACATTCAAGGGTTGGTTCCTCCATAATAAGACGGGATGTAACATTATTAAGCAATGCAGGACAAACCCATCTGGAATATTGTTTCACTAGATAATTTGTTTTTCTTTGACAAAGGTTAGGTTCATTTCATTCATAAATAGCAGCAAGGAAGTGCTGAAGTAAAAGTTACAGGAGTCTAGTTGCTTTATTGCTTCACTAAATAATTATCTTTGCTCTCTGGAAAAACAATCTATGTAGTCACAGCATGTTTAAACCATTTTGGAGACGATATATTGTGCTAGATTGTGTCATTCTACCTAACCCGTAGACAGTTGCTAAGGCAGAAATGACTAAAATCAGACAACTCTTACTAGCACCAATAAAACAGTAGTATTAAATTATAAATGAAAAAAGATAAAACGAGCTCACTACGGTCCACTATTCTTTGCTAAATCATTTATCGGGGGTCATTATTTCAGATACCACATTTTGTGGTTCTTTGCTAAATCATTTTGTGAATTGCGAGGCATTCACTGGTTTAGATATAGGTATAATAGAAAGGATTGCAGCATACACCTAATAGGCCTGTTAAAACCTTTGTGTCTGAGTGACTGAGAAGCATTTTGGATTTAATCGATGCAAGTTAATTCCAAATACTGTCATTAAATTTTAAAACTTTACCAGCTAGCCTTCACTGTCGGTATAAAGAACTGACAGCCGTTGGAGTTGGGTCCTGTGTTCACCATGGAAATAACACCTGCAAAAGTCAAAAAATAAGAAGCTTATAAATGTACACATTTATGTGAATACAAATATTTGCCTTTGGTCCTCTAGAGAGAGAGAGAGTGCAATCAATTGATGACTTCAGACCTGCATGAGAATGCTTTATCTTCAGATTCTCGTCACGAAAGGGACCACCATAAATGGAAATGTTTCCCCTTCCATCACCCGACACAATATCTCCACCTTGAATCATGAATCCAGGTATTACACGATGAAATGGCTTTCCCTTGTAGTGAAGAGATATTCCATCAGCGGTCTTGCCCATTTCCCCTGAGTCAAACAACAAGAAGTGCAGCAATTGCAGTCAAAGTATTGTAATATGTATACGTGTGTGAAAGTATATGTATGTAAGTGGTTGCGTGTGTATCACTAAGGAATCAAAAACCGTGCCAGTTATAATTATACACTAACAGAAGTACCTGTGCACAAAGCCCTGAAATTCTCTGCACAGAAGTAAAAATGCAGGCATTAAGCAACAAGAATGGAAGTATTGTACTGAAGAGGAGAGCAAAGTATGGAAAATAGGTATATAAAGACGTACCAACAGTTTTTGGTACAACTTGCCCATATAATCCAATCACAATTCTTCCTGCAAACATTTGAAGTTTGGATCATTGATACACAAAAATCTTCCCAGCCCTCAACGTGCAAAAATCCAAGGATATTGCAAAAACCATCAAAATAATAAAGATCTTCTTTCCTCTTCAACATGGGCAGCTCGTTAGATATATATTACATTCTATCTATCCTGCTTTACATGGTACAATTATTATTTGGAGAATCAAATAACTTTTTCTTGGTTAAAGATCTTCTTATGTTTGTATAAGTATTTTCATAATGATTTTCTTAAACAATTTCTAAATTTTTTAACTTTTAAAAGGAGTGGTCAAGTTATGGGGTTTCAAGCATAACATTTGTTCTTAAAAGATCAATTAATTAAAGGCCTAAATCAATTCGAAGTTGGATACCTAAACATCGTACTCTAAACCATGTTAGCTGGGAACAGGGACAGCATAGTGCAATGCAAGTTCACAAGTATTATTGTCCTTGAACGAAGCACACACCATACCAGTCACAGCTTTTCTAATCATTATGGGGTTTCAAGCATAACATTTGTTCTTAAAAGATCAATTAATTAAAGGCCTAAATCAACTCGAAGTTGGATACCTAAACATCGTACTCTAAACCATGTTAGCTGGGAACAGGGATAGCATAGTGCAATGCAAGTTCACAAGTATTATTGTCCTTGAACGAAGCACACACCATACCAGTCACAGCTTTTCTAATCATTAATAGATCAAGCCATTATATGTCATGCATAAAATTTTGTTTTTCGGATGGAAAGATAGTGCAATCATCCCGATCCTTCATCGATTAGTAGCATGAGAATCAAAAGGTGAAGTGGTCAACAGGGGGGTTGAGCAATGAGCATAGATTACAGATTTAGTTAAAGCAAAAAGGGAAAAGTAACTAAGTCAGCACGACATAGTGAGAAACTGTTTCAGAAAGGATAATAAGGAAAGCCTCAGTAAAAGAATACCAGGTCACTGATTCAACCCATTTACATTTCCTTTTTTTTTCTTTCCTTTTTTCTTTAATTGTGGGCGGGGGCACTTGATTTGGGAATTTTATATCTGTTGTTTATTAAGTAAATGGCATCAAACAAAATAAGAACGTCAGCAGAAGATGTCCATACCTACACGTTGTTTATCTATATCAACATCCAAGAATACTCTGTGGGTAATATCATACACCTCTTCCACCTTTTCATATTCCTGAGAAATTAAACAGGTAAGCAAATAATAATTCTTCGTAAACTGTTGGAGCAAAAAATATCACTACTGGTCAAAAGGGGTTCTTAGAAATAGAATAGAAGATACTGACAAACTTGCAAATGAGACTCCAGAATTAGTCTTATAGCTTTTAAATAGCAGATTCTAACTCCAGCTAATAGTTTGAAGCTAAAATAGATAGATGAGATTTTAACTTTTTAGTAGCTTGTCTTATTAGTATAAACCTCTAAAAATGTGAATCACACAATGATGTCCTCCAAACAGCATTCCCCTAATTTTTCTGTACTAGAATTACTTTTTTATGGTTTGGAGAGGAGGGCGATAGATACCTTAACTTGAGGATAGGGACTGCTTGAAGATGTAAAATAACTGGGGTGGATACACAAGTCCCTCCAATTTAGATGCAAATAAGAGGGTAAGTATTTTTATTCTATCTTTTTGTACCAAATAAACAGACAGAAACGATAGATATTTCACCTAGCGAAAATGTAAATCAATATGTGCGCTCCGTTGCGCCAGACCAAACACAGTGTATTATACAACATCTATATATATATCTCCATACGAATAGCATTACTGATTATACCAAAATGATTGTGCATGCATGGAGAAACAGAGCCGACCACTCTAAACTGGTTCGACTGAGATGGCTAAAGAAATTCTATTCAAATGAACTTAAGTAGCAGAAACAATGTCAAAGCTATGCTACAAAATGAAAACTAGAGGGGGAAATGACGATCTGCCACATGAAGAATATGGTACATGACTAAGCTTCACATCTTTCTATTTAAGTTTATTTGCACATTACCAATTATCATCCCTTATCCAGATATAGCACATGGAACAAATAAACAAGTACTGAGAGTTTGAGCCAACCAGGAGATGATCATTTCAATTTATATTTCAAGGAAACTGGAAACCTTGATTCCAAAGATTGGGGATGAGATATGATTGCACAACTTCTGGTCTTCTATTGACATGCAGAAAGCTAAACCAATGTTAGATTGTGATTCTACTTATCTTGAAATTATAGATCACATATCATTAGTCAATGATACTTGCAGATTCAAGGGAAACTCCAAGACTATAGAAAAAGGTATACTATGTTAATTGTGTAGCAGGCTAGCAGCTGACATCTCAAAATTTTGGGAGGCTCCAAGACTAGCCTTTTGAGCTGTGTTCTGAAGAAACTCTATTCCAAAATATTTTTTCTCCTTCCTTTGCTCCTCCTTATCTTGCTTCTCATATGCTCTCCAATTGGAAAAGTAGTGGGCAACATCAAACCTATTACCAATCAGTCATCATTCCCATAAACTGGCCTGACATCGCTTGAAGCGCATTGCACAACGATCCAAATCTAACCACCATAAGTTCCATGAAATTGATTCTCACTAATTATTCACATCTCACACAAATATATTACAAATGAAATACCTTCCCCTTTTAATTTAGCTGGTAACGTTGACTAGGCAATATCCTAAGCTCCCTATCACTATTAAATGCGTGCAGAAAACATAGCATTGCTTCAAACAATGTCGTTAAAGACATTGCAAGCCTATCAAATCACTACAAAGTAACTTAGCAGGTAAATGAGTAAATTTCTATACTGTGAGAAAAAAATGAGATCTTTTCTAATACTGCTTTAAGTCTGCAATAAAGAATCAATGCCTAATAACACCTTATGAACATAATTTATAATCAATCCAATTTTGACAACAACCAGATCCAAAACCATTACATTGAATTATCTAATTACCTAAAACTTACAGATGTAACAGAAGAAAGAAACAAAATACAAAAAAGAGACAAAAAAATTGTACCTTTTGGGAGAAGGAGGAGGCAAGAAAGATAAGAACTAAAACAGCAAGAAAGATCAGAAGCCACCGCGGCTGCAATAAAACTGAGATCGCTCTACCCATCTCCTCTAAATAAATTCAAAAAATTTCAGAGATTTCTGCTATGTTCTTCCATTGTCAACAAAATTAAATGGCTCTCTTTGGGCACTGAATGATTATGTAGATGACGCATATAATGAAGTGAGAGGTGTGGAGAAATAGTGTAAGATTTATTTATTTATTTAATTGAGTGTCAGTAGACTTTCAGAGCATGAAATTGTTGTTCTTGCTCAGCTTCGTCATTACTACTCCTATTTGATTATTCAGACATATTGATTTGGGTGTTGTTCGATTTTTATTTTCTTAGGGGGCTTTTTTGCAATTAGTGTTCGGCCGCAAACTCTACTTTTGGGCTGATTCAATTAGATATTAAAGGGCTCAGTCTCTCAATGGGCAAACTACAGTTAGAATACGGGCTATCGGAGAGGCTTAATCTATGGGCCAATAGGTGCACATACAGCAATTCTTAAGTATGTTATTTAGAGATTAGCCAGCACTTATTTTATTATAAAATTTTGATTTAAAAATTTTAACTTCGGAAAAATTTGGACATTTTTGTCCCCAAAAATTGAACTGAAAAATAAAAATTCAGAACGTATTGGCTAATTCCTAAATAACATCCTTTTAGAATGGTTATTTGGGGTGTGTTTGGTATGAGGGAAAATATTTTCCAACTTTCCCATGTTTGGTTGGCTCAACAATGTTTTGGAAAATATTTTCCTCGTGAACTCATTTTTCTCCAAAATTTTTTCCAAAATAAGTGATAAAATCACTCATTTTTCAAGAAAACATTTTCGAGGAAAATATTTTCCATGGACCCTTGGTGTCACTTCTACATATGTTTGATCTATGGGACTTTTACACAAATAGCATGCCAAATTCACTGTTTACTTTCTCCATCCAATATATATAGATTATAAATGATTATATTCTATTATGTACATATTTATATATGAATTATACATATATTTGTTTACCGAAAAAATCGGATAACGTTAGATTTTGTGTATGGTTCTAAGGATATGCGATACAATTCGATATAAATCGTGTAGATAAATAGAGATATGTATATTCTTGACTACGAGAATGCAAATAGTGGGCAATAAGAATGAATGAGATAACGTAAAACAAACACAAAGGGATATCTTTCAATCTGAGAATTGATTTTTTTCTTTGTCTCTCCCCTTTAGCTTACAAGGATTTCCCCTTTTATAGAAGAAGGTCATTACAAAAAATAATAAAATAAAACATATAGTAGAAGGCCCATGATGACTTGTCTCTTCCTTGATTCCCGTCAAGATTCTCTCTCTTGGTGCGATCGTAACGGCTCTTGTCTGTGATCTCGATACTGGCTCGAACTCGTTACTGGGTTGGCCCCTCCAGTCTTGGCTCGAGTTCGACCTTTGAGATGGGCGTCGCGCATTTCCGACCTCGAAGCAGTGCCTTGCGGATCAATTCGGTCACGGGCTCGATAGGGTTATCGAGCCGACTCCTCGAGCGACCTTCGGGCTCAAGGCTCGTTAGTACCGACTTCGGAGCTCATTCCCAAAATCTCATTCCGACTTTTTAACACTCTAACTAGATCGAACATAGGAAGGCCGAAATCTATTTCGACCGTATACAGATAGTCTCCTCGTTTCTCACGAAGGATGCGGTGAGAATCGATGTGATTTTTGGTGGTTCGATTGGGTCATAAGCGGACATTTCACAGGGATCGATTATGACGTATGTGATAGCTGTCCTATCGATTCAGCCTTTCAAGGTATTTAATGCTTGTCAGACGGCGGTCGGCCACCTGTGATATTGAACTGTCACGATGCGAGCCTATAAATAGCTCTTCCAACTATCATTTACTTCTTTCACGCGTTCAATCCCCCAAATTTTCTCATCTTTTCCTCCTTTCTTGTTGCTACCAGAGTTTTGGTGTCGTCAATTTTTCGCTTTCCTTTGTCTTTCTTCCTCCCATATAAATGGCCAAGACTTCGAAAACTGTGCCTCAGAAGGAGAAAGCTTCCTCTTCACGGCCGTCCGGCGATAAGGCGCCGGTAGAGCCGTCTACCTATGACTACATTCCCGGCCCGTGTACTCTAAAGATCGATTTTAAGGTTGAGAATCCTTTATCCGTACCGAGTTTATACGAGCACGTGTCGATGTATATGTGCTCTATAACGGAGGGTCATCTCAAGGCCGTTAGAAAAGACTACAACTGGGATTCCGAGGTCGTGTTGCAAATTCCATCCCCCGAAGAGAGTGTCGTCACCCATGTGGAGGGAAGTGTTTACACTTATCCTTTCACATTGGGTCCGGTCGACCCGGAGATCATCGATTTTTGCAAGAAATATCAGGTCACCCTTGGTCAGATTCATCCCTCTCTGTGGCGCATAGTAATCCTACTTCGCTTCTTCTCCACCAAAGCCGGGGGGCTGGATTTTTCCCTAAATCACCTCATACGGTTGTATCAGCTTCAAATCTTTCGAGGATTAATCAGACTTCATCGTCGGGCATCGAAGGCTTTGATGTCAAGTATCGACGAAGACAAGGATCGGGGTTGGATGGGGCGTTACATTCGGGTGAGGACCCGTGACCTCATTCCGGAAGAGAAGATGCCGTTCCCCGAGGAATGGAATTTCGACCGTAAGTTATTCTCATAAGATATCGCCTTTTGTATCCTTTCCTGAATTTATTTTATGTTTCTTCCCGATATACAGCTGCCCTTTGGATGCCACAAGCGGTGCCCGACCTCGAGGATTAGGTTCGGAAGTTAGCCTTGACTTCCTCTTATACCGAACGCGCTTGGCGTGATTTGGCTAAAGGCAGATGGGAAGCCAAGAACCACGGTAAGTTTTTATTTCTCGTTTCCTTCGAAGCGCTCTTTGTGCTCCATTCGTTACCGATTTCCTTTCATGCAGGCGTAACCAAGGATGCCGTTTTGAGGCCTTCGAGCGGTGAAGAAAGGACCAAGAAGCGCAAAGCTGCCTCTCGATCAGAGGGCCCCGAGCCCGAAACTCAAAGGGTGAGGAAGAAAGCAATTTCCCTTTCGATTGACTCGGTCCAATGGCTGAGAGAAGAAGAAGAAAATGAAGAAAAAGAAGAGGAAGAAGGAGATGCCTCGGCCTTGGTGTCCCGATCTGCCAGAGCTATCATGGCCACCGAAGCTCCTGAACCGATGGTAGTTGTACTGGTCGAGGTTGACTCCGGGATCCAGAGTCTTGATCGGAACGCCCCGAGTGATTCACTCGGGACTATGACAATGGGTTATTCGCCTTCTCTTCCCGCCTTTTCTGAGGAGGCGTTAAAGGAAGCTCGAGAATTGAAGACCCCCGATATGGGCGGAGGCTCTAGTGCAGGGGATCCCTTTCGGGATTGCTTTACCGGAGTCGGTGATGCTTCCGATATCGGGGATTCTTCTCTTCTACTGGAAGAGGCCCAACGTTTTATTACTCGGGTAATGATTTTATTATACTTGGTTTCTTTGTTCTTTTTCGAATTTGACTCGTGTTCTTTCCCTACTGTGTAGGCCATTAGTAGATTTCGGGTCGACCTTAGCCAGTATGAGGCCGAGCTTCAGAAGGTCTCGCGTGAGAGAGATGTTTTGCGGCTTCTTTACAGCCAAAAGGACGAGGCTATAAAGGACCTCCAAGTGGATTTGGCTAAGGCTCGTGAAGAAGAGGCCGAACTTGACAAGCATGTGAGCCTCGTTCTGTTAAAGTATGGGTTTGACTCGACTGCGGAAGTTAACCCTTCGTTGTCTCAGCTGCAGCAAAAGTTTGAAATGATCGGGTCACTTCTGGAAGAAGTCGGTCAAATCAAAGCCGAATGTAATCGGTGGAAGGAGACTATCGATCGCCTGGCTGCAGAAAAAGAGACCATTTTGACCAACTTGTTATCGACCGATGTCCAGCTTCGAAACGTTAAGCAAAAGAGTTTGGCTCAAGCTAAGAGGGTCGAGGATCTTGAAGCCCAGCTTGCTGAGGCCAAGGCCGAGGTTGAGTCATCAAAAATCTTGGCGGATAAGTCTATTGCCGTGTATTAGGCTGATGCCGAGGCTTCTCAGATGGAGGCACGAGAGGCAGCGGGTACTGCTGGCACCCGAGCACATTGGATTGATGAACTTGCCAAATGTAGGTCTCGGAGGGAGACCCTTTTGAGGAGATACATGTTCGGGGTTTCGACCTTACTGAAGAAATAAAAAAGGCTAAAGAGCTCGAAGCTGAAGCCTTGGCTTCTGATGGCGATGATGATGATGATGACGGTAGCAAGAGCGGATCCGAGGGTGATCGGGAAGCTTAGTTCATAGTTATGTTTGTAAACATGTAGAAATTTTTGTATATAGACAACTTTGGCCGATTTGTGAAGACTTTATGCGTGCCTTTACAAATGTTTTCACAAGGATCTTAACAATTCAATCAAATTTGGACTTTGTAGTCTCTAATATTGATTTGTTCAAAGTGACGTAGCCCTTGGGCTTACTAGTTGAGTTAGTGATTCGAATTTGAAGAAATATAATCCGTAGGCGTAATAGTCGAGCGAGCGCTTTTCTTGAACTCGAAGTGAAAGTAGCCTATAGGCTTTAATTGTCGAGTGAATGATTCGAACTCGAAGTAATGTAGCACGTGGGCATGATGGTCGAGTGAGTGATTGCTCGAACTCGAAATAAAAGTAGCCCGTAGGCTTTAGTCGTCGAGTAAATGATTCGAACTCGATGCAATATAGCCTGTAGGCATAACGATCGAAGTAGCCCATAGACTTAGCAGTCGAGTGAATGATTCAAACTCGATGCAATATAACCCATAGGCGTAACGGTCGAAGTAGCCCGTAGGCTTAGCAGTCGAGTGAATGATTCGAACTCAATGCAATGTAGCCCGTAGGCATAACGATCGAAGTAGCCCGTAGGCTTATCAGTCGAGTGAATGATTCGAACTCGATGCAATGTAGCTCGTAGGCATAACGATCGAAGTAGACCGTAGGCTTAGCAGTCGAGTGAATGATTCGAACTCGATGAAATGTAGCCCGTAGGCATAACGATCGAAGTAGCCCGTAGGCTTTAGTCATCGAGTAAATGATTCGAACTCGATGCAATGTAGCCTGTAGGCATAACGATCGAAGTAGCCCGTAGACTTAGCAGTCGAGTGAATGATTCAAACTCGATGCAATGTAGCCCGTAAGCATAGCGATCGAAATAGCCCGTAGGCTTTAGTCATCGAGTGAATGATTCAAACTCGATGCAATGTAGCCTGTAGGCATAACGATCGAAGTAGCCCGTAGACTTAGCAGTCGAGTGAATGATTCAAACTCGATGCAATGTAGCCCGTAGGCATAGCGATCGAAATAGCCCGTAGGCTTAGCAGTCGAGTGGATGATTCGAACTCGATGCAATGTAGCCCGTAGGCATAACGATCGAAGTAGACCGTAGTCTTAGCAGTCGAGTGAATGATTCGAACTCGATGCAATGTAGCCCATAGGCATAACGATCGAAGTAGCCCGTAGGCTTAGCAGTCGAGTGAATGATTCGAACTCGATGCAATGTAGCCCGTAGGTGTAATGGTCGAAGTAGCCCATAGGCTTAGCAGTCAAGTGAATGATTCGAACTCGATGCAATGTAGCCCGTAGGCATAATGGTCGAATTTAACTTGATTCTATTTGCATAATAAATCTCCAAATAGAAGAATTTTCCTTGGATATAAGATGCCGATAAAGAAGAGAACTTTCTTCGCACGTTATTACACGTGTTCATGTTTCGTGCCTGGGTTCGGGCCAATCTACATGATCATGGTTCGTTTCGACTATTTGGCTCTTACAATTTTTCCTATTGGAACCCTGTTGTTGTGAAATAACTTTCTCTCATCTGAACTCGATGTATTTGAGGGCCTGATGCCCCCTCAGTATTCGAGGTCGATTGTAAAGAGGCCTCGGATATTGTTGTAGGTGCAGTACGATCAATGGTTGCCTCATTAAAAACCTTACCGAAAAACTCATTTGGGATAAAATCGGTCTAAGGAAAAAAGAGTGCAACGCGTGCTTTCAAGTGAAAGATCCATCTTAGCCCTCTTTCAGGCTTCTGCAGGGGTCAGTTTTGAAATGTAAATGAATATGGAAAGGTCGTACCTTAGCAGTAGTACCGTTTTAGATGTGATACATTCCAGCTGCTTGATAGTTGTTTGCCGTTTATAATGTCGAGCCTGTATGATCCCTTTCCGATGTTCTCGAGCACCTGATATGGTCCTTCCCAATTCGGTCCTAGTCCTAGTTTTCCTTTGTTCGGATTTCGGGTATTGATGGTAACTTTCCTTAACACTAAGTCCCGGGGCTTGAAATGGTGGAGCTTGGTTCTTCGATTATAGTATCTTTCGATTCGCTATTTTTGGGAGGCCAATTGGACGAGAGCAGCTTCTCGTCTTTCGTCCGATAGTTTGAGGCTGGTATTCATAGACTCGTTATTTGATTTTTCCATCGCGAATCAAAATCTGACACTGGGTTCACCAACTTCGACGGGTATCAATACTTCAGACCCATATACTAAGGAGAATGGGGTCGCCCCCGTACTGGATTTTGACGCCGTCTGATATGCCCAAAGGACTTCGGGCAGGATTTCTCTCCATTTTCCTTTAGCATCGTTTAACCTCTTCTTTTGGTTTTGAATGACAGTTTTGTTTGTTGATTTGGCATGTCCATTACCGCTGGGGTGGTATGGCGTCGATAGTATCCTTCTTATTTTGTGGTCCTTGAGGAATCTCGTTACCTTGCTGCCAACGAATTGTTTTCCATTGTCACATACTATTTCGGCGGGTATCCCGAATCGGCATATGATATGATCCCAAATAAAGTCTATAACTTCTTTTTCTCTTATTTTCTCGAACGCCTGCGCTTCAACCCATTTAGAAAAATAGTCAGTCATAAATAAAATAAATTTAATTTTACCTGGGGTCGATGGTAGGGGGCCGACGATATCCATTCCCCATTTCATGAACGGCCATGGGGATAGGACTGAGTGGAGTTGCTCTCTGGGTTGATGGATCATTGGTGCAAACCTTTGATATTTTGTCACATTTACGAACAAATTCCTTTGCATCTTTGCCCATACCGATCCTATAATACCCTGCTCTGATTATTTTTCGAACTAATGTATCGGCCCCGGAGTGATTCCCGCAAATGCCCTCATGCACTTCCCGTAGGATGTAATCGGTATCTCCCGGACCCAAGCATACTGCCAACAGTTCATCGAATGTTCTTCGGTACAGCGTCCCGTCAGAAGCCAACGTGAATCGAGCAGCTTTAGTCCGTAGGGTCCTAAAATCTTTAGGGTCGGATGGGAGCTTTACGCTTTTTAAGTATTCAATATATTTGTTTCTCCAATCCCAGGTTAAGCTTGTAGAATTTATCTCGGTGTGACCTTCTTTGATTACCGATCTCGAAAGTTGAACAACATTCCCCGAACCCAAGTCATCTACCTTGACCGACGATCCCAAATTCGCAAGCGCATCGACCTCATTGTTCTGTTCTCGTGGAACATGCCGTAAAGTCCATTGTTTGAAATGGTGCAAAGTGACAAGCAGTTTATCTAAATACCTTTGCATTCTGCCTTTTCGAACTTCGAAGGTTTTGTTTACTTGACACACCACCAGCAAAGAGTCACAATTGGCTTTAATGACTTCTGCTCCCAAGTTTCTAGCTAGCTCGAGACCTGCAATCATGGATTCATACTCGGCCTCGTTGTTATTCAACCTGATAGTTTTAATAGATTGCCTAATAGTGTTACCCGTGGGTGGTTTCAAGACTATGCCCAGCCCAGACCCTTTCACGTTCGAAGCCCCGTCCGTAAAAAGGATCCATACCCCCGATGATGTACCTGATTTCAACAGGAGTTCTTTTTCGACTTCGGGTACGAGGGTTGGCGTGAAATCGGCCACAAAGTCTGCTAAAATTTGAGACTTAATGGCCGTACAGAGTTGATATTCGATATCGTACCCACTGAGTTCAACGGCCCATTTGGCCAGCCGGCCCGATAACTCGGATTTGTGTAAAATATTACTAAGCGGGTATATGGTTAATACGCATATGGGATGACATTGGAAGTATGGCCTTAACTTTCTAGAGGCGCTTATCAGTACAAGTGCCAATTTTTCTAGGAGCGGATATCTAGTTTCCGCTTCTCCTAAGGTTCGACTCATATAATAAACGGGGAATTGCGTACCTTGCTCTTCTCGAACTAGGACACCGCTTACGGCGACTTCCGATACTGCCAAGTACAAACAAAGTTTTTTATCTGTTTTTGGAGTGTGAAGTAGTGGTGGGCTTGATAGATATCGTTTTAGTTCCTCTAATTCTTATTGGCACTCCGGGGTCCAAGCAAAATTGTACTTCTTTTTGAGTAGAGAGAAAAATTTGTGACTTCGAACAGATGATCTTGAAATGAACTGGCCTAAGGCTGCAATCCGACCCATTAGCCTTTGTACGGCTTTCACGATGTCCACAACAACGATGTCTTCGATGGCCTTGATTTTATCGGGTTTAATCTTTATTCCCCGATGTGACACCATTAAGCCGAGGAACTTGCCCGAACCGACCTTGAAAGCACATTTTTCGGGGTTGAGCTTCATGTTGTATTTCCTCAAAATTTCGAACGTTTCCTGCAAATGGGTCAAATGGTCCTCTGCGCGTAGGGATTTAACTAGCATGTCATCAATATAAACTTCCATTGATTTTCCTATTTGTTCTTCGAATATTTTATTTACTAGGCGTTGGTAAGTAGCCCCTGCATTCTTTAGCCCGAAGGGCATCACATTATAACAATACATTCCATATTTGGTGACAAATGAAGTCTTTTCCTGGTCCTCCGGGTTCATCTGGATTTGATTATACCCGGAATAGGCATCGAGAAAAGTGAGGATCTCGTGGCCGGCCGTGGCATCGATCATGCGATCGATGTTGGGCAACGAAAAGGAATCTTTGGGGCATGCTTTGTTCAAATTCTTATAGTCCACACACATTCTAAGTTTGTTCCCTTTTTTAGGCACTACAACTACGTTGGCTAACCATTCGGGATATTTCACCTCCCGAATGAACCCTACTTTGAGAAGCTTAGTTACCTCGTCCTTTATGAATGCGTGCTTTCCCTCGGACTGGGGTCTTCTCTTTTGCTTCACTGGTCTGAACCTGGGGTCCAAACTTAGCCGATGCGTCGTTATGTCCGGCGGGATCCCTGTTATATCTAAATGGGACCAGGCAAAACAATCGTGTTATTGATAAGAAATTGAATGAGTTTCTTCTTGAGTTCGGGGCTCAACCCCGTTCCCAAGTATACCTTTCGCTCGGGCCAGTGCTCGACTAATGTGACTCGCTCCAGTTCCTCGATTGTTGATTTGGTGGCGTCGGAGTCATCGGGAATCATGAAAGATCGAGGGACCCTTTGCTCATCATCCTCTTCGATCTTCTGGTTATCCGGCTGGGTCGAAGGCGATGTCTGTGATTGCTATTTGGTGTCCCGTTCTCCTTCCGAGCCCGATCCTTTTATCGGCGAAGGTGAGGACATTGGTATAGCTTCCTCGAAGGTGAACATTTCCTTTGTGGCTGGTTGTTCTCCGTACACCGTTTTGACACCTATTGATGTAGGGAATTTGAGGGCCTGGTGTAGGGTCGAAGGTATAACTCTCATGTTGTGGATCCATGGCCTTCCGAAAAGGGCGTTGTATCTCATATCGCCTTCGATCACGTGAAACTTTATTTCCTGGATGGTTCCGGCCACGTTTATTGGTAGGGTTATCTCGCCTTTGGTGGTTTCACATGCCATATTGAACCCGTTTAGAACCAGAGTTACGGGTATGATCTGATCCTGTAGGCCGAGTTGTTCTACTACCTTCAATCGGATGATGTTGACCGAGCTACCTAGATCGATTAACACACACTTAATTTTAGTTTTATTCATGAGTACAGATATTACCAGTGCATCGTTATGAGGTTGGATGACCCCTTCTGCATCTTCATCATCGAAGGACAAAGTCCCCATGGGTGCGTAATCTTGAGTCCGAGATCGTTTTTCCCTCACAATCGATGTTTTAGTGCGTTTAAGCACTGGTCCCTGAGGGGTATTGATGCCACCGATGATCATGTGAATGACGTGCTGCGGTTCTTCTTGCTCGTTTTGTTTGCTGAAGTCCCTGTTTTTAAAATGGTTCTTCGCCCTATCACTCAGAAATTCCCGAATGTGCCCTTTGTTAAATAAGCGGGCTATTTCCTCTCTTAGTTGCCTGCAATCTTCCGTTCTGTGGCCATGGGTACCATGATATTCGCACGTTTGATTGGGATTTCTTTGGGCAGGATCGGTCTGCATAGGTCGAGGCCATTTAGTGTCTTTGATGCGTCCGATGGCCGACATGGTAGCAGATGCACCAACGCCGAAGTTATATTCTGATAATCGAGGTGCTTCTATAGGATCGACATATTTATCAAAGCCGCTCTTACTCATAAGTCCCCGAGAATTTTTCCCTCGGTCATTCCTTCGATTGTTTCGAATTGTATTGTGTGCTGAACCATTATTCACCCGATCTGTGACGTACGGTCGATATCGGTCTCTGTCCGACCTTTGTTCTCTGTCGATCTCCTTTTGGTTTTTAGTAGTTGTCCTGTTCTGATGCACAGGTCCACACGGATCTCCCAACTGATCATCCTCGACCCTAATTTTTGATTGGTATTGGTTGTGTACATCTGCCCAAGTTATCGCTGGATATTCGATCAAATTTTGTTTCAGCCGATGTGATGCTGTCGAACTTAGCTCGTTCAACCCTTAGGTGAAAGCTTGTACGGCCCAATCGTCTGTGACCGGTGGTAGTTCCATGCATTCCATTTGAATTCGGGATACGAATTCCCTCAGCATTTCATTCCCCATTTGCTTTACTTTGAAGAGGTCTGATTTCCTTGTTGCAACCTTTATGGCACCAGCATGTGCCTTTACGAACGAATCTGCTAACATGGCAAAAGAATCGATAGAATTTGGTGGTAAATTGTGATACCAGATCATCGCTCCCTTCGAGAGGGTGTCCCCGAACTTTTTCAACAACACGGATTCGATCTCATCGTCCTCCAAATAGTTACCTTTGATGGCACATGTGTAAGAGGTGACATGTTCATTAGGATCGGTCGTACTGTTATATTTGGGAATTTCGGGCATACGAAATTTTTTGGGGATTGGTTTCGGTGCCGCACTCGAGGGAAAAGGCTTTTGTATGAATTTTTTCGAATCAAGCCCTTTTATCATTGGTGGAGCCCCCGGGATTTGATCGACCCTGGCATTGTATGTTTTCACTCTCTTGTCGTTGGCTTCGACTCGTTTTGTGAGTTCCTCGAGCAATTTAGTAATTCCGGGAGTAGTCCCCGATTCTTGCTCGTTTGATTTCACTATGGCGGGTTCTGTTCTGGGGGTGATTTCTCGAAGTAGATTGGAATCCGGCCTGCTTTGTGCACGAGTTTGGCTCTGTAACTGAGCTATCGCTACTTGTTGGGCTTGTAGCATCTCGAAGATCATACGTAAGCTGGCCCCGATTTCCCCTGCATTTTGGGTGTCTCGGGCTACGGATCGAGTACCGCCCTGAATACTTCTTTCTGGTTCGGAACGCTAATTCGCCTCCAAAGCTATTTGTGAATTGACATCCAATGACATCCAATGGTATTTCCTTCCTGCCCTGAGTGCCAAGTTGTTGGTTTCATCTTGGAGGTCGGCTTCGTGGTCGTTAGGTAAAGCCATTGCTAATTTCGAGGTTGCAAGCTGGCGTGTACTTTAGATTTGTATCAAACGATCACTGTTACCCTTAGTCCCACGGTAGACGCTAAACTGTTTACCGAAAAAATCGGATAACGTTAGATTTTATGTATGGTTCTAAGGATATGCGATACAATTCGATATAAATCATGTAGAGAAATAGAGATATGTATATTCTTGACTATGAGAATGCAAATAGTGGGCAATAAGAATGAATGAGATAACGTAAAACAAACACAAAGGGATATCTTTCAATCTGAGAATTGATTTTTTCTTTGTCTCTCCCCTTTAGCTTACAAGGATTCCCCCTTTTATAGAAGAGGGTCATTACAAAAAATAATAAAATAAAATATATAGTGGAAGGCCCATGATAACTTGTCTCTTCCTTGATTCCCGCCAAGATTCTCTCTCTTGGTGCGATCGCAACGGCTCTTGTCTGTGATCTCGATACCGGCTCGAACTCGTTACTGGGTCGGGCCCTCCAGTCTTGGCTCGAGTTCGACCTTCGAGATGGGCGTCGTGCATTTTCGACCTCGAAGCAGTGTCTTGCGGATCGATTCGGTCAGGGGCTCGATAGGGTTATCGAGCCGACTCCTCGAGCGACCTTCGGGCTCAAGGCTCGTTAGTACCGACTTCGGAGCTCATTCCCAAAATCTCATTCCGACTTTTTAACACTCTAACTAGATCGAACGTAGGAAGGCCAAAATCTATTTCGACCGTATACAATATTATACATTTGTTGGCTATTTTTAATTTAAGTGATTGAGTGAGTAATTGATTGGGTTAATTCTTCATTTCTTTTCTAGTTTCTCCACATCCATGGGCCAAGTCCAGGGGCCAATAACTATGTTTTTGTTCTATTTCTTTCAAGTTTCCCCATACCCAATGGAGTGCAACTTAAGTTATAAAGATAAATTTTTGTAATCTTCATTACTACTCCAAGTACATTAGTAGTCCTTAGTTTCCATTTTAAATTCAGCGGAATGTAGCAAAACCAACTTTTGAAATAATTGGTAATAAAAAGCTGCTATTTGCAAGTTACGTTAGTTTTTCAAATTTTGATTCTAATAAAAATTAATATTATAACGCTAATCCATCTAATTTGCATGTGTGCATGAGAGAGAGACAGTGTGAGTGAGAGGAGGGGGTAATAGGAGCACACATATAGTTGTTCTACTATATACCATGTAACATATTTAGTTTATCTCACTATTTCAAGAGTTTATCGAAAAGTTGATTTTCTTACATATATGCTAGGGCCTAGGGGTGACCATAAACTCTTACGCTTTATTAGCTTAGTAATATTATATATTTATTTGAAGGGGAAAAAAAGGACCCTAGGAAGTTGAAATCTCACAGATTCAAATGTGGGGTGACCGTCTATTAAGTTTTTACAAAATAAGAAAATTTTATATCTTGAACTTTTGTTGAAAGATAATTGTGCCAAAATTCTGTCCTTTTTTTTTTTTTTTTTGGTTCTTCAAAACTCTGTCAATTTTGAACCAAACATTTTTTAAGTATCTGGATAAGTTGCACAACAGTATAATTTGGACTCATCCGATTATGTACTTTTAGATAATGTTTGTAATAAAGTTCTTAAATTTGTTGTCCCCTGACTTTTCTAACATTCGCTATCAGAGAAGACGCTTGAAAATCTTGTTGATACATTTAATACTTTTGGCTAAAATATATTTCTATTAAATGTTAGAGATGACCAAGTTTTTCCTTCGCGACATTATTTGTTTAGATTTTCTACAACTTCCGGCTCTTTCAATGCTTCCTTAGGATCTGCCGCTTAATTTTTATATAAAATGTCAGCTATTGGTTTTCTTTTTCAAACAATACATATTACAATTATATATATTGCTAATTTACAAGTTTGCTAGATCCAATAATGCGGATAACTCCATAAATGTGGACAAGTTCATACTAGGTAAGTTAATAAGTTTCTTGTGATAATCACTCGACAAGCATCTTATATGTATTGATCTAGAATTTTAAAAATTATAGGTTCCAATATAATATTAGTTGAATTTTTATTTTATTTTTGTTCATAAGAGAACTTGTAGTCGCTACCCTTCGGGTGCACACAGGGTAAACTTAGTTCCTGTGTAATAATCCGTAAAGCACACAGGAGAATAAATCAAATTAGATAAAGTTCTGTGCAACAGGTTCAAACGAGGAGGTATGTAAGTGGGTTTCGAACCCTACATCTCCTACTTGGAATTTTTTTTATATGTTTTCACATAAAAAATTTACATTTCGCCTTGAAAATATTGGATCCCTAGAACTAAGTGTTTCATGAAGCATCATAGCCTGTTTTTCAGAAGTACTCAAACTGAGACGACCTCTTGCCAAGTTGAAATTTAAATTCCTTTGGCTTCTACCAACTTAAGAGCACATTAGCAGTTTCTAATAGTTTTGTGATTTTTTACAAACTTAGGAAAATAAATAACTTTTCTATAGAAAGGGACTTGGGAATCTACTTGACTCAAATTAAAATTAATCGAATTAGCAAGTTTCGTATATCCAATGAGTACACGAAAGAAAATGCTAAATTAAACATATAAAACGATAAGGTTGATTGAAAGAGAGAAATAATCCTCCACCCAATTAACCCCCATTTTTTACGAACGGCACGAGAAATCAACTTGAATTGGCAATTGATTAGAAACTACCTCCGTTTATCGTTTAATGAAGCTGATGTTCTCATTTTTAGGCAACTTGCATGTATAGATTCCAGCTGGTAATAAAATTATAGGAAAAAACTTATAGTAAAATGGAAAAGTTCAATCTACTTGGCTTAAAATATAATATTATTTAATTGTTTCTCCAATATCACAATCACCTGTTAATTATTAATTTATTTATTTCATGTTCTTTTCACTAGAGAGATGTACTGGATTAAGGTGGCATCAGATGCAATGAAGCCGCCACTCCTTTTTCAAGATGCACATTTTAAGAATTTTAATCCAAAAGGTAAAATCATATATACGCACTCTTTAACTTTTTCATAACATATATATATATAGTTAATACTCCTAGAAGTCTAAGCTTTGATTCTTCCGACAGGAATAAAATCGTGTGGATATTATGTGACTTTCGAGCTTGAAAAGGTCACAAGAAAATCAATTTGAAAGCAAAGGTATTATTGTCTGAAATATCACACAACATTATTCATTTTACAAAAGGTTCAAGTGAAATGTGATCCCAACAAAAAATAGTACTGTTAAACGCCCCAAAATTCAACGTTCAATAAAATGCGTTTTCGCATCAACTTAGGGCTACTTGGGAGTAAAGTGCGAATAGACCGTCCACTCCCTAAAAGTGAAATTGGGGCCTACTAAGAAAAAAGGAAATCGAAAAGAAATTTAAAGACGTTATCTTCACTTGTCCCAACTTGCATATGAAACAAGACAAATTGATGTAACAACGCGTGAAAAATACAAAAAAACAAAAAATGTCACAGCTCACACGAATTTTGACGTTTGCACTTATTTATATGATATATATTTGTTTGTAGTTTGTCAAAAAAATTATATTTTTAAATAAATTAATTTTAAGTATTTTATTTACTTTTAATAAGATAATTTATGAATATATAAATATATTGACTTATTTTAGATTATAAAATTTAAAATTTTTCTTTCTTTGTATTACCTAAATTGGGAGGTGACAATTATACTTTTGATATTAATATTTTGGTTAACAGAATAAGACTTCCAATTGACAGCCCTAAAATATCTAAGCATTTTACAATCATAATTTACAAGGAACGGTAGAAAAAGAAACGATTTTTAGGTGCAGTTCAAATTGAACACAAAGTTGTTTTTGGTGGTGTCTCTATCCGAGGAAGACAGGTTGTCACTTCAAACTCGTACCCACAACACCGTACATATTTGATTGAAATTTATCAAAATGATAAGCAGTCTGAACCATGGCTGTCTTTTGATTTGTTTAAGAATTTAAATTTTCATTTTGAACACAATAGTACGGAAAAATATATGAAAACGGCGGAGTTAGGTCTGTTTGGTTTTATTTAGATTTTAAATATCCAAATCAGCATGCATATATGATAATTAAAGCTAAAAATATAATAAAGATAAATTAGTAATTAAAACTACATCCAAAAAATATTTGTGTAAATATTAATTCGCATTGAGGTGTAATTTCTTTTAATGAATCACACTTTAAAATCTAGCAACGATGGCAGTTGACTATATTAGTAATCGGAGATGATGGTTATAAGATAGAGGTTGTTGGTGGTTGTGACTTGTGATCGGAGGAAGAGACCAATGGTGGTGATTGATTAGTGGATGTGAAGTGATAGTTGATGGTGGTAGTGATCGGTATAAGTGGTTGTTGGTGATAATTGTACAATGGAGGCCAACCGTGAAAGTGGTCGACAGAGGCGGCCAGAGGCGGAGTCAAGATTTAAAACTTATGGGTTCATGATTTTAAATTTTTTAAGTTACTGAGTTTAAAATTAATAATTTATACATATTCAATGAAATTTTTAAGACAACTACATGATTTGGACCAAAACTATTGGGTTCGGCCGAACCCGTAACTTCTACTCTCCCTCCGCCACTGGAGGTGGCCGATGGTGAAAGTGGTTGGTGGTGGTTGGTAATAGAGCAGTAGAGGCGGTCAATCGTTATCGTTGTGTAAGGGTTAACTAATCGATAGATATGCTGGTGCTTATGATCGACAATAGCAATTGTATAATGAAGGTTTATGGTGGTGATTGTGCATTTTTAATGTATAGAATAATGGTAACAAGTATATATATATATATATATATATATATATATATATATATATATATATATATTATTGTTTACCCGAAAAAATGGATAGAATTGAATTTATACGCAGTTCCGAGGATATATGGCGTAACTTAACACAAATTATAAGGATCAATAGAAATGTAAATATAGATTGCAGAGAATGCGAAATAGATAAGGTTGTCAGGACAGTGAATCTTAGGATTCAACAAATAGAATCAATATAAGAAATCTGAAAGAACGATTCTCTACTGTAGAAGAATATAGCACTTTTACTATAATGTAAGCCTGAGAAAAACTTGTGCTACAGAATAGTGACCAAACCCTTTTATAGTGGAGGGATTTGGCTCTAAGCATAATAAAATGAATATTCAGTGGGTATAAGTCAGCTTTTCCATAGTTTCTACCAAGATTCTCTCTAGTGGGATTGCAACGGCTTTTGTCTGCGAGCTCGATCTTGCTTGGAACCCTCGATTTTTGTTTGAGCTTGATTTCGGCTCGAACTCGTGATCTTGATTCGAGCCCAATCCTGGCTCGAACCCTCGAATTGATTCGAAGTCAATGTTGGTTGGTCTCTGGATTATCAGCATGATAGATCTACTCTGCATCGTAGTTCGATTTTGATTCAAGCTCGATAATGATATCGAACCCGACACGGATTGGCCTCCCCAGGTTCGAGGTTAGTTTATTCCACCTTCGGGATCTTACTTAGATAAATCATCGTTCGAACTCGATCGGACATGCTAAGACCGAAATCTATTTTGACCGTATACAGATAGTCCCTTCATTTCTCAGAAAGAATGTGGCGAGAAATGATATGACTCTTTTTTTTTAATAGATCGATCGGATTATATCCTGTCATTTCCATCGGGTTCGACCATGACGCATCTGGTAGTTATCCCGTCGGTTTAGCCTTTCAAGGTATTTAATGCATGTCAGGCGGTGGTCGGCCACTGTTGATACTGAACCGCCGTCGCTTGAACCTATAAATAACCCTTTCTTTTATCTTTTACCATTTTTACATCTTCTATCTTCCAAATTTCCCAAGTTATTCTTCGTACTCTCCAACTTACCAGTAAATCTGTGATTTCTTTCCGCAAAAATCTCTCTTCAATTCCACCAAATCTTTGTCACTTTCTTTTACTCTTCACCTTTGAAGTCGAAAATGGCGAAAACATTGCAAACCATTCCTCAGAAAGAGAAGGCTTCATCTTCACAGTGCGCCGCCGATGAGACACCGGCAGAACCACGGCCCGAGGAGTGTGTTCACGGGGCGTGTGTCCTTACTTTAGATTTTAAGGTCGATAAAGGTTTATCGGTCCCTGGCAGGTGTGAGCCGGTATCGAGGTATTTGTGTTCGATAACCGAGAAGCACCTCGAACATATAAAGAAGGATTGCAATTGGGGTGAGAAAGAAATAATAATTCCTACGCCCGACGAAGATATTACTTCTTACGTGAAAGGGTTTTTGAATGTGTATACTTACCCTTTCACTTTGGGTCCCCTCGATTCCGTTATTATTGACTTCTGTCGACAATACCAGGTAACCCTAGGCCAGGTCCATCCTTCTTTGTGGCAGATCGTTATCCTGATCCGATATTTTATGAGCAAGATCGAGGGGATGTCGTTCACCCTCGATCATCTTATCCGATTGTACCGTCCTCGACTTTTTCGAGGAGGGTTAATAAAACTCCAGCGTCGGGCTACCAAGGCTCTGTTCTCGAGTATTGACGAGGACAGGGACCGGGGTTGGATGGGCATGTTCGTTCGAGTAAGGACTTCAGACCTGATTCTGACTGAAAAGATGCCCTTTCCCGAGGAGTGGAATATGAAACGTAAGTGTGATCTTGCTGTTACTTCTATTTTCTTCTTTCATTTATTCTCTCATCGATACTCATCTTTTTTTTTTTGTAGCGGTTCCCTAGATGCCCGGAGCAATTCCCGATCTCAAGAACTGGGTACGAGCCCTTTTTTTGACCTCTACATACGCCGAGCGCTCATGGCGTGATTTGTCAAAGGGTCGGTGGGAGGCCAAAAATCACGGTAAGCCCATTTCTCGGACTCTTTGATGATCCGAACGAGGTGGTTTTTAAAAATATTTTATTAAGGTTTTCCATATGCAGGTTTGGGTAAATACACGGTTTTGAGGCCCTTATCCAATGAGGAGGAAAATTCGGCCTCTGTCCCAAATCCGGTGAAGGAAAATAAAAGGAAAAGAGCCTCGGTTCCCGGGGATCAAAAACCGAAGAAGAGGACAGCTCGTAAGCCGAACAAGAATGTCATCCCTTTGGCCGTGGAATCCGTTCTGCGTCTAAGGGGTGAAGATGAAGAAGAAGAAGAAGAGAACGATGAGTCCGCGTTGGCGGTCCAAACGAAGAGAATCGCCGATGCCTCATTGCCGGCTGGATCGATGATGCTCCATGAGGCTCTGCCTCGAACTGAAGATATATCGGAGAAAGATTCGGGTAGAGTCCCTGAACTATCGGATATCGAATACACATCTCATCGGAGTCAATCGGTAGGGGATATGACCGAAGAGGCCCTTGAACCCCTTTGAACCGAGGAGAACGCTCCAGGCGATTCATTTGGCGCAGCAACAATCGAGGATTCACCTACCTTTCCCGCTTTTTCCGCAGGGGTGATTCGGGAAGCCCAAGCTCTGGGAGCCCTCGATCTAGACAGGCCTCATGATGAAGAAGATCCCTTTCGTGACCTGTTTACTGGTATTGAGGACGTTGCCGGTGCTGGTGATGAATCAGATCTTTTTCACGGATTGCGGTAGGCTTTGAATCAGGTGAGCCTTTTAAAATTATTTTGTCGGTACTATCTTTATGTTCGTTTTTCGTTAACTCCGCTTCTTGTTTCTTTGTAGGCAGCGGCAGTTCATCTAGAACAATGTTCTCGATCCCAGAATGAGCTGCATCGATACGCGACCGACCTACAACAGGCTACTGACGAGAGGAACTCCCTTAGACTTTCCCTAGGGTAGAGAGCGGAGGAAATAAAAGACCTCCGAGCTGAGCTGGCCAACGCTTATCGAGATCAGACCGATTTGTCTGAGCAAGTAATGATGCTTTTGAAAGCCTATAGACTTGATACCGGAATGATAGCTAACATTTCGGTCTCACAGCTGCAGCAAAAAATCGAGATGATCGGGAAGCTTCGTGAGGAGGTCGACGTGATAAGAACAGAATCTTTGCGGTGGAAAGAAGGTGTGGACCGCTTTGCTGCAGAAAAAGAGACTGCTCGAGCCCAGTTATCATCGTCCGAAACCCAACTTCAGAAAATGAAGGAAAAAGGCCTGGTCCAAGCAAGAAGAATTGAGGAGCTTGAGGCTCGGTTGGCCTCTGTACTTGCCAAGGCCGAATCTGATGCTGAAAAGGCAAAGGCCAATGCGGATGTGCTTGTGGCAGTCTATCGGGCCGATGCTGAAGCTGCCCAAGTCCAGGCAAGAGAGGTAGTCGAGTCCACCGATATTCGAGCGCATTGGGTCGCCGAACTTGCTAAGTGCCGATCCAGAAGGGAAACTCTCGAGGAGATCCATGCTCGTGGCTTCGATCTCGCTGAAGAGATAAAAAGGTCCAAAGAACTCGAAGCCGATGCTGAAGCTCTAGTTTTTGATGGCGATGACGATGACGATGGGAGCAAAAGCAGATCCGAAAATGGGGGAGGGGGGGGGGGGAGCCTGATAAAGACCGCTCCTGACCGAAAAGTTTAGTTCTTAGTTTTTACGTTGTAATCACCTATGCAGATAAATTTGTATATAGACATATCTCCCTTTTCGCCAACTTGCTTCTGTTTTTGTTTCCTCTCTTGTGAGGGCTTTATTCATGCCTTATGACTATTTTCACAATGATTTAAACAACTTAATCAAATTTGGACTTCGTAGCCTCTGTAACTGAGTGAGCGCTTACTCAAACTTGGAGCGATGTAGCCCTTAGGCTTATTAGTTGTCAATGGTTCGATCTTGAAGAAATATAGCCCATAGGCATAATGGTCGAGTGAGTGCTTGCTCGAACTTGAAATAAAAGTAGCCCGTAGGCTTTATCGAATGAGTGATTCGAACTCAAAATAATGTAGCCTGTAGGTGTAATGGTCGAGTGAATATTTGCTCGAACTCGAAATAAAAGTAACATGTAGGCTTGATCGAATGAATGATTTGAACTCGAAGTAATGTAGCCCGTAGGCGTAATGGTCGAGTGAATGTTTGCTCGAACTCGAAATAAAAGTAGCTTGTAGGCTTGATCGAATCAATGATTCGAACTCAAAGTAATATAGCCCGTAGGCGTAATGGTCGAGTGAGTGTTTGCTCGAACTCGAAATAAAAATAGCGCGTAGGCTTAATGGTCGAGTGAGTGTTTGCTCGAACTCGAAATAAAAATAGCCCATAGGCTTAATGGTCGAATGGGTGTTTGCTCGAACTCAAAATAAAAATAGCCCGTAGGCTTAATGGTCGAGTGAGTATTTGCTTGAACTCGAAATAAAAATAGCTCGTAAGCTTAGTCGAGTGAATGATTCAAACTCGAAGTAGTGTAGTCCGTAGGCGTAATGGTCGAGTGAGTGTTAGCTCGAACTCGAAATAAAAGTAGCCCGTAGGCTTAATGGTCGAGTGAGTGTTTGCTCGAACTCGAAATAAAAGTAGCCCGTAGGCTTAGTGGTCGAGTTTATCTTAATTCTGATTGCATAATAAATCTCAAAATAGAGGAATTCTCCTTGGATATAAGAAGCCGATAAAGAAGAGAACTTTCTTCGCACGTTATTACACGCATGGGTTCGGGCCAATCTATATGAGCATGGTTCGCTTCGACCATTTGGCTCTTATAATATTTCCTATTGGAACCCTGTTATTGTGAAATAACTTTCTTGTGAGGCCTCGGATATTATTGTAAATACTGCACGATCAATGGTTGCCTCATTAAAAACCTTGCCGAAAAACCCATTTCGGATAAAACCGGTCTAAGGAAAAAAGAGTGCAACGTGTGCTTTCAAGCGAGAGAGCCATCTTAGCCCTTGTTCAAACTTCTGCAGGGGTCAGTTTTGAGATATAAACAAATATGGAAAGGTTGTACCTTAGCAATAGTACCGTTTTAGATGTGATATATTCCAGCTGCTTGATAGCTGTTTGCCGTTTATTATGCCGAGCCTGTACGATCCCTTTCCGATGTTCTCGAGCACCTGATATGGCCCTTCCCAATTCGGTCCTAGTTTTCCTTCGTTCGGATTTCGGGTATTGATGGTAATTTTTCTTAACACTAAGTTCCCAGGCTTGAAATGGCAGAGCTTGGTTCTTCGGTTATAATATCTTTCGATTCGCTGCTTTTGGGCGGCCAATTGGACGAGAGTAGCTTCTCGTCTTTCGTCCGATAGTTCGAGGCTGGTATTCATGGCCTCGTTATTTGATTCTTCCATCGCGAATCGAAATCTGGCACTGGGTTCACCAACTTCGATTAGTATCAATGCTTCAGACCCATATACTAAGGAGAATGGGGTCGCCCCCATACTGGATTTTGATGTCGTCCGATATGCCCAAAGGACTTCGGGCTGGATTTCTCTCCATTTCCCTTTAGCGTCGTTCAACCTCTTCTTTAAGTTTTGAATGACAGTTTTATTCGTTGATTCGGCCTGTCCATTCCCACTGGGGTGGTATTGCGTCGATAGTATCCTTCTTATCTTGTGGTCTTCGAGGAATCTTGTAACTTTGCTACCAACGAATTATTTTCCATTGTCACACACTATTTCGGCAGGTATCCCGAATCGGCATATGATATGATCCCAAATAAAGTCTATAACTTCTTTCTCTCTTATTTTTTCGAACGCCTGCACTTCAACCCATTTAGAAAAATAGTCATTCATAAATAAAATGAATTTGGCTTTACCTGGGATTGATGGCAGAGGGCCGACGATATTCATTCCCCACTTCATGAACGGCCATGGGGATAGGACTGAGTGGAGTCGCTCTCCGAGTTGGTGGATCATTGGTGCAAACTTTTGACATTTGTCACATTTACGAACAAATTCCTTCGCATCTTTGCCCATATCGATCCAATAATACCCTGCTCTGATTAGTTTTTGAACTAATGTATCGGCTCCGGAGTGATTCCCACAAGTACCCTCGTGCACTTCCCGTAGGATGTAATCGGTATCTTCCGGACCCAAGCATACTGCCAATGGTCCATCGAACGTTCTTCGGTACAGAGTTTTGTCTGAAGCCAACGTGAATCGAGCAGCTTTAGTCCGTAGGGTTTTGGAATCTTTAGGGTCCGATGGGAGTTTTCCGCTCTTCAAGTATTCAATATACTTGTTTCTCCAATCCCAAGTTAAGCTTGTAGAATTTATTTCGGCGTGACCTTCTTCGATTACCGATCTCGAAGTTGAACAACATTTCCCGAGCCCGAATCATCTACCTCGACCGACGACCCCAAATTCGCAAGCGCATCGGCCTCATTGTTCTGTTCCCTCAGTACATGCCGTAAAGTCCATTGTTTGAAATGGTGCAAAGTGACAAGCAGTTTATCTAAATACCTTTGCATTCTTCCTTCTCGAACTTCGAAGGTTTTGTTTACTTGACTCACCACCAACAAGTAGTCGCAATTGGCTTCAATGACTTCTGCTCCCAAGTTTCTAGCTAGCTCGAGACCTACAATCATGGCTTCATACTCGGCCTCGTTGTTAGTCAACCTGATAGTTTTAATAGATTGCCTAATAGTGCTACCCGTGGGTGGTTTCAAAACTATGCCTAGCCCGGACCCTTTTACGTTCGAAGGCTCGTCCGTAAAAAGGATCCATACCCCCGATGATGTACCTGATTTCAATAGTTCTTTTTCGACTTCGGGTACGAGGGTTGGCGTGAAATCGGCCACGAAGTCTGCTAAAATTTGAGACTTGTTGACCGTGCGGGATTGATATTCGATATCGTACCCACTGAGTTTGACGGCCCATTTGGCCAGTCGGCCTGATAACTCGGGTTTGTGCAAAATATTACGAAGCGGGTAAGTGGTTAACACATATATGGGATGACATTGAAAGTACGGCCTTAACTTTTTTGAGGCGTTTATTAGTGCAAGTGCCAATTTTTCTAGGAGCGGATATCTAGTTTCCGCTTCTCCTAAGGTTCGACTCGTATAATAAACAGGGAATTGAGTACCTTGCTCATCTCGAACTAGGACACCGCTTACGATGACTTCCGATACTGCTAAGTACAAACAAAGTTTCTCATCTGTTTTTGGAGTGTGAAGTAGTGGTGGGCTTAATAGATATCGCTTTAGCTCTTCTAATGCTTGTTGGCACTCCGGGGTCTAAGCAAAATCGTTCTTCTTTTTGAGTAGAGAGAAAAATTTATGACTTCGGTGAGATGATCTTGAGATAAACCGGCTCAAGGCTGCAATCCGACCCGTTAACCTTTGTACGGCCTTCACGCTGTCCACAACGATGATGTCTTCAATGGCCTTGATTTTACCGGGGTTAATATCTATTCCCCGATGTGACACCATGAAGCCGAGGAACTTGTCCGAACCGACCCCGGAAGCACATTTCTCGGGGTTGAGCTTCATGTTTTATTTCCTTAAAATCTCGAACGTTTCCTGCAAATGAGTCAAATGGTCCTCTACGCGTAGGGACTTAACTAACATGTCATCAATATAAACTTCCATTGATTTTCCTATTGTTCTTCGAACATTTTATTTACTAGGCATTGGTAAGTAGCCCCTACATTTTTTAGCCCGAAGGGCATCACATTATAACAATATGTTTCATATTTGGTGAAAAATGAAGTCTTTTCCTGGTCCTCCGGGTTCATCTGGATTTGATTATACCCGGAATAGGCATCGAGAAAAGTGAGGATCTCGTGGCCGGCCGTGGCATCGATCATGCGATCGATGTTGGGCAGCGGAAAGGAATCTTTGGGGCATGCTTTGTTCAAATCCTTATAGTCCACACACATTCTAGGTTTGTTCCCTTTTTTAGGGACTACAACTACGTTGGCTAGCCATTCGGAATATTTTACCTCCCGAATGAACCCTACTTTGAGAAGCTTGGTTACCTCGCCCTTTATGAATGCGTGCTTTCTCTCGAACTGGGGCCTTCTCTTTTGCCTCACCGGTCTGAACCTGGGGTCCAAACTTAGGCGATGCGTCGTTATGTCCGGCGGGATCCCTGTTATATCTAAATGGGACCAGGCAAAACAATCGATGTTATCGATAAGAAATTGAACGAGTTTCTTCCTGAGTTCGGGGCTCAACCCCGTTCCCAAGTATACCTTTCGCTCGGGCCAGTGCTCGATTAATATGACTTGCTCTAGCTCCTCGATCGTTGATTTGGTGGTGTCAGAGTCATCGGGAATCACGAAAGATCGAGGGACCCTTTGATCATCATCCTCTTCGATTTTCTGGTTGTCTGGCTGGGTCGAAGCTGATGTCTGTGATTGCTATTTGGTGTCCCGTTCTCCTTTCGGGCCCGATCCTTTTATCGGCGAAAGTGAGGACATTGGTTTAGCCTCGTCGACGGCGAACATTTCCTTTGCGGCTGGCTGTTCTCCGTATACCTTTTTGACACCTCCCGATGTCGGGAATTTGAGAGCCTGGTGTAGGGTCGAAGGTACAGCTCTCATGTTGTGGATTCATGGCCTTCCGAAAAGGGCGTTATATCTCATATCGCCTTCGATCACGTGAAACTTTATTTCTTGGATGGTTCCGGCCACGTTTATTGGTAGGATTATCTCACCCTTGGTGGTTTCACATGCCATATTGAACCCGTTTAGGACCAGAGTTGCGGGTACGATCTGATCCTGTAAGCCGAGCTACTGTACTACCTTCAATTGGATGATGTTGGCTGAGCTACCTGGATCGATTAACACACACTTAATTTTAGTTTTATTTATGAGTACGGATATTACCAGTGCATCGTTATGAGGATGGACGACCCCCTCTGCATCTTCATCATCAAAGGACAGAGTCCCCATGGGTGCGTAATCTTGAGTCCGAGATCGCTTTTCCCTCACCATCGATGTTTTAGTACGTTTAAGTACTGGTCCCTGAGGGGTATCGATGCCGCCGATGATCATGTGGATGACGTGTTGCAGTTCTTCTTGCTTGTTTTGCTTGCTGAAATCCCTGCTTTTAAAATGTTCTTCACCCTATCACTCAAAAATTCCCGAAGGTGCCCTTCGTTAAACAAGCGAGCTATTTCCTCTCTTAGTTGCTTGCAATCTTCCGTTCTGTGGCCATGAGTACCATGATATTCGCACGTTTGATTGGGATTTCTTCGGACAGGATCGGTTTGCATGGGTCGAGGCCATTTAGTGTCTTTGATGCGTCCGATGGCTGACACGAGAGTGGATGCACCAACGCTAAAGTTATATTCTGATAATCGAGGTGCTTCTATAGGATCGGCATATTTATCGATGCCGCTCTTACTCATAAGCCCCCGAGAATTTTGTCCTCGATCAATCCTTCGATTATTCTGAACTGCATTGCATGATGAATCATTGTTCACCCGATCTGTGACGTACGGTCGATATCGGTCTCTGTTTGACCTTTGCTCTATGTCGATCTCCTTTTGTTTTTTAGTAACTGTCCTGTTCTGATGATCGGGTCCGTACGGAGCTCTCAACTGATCATCCTCGACCCTAATTTTCAACTGGTATCGGTTGTGTACACTGCCCAAGTTATTGCCGGATACTCGATTAAATTTTGTTTCAGCCGATGTGATACTGTCGAACTTAGCTCATTCAACCCTTGGGTGAAAGCTTGTACGGCCCAATCGTCTGTGACCGGGGGTAATTCCATGCGTTCCATTTGAAATCGGGATACGAATTCCCTCATCATTTCATCCTCCCTTTGCTTTACTTTGAAGAGGTCTGATTTTCTTGTTGCAACCTTTATGGCACCAGCATGTGCCTTTACGAACGAATCTGCTAACATGGCAAAAGAATCGATGGAATTCGGCGGTAAATTGTGGTACCAGATCATCGCTCCCTTCGAGAGGGTCTCCCCGAACTTTTTCAACAACACGGATTCGATCTCATCGTCTTCCAAATCGTTGCCTTTTATGGCACATGTGTAAGAGGTGACATGTTCGTTAGGATCGGTCGTACCATTATATTTGGGAATTTCGGGCATACGGAATTTTTTGGGGATTGGCTTCGGCGCCGCACTCGACGGAAAAAGGCTTTTGTATGAATTTTTTCGAATCAAACCCCTTTATCATTGGTGGAGCCCCCGGGATTTGATCGACCCTGGCATTGTACGTTTCCACCCTCTTGTCGTTGGCTTCGACTCGTTTTGTGAGTTCCTCGAGTAATTTAGTAATTCCGGGAGTAGTCCCCGATTCTTGCTCGTTAGATTTCACTATGGCGGGCTCTGTTCTGGGGATGACTTCTCGGGGTGGATTGGAATCCGACCTGCTTTGTGCTCGAGTTTGGCTCTGTAGCTGAGCTATCGCTACTTGTTGGGCTTGTAGCATCTCGAAGATCATACGTAAGCTGGCCCCGATTTCTCCCGCATTTTGGATGTCTCGGGCTACGGATCGAGTACCGCCCTGAACGCTTCTTTCCGGTTCGGAGCGCTGATTCGCCTCCAAAGCTATTTGTGAATTGACATCCAATGGTATTTCGGCTCGAATTTCGGGTACTTCGATTCGAGCCTCGGTGCCATCGTTAATTGGCCTTCCGGCCCCGGGTGCCAAGTTGTTGGTTTCATTTTGAAGGCCGGCTTCATAATCGATCGGTGAAGCCATTTGATTGGTGGTTATTCGTAGCTGATCCGAAATTCAGGATATTTTCGGAAATAAGTGCAAAGCACAATGGCATATTTTTATTTTTAGATTTGTATCAAATAACTACTGTTATCCTTGGCCCCACGGTGGGCGCCAAACTGTTTACCCAAAAAAATGGATAGAGTTGAATTTATATGCAGTTCCGAGGATATGTGGCGTAACTTAACACAAAATATAAGGATCAATAGAAATGTAAATATAGATTGCAGAGAATGCGAAATAGATAAGGTTGTCAGGAACAGTGAATCTTAGGATTCAACAAATAGAATCAATGTAAGAAATCTGAAAGAACGATTCTCTACTATAGAAGAATATAGCACTTTTATTACAATGTAAGCCTGAGAAAAACTTGTGCTACAGAAATAGTGACCAAGCCCTTTTATAGTAGAGGGATTTGGCTCTAAGCATAATAAAATAAACATTCAGTGGGTATAAGTTAGCTTTTCCATAGTTTCTACCAAGATTCTCTCTAGTGGGATTGCAACGGCTTTTGTCTGCGAGCTCGATCTTGCTTGGAACCCTCGATTTTTGTTTGAGCTTGATTTCGGCTCGAACTCGTGATCTTGATTCGAGTCCAATCCTGGCTCGAACCCTCGAATTGATTCGAAGTCAATGTTGGTTGGTCTTTGGATTATCAACATGATAGATCTACTCTGCATCGTAGTTCGATTTTGATTCAAGCTCGATAATGATATCGAACCCGATACGGATCGCCTCCCCCGGTTCGAGGTTAGTTTGTTCCACCTTCGAGATCTTACTTAGATAAATCATCGTTCGAACTCGATCGGACATGCTAAGGCCGAAATCTATTTCGACCGTATACAGTTGTAAATTTCCAATATGCATAATTATATTTGTAATCTATCAAGAAGCGTGCTTGAACTTGATTCCTTTTCTTTATTTAGATTCTTTCATAGTTTTGATTATCAAGTTAAGTACTGCAAAAATAAGTTAGGAGCACATGGTTAGTTCATCAGTCGATCCGTCTATTTGGAATACTGCTAATGGAATCTAGGGACATAGCTATGTAGGTGCAATAATGTGTACTTTTAACCTTATAAGGCAGATGGCTTATTAAACTAAACAAACACTTCTTATCAACCACTTGCCCACGAAGCCGTATTTGACGACAACAAAATTTAAATTTTGTTTGATTTGACGTAGATGTTATTAGTAATAATAGTAAAAATATTAAAGTAATAGTTAAATACTCTTGTTGTGAAATAAGAAAAAGAAAAGAGATGAAAAGAAACGGAGATCAATTTTCATGTGCCACAAGTCTCCGGTTTTTGGAATCAAAACGCTAGTTAATTTTTAGTATAATTTTTCCAAGTCTAAATTTTAATAGCATTTGCCAGTTGCAACATGATTTTGATTTTTCCTCTTGCCTGATTCCAGAGAATATGCCTCAAGACCTTTATCGTCTTTTCACTTGCTAATAATATGGACATTTAAAGTCATTGTTATTTGAATAATTTAATTTCAGAGAATAGTCCTGCACAAACAAACCGACCATGGTTTGGCTTATTCTTCTTTTTCTTTGTTTCTTTTTTTTTTTCATTGTGCAAAATGAAACATGCCTTTCTTTCTCGAAATTGTGTGCGCGCGTGCGCAGACTAAATAAAATTGGATATAAAATCCCAGTATCATGCAGCTTTGAACCAATACGCTAGTTCCCTTAGTCGTTTTCAAGGCGAAAATTAGACAACAGAATCGTAAAGTTTAAAGTAGGTTTAAGAGTTCTTCATAAATATTTTCTCTGGTCCTATTTACATGTCATATTAGTGTTTTCTCTCTTCAATAAAATGTGCGTTCTTTAGATACCAATTTTTTTTTAAAAGAATAAGTATTTTGAAATTAGCAATTATTTTTTATAAACATGACAAGTACGACGAGACAATAGAAGATTGTAAACCGAAATTAATGATGTCTCACCACATACTTTACGTCATTAATTAATTTAAATTGTGATCAGGCTTATTCGAACATATTAGATCGTATAGTCATTGAATAACTTTTTTTTCTGTATATTTCTTTATTATATTATCTAATATTTACTATTATTACATTGTTAATAAAAACTTTTTATTAGCATATTACTTTGTTTAATATTTTTTTCTGTTCGCTTTCTTTTCGTAATATATATATTTTATTACTCTTGAAATATTTTTTTTATTTTAAAATTTATTCTATTGCTCTCAATAATATTATCTGCATTCTAATGAATATAATCTCTATGAAATTAAAGGGACTTATATAAGCATCGAATAACTTTTTTTTTTTCTATATATTATAAATTTATTATATTATCAAATATTTAGTATTATTGCATTGTTAATAGAAATTTTTATTAGCATATTATTTTGTTTAATATTTTTTCTGTTACTTTCTTTTGTAATATAATAGAAGATATATATTTTATTAATCTTGAAATATTTTTTTATTTTAAATTTTATTCTATTGTTTTTAATAATATTGTCTGAATTTTAATGAATAAAATCTCTATTACATTAAAGGAACTTATATACTGATCGAATAACTTTTTTGTTATGTATTTTTCCTTACTATATTATCCAATGTTTAGTATAATTATATTATTAATAAAAACAATTATTAGCATATTACTGTATTTAATATTTTTGTCTGTTGCTTTCGTTTTGTAATATAATAGAAGATATATATTTTATTACTCTTAAAATATTTTTTTATTTTTTATTTTATTCTATTATTCTCAATAATATTTTCTGAATCTTAATGAATAAATACACTTTTATTTTTAAAAAAACGAAAATTATTTATAGAAAAAAAAAGAAACAAAGAAATTAACTAACCTAAACCAACCCTCGTCCATGTTTGAGTAGTTAATTTTAGGTAGTTAATTTGTTGGAGCTTTGTCCTAAAATTTGACAATTGTTAAATTTTTGTTGTTACACTTGACATCATCACATTGATTTGTTTCTTCTATTCTTTATAGATAAAATAGATAGTAATTTTAATGAATAAAATTTCTATTAAATTAAAGGGACTTATATAGTCATCGAATAACTTTTTTGTTATGTATTTTTCTTCATTATATTATCTAATGTTTGGTATAATTATATTGTTAATAGAAATTATTAGCATATTACTTGATTAATATTTTTGTGCGCTACTTTCTTTTTGTAATATAATAAAAAAAAATATATTTTATTAATCTTGAGATATTTTTTATTTTAAATTTTATTATATTTTTCTCAATAGTATTGTCTGAATTTTAATGAATAAATATTTTTTATTTCAAAAACGAAAAACAAAAAACGAAAATGATTTTAAAAAAACAACAACAACCCTCACCCATGTTTGTGTAGTTAATTTTAGGTAGTTAATTTCTTTGTTAATTTTTAATAATTAATTATTTTCTAAATAACTAATAATTAACTAATTATGTCATGTGACTTTTTTCTACGCTACCACTTAAGTTAATGTGGTGCTTTTTTCTTTGACTTTAAATAATATATAGATAGATAAGGAAACTATCTCATTGTATATGTTTCTCAGACAGTTCTATTTACTTCGAAGTGTACCTACCTCTTTAAACGAAAACTCATTTCCAACTAATAACTTAACTTTGATACCTTCGGAAATGAATGTGTACACTAGATATTAATGTATGTACGGTAATTTGTCTTACTTTTAGGTTATTATTTTTTATAGACAGTTTTTTACAGTTATTTTTGAGGTGATTCATATTTTTTCTTTTGCATTACCAATAGGTAGAAGTTAAACTATTTTGGTGGTACACTCTACCCTCCCCAAACTTCACATATGAGATTTTATTAGGTTGTTGTGGTTGTTGAATATGTGCTTTAAGACTGCAATATATAAGATTGAGAAGACGAACAAAAGGCAAAGACATGAAGCTTTTCACGAAATGTTCAAGACTAAAGAGAAATGGAAATCCAAAGTTGGATAATAGCACTTTCTTCTAAATGACTAGAAATACATTAATTCTTGATAAATCAATCTATTGTTCGTCCGAAGTCAACAGATCATTGGATGATACGTCCACGGTTTGCAAGGAGATATATGGATGTCAATGCAACAAGTGTATAATATCAGTAGTTGCTTTTGTTTTAACAGATGGGAGATGCCGTACAACTTGACAAGAAACCATTTCAAGTAACTTCTAAACCAATATACTCTGTTTTAGACCACAATTGCACCATAATTGTTCATTTGTTTGGCTGCTACTTCACGTACATTAATTAGGCAGAGTCTTTTATGACCTCATTTTCAAGTTATTAGGAGTAAGACCTAAATCCTAATCTCTGAGATTTGGCTCCAATTTATGTGAAACATTTTTCTTCTTGTGAAAGGTCATTAATTTTTCTCTTTCTTTTTATTGCCCTACTTCCACTAAGAGTGAGAATTATGCGCGAGCCATAATTTGAAAACCTGCAAGTTCCACATGTTATTTGTAATTAAGAACATCAAGTTAAATATTACTCAAGTTTTCAATATTGTTCTGGTTTCTTTATGTGATGATTAATTTGACAATTGACATAAGAAGAATAAGGTTGACGTGAAGATTGTGTGATGCTCTTACCATGTGGAGTTCATGCAGACGAGATGATAGAGCTGCATTTTTATATTGTGTGGCACAAATTTTGTGCCTAATTATCTCTTTGATTTTTGATTTGAAAAGTTTGGAGAAGATGCTCTTTGCTAGGTTTTGGTTCTAGTATTTGATACTAATGTGGTCCTTCTGAATAGCAGAGAGCCGGAGACATGAATTTAGAGTCCATTATTTATATGATCGCTCAACTATTTGAAGTTACCTAGTAAAGTCTTATTTCTTCTGTTTGTAACAAAAAAGTTACTTGACTATTCATATAATACTCTGTATACGGTCGAGATCGAGTTCGCCTACGACATGAAAGGACAGGCTCGGAACATGACAATGCAAGACTGAAGATCGGCCCCGAGTCACACCGGGCTAGAACCCGGGGTCAGGACACCTAACGTCGAGAACATTGAGTCTGAGACCTCGGAGTCGACCCTAGCCCCGAACAAGTTATTAGTATACTAGTAAAAATTATTGAAATAAGAGTTAAATAGTTAAATATTAATCTATTTTTTAAAAAAAATTAATAGCATTTTATAAGGACCCGTAAAAAAACTTTTAACCAACAACTCGGGGTTTCGTGGTGCCAAGCTAGATTCCTGCGTTATTATAGTAGAAAGTTTGGACTTTTTGGATTGAACAATACCCCAAGGACTTAGAGAAAAATATTTCGCAATAGGACGCGTTTCTGCGGCCCATTATGCGGCCGCATAATCACTCTGCGGACCGCATAATAGCTGCAGAGTGAAGCAGTACGTTGGCCAATGTGAGGTCAGCTTTGCGGTCGATTATGTGACCGCATAACCATTATGCGGACTGCATATCGATCGCATAATCCCTCTTGGATTTTTGCGGAGGGAATTCTACGGTGCATTATGCGACCGCAGAACGAGTATGCGGACCGCATACTGATCGCATACCTGGGCCGTAAGTTCAGGCCCCTGAGGGCCATTTCTGCGGTCACTTTGCAGACTACATAACCATTATGCGGTCGCATATGCGACCGCAAACCTATGTCGGGCACCCTTTTTCTTAATTTAAAATCCGACTCCTATTCCGTTAAAACATCCCCTTTAGTCTATTTGGGCTTATTTTCTGATACTATAGAGTGAGAGAGGGAGCCTTAGAGTGAGAAAGTAATCCTCATCAATTATTCTTCAATTCTTGCTTGAAACTTTGAAGATTATCAAGGAAATCAATCTAGGCCTCCATCCTAGAGGTAAGAATCTATACCCTAGCCCTAAAATTTTGAAGCTTATACTGAAAATGAGTAATTAATAAGATGGTCTATGGGTATGAGGGTTGTTTATCTTGCATGCATGTATGGTAAAAGAGTGTGAAAAAGTGAACTAGAACCATGAACGTTTTTCTAATTTGGGTTCAATTTGTATATTGCTAAAATAGATTGAGGTTGCTAAGGGTTCTGGATAATTGTAGAGTCTAAAGAAGCGTAATTGAGGTATGTATGGCTAACTCTCTTCTTCTTAGAATCGAACTCCTGGTGTCCGAATAATTAGTGTAAGTTTCAACTTGATTATACTAGAATTGTTTGTCTTAGTGTGTTTGATTGAAAGATTCACGTTCCCTAATTAGTTTAGATGGTTACCATATCATCATGCTATTTGAGAACGTAATTATAATTTTCCAAGCTCATTCCCTTATGTGTGAAATGTCTTATGTGATGGTACTTATCGACATGAATGATGATGTTATTTGAACAAATAAAAAGGGAAAGACTTGAATTGTAAAATGTGCCCAAGTGCCAAGAACTACTTAATAAATGAGGTTGTTTGTGCCATGTAATGAAGATGGGAAAAAATGTGAATTGAGTGGACAGTTGAAGGAGGTTATGTCTCAAGTGAGATGGCTTAGCCGATCGGGCTGAGATCGGACGCCATGCTGTACACATGGTGGTATTTGTATTAGGATTATTGAATTAAATTGTGGATATGGATATGTCTAACTTGAGATGGCTTAGCCGGTCGGGCAGAGGCCGAACTCCGTGTAAAAATACGGTAGCATTGTGAGTTGTGGCTTTGGCACTAAAGATTATTATTCTAAAAAGATGGAAAGATTGAATTGGAAACTATGTGGTCCTTACTTGGTGTTTTCTTTATATTTTTATGAAGTACTTATTGATTATTATGACTGCCTTCTCTTTGTTTCACTGTTCATTCTACTAAGATTGGTGTTTGCCTTACATACTAGTACTATTCGACAGTACTAACGTCCCTTCTGCCGGGGGCGCTATATCTTTGAATGGATATAGGTGGTTCCATCGCAGATAGTGCCGATCGCAGATAGTGGTGCTCTCTTTCTCTACTCACAGCAGTCTTGGTGAGCCCCATTTCTCCTAGGGGTCATGTAGTCCTTCTTTTGTATAAGTTTTCAAGTTGCCGGCATTGTCATGTTGTTCTTTTGTATCCTTAGAGGCTCCGTAGACGTTTATGTGGGTCGTGTATGTATGTTGGGGTGGTCGTTGGATCAAGTTGTATTTTGAAAACTCAACTATGGCATAATGTATATAAGGAAAATGAACTAGCAATGCTTTCATAACTGATCTCTCACCGGTTTTACAAATGGTGATGCGATCCCTTTTTGGATTATGAATGAGTCGGGTAGGAAAGGTTTAATAGGCTTGCTCGACCGGGTTCACTCGGTTGAGCGCCGGTCGCGCTCCCCGAGGTTGGGGCGTGACAAACTTGGTATCAAAGCCTAAGGTTTTAAAGTGTCTTAGGATGTCTCGGAGCCGTGTCTAGTAGAGCCCTTCTTTTCGGTATGTTATCGACCACATCTATAATTAGAGGGCTACTTGGACATTTAAGAATGATACCCTTCATTGTTGTTCTATATCGTGCGATAGAGCGGAACGTGAGGTTGTTTTCCCCTAACTCGTGCATTTTTCTAACTTTCAGTAAATGGCACCTAAGAAGAGAGCGAGAATTGGCCAAGAAGCCAATGCCACACCAGGAGTGGCTGTTGATCCCTTACTTGATAATGCCCCTACTATCACACTGCCTGATTCGTCTACTCCAGAACAGACTACCCCAGTTCCTACACCCGTGGAGGGTGCCACAATCCCTCCCGCCGATATACTTGTTCCACCTCCAGCCCCAGCTCCAGGTCCCGGTATTTCTGATGGGGATCTTAGGGGAGCTATTCAGATGCTGACTCAATTAGTAGCTTCTCAGGCCCAGAGGTCAAATGTTGCACCTACCTTATTTAGCTCGCAAGAGGATTCTTCTGGTTCCAAGGTAAACAGGTTCCTTCAGTTAGACCCTCCAGTGTTCACAGGTACTGATCCCAGGGCAGACCCTCAGGATTTCATTGATGAGATGCATAAGACTCTCCGAGTTATGCGTGCTACTGAAGTAGAGGGAGTAGAGTTGGCCTCTTATCGCCTGAAAGGGGTGGAATATTCCTGGTTTGAGATGTGGGAAGATTCCCGTGAGTAGGGGAGCCCTCCGGCGAGATGGAATGAATTCACGGATGCCTTCATAGACCATTTCTTGCCTGCCGAGACTAAGGCAGACCGTGCTGTGGAGTTTGAGACCCTTAAACATGGTAGTAGGAATGTGTGGGAGTATCACATGGAGTCCGTGCGCCTGTTAAAGTATGATGTTCATATGATGCCGACGATGGAGGCAAGAGTGCGTTGATTTGTACAGGGCCTTAGCCCTTTGGTTATTAATGAAGCTGCCACAGCTGCTCTAAATTCTGACATGAACTATGGAAGGATGGTGGCATTTGCCCAAGCTACGGAGGCTCGAAAGTTAAAGCTCAGGATGGAACGGGAAAGTATTAGTAGGGCCCGATCAACAGGCAACCTTGGGGATTTATTCGGAGGTGGGAGATCTGCTTTTCGGGGAGGATCATCAGGGCCGTCCCAGTCTTATGCTCAGTCTTCAGCTAGTGCCCCGCCATCAGGGCATGGTCAGCAGCAGGGGAGTCGCTTTAGGCCCGGTCAGGGCAGCAGGGGGTCCCACCATCAGGGCCGACCAGGAGAGAGATTCCAGCAGAAGTAGAGGGCCCCATGCCCCAAGTGTGGGAGGATACATTCGGGAGTCTGCTACCTGGACATGCCAGTATGTTACAGATGCGGAATGAGAGGTCATATTCAGAGGGAGTGTCGTGCATCTCATCAAGGTGCAGGCAGGGGCACAGCTCAGTCATCCAATCCTACAACTGCTACATCTTCAGCACCCCTCCAGCTCGAGGCTCTCCAGCACCCACAAGGCGTGGTGCAGCTAGGGGTGGTGCACAGAGTTCTAGAGGACCCAGCTGATCCTATGCTATGAGTGGTCGACAGAGTGCAGAGGTTTCCCCAGATGTCGTCACAGGTATATTGACTATTCAATCTTATGATGTGTATGCCCTTATTGATCCCGGATCTTCTTTGTCCTATGTTACTCCTTATGTTGCTACGAGTTTCGGGATAGAACCGGAACAACTTCATGAGTCATTCTCTGTATTTACTCCGGTTGGCGAGTCTATTATGGCAGCACGGATTTATAGGGATTGTGTTATCACGGTGCGTGGTCGGGATACCATGGCCAATCTTATTGAACTAGGGATGATTGATTTTGATGTAATAATGGGAATGGATTGGCTTTATTCATGTTTTGCAAACTCGATTGCCGAGCCAGAATCATGAGGCTTGAGTTTCCTAACGAGCTAGCTGTTGAGTGGGAGGGGAATAATGTTATGCCAAAAAGTAGGTTTATTTCTTACCTTAAGGCCACAAAGATGATCAGGAAGGGGTATATTTACCATTTGGTCTGAGTTACGGACACCACTGCTGAGGTGCCTACCCTTGAATCTGTACCAATTGTGAATGAATTCCCCGATGTATTTTCGAATGAGTTCCCAGGAATTCCTCCAGATAGGGAGATTGGTTTTGGGATTGATGTGATGCCGGGCACGCAGCCTATATCCATTCCACCTTATAGAATGGCGCCGACAGAATTAAAAGAGCTAAAGGAACAACTAAGGGATTTGCTAGAGAGAGGTTTCATCCGACCGAGTGTGTCGCCTTGGGGCGCACCAGTTCTCTTTGTCAGGAAGAAAGATGGATCGCTGCGGATGTGTATTGATTACCGGCAACTCAACAAAGTCACAATCAAAAACAAATACCTATTGCCTAGAATAGATGATTTGTTTGATCAATTACAAGGTACTAAGTTATTCTCCAAAATTGATTTACGGTTCGGGTACCACCAATTGAAGGTAAGGGAGCAGGATATTCCGAAAACAGCTTTCAGAACCCGGTATGGGCACTTTGAATTTTTGGTAATATCTTTCGGGCTAACAAATGCCTCGGCAACTTTCATGGATCTTATGAATCAAGTCTTTAGGCCGTTTCTTGACTCTTTTATGATAGTATTCATTGACGACATCCTTGTATATTCACGAAGTCGAGAGGATCACGCCGACCACCTCAGGGCAATTCTGCAAACTCTTCATCACCATCACTTGTATGCAAAGTTCTCGAAATGTGAATTTTGGCTTGAATCTGTTACATTCCTGGGTCATGTCGTCTCCGTAGAAGGAATTAAGGTTGACCCTCAAAAGATTACAGCGGTGAAGGATTGGCCTAGACCTACTACTCCTACAGAGATTCGCAGTTTCTTGGGTTTGGCCGGGTATTATAGGAGGTTTGTGGAGGGGTTCTCCACTCTTGCCTCTCCATTGACTAAATTGACGCAGAAGGCAGTGGTCCGATGCTTGTGAAAGGAGATTCCAGGAACTGAAATCAAGGTTGACTTCGGAGCCGGTATTGACCCTGCCAAAGGGTACCGAGGGGTTTGTGGTGTATTGTGATGCTTCAAGGATCGGTCTTAGGTGTGTATTAATACAACATGGTAAGGTTATAGCATATGCTTCAAGGCAACTTAAGAATCATGAAAAGAACTATCCAACTCATGACTTAAAGCTTGCGGCGATGGTTTTTGCATTAAAAATTTTAGCGTCATTATTTGTATGGAGTCCATGTAGATGTGTTCACGAACCACAAGAGTCTTCAATACATTTTCAAACAGAAGGAATTGAACTTAAGGCAGAGAAGGTGGCTTGAGTTGCTCAAAGATTATGACATCGACATTTTGTATCTTTCGGGGAAAGCTAATGTGGTGGCGGATGCTCTTAGTCGGAAATCTATGGGTAGTTTGGCTCACTTGGAGGCATGTCAAAGGACCTTGGCCCGGGAGTTCACCAATTGGCCAGTTTGGGAGTTCGTCTTGCAGACTCTAATGAAGGAGGAGTGATTGTGCGGAATAGGGCGGAATCATCGCTTGTGACGGAGGTCAAGGAGAAGCAATACAGTGATCCAGTGTTGGTGCAGCTGAAGGAAAGGATTCATAAACATAAAACTACGGCTTTTTCTCTTGGCAGGATGACGGTACATTACAGTACCAAGGACGACTATGTGTTCCATTCGTAGATGGTCTTCGGGAAAGAATCATGACAGAAGCTCATACTTTTAGATATTTCGTGCACCCGGGTTCTACAAAAATGTATCATGACCTCAAGGAAGTTTACTGGTGGAATAACATGAATAGGGATGTGGCGGACTTTGTGGCAAAATGTTCAAACTGTCAACAAGTGAAGGCCGAGCATCAAAGACTCGGTGGGTTAGCTCAGAGTATAGAAATCCCAATGTGGAAATGGGAAATGATCAACATGGATTTTGTGGTAGGGTTACCGCGCACTCCGCATAAGTTTGGCTCAATTTGGGTGATCGTGGACCGACTTACGAAATCAACACACTTCTTACCAGTTAAATCCACCGACACTGCGGAACAATATGCTCAGTTGTATATCAAGGAAATGGTTAGGCTTCATGGCACTCCAGTTTCCATCATTTCCGATCGAGGGGCCCAATTCACAGCTAATTTCTGGAAGAAGTTTCAGCAAGGTTTGGGTACGCAGGTAAATCTTAGCACGACTTTCCATCCACAGACTGACGGGCAAGCAGAGCAGACTATTCAGACGCTTGAGGATATGTTGCGTGCGTGTGTGCTTGACTTCAAGGGTAGCTGGGATGATCATTTGCTGCTCATAGAATTTGCTTATAACAACAGCTTCCATGCCAGTATTCAGATAACGCCGTTTGAGGTCTTGTATGGTAGAAGATGTAGATCACCGATTGGGTGGTTCGAGGTTGGAGAAGCTGAAGTAATAGGACCAGACCTTGTGCATCAGGCTACGGAAAAGGTTAAGATCATAAAAGAGCGGTTGAAAAATGCTCAGAGTCATCAAAAATCCTACTCGGATGTTCGTCGCAGAGACTTAGAGTTCAAAGAAGATGATTGGGTGTTCTTGAAGGTATCTCCCATGAAAGGGATCATGCGGTTTGGAAAGAAAGGGAAATTAAGTCCGAGGTATGTCGGGTCGTATAAAATCATTCAAAGGATAGGTCAGGTGGCGTACAAGCTTGAACTACCACTTGAGATGTCATTAGTACACCCGGTATTTCATGTGTCCATGTTGAAGAAGGTAGTTGGAGATCCGTACGCTATTGTGCTGGTTGAGACCATCGAGGTTAGTGAAGAATTGTCATATGAAGACATTCTGGTTGCTATTCTTGATAGGCAGGTCCGAAAGTTGAGAAACAAAGAAATTGCATCCGTGAAGGTGTTATGGCGAAACCAACAAGTCGAAGAAGCTACTTGGGAAGCCGAGAATGAAATGAAAGAAAAGTACCCTCATTTGTTTGAATAGCCATGTAATAGTTCTATGAAGTTATTTCCCCTAAAGTTTGTATCGCTTGTTCGGCTAATATAATGACACTCCTTTCTAGTTATATATCCCCCATGAGGCTTCGGTTGGTGTTATTTTGCATTCTGTTGTGTCATTTAATTCTATATATGTTGCTAAGGTGTGTTTCGGGGCTCTCTAGCAGGTGGATAGGCCTAATTACAAAGGAAACTCTGGCGAAATTTTCAGAAAGCTAGGAAGTTAGGCAGATTTGGGGCTGATGGTATGTGGCATAACTGAAACTGTGTCAAGTGAACCTTGATACTCATTCAAGAATGAATGATCTTAAGTGGGGGAGGGTGTAAGGACCCGTAAAAAAAATTTAACCAACAACTCGGATTTTCGTGGTGCCAAGCTAGATTCCTGTGTTATTATAGTAGAAAGTTCGGACTTTTTGGATTGAACAGTACCCCACGGACTTAGAGGAAAATGTTTCGCAAAAGGACGCGTTTCTGCGGCCCATTATGCGGCCGCATAATCACTCTGCGGACCGCATAATGGCCGCAGAGTGAAGCAGTACGTTGGCCAATGTGAGGTCAGCTTTGCGGTCGATTATACGACCGCATAACCATTATGCGGACCGCATATCGATCGCATAATCCCTCTTGGGTTTTTGCGGAGGGAGTTCTGCGGTACATTATGCGACCGCAGAATGAGTATGCGGGCCGCATACTGGTCGTATAGCTGGGCCGTAAGTTCAGGCCCCTGAGGGCCATTTCTGCGGTCACTTTGCGGACTACATAACCATTATGCGGTCGCATATGCGACCGCAGACCTGTGTCGGGGCACCCATTTTCTTAATTTAAAACACGATCCCCATTCCGTTAAAACATCCCCTTTAGTCTATTTTGAGCTCATTTTCTGATACTATAGAGTGAGAGAGGGAGCCTTAGAGTGAGAAAGTAATCCTCATGAATTATTCTTCAATTCTTGCTTGAAACTTTGAAGATTATCAAGGAAAGCAATCTAGGCCTCCATCCTAGAGGTAAGAATCTATACCCTAGCCCTAAATTTTTAAAGCTTATACTGAAAATGAGTAATTAATAAGATGGTCCACGGGTATGAGGGTTGTTTATCTTGCATGCATGTATGGTAAAAGAGTGTGAAAAAGTGAACTAGAACCATGAACGTTTTTCTAATTTTAGGTTCAATTTGTATATTGCTAAAATAGATTGAGGTTGCTAAGGGTTCCGGATAATTGTAGAGTCTAAAGAAGCGCAATTGAGGTATGTATGGCTAACTCTCTTCTTCTTAGAATCGAACTCCTGGTGTCCGAATAATTGGTGTAAGTTCCAACTTGATTATATTAGAATTGTTTGCCTTATAGTGTTTGATTGAAGGATTCACGTTCCCTAATTGTTTTAGATGGTTACCATGTCATCATGCTATTTGAGAACGTAATTATGATTTTCCAAGCTCATTCCCTTATGTATGAAATGTCTTATGTGATGGTACTTATCGACATGAATGATGTATTTGAACAAATAAAAAGGGAAAGACTTGAATTGTAAAATATGCCCAAGTGCCAAGAACTACTTAATAAATGAGGCTGTTTGTGCCATGTAATGAAGATGGGAAAGAAATGTGAATTGAGTGGACAGTTGAAGGAGGTTATGTCTCAAGTGAGATGGCTTAGCCGATCGGGCCGAGATCAGACGCCATGTTGTACACATGGTGGCATTTGTATTAGGATTATTGAATTACATTGTGGATATGGATATGTCTCACTTGAGATGGCTTAGCCGGTCGGGCCAAGACCGGACTCCGTATAAAAACACGGTGGCATTGTGAGTTGTGGCTTTGGCACTAAAGATTATTAATCTAAAAAGATGGAAAGATTGAATTGGAAACTATGTGATCCTTACTTGGTGTTTTCTTTGTATTTATATGAAGTACTTGTTGATTATTATGACTGCCTTCTCTTTGTTTCACTGTTCATTCTACTAAAATTGGTGTTTGCCTTACATACTAGTACTATTCGACAGTACTAACGTCCCTTTTGTCCGGGGCGCTACATCTTTGAATGGATGTAGGTGGTTCCATCGCAGATAGTGCCGATCGCAGATAGTGGTGCTCTCTTTCTCTCCTCACATTAGTCTTGGTGAGCCCCATTTCTCCCAGGGGTTATGTAGTCCTTCTTTTGTATAAGTTTTCACATTTTGAGCTATAACCGGGGCCTTGTTGCCGGCATTGTCATGTTGCTCTTTTATATACTTAGAGGCTCCGTGGACGTTTATGTGGGTCGTGTATGTATGTTGGGGTGGTCGTTGGATCGAGTTGTATTTTGGAAACTCAACTATGGCATAATGTATATAAGGAAAGTGAACTAGCAATGTTTTTATAACTGATCTCTCCCTGGTTTTACAAATGGTGATGCGATCCCTTTTTGGATTATGAATGAGTCGGATAGGAAAGGTTTAATAGGCTTGCTCGACCGAATTCACTCGGTTGAGGTCCGATCGCGCTCCCGAGGTTTGGGCGTGACACATTCGCCACATGATTTTTGCTCTTTTCTGTCAGTCATATAAACTTCTGCAGAAAGGATAGGCGATGCCTGATTCCCTCAGAATATGCCTCAAGACCTTTATCGTCTTTTGACTTGCTTAACAGTGTGGATATTTTAAGTCATTGTTTTTTCTTTCTTTGTTTGAATAATTCCAGAGAATAGTCCTGCACAAACAAACGGACTATTGTTTTGCTTCTTTTTCTTTTTCTTTGTTTCTTTTTTTCTTCATAGAGCGAAATGAAACATGCCTTTCTTTCTCGAAATTGTGTGCGCTGACTAAAAAAATGGGGATATAAAATCCAATTGGCATGCAGCTTTGAACCAGTACCCTAGTTCCCTTATATGTCGTTTTCAAGGAGAAAATTAGACAACAGAATTGTAAAGTTTAAAGTAGGTTTATGAGTTCTTAATAACTACTACTATTTACTTGTCATATTAGTCTTTTCTTTCTTCAATAAAATGTGCTTTGTTTAAATACCATTTTTTTTTTCAAAAAAGAAATAAGTATTTTGAAACAACTATTTTTGACAAACATGACAAGTATGAATAATTAGAATAAGAAACTATCTCATTGTATATGCTTCTCAGACAGTTCTATTTACTGCAAAGTGTACCTACCTCTTTAAAGGAAAACTCATTTCCAACTAGATATTGATGTATGGACGGTATAATTTGTCTTACTTTTTAGGTTATTATTTTTTATAGACAGTTATTTGCATTTAGTTATGAGGTAATTCAATTTTTTTGTTGTTGTATTACCAATACATTAAACTCTTTTGCTCATAATAAAGTGCTTAAGACTGCGATATATAAGATTGAGAAGAAAGAACAAAATGCAAAGAGAATCTTCTTACAAAATGTTCAAGCGAAATGGAAATCCAAGTTGGATAGTAACGCTTTCTTCAAAATGACTTGAAATACATTAATTCTTGATAAATCAATTTATTTTTCGTCCTACATCGTCCAAAAGTCAACAGATCATTGGATGATACGTCCACGGTTTGCAAGGAGATAGGAGATGCCGTACCGTTAGAAAATAATATTTTTGCGCAACATATTTTTTCGACCAAGGGGTTAAATAATTAAATCCCCTTTCTTCCACCTACTTCCGCCACTGGTCCTCTCTTCTTTGGGGCATCTGGTCACGTCGGATCCAAGATTTAGTATACCTACAATAATAGAAATTATTGAGGTAAAGTAAGATTACTGATTACATTGTGAACACTAAGTACTAAGTTGTTCATGTTTTATCAACGGCTGAGTCAAAGATTATTACTCAACTATCCGAAATTATCTATTAAAGTCATCTTTTTTTCGTTTGTAACAACAAAGTCACTTCATTATGTCAATAGCACTCAAAAGGTCACTCATGACTCAACTAGATTTCTCAAAATTTTAATTGCCAAATACCTATTTTACCCTCTAAATTATCAACTTTTATCTTCTTTTTATTTTTTTAGCTTTTGAATATAATATTTTTTTCTCTTTTTAATTTATATTATGGACTTACATTTAAAATAAATAAATTTTATTTATAAATTAAAAAAATTAAAATAGTGTTTAAGCATATATAATGTTGGAATAGTAAAATATTGAGCATAGGAGAAAGTTAATTAGAACAATTAGTTCGTAATTATAATTTTGATATTAACAAAAAATCTCAAAAATTTATTTACGCAATTTAGAATGAAAGAAAATAAAAGTTTTAAAATATATATTCCATACACGTACTATAAAAAATAATTATTAAAAACTAAGATATTTTTGTAATATACGTTACATATTCTTGAATATTATGCTCAATTATATTATTATTTCGACACCATATATGCTAGAATTTTTTTTAATTTTTTTTAATTTTTAATTTTAAATAAAATATTTTTGTTCTGTCGGGTAAGTCCATAATGCTGATTAAGAAGAGAAAAAAAATCATAATATTAAAAAATCAAAAAAAAGAGAAGATAAAGGTTGATAATTTAGAGGGTAAAACAGGTATCTAGCGATCAAAAGTTTGATAAATCTAGTTGAGTGACCTTTTGAGTGCTATAGGCATAGTTAAGTGACTTTGTAATTACAAACGAAAGAAAAATGACTTTGGTACATAATTTCGAAAAGTTGAGTGACCATTTGAGTAATGTACTCTATGAATGGCAGGAGTAAATAAATTAAACAGGGTATCGCAATGGTAATTGGTTCCCCCGTTAATTTTTTTAAAATAAATTCAGTAATATTTTCAACCAACTAACAAGATACTTGTAGTATGATTCTTATTATTATTTGAGAATTAGTCTTAGGGTACGCACGTTGCGTGTGTTCCCCACATCAATAAGTAAATAATTTTCAAAAATTCACATAAGTATTATATTAAATAGTATCTTTGTCACGATCCAAAATCCCACCACAGGCGTCGTGATGGCACCTAGTCTCTAAGACTAGGTAAGCCGATTTCAATTACCTTTTGAAACCATTTTTTTTAATATGTAATCAAAACTAACAGCAGAACAAATATGATATACAACCTCCCAATACTGGTAGTACTGAGTCACGAACTCTAACTAAATACATGGAATGATCACGAAGACAGAATATACAATACTGTTTGATTGCAAATTAATAGTACAATGAAATGAAAAGACTCCAAGGGATTGCGATGGCCAAGCAACTCTACCTTGAATCTTTACGATCGCACTTTAACTCTGCTCAAGTCCGATATCTCCAATACCTGGCTTTGCACAAAAATATGCAGAAGTCCGATATAATGTGCCAATATCACATCTCATAAACTGCACCTCAAGTGTTCAAATATTACAACATAGCATAGATTGCACATAAAATGCTCAATTATTACAACTTATCACAGATTGCACATCAAGTGCTCAATATTACAACTTATCACAGATTGCATATCAAGTGTTCAAATATCACAACTTGCCACAAAAATCAACAATACCTTATTTTTCACAATAAGGAGCCCATGGCTCGACCATAATGTGCTCAAAGAATCTTAACAAAATATCCGGAAGTGAACAACTCAACAAAATAATATTTCACATAAAAATCAATGTGGAAATTACACTAAATCATCATGAAAAAATAATTTCAACAAACAAGGATCTAGGCATGACAAACAGAAGATTTAATGAGTGTCAATAATTTCCAATTTAATATATAAGGGCGTCAAAGGATTTTTAATCAATGAAATTTGCACATATAAACCAAGTACGTACTCGTCACCTCGCGTACATAGTTTTTAACTAGACAAATTGCTCATAAGACTCAATGCCTAAGGGGTAATTCCTTCACTCGAGGTTAAGCAAGAGACTTACCTTTTTGAAGTTAGGCCGATATTTCAAAATAGCCTTCTTGCTTGAATTGACCTCCGGACAGCTCAAATCTATCCAAATTAATTGTATAACTTCATTAAAATTCATCGGAAATAATTCCGGATAATAATACGCCGACTTAAAATTTTATTCCAAAAAGTCAACAAAAGTCAACGCGGGACTTGCCTCTCGAAACCCGATAAAATTTTTATGAAATCCAAACACCCATTCCGATACAAGTTCAACAATACCAATTTTATCGAATTCCAATAACAACTCGACTTCCAAATCTTAAATTCTCATTTTTGGAAGATTTTACAAAAATCTTGATTTTTCCTCCATTAAATCTGAATTAAATGATGGATTCAAAGACATAATCATGGAAATTAATCAAAACTGGATAAGAATCACTTACCCCAAACACCCACGCAAGAATCTCTCCAAAAATCGCCTTCTACCATGCTCGAAATTTGATTTTTGAGTAATGAACTCAAACCCTTGTATTTAGGACTTTTAATTTTGCCCAGATAGGCCTTCTTCGCGTTCGCGACCTCTGTCTCGCGTTCACGAAGGCCAAAAACTCGCTGCCTCAATTTCTTCTTCGCGTTCGCATTACTAGCGTCACGTTCGCGAAGCACTCAGGTCCTACTGCTTCGCGTTAGCGATTGAAGTTTCACGTTCGCGAAGGCTGATGACTTCAGGCCCAGTCCCCTCCTTCCTTCTACGTGTTCGCGACTGGCCTCTCGCGTTCGCGTATGTTCTTCAGACATACCTTCGCGTTCGCGAGCCCTCCTTTGCGTTCGCAAAGGCCAAATCCTAGCAGCCTCAAAACTCTTCTTCGCATTCGCGTGACTCTCTTCGCGTTCACGAAGAAGGAAGTCAAATACCAGATACAACAGTTCCGAAACAGCCCAAAATGATCCGAAATACACCCGAGGCCCCTGGGACTTCAACCAAATATACCAATAAGTCCTAAAATATCATACGAACTTAGTCGAATTCTCAAATCACCTCAAACAATATCAAAACGACGAATCGCACCCCAAATCAAAATCTATGAACTTTGAACTTTCAAATTCTATAACTTGTGCCGAAACACATCAAATCAATCCGGAATGACTTCAAATTTTGTACAAAAGTCATAACTTACATTATGGACCTACTCCAACTTCCGGAATCTGATTCTGACCCTGATATCAAAAAGTTCACTTCCGGTCCAATTCTCCAAAAATTCGACTTTCGCTATTTCAAGCCTAAATTTGTTACACACCTCAGATTCACAGTCCGGACACGCTCCTAAGTCCAAAATCATCCAACGGAGCCAATGGAACCGACGGAACTCCATTCCGGAGTCGTCTTCATATAATTCCGACTACGGTCAAAATCCTAAGACTTAAGCTTCCGTCTTATGGACTAAGTATCCCAAATCACTCTGAATCATCCGTAAATCAAACTAGACCACACACATGGGTCATAATACATATTACGAGGTCATAATACACTCTGAGTCACTGAACGGGACGTAAATTCTTAAAACGATAAGTCGGGCCGTTACATTCCCCACCTCTTAAACAAACGTTCGTCCTCGAACGTTCTAAGAATTATTCTAAGGTTACCAAATTGATGATTTTACTTTTACACATATACTCACGGTTGATTCATCGTTACCGCATTTGAGATAAGCCCGACAACATCATCTCATTTGAGATTATTTCTGTATCCATATTTGTAAACTTTAAGATCAATTTCTTACACTCCAACATTTCAAAAGATCTGATTTTTTTTATTTTTTATTTTTTGACAACGCACGGTATTAGTCTCAATTGGCTATAGCAACTCGTGCCTACACACACATCAATTTTCTTGATAGTGTTAAAGTACTTCAAAAATTTTCTAGGGTGTTACATTCTCCCTCGCTTAGGATCATTCGCCCTCAAACACATAATATAACTTATCTCTTCCTTTGCAAATCTCAATCCTCCAAATTTTACTAACTCCCAAATTTTTCAGAAATCTCAGCAGAGTTTTCCCTGTAATTGGGCACCAAAACAACTCCAAACAACACATCCACAACCCAACAAAATACCACAAGGTATATATCAATAACACCAATCTCAACATTACAAGCACTGCATTATCATAATGATATCAGGACATGAAGCACATCATATGTATGCTCATCACCACATCTCTGGTCTTAAAAGTTGTTCATAATCAATTCCAGCATCATCAATTAATCTCATATTATCCACCACCTCATTTCGAATTTTCACAATACTGACAACAGAATGTGAGGCATGAAGACCTCATGATTGCTTACTCGGATTAATGAGTCATATTTGACGTCACTTGGGCACTCATCTCATAGGTTAAACCTCAATGTTTACAGCACGAAAATGGCTGAATATGAACAGAAAATATACAAGCATTATCAAATAAGCCTAACAGGCATGACTTCCTATTAATATTATTACACAAATTAAATTTCACAAGGGAGAATTTTAACCTCATAAACATTTCACCACAAGGACCTTATCCTTATATAACTTCCATCGTGGCTTGCAGCCCGGTTTAAATATTTCACACCATATAAAAATACGAGGATCTCGTCCTCAACTCCGAATCACAAGTATTTTGCACATTGTGCCAACTGAAATTTCAATTTCCTTTCTTTCTTCTTTTCAATAAATTTCATAAATAGTTTTTCACAACACAATAATGAACCCTCATACCGGTAGGGTATATAATTCATAAAAAATTGGAATCAGTTATTCCGAAACACATTAAACCCACTGTAATGAATAATAAAAATTACTTTTGGCTTATAGCCCTCAATGGTGTACCAAAAATAAAATGACAGATACGGGCTCACACCTTCAAATCTCCCAACAGAGATAAACATATAAGTGAGTCACAATTTACGAAGCTCACCTATAAGCAGAGCATAATAGGAGGACTTACCTCAATATTCAGAACCGAATCAAATTAAGGAAAATATTCTTTTATAATAAAAATCAGGATCGTACATGTAACGACTCCATCTGGTGAATTGGCCTCAGCCAAATCATAGTGATTAGATCAACGGGTCGGGCCTCCACCTCTTAGGCACCCACTACCCGCCTGTCCTTCACATATAGCTGACTGTGCACGTGGAGTATCAACTGGAATAAAGCTTGTAACTGGATTGTTCTGATGAAATCCACCTCTCCCAAGTCTGGGACAATCTCTCATGATATGCCTAGTATTACCACAATCATAATAACCCCTCTGAGGTCGCGACTTCTAGTACTGAGTCTGTGCCGGATAACTGGAATAACCACTGTAAGAATCTCGGGTCGGTGGTGCACTGTAAACTGGAGCACTCCGAGTAATCTGATGTGCGGACTAAGCTGACCGATTGCTCGAGCCTCCGCTATAATAGGTTCTAGCTGAAGAGTAAAATTCACTGAACCCTACAGATCTTCGAGACCTTTTGGCCTTCTTAGACTCCCTTTCCTAGCCTAAAACACCCTAAATCTTCCTTGTAATCTCTACTACTTGTTGAAATGGAGTATCAGTTTGCAATTCTCGAGCCATGCATATTTTAATATTATAATCGAGCCCCTCAATGAATCTGCGGACCCGTTCTCTGATTGTAGGAACTAAGATAGGTGCATGACGGGCTAACTCACTGAACCTGATAGCATATTCTGACACTGTCATAGTGCCCTGATGCAACCGTTCAAACTCTGTACGCCACGCATCTCGGAGAGTCTGGGAAACAAACTCTTTCAAGAATATTTCCGAAAATTGAGCCCAAGTTGGTGGTATTGCATCTGCTGGTCTACCTTCTCCATAAATTTTCCACCATTGATACGCTGCGCCTGACAGTTCTAATATAGTAAAGGCAACTCCGCTCACTTCCACACTACCCATGGTGCGGAGAATACGATGACAATTCTCTAGAAATTCTTGGGCATCCTCTGTAGCTGTGCCACTGAAAGTTGGTGGATCATATTTCTTAAACCTTTCAAGTCTCTTTTGTTCTTCTTCTGGTGCCTCGGGCCTGACCTCAGGCCGAACCGGAATAACAGGTTGTACCGGTACTACACCCGGAACCTGACCAACGTGAACTTGCTGCTCTGGAGTTGTGGTAGGAGTCTGAGTTACTCCCCCAATCTGCGAAATATTTGGTGCGACAGAGATCAATCCCACCTGAGTTAATGTACCAAACATAATCACGAACTGTGCTAAGGTTTCCTGAAGTCCGGGGGTAACAACAGATGCTTTTGGTACCTGTCCCCCAACTGGAGCTACTGGTGGCTCCTTAATTGTTATTTTGACAGGTGCTCTAGTCGTAGCATGTGCCCGTCCTCGGCCTCTACCTCGACCTCTACCTCGACCCCGGCCTCTTGCAACCCTAGCAGTATGTGCGGATGCTTGCTCAGCTAACCCAGTAGCACGTGGCCTCACCATATGTGACAGAATGGAGGTACAAAGGTTCAAATTCCAAATCCAACAAATTTCGCACGACAGGAATAAAAGAAATTGAAATTTCCTAACAATTCTGTAGCCTCTCCAAGATAAGTACAAACGTCTCCGTACCGATCCGCAAGACTCTACTAGACTCGTTCGTGACTCGTAGAACCTATGAACCTAGAGCACTGATACCAACTTGTCACGACCCAAAATCCCACCACAGGCGTCGTGATGGCACCTAGTCTCTAAGACTAGGTAAGCCGATTTCAATTACCTTTTGAAGCTATTTTTTTTAAAATAAGTAATCAAAACTAACAGCGGAACAAATATGATATACAACCTCCAAAGACTGGTAGTACTGAGTCATGAACTCTAACTGAATACATGGAATGATCACGAAGACCGAATATACAATACTGTTTGATTACAAATTAACAGTACAATGAAATGAAAAGACTCCAAGGGACTGCGACGGCCAAGCAACTCTACCTTGAATCTTTACGATCGTGCTTTAACTCTGCTCAAGTCTGATATCTCCAATACCTGGCTCTAAACAAAATATGCAGAAGTATAGAGTGAGCACACCATAACGGTGCCCAGTAAGTATCAAGACTAACCTCAATGGAGTAGAGACGAGGTACAGTCAAGACACTCACTAGTCTAATACCCTATGCAATATAGCAATATACAATAGTACTGAAAAATAACTAGCAATAATAACAACAACTCAACCAGTGATATAACAACAAGGCAACATAAAACAACCAATGATATGCACAGTAAGACAATAAGATCACCATTTAATATCGCTCAATAATTAATAAATATAATTACTCCCACTTAAATCAAGTTCTTCAATTAAATATCCTTCACATATAATTCTACCAATTAACTCTCTTCCAAATATAATTTTTCTCAAATAAATATCTTTCAAATAAAATTCTTTCATATAATACTTTCTAAATAAATATTTTGAATATAATACTTCAATTAAAAAGTCACAATGTGACACCTCATTTCATAATCATAAAAGTACAGGTCTCAACCCATTTTCATATCTCCACGGCATTTCTTGCCCATAATTAAATCATCATATTTTCCCGGCACCTCGTGCCCTTATTTCATATATCAACTGCACGGACAACTCACGTGCCAATATCCTCAATGTATATAGGATCCACATGATCAATTTATTTTTCAATAAAGTAAGGTTAAAATCTTTAAATTAAGTAAGAAATCAATAAATAAATGAATTTATTTTAGAATCATTTGGGTGGAGAAATAACATTTCAATTAAAATGAAACATCAGATAAACTACTGATTTGGATATAAAATTTATTAAATTTAACATACTGAAAATTTTCTTTTTATTTAAAACAACTCAATCATCAAAGACAAGTACAACCCAAAAATACAAATCCTTAAAGTCTCATACGAAAAAGTCAAGGTCAACACAATACATCAAGAAATACAAAATACTTAATATTAAGTCAAATAAATACATCACGGAAAATACAAGAATTTATAAATTACGAAAAAATAAAATAACCAAGGGTAAGTGCAAACATAGTCCCGAAGTAAGTGCTCAACAAGGGATCTCCCGAGGTACCGCCTCATAGTCCCAAAATAAATATGCAACAACAATAATGCCCCCAGGCCATCACAAATCAATTCCCGACATAGCCCCACTTGTCTCGCCACGTGTGCAATAGTAAAATAATGCCCGCCTTATCTCGCCACATGTGCAAACCCATACATATATATATATATATATATATATATATATAGCCCGCCTTGTCACGCCGCATGTGCATAAATCAATAGTAATAATAGCACGGCAGAAACCTCGTGCAAACACCCGAACATCACTCCCACAATATAATGTGCCAATATCACATTTTATAAACTGCACCTCAAGCGTTAAAATATTACAACATAGCATAGATTGCACATCAAATACTCAATTATTATAACTTATCACATATTGCACATCAAGTGCTCAATATTACAGCTTATCACATATTGCACATTAAGTGCTCAAAAATCAACACTTGCCACAAAAATCAACAATACCTTATTTTCCACAATAAGGAGCCCATGGCTCGATCATAATGTGCACAAAAAATCTTAACAAAATATCCGGAAGTGAACAACTCAACAAAATAATATTTCACATAAAAATCAATGTGGCAATCACACCAAATCATCATGTAAAAATAATTTCAACAAACAAGGATCTAGGCATGACAAATAGAGAATTTATTGAGTGCAAATAATTTCCAATTTAATACATAAGGGCGTCTAAGGATTTTTAATCAATGAAATTTGCACATATAAACCAAGTACGTACTCGTCACCTCGCGTACATGGTTTTCAACTATATAAATTGCTTATAAGACTCAATGCATAAGGGGTAATTCCCTCACTCGAGGTTAAGCAAGACACTTACCTTTTTGAAGTTAGGCCGATATTCCAAAATAGCCTTCTTGCTTGAATTGACCTCCGTACAGCTCAAATCTATCCAAATTAATTGTATAACTTCATTAAAATTCATCGGAAATAATTCCGGATAATAATATGTCGACTTAAAATTTTATTTTAAAAAGTCAACAAAAGTCAACGCGGGACCTGCCTCTCGAAACCCGATAAAATTTTCATGAAATCCGAACACCCATTCCGATACGAGTTCAACCATACCAATTTTATCGAATTCCAATAACAACTCAACTTCCAAATCTTAAATTCTCGTTTTTGAAAGATTTCACAAAAATCTTAATTTTTCCTCCATTAAATCCGAATTAAATGATGGATTCACAGACATAATTATGGAAATTAATCATAACTGGATAAGAATCACTTACCCCAAACACCCACGCAAGAATCTCTCCAAAAATCGCCTTCTACCGAGCTCCAAATTTGATTTTTGAGTTATGAACTCAAACCCTTGTATTTGGGACTTTTAATTTTGCCCAGATAGGCCTTCTTCGCGTTCGCGACCTCTGTCTCGCGTTCGCGACCTCTGTCTCGCGTTCACGAAGGCCAAAAACTCGCTGCCTCAATTTCTTCTTCGCGTTCGCGTTACTAGCGTCGCGTTCGCGGAGCACTCAGGTCCTACTGCTTCGCGTTAGCGATTGAAGTTTCGCGTTCGCGAAGGCTGATGACTCCAGGCCCAGTCCCCTCCTTCCTTCTACGTGTTTGCGACTGGCCTCTCGCGTTCGCGTATGTTCTTCAGACATACCTTCGTGTTCGCGAGCCCTCCTTTGCGTTCGCAAAGGCCAAATCCTAGCAGCCTCAAAACTCCTCTTCGCGTTCGCGAAGAAGGAAGTCAAATACCAGATACAACAGTTCCGAAACAGCCCGAAATGATCTGAAACACCCTGAAATACACCCGAGGCCCCCAGGACCTCAACCAAATATACCAACAAGTCCTAAAACATCATACGAACTTAGTCGAATTCTCAAAGCACCTCAAACAACATCAAAACGATGAATCGCACCCCAAATCAAAATCTATGAACTTTGAACTTTTAAATTCTATAACTTATGCCGAAACACATCAAATCAATCCGGAATGACTTTAAATTTTGCACACAAGTCATAATTGACATTATAGACCTACTCCAACTTCCGGAATCGGATTCCGACCCCGATATCAAAAAGTCCACTTCAGGTCCAATTCTCCAAAAATTCGACTTTTCGCCATTTCAAGCTTAAATTGGCTACAGACCTCAGATTCACAGTCCGGACACGCTCCTGAGTCCAAAATTACCCAACGGAGCTAACAGAACTGACAGAACTCTATTCCGGAGTCGTCTTCACACAGTTCCGACTACGGTCAAAATCCTAAGACTTAAGCTTCCTTCTTAGGCACTAAGTGTCCCAAATCACTCCGAATCATCCGTAAATCAAACTCGACTACACACGCAGGTCATAATACATATTGCGAGGCTGCTCGAGACCTTAAGTCATTGAACGGGACGTAAATTCTTAAAACGACAAGTTGGGTCGTTACAATCTTTGAGTTCTAATAAAAATAAAATATATAACTTTCTAAAAGTATATATATATTGATCCCAAATCCGACCCAATGAAAGTACTTAAGTTTTGTAAGAATATCTTATGAAAAGTTTTGTTATTTTTATGCCTTAATATCAAACAAATAAGTAAAACAATTACTTTTATCACGACGAGTTGGCCTGTAATTCCTATAAAATTTAATAAGTGAAAATTTAAGTTTTAAAATGACTATTGTTGAGTCAATAATTTGCAATAATAAACTAATATATAAAAATATACGGAGTTGTCATTTGTTAGAATATTTGTAAAAAGAAAAAGAAAAATAATTAACAATAACTCATTTAGAATATATTTCATCTTCTATTATTTCATCCTTATTATTTCAAGTTTGTATACGTCAATAAAAAAATATTTATTGATTATATGTTATTTTACAATTATTGAGTAAATTCTATACATTTATAGATGATGTTTGCAAGTAAAAAATTATTGAGTGTAGCTTTAAATATTATATAAAAAATTTAAAAAATAAAATTTTAATTAATTTTAAATCCTAAATACTAAAACACTTAACATGGAATGTATTAAAATTATGGTACAAACTTCAAAAAAGTAAATAATTTATTTAAAGTAAAATCTTAATTGATTCAAAATTTAAAATATTAGAATTTTTTATCTAATTCAAATAAAGAGTTATTTAATAACTAAAACTTTAGTTGATTTAAAAATTTTAATATTAAATAAATAATTAAATATCGTGAACAAAATTTGTATCTAAAAATATAAAATAATTAATAAAGGAGATAAATCAATATTAAACTAACATTGAAATACTTATCAAATGCTCATTCCTAATGTCTATATACGTTGAATAAAGGGGAAAAATTTACAAACAAATTGTTTGAATGGTAAAAGGTCAACTTAATTAATTACTCGTTTAAGTAAAATGTCAAAATAAAAAAGTGACTACTACCTTAAGTCATAATGTTAACTACACACGTTTATAAGACAAAAAAGTTTTGGTGGGATTAATCTACATAATTAAAATAAGGAAAAATTTACTAATAAGTCAAATTTTAGTTAATTTTAAAGTTCTAGATATTAGGAAGTTAATTAAATGACTATTCTTAAATAGTAGGGAATTAATTAAATGAATATTCCTAAATATTAGGAAAATAATTGAATGACTATTTTATTTAGTGTAAACTTTAATTTTAAAGGGTAAAAAAGGCGAACGACATTTCGCTAAGAGCTTTCGTACTTTTAATATATTATAGATATAGATTATGGTTTCAATTTAAAACCCCTTTGATATAAATGCTCGTATGAATTGGGACAGGTGGCAAACAAATCGAGCTTTTAACGAATAGATGGGGCAGCACTTATTAGTACGAGTATATAAATTTTATATATGGATTATTTGCTGAGATCAGAACTAAATTAAGAAATCGAGTAATTACACTAAGTAAGAAGTTCTCAGATATAAAACGGAGCATGACTTTAATTATGAACTTTTGTATCTTGAACATGATATAAAAACTTTGTTTCAGTCAAGTCGACCTCGAATTCGATCTTTTGGCAAGCATATTATAACGGAGACAAAACTTTGGTATACGGATTTAAGTTAAACACGTTGAAAGCTTAAATCTTTTTTACACAATTAATGTAATTCAATATATTATTATAGCAAGCAATATTATTATTAATGCTTATCATCAAAACTTGCATATAATTTACTTTATAAGTAATTTAATTATAATATTTTAATTGTCAATATATATTAATTAAAACTCATATTAGGCAATTTGGGTTGTTCGAACTGCATTCATTGTAGTAGAGCAACGTCTAATTTTGTGCACACATATTTTATCTATTGATATTGTCACCATCTGGATTTATTATGACTTTATGATCTACTAAAACAAAAGCACATTATGTTTGTCTCTGGCAACCCTTTTGTTTTTTAAAAACTCAAACAGCAAAAAGAAATGACTTAAAAATAGTTTTCCCATTGCAAAAAGGGGGATGAGGCAACTTGTACGTGTCTTCGCAGAGACAACTCTAATCAACGTGACAACTACATATTTTAGTAATTGAAAATTAGCCACTTGATCAGGATAAAATAAGTCTTTTCTCTTCTCTATATAATAAATCATATCTTATGCCCCTCAGAATCAGAAAATACAAACCAAAATCTGTCTCCCTAAATCTTTTTCACTTTATTCAGCTTTCATTCATTCAGTTCTTTGTATTTTAATGACTTTCCAATATTCTTACAATTCCCCGGTCGGAAAATGGCTCGGCTTTGTCGCCGCCGTTTGGGTACAAGCCATTTCCGGCAATAACTACACATTTTCCAACTATTCCGACGCTTTAAAGTCTCTTATGGCCCTTACTCAGCTCCAATTAAACAACCTCTCCGTCGCTAAAGACGTCGGAAAAGCGTTCGGAATACTCGCCGGGCTTGCCTCCGACCGACTTTCCACTCCCGTTATTCTACTCATTGGTTCAATCGAAGGCTTCATCGGTTACGGCGTTCAATGGCTTGTCGTTAGCGGCACAATTAAGCCACTTCCGTACTGGGCCATGTGTATATTTTTATGCATGGGAGGTAACAGTACTACATGGATGAACACCGCCATTTTAGTGACGTGTATTCGTAATTTTCGAAAAAACAGAGGACCTGTAACGGGAATTTTGAAAGGTTACGTGGGTTTAAGCACGGCTATTTTCACCGATATTTGTTCGGCGCTTTTCGCTAGTGACCCTTCAACTTTTCTTCTCTTGCTCGCTGTAGTCCCTTTCGCCGTTTGTCTAACGGCGATTGTATTTCTCCGTGAAATTCCGCCTTCCTCAACTCCCGCTGAAGAGAAGGAAGAAGTTAAATATTTTAGTGTCATTAACATCATTGCTGTTATCATAGCGGTTTATTTGTTAGTTTTTGATATTTCAGGGACTCATGGAAAAGTTTTTTCACAAATATTTGCTGTTATACTCCTAATCCTTTTAGCTTCCCCTTTGTTCATTCCGGTTCATTTAATGGTGAAGAATTTTATCCGGTCCAATTCAGAAAATTTGGATGTTGAAGGCAATGAAAATGAAATTGCAGAGCCATTACTTGTGAAAAAGGAGGTTGTTGTAGTGAAGGAAGAAAATGCGGTGGAAATGGAAAAAAGGCAACCTGTTATTGGAGAAGATCACACGATATTTGAGGCGATGAGGACGCTGGATTTTTGGATATTGTTTGTTTCGTTTCTTTGTGGAGTTGGAACGGGTTTGGCTGTGATGAACAATTTGGGGCAAATGGGATTAGCTTTGGGATATACTGATGTTTCCATTTTCGTCTCCCTCACTAGCATTTGGGGATTTTTCGGTCGCATTCTTTCCGGCACTGTTTCCGAATACTTTATCAAGTAAGTTTACTCTTACTGTAATTATACTGGTTACCCAAACTTCAAAAATCAGCGGTTTTCACAAAAGTGCTTTTGGTGACTGTTTCTCTTCAAAATACTTGGCCACTTCAACATTAAAAATTTAAAAAGAAAAAGAAAAAGAAAAGTGTTTCTAGGATTTAAAAAGTTTGACCAAACAGACTTACATGTTTCTTTTAAGTTTACTCCTGCTTCAAATTTAATTCAGGCAATATTTCTGCATATATCTATTTGTGTTAAGTTCATGCATTCTTATTTACCTTTGGCTAGTTGGGTAATAATGGATGGTTTAAAGTTTGTATAAATTTATAGGTATGTCATAGAGTTCAAGATAACTTATCTTTTTTCTTTTTCTAAAGTAACTTATGTTAAACTTAGAAGCTGAGTTTCGTTGGAAAATATTTGAGTGGAAGTAAAAGGAAGAAGAAAAGTACGGCACTTTAATTGAGCCTACCTACTACCATTCCCTTTTAATTTTGTTCTTTTCTTCTAAAGCTAAACATAGTGGATCCTGGAGCTAGTGGTAGTGGTAGGTATGGTTATCAAAGCAGTAATAATTTCGTAGTTTCAGAAATTATGAACATCCGTTACATATACTGACTTGAGAGTTGAGATAACAAGTAATTCGAGAAATTAGTCCAGATGAGTTTGTTGAAATTGGTCGAGATACCTATAAACTGATTCAAAATTGTGTGAGAACTTACGAAGGTTCATCAAAGTAACCAGATTGGTGAAAATTCTTGCTTAGTACGATTGGTTAAATATGGAATCATAGTACTGGATACGTAGAATGAGGACTCCTCTTTGTGTTAGACTAGGAGTAGTACTAATTAAAGAAGGTGGGACATAGATTGGCTGATATTTTATGTGCATTGAAAATTTCTCTGCATAAAAGTTCGAAAAGTCCTTTTCTTTGTGAGGTACTCCTTGCTTATGAAAGATCTACTTCTAAAAGAATTCCTATCTTAATGTTCTCAACAAGATCTGAGAAAGATTAGAAAATGCATTAAAATCTAGCGGAAAGGTGTGGACCATGTCCGTCTTTTATTTCCTTCCTTACGATTTCTGACCAATAGATGGCTTTTAAGAAAAAACTTCCTAAAGTTGGAAAAGGGTACACTTTTCTCCAACTTGGCATGTCTAAACAAATGCTTATAATTTTCTTCTCATTTTCCCCCCTGAAAGTGACAAATCACTTAAAGATTTACGTGTAATATAAACATTATTAATAGTTTGAAGAATAAAAGAAGTTCTTGGCATGTTTATGAATTATGAAAGCAGCAGGGATCTTGCTCAACTCAATAATTACCCCCCTGCAATTTGGACTCATTAACATTAATTAGTTTCTCTTATTTCTTGGAGATTCAACAGTATTACATATAAAACAGATATTTTTTACCTTATTTGCATGGTATAAGTTTTCAACAAAGAGTATTCAATTGAACACAACCCGCCCCTACAAGAATGTACTTATTTTGGTTTTGTACCATTTTCTGGAGTTTCAGTTCCTTTATAGCATCTATGATTTGTACCTTTAATAATCGTAATTTCTTTGTTTTCAGGAAAGCTGCAATGCCAAGGCCAATATGGAATGCAGCTTCACAGATTGTAATGGCTGTAGGCTACATCTTAATGGCAATGGCTATGCCAGGATCACTCTACATTGGCTCTATCGTCGTTGGAATTTGCTATGGAGTTCGTCTTGCTGTCACTGTTCCAACTGCTTCCGAACTCTTTGGTCTCAAATATTACGGCCTTATCTATAATGTCCTAATACTCAACCTTCCACTCGGCTCATTTCTCTTCTCTGGTTTGCTCGCGGGTCTGTTATATGATGCTCAGGCTACAAAAACAGCTGGTGGTGGCAACACTTGTGTAGGTGCTCACTGCTATAGGCTAGTATTCATAGTGATGTCTATAGCTTGCATCGTTGGGTTCAGCTTAGATATTCTGCTAGCAATCAGAACCAAGAACTTATATGCTAAGATTTATGCAAGCAGGAAAACAAAGAAGAGTACTACTGCTGTATTATCTTGATAAATGAATGTTGATTCTCTTTGGGTAGTAGTTGTTGTGAGGTAAGTTGGGAGGATTGATAGGAAATGTTTTTCCTAATGATATCTTTTCACTTGCTTGTGCAATTTTGGAATTCATATTTGTGTTTGATTAGTGGGAATTCATTACCTGTATTGAGTAAATCTGAATTCTTTGTACGATTTTAAGCTTGTAAAACTATTGCAGTGGTATTTTTACCATGTTAATACGAAAAACAGTACGTCTGATTTAATTCGTACACACTTGGACTATGATGCATGGATTGTAATAATCTTTGCTCAATTAAAATTTTACCTATTGATCTTTATATTATCTCAAAATAAAAAAGAATTTCAAGAGCAGTAAGACTAGTTCTTCTGCACGACTAAGAAGCCACTGTTTTCAAACGGGACGGGTCGGGACGGTGGGGGATCAAATTATCGGGACGGGACGGGATGACACTTGACCGGGATGGTGGCGGGACGGGCCTTAAACGAGACGGGATAAACGGGACGATTCGGTAGGCCCATCCCATCCCACTAACAAACGGGATGGGACGAGACGCGATATGGGCCTTAAGTGGGCCTTTTAAAGAAGAATCTTTTAAATATTTAAGCATTAAATTTGGCAACGACTAATTTTTATAGATAGCCGCGGTTATTTTTTTAAAGTTGACAATAACTAAGTTATTAAAGTTTGCAATGGCTTATTTTTTGACTTATTTAATAAACTTAAAACTTAATAAATTATAAAAAAAACTAAGTAAAGAATTATAAAATATTAAAACAAAAGATTTGTAGCGAAATATTTGTATACGGGTAAAACTGGGCTCATGGTACACCCCGGTCTCCGATAAAATAAGTCAAGCTCGAGACATGATGACAAGGGACCGAGATCGAGGCAAAAGTCTCATCAAGTAAGAATCCGGGGGCACGACGCCCGCCCTCGAGAATATCGGGGTCACAGTTCGGATTCGGTCTTAGCCTTGAACGACTTCGAAGAACATTGTTAGGCAATCGGGCACGGCTAACGGAAGGCTGTAATATCCGTGACCGGTCGGATATCATGGCGGAGATCTCGGTTTGTATCGATGAAGAACCGACAATCAGTTAATCAGAATTTTTTTACCTTTTATAGAGTTGTACCTAGAGTAGGATCCCCCTACTATATAAAGGGGGTCTCATAATTCATTAAACACACTGTAACACGTATTCCAAAGCAATATATTATTATTTTCTCCGTTATTGGAACTATCCTCCTCGTGTGGTTTGAATTTATTCTATCTTTGTTTGTTCAATAGTAACTTAATTTATCACTTTGTATCGAATTAATCCGCGTATCTTTAAAATCACGTACAAATTTAATTGTTATCCGATTTTGAGGGTAAACAGTTTGATACAAATTTAATACTCAAGGATAATAGCGGCGATTTGATACAAATTTTCATAACACACCCTACTTTACACTTGCTCTTTGAAGTGACTTTGATTTCAGGTCTGCGTTAAAATGTCGAACTCCCAATCTGCCCCTCTAAACACGGATGCTGAGTCTGGCCACCATGGCGAGAACAAAAATATAACGCCAGGTAACGAGGTGCCCCCCGCCGATCCCAACGGAATTTCGGTCGTGGGACCGATCGACACCAGCTCACATGTAGCCATCAACACGAATTTGCCCACCGATCCTGAGAATAGCATCCGCGGGGGAGTCCGGTCGGTAGCTCAAAATGCTCGTGACGGTGAAGGAGATGGGATCAGCTTGCGGGTGATCTTCGAAATGCTGCAGGCTCATCATGCAGCGATAGCCCAACTGCAGAACCGAAGTCGCGCTCCCAACTGGGAAAACACTCGCAGAAATGTACCAGCCGCAGATAGGCCAAGTGAGTTGAACCCGGAACCAACCCCGAAATAATAAAGATGATCGAGGAATTGAAAAAGCAGGTGCAAATGGGAGAAAAGAAAATCGAAGCTAATGACAAGAAGGATGGAGAATTCCAACTCAAGGGGTCGACCAAATCCTCGGAGCGCCACCGATATTGAAAGGCCTAGACTCCAAGAAGTTTGTTCAGAAACCATTTCATTGACCCAAATGAACATGTGATCTCATACACGTGTACCATCAAGGGGAATGACTTAGAAGATCACGAGATCGAATCTGTCTTGCTGAAAATATTCGGAGAGACCTTGTCAAAAGGAGCTATGATATGGTATCACAACCTACCTCCTAACTCTATTGACTCGTTTGCTATGCTTGCAGATTCCTTCGTAAAAGCACACGCCGGAGCTATCAAGGTCGAGACCAGGAAGTCGGACCTTTTAAAAGTGAAACAGAGGGATAATGAGATGCTCAGAGAATTCGTATCCCGATTTTAGATAGAACGGATGGACCTGCCTCCGGTCGCGGACGATTAGGCTGTTGAGGCCTTCACCCAAGGACTCAATACTCGAAGCTCGTTGGCTTCGCAGCAGTTGAAGCAAAATCTAGTAGAATATCCGGTCGTGACTTGGACCGATGTGTATAACCGATATCAGTCAAAAATTAGAGTCGAAGATGATCAGCTCGTGGCCCCTTCCGGGTTTGTTTATCCTATCCGAGCCACTGACAGACCCAAAAAAGACATTGATCGTGAACCAAGGCCAAGTTGGGACCCATATCAGCCGTATATCGGTGATTGCAAGAGTAACAGATCTGGACGAAACCCTATGAGGAATGAAAGGAGAAGCAATCGGAGTCAAAATAACCGGGGACTCATAAGCAAAAACTGTTTTGACAGGCCCATCGGGCCTAAGGAAGCACCGAGGTTATTAGAGTACAACTTCAATGTCGATGTTGCTGCTATCGTAACCGCCATCGAACTCATCAGAGACACCAAGTGGCCTCAATCTCTACAGTCCAATCCAGCCCAAAGAGATCCGAACCTAATGTGCAAATATCATGCCACTCACGGGCACAGAACGGAGGACTATCCACAACCATACCAGATTTACCAAATTTCGACAACAACTTGATTTTCAAATCTCCAAATTTAATTTTCAAATCCCTAGGCCCAAATCCTCTAATTTCACCTCAAAAACACGTAATCTAGTCAAAATACTCAAGGATAATCCAATATTATTGACTAGCAATGATCACAAGTGACTTACCTCAAATTTTCCTATGATTTCTCTCTGAAAATCGCCCCAAAACTGTGTTGGAAATGTCTAAAAATGGCAAAAACTCGGAACCCTTTCAAAGTGTATACTGCCCAGGGGTTCTGCACTTGCGACTCACTTAGCTGCTTTTGCGGTCTCACAGGTGCAAGAACCAACCGCTTCTACCGTTTGGCAAGGCCTTCACTACCTCCACTTCTGCGCTCCAAAAATTGCTTCTGCAGTCTTGCATTTGCGAGGCTTAGTCCGCTTCAGTGGAGCTGCCTCACCAAATGCCCTTGCGCTTCTGCGATCAAACTCCCGCAGGTGCTACCCGCTTCTGCGGTCCACCTGCCTGCTTCTGCGATCACATCCCTAGCCCACGTCTGGCCGCATCTGCGATGGACAACTCGCTTCTGCGAGAAAATGTCCGCAGGTACGATTGCACCAGAAGGCAGAATTCTTAGATTTCCTCTAAGTCCAAATTTTGATCCGTTAACTATTCGAAACTCACCTGAGGCCCCCGGGACCTCAACCAAATATACCAACAAGTCTTAAAACATCATACGAACTTAGTCGATGCCTCAGATCACATCAAACAACACTAAAATCATGAATCATACCCCAATTCAAGCTTAATGAAATTAAGAATTTTCAACTTCTACATTCGATGCCGAGACCTATCAAATCAAGTCCGATTGACCTCAAATTTTGCACACAAGTCATAAATGACATAGCGGATCTATAAAAATTTTCAGAACTGGATTCCGACCCCGATAACAAAAAGTCTACTCCCGGTCAAACTTCCAATCTTAAATTTCCTATTTTCGCCATTTCAAGCCAAATTCAACTACGAACTTCAAAATAAATATCCAGATACACTCCTAAGTCTGAAATCACCATACAGAACTATTGAAATCATCAAAACTCTATTCCGGAGTTATTTACACATAAGTCAACACCTAGTTAACTATTTCAACTTAAGCTTTAAATCTTGGAACTAAGTATTCCAATTCATTCTGAACCCTCTCCGACGAGTCGAATAATTAATATTGAACATAGGATAATAGTAAATGGGGGAACGAGGCTGTAATACTCAAAACACCCGGTCGGGTCGTTACATTCTCCCCACTTAAACATACGTTCATCCTCGAACGTGCCAAGAGTTATTCCTAAGCCTTTAAATCACTGTTCCACCCTACCATGCACATACTCGGGGGTGATCCCACGTCACCCTATTCTATGTAAGCCTAACAACACAACACAACTGAAAATCATTAATTCAACCTTAGTCCGTAAAACTTAGAACCCAATTTCCAACATTTATATTTTCTTACAATACCCGAATCTCACATATACACACTGTATAAGTCTGAACAAACTGTATCAAGACATAACCATAACTCCAGATATAATCACATAACATACTAAACAATTCGCATACTCGCAGCACCATTTTCGATCATAGTAACTACTCAAAACCAACCCGGTACTATTATTAAACTCCATATCAAATAAAACCTCGTTCCCAAAACCTTCGTACACTGCTGATAATGAAATAAACATGCAAAATATCATAACCACTTATCAGATCAATAAGTCATGAAGCACTCTCGCCCCAACCAGAACCATAATCATTTTCTAATCCAACTTTCGATATTATTCTCCCAAATATACCGTAATCAAATCTGATAGTACCCATTATAGGTCCAATGACCTTATATTATCAAACAAGACTATTCCACAGACATGCCACGCCAATATAACTCAAGCCACAAAGTGCGCAATCTGTGCACCCAAAAATAGGAAATGTCTCGAAGAAGAGAACCGTTTCGCAAGTTCAACAAGCACCACTACAATCGCAATTCTATGAGCTCATCATACATAGTGAACCAAAACACACGAATCTAAAACAAGGATCATAACCCGACGTATCCCCGCTGCAATGCGTGACCCCATCCAAATATTGGTCCATATGAAATATCTCTAGCTATAATGCTCAAAGCCAACAACCACGCGCAATTTGACATCAAGTTCCTAAGGTGCATGACCATAACCACGGAGAAGTAGATAGCATAATATACCACAGTCCGGAGAGAACATAACCAAATGCGCAATCAATCATTCATCACCCAAATATCCATCTAGCTCAAATTCCGCTGTAAGGCCCAAACAGAACCGCACCATGTGTGCTTATAACCAACAAATCTCAACACATCGTAGCATAGAGGAGTATCACATAGATCATATCAGAGCATGAATAAGCTCCACTCTAACCGAATAGCATATCCCCCAACAATAGCAGTACGGAGTCGACCAATCCGACCCAGTGTAGAATACACATCCTTATTGGGCCTACCAATGGACCCGAAATCAACTATGGTCACCCGCTGTCACGACCCAATTTCCCCTATGTGTGACGTCGTGATGGCACCTAGTCTCTACAACTAGGTAAGCCTAACATTTTGCGGAATAATGAAATAAAAATATAAATTTAACCAACTATTCAAAAATACACAACAATCCCAAAACCCGGAACATTGTGAATCACAAACTACAGGAGGAAAATCTAGTGTCTCTATACATCAGAGTCTATCAAAAGAAAATACAGAAGATAATGGACATGTGAAAGAGTAGAAGGGGACTTCGAGATCTGCGGACGCGGCAGATATACCTTGAAGTCTCCAAAGTTTTCCCGGCTTACTGATAATGCGACTGATAAAGAGCACCTGGATCTACACACGAAAAATATGTGCAGAGAGTAGCATGAGTATACCACAATCGGTACCTAGTAAGTGCCAGGCCTAACCTCGGTCGAGTAGTGACGAGATCAGGTCAGGGCCCTACTGGTAAATATATAATAAAACAAGATAGAGTGTAATACCGCAATAAAATAAAGGTTAAAATCTAACAACAATGAAATCATAGAAGGTAACAGCTCAGTACACAGAAATACAACAGGGGATCTCCCGAGATACCGTCTCGTAGTCCCAAACGTAAATGTGCAGTACAGGGGGATCTCCCGGAATACTATTTCTTAGTCCCAAAGTAAATATGCAGTGCAGGAGGATCTCCCGAAATACCGTTCTGTAGTCTTAAAGTAAATATGCAGTACAGGGGGATCTCCTGGAATACCGTTCCGTAGTCCCAAAGTAAATATGCAGTACAAGAGGATCTCCCGGAATACCGTTCCGTAGTCCCAAAGTAAATATGCAGCGAAAATAATAGAATTCAATAGTTACGGCACAAAATTCTACAGTTCATCCTAAGTACCAGTTAAGGAAAGACAGGAAAATTCACTAAACATGCTGCACGTAGTTCAAGTAAACGGTTAAGTCAAGTAGGCATGCTATTCTAATCTAGCAGGATACTACACATGCTGATGAAACTCAAATAAGAAAGAAATCAGGTTATTACTTAGTAGAAAATCGGGGTTTTACACAATTAGCCTGTGTACGTACTCGTCAGCTCACGTACACGGCGCTCATATATAAAAAACAGTACAAATCTTATGGGGAGTTCCCCTACACAAGGTTAGGCAAGCCACTTACCTCGAATAAAGCTCAATCAATCGGTAAGAATTCCTTTCCCACGAATATCCGGCTCTGAATGGCCCAAATCTAGCCAAAAGCAATTACATATCAGAAATACAATCATAATAGACTCATCTAATTAATTAAATCAATACTTTAATAAATATTCTGAAATTCGCCCTAAAACGTCGACCTAGGCCCACGTCTCGGAATTGGATAAAAGTCACAAAATTCGAAAGCCAATACTCACGAGTCTAACCATATCAAATTTACTAGAATCCGACACCAAATGGTCCTTCAAATCCAGAATTCAAACTTTCCAAATCCCTAGTCTCAAACCCCCAAATTCCACCTTAAATACACACTAACTAGGTGGAAAAATAAATGGGAAAGCAAGATTATTGATCAAAATAAGCATAAGGGACTTACCTCAAGTAATCTCTCAAAACTTCTCTAAAAAATCGCCCTAAACCGAGTTTGCAAATTCCAAAATGACATAAATCGCGAATCCCTTCGATTTTAACCACTGCCCAGGTATTTCCACACATGCGGAGCCTGGGCTCGCACCTGCGGGTGCGCTTGTACGGAAAATGTGCGCATCTGCGCAAATCACTTACCCCTTTTCTTCCTCCGCACCTGCGATGAAAGGGCCGTACCTGCGCGTGCGCGCCTGCGGAAATCCCTTCTGCTTCTGCGGACCTTGCGCACCTGCGATGACCCTAACACATCTGTGGGCATTGCACATGCGGAATTCACCTCGTACCGGCGACCCCTGACACTCCTCTACTTTTTCGCTTATGCGTTTACCTCTTCGCACTTACGATCCCGCACCTGCGGTCTCTCCACCGCAGGTGCAAAAATACCAGATGCCTGAAGACTTCAGCTGCAACACAAATCTAAATTTTTGATCCGTTAAGCACTCGAAACTCACCCGAGGCCCCCGAGACCTCAACCAAACATACCAACAAATCCTAAAACACCATACGAACTTAGTCGAGCCCTCAAATCACATCAACTAACTCTAAAATCACGAATCACCCTCCAATTCAAGCTTAAAGAACTTGAAACTTTAAATTCCTACAACCGATGTCGTAACCTATCAAACCACGTACGAATGACCTCAAATTTTGCACACAAGTCATATTCAACATTACGGACCTACTCTAACTTCCGGAATCGGAATCCAAAAATTTGACTTTCGCCATTTAAAGCCTAAATAAGCTACGGACCTCCAAAACACAATCCGGACACGCTCTTAAGTCCAAAATCACCCAATGGAGCTAACGGAACCAACGAAACTCCATTCTGGAGTCGTCTTCACACAGTTCCGACTACGGTCAAAATCCTAAGACTTAAGCTCTCATTTTAGGGACTAAGTGTCCCAAAATACTCCAAAAACCAAAACGAAACCTCCCGGCAAATCACAGTAGCAGAAATAATTATGGAAGAAGCAGTTAAATAGGGGATGGGAGCTATAACTCTCAAAACAACCGGCCGGGTCGTTACACCCACAAATAGATACATACTCCTCCGAAAGTCCACAATGACCTAACCGTAACATATACTACCATTTGGCTAGCTTTGGCCACATTTTCACCATTCACAGTCACGAAACAATCTACTTTTGAGAACTCCAAGTATCCTAAATTCATAGAACACACAAATCACCATATCTGCTCCCAACTCCACCGCCCGAATGTCTAACACATCTTTCATGCACGATCATCCCATGAGGAATACTTTCATAATTCTTTCATGCCACATAACATTAATTTGAATATCAGCAGTCTATCAACCAGGTGAGTACCGCAATACCAACAAAACATTTGTAGGTCCAAGACATAGTGTGCCCTTTTTTGAATGTACACTCTGCTCTGGTAATACCACTAGAGCCAATATTTGAAATTATTTGTTCTCCATAAACTCATTACCTCCCTTTTGGAACTGAATCGTATACTTGCACATGCAAATCCCAATCTCACTCCACTCACCGCCTCTATTAGACCATCCTACGAGAACGCGAGATCCTCATTAACACTCTGAGTCACAAGCAAAAATACATATCCGGTTAGTTAGAAACCTTCCGTTTGCTCCCATACATGAGGAAATCACAATACACAATATGTTCCTCACACCGGTAGGATATATCCATCTTAAACCGTGATAGAAACCATCGAGAACTCTTCGAAACCCATTTGCACATAACCAAGCTATCAGAACTGAATTCCTCTAACTCGACCAAGCCACACAGGTTGCCAAATCTGAGAGTATTGCCACCAAAACATCGGTAGAGCCTCACCACATCATAATCACCCAAAAGAACCGAGCATACCATTACCATACTGGTCTAGCCTACTACCCAGTTGTCCTATTTTCTTCGAATTTCTTTTGTATTACCCTCAAGTTGACACTTCTCCTTGTCAGAACGTTACGATCCTTACCCAAAGCTCACTATGAGATACCCTAACATAAAATCATACCGCCCTAAGGCCCATAAGTCATTGTATTCTTGTTAAGCACCCCATAAATACCACAACCGAGATATCCACTCTGAAAGACCTTATGTGAATTTAAAATTGTTCATCTTCCCTTTCTTATACTGAAATATAAAATCCATAGTCATACAAAATTGTCACAAGTTCCGACAGTATCCAATGTAAATAATTGTTTCTAACGATATACGAATCCGAAAAATTTTCAATTATCACTTATACATTTTTGAATCCATTAGCACCTTCTCGAGAGTCACCCACTTTGTTCAAATCTAAATTGCACTGCCTAAACAGGTCGAAAGACACATGCCCTATTAGCATAATAACACCCAAAGAAGTAACCCTGTCTTAGCACCACCAATCAAATTCATAGTCCGTGCGCACTACATCCTTCAAATAACAAGTTAATCATTCCACGATTTTCATATTTTATAAAATGTAATGCTACCCGTATTCAGGAAATTTCCTTGCTCGAGTCATCCTCGATCTCAACCTCTGCAGTCATAACTGATCCACAAGTATGTCCCAAACCAGAACTAAAATTTAATATATAACCATGAAATTAAACCGTCCGCAGCAGGCTCCCCCACTTGGCTCAATGCCATAGAACAAAACATTCCATAACCCACAATACCCATATTCTATTAGTGCCATGATACCGCAGTCAGTTCAACGAAAATTATTCTTAACCTCATGCAACACCAACCATAAGATACCCCAATCATCCGCTAAACTCGTATTTATTCTCTTTACAGTCAAGTTAACTTTCTCAATCGAATTCAAATTCAAATCTCAACACATACCCCGCTGGTAGATAAGAAACTCTCCACTCAACACTATAAGAAATATACCTACGTAGATTACTCCGCAGGAGATAACCCACCTGTTTAGCCTCAAATTGGCATCTTGCTATACCCTTCGCAGCCACCATTACTATGCAATCACTTAATCTTTTTGAGTTTGAACTCATCAACTCGACATGAAAATCTAATTCGCTCCACAATTAAACTGTATGACAGATCCTTCAACACACTCACAACTCAGGACCGTACGTCATATCACAACGAAAATCAAGCACCCAATGGCCCTCTTTACATTCCAAGGAAACACTTCTCATCACATTCAAGCCATCTTAACACATCCCGCAGTTACATCATACTTATCATATAGCCATTCAACCGCTCATCGAGCCACAAATTCTATTCATAGGAACATTACTGGACATATAAGTTCAAATGTACAAGTTCACACAACTGAAGCTACAGAGCCTAAGATGCGGTCTAAGCCTGGCCTCAAATCCTCTAGACTGCCCATCACCAAAACACAGAATTCACATCTCGAACCTCGTTCATAGAATCACAAGCCGGCGATACACAACTGATACCGAGCGCTCACATACGCACACGAATGCGTGGAAAGAATTCAAAGAGTTATGTTTTAAGCTGAATCAATTCTGCACGATAAGGAAAGAATGATGGGAAATTATCCTAAATGCCCTATAGCCTCTCGAAGATAAGTGTGGACGTCATCATACCGATCCGCAAGACTCTACTAGACATTTGCTCATGACTTATAAAACCTATGAACATAGGGCTCTGATACCAACTTATCACGACCCAAAATCCACCTAGTCATGATGGAACCTAACCCAACCCATCAGGTAAGCCAATTAACAACTAACCAATTTAAATGAGATTTATTATGAAAGAAATAAGATTACAACTGCTTTTATCCAAGAACTTCCCAAGGACTGGTAGTATAAATCATGAGCTTCTATGATTAGAATTTATAAAGTTGGTATGAAACAAATACATCATCTGTTCGAAATGTACATAAACAAATAAAAGAAAATTCTAAAGCTGCCATGAACAAGAGGTAGCTAACAAACGGAATGCATGTACTTCTTTGAATCCCGCTCTCGTCGATCACAGCACCATCAACATCCAATATCTGCACACAAGGTGCAGAAGTGTAGTATGAGTACAACCGACCCCGTGTACTCAATAAGTAACGAACCTAACCTTAGGTTGAAAGTAGTGACGAGTTGGAGCACAGGTCAAAGTCCAACACCGATAGCCAACAATGGCTCATAACAAAATAATAATAATTGTACAGGAAATAACTCAAAAATAAAATGTTCAACTCGTTCACAGTTCCAGAAAATAGGCATGCTTTTCAAGTATAATAGTGAAAACTCAAATCTTTTACCGAAAATACCAGAATATGAGTAAGTTTATAAAATCGTGATTTTCCTTCCAAAACTTTTCAACAGGTAAATGTTTCATTATCAAATGGCATGAGGAACAGTACATCTCTATGCCTACATGTCAATGTGTATGAGAAGTTATGAATGACGCAATATCGTACAGCATGAGGAAAATGCATCTCTATGATTGTATGTCAAGTGTGCATGTCAATGCAGTGCAACATAGTGAACAACCATATGCATACTCTCAGAGTATCAATCCACTCAGTCCTCCCAATCACTCGGCACTCGCACTCAATAGGTACATGTGCTCACTAGGTGTGTGTGCACACTACGGAGGGGCTCCTTCAGCCCAAGCGCTATAATCTGCACGGACAACTCACGTGTTGCACGGATAACTCACGTTCTATAATATAAATATCTGGATCCACACGGATAACTCATGTGTTGCACGGACAGCTCACGTGCTATGGTATCAATATCTGGATCCGCACGGACAACTCACGTGCTGCACAGACAACTCACGTGATGCACGGATAACTCACGTGCTGCACGAAAAACTCACGTGCTATAGTATCAATAACCTCACAATAAGGCTCTCGGCCTCACTCAGTCATCAATCTCTCCAGTCTGTCGGGCCCACGATGCCATGAAACTAGCCCAAAAATAATGTTATGATGTGTCAATATATGGCAACAGAGACTGAGATATGATATGAAATGAATGAACATGACTGAGTATGAAATTTCAATGCAAGCAAATAACTCAACAACAGTAATGACCTCAGTGGGTCCCAATAGAATAAGCATGTAGCCTAGACATGGTTTCTAACATGAATCACAACTCAATAACTCTAGTACGTAGAGATTTCATGATTACAGATAAGTTCCAGTAACTACACAGCACCACTGAAATAGCAAAGTTACAATTCACACGATGCACGCCCATTGCCTAGCATGTCTGTCACCTTAACAGCAAACACATAACATGAAATTCGGGGTATCATACCCTCAACACTAAAATTAGAAGTGTTACTTACCTCGATAAAGCCGAGTCCAATATCGAGCAAGCTAAACAATGCTCCAAAAATTCCATTCTATGCGTATCAATATCTGAATGGCTCGAATTTAGTCACAATTAATTCGATTAAGTCAAACACAAATTTTAGGAATTAATTCCATATTAAAATACTAATTTTTCCACAAAATCCAAAATTAAACTCAAAAATTGCCATTGGGGCCCATGTCTCAGAACCCGACAAACGTTACAGAATAAGAATGCCCATTCAACCATGAGTCCAACCATACCAAATTTACCAAATTTCGATAATAACTCAACCTTCAAATCTCATTTTCAAATACCTAGGCCCAAATCTTCTAATTTCACCTCAAAAACACGTAATATAGTCGAAATACTCAAGGATAATCCAATATTATTGACTAGCAATAATCACATGTGACTTACCTTAAGTTTTCCTGTGATTTCTCTTTGAAAATCGCCCCAAACCTGTGTTGGAAATGTCCAAAAATGGCAAAAACTCGGAACCCCTTCGAAATGTATACTGCCCAGGGGTTCCGCACCTGCGACTCACTTAGTCGCTTTTGAGGTCTCGCAGGTGCGAGAAACCACCGCTTATGTGGTTTGACAAGGCCTTCAATGCCTCCGCTTCTGCGCCCCAGAAACTGCTTCTGCGGGCTCGCATTTGCGAGGCTCAGTCCGCTTCTGCGGAGCTGCCTCACCAAACGCCATTGCGCTTTTGCGATCAAACTCTTGCAGGTGCGACCCGCTTCGGTCTACCTTCCCGCTTATGCGATCACATCCCCAACCCACGCCTAGTCGCATCTGCGATGGATAACTCGCTTCTGCGAGAAAATGTCTGCAGGTGCGATTGCACCAGAAGGCAGAATTCTCAGATTTCCTCTAAGTCCAAATTTTGATCCGTTAACCATCTGAAACTCACCCGAGGTCCCCAGACCCTCAACCAAATATACCAACAAGTGCTAAAACATCATACGAACTTAGTTGATTCCTCAAATCACATCAAACAACACTAAAACCACGAATCATACCCCAATTCAAGCTTAATGAAACTAAGAATTTTTAACTTCTACATTCGATGCCGAGCACTATCAAATCAAGTCCGATTGACCTCAAATTTTCAGAACTGAATTCCGACCCTGATATCAAAAATTCAACTCTCCGGTTAAACTTCCAAATTTAAATTTTCTATTTTTGCCATTTCAAGCCAAATTCAACTACGGACTTCAAAATAAATATCCAGACACACTCCTAAGTCCGAAATCACCATACTAAGCTTTTGGAATCATCAAAACTCTATTCCGGGGTCGTTTACATATAAGTCAACATACAGTCAACTATTTCAACTTAAGCTTTAAATCTTGGAATTAAATATTCTAATTCATTATGAACCCTCTCCGATGAGTCGCATAATTAATATTAAACATAGGATAAGCAGTAAATGGGGGAACGAGGCTGTAATACTCAAAACTACCGATCGGGTCATTACATTAAGTCCTTGCGAGCAGAAGACCATTTGAAGCATTTGCAGGAAACCTTAAGCACATTGAAGAAGTACAATATGAAGCTAAACCCGGAGAAATGTGCATTCGGAGTCGGGTCCGGTAAATTCCTCAGGTTCATGGTGTCCAACCGGGGAATTGAGATTAATCCCGATAAGATCAAGGCCATCAAAGATATCAATGTTGTGGACAACGTCAAGGCCGTTCAAAGGTTAACCAGACGCATAGCCGCCCTGGGGCGATTCATCTCGAGGTCCTCCGACAAGAGTCACTGGTTCTTCTCACGGTTGAAGAAAAAGAATAACTTCTCATGGACCCCAGAGTGCCAACGAGCCTTGGAGGAACTCAAGCGGTATCTCTCGAGCCCACCTCTGCTTCATACTCCGAAGACAGACGAACAATTATACTTGTACTTAGCGGTATCCGAGATAGCGATAAGTGGAGTCCTGGTCTGGAAAGAGGAAGGTACGCAATTTCCGATCTATTATGTTAGCCGGATTCTAGGCGAGGCTGAAACTAGATACCCTCACCTAGAAAATCTAGTGCCTCTAGAAAGCTAAAACCGTATTTTCAATGCCACCCCATATGTGTTGTAATTGTTTACCCATTAAGAAATATAATGCATAAACCCGAGCTCTCGGGACGATTGGCCAAATGAGCCGTTGAGATCAGCGGGTACGATATCGAATATCGGCCCCAGACTGCCATCAAGTTTCAAATTTTGGCAAACTTTATAGCCGACTTTACATCGGCCCTAATACCCAAGGTCGAAAAAGAGTTGTTGTTGAACTCAGGGACTTTTTCGAGAATCTGGACCCTCTTTACGGACGGCGCCTCGAACGCAAATGGGTCCGGACTTGGCATTGTATTGGACCCACCAATAGGTAATGTAGTTAGACAATCTATTAGGACTATAAAATTGACTAACAACGAGGCCGAGTATGAGGCTATAATTGCAGGCCTCGAACTGGCCAAAAGCTTGGGGGCAGAGGTGATCGAAGCTAAGTGCGACTCCCTCCTTGTGGTGAACCAAGTTAATGGGAGATTCGAAGTCATAGAGGAACGAATGCGAAGGTACCTAGATAAACTATAGGTAACATTACATCGGTTCAAGGAGTGGACTCTACAACATGTACCTTGGGATCAAAATAGCGAGGACAATGCTCTCGCTAACTTGGGATCATCGGTCGGTGATGATGAGTTCAACTCGGGGGCAGTCGTACAACTCATGAGATTGGCAGTGGAAGAAGGTCACACCGAGATAAACTTAACAAGCCTAACTTAGGACTGGAGAAACAAATATATAGAGTATCTGAAGACCGTAAAATAGCCCTCGGACCCTAAGGAATTGAGGACTCTGCGTACGAAGGCGGCCCAATTCAGTTTATCTGAAGACAGTAACCTATTTCGAAGAATGTTCGATATCCCACTCGCAATATGTGTAGGACCAGGATACACCGAGTATGTTCTGAGGGAAGTCCATGAAGGCACCCGCCGACATGGAAAAGAACGCGACAGAGTTCATACGAAAATGTGACGGGTGTCAAAGGCATGCTCAGATGATTCATCAGCCCGGGGAGCTGCTAAATTTGGTCTTGTCACCCTGGCCGTTCATGAAATGGGAGATGGACATCGTCGACCCCCTTCCATGGGCACCCAGTAAGGCTCAATTTATATTATTTATGATTGACTATTTTTCTAAATGGGTGGAAGCCCAAGCGTTTGAGAAAGTCAGGGAGAAGGAAGTCATTGATTTCATCTAGAACCACATAATATGCCGGCTCGGAATGCCGTCCGAGATCGTGTGCGACAATGGGAAGCAGTTCATCGGCAGCAAAGTAAGCAAGTTCTTCGAAGACCATAAGATCAAAATGATCCTATCAAAACCCTATCATCCTAGTGGGAACGGGCAAGCGGAGTCCACGGACAAAACCATACTCTAAAACCATAGAAAGAGATTGACCAACGCCAAAGGAAAATGGAACGGAATCTTGCCTAAAGTCCTATGGCGAAGTCCAGTACCGGGGCCACCCCATTCTCGTTGGTTTATGGCTACGAAGCTCTAATACCATTCAAAGTGGGAGAACCGAGTCTCAGGTTCTGATATGCGGTTGAAGAGTCAAATGACGAGGCCATGAATACGAGCCTGGAACTGTTATATGAAAGGCGTGAAGCCGCCCTTATCCTGTTGGCCGCTCAAAAATAAAGGATCGAGAGGTGTTACAATCGAAGAGCCAACCTTAGATACTTCAATGTCGAGGACTTAGTGTTAAGGAAGGTCACACTAAGCACCCGGAACCCGAACGAAGGGAAGTTGGGGCCGAACTGGGAAGGTCCGTATCAAATTATCGAGATCACAGAAAAAAGATCGTATAAACTCGGAGCAATGAACGGTGAGCGACTACCGAACAACTGGAACATAACTCACTTGAAACAATACTACTGCTAAGGTACGACCCCATTCATTTCTTTTATTTATCTACATTTTGGACTAATACTTGCAGGTGACCGTCAAAGAATGATATAATTTTTATGCCTGAAAGTCGTTGCACTCTTTTTTCCTTGAACCGGTTTTATTCTAAATGGGTTTTCTTGCAAGGTTTTAATGAGGCAACGATGGATCGTGCTAACTTAGAATCGAAGACCGGTTATGAACCGTTGTCAAGGATCATATCAACAGTATCTAGGGTTTCTCTATGATCGGCCTCAAACACTGGGTGGCATCACCCTCGGATAATGATTTTAGCAAGGAAAGAAACTTTATGCTCGAAAAGCCTAAGCTTGATCGATAGGATTTACTGTAAGAGACAAATGGTCAAATGAACCGTGCCCAACATATACCGTCCGAGCCTTGACACAAAGCTTGTACACATGTCTAACCTTTTATATTACGCCGCCTCACTCGGGGATTGCCGCCCAATACAGGTTCGGAAGGCCCGGGATAACGATGCCCGGGGGCACAAAGATTATTAGGCAGTGCCCGAACTTTAAAGGCTACGACCATCCCAATTCGGGGACGGTTGTCTTGGGAAAGCCCGGAAGACTTGGGGTAATAGGCCCACTGGGAAACACCTGAACTAGAAAGGCTACGGCCGTCCTAGAATAGCTCGAAGATGCCCGAGACCCGTAACCAAAACATAAGGCCTTCAAAATTTCTAAACCAGTTCAAAAGGCTACCCTCGGTAAATTGTAATCTAAAATATTCTAAGTACTTTGGGGAAAGCTTTTGGTCATACCAAGCCCCTTACAAGTATTAAGCAAAATAATATCGAGAACAAGGCATGTTCGAACCTCTGAACAAACCTAATTATTACATGCTACGGCATTCGATATCTTTACGATCATAAAGAAGAGCGAAAGGAAACAACCTAAACAGCTTGGTGTTCGTCGGAGCCCGCCTCATCACCGGGACCATCGGGGTCTTCTCCGCCCAGGATCCGCCCGAACCCTCGGAGTATTCTTCGTCCTCGGGATACGCCAACTTCTTGGCCTTAATCCCCTTAGCACTTTCGATCTCGACCGATAAATCAGAACCTCGAGCATGAACCTCCTCGAGGGCCTCCTTTCGGGTCTGCCACTTCGCATATTCGACAATGTCTTTCAGGCGGTCCTGGGCTTACTCGGCATCAGCTTTGAACAGGGCCACCATCTCATCGGTATCGGCCTTGGTTATTTCAGCCACCGACTTGGCCGCTTTAAGCTCCTTGGTAAGGGTCTCTCGATCCACAATAATCGAGATCAACTGAGACTGAAGATCCTCAATTTTCTGGGACTGTGCCTCAGCCTTCTCCCTCGTCACTTGAAGTTGGGCCTCCACAGAGAAAAATTGCACCCGGGAAGTCTCTTTTTCAGATGCCAAGTGGTCCGTCTTGCCTTTCCACTCTTCGGCCTCGACCTTGATTACATCCATCTTGGCCCGGAGTTGGTCGATCCGATCAATCTTCTGTTGGACCTGCGGGTTCTGACCATTAGTCACCGTGTCTAACTCATCGTCACTAACTTCAAATATTTTTACCTGTTCAACCAGGTCGGCGTGTTCTTTCCGAGCCGCGTCCACTCAGCTTGAAAGCTCTTAGCCTCTCCTTCATGTTGCTTGCTGAGAAGTTTGTACGTGTCTCTCTTCTCAGCAAGCTCTTTGGCTTATACCTTGAGTTAGTCAACTCGTCTCGGTACAGGAGGAAGGTCTCATGGTGGAGCATCGAGGCCTACAAACATGAGGAAAGATATTACAGTTATCAAAAAATTAGTTCAAATATCAGAAGAAAAATTGGAATCATCAGGGATTATCGATAGTTACCCGGTTATGTTAAACATGCACGGTGAGTCTACCTCGTTTATTTTGGCTTGGTCTTCCTCCGTAACCAGGCACCGGAGGTAACTAGCTATCCCTACGGGGCGGAAAGAACCCAGGCATCCTCCGAAACAGTGATGATAATTGACCGCTTCCGACCAGGATCCACACTCGGGGCAGAGAACCAGTTGACCATTCACAGGCTCGAGTAATGCCCACCTGCCCCCGAGGACGGCCTTTCCTCGGTACCTTTAGATCACCTAATCCGGTGACGTCCTCCGTGGCGGTGGAATCCACGCCATAAAAAATAGTCGAGGGGATCGTCCACTCTATGGGCCCCCTCGTTGGGTCGTTCCTTCATAGTTTGGGCCTCGTTGTACATAGACTCAGTAAACGAGGGTGACTCGGTGATGTCTATCATACCAAGTTCCTCTTTCGGGGCACTTCCCGCATCCCGGGAATCCTCAACTCTGATCTCTTCATCGACCTCCCTGGTCTGAGGTAGATCAGCCTCACGGGTCTCTGGTTCAATGGCCCCTTTCTCTTCGTGGGGCGACGGCTCGCGTGCCACAAAAACAAAAGGTTCTTCCCCCTCGGACTCGTCCCTCAACCGATAAAGCAAGTCTGAAGCTGATGCTCGGGAGATGGTGTTTTCCTTTTCTCTGAGCTCGGGGAACTCGGAGCCCTCTTCCTCTTCTTTTCTCTGACTTGCCCCGAAGCAGGAGACTCCACAGGTAAGTCCCCATCCCCAACCGAAGGCCTAAGCTCGACGTTTTTAGGAAAACCTGCAAAGGAAAGTAAAGGATACTAGAACGCGATTTTAGAATAAAAAGATTCACTATGACTTGTTCGGGAAGAAGACCTTACCATGGGAACGGGCCTCCCAACGACCTTTTGAAATCTTGCGCCATGAGCACTCGAAATAGGGCATCTGTGATACGATGTCCTCGACCCACTCCTTGAGCCGAGGGATAGCATTCGGAACCCGAGCAAGGGCTACAACATAACAAGTGACGATAAGAGCTTAAAGGGAATACTTACGTGATGCATTCCACCTTTCGAGGAACGACCTCCATTCGACAGGTACCAGGTCGGCGGTCCTCAGACGAACAAAACGTCCTTGCCAACCCCGATCCCGGTCCTCGTTAATGCTCGAGAAAGAGGCTTTGTTGGCCCTGCGTACTAGCTTTATTAGTCCCCCCGGAAGATTTGGGGACTATATAAGCGCAGTAGATGATCGACGGTGAACGAGCACCCATCAATTTTGTTCACAAAAAATCAGAGGAGGATCACGATCCTCCGCAGTGATGGATGAATCTAGCCTAGGTGCACGTTGTACCTCTTGTAGAAGTCTAACATGACCGGCTCTACCGGGCCCAATGTAAAGGGCTAAGTGTACATACTTAGATATCCCTCGACATGGGTGGTAATGGTTTCTCGTCGGGAGCTCATGTCGTTTCTCGTCGTTTACTCTCCGAGAAACGAGGGGACTATCTGTATACGGGTAAAACTTGGCTCATGGTACACCCCCAATATCTGATAAAATAAGCTGAGCTCCAGACATGATGACAAGGGACTGAGATCAAGGCAAAAGATTCATCAAGTCAGAATCCGGGGGCACGACGCCTGCCCTCGAGAATATCGGGGTCACGGTTCGGATTCGGTCTTAGCCTTTAACGACTTCCAAGAATATTGTCAGGCAATCGGGCACGGCCAACGGAAGGCCGTAATATTCGTGATCGGCCGGATATCACGGCAGGGATCTCGACTCGTATCGATGAAGAACCGGCAATCAGTTAATCAGAGAATTTTTACCTGTTATAGAGTTGTACCTAGAGTAGGATTCACCTACTATATAAATGGGGTCTGATAATTCATTAAACATACTGTAACACATATTCCAAAGCAATATATTATTATTTTCTCTGCTATTAGCTTTTTTCCTTGCTCATCAGTGCTGGCCATAACAAGCCCGGATCAAGGGCAAATATTACAATAAGACTGAAACTATCACCCTCGTGTGGTTTGAATTTATTCTATCTTTGTTTGTTCAATACTAACTTAATTTATCACTTTATATCAAATTAATCCGTGTATCTTTAAAAACCACTTCAAATTTAATCGTTATCTGCGATAGACAAACCGCTTCTGTGGGTTTTTGACCGCTTGTGTGGTTACGCTTTTGCGCTCATTTATCCGCTTCTGCGGAATAGCAACTTCCACCAGTTTTCACTTCTGGGAGAAGGAATCTCCATCTGCGGAACGGCACCTGAGAGGATACTTCTGCATGTGCAGTCAACAGGCTTCAGACTGGACACTTATTTCATTTCACATTTTCTTCATTCCAAATCCACAAATACACGACCTAGCAGATTGAAAACACATCTTTGGCAGCCTTTGACAGTCTATGCACATCTTGGGCATCTTTTGGAGCTAGGATTCTTGCACCCACACTTGGGTCTTGAAGATTTGGAGCTTTTGGTTGAGAATTTCTTATCCATTTGTGTTCAATTCTTCATTTTCTTGCTTTGTATTGAATATCTAAGTGTGTAGTATGTTTTTTAGCATTTAAATCTTGTTTATGGGAATATTCATATTTAAAGTGTGGATTAAATACCTTGTTGTGCTTATGTATTGAACGATTTTTATTTATTGTGAATTGAGTTATTGTTTCTTTAATTAATCTTGTTATTGAATGTTTTCAAAGGGATTAGCTAACCCTGGGACTCGCCCATTCACTTCGAATTAATTTTGGGAAAAATAATTCGGGGTTGAAAAAGATTAATTAACAAGAACTTGAGGCGTTAACCCTCACTTTATAGATTCTACCTAGGAATAGGATTGAACTACTTGTAGCCATATTCAGGTGTGCTTAATCTCTTAATTGTTTTAGGGATAATTCAATTAGGAAGTCTTATTAGTCTTCGAAAGAAGCTAATATAGAATTATTACCCGAGATTAATTAATAATAAACTCGCTCATATTTATAAAATCGTGAATAATATTGGATCGTTACTTGAGTGTAATTTACAATGCATCCATGCTTGTCTCCATTGATCATTTTACTTGCTTTTTAGGTTAGTTTATATTTTCGCAATTAGTTATAAATATTTTATCAAAATATTTCTAAGTGTTTGGCTTAGCATAATAAGTGATAATTCTCTTACACGCCTAATTGCCTATATATTGTTCTCTGTGAGATTCGACCCCGACTCATAGTTGGGTAAATTATATTACATGCGACTGTGTCCATTTACTTTTCAGTAGTGGATTTGGACTTCATCAAAATTGGCGTCGTTGCCGGGGACAATTTGGCGAATTTAGTTGTTTGAGAAAAAAGCGTAAGTGCTTTGGTCCGAACTTGTGAATATTTGTGTAATTATTTTCTAATCTTTGTTTATTTTTCTTGTTAATTTTCTTGTTTATTGTCATAAATTTTGAAAATGGTATCACATAATGAAAATTGGCCGGATGGTAGTTGTTCATATTTTGATGACCATTGTCCTTATTGTGGAGGACTACACTCATGGCAAAATTATTTTAATTCTCCCGGGGCCGGATTGTGCGCACAATCTCAAACCCATGAGTGGAGTATTTGTGATAAGTGTGGTAGTCAAAATGGACATTGGGATAATTGAGCTTATTTGTCCTTCCTTTTTTCGAACCCCCGCTATGATGATTCTACTTTTTGTGATGATAATTATAGGGATATGAAAGTGGAAGAAATTGAGAATGGTCAAAATGGAGAGTTCAAGCTCATAATAGAATGCCTACTTGAAGGAGGAAATAAAGAGAAAAATGCCTTGGAGGAGCTTTTGGAAAATAGTCTCCAAAATGATTTGGCGCTTGAAAGATTAAACTCACAATTGGGAGAAATGCTTGAAGCTTTAGAGGTCCAAAAAGCCTCGGAAGTGAATGATAGCCAAGAACCTTCCTTAGAGGTTGAAGCCGAAAATCCTTCTTTGGCACTTGATCAAAACCAAGAAGAACTCTCAAATGCTCAAAATGAGAGGATGATGCTCATGTTGGAGGCCATTCTCGAAAATGAGGAGAAGCACAACTTCGCACTCGAGGACTTGAAACAAGTACTAACTCAAAATGATTATAATATCCGCACCTTGAAAAATTAAATAAAAATATTGGTTGAGGCTCACTATGCTCACCAACTTGAGAGTGTGGAGAGAGTTCAAGAAGAGTCCAACTTCGGGGAAGAAAGTGAGCTTTATTTGAGGAATCAAGAATTGAATATCCGCCAATCGACTCCATGCTTGTTAATGATGCCAAGAAAAATATGCAATTAGAGTCAACTAAACAATTTGAAGATGTGATCGAAAATGACTCTAGTTCGGGGGACCAAGAGAATGTCAAAATCCGGAAAGAATTACAATTTGGAGGCTTGATGTCACATTTCAAGAATTTTTCAACTTTGGAATTGCATGGTGATATGGGAATTGAGCTGTGCGAATCCATATGGAAGTGCAAAGAATAAAAATAAGAGCCATACATTTTGCAATTTGCATATTCAAGAAGGCAAAATGACATTCCTCAATTGACGTTTGGCTTGATGATCTACTTACCACTCCCCACCGTTCGTGGTCACAAACTTGAGTCTAAGTTAGGTGCCCAATTCATATCGCCCAAGTGGCGAGAAAAGTGGTAAAGTTGATTCGCGTCGTGCCACGACGGTAAATGCAGCGCTTGATGGGAGGCAATCCATCGTTTTCAAATTTTTAGTCGTTTTTAAAATTTTCTATTTTAGAATAGTTTAATATGTTATTTTTGACTAATCCACAAAGTTTCAGATTTTTTGGAAATAAATTAAGTAGTTTGAGGTGTTGAAACAAACCAAAACAATAGTTGCCCAGCTATGCATACAAGAACTCTGGTTCAACCGCATTTGCAGAACTTTGCAGCTCAGATGCGTCATCGCAGAAGCACAAATTGAAGCACAGATGCGGAAGGTTTGCAGAAGCGATTTATTAACCGCACACGCGTGATCGTAGAAGCGGTCACAAATGCGCAGATGCGGCTCGCTGGGTAATTTGAAAGAATCCATATGTGCCCTAACAGGTAAAATTCAATACCCTCCTTCCCCAAAAATCTAAATCCTCTCATCTCTCACGCTATTGCTCTTCACCACTACTCACACTCAAGTTCTCACACACAAAGCAACATAGGTATCATCTTCAGTTCCCTTTTCTACTTCTCTCTTCTATTTTTATTTTCTTCTTCTTCTTCATCTCTGATTTTTTTTTAATGGACGAACTCCCACAGTCCAGTTTTTCTTTTTATTTTATTTTATTATCAATGTTAGTTTTCGGAGTGAGGGACATTGGTTGAGTGTAGTTTTGTGTGTTGTTATTGTTGGAAAGAATTGGGAAAGTCTGAATACCCAATTGCTTCAAAGAATCAAAACTCACTTTGTGCTCGCTAAGTGTTCGACAAATTGTCCAAAGGAAATTTTAGTGTTAAGTACTGTAAAATCAGGTTTAATCAAGTCGTATGTTCATGTAGTTCACTAATTTAGAATTCTTGAGTATAAATTATGTGCTAAAATCATGCTTACAAGTGAAAAGAGTCGAAAATTTCTAGGCCTATGAACCCTCTGATGAGTACCGCAGATGCGAACGCAGGACCGCACCTGCGACCTCGCACCTACGATGCCCTTTCCGCAGATGGGATTTTTGGTCAGGTAGGGCAATCACGGAAGCGACAGACATTTCACAGAAGCGGGCTCGCACCTGCGATTGTTTTTTCGCAGGTGCGGTAACTGTGTTGTTTTGCAAAAATCAGTAGCTCTACAACTTTTACTTCCTGGGTCCATTTGGCTTGATTCTTTGGCCTAATTACATTGCTTTGAATTTCTAAACATAATTATAATCCTCGACTAACTTGATTTTGATTTTTAGATACTTTAAGCTTAAAAAATGGACCAAAACACACACGAAAGTGCTACATATCATCATGAAATTGAGGAAGAAACTTAGGCGGAACAATTCAACACTGACCGATTCATGTCTGCTGATTGTCAGCGCCGATATTATGACAACCTTTTTACAAAGAAGGTCGTACATGAAAAAGGAATCTCTGAGGATAAATTGGCCGAATTGCTTCCAGAATTTTATGGCCATCTATAAACCTCCAGCTGGTCGTGTTTCATTCCTACTCCATGTAAGGCCAATGAAGAGTGGGTTCGTGAGTTTTATGCAAACATAAAGCGTACAAACTTCAACGACCCACAACTCACCATCAGAGGAAAAATAGTGAGGTTTGGAACTGAACAATTCAATGACATTCTAGGGCTGCCTGATCATTCACTTGAGCTGGTGCTAGAAAAAAATCATTGCTCAAACGGAGATTGGCTAGTTTTCAAACTTTATCCAGCAGACAAGAAAGAAAAATGGGCAAACAAGAGAAAGGGCTTGAAGTCTATCAACTTCACAATTGAAGCCAAAATGTGTCTTTACATCATCTGCAACAGAGTATCACCCTGTGAAAATATTTCGGATGTCTCATACACCAGAGCCTTGATCATTGGATGCATACTAGAGGGCATTCATGTGAATGTCAGCCATTATATCATGTAGGAGCTGAAAGAGTATTTGCTAAATGACAGCCCAGGCTTGATGTTCCCTTCACTAATTACAGAGGTGTGCAAGCGGGCTGCTGTTGAGGAACGTAGCACCGATCGTTAGCTACCAGCCGACAAACCCTTTCATTTGTTGAGAGTAACGGGCGAGGGTAGTGCAGTAAAGAGTAAGAAGAGGAAAGTCACCACTTCTGCCGGACCAGAGTCTTTTTCACAGACAGCCCTGCCTGAGGGGCCATTTAGGATGCTGAACTCACAGCTTGTCTCTATCCGTGACTTAGTGTTACAGCTCCCTAGTGGGCCCTCACACTCCCAGCCCACACCAAAGTATTTTACAAGGGAGAAAATGAAGATCTACCTGGAGAACCAGAAGAAGCAAGCAGAGTCGCAAGAGAAGTTGACAGCTTCTGTTACCAGGCTCGAGGAAGCCTATGGCAACATAGCCAAGGCACATATAGATCTTCAGGTTGATTTCCATAAGGAGAAAGAGAAAAATAAATAAAAAAGAACAAGTTCATGATCAAGATGTGGAGAGGCATCAAGGTCGTCTTCAAATGGGGGCAGCCGAATAGGAAGATACCAGTCGAAGACAAAGATGATAGTGAAGAGTATTCCTTCCTCTCGAGTGTTGCTGATGCTAATGCTGATACTGATGCTACCGATGATGATGAGGCCGAGAGCTCCACACGGCAGTGATTAGCTTTTTCCCGCAGTCTGCTAGTCTGATGCAGACCTCACGGAGACCCTCAAACTACTCTTGTTTTATCTTAATTTTGTGCAATGAGGACACTGCAATGTTTTTAGTTGGGGGGTGGCTTTAGGGAATATGCTTTATTTGTACATTGATACTTAACTTGTGCTATTGTCGGGCTTATGCTTTTGTATAGATATGGTGTGCCCTTGCCGGGCTTGTTCTACTATTATTTATCATGTGCCTTTGCAGGGGGTAGTTTGTGATTGATGATATAATTGCGTGATTAGTCATTTTTTTTTATTCTAGTTTATTTTTTTATTTTTATTTTTACTTATCTATTTTTTGTAGTAGTTTTTAGTTTTTTTATTTTTATTTCTTTAGTTTTTAGTTATTTTATTTTTATTAAATTTAGTTTTTATTCTATTTTCTTTAGTAATTTTTAGTTTATATTATTTTTATCTCTTTAATAGTAATATACTTTGAAATAAATTTTCTTGGGTTTTTTTTATGCTACGGTTCTTTCCCGAAGAATATTTTTGTGTTGAACCGGATAACTTTTCACTATGATAGATGACGTGAAGATTTTCTTAAGGGAATTAGTCTTGTTTTGGTATGTGAAGACTTTTGGATTGTTTGGTACTAATAAAATTAGTCTCTTGTATATGAAGTGTGAATTAAGGATACCCCTCCAAATTTTGGTTGTAAATTGAAAAAGTAAGTTGCATGGGGAAGAATAATTTTTGTAATAACTTTTTGGTTCATTTTGTGACTCTTTGCGCACTAGTTGGCATGATATTGCTCTAATTGTTCTTAATAAGAAGTGAAATTGATCTGTCTTGATTAGTTCATGTGCCATGTGTGTTAGTTTTTGTCAAAAATAATTCTTGTGTTTACTTTTATCATCTAGAACTTGACCGGTTGGTCTTTCAATGCCAATGTTAATTATGTTTGGTTGGAGGGATGGCCTTAGGCATTCTTTGTGATCTTTGAAAAAAAAACTCTCTTTATCCTTTCAAGCCTACCATTGTATAAATATTATCACTAGTTAATCCTATTTGAGCCTTTATCCTTTTCTTTGGCCAACACATTACAAACCTTTACCATTTTGTGAAATAATTTCCTCTCTTAAACCCGTCCCTCCTTGAATGTTGAGAATGAGGCTAAAAGCCTAAGTTGGGGATGTTGGTATTAATTAAAAAATGGTGAAGATGTACATTGTGTGTAGAAGCAAATACCTCAAAGTTGTGCTAGATGAATATGCTCAAGCTCCAATAGAAAAGTAAAAGAAAATATATATGTGTGTGTGTGTATATATATATATATATATATATATAATAAATAAAATAAATATTTTGGAGTCTTGAAAAAATTAGAGAGGTACTTTAAGGTGGTTCTATGTTGGCAACTAGATGTCAATAAGGACTATGTGGTTTAAAAAGAAGCAAAGTGCAAAAAGAAAGACAAATGTGAGTAGTGTTCAAGGAGGGTGTAGTCACTTGTATCCCAAATGGTTATCCTAACCCTTCCCTAACCCTACGTTACAAGCTTAAAAAGTCCTTATGAGATCTCCAACCGAATGTTCTTGAATAGGCGGCAAATTAAAATAAGGGCAAGCTTATGGTATGATATTGTGTAACACTTGAAACTCTTTGTTGTGAGTGAGTGTCTTTGTGCATTTGTCCCTTGTGTCATTATTGTAAATATGGTGATTTTGGAAATTTCTTTCTTGTGAGGGCACATGGATTATGATAGATTGGTGACATTGATAAATTTCAAGTTGTATAAATTGAGCATAGGTAGTAGACTAGTGCTTTTGAGTCACTTCTTGAGGCTTGGTTGTTGTCACTTGGTTATTTTGAAACTCTATTGCATTCTTGAAATTGTTTTAGATGAGGGAGTTTTTTAGTTGAAATTCACATGCTTGAGCCTAATTATTAGCACCAACCAAAACCATAAGTATTGTGCTTAATTGAAGAATATGATTTGAAGATGATAGCAATGCAAATTAAGCTTTAATTGTTAGAGCCTTATTAAGTATTTGGCTTTGATTTTCTTGAGGACAAGCAAAATCTTTAAGTTGGGGTGTTGATAAGTGGTGATTTTACCCCTTATCCTAGTCACTTTTCTTTAGTTTTTGTATCCTTTAATTATAAAATGAGGTAATTTATGGTGTGCATTGCTAGATTTTCAGGTAAATAAAGTCTCGAAGAGAGTTGAAATCAAATGAAGCGAAATTGTGCAAAAAAAGAGTAAAAGAAGTGAAAATATTTCCAGTGATCTCGCATATGCGGTCTCGCATCTGCAAGAAAAAGGGCCGCATTTGCGGAATGAGGCGTGTAAGTCTGGAACTGCATCTGCTCTAGACAAACCGCTTCTGCGGTTGCGCTCATTTTGCCGCTTCTGCAGAATAGCCACTTCCACCAATTTTCGCTTCTGCGAACAGGAATCTGCATCTGCGGAACCGCACCTGCGAGGATACTTCCGCAGGTGCGGTCAATGGGCTTCAGACCTGGACACTTATGTCATTTCATATTTTCTTCATTCCAAACCGACCTAGAAGATTGAAAACGCATCTTTGGCAGCCTTTGAAAGTCTCTGCACATCTTGGGCATCTTTTGGAGTTAGGATTCTTGCACACACACTTGGGTCTTGAAGATTTGGAGTTTTTGGTTGAGAATTTCTTACCCATTTATATTCAATTCTTCATTTTCTTGCTTTGTATTGAATATCTAAGTGTGTAGTATTTTTTCTAGCATTTAAATCTTATTTATGAGAATATTCATATTTAAAGTATGGATTAAATACCTTGTTGTGTTTATGTATTAAACAATTTTTATTTATTGTGAATTGAGATATTGTTTCTTTAATTAATCTTGTTATTGAATATTTCCAAAGGGATTAGCTAACCCTAGGACTCACCCATTCACTTCGAATTAATTTTGAAAAAAATAATTCGGGGTTAGAAAAGATTAATTAACAAGAACTTGAGGCGTTATCTCTCACTTTATAGATTCTACCTAGGAATAGGATTGAACTACTTGTAGCCATATTCGGGTGTGCTTAACTTCTTAAATATTTTAGGGATAATTCAATTAGGAAGTCTTATTAGTCTTCGAAAGAAGCTAATATAGAATTATTACCCGAGGTTAATTAATAATAAACTCACTCATATTTATAAAATCGTGAATAATATTGGATCGTTACTTGAGTGTAATTTTCAATGCATCCATGCTTGTCGTCATTGATCATTTTACTTGCCTTTTAGGGTAGTTTATATTTTCGCAATTAGTTATAAATATTTTCTCAAAATATTTCTAAGTGTTTGGCTTAGCATAATAAGTGATAATTCTCTTACACGCCTAATCGCCTATATATTGTTCTATGTGGGATTCGACCCCGACTCATAGTTGGATAAATTATATTGCATGCGACCGTGTCCATTTACTTTTTAGTTGTCAATTTGGACGTCATCAATCCTTGATTTTGAACTCTGAATTGAGGAACAACTTGAGGTCCAATTGTTCACTAGAATCATCTCCTGTAATTAGTAGACCATCAATGTAGACTGCAACAATAGTGGTTCTTCCTTTTGTTTTTTCAAAGAAAAGAGAATAATCGTTGAGAGAATGTGAATACCCCTTAAAATTCATGGCAGCTGTGAGACTCACATACCATTGTCTTGAGGCTTGACGCAGTCCGTATAAGGATTTTTTCAAAAGGCAAACATGATTGGGATGGAGGTGTTGTGCGTGCTGAAAATTTCATAAAAACCTCTTCTTGTAAGTCACCATGCAAGAATGCATCGTTGACATCTAATTGAAAAATTTTCCAATCTTTCTTGACTGCAATTGCATGTAGGCCTCTGATTGTTGTCATTTTGACAATTGGGGAAAAAGTCTCATTGAAGTCTATTCCTTCCCTTTGTGTATATCCCCTGATAACCAAACGTGTCTTGAACCTTTCCAATGAACCATTTGATTTGTACTTAACCCTGTAAACCCATTTATAAGGAAGTGTTTCCTTTCCTTTGGTCAGAGGTACAACCTCCCAAGTTTAGTTAACCTCAAGTGCTTCCAACTCCTTGGCCATTGCCTCTTTCCACCCAAGGTGTAAAATAGCTTATGAGTAAGAGATGGGTTCAGATAGATAGAAAGTGGAGTTGATCATAGACTGATTAGAAAGAGAAAGAGCAGTGAAGGGCATAATAGGTGGATCAATTGGTGCAGAGAAGAAAGAGTTAGTGAGATCAGTTAGATAGACAGAATTACAAACATAATCATTTAGATAGGATGGTGCATTGTATGTTCTAGAGGACTTTCTAGGCTCAGGAATAGAAATAGACATTTATGATGTAGAGGTTGAAGGAACAGGTGAGTGTGAACGTGTTTTGGAGACTGTTTGAGGTTTGAGTGATAGGTTGGGTGAAATGGAGTGTGATCTTTTAGGTGAGGGAGAAGGTGTTCCGGAGACCCGTTGAGAGTGTGATGTGCAAGGTGGAGTAGAGTGAGGGGAAGAAGCCAGAGGTTCTGGTGAATCAAAATGTGGTGTAGAAATAACAGAGTGTCATTGGTCATGATAATAGGGAAGATCAGTTATGGAAAATGGTTAAGAGAGGCAAAGGGGTACAGATCCTCATAGAAGTGAACATCTCTTGAGAATGAGATCTTCTTGATCTCCAAGTCCATGACTTTGTATCTCTTTTGGAATATAGGATAGCCTAAAAATACACATATTTTTGCCATTGGCTCAAATTTACTTCTTCCACCACACAGAGCAGATGCATAGCAAAGACACCTAAAACTCCTTAGTGAATCATAAGTAGGAACATGTTTGTACAAAATAAAGTAAGGTGATTTCCCTTTAAGCACTTTAGAAGGTAACATGTTGATTAAAAATGTAGCTGTTAGCAAGCATTCTTCCCAATAAGAAATGAAAAGTTTAGATTGAAACAATAAGGCTCTGGTAATCTCCAAAAGATGCTTGTGCTTCCTCTCAACTATCACATTCTGTTGAGGGGTAGCCACACAAGATGTTTGATAATATTTAAGATAAGCAGCCTCTTGGGACCCTATTCCAAGCTCAAAGGCATTGTCAGTCCTAAGTTTCTGTACTTTCACTCCAAAGTACATTTCCACTATTACTAAAAATTCTTCAGAATTGCAAATGCATTACTTTTGGTACTTATTAGAAATGTCAAAGCCCCTCTGCTATAATCGTCCATTATAGTTAAAAAATATTTAATTCTGTTGTAAGTTGGTACCTTATAAGGTACCTAGGTGTCAACATGAATTAATTCAAATGCCCTTTTTGGTTTAATATGACTCAAAGAAAAAGGAGTTCTAGTTTGTCTATCCTTGGGACATATATCACAGAAGCATTAAGAATTGAAAGAAAATAAAATAAAAGTGAGTTACTTCATTGATGAAAAAAGGCAAATGCCCTAATATAATGTGCCAGAGGTATACATCAGAAATTGCACTTGCAGAAAAGGAAACAATGTTGAAAACTGACTAAAAACTTTTTGATTTAAAGATGCAACTATTTTTTCTTCTAAAGAAGTCCTAACTCCACTAGGCTCCAAGATATATAATCCTTCCCTTACATCACCAAAAACTTGAGCCCTATTCATTAAAGGGGCCTGCAACATACATTTATCAGAAGTGAAAAAGAGAATAGAGTGAAATTGAAAGCAGAACCTATTAACGGATAATAAATTATATATAAAACTAGGCACATGCAACACATTTTCTAAGATGAAATCAAGAAGAATAGATATCCCGCCTATGTGAGTGACAGTAACCCTAAAAGAATTTGGCAGATTTATATGTAAAGGGACAGGAAATGGTGACAAAGATATAAAAGCATTTGAATCAAAACACATGTGTTTTGGGGCTCCTAAATCAATGTAGAAGAATTGTAAACTGAAAAACATGAACCAGAATACTTATTAATAGTACTAGCCACTACATTTGCATTGATTTCTATACCATATTCTGCCACTTTAACTTATTCGATCAGTTGGACTAGTTGGCTGAATTGACCCTTTGAAAGGTGATGGTTAATGGTCTCATTATAATTGTTGTTATTGTCATATCCCTATTCTATTGAGAAAGTCCCATTGCTCCTCACTTGCATTTGATTTCTTTTAGTGAATTCAAAGTCTTCTAAAAATCCTATGATTCTGTAGCAGTCACTCATAGTGTGTCCTACCTTCTTGCAATGGGTACAAGACACATTTGGGTTGAATTTGGTTTTCTTTCCTTTGAAAGTTGAACTCTTTTGAGATGTGTTTGTTACCTTCTGGGAGTTGTTTCCATGTTTTTGTTAGTGTCCATAGGTTCTCTATGTTTGCTTCCCATTCTTTTATGAAAAATTTGCATACCCTATAAAGTTATTTTGATTTGCTACCATGAAAGAAGAAGAATCAGTAGAAATAAGAGGATTAGCATAAACTTCTCTTTGATTTTCATCTTGTAAAACAAGTGAATAAGCATGGTTGATGTTTGGTAAAGGGTTCATAATCAAAATGATTACCCTTGCCTGTCCATACTCATCATTTAGTCTTATTAGGAATTGAATTAGCCTCATCTAATGATTTCTCCAATTTTTGTTTTCCTTCATAAAACACAAAGACAATTGCATTTTACATCATAGTTGAGTGAGTCTAATTCATCCCACAATCGTTTGAGCTTTGTGAAGTAAGTTGCTATATCATTTATTCCCTGTGTTAACCTTGATAATTCCTTTCTCGAGTGATAAAGTTTAGCTCTATTGGACTGTCCAAACCTGTGCTCTAAGGTGGTCCATATATCCGCTGATTTTGAGTAGATCACATTATCCCCAATGCCTTTGGACAGTGAGTTGAGAAGCCATGAAGTCACCATGTCATTGCATCTACTACATGGTTGGTATTCCTTAGAAGTGACAGCTGGGGGAGGACAAGCTCCATTGATAAATTCTATTTTGTTCTTTGCTGAAAGTACTATTAGCATTAATCTTCTCCACCCTTGAAACCCCTTGTCATCGAAGGCAGCATTGACGAGGGTCATACCCGGTGTATCAGATGATGGAGGAAGTAAGCATGATTTGGATCAATTGTTGTAGATCCACCAGAAGCAGGTTGAACCAAGCTGGTCTAAGTGGTGTCTGGCATGATTGAGAATTGACATCGAAAAACGAAGAGAAGCGGAGATGAAGAACTGAAGGATCTAGCTTATTGCTCTGATACCATGAAATAATAAGAAGAAACCAGTATTGTGAAAATTTTCTATGTAATTTTATTAACAGTTGCATACTCCCTCTGTTCCAACTTATGTGAACCTATTTTCTTTTTGGTCTGTTCCAAAAAGAATGACCCCTTTCTAAATTTGGTAATAATTTAGCTTAAACTTACAATTGTACCCTTAATGAGAAGTTTTTATAACCACACAAATACTCTGGGGCCCTTTTTGACTTGTTTAGGACCACAAATTCCAAAAATCTTCATTTTTTCTTAAACTTCGTGCCCAATCAAATAAGTTCACATAAATTGAAACGAATAGAGTATGTATTTATACAAGAAGAAATAATCTAAATTTGTTATGCTAGGCTACGTGTACTACTCTAATTTGTACCACTCTAACTAACTAATCAGAATATACAAAAAGAATAAAGAAAATACATTTTACTTCACATGCTCACACGTATCTAGAAATAGTCTCTAAGTGTTACAACTGTATTAAATCAAGGCCTGTGATCTGAAGACTTTGGTAATGATGAACGGCCAAGATCTCTTGTTATAGAAAGGGATAAAAGACTTTGGTCAATACAACCAAAGTGTAGTTCCCGTTTCTTGTTCTTTTCACCCTCTTTCTTCTCCTCTTGTAAATATGGCATATGTAACATAAGAGCTCATTCCAGCAATCACTAAGACATTAGTAATGAGTTGCTTCGTTTCAATTTTCGCAAAAGAAGAAAAAAATGGCATGAAGATTATACTACCTTACTAGCGTTCCAAAATAGATTTATCGATATCATATCAAGATGATTAATGCTAATTATTCGGCAAATTTGACAGTTTGATATGAGTTGATTTTCTGTTACGTAAATGGCCAATTCAGTGGCTATTTCATCGGCTGCAATAGCTATAATAAATATTCAGAAAATGTCTCTTTTTAATTGACGAATATAAAAAAAATCAGAAAATACTACAAAGTTCGATTCACACGATCTACACCCTGGTTCATGCAATGCGCCGCTGGGCTCTTGTATATGTAATAACTTATGTTGAATTCAATTAAATATTGATGGAAACAAGCAGGCACATCAACTAACTCCTTTTAGATACACAGAAATTTGAGGTCAAATTGGGCACGGTTCCACTCCTATGCTATTTCATTCAAGTGTCATGTTCTTTCCAAAAATTCTTACTTCATTATCGTCGAAAAAATAAATTAGTGTTACCACTCAAATACTGTGATTAGAATTTAGACCCCCATGAAAAGAGACCCAACGACAAAATAGCTACTGTATTCTGACATATTTTATGGAAAATTAAAGAAAGGAAAACAATTAGGTAATTAATTGAGTACAATATAAATGGTTATAAATTGCGTTCAAACATTTGATATATAGACTATAGTCCAAGGAACAATTTCCGAAAACATTCCTAAGGTTAAACAAACGATAAAAATTAGAGACATTAATATGTCCTTTATTTGAGCTCAGTTACGTTATCTTTGTAGCATAAACATGTGATCAGTCACGGAGATTCTTAGAATACAGATATATATATATATATATATAGACTGTATACTGTAGGTTGTCCCATGTATCTTGTGTGGCATGATTGCAAAGTTATATAAACTTAAATTTTCTGTAAGAAAACTTAGGTCTGTGATTCAGCAAAGCGTTAAGAGAAAAATGAACTGTCAATCTTCGTTTTTCCTCTTAGGACTCTTTCTCAGCATAGCTCCCTCGTTTGCTGCTTATGGTATGGTCTTTCTCTTTCTCTCTTTCTTTCTTTGTTTTGTGACAATTTATTATGGATTTGAAAAAGTTTGTTTCTTTACATATTCCCATTTGGATGTTGGTACTCTATATGTTTAATTAACATGTATGTATGTAGCTACAAGTAAAAGCTGTTTTTTTTTTTGTTTCATGGATTTTATTTCGATGCAGAGGGACCTATTTACGATCACTCTGCATATACTGAGGTAACATTTTACATGTTACTAGTACATCTATGAACTTAATTTTGCACATTTTTCCAATAGCTGTTGAATTAACTGTTCATCCTTTCTTGAAAATGATGGTCAGTTATGTTGCTAAAACTCTCTCATACATACATATATTCATTCTCAAATTTGTCATGGCATTACAAACATGTAATGGGAGTAATATTTACCAGTTATCAGTCTTTGTGTTTTTTATAGGTTAGGTACAGATACTTGATGCAGATTCAGCTGTGATAAAGGCAAGCCTAAAAACAGATAATGGAACAGTTAAATGTGTGGGAAATGTCATTGCTAGGCCAGGGTGCTGGTCATTTTTAAAAGGTGGATTTGTGCTTGATTTTCCTTCTTCTTATGCTCTCGTCTTTCCAGGTATGTGCCTTAGAAGGGAAGTTCAAGTATTGAATTTCTATAAGTTTCTAATAATATCATACTTTGGTGCAGAGATCAGATAGGGCAATGTTAAATACCTCTATAACTAGTATTTCTTTGCAGCCATTTACTTATCAAGAATGGAGAAAAAAACAACAAGACATGATCGATAAAGCAACTCCTGAAACTCTATGCTTTTCGTATTTATGGTAACATTCATTGACTTTGTGTGTACTTACAATAGTTCTGCTAAATCCAATACTAGGAAAGAAAAAGGGCAGCAATTATACACATATCAGATGTGCACGGAAATAGACTGCCCGGAGCATCAATCATAGTAGACCAAGTATCTAGAGATTTTTCACTTGGTTCTGCCATCAGAAAAACAATTCTTGGAAATCCATCATATCAGGCAAAATGCTGATCAAATTTTCTGTCAAGACTTAGGAATGTTAACGATCAGCCTCATATCGAAGGTGTTTGAGTAAGCTTATAAGTTGGTTCATGTAAGGGCTTTTTGTCTCTGTTTATTTTCAGTTTCAGCATTTTTACTGAAGCACGTAACTATTGATTCACAAAATCAGTTTCACCATTGCTACTGAAGCATGTAACTACTCATTTACAAAATCAGTTTCAGCACTTAAAAATGTTTTTTCAGCATTGAGCTACTTTTAATCAGCTACGCCAAACGAGCTCATATTAAAGTGTGTGAACGACTAAAACTTGTTACAGAAATGGTTTAAAGAGAGATTCAACGCTGCGGTTTTTGAAGATGAACTCAAGTGGTATTCAACAGAACCACAACAAGGAGAAGTGAACTATACAATACCTGATCAAATGCTGGAATTCGTTCGAGCAAACCAAATCATTGCCAGAGGCCACAACATATTCTGGGAAGATCCAAGATTTGTTCCTTCATCGCAATTTAACTGGTCCAGAGCTAAAATCAGCTGTTAATTCCAGGATTGAAAGTTTGATAAGTAAATACAAGAATGAGTTCATTCATTGGGATGTTGACAATGAGATGCTTCACTATGATTTCTATGAACAAAGACTTGGTACCAATACTAGTCTGGAGTTTTTCAAAACAGCACAGAATTTAGATCCCTTAGCTAAATTGTTAATGAATGACTATAATGTTGTAGAGACTTGCTATGACATGAATTCCACAGTTGATGCCTACATTTCCAAGTTGAGAGATTTAAAACAAGGTGGAGTATTTATGGATGGAATTGGCCTAGAAGGACATTTTACAGTACCAAATCCTCCCCTTATCAGAGCAGTTTTAGACAAATTGGCTACACTTGAACTTCCCATATGGCTTACAGAAATTGATATCAGTAATACACTTGATAAATAAACTCAGGTTAGGGACTCAAAATCTCTACAAAATAGAGTTAATTTCACGTATGAACACTGAACTTTACTTACATCACAAGAACTATTTTTTGTTCATGGTAAAGTACTGAACTATGTGTGAATTGCTCAGAAAATAACATTGATCGGAAGGTGAAATTTCGGGTGTCAGGTTTATGACATGTCACCCCTCACGTCGAGAGGCGGATCAACCTTGAGACCTACGGGTTCACGCGAACCCGATAGTTTTTATACAAACAGTGTAATTTTAATTGTGTTCGAAAAATTCACTAAATATCTATAAATGTTTGAAATTAACCCAGTTACTATTGAGAATTTACTCGAGGTCGTTGTAGTAACCTATAAACATTAAATCCTAGATCCGCCTTTGCCCACGTAAGCATTTTGTCACTATATAATAGATCAGAAGATAAAAAGGAAATCCACCGTGTAAATGTAATTACATTTTAATGTTTTTAACGTGACAAAAGATAGTTTATTACTTTTCTCTATTAAAAAAAGGAGTAGTTTGTTACTTTAATATTATATAGTAGACAAAGTTGAGTAGTTATGCTTGATATTATCCCCGCAGGCTAGATATCTAGAGATGGTTTTAAGAGAGGGATTTTCGCATCCAAATGTTAATGGAATCATGCTTTGGACAGCATTACATACTAATGGATGTTATCAGATGTGTTTGACAGATAACTATTTTCATAACCTTCCTGCTGGGGACGTAATCGATAACCTGCTGAAAGAATGGCAAACTGGGGTGGTGAATGGTCAGACTGATGAGCATGGCTCATTTAGCTTCTCTGGGTTTTTAGGTGAATACAGTCATATTTGGTAACAGAACAGCTATTTCAACATTCTCATTATATACAGGTGCTGAAACCAGGCACTTAAATGTTCAATTGTGATGGTGTTACTTAGATGTAATGTATGATAAAGTTTACATAGATTTTGACATGATCTTGTGAAGAAAAGTTACCACATTTTGTAACACATTGTCTTTTTCTTCAGATAGGTTTAAGGCACTACTAAATAGTGAAGTGGCAAAATCAACTCATTAATTTTTAACTGGCACAGTTCACCTAAGCTAAAACAGTTTGGATGATCATGTTTATTGACTTGACCCTAGGAGTTGAACCCAAAATATCGAGTCAAATGGGCCAAAACAATTTAGCCCGACGGGTCAAAGTCCAAACCAAGCATGCAAAATCAACTCTTGAGACAGGAATTTATAACAATTTAGAAGAACTTGGAATTGTGTCAATTTGGAGATGGATAATTCTGTTAAAAGAATTATGGCAAAAGGCAAAACAAGTAAAATGAGAGATCATTCATGTGAGCGGATTAGGTTATAACCCATTTTGACCAAAATGTTGATCTAAGCAAACTTTGATTATATTCAATTATAACTCAATCTATTAAAATTGTTCAAATTTGTCTCAACCCATCCAATTGTTCTACTGGATGATCAAAGAAGACAGTCCACTTGTTATTTCACAGTGAAAGCAGGACAACCCGGTTTACCCTTACTACAGTTTGAAGGGTTAAGCAATCCTTTTTTTCACATAATACAAACAACATAGTAACTCACACAAGTCGATGTAATGTAATTATCAATGCAGTATAGCATAAGCCATAGCAGACAAAAGAAATAAAAGCCATGCTTGCGATTTCCGCAAAGTCAATTTTATCGCCCAATGTTGGCCCGACCATCTTTTCTCCCTTTTCCAGATACTAATTTCTAATGCCCCAAATCAAGGGTAAAGTAAATCGCCAATCCAAATCTCAAGATATATGCTACTTAAATAATTACACACCTAACACCAACAAAATCTTGGATAATGAGAAGGGGGCCGGGGGAGAAAGAATACTGCATTACACATACACATTGAAAGGTGAATATAGGGCCAAGAAAAAGAAAAATTCATAGCTAAAAAAGAACATTAATTTATGGAAAGTGGTGGCTTACAATCTGGAGGAATCTATCAGCTTTACTGGACAAAAGGCAAAAAACCCCACTCTCATTACAAGCTACAAGAAAACAAATAAAACCAAAGTTGCAGCCAAAGCACTGAAATGCAAAGCTGTTGGATAGAGAACTCTTGCGGATTCTCCCATGGCTAATCCAGCTAAATATGACCCATCTGCTAACATAGCTTGAGACCCGGATCCGGACTGTGTTTCGGTTCCTGATCCATATTCTGTTCCGGATCCTGACCCGTATTGTGTTCCTGACCCGTACTCTAACCCGGCACCTGATCCAGAAACCATTTGGCCAGAACTTGACGATGTTCCTGTTGCAGGGTCCACAACTCCTGTCCCATCATAAGACCCACCATCACTGGGTGTAGTTGTCGTAGGTGTCGTATCTTTTGTAGATTTTTGACTGCACCATTACATAACCAAATAATGCTTGCTCATTAGCTAAATGTCAATGAAATGTACTGCTACCAATTACATCATTTACTGCAGCATTTGTCAGTTACTCTCGTGACCAAAATCATTGCATTTCTTCTTTTTAATTAATGCTAACACCAACGTTAGATGCAAACTAATGGAGTACGAAAGATGGAATTTAACATAGAAAGACACCCTTAAAAAGAAAAGAATTTAAATGTTCAAAGAACTTTATACAATCATTGTATTTTTACTCATTGTAACCCACGAACATAGTCTAAGATTCTTAGAATGCCAGTATTGTTTTAGTATTCAATTTTTTAGTACCTTGTCGTTTTCCTGCTTGTGACTATTACCTTTGCAATTGCTACTGATTTTTCCATTTATTTTTTCTCGGTCCTTATATTGTCGATATTATTTTTTGGCCTTATTGTTATTTACTTGTTCCTATTCTTTCTTTCGAGGAAAGAGTATTTCAAAACAGGTAAGGTCTTAGTATACCCAGAACCCGCTTGTAAGATCCTAGTGGGTGGTTGTTGTCGTAACAATAACTTCTATTTTGTTATTTTTATAAACGTATATATGTAATTTTCCAAAAAATTATTCAATGTGAACAAGTTTCGATTGAAAGTGTATTTTAACTTATTATAACAAACCGCTTAATTAAAGTCTGATTTTATAATTCTAACTTCGAAGGAGTTATAATTGTTGTAGCAAGCAGCTTGATAACAAATTTTACGTTTTAGCTAAAATTTTGTGGGCAATTTACAAGGAAAAAGAGTAAAAGAGTAGAGGAATAGTATTTTACCTTGGGGTTGAAGGGCAAAATGTGACCGTATAATCAGCACCACTGCAAGTAAAAGTGCTGGTTGGATCATCATAAGCGTAACTATATGATCTCGGGCAAGCAGATTTGAACATCTGCGAGTACATCGACGGTTTACAAGTCGCCGGTGTACTATACGCGCCGCTACAGCAATACTCCGGCTTGTTAAACGCCTCACACGCGCTCCTACACGCTTCTCCACCGCCACTCCTAAGCTCCGTCGGGCAGATTTGGTTCAGATCCGTAACACAACCCGTCGTCGCACACATACCCGACCCGCCCGAAGCTTCAACTACCATAGGTAAATTGTACCCGTCAACTAAACTCACGTCATAAAAATCTTGCCCGCCAGTTCCGAGAGTAAACTCCGCTAGAGTCGCCGGCGGAGCAGCTCCGGCTCCGTTGCATTCCACCTCACCGGAGCCGCAATCACCAGTTCCACAAGAACCCGACTCGGATCCATCAAATGAACAACTTGTTCTGCCCCAAAACCTGCCGGACCAACCAGTGGGTGCAGTGAATGTACGTGAAGAGTCTTGCGGAAGTTCAAATCCAGTGCTTTGTAGAGTTGGACTACCTGCATTAGCAAGAATACCTGGCCATACTGTGTACTCACATTTGTTCACAAATGTAAATGTAGCCCCTAACACACCTGAAAAAGAGAAAAAACCACAACTTTAATATCACACAATTGCAATGTTGCATTATAGATTCTGTAAAGTACGAAAAAAGGAAGCTAATAATGACATAAGAATGAAATTTTTATTTGTTTACCTCTCGATAGAACGAGGAAAGCAAAAGACAAGCTAAGAATGAAGTGTGAAGGAGAAGAAGATGACAGATCCATGTGGGTATTTTGCTTATTCCTTTAGCTGATGAATACTAGTAGTAATGTTTTACTAGTTCAACAAAAATAAAGGGTTTAATTGTTAGATAATAAAAGAGCAAAAAGCAGAGTAATGAGAAAGAGCAACAGACGATAGCAGGAACAGGACGAGAGGGTGGGGTTGATCTTGGGCTTTTTGTTGCTCTACTCTCTGTTTCTGTTGCAGATGATAGTGATAAGGAAGAATACTAACAGAGTAGAGTTAAAAAAAATTGAGAAATGGGAATGAGGTTTGGGTATTGTAGGACTTGTGAATGTAGGGTTTTCAGTGTTCATAAAACAACAAAAATGATTTTTTGTAAGGAAAAGAAAAAGAAATGGGAGATGTAAGGAATGGCAATGTCAGTTGGAAGATGAATAATTCAATACAGACTTGAGAGTATAGAAATTTGTTATTTTCTGTAGAATCTTTTCTGTGCACAATGCTTTATGTAACATTTTTAATTGTATAATATGCTCGTTATTTAATACACAATATGCGATAAGGTGAAGTAATTTAATGCTACTATAGTCCTATGACCTAGATCACTGGACTGTTGGGACCAGATGTTTCTTACCCGGTGTTAAATATAGACCGGCTAGCCCATTTGGGCCTACTTAATCATCAATAACTTATGGAAAATTGATATGAGGTAAAAACATAAATAGACAATATTTAAGAAAATATTTTAAAAATCTAGCAACAATAGTTATTTTACTAACATGGCAACTAAATAATTATATTTTTTTAATAGGTACAATAAATTAAAAAGAGGATAAAAATTAATACTCCCTAAAAATAAGCAAATTGAACGAAAAATGGTAACCTTCATAAAATAAGTAATTTTGATGTTTACTCTTTTTCAAATGTTTGCTAAAATTTTATTATTTTTATCTCTCATCTAAATCTGGTAAAATCTAATTGCTTTATCTCTCACCGAAATCATGGTAGTATCTTACTTGTATAATAGGATATACTGATATATTTAGAATATATTATAGTTGTATAAATATTATTTGTATAATATATTACTTGTATAGTATTTATATAGCATATATAAATGGTATATACATATGACATAATTATCTAATTAATTATACGATGGAGTATTTTATTAATTATTGTTGGTATATAGTATTATATTCTTTGGATATGCATAATACATAGTTCTTTAACCATTTATTCGCCGAATACATAAGGAATATACACAACATATATTCTGAATGTGTGAAATTTTATAATCTAATTTGACATACTTTTGTTGCATAAACATAACTATGCAAATACCATATATATTATTAAATATACACATCATACATATATATATAGAGAGAGAGTATATATTATATATAGAAAATATATGTGGTATAACCTCTATATATATATATATATATATATATATATATATATATATATATATATATATATATATATATATATATATATATATATACGCATCATATACATCTCATATATTAATAATTTCAGTCTTCCCTCCCACCTTCGCTTTCTCCATTGTATCCCCACTTCACCATGTCTCCTGCATCCAATTCCATGGCCATCAAAGAACAAAGAAACTCCAAAATCGGCTCTACACCACCATCAGTTTTCGTCTCAGTCCCACTTTTCAGTCACTTCTTTCCCAAAAAATTTGTATCCGCTATTTTGAAAATTCATGAATTTCATTATAGAAGATAGAGAATCAATTTTCTAACATGTTAGGTTTGAGATATTTGAAACGTCGAAAGAGCCCCAGTGAATTTGGAGATTTAGAATATAAATTTAGAAGAGAGAGTGTGAAGACATAAATAAGGAAAAGCATCTATTCCATGATTTGTGGTATTGTTAAATCATTAATTGTGGGCATAACGTTTACAATATGTTAATACTGTAAAAACAAAATTGCTATTAATGGAATAATCAAAAAGTAGTATCATTTTCTTAAATACTTGTTTAAAAATGATCAAACATGTAGTTTTCTCAATTGATATATAGTGTGTGACAATATATAACAAGAATTGATAAATTTCTAGTCATAAATTGAGTGTGGCAAAGACAGTCCAAAAAGATTAGTATTGTATAGCCATATCGTAAAAATACCTACTTCCCTATCTATTCTTTCTCTATAATCCCTCTACCTCTCTTTATTTTTCAGTTTAGTTCTCAACAAACATCGTTAATTTTTTATTCGACTAAAGAGTAGTAGTATGATACTTCAGTTTAATTTACATCTTTCTAATAGCCTGAGTGTTTTTTCTTCCTATCTTATTGCTTAAATTGTGTTTATACAATGAAAGTGTAGTCGAAGGAAGTAGTTTTCACCGTAAACACTAAGGGATCATTTGGTATGGTGTATAAGAATAATACTAAATAGAAAATATTAGTAATATCGGGATTAGTAATACTCAAATTATTTATGTTGTGATTAGTTCTTATCGACTGTTCGATTTGGTGTATTAATAATAACATGCATTGCATAATTTTTTTGAAATTGTTTGAAAAAAATCACTCCACGTGCGTTAGAAAGGATTTGAATATGTTATTTTGTGGCTTGAATTATTTTCTTGTATTTTTAGGAAATCCATAATCCCTATAGGTTTAGGAAAACCCATTGTCCTAATAGATTTGGGAAAGAAAAACTTTTTTTCCTTGTCAAATTGGAAACCTTTCTCTTATAGGTTTGAGACTATTTGGGATCTATCTATAGGGGTTGTAGTTGGAGATTTTATAAATTGTATTGTGCTTTTCTTCTCATTCATAGTGAAAAACTCTCTCTGCTTCTGTCCCGAGGATTAGGCTTAGCCCAATCTCGTTCAATTCTTGTGTTGATTTTTCTTCTCTATTTGATGTGTGTGGTTGTGTGCTAGTTAACCCACAATCTTTCGCAATAATTGGTATCAGAGCAAGATTCGGATTTCTACATATAATCTAGGGTTAAGATGTTTTCATAATCTTCAACAAAGTATGAAGTAGAGAAATTTGACGGGGGTTATAGTTTCAATCTATGGAAGATTATGATGAAATCGTCATTGGTGTTACAAGGGTTATGGAAGGCAATTCATAAGGATTTTCATGAAGGGATGACATAGACAAAGAAGGCAGATCTGAAGGAGAGGGTTTTGGAATGCGATTTTCATGAGCATTACAGATAGCGTTCTTTGGGAAATTGCTGAAGAAACTTTTGCAGCAACAGCATGGAAGAAGCTGGAAGATTTTTATTCTAAGAAATCGCTAACAAACTGCATCTACATGAAAATGAGGTTATAAAATCTCCGTATGAACGAAGGTACACCTGTTAAAACTCACTTTGATGAGTTTAATCAATCATAATGGACATGCAGAACGTGGATATCGAAATTGAGAGTGAGGATCGTGCCTTGATTATGTTATGTTCCTTACCACCGTCTTATGATACTTTTATCGATACAATGCTATATGAAAAAGACAACATTTCACTGAAAGATATTAGTAATACTGAAATCTAAATAGTTGAAAAAGAGCTTTTCAGATAGCAGAATTAAGGGTGAGGGTCTTGTAATTAGAGGAAGAACACAACAAAATGACTTTAACAGAAAAAACTTAACCGCTAGATCAAAGTGTAGAGCAAGGAAGCAAAATTATTATGAGTGCGGGGAGCAAGGTCACTACAAGAGAGGTTGTCCTAAGCTGAAGAGAAAAGAGGGAAGCAGAAAATAGATAATTCGACAAATATTGTTGACATTGACAATAATTCTGATGATAGTGACTATGTAGGGGAAGTCTATGTTGTGAGTTCTAGTCATGGGCAGAATTCTTGGGTTCTTGATTCTGGTGCTACTTTCCACATGTGTCCACACAATAATTGGTTTGCAACTTTCAAGCAAATAAGTGAGACTGTCTACATGGGAGATGATAATCCATTATCAGTAGAGGGGATTAGTAACATCAAATTGAGAATGTTCGATGGAATTATCAGAAACATTAAGTGTTGGTATGTTCCTTGGATAAAGAGAAATTTGATTTCTCTTTCGACTTTAGATGATCAAGGGTATAAATTTCACTCTAAGAATGGAATACTTAAAGTGTGTAAAGGCTCTATGGTACTCGTGAAAGGTAAACTGTATTCTAAATTATGTCATCTTCAGGCCAGTGTAGTTAAAGGGGAAGCTGTTATAGTTTATGTGAAAAGTGATCTGAATCAGTCTCAGTTATGGCACTTGCGACTTGGTCATATGAGTGATAAAGGGTTGACTTTGTTGAGTAAGCAGAATTTGCTGAATGGGTACAAAAATCAAGTTTTGAATTTTTGTGAGCATTATGTGCTTGGTAAACAGACAAGGGGAAAGTTCATTAAGAAGGCCGAGCACAAGACCAGAGACAAGTTAGATTATATACATTCAGACTTGTGGGGTCCAAACAGAGTTTCATCCAAGAGTGGTGCCAGGTATTTTATGACTTTGATTGATGATTACTCAAGGATGGTGTGGGTTTATTTTTTGAAAATAAAATATGAGGCATTTCCGACATTTGTTAAATGGAAGACGATGGTTGAGAGGCAGATAGAAAGAAAAGTTAAGCATCTTCGAACTGACAATGGGATGGAATTTTGCAATTTTGAGTTCGATAATTTCTACAGCAAAGGGGGCATAGTGAGACACCGCACTTGTGTCGGAACAACAACACAAAATAGTATTGCAAAACGTTTGAACATAACGCTTTGTGATAGGGCACGGAGCATGATCTCACACTCATGTGTTAGCAAGTTTTTTTGGGCTGAAGCAATCAATACAGGTTGTTATCTGGTCAACAGATCTCCATCCACAACTTTTGAGTTCAAAACTCCTTTTGAGGTATGGTCCGGTTCGCTTGCTGATTATTCAAATTTAAGGATATTAGATTGTCCTCCTTATGCTCATGTGAGGGATGAAAAACTTGAGCCGGTGGCAAAGAAGTACATATTTCCATGGTATGCAATTAGAGTGAAAGGTTATAGGTTGTGGTGCATATATCAAAATACTCCAGGGCTAATTATCAGTATGGATATGACATTTAATGAATTTGTCTCACTGGACAGTCAGAGGGAAAATGCAATAGCGAAAACAGATCATGGTGTTAGTGACCACATAGAGCTAGAAATTGAAACTCCACTAGCTTAGCCAAGTAGTTCTAAAGAAGAGGAAGTGGATGGGGTATAAAATATTGATCAAAATGATATTTTGATGCACCTGCGCAACAACAACCATATAGCATTGCAATAGGCAGAGAGAAGAGAGTGATCAACCGAACACAAAGATTTACAAACGTAGTTGATGGGAATCTTCTTGGATATACGAATTCTGTGAGATATGCTTTGGCAGTTGCAGAGACCGTTGATGCATTTGAGTGTTATAGCTGTCCGGAAGCTATTCCGAGTACATAACCAAATTGACGGATTAATGCTATGGCTAAAGAGATTAAGTCTTTTAACAAGTTTAAGCGTTGCCTAGACTTGGTTGATGTGTGCGGCAATGGGTAGAGCCCTTGCGAGGGACGAGGGCAAGGTAGAGAGACGTTGTTCCTGTTGATAAAGAGAATTCAAACCAAGGGGCAGATTTATTATTTTGTGGTTTGAATTATTTTCTTGTATTTTTAGGAAATCCATAGTCCCTATAGGTTTAAGAAAATTCATTGTCCTAATAGATCTGGAAAGGAAAACCTATTGTCCTTGTCAAATTGAAAAACCTTTCTCTTATATGTTTGAGACTATTTGGGATCTATATATAAGGGTTATAGTTGGGCATTTTATAGATTGTATTGTGCTTTTCTTCTCATTCATAGTGGAAAGCTCTCTCTGCTTTTACCCCGAAGATTAGGCTTAGTCGAACCTCGTTAAATCCTTGTATTGATTTTTCTTCTCTATTTGCTTTGTGTGTGATTGTGTGCTAGTTAACTCACAATCTTCAACAACAGAATAAAAGCTTCTGAAAGGCAGTTCTGTATTTATATGTAATGACCCAACCGGTCATTATGACTTTTAGAACCCCGTTCTCCTAAATAAAACTCATGTTATGTGCTTTTATAAATTTATGACTTGCGGGGATGATTGATTCGGGATTTGGAAGGGTTCGGGTTGAAATCAGAACACTTGGTTTCTTAAGTTGGCCTTAAAGTGCTAAGTCTCACTTCGATCAACATTTTGAGAAAACGATCCCGGAATAGAATTTTGATGATTCCAATAGCTCTGTATGGTAATTTTAGACTTAGGAACGTGTTCGAAATTTTATTTGAAAATCCGTAGTTAAATTAGGCTTTGAAATGGCTAAAATAGGAATTTAAGTTTAGAAGTTTGACCGGGGAGTTGACTTTTGATACCAGAGTCGAAATCCAGTTCCGAAAATTTTCATAGCTCCGTTGTGCCATTTATGACTTGCGTACAAAATTTGAGGTCAATCGGACTTGATTTGATAGGTTCCGGTGTCGTTTGTAGAAATTGAAAGTTTCAAAGTTCATTAGGCTTGAATCTATGTGTTATTCGTGTTTTAGTGTAGTTGGACGTGATTTGAAGACTCGACTAAGTTCGTATGATGTTTTAGTACTTGTTGGTATATTTGGTTGTGGTCCCGAGGGGCTCGGGAGTATTTCGGATGGTATTCAGAGTATTTTCCTTCATTTTGGCATTGCTGGTAGCTGCTGATTTCTGGTATTTTAAACCTTTTTCGCGATCGCGAAGATTGGTACGCGATCACATAGGCTTAGTTGAGGCAGTGTTAATTTGTTCTTCGCGATCGCGTGAGGTTAACCGCGATCGCGTAGGTTTGGCAAGCTCTACATCGTAATCGCGTAAGGTTAATTGAGGCTTGCTGAGTTTTGTGCTTCGCGATCGCGTGAAGTGGGATGCGATCGCGTAGCTTTGATATTTTGTAACTTGACAACGCGTGAAGAAGTCCGCGTTCGTGTAAAGTAACGAGGCACAAGCTAGGCCACGCACTTAATGCTTCGCGATCGCGTGAGAAGGCTTGCGATCGCGTTGGCTTGCGGAGACTGTGCTTCGCGATTGCGTGGGATTTTCCGCGACCGCGTAGAGTTAAATTCGGGCAGTGGAAATTTGTACTTCGCGATCCCGTGTGGATGTTGGCGATCACGAAGATTAAAAGCCTGGGCATATTTGAGGATTTGAGGGTCAAATTGTTATTGGAATTTAGTCATTTTGGTATGGTTAGACTCGTGGTTGAATGAGCGTTCATATTTCATAATTTTCGCCGGATTCCGAGACGTGGGCCCCATAAACTATTTTTTTGAGTTAATTTCAGATTTTATTTAAAAATATAATATTTTTTTATGGAATTGATTCTATAATTTTTGTTGACTGTATCGAATTAATTATGACTAGATACGAGTCGACCGGAATCGAAAAATCGAGGAAAAGGCGTATTATTTGGTTAAATTGGAGCAAGTCGAGGTAAGTGACTTATCTAACCTTGTGTGCGAAAATTTCTCTTAGGATTAGTATTAATTATAATGTGATAAAAGTCGTGTACACGAGGTGACGAGTGTGTACACAGGCTAAATGTGAAGGATTATATTTTTAAATTGTGTAGATCACTGTTGCATATTAATTAAATTAATAAATCTTGTTATATTCTCCATCATTGATTTGATTTATATACTTTAAATTTGCTTGACCTTTTTTCTGTTAATTGTTTTACCTGTTTTGTTGGAACTTGGTTTCTTTTATTCTGTGCATTATTTGAAGGTTGATTTTCTTTAAATTAAATATTATTGATATGAAATATTTGACATATTTAAATTTGGTATTGAAGTAACGTATTAAAGATTTTGAAATATTATTTTGCTGAATTATTTATTCCTGAATATTTTTGTAAGATTTTCGTACTCATTGTGATGGAGCCGTGAGCTCTTTATTGTGAAAAATTATTATTGATGAGTTATTTTGACATGATTCGTGAGCTCTTTATTGTAAAAAATATTGTTGTTGAATTATTTTTGCAAGTTAAATTATTTGAGCACTTGAGGTGCAAATTGTGATATATTGTGATATTGATACGCATGCGGTGGTATAAGGTCTGGGTATTGAAACGCATGCGGTGAGATAAGGCGGTGAGATAAGGATGGCTTGATACGCGTGGCTAGTAGGGGAACTACTAGAAGTCATGCGGTGTGATAAGGATGGTTAAAACGCGGGATGCTATTTCGGAAAAAATAATTTCTTTAAAATAAATTGTGAAGGCTCCCGCGGTGAGATAAGGGAAATGAGATATTGTGAATTTATTTATGACTTGGGACTACGAGGTGGTACCTCGGGAGTGCCCTTGTTGATATTGATTTATGGCCGTAGTTGCCTTTGATTTTGTTGTGATTTTTCTTAAAGTTGAAAAGAAAATCCGTTTTGTTCCACGAGGTATTATTTGCCATTATTTGAGTAATTAAATGGTGACATACTATTTGATTCATTTTCTTTGTTATTTTATTTTATTATATTATGAAATATTTTACCATGCCAATTATTCCCAGTAGGGCCTGACCTGACCTCGTCACTACTCTACCGAGGTTAGGCTTGGCACTTACTAGGTACCATTGTGGTGTACTCATACTACGCTTCTGCACATCTTTTTATGCAGATCCAGGTACATCTTACCAGCTCAGACATCAGTGAGTTACCTGTGTACGGAGACTTTAAGGTATATCTGCAAGCGTCCGTAGACTCCGGTGTCCCCTTCTATTATTGTTTTGTTACTTCCTTATTTTCTTAGACTCTGCTATATAGAGACATTGAGGATAAATCCTTAGAAACTTGTGACTTATTTCTACCAGGTTTTGGGAATTGTAATTATGTAAAGTTTCAGATTTATTTAATTCAGATTTCTATTTTTATTCCGTATTGATAGGCTTGCCTAGTCTTAGAGACTAGGTGCCATCACGACATTTTACGAAGGGAATTTGGGGTCGCGACATTATACATGCTTATTCATGTATTAAGAATCATGGTGTTGCTCATCCCATAATTTATTATGTATTAGAATAGTATTGAATAGGGTATATAAATAATATCAAAGCTAATACATATATTATTGAAAAAAAACACTACCAAATAAGGGATTAATAATATCAAAGCTAACACATACATTCTTTCCCCTGATACATTCTACCAACAACCTCTAAATAGATTGGATTATATCTAGGCCTAGTTTGAATTTGAAAGGAGGATTTTAATAATGAGATTGTCATGGAACTGCTTTTTCTACTCTTGGAAGAGGAAGAATACTTGATCCATGGGATTTGTTTTCGGATCTTCGATTCCCATCTATGCATAGAGTTGAAGAATTAATTAGAGTGAAAAGTAAAAATTAGATCTTCAACTACTTCCGAGAGGTCATGTGTGTTTTAAAGTAAATTACACTACCTATGTAAGAATTTAAAATTTATAAATCTCGAACTCGTATATGCTTCTAATAGAAAAAAATAAAATACTTTTGATGAAACATGAAATTTACGATTGTGAGATTACAACGAATAAGTCGAAATTCCAATCGATCCCTTTTTGTGATGGCCTTGTTTATAGTATGGACAATGGAGTAAAGAATAACAAAATTTGATTCTGTCTAGAAGGAGAATAAAGATACTGATAGAGTGAGATTTACACTTTTAGAAGTTAGAGCACATGTTTCCACCCAAAAGTATTATAAAAAGGCCAATAGTATTATAAAAGGAGTTTAACTTTTTTTAAAAACAAGAGAAAGAAAACGAGCAACTATGTTTCCATGATGAAGTAGAATAATTAACATGAAAATGGATTTGATAGGTGCATTTGGGGATAGCTTTTGGCCACATAGGTGGATATAGAGTTGCTGCACCAAACATAAATTTATGTGTGAAATTTTAATAAATCATAAAAATAAATATATAAATTCATAATTTTAAAAATATAATGAATTTAATATTAAAAATATTAAAAATTAAACATACTCACATTAATCACCAAAAAATAGGTTCAATTAGTCAAAGAAATATGAATAAAATCTATAGCCTGTTTGGCAAAAAATTGAGGTGTTTGGCCAAATTTTTTTGAAGGAAAAAAAGTACTTTTGAGGAGAACCAGAAAAAATTATCTTTTCTCCAAAAGTATTTTTCTGAGAAGCACTTTTAAGAAAAATAAACTTAGAAGCAATTTTTAAAAGTTTGGCCAAACACTAATTATTTTTCAAAAGTACTTTTTAAATTAATTAGTCAAACACAAACTGTTTCTCACTATAAGCTGATTTTAAAAGATTGGCCAAACATGCCATAAAGGATGGCCAATAAGTAGATGATATGGATGTAGCTTTACGTGTCGCTATTAGCACCGAATGGATTTGCTGATTTTTGCTTCATGTCAGCATGGGCCTGTTGCGATTGAGATTCGTGAGGGGTGAGAAATAAATTGAAAAAAATAGTCGCTCTAAAAAAATAATAAACCATAAATATTTATTAAAATAAGGCCGTAAAAAATATTTAATAAGAAATTTTTAGAAACTATTATTGTTTAGTGGCTATTAACTTTCTATAAGTATCATATATATATAATTACTTCATATAACTACTATTTAGTTGTTACGCGAATACATCAGCGGAATTCGCCTAAAAAATAGGGGAGTCCAGTTGTGCGGCTTTATTTGCTGTATTCGCGCTACTGTATTCATGAATACAATAGTATTCGCCTAAAAATAGGGGAATCCAAATGTTTAATAACGGAAAGATGATCAATTAGCGTGTATCACTCATAATTTAACTCAACAAAATTAATTTTACATAAATTTCGCTGCTACTGTGTTGTATTCCATGTATTCGCGCGACTGTATTTATAAATACAACGAGGTAATCAAGAAATAGGGTGTATATCGTTCTATTCAATTCGATTGTATACATTGTATTCAATTCACAAATATTTATTATTCACTATTATACATTGTATTCAATTCACCGTATTCAATTCGACTGTATTCACACAATAAAAAATCACAAAACACAATGATATTCGGCTGTATTTAAAAAATACAGACCTTCGAAATACATAAATACATACAAAAAATAATATATTTATACAAAAAATACAATATATCTGAGTGTATTTGTACACAATACAATGTATTTATATCATCATGTGACTAAAATAACAAAGAAGAGAAGAAAGTTTGCCGGAGATGACATTTTCCGGGCAAGCAAAAAACTATATACATTGTATTAAAACAAAAAATAGAGACAAACAAAAACTCGGCCCTCAAATCTTCTCCGGCGTAGCCATGGCCAGATCTGTTCGCCTAAGAGGATGAGCCAATAGTAGACGATGACGCCAACGATTCTAACGCCGAAGACGATTCTAACGATGACCACGATGATGACGCCGGCGATTCTGATGATTTGATAGAGAAAAGAGAGGAATGAGAATCTTGCTAATAGAGAGAGAAAGAACATAATTGGTATATTTCATGCATTAATGGTAGGTATAAATAAATACTTATTTTTACTCTAAAATAGAAAATGTAGGTATAAGTAATAATATTTTGAAATTGTTTTAGTTTATAATAAATAGGGTGTAATAATTTTCGATAAGAGGTAAAATTTCAAATTTTAAATTCACTCTAGGTTTTTTTTTAAAAAAAATTCACTCTGCGTTTAAAGTCTAAACTCGCTATCAAAATCTGTAATTTTTGAAGTACTGAAAACATGCAACATTTTATCTTATAATTTATTTTGTCTTTTCTATTTACTCAAAAACAAATTGTTTCATCGATTTTGTCCAATTTCACCTTTCTTCCGGAAAAAAAAAAGGGAGGAGATTTTTTTCTTTCTTTGTAATTTGTATCATGATTCAATAGAATTTCTCAAGATAGTATAATTTTCCTTATAACAAATCCTTATTCTTTATTTTTCTTTTGGTTTTTGTAAGGTGGATTTCTCATTTGTACGTGTGGGGTAGGCTAGCCATATTTTAAGCCAATAGGGAGTGGATTAGTGGCCTTGGATTCCATGACCCTCAGAGTCTCGCCTTTTCATGATTTTCCAATATGTCCGATGCAGGAAACTTTGACTATAAGTGGCCCTAAGAACTAAATTTACTAAAATTCCATATATTTACATAATGGGAAATGCACTCACATTAAATCGAGCTTCCCAAAAAACAAAAAAACTTCCCAATACCCTGATATCGTATATTAAAATCACAACCCCATGAGAATATAATATGAATCCATTAGGGGAGTTTAACGCAAAAAAAACACTCATTTGTTCACTTGCAAATTGCATTTGTTAATGCCATTGATCAAATTCGAAATCATATTGTAACCTGATAAATGAATGATTATTCATCAATTATATACAGTGTCTCTATATCCTTTCCTCAGTTCATCCCAGTTATAATTTTCGTTTGCTATTATAAATCTTTGAATTTAGGCGTTTGAATATTGAAAAATTTAACTGTTGAGACTCCTGGTCGTTTGATAATGTGATTTGAGTTTACCAGTCCCCACAGCACCAGATTATAAGGACAATTTGCTAATAATTATGTCAAAAATTTACTTTAGAAGGACGAAAGCGAATACATTGTTTAGCTGAATACTTTTTTAACAAAGCAAATTGGTGTTTGTTCTCTGCTTTTGTGACATCGAACTATTATTTCACCTTTAGTGAGGTTCTTTTCCTAAAAGTAACCTGATTTTTCTCTTCACTTTTAGACAAGTTTCAACTTTTCTAAGGAAATAGTCTCTAATTTTTTTAATTTTTTAATTCAACTAGTTATCACTAATGCGGGGTAGGAATCTCGTGTTTCTATTGAAAAAACTGGTTAAGAACAATTTCTAGATTCATTAAATGAAGAATTATTTAAAGATATACGTCTTAATGTGTCACTATCCAAAACTTAACATGTCGTGGCCCCTATCGATGATATTAGGCAAGCCGGCGTTCCCAAAATACTCCACTAATTCAATAGAAAAGGTAGTTTAAAACTTTTTCATATCAGAAATTTTTCATAAAAAACAAAATTGAACTCAATATAGAATCAAAATGCGGAAACTATCCCCAAACATCGACGTGTCACTAAGTCATGAGCATCTAGATAACCAAACTAATACAACCAGTGTCTAAGTATCAATACAAGACAGAAAGAAATATAGAAGGAGAGACAAGGTCCTGCAGATGCCGGCAGCTACCTCGTAGTCTCCGGTACTTGATCCATCTGAACTCAACGACCTCCGTGATCAAACACACCTGGATCTGCACGTGAAGTGCAGGGTGTAGTATGAGTACAACCAACTCAGCAAGTAATAGAAATAAATAAGGAACTGAGAAACAGTGACGAGCTATACAGTGCAGTTCATTTTCAATAATTCCAGCAAGGATTAGACATACTTTCAAATTCGACAGTTTAAGTCAAATCAGTTTTATACAGTTACAATGCAGGTACTCCGGATATAGAAACTTTCAGAAATTTCACAACAAAGACATATAGAAACTAAATGCATCAACAATTGAAAAGCAAGTACAGCCTCTCAGGGCAACAGTCACTCAAACCCTCAACAACTTGGCACTCAACTCTCAGCCCTCAATGCACACGCTCAATAGGTACCTGCGCTCACTGGGGGTGTTCAGACTCATGAGGGGCTCCTACAGCCCAAGCGCTATAATCTGCACGGATAACTCACATGCTACACGGACAACTCACGTGCCCTAGTATAAATATAAGGATCCGCACGGACAACTCACATGCTGCACGGACAAATCACGTGCCATAGAACAATACCTCACAACCAGGCCTTCGGCCTTACTCAGTCATGAACCTCTCTAGTCTCATAACTCTCAATAAAGAAATGAAAAACAACCCAAATCAAAAGTGTTATAGTATATCATCAGGGAAAAATAACACAGACTGGGGTAAGCATGTACAAGAATCACTATGACTGAATATAACTACCATAAGTAGGAATATAGCCTAAGCATGATCTCTAACATGAAAGGCAGTCAAGTTCTAGTAGACAGGAATGCATATAAACACAAATAAAGGCTATTAGACTTCACAGTCTCCCGGGACGGACCAAGTCTCAATCCCTCACGGCGTACACCCACACACTCAGTCACCTAGCATGGTTGACACCTTTAAACAGTCACATTATACCAAACTCTGGGTTTTATACCCTCAAGACCAGATTTAAAACTGTTACTTACCTCAATAGCGTAGAACTCTTACTCCGAAATGCCCCTTTCTCTCGAACCGGTCTCCAAATGACTCGAATCTAGCCACAAGTACTAAAATACGATCAATATGAGCTAAAGGAATGAATCGCACAAGTAAAATACCAATTTGTAGGACAAATCCCGAAATTCACTCAAACCCGACCCCCGAGCCCACGTCTCGAAATCCGACAAAAGTCATAAAACCCGAAAGCGCATTCACTCACGAGTCTACACATACAAAATTTATCAAAATCCGACATCATTTGGTCCCTCAAATCCCCAAATTACTCTCTCAAAAATCCCAAACCCTAACCCCTTATTTCACTTCAAAAATCCTACTAATTAGGTGGGGGAAGTTAACGGGAAAACACCATAGCTAAAGATAATAGAGATTAAGCAACTTACCTCAGTGAATATCCTCGAATCCCCTTCAAAAATTACCCCAAAAGCTCCAAAGTCCTAATTGAAAAGGGTGAAAATGAGCAAAAATCCCGAAGTCCCTTATCTATAGGTTCTGCCCAGGTTTTCGCACATACGACTCAAAAATGCGCATATGCGAAGCTGCTTTTGCGCACAAATCTACGCATCTGCGGACAATCACTTAAGTGCCCATCTCTGCACCTGCACTCCCTATCCGCTTCTGCGACCTCGCAGGTGCGGAAAAGACCTCGCACCTGCGGCCACTGTAAGTCCTCTTCACTTTCGCTGCGACTCAGCCTCGCATCTGCGGGATTGCATATGCGACCAATCTTACTCACCTGCGGTTCCAGCTCAGGTCCTCTGCGTCCGCATCTACGGCTCACCAAGCGTACCAGCGACCTCGCACCTGCGACTCCCCCTCCGCAAGTACGGAAATACCAGTAGCAGCAGCCTGAGTTGCATTATTCCAACTTCAAACAATCTGTTAACCACTCGGACTCACCCCGAGCCCCTCGGAACCTCAACCAAGCATACTTACAAGTCATATATCAATATACAAACTTAAACAAATCATCAAATCACTCAAAACAACATTAAAACACCAAATTACTCCTAGATTCAAGCCTAAGAACTTCTAACTTTCCAAATTCTGCAAACGACGCCGAAACCTACCAAACCACGTCCGAATGACCTCAAATTTTACACACACGTCACAAATGACACCACAAACCTAGTCCAACTTCCGAAAATCTATTCCGACCCCGATATCAAAATTTTCACTTCCGACCGAAATTGCCAAATTTCTAACTTTTGCCAATTCAAGCCTAATTCCACTACGGACCTCCAAATCACATTCCGGATGCACTTCTAAGTCTAAAATCACCTAACAGAGCTAACGAAATTATAAAAATTCAAATCCGAGATCGTTTACATATAAGTCAATATCCAGTTGACTTTTCCAACTTAAGCTTCTACTTTAGAGACTAAGTGTATCAATCCACTCTGAAACTACTCCGGACCCGAACCAACTAATCTGGTATACCATAATATAGCTGAAAAGCACAAAAGGAAGCAGAAATGGAGAAAATGGGGTTATAACTCTCGAAACGATTTGTCGGGTCGTTACATCCTCCCCCTCTTAAACAAACGTTCGTCCTCAAACAGGTCTAGAAACATACCTGGAGTCTCAAATTGATGTGGATATCTACTCCGCATCTCCCGCTCGATCTCCCAGGTGGCCTCCTCTACAGGCTGACATCTCCTCTTCACCTTCACCGAAATTATGTCCTTTGATCTCAACTTTCGAACCTGCCGATCCAAAATGGCCACCGGCTCCACATCATAAGTCATATCACCCTCCAATTGAACCGTGTTGAAGTCCAAAATATGGGACGGATCGCCAACATACTTCCGGAGCATGGAAACATGAAATACTAGATGCACGCTCGACAAGCTGGGTGACAAGGCAAGCGTATAAGCCACCTCCCCTATCCTCTGAAGCACCTCAAAAGACCCAATGAACCGAGGGCTCAACTTGCCCCTCTTCTCAAACCTCATAACACCCTTCATGGGTGATACCTTCAGCAAAACCTTCTCCCCAACCATAAAAGACACATCACAGACCTTCATGTCTGCCTAGATCTTCTGCCTAGACTGCGCCGTGCGAAGCCGCTCCAAAATCAATTTCGCCTTATCTAATGCATCCTGGACCAAGTCTGTACCCAAGAGCCTAGCCACACCCGGCTCAAACTATCCTACTGGAGATCTACACATCCTCCCATATAAAGCCTCGTACGGAGCCATATGAATACTCGAGTGGTAACTGTTGTTATATGTAAACTCTGCGAATGGCAAGAACTGGACCCATGAACCCCCAAAGTCAATGACACAAGCGTGCAAGATGTCCTCCAATATCTGAATAGTACGCTCGGACTGCCCATCCGTCTTAGGGTGAAAAACTATGCTCAACTCAACCTGAGTACCCAACTCTCGCTGCACGACCCTCCAAAACTGTGATGTGAACTGAGTACCTCTATCTAAAATGATGGAAATTAGAATACCATCCAGGCGAATAACCTCTCGGATATAAATTTCAGCCAACCGCTCTGAAATGTAAGTAGTTCCAACTGGAATGAAGTGCGCGGACTTGGTCAGCCGACCCACAATAACCCAAATAGCATCGAACTTCCTCGAAGTCTGTGGGAGCCCAACTACGAAGTCTATGGTGATCAGCTCCCACTTCCACTCTGGGATCTCTAACCTCTGAAGCAAGCCACTCGGTCTCTGATGTTCATACTTAACCTGCTGACAGTTGAGAAATCGATCCAAACCCAATTATATCCTTCTTCATCCGCCTCCACCAATAGTGTTGTCTCAAATCCTGGTACATCTTCGCGGCACCCAGATGGATGGAATACCGCGAGCTGTGGTGTAACGATCCGGCCGGTCGTTTCGCGAGTTATAACCCCGTTTTCCCCATTACTACTTCTTTTTGTATTATTCAGCTATATTATGTTATATGAGGTTGGTTGGTTCGAGTCCGGAAGGAACTCGAAGTGAAATGAGACACTAGTCTCATAATTGAAAATTTTAAGTTAGAAAAGGGGATCGGATATGGACCTATACGTAAACGACATCGAATTTGAATTTTGATGATTCCAATAGCTCCGTATGGTTATTTTGGGCTTAGGAGCATGTCCGGAATGTTAGTTGGAAGTCCGTAGAGGAATTAAGCTTGAAATGCCGAAAGTTTTATTTTTGAGAAGTTTGACTGAGGGATTGACTTTTTGATATCGGGGTCAGAATCCGATTCTGAAAATTGGAATACCTCTGTTATGTCATTTAGTACTTGTGTGCAAAATTTGAGGTCAATCGGACGTGATTTGATAGGTTCCGGAGTTGTTTGTAGAAATTAGAAATTTCAAAGTTCATTAGGCTTGAATTGGGGTGTAATTTATGATTTTAGCATTGTTTGAGGTGATTTGAGGATTCGACTAAGTTCGTATGATATTTTAGGACTTGTTGGTATATTTGGTTGAGGTCCCGAGGGCCTCGGGTGAGTTTCGGAGGGTTAACGGATCAAAAATTGAACTAGAACAGCTGCTGCAATTTCCTTTTGTTGGAAATTACTTCTGCCAGATTCGAGCCCAGAAATCTCTTAGAATCGAGCCCAGAAATCGAGCCCAGAAATGAGCCCAGATTTGAGGTCCACGATCGAAACCATGATCGAGCCCAGGGTCGAGGGTCACGGTCGAAGGCCGGGTCGAAGTCATAAGCGAGGGACAGGATAGAGAACCAGTATCGAGGACCAGAATCGAGGGCCAGGATCGAGGACCAGAATCGAGGGCCAGGATCGAGAATCAGGATCAGGGCCAAGATCGAGGACCAGGATCTAGGACCTCGATCGAAGGCCAAGATCGAGGCAGAACCGAAGTTGTCTGGGCAGAATTATAAAAATAAAGACTTCGTCCCATTTGCCATTTTTGACAAATTGGAGCTTGAGGAGAGGCGATTTTTGATATATTTTTAAGGAAAACTTGAGGTAAGTCCCTTGTGATTATTTCTACTCCATAATATTGAATTATCATCGAATAATACGACTAGATTACATGATTTTGAGGTGTAAATCGGAGATTGGAACTTAGAAATTTGGAAATAAGATTTGTGGATTTGAGGGTCGAGTTAAGGTCGAATTTTGGTAAAATTGATATGGGTAGACTCGTGGTTGAATGGGCTTTCGGATTTTGTAACTTTTTTCGGGTTCCGAGACGTGGGCCCCACATGCAATATTTGAGCTAATTTTTAGATTTTTATGGAAAAATCATTATTATCTGGTGGAATTAATTCCAATAAATTTTATTGACTGAAACGAATTATTTATGACCAGATTCGAGGTGTTTGGAGACCAATTCACGAGGAAAGGGCATTGCATAATAAGAATTTCGCGGTTTGAGGTAAGTAACGATTGTAAATCTAGTCCTGAGGGTATGAAACCCTGGATTTTGTATCATTCTACTATTTTGAAGTGACGCACATGCTAGGTGACGGGCGTGTGGGCGTGCACTGTTGGGGATTTGTGACTTGGTCCATCCCGTAGCAACTGTAAAGTTGCATACCTTGTTGAAACCACTGATACTTATATGTTTTAGTTGGAATTTCTGTAAACTGGGCTGAATGCCATGTTTGGGCCTTGCGCCAATGCTATTTGGACCCTTAGGGGCTGTTTCTTACCATCCTCTCACTGTTTTCGATTGAAAATCTATACTCAGTCATGTTTATACTTGTTTACCGCATAACTCAGTTTTATGACTCTATTTTGATGCATATAAATGTTTTGGGCCGAATTCCCTGTTTTACTGAAATGCCCGAGTGGCTTGATTTGTGAGGATGAGTGTGGATCGGGGTTGTCCGCCTGCAGCATACTTTATGACTGAGTGAGGCCGAGGGCCTGATTTGTGAGGATTAGTGTGGATCGAGGCTGCCCGCTTGCAACATACTTTATTATTATCGCACGTGAGTTGTCCGTGCAGATTATAGCGCTTGGGCTGAAGGAGCCCCTCCGGAGTCTGTACACACCCCCAGTGAGCGCAGGTACCAACTGAGTGCGAGTGCCGGGTGCTGAGTGACTGGGAGGCAAGAGTGATTGTAAGGTATGCCCGAGTGGCAAGAGTGATTGTGAGGTATGCCCGAGGGGCTGTATATGAGTGATGTTTTTCCCGAGGGGCTATTTATGATTTCATCATTTTTGCTCACCTTTGTATTGAGCCTTTATTTGAAAAACTGTTGGAAAAATGTCTTAAAATGATTTTTTTACTGGAACTGGGTTTAAACGAGATGTTTGATTCAAATCATGATTTTTAAGAGCATGTGGTATTTTACTGAGATTTTCTGATATGAACGTTATATGCTTTATTGCTCGTTACTACTGCTCAGTCTTTATTTATTGTTGTTACTTATTGAGTTGGCGTACTCACATTACTCCCTGTACCTTGTGTGCAGATCCAGGTGTAGCTGGACACGGTAGCGGTTATTGAGTGTTCTGGATGCAGATTTTCTTGGAGATAGCAAGGTAGCTGTTTGGCGATCGCAACCCTTGCTCTTCTCCCTCTTATCTTCCTCTAGTTGTATTTAGCTATTTTCTGGGCTGAGTTAGCCTTGATATTGTTAGACTGATTGTAGTATATGCTCATAACTAGTGACACCCCGATATCGGGCTTTTCTTTTTCGCACTTCTGTTTTTCTTTGATTTGAACTCTTTAAATGGAGGTTTTATGTTAAATAACCTTGAAATTATCTTTGAAATAAAAATATCGGTTTGTTTTGGAAATGAATCGGCTTGCCTAGTTCCACGATAGGTGCCATCACGACAGAGGTTAGTTTGGGTCGTGACAGATTGGTATCAGAGCCTAAGTTACATAGGTCTCACGAGTCATGAGCGGGTTTAGTAGAATCTTGCGGATTGGTACGGAGACGTTTGTACTTTTCTTCAGGAGGTTGTAGAACCTTTAGGAAACTTCACATTCTTGGATTCTTGTCGTGCGAATTTGTTAATTCTAGTAATTAAACATCTGTTGTTTCATTCTCTCACAGATGGTGAGGACTCGTACTACCGGTTAGGAGGGCCAGCCACTAATACCACCAGTCAGGGCCACGAGAGGCCGAAGCCGCGGTAGAGGCCGTGGTAGGGGCAGAGGTGCATTCCGTACAATAGTTGGGGCAGTACCTATAGATCCACCGGTTGTCCCAGATCAGGACTAAGTTCCAGTTGTTGATGCACCAGCTCAAGCACCACCTATGCCTATTGTGATTCCAGGCCTTCAGGAGGCCCTAGCTCAAATTCTGACAGCGTGTACTGGCCTTGCTCGCGCGGTCTCTATTTCGACGGCCGCGGCCACTTCTCAGGCCATAGGAGGCACTCAGACTCCTGTCGCTCGCACACCCGAGTAGGTTATTCAGGGACTTCAGACACATGAGGCACCACCATTCCAGTCGGTTGCTATTGCTCAGGATTATATGGTTCCTGCTATGCCTGAGGATGATCAGCGTATGTTGGAGAGGTTTGGGAGACTCCAGCCACCACCTTTCAGTGGCACAGAGAGAGAGGATGCTCAGGACTTTTTGGACAGGTGTCAGAGAATACTCCGTACTGCTGGTATTTTGGAGACTTGTGGGGTCTCATTCACTACCTTTCAATATTCTGGGGCTGCACTCATATAGTGGGAGACTTACGAGAGGCATAGGCCTATTGGCGCAACACCCCTTACTTGGCAGCAGTTCTCCGTGGTCTTTTTGGAGAAGTTCATGCCTCAATCCCGCAGAGAGGAGCTGCGTAGACAGTTTGAGCGGCTCCACTAGGGTGATATATCTGTGATGCAGTATGATATGCGCTTCTCCGAGTTGGCCCGTCATGCTATCTGGTTGGTTCCCACGGACAGAGAGAGGATCATGAGATTTATTGATGGCCTCACTTATCAGCTACAGTTGCTCATGACCAGGGAGCGGGTTTCGGGTGCTACCTTTGATGAGGTTGTCGACATTGCTCGGCAGATTGAGATGGTTCACGGTCCGAAGAGGGTTGAACGGGAGGCCAAGAGGCCTCGTGATCATGGTGGATTCAGCGGTGCTCCTTTTAGGGGTCAGTTCTAGCACGGTAGAGGTCGTCATTTCAGTCAGGCTCAGTCAGCACGGCTATTTCATCGGGGTGCATCATCTGGCCATGGTTCTCATAGTACTCATCAGGGCCACTCATCACTTAGTGCCCTTCCAATTCAGAGTTCGTCCTGTGCTCCACCTATTCAGGGCTTTTCCATGCCAGGTTCTTCTACTAGTCATCCTGGTGCTAGGGGTTCCCATCAGTTTCCGCCGCTAGCACCAGGGAGTTATTTTGAGTGTGGGGAGCTTGGGCATATGTGGAGGCAGTGTCCTCGTCGTCATGGAGGTCTATCTCAGCAGAGGAGTCAGCCTCCGACTACAGCACTGGCTACCTCACCACCCGCCCAGTTAGCTCAGGGTGAAGGTGAGTCAGCTAGGGGTCGCCCTAGAAGGGGAGGCAGATCACGGAGTGGTCAGGCCCGTTTCTATGCTCTCCCTGCCAGACCAGATGCTATTGCTTCAAATGCTGTGATTACAGGTATTGTCTCAGTTTGTCACAGGGATGCCTCAGTATTATTTGACCCTGGTTCCACGTATTCATATGTTTTCTCATATTTCGCCCATTTTCTGGATATGCCCCGTGAGTCCTTAGTTTTATATGTACATTTATCTATCTTGTGGGCGATACTATTATTGTGGACCGCGTATATCGGTCATGTGTGGTGACTATTGGGGGTCTGGAGACCCGAGTAGATCTATTGTTACTTAGTATGGTTAACTTTGATGTGATATTGGGTATGGATTGGTTATCTCGATGTCATGTTGCTCTAGATTGTCACGCTAAGACAGTGACGTTGGCTATGCCGGGAATTCTGAGGGTTGAGTGGAGCGGTTCTGTAGATTATGTACCAAGTAGGGTGATTTCATATTTGAAGGCTCAGCGCATGGTTGAGAAGGGTTGCCTATCTTATTTGGCTTTTGTGAGGGATGTTAGTGCAGAGACTCCTGTAATTTATTCTGATCCGGTGGTACGTGATTTTCTGGATGTGTTTCCTGCAGACCTACCGGGCATGCCGCCTGACAGGGCTATTGACTTTGGTATTGATTTGGTGCCGGACACTCAGCCCATTTCTATTCCACCGTATCGTATGGCACCGGCGGAGTTGAAGGAATTGAAAGAACAACTTCAGGAACTCCTTGATAATGGGTTTATTCAGCCTAGTGTGTCACCTTGGGGTGCACTAGTTCTATTTGTGAAAAAGAAGGATGGTTCCATAATAATGTGTATTGATTACAGGCAATTGAACAAGGTCACAGTCAAGAACAAGTATCTTTTGCCTCGTATTGATGATTTATTCGACCAGCTTTAGAGAGCGAGGGTGTTCTCCAAGATCGATTTGAGGTTCGGTTATCACCAGCTGAAGATTCGGGATTCAGATATTCTTAAAACAGCTTTCAGGACCCGATATGGCCATTATGATTTCTTGGTGATGTCTTTTGGACTGACCAATGCCCCAGCAACGTTCATGCATTTGATGAACAGTGTATTCCAGCCCTATTTGGACTCATTCATTGTTGTATTCATTGATGACATCTTGGTGTACTCTCGTAGCTAGGAGGAGCACGCTCAGCATTTGAAGATTGTATTACAGAGATTGAGGGAGGAGAAGCTTTATGCAAAGTTCTCCAAATGCGAGTTTTGGCTCAGTTTAGTAGCATTCTTGGGGCTCGTGGTGTCCAGTGAGGGTATTCAAGTGGATCCGAAGACGATAGAGGCGGTGCAGAGTTGGCTTAAGCGTCCTTAGCCATAGAGATTAGGATTTTTCTTGGTTTGGCGGGTTACTACCGTCGCTTTATGGAGGGATTTTCATCTATTGCATCGCCCTTGACCTAATTGACCCAAAAAGGTGCTCCATTCAGGTGGTCGGATGAGTGTGAGGAGAGCTTTCAGAAGCTCAAACTGCTTTGACCACAGCTCTAGTGTTAGTTCTGCCATCAGCTTCAGGTTCTTACACCGTGTGTTGTCATGCCTCGAGGATAAGCATTGGTTGTGTTTTGATGCAGGAAGGTAGGGTGATTGCCTATGCTTCGCGCCAGTTGAAGACCCATGAGAAGAACTATCATGTTTATGATCTTGAGTTAGCAGCCATTGTTCACGCCTTGAAGATTTGGCGTTATTATTTATATGGGGTTCATTGTGAGATCTATACTAATCACCGGAGTCTGCAGTATCTGTTAACGTAAAAGGATCTTAATTTGCGTCAGTGGAGATGGTTGGAGCTTCTTAAGGACTATGATATCACTATTTTGTACCATCCGGGGAAGGCCAATGTGGTGGTCGATGCTTTGAGTCGCCAGGCTTAGAGTTTGGGGAGTTTAGCATATCTTCCAGCACCAGAGAGACCTTTGGCATTAGATGTTCAGACCTTAGCAAACCAGCTTGTCAGATTGGATATTTCGGAGCCTAGTCGGGTATTGGCTTGTGTGGTCTCCAGGTCTTCTCTTTATGACCGTATCAGGGAGCGTCAGTATGATGACCCTCACTTGCTCGTTCTTCAGGATAGGGTTCGGAGAGGTGATGCTAGGGTTGTGACTATTGGTGATGACGGGGTGCTGAGAATGCAAGGCCGAATATGTGTGCCTAATGTAGATGGACTTCGAGAGTTGATTCTTGAGGAGGCCCATAGCTCGCGGTATTCCATCCATCCGGGTGCCGTGAAAATGTACCAGGATTTGAGGCAGCACTATTGGTGGAGGCGGATGAAGAAGGATATAGTTGGGTTTGTGGTTCGGTGTCTAAACTATCAGCAGATTAAGTATGAGCATCAGAGACCGGGTGGCTTGCTTCAGAGGTTAGAGATCCCAGAGTGGAAGTGGGAGCGGATCACTATGGACTTTGTAGTTGGGCTCTCTCGGACTTCGAGGAAGTTCGACGCTATTTGGGTTATTGTGGATCGGTTGACCAAGTCCGCGCACTTCATTCCAATTGGTACTACTTACTCTTCAGAGCGGTTGGCTGAAATTTACATCTGAGAGATCGTTCGCCTGCATGGTGTCCCAATTTCCATCATTTCAGATAGGGGTACTCAGTTCACATCGCAGTTTTGGAGGGTCGTGCAACGAGAGTTGGGTACTTAGGTTGAGTTAAGCACAGCTTTTCACCCTCAGACGGACGGGCAGTCCGAGCGCACTATTCAGATATTGGAGGACATGTTGCATGCTTATGTCATTGACTTTGGGGGTTCATGGGACCAGTTTCTGCCACTCGCGAAGTTTGCATATAACAACAGTTATCAGTCGAGTATTTAGATAGCTCCGTACGAGGCTTTGTATGGGAGGAGGTGTAGATCTCCGGTTGAATGGTTTGAGCCGGGCGAGGCTAGGCTCTCAGGTACAGACTTGGTCCAGGACGTATTAGATAAGGTGAAAGTGATTCAGGAGCAGCTTCGCACGGCGCAGTCCAGGCAGAAGATCTACGCGGATAGGAAGGTTCGTGACGTGTCTTTTATGGTTGGGGAGAAGGTTTTGCTGAAGGTATCACCCGTGAAGTGTGTTATGAGGTTTGGGAAGAGGGGCAATTTGAGCCCCCGGTTCATTGGGCATTTTGAGGTGCTTCGGAGGATAGGAGAGGTGGCTTATAAGCTTGCCTTGCCACCCAACTTGTCGAGTGTGCATCTAGTTTTTCATGTTTCCATGCTACGAAAGTATATCAGAGATCCGTCCCATGTTTTGGATTTCAGCACGGTCCAGTTGGAGGGTGATATGACTTATGATGTGGAGCCAGTCGCTATTTTAGATCGGTTGGTTCGAAGGTTGAAGTCAAAGGATATAGCTTCAGTGAAGGTGTAATGGAGAGGTAAGCCTATGGAGGAGGCCACCTGGGAGACCGAGCGGGAGATGCATAGCAGATATCCACGCCTATTCGAGACTCCAGGTATGTTTCTATACCCGTTCGAGGACGAATGGATGTTTAAAAGAAGGAGGATGTAACGACCTGACCGGTCGTTTCGAGAGTTATAACCCTATTTTTCCCATTCCTACTTCTTCTTGTGTTATTCAGCTATATTATGTTATATCGGGTTAGTTGGTTCGAGTCTGGAAGGAACTCGGAGTGAAATGAGACACTAGTCTCATAATTGAAAATTTTAAGTTAGAAAAGTGGTATATTTGGTTGTGGTCCCGAGGGCCTCGGGTGAGTTTTGGATGGTTAACGGATCAAAAATTGAACTAGAACAGCTGCTACAATTTCCTTCTGTTGGAAATTGCTTCTGCCAGATTCGAGCCCAAAAAGCTCTCAGAATCGAGCCCAGAAATGAGCCCAGATTGAGCCCAGAGTCGAGGGCCACTATCGAAACCATGATCGAGCCCAGGGTCGAGGGTCACGGTCGAAGGCCGGGTCGAAGTCATAATCGAGGGCCAGGATCGAGAACCAGGATCGAGGACCAGGATCGATGGCCAGGATCGAGTACCAGGATAGAGGGCCAGGATCGAGAACCAGGATCGAGGGCTAGGATCGAGGACCTCGATCGAAGGCCAAGATCGAGGCAGAACCGAGGTTGTCTGGGCAGAATTATAAAAACAAGGACTTCGTCCCATTTGCCATTTTTGACAAATTGGAGCTTGAGGGGAGGCGATTTTTGATATATTTTCAAGGAAAACTTAAGGTAAGTCCCTTGTGATCATTTCTACTCCATAATATTGAATTATTATCGAATAATCCGACTAGATTACATGATTTTGAGGTGTATATCGGAGATTGGAACTTAGAAATTTTGAAATAAGATTTGTAGATTTAAGGGTCGAGTTGAGGTCGGATTTTGGTAAAATTGGTATGGGTAGACTCGTGGTTGAATGGGCTTTAGGATTTTGTAACTTTTGTCGGGTTCCGAGATGTGGGCCTATTTTGAGCTAATTTTTGGATTTTTATGGAAAAATTATTATTATCTGGTGGAATTAATTCCAATGAATTTTATTGACTGAAACGAATTATTTATGACCAGATTCGAGGTGTTTGGAGACCAATTCACGAGGAAAGGGCATTGCAAAATAAGAATTTCGCGGTTTGAGGTAAGTAACGATTGTAATCTAGTCTTGAGGGTATGAAACACCGAATTTCGTATCATTCTACTATTTTGAAGTGACACGCATGCTAGGTGACGGGCTTGTGGGCGTGCACTGTTGAAGATTTGTGACTTGGTCCATCCCGTAGCAACTGTAAATTTCCATACCTTGTTGAAACCACTGATACTTATATGTTTTAGAAAGATTTTTTGTAAATTGGGCTGAATGCCATGTTCGGGGCTTGCGCCAATGCTGTTTGGACCCTTAGGGGTTGTTTCTTACCATCCTCTCACTGTTTTGTATTGAAAATCTATACTCAGTCATGTTTATACTTGTTTACCGCATAACTAAGTTTTATGACTCTATTTTGATGCATATAAATGTTTTGGGCCGAATTCCCTGTTTTACTAATATACCCGAGTGGCTTGATTTGTGAGGATGAGTATGGATCGGGGCTGCCCGCCTGCAGCATACTTTATGACTGAGTGAGGACGAGGGCCTGATTTGTGAGGATTAGTGTGGATCGAGGCTACCCGCCTGCAACATACTTTATTATTATCGCACGTGAGTTGTCCATGCAGATTATAACGCTTGGGCTGAAAGAGCCCCTCCGGAGTCTGTACATACCCCCAGTGAGCGCAGGTACCTACTGAGTGCGAGTGCCGGGTGTTGAGTGACTGGGAGGCAAGAGTGATTGTGAGGTATGCCCGAGTGGCAAGAGTGATTGTGAGGTATGCCCGAGTGGCACGAGTGACTGTGAGGTTTGCCCGAGGGGCTGTATATGAGTGATGTTTTGCCCGAGGGGCTATTTATGATTTCATCATTTTTGCTCACATTTGTATTGAGCCTTTGTTTGAAAAACTGTTAGAAAAATGTCTTAAAATGATTTTTTTATTGGAACTGGGTTTAAACGAGATGTTTGATTCAAATCCTGATTTTTAAGAGCATGTGGTATTTTACTGAGATTTCCTGATATGAACGTTATATGCTTTATTGCTCGTCACTACTGCTTAGTCTTTATTTATTGTTGTTACTTATTGAGTTGGCGTACTCACGTTACTCCTTGCACCTTGTGTGCAGATCCATGTGTAGCTGGACACGGTAGCAGTTATTGAGTGTTCTGGTTGCTGATTTTCTTGGAGATAGCAAGGTAGCTGTTTGGCGATCGCAGCCCCTACTCTTCTCCCTCTTATCTTCCTCTAGTTGTATTTAGCTATTTTTCGGGCTGAGTTAGCCTTGATATTGTTAGACAGATTGTAGTATATGCTCATGACTAGTGACACCCCGATGTCAGGCTTTTCTTTTCCGTACTTCTATTTTTCTTTGATTTGAACTCTTTAAATGGAGGTTTTATGTTAAATAACCTTGAAATTATCTTTGAAATGAAAATATTGGTTTGTTTTGGAAATAAGTCAGCTTGCCTAGTTCCACGATAGGCGCCATCACGACAGAGGTTAGTTTGGGTCGTGACATGTGGGCCTCCTCAAGAATCAACTCCCAGAGCCTATCTACATTGGGCACACATATCCGGCCCTGCATCCTCAACACGCCATCATCACCAATAGTCACATCTCTGGCATCACCTTGCTGGACCCTGTCCTGAAGAACGAGCAAGTGGGGGTCATCAACTGACGCTCCCTGACACAGTCATAAAGAGAAGACCTGGAGACCACACAAGCCAATACCTGACTCGGCTCCGAAATATCCAATCTGACAAGCTGGCCCACTAAGGCCTAAACATCCATTGCCAAGGTTCTCTCTTCTGCTGGGAGATACGCTAAACTCCCCAAACTCTTCGCCCGGCGACTCAAAGCATCGGCCACCACATTGGCCTTCCCCGGATGGTACAAAATAGTGATATCGTAGTCCTTAAGAAGCTCTAACCATCTCCGCTGATGCAAGTTAAGATCCTTTTGCTTCAATAGATACTGCAAACTCCAGTGATTAGTATAGATCTCACAATGAACCCCACACAAATAATGATGCCAAATCTTCAAGGTGTGAACAATGGCTGCTATCTCAAGATCATGGACAAGATAGTTCTTCTCATGGGTCTTCAACTGGCGCGAGGCATAGGCAATCACCCTACCCTCCTGCATCAGAACACATCCAATACCTACCCTCGAGGCATCACAATACACTGTGTAAGAACCTAAAGCTGATGGCAGAACTAACATTGGAGTTGTGGTCAAAGCAGTCTTTAGCTTCTGAAAGCTCTCCTAACACTCATCCGACCACCTGAATGGGGCACCTTTTTGGGTCAATTTGGTCAAGGGCGATGCAATAGATGAAAATCCCTCCAAAAAGCGACGGTAATAACCCGCCAAACCAAGAAAGCTCCTAATCTACGTGGCTGAGGACGGTCTAGGACAACTCTACAATGCCTCTATCTTCTTCGGATCCACCTGAATACCCTTACTGGACACCACGTGGCTCAAGAATGCTACTGAACGGAGCCAAAACTCACACTTGGAGAACTTTGCATAAAGCTTCTCCTCCCTCAATCTCTGCAATACAACCCTCAAATACTGAGCATGCTCCTTCTGGCTACGAGAGTGCACCGGGATGTCATCAGTGAATACAATAACGAACGAGTCCAAATAGGGCTGGAATACACTGTTTATCAACTGCATAAACGTTGTTGGGGCATTGGTCAGCCCAAAAGACATCACCAAGAACTCACAATGGCCATAACGGGTCCTGAAAGCTGTCTTAAGAATATCCGAATCCTGAATCTTCAGCTGGTGATAACCGGACCTCAAATCAATCTTGGAGAACACTCTCGCTCCCTGAAAATAGACAAATAAATCATCAATACGAGGCAAAAGATACTTGTTCTTGACTGTGACCATGCTCAGCTGCCTATAATCAATGCACATCCTCATGGAACCATCCTTTTTCTTTACAAATAGAACCGGTGCACATGGAGATAACCAATCCATACCCAATATCTTATCAAAGTCAACCATACTGAGCAGCAAAAGGTCCACTCGGGTCTTCAGACCCCCAAAAGTCACCACACATGACCGATATACGCGGTCCACAACAATAGTATCACCCACAGGAGTAGATACATGAACATATGAAACTAAAGACTCACGGGGCATATCTAGAAAATGGGCGAAATATGAGGAAACATATGAATACATGGAACCAGGGTCAAATAATACAGAGGAATCTCTATGACAAACTGAGACAATACCTGTAATCACATCATCTGAAGCAATAGGATCTGGTCTGGCAGTGAGGGCATAGAAACGGGCCTGACCACCCCCTGACCACCCCCTGGTGCCATCGACCGAGTACTCCACTGTGGAGTCCCACCCAATAGCCTAGGGCAATCTCTCATAATATGACCAAAATATCTGCACTCGAAACAACCCTTCCTCTAATAAAACTGCTCCTCCTGATGCCTAAAAGAACTACTCGGGGATATCTGAGCGGACGGGGAATGATGAGAACTCTGCGCTGGTAGTGCACTGAATGATGACTGGCCTTGCCAATGACTGTAAGAACCATGGCCAGATGATGCACCACTGTGAAATGGTCGAGCTGTCTGAGCCTGTCTGAAATGGCAACCTCTACCGTGCTGGAACTGACCCCCAGAAGGAGCACCGCTGAATCCACCCTAACCACGAGGCCTCTTGTCCTCTCTCTCAACCCTCTCGTGACAGCGAACCATCTCAATCTGCCGAGCAATGTCGACAACCTCATCAAAGGTAGCATCAGACACTCTCTCTCTAGTCATAAGCAACTGTAGCTGAAAAGTGAGACCATCTATAAACCTCATGATCCTCTTACTGTCTGTGGGAACTAACCAGATAGCATGATAGGACAACTCCGAGAATCACTTATCATACTGTGTCACAAACATATCACCCTGGCAAAGCTGCTTAAACTGTCTGCGCAGCTCCTCTCTGCGGGAGTGAGGCACGAACTTCTCCAAAAAGACCACAGAGAACTGCTTCCAAGTAAGGGGTGTTGCGCCAACAAGCCCACGCCTCTCGTAAGTCTCCCACCATATGAGTGCAGCCCCAGAATATTAAAAGGTAGTGAATGAGACCCCACAAGTCTCCAAAATACCAGCAGTATGGAGTATTCTCTGACACCTGTCCAAAAAGTCCTGAGCATCCTCTCTCTCTGTGCCACTGAAAGGTGGTGGCTGGAGTCTCCCAAACCTCTCCAACATACGCTGATCATCCTCAGGCATAGCAGGAACCACATAATCCTGAGCAGTTGCAATCGGTTGGGCTGGTGGTGCCTCCGGTGTCTGGAGTCCCTGAACAACCTGCTCGGGTGTGCGAGCGACAGGATTCTGAGTGCCTCCCCCGGCCTGAGAAGTGGTTGCGGCCGTCGAGATAGAGACCTCTTGAGCAAGGCCGGTACACGCTGTTAGAATCTGAGCTAGGGCCTCCTGGAGGCCTGGAATCACAATAAGCACATGTGGTGCCTGAGCTGGTGCATCAACAACTGGAATCAGGTCCTGATCTGGGATAACTGGTGGATCTGCAGGTACTGCCCCAGCTGCTGTGGGGGCTTCACTTCTGCCCCTACCGCGTCCTCGGCCTCTCAATGCCCTGGCTGGTAGTACTGGTGGTTGTCCATCCTGCCCAGTAGTACGAGTCATCACCATCTGTGAGAGAATGAAACAACAAATGTTTAGTAACCAGATCAACAGATTCGCACGACAATAATTCAAGAATGTGAAATTTTCCTAAAGGTTCTGCAGCCTCTCGATGATAAGTACAGACGTTTCCGTACCGATCCGCAAGACTTTACTAAACCTGCTCATGACTCGTGAGACCTATGTAACCTAGAGCTCTGATACCAACTTGTCACGATCCAAAACCTAACATGTCGTGATGGCGCCTATCGATGGTACTAGGCAAGGTGACGTTCCCAAAATACTCTAGTAATTCAATAGAAAAGGTAGTTTAAAACTTTTTCATATCAAAAATGTTTCATAAAAACCAAAGTTGAACTCAATATAGAATTAAAATGCGTAAACTAGCCCCAAACATCGGGGTGTCACTAAGTCATGAGCATCTAGATAACCAAACTAATACAACTAGTGTCTAAGTATCAATACAAGACAGAAAGAAATATAGAAGGAGAGACAAGGTACTGCGGACGCCGGCAGCTACCTCATAGTCTCAGGTACTTGATCCGTCCGAACTCAACGACCTCCGTGATCAAACATACCTGGATCTGCACGTGAAGTGCAGGGAGTAGCATGAGTACAACCAACTCAGCAAGTAACAGAAATAAATAAGGAACTGAAAAGCAGTGACGAGTTATACAGTACAGTTCATTTTCAATAATTTCAGCAAGGATTAGACATACTTTCAAATCCGGCAGTTTAAGTCAAATCAGTTTTATACAGTTAAAATGCAGGTACTCCGGATATTGAAACTTTCAGAAATTTTACAACAAAGACAGATAGTAAGTGCATCAACAATTGAAAAGCAAGTACAATCGCTCATGGCAACAGTCACTCAAACCCTCAACAACTCGGCACTCAACTCTCAGCCCTCAATACACACGCTCAATAGGTACATGCGCTCACTGAGGGTGTTCAGACTCATGAGGGGCTCCTACATCCCAAGCGCTATAATCTGCACGGACAACTCACGTGTCCTAGTATAAATATAAGGATCCGCACGGGGAACTCATGTATTGCACGGACAACTCACGTTCCATAGAACAATACCTCATAACTAGGCCTTCGACCTTACTGAGTCATGAACCTCTCTATCTCATAGCTCTCAATAAAGAAAGGGAAAATAACCCAAATCAAAGTATTACAGTATATCATCAGGGAAAAATAATAGAGACCAAGGTAAGCATGTACAAGAATCACTATGACTGAATATAACTACCATGAGCAGCAATATAGCCTAAGCATGATCTCTAACATGAAAGACAGTCAAGTTCTAGTAGACATAAATGCATATAAACACAAATAAAGGCTATTAGACTTCACAGTCTCCCGGGACGGACCAAGTCTCAATCTCTCACGGCGTATACCCACACGCCCGTCACCTAGCATGGGTGCCACCTTCAAACAGTCACATTATACCAAACTCCGGGTTAGATACCCTCAAGACCAGATTTAAAAGTGTTACTTACCACAACAGCATAGAACTCCTACTCCGAAATGCCCTTTCCTCTCGAACCGGCCTCCAATTGACCCGAATCTAGATACAAGCAATAAAATACAATCAATATGAGCTAAAGGAATGAATCCTACAAGGAAAATACAAATTTATAGGCCAAATCCCGAAATTCACTCAAACCCGGCCCCCGGGCCCACGTCTCGAAATTTGACAAAAGTCACAAAACCCGAAAGACCATTCACTCACGAGTCTACCCATACTAAATTTATCAAAATCCGACATCATTTGGTCCCTCAAATCCCCAAATTATTCTCTCCGAAATCCCAAGCCCTGACCCCTTATTTCACTTCAAAAATCCTACTAATTAGGTGGGGAAGTTAAAGGGAAAACACCATAGCTAAAGATAATAGAGCTTAAGCAACTTACCTCAGCGAATATCCTTGAATCCCCTTCGAAAATCACACCAAAAGCTCCAAAGTCCGAATTAAAAATGGTGGAAATGAGCAAAAATCTCAAAGTCCCCTATCTATAGGTTCTGCCCAAATCGCCGCATCTGCGGACAATCACTTAAGTGAACATCTCCGCACCTGCGCTCCCTATCCGCTTCTGCGACCTCGTAGGTGCGTAAAAGACCTCGCACTTGCGGCCACTAGCAGTCCTCCTCAATTCCGCATCTGTGACTCAGCCTCGCATCTGCAGGCTCGCAGATGTGACCAATCTTACGCACATGCGGTTCCATCCCAGGTCCTCTACGTCCTCATCTGCGGCTCACCAAGTGCACCTGCGACCTCGCACCTGCGGCTCCCCCTCAGCAGGTGCGTAAATACCAGTAGCAGCAGCCTCAACTGCATTTTTCCAACTTCAAATAATTCGTTAACCACCCGGACTTACCCCGAGCCCCTAGGAACCTCAACCAAACATACCAACAAGTCATATATCAACATACAAACTTAGACAAATTATCAAATCACTCAAAACAACATCAAAACACCAAATTACCCTCGGATTCAAGCTTAAAAACTTCTAACTTCCCAAATTCCGCAAACGACGCCGAAACTGACCAAACCATGTCTGAATGTCCTCAAATTTGACACACACGTCACAAATGACACCACTAACCTACTCCAACTTCTGGAAATTCATTCCGACCCCGATATTAAATTTTCCACTGCTGACCGAAATCGCTAAATTTCCAACTTTTGCCAATTCAAGCCTATTTCCAGTACGGACCTCCAAATCACATTTCAGACGCACTTCTAAGTCCAAAATCACCTAACGAAGCTAATAGAATCATAAAAATTCAAATATGAGATCGTTTACATATAAGTCAACATCCTGTTGACTTTTCCAACTTAAGCTTCTACTTTAGAGACTAAGTGTCTCAATCCACTCCGAAACTACTCTGGACCCAAACCAACTAACCTAGTATACCATAATATAGTTGAAAAGCACAAAAGGAAGTAGAAATGGGGAAAACGGGGCTATAACTCTCGAAACAACCGACCGGGTCGTTATATAATGTCTATAGAACAAAGATGGCACAATGATGAAAACTTGAAAATTAACCAAGGTCTTGCACTCCAAGGCTAATGTTATACAATGCTGAGATTTTTTAAAAAAAGTCCAACGGGAAAGGTATTTTCGTATGACCTATAGGTCGTGAGTTGGAGCTGTTTAGCCTCAAAATCGGATAACAATTGAATTTGTTAGGGGTTTAAAGGATATGCGGATTAACTTGATACAAAGCGATAAATTAGATTGAAATTGAAATAAATAGCGATAAATTAATTGCAAACAAACCACACGAATTGGATGATTTCAGCTTAGGAAAGCAATCTACCCTTGAGTTGAATGCACTTTTATTGACACAAAGATATCAAAGAGTAAGAACTTAGAGAATGTATTGCTTATCAGTATATGTTACAATGTACCTAATGAATTGTCAAGTCCCCTTTATATATTAGGGAAAACCTACCTTTTAAGATATTATCTTATTGTTCTATAAAAGGCAAAAGTTCATGATTTGCTAACCATTGGTCCCCTTTTGACTCGTTCCGTGATTTTTGCCATAATGAGTGATTAATGGCTAGAATTGCGGACAATGTCGGACGATATGGCAAAACTTTCTTCGAGACCGTTAAAAACAGGACCGGTTACGCCTTCGGTAAACTCGAGGGCAAATCTGATGGTTTCGATGGCTAACTTTGACAATGTTTTGGGTTCGATCATAATCATCATGTGCCGATCTTGGCTGATGGTGTTAGACGTCAGATCGATCTTCGAGCTCGATTTCACTCGATCACAGATATTTCGACCCTAGCCTAATCAGGGAGTTCGGAAGCTCGTTCAAATATCGAGCTCGATTTTACCCGTATACATGAGCCATAAAAGCAGCTATTAATATTTATATTAGGGTAAACTGTATACATCACACCCGTAAAAACAAAACCTTCTTCGAACGGTGCGCATATGCAGAATGCTTTCGCACGCCAAATATATTAAATTTTGCCGTGAGTTGAATTTGGAAGAGGAAAAGAAAAAGCAAATTGCAGAGGCAGAACGGCTAGTATAAAGTAAGAATCAAGATCAAGATTTTGGCAGACAAGCTTTACCTATTTTGCTCCTTTTTGTCATCTCATTTCTTCTACATTTTGTGTGTGTGAGAGAGAGAGAGAGAGCGCGCTTTATTGCCTGAAAACCGGAGTGTGTATAGTAGAAGCTGTTGAAACTATTCAGACTTCTTTTTCGTTGCTGGGCTACTATTGGTAAATGGCAATAATTAAGTTTGACCTAAGACTTGAAACCCACTTCAGAGTTCAGACCACACGTTTGAGCAAATTTACTACTCATTTCGTTAGAGAATTTGGGAAAATGAAAGTAATAGCCGAAATAATATATATTTTGTATATATATATATATATATATATATTCTATAAGTTATATATAAAAGTTATATAAATTTTATATTTTTTTTTTACTATCGAACGTAAATAGTTTCTAGCGCAGGCTAAAAGTGAAAAAAATTCGAAATTTTTTTATACACACGTCTAAGTAGCAAGAGAACGGGTTATCCACTTTTTAGTTATGTGGAATTTGCAATTCCATGATAATAATAATTTTTTAATTACAACAATTAAAAAGTAACTATTTGTGAATTTTATCTCACGTCTACACACCACCTACATAATTTAACCATTTAGTATTTGAGATTATCATGTACTTTTCCCAATTTTTATTTCCCCTCTTCGCCCTCCACCATCAACTTCCTCCTCTAATTGCATTTCTATTCATTCTTTCAAGGGAACTTCTCTATTCTTTTCCATACCTCTTTTCAATCTATGAACAAACAACATACAAGAGAAGTTTCAAGCTCAGCTGAGAGGAAAGACAGGTAACAAAAGGAAGAAAACAAACTGCACTAATAGGCCATATGAACCTTCACTCCATGTCACTCCATTTAAGCTCATAAGTCATCACTGTCCAATATTATATAAATATAAATTTTCATAAACCACTATAATTTAGAACCTATTAACTATAATTTGCTTAATTATCCTTTTTAGCTACTATTTAATTGCTACTAACTTGTATCACTTGTATTCAAACGCGCAACGAATACAATGTGTATCAACTGCATTTGGGATACAACTTGTATCGACTTGTATTTGGGATGCAACTTGTATCGACTGTATAGATAGGTGTATACAATGGATACAACATGTATTGACTGTATTTGTTCGCGCAAAGAATACAACTAAGGCGAAATATAAACACAGGAAAATAAAATATTATTAAAAGTCGAACTCAAAATCTCCGCTAATTAAGCGGGCACTTTAACCAACTGAGCTACGAGAGCTTACTGCTCTCCTATTTTAGTTCAAAACAATTAATGCCTCATTTAATGGATATGCTATAAAATTCAAGTATAGCTACGAATGATAAATTTGCTGAAAGTATAGCTACAAATGATAAATACAGTGTAAATGTTTGATGTGTAGCGTAATTATCCCTTATATAAAACCAATCAAATAACAAAAACTGTATGAAATGTGTATTTATATTCTAAGCAGCTCAACAATCCTATTATGTACCTTCAACGTGTTCAAAAAATGCTTTGAATAGTCCACCACATTACCACTATTTCTACACCCCAAAAAACAGAACAAAAAAATTTTAAAGGGAGGCATAAATCTGTTTTTGAACCAACTAAAAACATTTTAAAGCTTCTTTTGCCCCCAAGACTCTTGCTCGACATGCCCATGATATTACACAATGGACCCTTCCAACCACCAAAAGCAATGGAGAGCAAAATGTAAAGTGAAAACGAAAAAGTTGCAGATTTATAAGAAGCTACAAGCGCTTATACACAAATATTGTCATTTGTATCGACGAGTTCCCCACCGAAACAAAGCAGCACATGATTTTACATGAGAGAGATTGATGGCATTTGGGTACGTAACAAAATCCCCAGCTTCAACTTCTGTTTGTAAATTAGCCTGAAAGTTGCCCATTAAGGTCAGTCTCAAATCACAATATTCACAAGTGCAATATTGCTAGGCATGGCTGACACCAAATGGTGCAATAAAGATGATCGGATAGATGACTCACCAATTCGATGATGCCTTCCAATGTACATCATGGTTTTATTAACCAGTGGCAGCTCAGCTGGATCCTTCCTTAATCCTAGCACTTTCATGCTGTACAGTTCCCGTTCAAAAAACATTAACCGCAGCATGTAGAAAGCTCAAGTTACTAAACCACTAAAGCTAATTTGCGAGTGAAAAACATCATGCTATAACATCCACCAGATGGACGAAAAAGAAAGTCACTCCATAAAGGAAGAAATGGTGAATGGCTCTAGAGAATGGTATGGCAAGCTGCTTTAAGCGAGTTGGATGGACGACCACAGATGGCAACGAAAAGAAGATTTAAGATGTTATGCTTTAGACAATACTATTGGATAAACATGTTCTTACTGGCAGCAGATGCATCTAGTAAACCCTCAACACTTTGAAATTTGAACTTGTGGTATGCCATTTAACTCTCTTACGGCAAAGGGTCTCAACAAAATCATACATTTAACTATTCAACTTCAAGATCGTGTATAAAATGTTAGCTAATGGTTTGTTTTTTATCTGTTTTACAATTTTGAAGTAACGTGTTTCCTGATTTATCATATTGATTTTTCAGCAGATAACTTTTTCATTTTGAAGAGAACTTTCCAACAACTACTGTTAAGTACCCTTCAACTATTTAAATGTCACGATCGTCATAGATGTCTTAAACAACTAAGTAAAATTTCACCTTACTGCTTTTTTTCTTTTTGGGGACAAGATTTTGCTTTGATTATTATTTCACATTTTCTTCGTACTTTTAACAATAAGAAATTGTAATTACTTTTTATTTAGTTTGTACATAAAGAAATTTTATTTCAGAAATAACCAACGTCCGAGTTCACACCTCCACTTAGTGCCTTGATTCTCGTACATGAACTCTGCCACTCCTTCTGAGACAGAGGAAGTATGTTTTTTCTGACAATTGACCCAATAGATGTGGCAAATAGCCAGATATTGCTTACCCTTCCATTAATTTGAGTTCAGAGTTCTGTTTAATTTTTGCTATAAGTATTAATTAATCCGAGTTTACTCCGAGTTCTTCTGGACATTCAAAAGGAACTTCTCCTAAACTCTTTTTGTGCCAAGTGCAAGGACCACCTTGGGGGAACATTTACTGCACGACTTAAACCTGATCAAAAGATTTACAAGGAACATACGCTCACAGTTTACTAGAACATCTCGGACTGGGAAAAGGAATCTATGTTGCGGAGTTTCAATGCAGCAATAATTTGTATAGCTGAAAGCTGAGAGAAAACGAGATTAAGGTTTTATATCTACATTTTTCTTAACCAGCGACAATAAAAGGATTTTAGTTAATTCTCCTAAACAATCCAAATGGTGCACATTGCTTCATAAATGATGCAGTATAGCAATGGATGAATATAGACAAACAAAACTCCTGGTTGTAAGTCTTCGCTACATGCATTAAGACAACTTCTATTTCCTTTGGCTAGTCAGATCTAAAACATGCTACAAACTTTTTGTACTACTACCTTAAGGACGACTTCCATACTACAGGAGGGAAGGGAAGAGGACCAAAGAAGCTAAAACCAGATGACCTTCTCAACGAAATAATCAGTTGTAGTAGTACTCCCTCCCTTAAAAGCTAGAACTTGTTAGGCTAGTGTCTGTACACTCTGCTAACCTTGCCAAACTAAATTCAGTGGTTTAGCTTCTTCAGCACGTGAAGTTTCAGCTATGTCTATTGTTAGTTTATTACCAATTCTGTAAACTTTGTTGACATGGTTATTTTACTCATTACAGGAATCTTGGTTTTGTGGGAGAAAAAGAAAAGCAAGGAGCAGCCAATGATAATGTCCGTTTGTCATAGTCCTTTGACATCCTAGATATGTCTCTAAAATTAAATTACCTGAAAACTGTCTCATCGGGTAAATTCAAACTAACCAATATGCACAAGGCTAATACAAACAACTCATGCTCTAGATCTTAATGAGAAAGCCTATATCTTTAGCACTTATTCTCTTTCCCAATCCATTTGCCAAAGACATGTAACAAGAAGGATGTGAATGTAATTCCTTCGACATTTGGCTCAACATTAAGTTGGTGAAGCATGACCAATGTTGGCTTTGGAAGTTACATGTGGTTACTCCACGGGAAATATGTTCGGAAGAAGGACAAGAAAAAGGAGAATCATAAGCAATGAGTCAGGGCTCTTAAAGTTTTCAAACACCAAAAGCAAGTTTTGGGAACAAGAACTCTTCCACATTGACAGTGCAGGAGAACTGCCTTGATTTACCAATTCTGGAAAGAAAAGTGTTCTGCACTATAACCAGAACCCTGCAACGTTCCAACAAACCCTCATATCCACCAATACAGTCTCTCAATAGGTAAGCCGCTTCCAATGAATGGGTCATAGATTATGAGATATATGAATGGGTCACAGGTTATGAGATTCAGTGATAAGTTTTTATTTTTTGGCAGAAGAATTCAGTGACAAGTTAGCAGAATGCTATACAGCGATGGCTGATCTTTGGGCTCAGAAACCTGTAGTAAGAGTTGAATCCCTCTCCATTGTTCACTAGTTGCCAGAGGGGACTGTGGTTGGCAGCCAACTGCAAGCAAGATAAATGATTGCAGAGCTCTCATGAGCAAAATGAAAGTGCCTTATCAAACCTGTAGACAAGCGGTTAAAAAAAGAAAGACAGACCAGTGAGCACTTCAACGGTGTGACACTGAGACGGAGTTAGCAGCCCTGGCTAACTCCGAGCATGCAGGTGTGCGCTCTAAGAAATATAGAAATTGTATTAAATTGAAATATTCCCACTTTACTCTTGATAATAGTCACTCTCAAGCCACTTCCTCTTTCACTTCCTTAATCTCCACTTTTGCTTACACTCCTCTAATCTCTCCTTTATATCAAGTGTATAATCCTTCATAAATGTATATGCTCTAACTCTGTGAAGGACAAGTTATTAATCCGTTATTTAATGACACATAATCTCATTAAGACTTTAAGACTATTCCGGCCTAGATATTTGTAGGCTTGAGAATGTGTTGAATCAAACTATTCCTGATTAGGTGCCGCAAGGCTAGAGAATTTAGCTCCTGGAGATACCACTAGGCTGGGAATCTACTTTCCTGCCCGGTAACAACAAGAAAATATTCAGCCATTCCTCTTGGTGTGTTTCAAAGAAAAGCTAGTCTTCATAATATGCTCAGGAACTACAATTTATCTTTGATGAAGAATATCATTTTAAGTTAGATTGGAAGCCTATAAATGTCTCACGCCATAAATTCCATATCAGATGCTCAATAAATAATGAATATGGAACCCCATAGAACTTATTAGTATTCAATAGAAATTTCATTTGAATGTCCATAATTTAGATCATGTCAGTCAATCAATCAATCCACTATGAATTAATTCTACATTAGTTGAAGTCGGCTATATATTCTCTACACCTGTTCCATTTTATTGAGTTCCACAAATGGAACTCGTTGCTCATTTAATACCAAACTGAGGCCGATTTAGCGCGTGCTTAGGCAGACTTCGCCAACCAAAGCTTTCTATCATAATTTAACTATTATTCCCTCAATATCATTTTATATGGCATTGTTTGACTGAGTAGGAAGTTTAAGAACAAAAGAAGACTTTCACTCATACTTAAACATACCATCACATTATTATTCCATATCACTGCCACGCCATTATTATGGCGACAAAAGCATTTCATTAATGGTAAAATGGAAAAACTACAGTTTTTCAAATATAGAAAGATGTAACACAGAGAGTATAATGCTGAATATCAACCTACCCAACCATTTATAACTAGTAAAAATCTTCCAATAACGAGGAATCAAAATAGGAAGGGCGTAATAGTAAATTCACCTGGTATAAGGGAGAGGGCAGAAGATGATCAAGTAATCAGCAGAGGCACAAGTGAAGGTACTAGTCTTGTCGTCATAAGCATAACTGTAAGAGCGTGGGCACGCGTGCTTGAAGAAGAGCGAGTAGCTCGAAGGCTGACACGTGTCAGGAGTATTGTGCGCTTCGCTACAGCAGTAAATCGGATCATTAAACGCCAAACACGCGCTCTTACACCCAACACTCTCACTATGACTCCCCTTCCCACTCGCAACCCTCAAATCCCTAGGACACGCGCCGTTCAGGTCCACTAGACATCCCGTGGCACTGCATCCCCCTCTTGTACCTCCTTTAGCAACTATAAGCATAGGAAGATTGTACCCATCCACAAGACTGACGTCATAAAAATCTAACCCCTGGTCGCCGTTGAGTGTAAACTCCGCTAAAGTCGCCGGCGGTATAGCGCCGCCTCCAGCGCACTCAACCTTGCCGGAGCCGCAATCTCCGGTGACGCATGTAAATTTACCACCGTTGGAGGGGTCGTTAGAGCAGAGGGTCCGACCCCAAACCCGACCCGACCAAGACCTGGGCATTTTGAGAGTCCTGGATTTGCCAGTCTTGAGAGTAAACCCGGTTGGGTTAATGGGCGCTCTGTCAGCTCCGGTTAATACTCCGGGCCATACTGTGTGACGGCACTTGTTGACTATCTTGAAAGTTGTTGACTGCACATCTGCATAAAAGTTCTAATTTTTACAATAATCAAGAAAAGATTAAGATTTTAAACAGAAATTAGAAGGAAAGTGGCTGTGATTATGTTAATGATTACCTGAGAAGAGAGAGAAAGTGAGGAGAAGAAGAGAGAGAAAGGTGGGGGTGATGAGAAAACGATCCATTGGTGATGACTGATGCGTAATGGGATGTTAGTGGAGTGGTGAGTGTGTTGATTTATTTTCAGGTTTCAAGTTAAGTTTCAAAGTTGTTAGCTTTTTGTTTTCCATTTTAGTTTGCTATTTTATTTTCTATTGGTTCTTTTTTGAGGTCTAGAAGAATAAAGAAAGAAAAAGTTGATACAGGGAAGAAACAGCGCGAAAAACAATATCTAAATATATTAGAGAGAGAGAGAGAGAGTACGCTTTATCACTCATACGATATACTGTATAGTAGGTAATCACGAATGAGTTTAACTAAATACACATTAGTCGTACAAATAATATTTATATTATTAGTAAAATTTAACCAATTAGAGCATATTACTCATTAAATATTACAAGTCAACGACTCATAATTTATAAGACATTTATAATGATCATTTTAATATGACCAAATATAAATATTTTTTATATAAATAAATATTTTTCCTTTTTTCCTTAACAAAAAAAATATAAATATTTTTTATACCACAAGGCAACATTAAAATTAGCGGTACGGGTGGCAAGTGGGCCAAGAGACCAGCCAGCCCACCAAAAATAGGGACTAGGTTGGGCTTTATAATCTTAAAATTTGTGCCAATTAAGGGCCCGTAGACAAGACTAGCCCAGCGCACATGAAAAAACATAAGTAATTTTACCACATATAGCAAAGGTATAGACCCAATTTATTATAAATTAAAATCATTTTAAAATATTATTTTCTATAGCTACCTTTTATATTTTATAGAAAAATAAGTATTTACTCTTTTTCTTTCAATTAACACAAGATTCTCTCTTAGATTTCTTCTTCTTTCTCTCTCTTCCTTCTCTCTCTTTCTTTCAATTAACATTTAACACATGATTCTCTCTCAAGATCCAAACAAAAATTTTCTTCTTTCTCTCTCTCTTATTCTCTCTCTTTCTTTCACTTAAGACACGATTCTCTCTCAAAATCCACGTCACACCTCCTTTTCCCGAAGGGATAGGAGATAAGGTATTTTTTCCAAATAAAGTGATATTATCGAAATGAGATTATTTATTTAATTTAGAGTCGCCACTTGAGATAATTTATGGTATCCCAAGTCACCAATTTATTTTAAATCCTAAATCGAGGAATTTTAACTCCGTTTAAAAGTCCGCGAAAATTAGAAGACCGGGTAAGTAATTCTGTTAGTCCGGGAGAAGGTACGAGACACTCCCGAGTTTTGTAATTGTGCTTTTTAGCTTTCTGATCACTTTTAATTATTTATTAGCTTTCTGACCACTTTTAATTATTTATGGAGTTTGTTTGAACAAGTCGTGATGCCGCGCACTCATTTATTTTTGTACATATTGAGAATCGCGTTACGGGAACCGTACCTACAATCTATAACATGTTTATTTTCATTATTATTTAAAGTTATGATCGGATCACATGATATGCGCACCCAAATTGGGGATTACGTATCGTGACCATGCAAGCTACGATGTTCCTGAGTTGTTGTTCTGAACTAATTTGAGATTTGTTGTGAGGTCTATGAATTATGGGAATCATTTGTGGATGAAGTATGAGACTTGAATGAAACAAAATTGTGTTAGAATCTTAACGGGGAATCTATATGTATTTGAAATTTGTTCATTACAATAGCCTCTTAAATTAACGTTAGTATATAGGAAACAACTTGCTAGTTTTTTCACAACTATTAAATTAATCCATGAGTAAAAAAAAACGTGCTGGCACTACTTTTACACCATTTACAGCACAACTAGTAGAATACTACCAGAAATAGTTGAACTACACCATAACATGAGCATAGATTCAACATTCAATTAATGATGGAAGCTAGGTGATTCAACTATACAACTCAAACACAAGTACATGAGATTATGTGTGCATCTAGTGTTCAAAACAAGCTGAAAAGACCAACTAAAGGCTCTCAAATGAAGTGTTGGAGCTCAACAGTGGAATAGCAACAACGACAGCAACCAAAAGATCGAATCATACTTTGCAAACCCAGAAATGATGGATGAAATATCTTAGAACAACGAGAAGCAGAGGCAACTTCATAACTATCTATCTTTTGAAAGAGAAAAAAAAACTTTGTAATTACTCACAATTTCTCAACTACCCTCTATGGTTTTCTTTTCCAATCCTTGCGTCACTTAGCCCAGATCCATCCTTTAATTACTTAGTGAACTCATCTAATGACTTAAAGAGGCAAGATACATAACACATATTTTGAAAAAATCCATTTGTAGCTCATGAACTCAATTAATAATGAGGAGAATTCCAGATTAGACTTATGTCAAACACATGAAGTTATCAATTACCAATTACATCAAGCATTTTAACATCAAATTGCAACTACACAGTTAACAAATAAAATCACTCAACAAAGCTCGAAGTGTTCAACAGAATACTCAACAGCAGCGAAAACAGCGATTTCCTCCAACATAATAGCTATGAGAAACCAAGAGATAAACACAACGAAACGATTAGAAACCAGGAGTAACTTGACTCGATTTTCTGCCTCTAAGCTTTAAACTTTTGAAGGCTTTCCTTTGTTCAGATTTTTTTGTTTTAATTCCAAAACTTTTGCTATTTCGTGGGTTAGAGTGAGTGCTAACTAGAGGTGTGCATATAGATGAGACAATAAAGAGGCGGCGGCTAGGGCTTCTGCTAGGGAGGGGATCTGATTCTTTGTGTCTCAGAGAGGAGGATCGATGGCTGGCCGGATTCTGGCCTTTGCTCGTCGGAGAGAATGAGAGAAGAAGAGGAGGGGGTGGCCGTTACTGGTCTTCTTTTTTTGGGGGGGGGGGGAGGGGGCGTTAGGGTTCTCATTTTTTGGAAGGGGAGGGTCTGTTATGCGTGTCCATCAAGAATAAAGGACTCTAGGGTTTTTTAATGAGTGGGGGAGATAGGTATATTGGACTGGGTCAGGGGAAATTGGGCTTGGGGTTGGCATACGGATTTGGGGCGTGGGAAGGAAAATGGGCCACTAGAAGCACCTGGCCCAAAGCTGTAATGAGACCCCATAGCCTTCTCTTTTCTTTCTTTGTATTTTGCAAGACTAATCAATTTATTTAACACTCCTAATTCCAACTAATTTGTAAAATTAACCTAATGACCTATTTTTCAACAATTAACTAATCCATTTAGCTAGAAAATGCATGTAGAGTTACTAATGTATTTTTGGTATTTTAGTGTTTTACAAATGCAATTAATTATGCAATTAAAATCTAAAAATATTTTTGTATTTTCTTTAGGATTTAAAATGCAACTTAAAAATGCATCAAACATGAATATGTACAAAGCTAACTAAGCAAAAATATAAAAAAATAATTTAAAGCTATTTTTTGGATTTTTTAGGATTAATTTTATATTATGACAAAAATTAGGTGCTCACAGCTGCCCCTCTTTGCTAGGAAACATGAAGAGTGTTTTGGGCAAAGATAAAATGAGTAATTACGAGCAATTTTTGCCCGTTTGGATACTCCATGGGAAACGTTTTTTGAGAAGTTTGACCAAACCTTGCTTCGGAGGTTGCCTACATATACTTGGCTATAAAGGAATCACGTCAGTGTAGTTCTGAGAGTTGGTAGCTGGGACTACCGAGAAGTTGTGATTTCACTGTTGTTGCTGTTGTTGCTGCTTGTTGAGCTCCTAATTACACCAAAGTCAAAATGAAAAAGAAACCAACTAAGCCTATCAGCTACGAGTTACAAGATTCCTATCTATAAGTCTTCTTAAGCTTGATCTTGAGTCCGAAACGGTTCTTCATGCAGACTTTTGATTTGAACCTTGATGCTTGCTAGCTGCAGGTGCATATTTATCTTCTTCAGCTTCTTCGGATCAAGACCGGACATGCAGTGCTCGTGACTTCATCCATGTCTTGAGCAGTTCACATCTTTCATCGGCTTATGCATTTTGGATTCACTTCTCTTTTTTTATTTTCTTTTATTCTGGATTGAGACTTCTTCCTTTGATCATCTCGGACTATCGACTCACATTCTTGAGAAGAGCTTCTGCTACTTCTAACTTGAATTGAATTCTGAAATGACTTTCCTCATTCCTCAGGTGGGCGCTTGCACCTGACTTGAAACTTAAAGGGAATTCGCTCGTTCTCCATGTGGGTGCCTGCCAATGACTTAAAAATTGAAATAAATTTCCTCATTCTCCAGGTGGGTGCATGCCACTAACTTAATACTTGCAATAAATTCTCTCATTCTCCAGGTGGGCGCCTGCTACTACAGCAAAACGGAAACAACAAAAGAAACTTTTTCTGCCCCAGTTTACACTAGGAAGATTTGTGAGTTATTAGCAGAACTATAAATCACATATGCTATTAATGAGGGATGCAATGATAAGAGTAAAATTGAAGACTAGACTAGGATGTATGTCTCCTGTGAGTAAAACCAAGAAATTTCGACTAGCAAATGCGTCTGCTAACAAAAAAAAAACCTGAATGACCCAGACTAGGAAGTGCATCTCCTAGGGGTGAAACTTGAATGAACCAATTTAGGAAGTGCGTCTCCTCGGGGTAAAATCTCAATTTAGGAAGTGCTAAAAGTATATCCTGAAAGACCCAGACTAGGAAGTGCGTCTCCTGGGGTGAAACCTTTAACCTAAAATTAGGAAGTGGGTCTCCTAAAGAAATAAAAATCTGAAAATCCCAAACTAGGAAGTGCGTCTCCTAGATTTGAGATTGAGCTTGCGAAAAACTATAAACTAAACTTGACTAAACTAAAAACTGACCCTATTCTCCAGGCGGGACCCCTGATTTCACAAAAACTAAAGATTGATAACTTAAGAAAACTAAAAAGTGACCCTTTTTTAAAAATCTAGACTTCCCTTTTTTAAAAAAAAATTATTATCCTAGGAGAAAATTCATCAGACTAGGTTTTAGTCTTAGGAGAAAGATTCATCAGACTAAGACATCTATCCTAGGAGAAAGTTCATCAGACTAGGTCTTTTATCCTATGAAAAAATTCATCAGACTAAGACTTTGTATTCTAGGAGAAAATTCATCGGACTAGGTCCTTTTTTTTGTTTTTTTTGGTATCATAGGAGAAAGATGCATCAGACTAAGATTTCTATCCTAGGAGAAAGTTCATCACACTAGGTCTTCTATCTTAGGAGAAAGATTCATCAGAGTAACATTTTGATCCTAGGAGAAAGTTCATCAGACTAGGTCTTTTTTTTTGTTATCTTAGGAGAAAGATTCATCAGACTAAGATTTCTATCCTAGGAGAAAGTTTATCAGACTAGGTCTTCTATCTTAGGAGAAAAATTCATCAGACTAAGATTTCGATCCTAGGAGAAAATTCATCAGACTAGGTCATTTTTTTGTTATCTTAGGATAAAGATTCATCAGACTAAGATTTCTATCCTAGGAGAAAATTCATCACACTAGGTTTTATATCTTAGGAGAAAAATTCATCAGACTAAGATTTTGATCCTAGGAGAAAATTCATCAAACTAGGTCCTCTTTTTTTAGTTATCTTAGGAGAAAGATTCATCAGACTAAGATTTCAATCCTATGAGAATATTCATCAGACTAGGTCTTTTTTTTTTTTTGTATATTAGAAGAAAAATGTAAAGAGCAATGGCAACATTTTATGCACACTAGAAAGACAGATAAAGGCAAAAATGTGAGAAACTTCCTTTTGTCGGCTCTTCTTCTTTTTTCTTTTTCTTTCTTTTCTTCTCTTTTTTTATTTATTTCTGAACCAACTTTCTTGCACTGCTTTGTTCCTGTTTCAACAAAAAAAATATTGTCAGTTTTAAAAGTGGTGGTCGGTTTGTGGCCTTGAGTCTTGGGCAGCTTGGCTTTTGCTCAATCAGCTTGAGTCAGTTTTCAATAGGCTTGATGCTCATCAATCCTGATTGTTTCACACCCGGTACCATTTGTATTTGTGGTTCAGTCAGCCTTATCTCAAAAAAGAGATTTTTTTTCTTGAATAACCTTTTCTGATATCTTGAATGGCTTTACTTTTGGAGCAATATGTCTGTTAGAGAGAATCACAACTGGTAAGAGCCTTTTGCACAATGTGCATACTTCATAGTCATTGTTCGGTACTACAGAGAATCCCTGATTAACCTTGAGGTTATCTTTGCTTGCTTTACCCGAATAGGCTGACAAGAGTCTTTTGGGGAGAGAGGGGAAGTCTTTGCATGAATCCTCAATGCATGTTGACTATAAAAACTGAGTGTGCTGGCCAAATTTACTTTGTGCAACTAAAAAACTGGTAGCGGATTTTGAAATCTTTTCTTACTTATTTTGACAAGGACTGACTCAGAGTGAAGGACACAATGACGCAAAGAAACAATATTGACAAGAAATGCCCCTGTCGCGAAGGACAGAAGGAAGAGTTTTTTTTTCAATAACTAGCCTTAATGATCATGACAGGCATTTTGGACTTAACGGCCTAATTTATCAAACTAACCAAATCTTCCCTTTTACCATTCTTATGACTTTGAATTCGGTCTTGTTCATGCCAATCCTTTGTATCAGCTTCACGACTCACTATCGACTAGTGGTGCCCCGAGGGGTTTTCACCAATAAATCTCTCTCATTTATTCATCTCTACTTATCGTCGCTTTACGATGCCCGTGAGGGTTTTCACTAGTAAGACTCTCATTTTTTCTTCTTTATTTTTCTTTTTCTTTTGCTTTCTAGTGTGAGCAACTGACAATGTTCTATGTTACGTGACAACCGTTGCTCATTGCATACTTCTCTTGGCATTCTTGAAGGCATATCGAGAGGTCTTTATTCGGAAGGTTTTTTTGATATGGTTGGAAAGAAAGGACGGTATAAGGCTCAAAGTACACTCAAAATGAGGGGTTGTAGACTTACAACTCTTGGAATCGACTCTTTCAAAAGTGGAATAAAATCTGTGTTCCAGTTTCTGATACTGGAGATTTTTTTATTTTTTATTTTTGAATTCTTATTTGTTTGGACCGAACCGTATAAGGCTGTCTACGTATCCTTTTTTTAAAAGGAATCAGGTCTAACGTAGTTCAAACATAAGTGTTGTTTTGTTTTTGTTGCTTTTTTTTTCTTTTCCTTTTCTTTTCTTCTTCTCTTTTTTTTTTCATTTTTTCCTTTCTTCTTTTTTTCCTTTTTGTTTTCAAAACAAGTTGCCCAGCTTTCATTTTCTAGGGGCATGGACTTTGACTGTTCTTTTCTTCTTCTTTTTTCACTTGCACCTCTTAGGGCATAGACTTTTTTTTATTTTTCCATTTTTTTTACTTTTAACTCTAAACTTGATTCCAAAAAGGGTGGTCAAAGAAAATAACACACGCTCAAAAAGGGGTAACAAAAGGTATAAAATGTTTGGATAGCAGAAAAAGGGTCTCCCAGCCTTGAGAACGCCAAATATGGTTTCCTTTCGCGACACAACATTGATGAACATGTATGTCTTCTTGGTGTGTCGTGGTCGAAAGACACTTTTCACCTATTAATGTCAAACTTTCCAACAAACTTCAATTGATTCTTCCTCAAACCCGACCTTTACAATGATTTCAAGGTAAAGATCATCAAACTCCACGGATAATTTTATTCGAGCTTAATTCCAAAGTGTTTCAACTCTTTATTCATCCTCAAAAGTTTCTTTTTCTCATTTATCCAATTCAAGCTAAAATCTGTTTTCTAAGATCTGGCCAAAAATTCCGCATGCATGTCATATCACTAAAACTAGCGGGAAAAGAACTAAGCATGGAATGACACAAAAGGACAAACTGTATTTCATTGGGTAAACAACAAAACAAACAACCTAAAATCTGAGTTACAATCCTAAAATAACACGACTAATGAAAATAGCAACACAACAGACAGACAAGACTCCCACAAATAGAATAGAGGGATAGAAGGGTTTAACTCAATAAAATAAATAAAATCTAGATCATAACCCTAGAATAACCCAGATAATAGAAAAAATATCAAAACAAGCTACCAAGATTCCTTCCTAGTGAGGAGGGAATGACTTTTCAATTGCTATGCTTGACATTTAGCCACAAATTTGGTCATCAGAATCACCATGGCCTTCTCCAATTTCAGTCGGCAAGTTCCCGGGAGGATTCACATACTCCATGTCACCACGCATCATCCCCACAAAGTGTGCATCATCATGCACAGGTAAAGGATTCTGCGTGATATTCTGGATGTCACTGTCTTGGATCACAATCAGGTTTTCCCGGATCATCCTTTCTATTTCTTTTTTCAAATACCGACAGCTTTCAACATTGTGCCCCTGGGCATTGGAATGGTATTCACATCTTTTAGAAGGGTCAAGGCTTTTTGCACGTGGGTCCACATGATTTGGAGGAATAGGTGCAATCATGTCATAATGCTTTAATTTCTCAAACAAGCTTGCATAAGACTCTCCTATTGGTGTAAAATTATCTTTCAACCTTTGTTCCCCTCTATACCCCTTGGCTTGGATGTGAGTTATAGGACATTTGAAAATTTTGTGGAGGATGGTGGAGATTTTGCGATGCTGGTGCTCGCCTTCTGGGGTGTCTTGGTGGCTGGACCACATACTGAGGTAAAGCAACATAGTATTATGGGTTCTGAGGTGGATAGTAGTGCTCAGGGAATCATCAAAAACCTGATGAGGCTGACCTTCGAGATGTTCTCCTAGGACCTCTTCTCGACCTTGTTGTCATCATGGTTTCTCCATCCTTCTCATTCGTGTCACTAAAATTATCAGATTCCATCTGGACAGCCTGAGTTGCAGCTTTGAGAACTGCTTGACTTATAATTCTGCTTGTCTTAAGGCCATTCTCAACTATTTCCCCCATTTTGATTGCTTCCGAGAAGGATTTGCCAACTACGAACATCATGTTTTGAATATAATCTGGCTCTTGAGCCTGAAGGAAGACAGTGATTAGCTCGTGGTTATCCATGGGTGGCTTAATTATAGCCGCTTGCTCTCTCCATTTAATGGCATATTCCCTAAAACTTTCAGTTAGTTTCTTCTTCAGGTTTGAAAGGGAATTGCGGTTTGGGGCGATATCGATGTTGTATTTGAACTGTTTGACAAATGCACGGGCCATGTCATCCCAAACATACTAGCGAGATATGTCTTGATCCATAAACCATTCGAAGGCTAATCCCGTAAGGCTTTCCCCAAAATAAGCCATCAGTAATTCTTCATTTCGTCCCACATCTCTTAGCTGATTGCAATACCTTTTCAAGTGAGCTATGGGGCCGTCGTGTCCATCATACTTTTCAAATTTGGGGATCTTGAAACCAAGTGGAAAACGAACATCGGAGAACATACATAGATCCTCGAAGGCAATACTCTTCTGCCCTGCCAACCCTCGCATGTTTTTCAACTGTTGTTCTAAGCTATTCACTATTTGGGTCATTTTTTCCTGTGCCATCTTTCGGGCAGGCTTCTCAATCTTTGTAGGAAGATCAAATAAGTATGAGTGGTACTCAGGAGAGTGGTACTGTTCTTGCTGGGTAGCACATTGTGACTCATGAGTTTTCCTCTGCACCAACGTCGATTATGGGATGGTGAAGACGGGTAACAGTAGTGGTTGTCTGATTGGTTGTCAATGGCATACTTTGGGAGCGCGCAACAGAAGTTCCAGCTGTAGTCGTATAGTTGAGATAAAGACTGAACCAGGTGGATAGGACTGATCATGCAATGAGACCGGAATGGTAGTAGTCGAAATGGATGTGAACTCTGGGAAACCATGAACAGAGAATGGCGGTCCTTGGCCATTGGTTTTTGAGGCCCTAGTTTTTGTTCGTCTTCATTTTTAGTTTTAATACAATGTATACAATATTTTGTTTGGTCGGAAAACGCCATATCCGGCGAACTTTCTTTCCTTCTTTGCTATTTAGTCATATACAATCATACAAACACATTGTATTCTATACAAAATCGCTTAATTACATTGTATTTTTGTATGAATACATTATTTTTTACATGTATTTATGTATTTCGAAGGTTTGAATTTTTTTAATACAACTGAATACACATGTATTCATGCGTGAATACAAGATATAAACATTAAAATACACTGAATACAAACATTAAAATAGAACAAAATATAAATAGTGAATACATTTAATTTTAAAATATAGTGAAGTACATTAAAATATACTGAATACAATAGAAATACAGTGAATACAACTAATGAAATATACTGAATACAACAATAATAACATGTATTAGGAACAACTAAAATGCTGCTAATACAAATTTATTTGAATATACTTAATATAAAATAGTGAATACAGTAAATACAAACATTGAATCTAATTAATGCAACAGTAAAACAAATATATTGAAACACACTAAATACTAAAGTTAAATACAAAAGTTATATATAACTGAAAAATCATTCTAATTAATTGGGTTGATAATGAGGCATGTAAGAGTTGATTTTGTTGAGTTATATTAGGAGTGTATCATGCTAATTGATATTATTTTTGTTATTAGTCAGCTAGACATACCTATTTTTAAATTGATTGACGTTACTTGATTCACGAATACATGGCGCGAATACATTTGAGTACATGCGCGTACAGCTAGACGACCCTGATTTTAGGCATCTTTTGCTACTGTATTCACATGTATTCAACAGCCCGAATACATGTGAATACATACGCGTACAGTTGCACTGCCCTGAATTTAGGCGCCTTTTGTTGTTGTATTCATGAATACAGCAGCACGAATACATGTGAATACATGCACGTACATCTGGACTGCCCTGATTTTAGGCGCTTTTTGCTATTGTATTCATGAATACAACAACAGGGATACATGTGAATACATGCGCGTACAACTGGACTGCTCTGATTTTAGGCATTTTTGTTGTTGTATTCATAAATACAGTCGCGCGAATACACTGCTGTAATAACTGAATAGTAGCTATAGGAAGTAATTATGTATACGGTAACTATAGGAAGTTAATAGCCACAAAACAATAGTGGTTTCTGAAAATTTCTCAAAACATAGTTAGGCAATATTCAAGAAAAAATTTCAGAATCCTAGGAGGAATTAGTAATTAACAAACTAGCACCTAATTAATTACAGTCTTGACCGAAACATATAATGCTGGACCAAAAATTAAGTTTTGACATATGTGAACAGATTCTAATCAAACAAAGGACCGAAAATTAATCTTATTAATTACCAAAAATTAGTCCTAGTAATACTCATTTCTATTAAAATATTTGATTAGATTATACAACCCTTTAATTACCTTCAACACATCTCTCTTCTACATTAATGTCACAACCAAAAACAACATAGGTGTACGAATCCTCTAAAGGAAAGTAGCAGTTATTTTAATTTTCTAGTTGTTATTTTCGTATATAGTAATAAAAATATAATTAGATTAATGAAATATTATAAGTATTTTATGGATCTATAAACTTAAAGTTGTTTCCATTGTAAATGTATTTGTTTAAGTATCCTAATAGTATATTTGTACACTTATATGTTATGTTATTGTTTGTACATAATTTACATCAAATATAAATTTATAATGTATCACATATACAGAGTATATATTTCAAATGCCAAATATACTTAAACTATATATTGATCTCATCAAGTATATATAATTATACATTATATATATATATATATATATATATATATATATTGAATATATTTGTTTATACATTATGTATACAACGTATAATATACAGAGTATATATTTCAAATGTTAAATATACTTAAACTATATATTGATCTCATCAAGTATATATAATTATACATTAAATATACATAATATATATTGAATATATTTGTTTATACGTTATGTATACAAAATTATACGTTGCATAGACATAAAACGAATTCGCTATAGGAAAATATACATAATATATTCATTACATATGTATATATTTAAATATACATTGTAAAAAATATATCACATATGTATATATCCACCTTCGAATATGGAATAAAAATGTGAGTTTAGACTGTGTTTGATAAATAATGAAAAAGGGGATTCTAAGAGCGGGAACTTTCATAAAAATTGTAAATATAGATTAATGATGGGAGAGAAATATGGATAAAATTAATTCCTTAAATTGTGGACTATGTTTAAAAATTTAAAGACTACTAAACATACATGATTTTGAAATAATGATGTAATTATAAATGAATCTGCTCTTTCTCGAATAAAACAAAAGTAATAATTTTTATTTAAATACTATTTAATAAGTAACTGATAATGTAAAAAACTCTATTGGTATATCGAGCAGCCAAACACACAAATTAAAGCTTTTGAGCTTGCGAGGGTTTTTTTCTACAAATTTATAATCTGTTTATAAAATGCTTCAATCATTAATAGTAATGCAGATATGTAGTATGTGTCCTACTTGTTCATTAGGCTATATTTCATTAGCTGTTCAGCATACCAAAAAAAAAAAAAAAAGAGGAAAAAATTCAAAAATAGTCAGTTTTACATGTGGTCATTCAAAAATAGCCACAGTTTTAAAAGTCATCGAAATTTAGTCACTTTTCATGTAAAGATAAATCTGAACGAAAACACTGTTCAAAATCCGAAAAATACTCCAGCATAATATACTGGAATTCCAGTATAATATATTGGAGTTCTAGTATACTTTGCTGGAACTCCAATATAATATACTGGAGTTCCAACAAAGTATACTCGAACTCCAGTATATTATACTGGAGCCAGCAAAGTATATCGGTCCAACATAATATGCTGGAAGTTCATACATAGGTACACCGAACTTCAGTATATTATGCTGGTCTCTGTTGCAACAAAATAGTGGCTATTTTTTAATGATTTGGCAAACGCCGGTTATTTTTGAATGACCAGTCCGAAAACTGGTTAGCCCGTGCTAGTTGGGAAAAGTGCATTCATTATTTTTCATCTTAGGCCCATACAATTTGGTAATTCATCAAATATGGATAATACACCCATTACAAAGGTATAATCAATAATCATTTCCAAACACTAACGACATTTTTTATGCGCTTCATGCCAAATCAAAGTCCCTAGAATTGTGGCGGAACGGAAAATATTGTTCCATCCTTAATTAGAGGTCTCGAATTGGAGCTGAAATCATCTTTGGTAAGGAACACTTTATTCTAAAGTGGGACTTTCCAACACAAATTCTGGATTTATCGAGCCTCAAAAGGAGCACTGGACATCGGATGAAAAAAAAGAAGTTTCAGTATCCTGTGGAAGTGAACATTAGTAGGAGGTTTCTATAATGGCCCTTTCTTTGTGTATCATTGTGCTAAACATTCATTCCATTTAAAACGAGTGCTTAAACGAATTATTTTGGACTAACTGTGGATCATCATAGACTGGCCCTGGCTTACAATTATACCCATTCTCACGCCTGCTTTTCTAGTATATTTCGGTTTCCTGTTCTCAATCATCAGGCTAATCCAATAACTCCCCTTTAATTGAAAATAAATCATGAAATTTCCCCCCTAAAGGAACCCACATATGGCCTAAATTAAAGTCCTAAAGTTCTTGGCGTATATACATAACTGATTTTGTCTGTCCATATTAAAGGCCAACTTAATTCATCATTTTTTGTCGATCATTCAGATCCTCTCAAGCTTTTCAAGTATGCCAAAAGAAACATACTATTTAACTTCATGATTCAACAACGATAGAAATTAACAGTTAATTTCGAGATCAATACCGGAAAAACTTGACAAACATAGATTGTCACAACCTTTCGAGAAAGGGAGGTTGACTTCTATTTACAAAGAGTGAATATTTACTTATTTTGCATATACTCAAATTAGGATCAGATGTCATATTTTATTCATAGTTTGTGTCAACCACAATCCTTTACTAGTAACAATCAATTAACGTAATTACAACTTTTAACTTAAAAAGACTAAAATGATGAATTGAGGTTTTCATCCAACAATGGATGCTCTTGAATTCACAAACCAGCCAGTAATTACAAATTAGCATAATCATACATTTTACTAAATTACTCCTGCAGCGTATGGCGTTTTTAATTCCTTTTTTTTTTTCCTCCGTTTGAGATGGCCAATATCTTTCCTTGTTTTCTATGTCACGCATTCTCTGTAAAATCTTGGGACTGCAAATCTGCAATGTTAACTAAAAGAAGTAAAATAATGTTCAGCCCACCACCGCCAGTGACTAGAAACTTCAGCCACCATTAAAATTTTGTCAGCCAAAAGAAGAATAAAATGAAACCAAGTTGAGTTCATATATAACTAACACTAGCAGTAGAATGAAATCACTAGAAATTAAAACTAGTGTAAAATTGTGCGCTACACAAAGACAAAGGAGAGTGAACAATTTAGCAGTCAAAAGGGGGACAAAATTACTCAGGGAATGTTTCTGGTCCCATGAATATATGTCATGTCTACAAAGCGTGACATAACATTAGGAGTGCTATTTCTAGATTGAGAGCTCTACCATTTATTCCAACAATTAACATCAATATGTTTCACTTCACAATGACAAAATGCTCTTTTATCTATCAGCTCAAAAGGAGTTGGCTATACTCTTTCCTGATAATTCCATTGCCAGCTTTTCTTTGGTTTCATAATCAACAATTACCATATGTTTTAGCTCAGAACAAATGCTAGTATTCGATACTGAGTGCGGATTTAGATGTTCACTTCTTCATTATACAAATTTTAGAATTTCGAAGCACAGACAAACACATTGTTTTCTTGATAATTAATTTATATTTTTAATCAACAATGTAAATTAACTCGATTTCGATTTATTAAGCTAAATGACCAATGAATATTATAGATGCCTCCTACATGTTTCACCATCATAACATTACGAATTATCAATGATAACTCTAAGTGACATATTCAAATTTAAAAAAGACCTCTGCAACAATCTGAGGACAGATATAATTAAAGGTTCTCGGAGACTGAATAGTAACAAAAAAAACATATTGCCTTTTAAATCCACAAAATGCAGATTAAACTAACCAATCTGAATTTAAGCCCTTTTACTTTTGTGACTTTTCTTTTTGTCTTGCTCTAGCAATCAGTATGCTCCATTTAGTCCCCCTAGCTTTTCTGCACATTACTTGACATCCCTTATTTCAAGCTTGGGATCTTCTGAAAGAATAGTGAAATTCCTCGACTTTTGATACTTTTTGCTGTTTCATTTTATGATAAAAGCATTGTCATTTTCTTCGTTCTTCTTGTCTTGGTTTTGAGACTTTTGTGTTGCTTTCATTGGTACCTATTACGGAGCATGTTTACAAAATGCAATATAACTAAATCTTAAGATCTAACATTAGATAATTTTGGTGGAAAAAGGATAAAGAAGAGATAGAGGGAATTACAAGAGAAAGCGCAGTTCCAAAGGAATTTTGTCCTCATGTCTCTAAAATGTGTGTAGACTACTGTTAAGACAATACGAGTTTATTAGGGTAATTGGGGGCATAAAACATTAAAACGCTTAATCATAATTGAAAATTTGCGAAAGAGTTTAAAGTTTTATATAATTTAAAAAACGTACATTGAGTCTAACTAAAACTAGAAAAGTTAGCTCATAAGTTGAGAGTTGTTCAAGAGAGTATATAATGAGACAATAACTCATTCCTTCAATAAATATAAGGTGAGAGTTGTTCAAGAACATATAATGAGACAATAACTCATTCCTTCAATAAATATAACATATTTAACATTCTCTTGTACTTTCACGTCAGACATATGGAACATGAACAAAATAACATGGAGTCCAGTATTAGATCAACCAAGAACAAGGACGAGTTTCATTTTGATACCATGTTAAAAAGATGATCATTTGGCCTCATTCAACTTTGGAAATTTTGCTCATGAAAAATATCAAGATCATATAAGGAGACAATAACTCATTCTTTGTATGTTGCGACACTTAATATATACTATAAGTAATTACTTATTAAATATGCTTATGACTTAAAAAGGATGAATTACCTATCTAATTTGGTAGATTTACACTAAAGATATATATATACTCTACTAAACTCAGCTTGATAGTGATCAAAATGTGGAACATAGAAGAGGGTAAAAATGAAATATCGAGACCATAAAGGTATTTCCTCCCAAAGCCATGTGAGAAAAGCAGCTTTTTCTCCTTCCCTTTCTCTTCTTCTTCCTGCTATAAAGCGACCACGCCCCTTTGCTTGTAATCATTTGGTCTATTTTGTTATAATTCCCTCACACCCTCTTTCTTCTTTTTTTTTCTTTTTCAGTTTTTTCCTCATTTTTTTCGATATTAGTGTTTGGGTATGAAAATTCTAAATCCTAACTTGAGTCAAATTTTGTAATTTTCCGGGAATTCGAAAATCTTTGTAAAGATATTTTTTAAAATTTTCACTCCAAATCACTCATAAAAATTCAAAAACAACTTCAATTGTATTTATGTCTAAACATAACTCCAATTTCTAAATACCATTTTCAACTGAAAAAATAAATTTATTTTTTTTCTTCAAAATTTCACAATTATTACGCCCAAACGCCCGCTAAGTGTGTGAAATGTTTCTTTCTTGGGATCTTCCCCTTCTCCATTTAATCCCACACACCCTGCTTAACCGTTTTTGGACTAAAACTTTTAATCTTTTATTTACTGATTATAGAAAAACATAACAGTTAGTGTAATTTTATTGGTTACAAAAGATTATTTAACATCTTTCTAATCTTTTGAATATTGCAGAACTCGAGTAAATACCCCTCGTTATACTATTGGGTTATATATACTCATGCAGTCATACTTTGGGTTCAAATATACCCCGCATTTAAACAGAGGGACACGTGTCATCGTCCTGTTGGCCAATTCTAAATATCTCCTAATTAATTAAAAAGACTCATTACCCATACCCGAAAAATATTTTTTTTTTTTTTTGTAAAAACTGGAAAAAACTAAATATTGTTTTACTAAAAACTGAAAAAACGCTTTTAAAAAAACTGAAAAATATTTTCTAAAACAATATTTTTGTAAAAATTAAAAAAAAAATAGAAAATAATTTTCTAAAGCAATTGTTTTTTGTAAAAACTGAAAAAAACTGAATTTCTTTTTTTACTAAAAACTGAACAAAACGAAAATATTTTTTTTTTCAGTTTTTACAAAAAATCTGCTTTAAAAAAAGCTGAAAAATATTTTCTAAAACAATATTTTCGTAAAAACTGAAAAAAAACTAAAAAGCAATTTTCTAAAGCAATGTTTTTGTAAAAACTGAAAAAATAAATATTTTCTTTTTTTCAATTTTTTCCAGCTTTTAATTGCTTTAGAAAATTAATTTTCAGTTTTTTTTCCAGTTTTTATAAAAATATTGTTTTAAAAATTATTTTTCAGTTTTTTAAAGCATTGTTTTTTGTAAAAATTGGAAAAAAAATATTTTCTTTTTTTTCAGTTTTTTGTAAATTTTTTTAGTTTTTTCAGTTTTTACAAAAACAAATAAAAAAATTCGGGTATGGGTAATAGGTCTTTTTAATTAATTAGGAGATATTTAGAATTGACCAACATGACTATGACACGTGTCCTTCCGTTTAAATGAGGGGTATATTTGAATCCAAAGTATGACTGCAGGGGTATAGATAACCCAATAGTATAACAAGGAGTATTCTTAGACCATTTTCGAAATTAGAGGAATATATTTGGTCCTTAGCCCATAGTAATATTATATATGTAGAAAGAAGGTTTTCGCATTCTTCTTCTAAGACTTGCACCTTGCAACAAATATATTCTGTGGGGAAAAGTTGGTGTTCGCCAGACTTGAAATGCAAAAAATATTTGAAGAGTTTGTTACTCTTATTAACATTGAATTTAACGTCATTATTACATCAGAGAAAGACAAAAAATTAAGTAGGGTTAAATCAAATTATTATAGTACAATTAATGTGAATTAAGCAATGTCTCAATGTTCATCATTTCCTCATTTAGATACAAGTACTTTAATAATCAAAAGTATCACTTTAAAAATAAAATAACAAAGCTTAGGTTAAGCCAAATTAATTAAATACTATATATGGCTCCATATATGTCATGGGAAGAAGAGAAGCCCGCTCGTGCGAAAAAACCAGTCACGCTCCCATAATTACATTAGGTTCTGCACTAAAAGACAATAATCATGTTTAACTTAATTATATAATTTGCTAAAAACTAAAGATTTAATCATAGGAACAATTGCTTTTGGCACGAAACCCACCGTTATTCGTCAAAGCTCGCAAAGTTGAACTGTTTGTACTTGGAAGCTCTAAATTCTGATATTTTATATACTTCCCCAATATCACACCCCTTTGTTAGTTCTAAGAGGTATATATCTTTGATAAACTGATTCAAAATACTTTAAACAATAAGGAGATATATATCTTTGATAGTTGAAACAATAAGGGGGGTTTTGATTTATCGTATAAGCAAATTAATTCAAACATAAAATTTAATATAAGTTATGCAATATTTGATGATGGTATAAAAGGCCGTGTAACTCAATACAACATCTGTTTAGTTTTTTTAAATTTCGCATTTATGAATATCTCTATAAGTTATGCGAGAATTTGTGTATTATATATACAAAGTATGAATAATAATACATATGTTACAATACATGAATATGAATAACTAAAACTAAAATTCCCTAAAGTAAATAGTTATTGTATAACAATGTTATTTATCGTATAATAATCTTCACACTATTATGCAACGTATAAACAGTCTAGCCTCTAGGCATGACTAGTACGTGAATCAGATTAACCTTGGTCTAAAATATCATACCAACATTTAGGAGTTCTAGTTTTCGATATTAATAAGCATTCAATGATATATATGTGCGTGTTGTTTAAGTGACAATTAGTAGGCACATTCTAATTGTTTAACTCTAGTCATTCCCACCTTTCAAAATACACCAATTCCCCATCATTCTATTCACGATTTCACCCCTGAATTTTTTTGAAAAAAAATAGCTAACAGAACTAAAGGAAAAAAAAGTAAAATTAGAAATTGAGAGGCCCACCCACCAAAATTCTTTAACATTCATTTCTCTCAATATAAATATGGCATAGACGAGTAAACTTCCTACTAGCCAGCTGTTTTATAAGTCCATTTCTATAGTGAGAAGAGATTCAAGAGGCTATTCAGTAAGTAGAGAGTGAGGAGAGGAAATAGTAAGAAAAAGAAGAGAAGAAGAAGATGGAATCTTCAGACAAAGTGGTGGAAACAGTGATAGTAGGGAATTATGTCGAGATGGAGTCTGAAGGGAAGTCTAATAATGACATGAAATCTAAGATCTCTAATTTATTCTGGCATGGTGGTTCTGCTTATGATGCTTGGTTTAGTTGTGCTTCTAATCAGGTTAAATTAATTAATTTCTTCCTAAATATTCTTTCTTATTGATGGATAAATTTGCTTTGTTTTTATTTTGACTTTTTTTCTTGTACATTCTCAGGTAGCTCAAGTGCTATTGACATTGCCATACTCATTTTCTCAACTGGGGATGCTCTCTGGTGTTTCATTTCAACTCTTCTATGGTTTATTGGGCAGTTGGACAGCTTATCTCATTAGCATACTCTATATTGAGTACAGAACCAGAAAAGAAAGAGAAAAAGTTGATTTCCGCAACCACGTCATTCAGGTTTTTCCCTTTCACAACAGCCTCACAATCAGTAGTACTCAGGATTTTGCATAAGCATTGTCAATCTTTTATTACAATTCGACTTGTATTTGGATTTGAGTCTGAGACTGCAGAAATTCTAAAGTTTTACTTCTTGTCCCAAAGTGATGCATTTTACATTATTCTCGTGTCAATCAAAAATCTTTTCTTGTTTTGAAGTGGTGTATTTCTTTTATTTAACTTAAAACCAAAACACTCCGACAAGATATAGGTTAATAGATATTTTGTCTTGTGACAGAAAACCACCACTACTAAAATCTAAATTTACATGAGGAACATGACAACTGTGTAAATCCATTTCTCACATGGTATTCTGAGTTTTCTTTACTATTTTAATGTCTAAATTTTTATATGTAATTTGTGTGTTACAGTGGTTTGAAGTTCTTGACGGGTTACTAGGAAAACATTGGAGGAACGTGGGTTTGGCGTTTAATTGCACTTTTCTTCTGTTTGGATCTGTAATTCAACTTATAGCCTGTGCAAGGTTCGTCCTTTAATTTTCTACCTGCCCCTGCATATATTATTCTGTCTTTTTCTACTCTTAAGTAACACAATCTATTTTATTCAAATGTGCAGCAATATATATTACATTAATGATAATTTGGACAAAAGAACTTGGACTTATATCTTCGGAGCTTGTTGTGCTACTACTGTCTTCATTCCCTCTTTCCACAATTATCGAATCTGGTCTTTCCTTGGCTTATTAATGACCACTTACACTGCTTGGTATCTTACTGTCGCGTCACTCCTTCATGGCCAGGTATGTATCGGTTTAATATTACATATGATTATTAAACTTTATTCACTACTATAACATTAAAGTCGTTGTGTCACGAAATTAAGCATACATCGCTTGAGATAATTCTGTTCCCATCTACCCTTGGTGTTAAAGGGAGAACTGTGAGGAACCAACCCTAATATGCGAGGACGGGGTTGGGCTAACCTATGGTATACGGGTTGTTATTGCAGACAGTTAAGTTGGTATGGTAGCATCTTTCGAATTGAAAAAAGCAGTTACAACAAAGAGATGCTACTCTAGAGTTCTGAATTAGTTGTAATTAGATGTGCTATGTGAATTGAAAACCTTTAACCGTATCTATACATTTGTGGAGATTTGACTAATTAATTAGATACTTTAGCTTTGAAATGTTAATTACTCTATTAATTAATGCTTTTTTTCTTCTTTAAAACAGGTGGAGGGGGTGAAGCATTCGGGACCAACAAAATTGGTGCTCTACTTCACAGGAGCAACAAACATTCTCTACACATTTGGGGGACATGCCGTTACTGTGTAAGACAGAATTATTTTTATTTGCTTTTGACGATTATATTTACTAGTTCATATATATGGTTTTCCTTTTTCTTTTTCTAACATTCAAGTACAAGGCTAAAACTATAAAAATAGGAGATAAGTTAGTATCTATAACATTATTCTTTATGAAAATGACTTTACCTTGACTTCTTTCGACAGAGTCTGAAGAAGTGATCTAGTGGACTATTCTTTTGTGTCTAAAAGATTAATATTCCCTCAAAACTTAACATTTACTACACCATGACCAATCATTGTCAAAACACTATTATTGTTATGGTTATTGTTATTCTCCACAACTGTGCATATCACTTGTAACTTTTACTTTTAGCTTTTTACATGCATTTGTGCCTAAAATATAAATAGTGGTTCCAGCATCTTTTTTCCATGGCCAGATTCCCTTTTACCCTTTTCAAGTTAGAAAGCCAGAACTCTTTTTCGAATCACTTTTGCTTTTATTGCTGAATCAATGAAGGAAAACTGTTGAAGCTCTGAGCACCTCCTTCTTTTAATGTTCTTTTTCTGTTTCCTTAGCATAAATTCACGGAACCATTAACCAAGGTAAAAAGCAAGAAAGAAATCCATCATAAATTTAATAGGGAGTACTGCAAAATTAGATCTTGATATTTACTCGACTGGATTTTTTACCTTCTGTAAACTGTAAAAGGCATTTAATTAGGCACGTGGACTTGTGGGCATGGAGGTATAGGTCTGTAGCTCATAGGTACATTGAAAAAAAAAAATCTAAAAATATTATATTTCATGTAGATCAATTTATGTAAACTTATTTAATTGGACAAATAGTTTTCAAAAAAAAAATTTTTGAAACTTGTTATCTTAAACTTGTCAATAACATTTGTGTGACATACTATTTTTCAAACTTCTGATTTTATGATTTTAAACATGTCCTAACATTTGTTTGTCAATAAATGCATGTCATTAAGTTTAAACTTACAAACTGGTAAGTTTAAATTAAATTATTTTCAAACTTAAAAAGGATTTTTTTTTTTCAAACTGACTAAAAAAAGAAATAAGTTAACATAAATTGAAATCGAGGGAATATAATTGTTACTCTATATAGTAAGAATGTTAACTTACATTTCTTGTGAAGAACTTTATACTATCTTTTGTATTTTAAGGGAGACTAAAATTTTGTGATTTTTTGGGCAGAGAGGTAATGCACGCGATGTGGAAACCACAAAAATTTAAGGCAATCTACTTATGGGCAACTCTGTATGTGTTGACACTGACTCTTCCATCAGCAGCAGCAGTGTATTGGGCATTTGGAGATTTACTTCTTGATCATTCCAATGCCTTTTCTCTGTTACCAAAATCACCCTTCAGAGACATGGCTGTCATCCTTATGCTCATTCACCAGGTCCATTTTAAATGTCATTTTAGTCGATTTATTAAGTGATTTTTTAATAAGTGTGTCAAAACTTTAAACGTCATTAATATTGAGTTGTTTTCCTTTTGTGGCAGTTTATAACATTTGGTTTTGCATGCACGCCCTTGTATTTTGTATGGGAGAAAGTTATAGGGATGCACGAGTGCAAGAGTCTTTGCAAGAGGGCGGCGGCGCGGTTGCCGGTGGTGATTCCGATATGGTTTTTGGCCATAGTATTCCCATTCTTTGGCCCTATAAACTCCTCTGTTGGTTCACTTCTCGTTAGTTTCACGGTCTACATTATCCCAGCTCTAGCTCATATGTTCACCTTTAAATCAGCTGCTGCCCGAGAGGTACCAATCTTAATTTTCCTATACTTCAAAAATAGAAAAAAGTAAAAGAATCTTATACTATGAGGAATCGTCCAAACATAAAGATATTCCTATTAACACATAATGCAAGATGACACATCTCAGTCATCTCAGTCCAATTCGCTTTCAATTTTGACTGTAAGTCTCAGAGATATTGGATTAATATTTAAAATTTACGTCGAAAATTAGATAATACTATGAGGTTTAAAAGTGTTAAAGGATATTAATAATTCCTAATTTATTTTGTTTATGTTTTTCTAACCTTTGGTTTGTTATGAATATGTGGTGATTGTAAACTTTATGTTATGCAGAATGCGGTAGAGCAACCACCAAAATTCGTGGGACGCTGGGCTGGAACATTTACAATAAACATATTTGTGGTTGTGTGGGTACTGATTGTTGGGTTTGGATTTGGTGGTTGGGCTAGCATGACCAATTTCATACATCAAATTGACACATTTGGCCTTTTTACCAAATGTTACCAATGCCCACCTCCTCCAGGATCTCCACCACCGTTCCTCCCACACGCTGGCGCACCACGGCCTGCTCCGGCCAACATCACGCACCGTCACCACCTATGAGCTTTTCGCCATTCATGCCGGAAATTTAACAGGGTTAAAAGGCGTAGTTGGCCGATGTTCCCGTCATGTGTCACGCCTTTATAAGTTTCTTGATAGATAAAAATCAAGAGAGATCAAGATGAGTTGTCAGCCCAAATTAGCAAGCCAATTCGGAACCCCCCCCTCCGCCGCCTTCGCTTGTATTTTAAATTTTAAATTTAGCTTGATTTAGTTATCTTGTTAGTAGTTGGTATCTGAAATGTAGTATGCGACATGCTTTGGAGAAGAAGAGATTTGTTATTTTTTGTCTTACTTTTGATAGTTGATTCTTAAATCTATTGTAAAGTTACTTAGACTGGATTCATGTGTTACGGTCACCTAAGAATCTCCAATTGAACAGACCAATGACCAAAAAAGCTAAATTCGAACTAGAATATTTCACGACATCAACTTTTTCTTGCTTTGATAAAATAAATTTGCAATAATCTAGACCTACGACTTTCAAGATAATCTTGTTTACCCTTAAAATTGGATAACAATTAAATTTATAATAAGGTTCTAAGGATACGTGATTTCACTTAATACCGATAAACAAATATGAAGATTAATAATAAAAATGAACTATAAAGTAAAGCAAATCGGTGTTAGAAATGAACTCAGCCCTCGAATTTTGATACTCTCGAACTAGTTGATGCAAGAACAATTGAAGTATAACAAGCTCATGAACAATAGTATAAACGAGAAAGAGAATTATATTATTTTTATATCTGTCAGCCATGTCATACAAATAATTAGAACCCCATTTATATAGTAGATGAATCGTACTTATGTTATGATTCTAATTACAGAAGAAAATCTCATGATTAGCTAATTAACCTTTTCTGATTTGATTCGTTCCGAGATTTACGCCATGATCCTCGACCAGTCACCGAGGTTTACGCCATGATCCTCGACCAGTCACTGATATCTCGTCTTTCTGTTATTATACTATCTTCGATCTTGCTCGATGTCTGTCTCATTTGGCTTCGATCGCTACTAGCCTCGATCTCGACAGGTACCTCGGTTCTGAACTCGGTACCTAGTCCTCGTGATTTAGTCTGTTCCGTTACGAAGCCGTCCTTCGATGCAATCTCCCGGTCTCGGTCAAATAGTAAAATCAGGTGGGCCGATTTTAATCGTATACAGATAGTCCCCTCATTTTTTGGAGTGTAATGACAAGAAACAAATTGAGCCTTCGATTTTTCTACCTCGACCTGTCATGACGTCATCCTCGTGACGTAAGCAACGAAAGTGACCGAAACGTCTCGTCTGTACAGTTACCAAGGCATTAAATGCGCATCAGTCGATGGTCGTCCACCGCCAATTTTGAACCATCGTTGTGAAATCTATAAATAGCTCCTCTCTTCACAATTTCGAACTTTTACTTTCAAATTTCCAATCTCCAAAGCTTTTTACATCTTCGAAGTTCTTCATCTGCAAATCTACGATTTTCACTGCTAATCTCTTCTTAGAACACCAAATCTTATTATCTCCATCTATTTTTAACTTCAAATCCAAATGGCGAAAACATCAAAAACTGTTCCTCAAAAGGAAAACGCTTCTTCATCTCGGCCGGCCGGCAACAAAACACTGGTGGAGCCGCGCCTTGAGGAGTGTGTTCCCGGGGGGTACGTTCTCACTTCCGACTTTAAGACCGATAAAGCCTCGTCGATTCCCGATCGATGCGAGTGAGTGTCGAGGTATATATGCTCGATAACTAATGGATACCTTAAGCAGGTAAAGAAAGACTGCAACTGGGAGGGCAAAAAGGTGGTGATCCCGACCCCCGAAGAGGACATCACCACCCATGTGGAAGGGTTTCTAAGTGTTTACACTTACCCTTTCACGCTAGGCCCGCTCGACCCCATTGTCGTTGATTTTTGCCGTTAATACTAAATAACCCTAGGCCAAGTCCATCCTTCCTTTTGGCGAATTGTTTTTCTGCTCCGATTCTTCGTGAGCAAAGTCGAGGGGATGCCTTTCACCCTCGACCACCTCATCAGGTTGTACAGCCCCCGCCTCTATCGAGGCGGGTTAATAAAACTCCAACGCCGGGCTACCAAAGTGTTGTTCTTGAGCATAGACGAGAATAAGGACCGAGGCTGGATGGGCCGGTTCGTTCGAGTGAGGACTTCTGACCTAATCCCAGCCGAGAAGATGCCATTTTTTGAGTAATGGAATATGAAGCGTAAGTACAATCCCATTGTTAGCTCCTATTTATTGCTTTACTCTTTTGCTTCTTCTCATCGATATCCTTTTCCGTGATGTAGCGGTCGCTTGGATACCCGGTGTAATTCCTAACCTTAAGAGTTGTGTTCGGGACCTAGCCTTGACCTCTACGTAGGCCGAGCTCTCATGGCGCGATTTATCAAAGGGCCGATGGGAGGCCAAAACTCATGGTAAGCCCCTTTTCCACGTCTTTGATGATTTAGTTAAAGTATTTCTTACTTAATTTCTTTTCATACAGGAATTGGCAAAGATGTTGTCATGAGACCTTTATCTGGTGAGGAGGAGACTTCGATCTCGACACCGAAACCGGCGAAGGACAAAAAGAGAAGAAAAAAAATCTCAACCTCTGAAGATCGAGAACCTAAAAAGAAGGCGACTTGTAATCCGAGAAAAAACATCATCCTCTTGACCGAAGACTCTGTTCGGCGTCTAAGGGATGAAGACGAAGAAGAGGAAGAAGACGACTCTGGGCTGGTAACCCGAGTGGGAATGAGCACCGAGGCCCCAAAAGCCACCGAATCGGTGAAGATTGTAGAGACTCCGTCTCGAGATGAGGGGGTCTCAGGAAGAGACTTGGGCGAAGTCCACGAGTCATCGAAGATTGAAGATGCCTCCCACCATAATGAGCCAACGGTGGGTACGACTGTAGGGGCTGGTCTTGAGGCCCTTCGAGATAGAGAGAACGCCACAAGTGATCCACTTGGGGCAATAAAAATTGGAGGCTCCCCGCTGCTCCCCTCGTTTTCTGAGGAGATAATTCAAGAGGCTCGGGCCTTGAAGACCCTCTTTATCGAAGTAGCCCACGAAAGGGAGGATCCCTTCCGTGATTACTTTACTGGAGTTGAAGATGCTACCGGCCTGAGCGACTTGGAGGTCTCGAGTAAGGACTCGGGCGAGGCATCGAGCCTTTTCAACGAAGTGCAACAAGCTCTGATTCGGGTAAGCCTTAACTTCCCTTGTTGGTATTACCCTTGTGTTCATTTTTCTCTTCCCGTCTAACTTCTTTTCTTCTTTCTGCGTAGGCAACAACGCTTCATCGGGAAGCATTTTCTCTGTCTCGAGCTGAGCTGAGTCCGTATGAGGCCGACCTTCGAGCTAAGCTAGAGAAATGCCCTTAGACTTCTTTGTGGGCAAAAAGAAGAGGAGACCAAGGACCTCCGAGCCAAGTTGGCCAAGGCTCACCAAGATCAGACCGACCTGATCGAGCAGGTAATGAAAATCTTAAAAGCTCATGGGCTTGATTCGGGAACGGTGGCTAACATTTCAATCTCACAGCTGCAGCAGAAGGTCGAGAGCATCGAGTAGCTCCGCGAGGATGTCAATATGATGAAGGCGGAGATCTTGGGGTGGAAAGCAGGTATGGACCGCTTTGCTTTAGAAAAAGAGACTGCTTTATCCCAATTGTCATCGGCCAAAAGTCAGTTTCGAGGCATGAAGGAGAAAAGATCAATTCAGGCAAAGAAAATAGAGGAGCTCAAGGCTCGGTTGGCTTCCGAACTTACAAAGTCCAAGTCTGAAGCTGAAAAGGCAAAGGCCGAGGCAGAGGCGATCGTGGCCGTCTACCAGGCTGATGCTGAAGCCGCTCAAGTCCAAGCGAGAGAGGCAGCCGAGATTGCTCAAACTCGAGCACATTGGATTGTTGTACTCGCCAAATGCCAATCTCGGAAGGAAACCCTCAAGGAGATCCACGCTCGAGGTTTCGATCTTAATGACGAGATAATAAAGGCTAGAAAGTGTGAAGCTGATGCTAGAGTGCTGGCCTCCTCCGATGATGACGATGACATCGAGAGCAAGAGCGGGGAGGTCCTGGGTGGAGAAAAAGCTGCCCCTAGAGAAAATTAGGAACCTTAGAATTTTTCACTTTTGATCCTTTGTGTAGGATCCTGATCGGACATTGTAAATATTCTCATATATATAAAGATCTATTTCCTTTTCCGACTTGTCTTTATTTCATTTTGTGCCTTGTGAAATTTTTTTTTCATTCATGCCTTATGAAAATTTTGTTCATAAGTTCGAGACTTAGGCAATTTGATCGAAGTCGAACTAGTGTAGTTTTTATAATCGAGTGAGTATTTGCTCGAACTCGGAGTAGGGTGACCCTTAGGTTTTATTTGAGTGAGGATGATTTTTTGTACACAAAAATAAAATGGCCCTTTATGCTCTTGAATTAGGCCGATACGGTCATAGTAAGAAGAATGGCTTTCTCCCTCTTTTCGGCTTGAAAAGTTTTTTATTTGATCATATAAAATCAGTTGTGCCTTAGCATAAAATAAGGGATTTGCTCGAGAGTTCGAACGATTCCGTACCCATTAGGGTTTTCAAGGGTCGATATTATCGAGACCCTTTGTTTCGTAATGCCTTAGCATAAAATAAAGAATTTGTTCGATAGTTCGAACGACTTTTTACCCATTAGGGTAATTCAGCCGAGGGTAGCCTTTTTAACCTGTTTATGAAAATATTCGAAGGCCTATTTTATAACGGAAATCGGACGTCTCCGAACCGTGTTAATTTGGCCGTAGCCTTTAGCTTGGGATTCACCTTTCGGGCTTGTTCCCCTATTATACTTCGAACTTGTTCGAAGTATCAGTCCCCGAGTAGGGTGGCCATGGCCTATAAAATCGAGGGTTGCCTTTTTAAGGTCGTACGATCTCGAGGTTTTAGTAATTCGATCATGTCAATTTTTTGGATGGTAGTCCCCGAGTGCGGGGTCAATTGTTCGAACTTTAGTTGTGACCGACCCTTAAGCCAATTTCCACAATAGATCATAAACACGACATTGTAAAGTAAAACTTTCTCTAAGGCATGAAATATCTGGTAAGGAAAAATACTTTTTTCAATAGATTAACATGCATACATGTTTGCCATTAGGGCTTGAGTAATCTACATGGGTATGGTTCGTTTGACCGTTTGACCCTTACAAAATTTACCTATCGAGACCATGTCGGCACAAAGTATTTTCCTTGTAACTATCCAATGGTGATGCCCCAAGTATTTGAGGTTGATTGTAAAGGAGCCTCGGATACAGTCGAATTGCCCTAAGTTAGCACGAACAATGGTTGCCTCGTTAAAAATCTCACCGGAAAAACCCATTTGGGACAAAAACGGTCTAAGGGAAAAAGAGTGCAACGCGTGCTTTCAGACCTAAAGACTTGGTGTTTGAGGAATCCTTT